>NC_081414.1:851101344-852336344 GCF_030272615.1 Cryptomeria japonica
TCCTTGTGACCAATGTCAGGTATCTCCTTTGTGAAGTAAATAATTAAACACACAAGTAGATTCCCAAAATGGAATGTTCCCTTCTTGTCACCCTTAATCTTCTTCAAGTTATCAACTAGTTCATCCTTAAGCCACTCACAGATGTCAATTTTTTCATTTTTCTTAACCATCTCATATGCACTATGAATGCACAAACTAGAAACAAAATTTAACCTATCTGCATGTGTAACTCTATATCCAAATACCATGCTCACATATTTCACATTTGCATCAGTGATATCATTAACCCTAAGAGACCTATTGTCAAATATAGTTCCGGTTATGTCCATAACACCCTTGTTTGGTATCTTCTTCTTGTTGGGCCTAGTACCGGTTGAGGGTAAACCTGTAGCTACCTTGATTTCTTCCTTAGTAATATTTAAAAAAGAGTCTAGCCTCATAAACTCCCCATGAACTCTGCTCAGTACAAGATGAACTATCTTATCTAGAAATTTAGGAATGTTAAGAATTTCAATAAATCCTAAATCCTCAATAATCTTATGCTCCGGCCTGACTAAATCTTGTTCATCAGTTATAACATTTCTGTACATGTTCCTCAAGTCATCTGACCCTAACTTCTCTATGTTATAGTGAATATTAATCCTCGGGTCTTCGACAAAAGCAACTGCCTTCAGAATCTTAGAATTGGCTCCAATGGAATCATCATGCTTAGCAATCTCAGGAATGATTTTAAACACGGGTCTAGGGCGCTTAATATTTTGTAGCATAGTAGGGTTTGCAATAAATTTAGGTGCAAAAGATGAAGATGCCATTTAGAAAGATAAATACCTTTTGACTTGTCAAATCCTTGAATGCCTGAAAATACCTTGCTACTTCACGTTAGGATGCCTTTGCTCTCTCTTTGTGCTCTTTGAATGCTTGGATGCTTGGTGGATTGAAATGAGGGTTTTCTGGTGCTTTATAACCAAAAATTTCTCCAACAATTGCATTAAATGCTTGTCGATTAAGTGAAATCTTAACATATCTACCAGTAAAGAAGAAATATACCTTCTTACCATCAACTGAGGGTAGAATGCATGATTTTTAGTTTTCTGGCATACCCTCTAAGGATTATTCCTTAGTTAGATGAAGAATCTCCAATCGGTGGAGGGTTACTCTGTTCTATCGGTGCAGAGACAGATTCATCAGCTTTCTGATGTCTCTTATTAATCCATTTTTTTGAAAATTCTTGCTTTATTTCATTTACTTTTTCCTTTCCTTTCTCATTAGATCCTTTATTGTTTGCTAGTATAGTCTTGCTTCTACAAAATTTTGCAATATGCCCAATCTTGTTACATGGATAACAAGTTACATTATTCCTCTGAATAGCCTTTCCATATCCTTGACCGGTTTGTGTTCTACATTGATTAGATAAATGTCCAAATCTACCACAAACATAGCATTTCACATTCATTCTGCAATTTTCTAAGTTATGACCAACTTTATTGCATTTGGAACATTGACCAGCAAGTAAATTTGTATTCTGATTATTTCTAAATCTGCACTGATTTTCTCTATGAACAAATTTGTTGCAATTATAACATTTCCCATTAAATTTATAAGCATTAGGTTGTCTTACCAGTTTGTTGTGATCTTGGTTGTTTGCAGTCCCAAAACTTTTTCCATGTTCAAATCCAAGTCTAATTGTATCTCCATCAGTTTTCTGTCTTTTCACGATGTCATCAAGTCTTTCTGAAGTTTTCTTGAATTTGTCTTTGTTTTCATTTGCAGTGATCAACTCATTTTCCAGAATGCCAATTTGTCTCCTAAGATCCTCTTTATCATGTTGCATGTGAATCAAATTTGTCTTTAGCATATCATTCTCAAGACAAAGTCTTAGATTTTCACTTGCTCCATCATTAAGTCTCCTAGTCAAGTCTTCTTCATTCTTCTTCCTATTTTCAATATCCTTACATAGCCTCATGGTTAAATCTTGCATTTTATTCCTCATGTTAGTGTTCTCTTGCCTCAACTTCTTTGCAATATCCCTAAGAGTTTCCTTTTCATCATCATCTTTCTGCATTTTCTCATGAAGTTCCTTCCTCTTGTTTTGTGCTATAACCAAATTCTCCTAAAGTCCTTTAATGAATTCCTAGGTAGTCCTCAAATCATCTTCAAGTTTGATATTCTTCAATTTTTCTACATCAAAATCCTCAAGAGATCCTTCCAACTGTTTTCTCAAACTCTCCATCAGTATCGGTTTCAGAATCTTGCTCAAACTGTTAGCCTTTTGAAAATAGAGGACCAGGCTCTAATACCAATTATTAGATGTAATGACAATCCCAAAGACACTGAGAGGGGGGGCGGTGAATCAGTGTCTAACCGGTTAATGGAATATTTAAACGTATTTATAACTTTGCAACCCAAATTAATGTACCGATAAACAAGTAATAATGCAGCAAAGAGAAATAATAGAGACAACATAAATGCACTCCATAACACAAGATATTTTGGCGAGGAAACTCGGTAAGGGAAAAAGCTCGGTGGGATTTGTGACCCACAACATTTACTCATTGGCCAATATGAATAAATATTACTTACAATAGGGGCCTGCACATGGAGGAAGGCCAATAGCCTAGAGCTCACTGCTCAATGAAAGAGTCTCATTGACTACAAAATGGATAAATAAATCCAAGACAATGTACTACTCAAAATAGCATTTGCAATGCTTGATTCAATACCGGTTTAAGCTCAGTCATAAACATTAACAAAAAACCTGTTGGTGAATTATATTCACTCACATAACCTATCTGCCTTATTACACAATCTTTTCGCTATCTTCTACATAATACCATATCAGAAATGACTTATAAGATCTCATACATATATGAGTCTTTACAATACATCATGTTGGCTTATAGATAATTAATTACATAACAATACAATTCATATAAACAAAACTTGTCTCATGTCGGCTTGGATGTCGATATGCTTCGTTGCTGGTGTAAACTAAATGCTAGTGAATGAACTTTGTTGTGCCTACCAGTGTCAGTGAATGATGTCTGTGTTGCTAGTGAACCTGTAGAATCCTGTTACCAGTTGGTAGCTATCAATGACAACATCAACCATTCTCATGTGAGTGTAGAATGCCAACAAGTGTAAGCAAATAGGTCTCACATCAGGGGTTAAAGGTTTGATCATGGCCTAAGGCTTAGGAATTGGTGTATTTGCAATGGATTAAGAGTATTTATTGATTTTTTTTGGTGAGTTAAGGTCTATGTCTATACACTCTTTTGTAAAATAGGCCTAATTGGGCTATACTGGTCTCCTAACCAAAGTAGGGTTTGGATTCTTGTGATCCCTACTGGTAAGATCCCTTAGGATATCTTTTATAACTCCCAAAAGGGTATCCAAATCCAATATTTTTTGTCTAGTCTTTTGGATAAATAATGAGTTAAGTGTGGAAAAGCGGTTTGGTAGGGCTACTAGGTTTTGGAGGCCTTGTTGTAGCAATTACCCAAACCAATAGAGGGAACCTGAATTCAATAATTGAAGGGGGTCTCCCTAACCTAGGGGACTTCTAATAAGACCTTAAATAACCATTGTTTCCTTGGAGAAGAGACCGAACCATTGCTGGCCATAGAGAATTTCTACCGGTAAAGGAAAGAGACCTTTTTCTAGTAGTCTATTGTTCAGAGAAAGGGATGTGGGACTTATCAAACTGATGTTCCTTAACCCCTGGAGTGTTATGTAATTGCTAGGTTCCTTGGTGTATTCTTGGATTAGGACAACCTATCCTATACTTGTACCGAGACCTCTGCATTCGATTGGTATCAGAGCAAAGGAGGAATCCTTTTGGGAAGAAGAACAATACATGTTAGTAGAAGAATCAGAGGGTGAGGCTAGAAAAATGCCTTTGAAGATGACAGGTGTGGAACTTGCCAAGATGGTGCAAGAGAATAGAGAAGAAAATGATCGACTTAGAAGATTGGTTGAGAACTTGGAAGGGAGGCTGGAGAGAGGACCTAATGGATCAGAGGAAGTGGGAGAAGAGGGGAACCCAAAAGGGAATGAAGAAGAGGAAGTTCCTGCAGAGCATAGGTACCTGGTCAATTCCTTCAAGTCTTTGGAGAGGAGAACCATGGAACAGAAATCAAACCTTCTTATTTTTGGTGGGAAGATGGATGTCAATGGGGTGATAGACTGGATAGAGTCCTTAAACAACATCTTTGAATGTGAAGACATTGCTGACAACCAAAAGAT
The DNA here is from genome assembly GCF_030272615.1 of Cryptomeria japonica. NCBI lineage: Eukaryota > Viridiplantae > Streptophyta > Pinopsida > Cupressales > Cupressaceae > Cryptomeria > Cryptomeria japonica. The sequence continues at coordinate 851,105,587 of NC_081414.1, forward strand.
GAAGATTGCCAAGTCAAAAATGTAGGGAGCAACCTTGACATGGTGGAATTTAATGCAAGGAGAAAGAGTGAAAGAGGGAAGAGGAATGATCACCTCTTGGAATAACATGATTACAAAGATCAAGGGATTATATGTACAGGAGGAATATGAAGTCCAATTACACAAGAGAAGGAAAAATCTTAGATAGAAAGAGATAGATGTGTGTGCCTATACTGAAGAATTTCAGAAGTTGAGTATAAAGTCTAAGAAGGTTGAAGATGAAAGTCAAAGAGTGGCAAGATATCTAAATGGCCTAAGGTGGAACATACAAGAAGAATTGAACCTCTTGTGCCCTGACAATGTTCATAAATGCTATCAATTAGCATTAAAAGTAGAGGAGAAGCTCAAAAGAAGACAAGAGAAAAGCAGTAGAGGAAGGGGTAAGAACCTAAGAGGAAGGAGAAACTTTAGAGGAAGAGGATAAAATTTAGAATTCCAAGGAGAGAGCAGTCGAGACTCCTCAAGAAATGACAGCAACAACAAAGGCAACTTTAGAGGTTGAAGGCCAAATTTCAGAGGAAGATCACTGGGAAGAGGAGAAGGGACAATAAAATGTTTTAACTTGCTTTACCCGATTTCAACAAAGTGTTTCAGATTGAATGTGATGCAAGTCATGTGGCCATAGGAGTAGTCATAAGGCAAGAAGGTAGACCTATAACATTCTTTAGTGAAAAAATCAATGAGGTAAAGAGAAAATATTCTTCTTATGACCTACAAATGTATGCATTAGTTCAGGCATTGAAAAAATAGAGTCACTATCTGCTACCAAAGGAATTTGTGGTCTATACTGACAACCAAGCCTTGAGTTTTATTAATAGCCAATAAAAGTTTAGCCATAGACATATGAAGTGGGTAGAATCCCTACAAGCCTATACCTTTTCCATAAAACATAAGAAAGGAGTAGCCAACAAAGTGGCTGATGCACTGAGTAGGAGAGTGCTAATCATATTTGAAATCCAATTAGAAAGTATTGGGATTGATGCAATAAAAAACATGTATGCTATAGATGAGGACTTTAAGGAGATTTACAAGGCATGTACTCAATTTGGTGAAAGGTATCATGTGGAGTTTTCTGATTTTATGATGCAAGATGGACTTCTTTTTCAAAGGTGGGAAATTGTGCATACCAAAGTGCTCAATGAGGACTAACATCATCAGGAAAAACATAGTGGAGCTATGGCAAGTCATTTTGGTTTGGACAAGACACTTGAATTAGTAAGAAGGCACTACTTTTGGCCCAAATTGTAGGTTGATGTAAGGAAATTTGTAGATACATGCACCATTTGCCAAAAGGCAAAAGGAAGAAGTACCAATGTTGGTATCTATCAACCCTTACCCATTCCCTCAAGACCATGGGAGAGTGTGTCAATGGAATTTGTAATGGGTTTACCTAGGAATCAAAAGGGGTTTGACACTATATTTGTGATAGGGGATAGGTTTAGTAAAATGGCACATTTCTTGCCATGTAAGTGTAGTAGTGATTCATCTTATATAGACGATTTGTTTTTCAGAGAAGTAGCAAGGATTCATGGACTTCCATTGAACATAGTGTCTGACTGGAATGTTAAATTTGTTGGCTTATTTTGGAGAACTCTGTGGAAGAAACTTGGCACCAATTTGTCTTTCTCATCAACCTATCATCCACAAACGGATGGGAAGACATAAGTAGTAAACAAATCATTAGGGAATTTGTTGAGATGTCTTACAAGGAAGCATGGTGAAAAGTGGGATTCAATCTTACCTCGGGCTGAGTTTGCCTCCAATGACACTGTAAACAGAAGCACCGAGAAGTCACCATTTCAGATTGTATATGGGTTGCATCCAAGAGGGGTATTGGAGTTGAGAAAACTACCCCATACAAATCCCATAAGTGTAGATGGTGAGAGGTTTGTTGAAGCCATAAAAGTAGTTCATGAGCAAGTTGAAATACAACTTCAAAAGTCATCAAAAAAATACAAAGAACATGTAGATTAGAAAAGGAGAGAGGTACAGTTTCAAGTTGGAGACTTGGTTTGGGCAAATTTGAAGAAGGAAAGGTTACCCAAGGGAAAACACACTAAGCTCATGAAAAGGAAAGTAGGACCATGTAAAATCTTAAAGAATTTTGGCACCAATGCTTATGAAATTCAACTACCATCAGACCTTGGCATATCTCCTACTTTTAATGTTTGTGATCTAACTCCTTTTAAAGGTGACTCTAATGCAGGTAACTCACAGCAAATCCTAAAAGAAGCAGCAGCTATAGATTTTCCCAAACATGAGTCACCTAAACTTGAAAAAGTGTTGGACACCAAGATTGTAAAGAAGACCAGGAACAACGAGTACAAACAATACTTGGTCACATGGAAATGAAAAGAAGACTTTGAAGCCATTTGGTTGGATGAAGATCAAATGAAGAAGCATGGCACCACATTTACATGACCTTGAATCTCAAGTGGACTTGAGATTCATTCACCCCAAGAGTATGGTGCAGGAACACCTCATGACTAAGATAATAAGAGAAATAAAGGCTAAAGGAAACACATGAGAATGTGACCTTTCAATCTATGTAATAGGGTAGTCTTGTTTGTTTGATGTTTGATTTGTTTGTAATAAACCTCACCTTGTTACCCAATGACATGGATTTGGCAAATTGATAAGCCACAATGGGCATATGGGTCTAGGGGTGCTTGGTAGAGTATTTTTATAGGTTTTTATGTGTTGGAGATGTCTTAGAAAGTTGAAGAACATGTTGAAGTACCTCTAGGTAAGCGGATTTAACATATGTCAAAAGTTGCTTAAACTTAACAACTTTGTTGACAACTTTTAATGACAACTTTTGGTTGCAAATAGCAACTTCTTTCCAATGGTCACCTCAGTTCAAAAGGTGGTTGATAAACATTAAGGACGGTATAAAGTGTCATCCCCAATCACTGTTGGGAGAAGATAATGAGGAGAGAATGACTTTGTAAACTTTGACATCATTGAAGTAATATATTTATGAGAATTTCGTGCAATTCCATTATTGTATCTGGTATACCATACTATACTATCATTTTTGAATTAGGAAACTAGTGGGATGTGTTAGAGTGGACAATCATCTTTCAGATGCATCAAGTTTGAGGTCCTAATTCACCAAGACAAAGAAGAAATCGACAACTTTTTGGAAGTGGTCTAGGCTTTATGGTTTTGTCTAGGGTTTGCAAAGAAATGACCTTACCTTGCTGATCCTTCATTGGTGGTTCATGGATTTGAAGGGGATGCAATTATGGCCAATGTATTTTAGGATTTTAAAGGCCTTTTATAGGTTAGGACCAGTTGGAGGCAACAGTTTGATGCATTAAGGTGGGCAACTCCATGTGGCCACCACCAAGTGTAAGCAAATAGGTCTCACATCGGGGGTTAAAGGTCTGATCATGGCCTAAGACTTAGGAGTTGGTATATTTTCAATGGCTTAAGATTATTCCTTGAGTTGTTTTTGTGAGTTAAGGTTTATGTCTATACACTCTTTTGTAAAATTGGCTTAATTGGGCTATACCAGTCTCCTAACCAAAGTAGGGTTTGGATTCTTGTGTTCCCTACCGGTAATAACCCTTAGGATTTGTTTTATAACTCCTAAAAGGGTATCCAAATATGGGATTTTTTGTTTGGTATTTTGGAGAAATAACGAGTTAAGTGTGGAAAACCGGTGTGGTAGGACTACTAGGTTTTGTAGGCCTTGTTGCAACAGTTACCCAAACTGGTAGACGAAACCTGAATTCAATGATTTAAGGGGGTCTCCTTGACCTAAGGGACTTCTAATAAAACCTTAAATAGCCATTGTTTCCTTGGAGAAGGGACCAAACCATTGCTGACCATAGAAACTTTGTATCGGTATATGAAAGAGACCTTGTTTCGGTAGTCTTTTGTTCAGAGAAAGGGATGTGGGACTTGTAAAACTGATGTTCCTTAACCCCTAGAGTGTTGTGTTATTTATAGGGTCCTTGGGGTGTTCTTGGATTAGGGGAACCTATCCTATACCAGTACTGGGACCTCTGCATGAAAGTCCCTCCCTAGCAAAATCCCCTTCCGAAATAGGAGCTTTACCTTTGTCCCCCTTATCACCCTCTGCATGCAAGGGCTTAGAGGAATTATTACCAATATAAGATCTAGAAACTTGGGGGCACTAACACTAAAGATTTCTATATTCATGACAAACTCTACATCTAAAATGAAGAGACTTGTAGGACTTAGCTTCTGAACCCAGGAAGTTGAGCCTAAACAAATGTCTAGAGAATCTGGCAAAGGGTTATTTAAATCCACCTCAATACAAATACAAGCAAATGAAATTATCTTTTTATCTAGTGTTTATTGAGAAATGGTAGCCGACTTCCCAATTAACTCAGCAATCCGACACAAGATATCCTCTCTACAAAATTCTAATGGTAGCCTCGTGAGACGAACCCAAACTAAAACCCACGAAGGTAGATATTTAGCAAAATTAAAACCCATATTGCAAGATTTAATAAACAAACCAACCTAGTTGTAAAAATAGGGTCCTCCCTCAAAAACCTGATTCCTATCCGTCATACTGGAAAAAACAACCATGATGTAGTTGTTGGCCGCTAATATGATTTCCATATCCCCGTTAACTTGCCAAGTTCACATAATCTAGGCTTGCAATGCTGGTAGAGAAATGTGGATCCCCAAGAATGTGCATATCAAGGCATAATTACTCCAATATGCGAAATCCTCCACAGTAGATTCGGGAGGGATAACCAACACCGGACGATCCTAGCTTCACGACAAATAGCCATTAACGTTTTTAATCTTTGAACCCTTGCCAACATAAAAGGACACTGATTGGTTTGCATGCACATCCGAAGAAAGACCATTACACCTCCCCACATCAGCGATCACTAGAGACAAACACATCGACATCAAATAAACCCCAACACCAGTCCTCAAAAGACCCCATGCATAGAAAAGAGACACCGACACTTGCAGAAGACAACTAGATTTTTCATATGAATATGCAAGGCAACTAGTAGGACAAGAAAAGTCTAGTCATGGAGTTTATTTTTTCTTTGGTATGTCTTATTATTAAAAATTAATAATTTATTTATTTATTTAACTTCAAAAATAAATTGAGACAAATTAATAAAATTCAAATCATTTGTAAAATTTGTTGATTTGGGCCTTGTAATAAATTTCATCGATTTCAGCATTGCTCGTAACACTCAACAGTAATTTCACATGTGTTTATCTGAGATTTTCCATTGAAGATTAATCCATTGTATTATCTCTTTAATCAATAGTTGGTAGACTTCATCTCAAAACTAGGATAAGTTCGTATTTCTCCCAAGATAGAGTCATTTTTCACACACTTGTCTTTCTTCATCACCTTTATTATTGTAGGCTTCTCGATTTTTCTTCATTGATGGCAACATCGGTGAGCACAACCAATAGGGCATATCATCAATACAACTACAGAAGGAAGCTACCAGTTGAAAATAGGGAGTTCCCTATTTCAGGCCCTTTCAATCAGGATCATCTCTACAGAGCATTCGTGCTCAACTACAATGAAGTAGAGGATTCAATCAGAGAGCTCACAGGTGGGCATGTATTACATGCACCATCTCCCCATTTGTTTTTTCCATCACAAGTCGTCTCTGGATCTTTCTATCAAATTGCCTTGAATTGGTTCAGTCTTATGGGAAAATTGTGCATATTGCAACTAAATTTATTCATGGAGATTATATTGGGTTATATTTTCTCACAGGCAAAGCGGATACTGGGAGAATATTTTCTAGAAACTCACCCCTCAGTGATCCCATACCATGATCATTTGGGACATATCACAACATAGTAGATTCAATGCAAGTTTAAAACATTTAATTTACGGGTAAATCATGTATCTCATGGGCATGTTCACCGGCCATTTGCACAGCGATCAATTAGCTCATTTGGTAGACAAGTTAAAATTATCATTCCTGAGGGCGTGAACAAGCAGTACAACTTTTGGACTAGTTCTGAAACATTTTTGTTTATTATGTTTTATGCTTCAATCAATTTTAGTTTATGTTTGTATCTTCTCGAGTTTGGCTTCTTCTAAACACGTTCCCATATTTCTCTTTCCTTTGGTGTATCATAGCTCCCAAGCATTTCATACGTTGTATCTACTCAATATGTAATTAATGTAATAAAATATAATATATATGCTTTTGTCTTTTGTTAAAACTAATTGAGTAATTATTAAATTATTAGTAAATATATAAAAAAAAGTTTAAATTAGCTTATTGATTACAACAAAATTATTGAATTATAACTTTAAAGAAGATATATTTTAAGTCAACCATATTAATTTAATAACAAGATTAGATGTAAAGAATCTATCCAAAACTAATTCTATTATAATATTAAGAGTCTCAATATCATAAAAAAACAAGTATCATGTAGTGTGAAGAATTTTTCGTAATATTATTTTAAAATGAATGTTGATATATAAATTTTTTTTTTCTATCTAGTGACAACATGTATAGTTTGATATAGACTTAAAAATTAGTTCTATAATAATTAATTTATTAGTAAGAATATTTAGAAATATGTTTTTAATTAATTTTTTGTTGTTGATTACAACAAAATTATTGAAATACAATTTTAAGAAAAAAAAATAGTCAACCATATTATTCTATTGATTAAATTAGATGAAAATAATCTATCAAAAACTAATTCTATTATAATGCAAAAATATTCAATGTCATAATAAACAAGTACCATGTAGAGGGTGGAACTTGTCTTAGTATGATTTGTAATAATAAATATTTGTCATTGATGCAAGTTAGGAAATTGTACAATTTAGTTAATAGATGAGTTGGCATGACATAGCTAATTCTCACTTGATGAGCTAAAAGGGGTTCTATAATGAATGGTTCATAAGGCACAACACTTGCTGAAGGTTTTGCAAATGGGGTTGCAAGCTGAGTGGGCTTAACCTTAGAGGAAACTCCCTTGTTAAGCGTGCTCGAGTTGGAGTAGTACTAGGATGGGTGACCTCCTAAGAAGGCCCAATGCTTCACCTATGTGAGCATCACCTAGATGCAATGAGTGCTAAGTGTACCATTCATTCTCATGAGAGATGGGCTCTTATGAACCATTACTCATAAATCATGGGCCAATGAGTTTGACTCAAAAACTACACAGTTGAATTCTAATAGCAATATCACAATTTGACTTGTTGTGGAAAATATCACCTACTTCTAACTTAGAAGTAGGTTAGTTCTAATTTGAGATCAATAAACTTTTGTATGATTAATATATTCCAATTTTAGTAGGGGGTGAAGATTATAGTTTATAGGTTTGACTTTGATTCCAAGTTTGATTAGTTGGTAATTGTGACCAGCACAATTAAAATTGAGCATGTTTAATGTATAATATCTCTTAATTATTTATAATGACATCATTTGGAATAATTTTTTAAATATTGTAATAATGTCATCTTACATTTTAAAATTATTCCAAATGATGTCATTATTAATATTTCGAAAACTATTCTTAAACAAATTTTATTTGAAGAGCTATTTCTATTTAATTTTTATTTTAACCTTAACCTTAATTTTGTCCTTAATTTTGACTCATTCTCGAATCCTAATTCTAACATTAACCTTAATCATAAACACAAATATAATCTTAATTTTAATTCTAAATCTAATCTTAATTTTAGTAATAACTATAATCCTAAATTTATAATAAATAAATAAAAATTGTAATTATAATCCTAATCCTACTTATATATCTAACATTATAACTAATCTTTGGTTGCCTTCAAAGAGCTAAATACCATCTTCAACTCTGTTATTTTGAGTTTTCCTCCAATATATTATGGTCGATACGACTGCCCCAGCCTGTTAACAAAATTGTAAGTTTTCTCTCATTTTAAAACTAGTGATGCCTTATCGCCCATCCATTATTAAACATTAAATACTATATTAAAATGGTAAGACAAGCCGAAAAAAACTTTAAAAGAATTTGTTCGCTTTCTCTGATAAGGTTCAGACATTTTTAATCTTCACTTTTATTTGCTCTTTCTAAACCCAGAAGAAGAAACGAACTAAAGCTTATTTACTTCTCGAAATATTTAACTGTAATAATGTAGTGGTTTTGTGGTCTAATTTGCATTTCTTTGACTTTGAATGAAATAAATGTTAGAGCAGAAATATTCGTGAAAATAGATGGCTCCCCAGCAATTTGAAAGTCTATATAATAATCTCGTGTTTTTCTTTTATCAAAACAATTCAGTAATTCTAGCAGTTTTAAGCGTCTCTCTTATATCAATGGAAAAATCCAGAGCCATGGCTGTAAGACGCTGGGAAGTGGAGAATACTGTAAGGTTTAGTATTTTATTTCCCATATTAATAATGGCCCCCATTAGAGCAGATCCAGAGACCACACTTTTGTCGTACCAATGCAGTACCAGCCTCCCCAACAACGCAACCCTCTTTCAGCAAGTTTTGAACTCCGCCCTCGCATCTGTGGTGAAAGAAGTTGCTCAATCTGGATTTGCTACAACAGACAAGGAGACATCTACAGAGGCAACAACAGATTCAGTATACCTTCTGGTGCAGTGCAGGAAGGATAAGTCCTCTGCCGATTGCCTTAACTGCTTAAAGGTTGCAGAGAACCAAACTCGCAACTGCTCCGGTGTGTCCGCCACAGCATACTACGACGGATGTTATCTGCGTTACGAGAGTTACAATTTTTATGATCTATACACTGATATCACACAAAAACCGATTTGCGGTGATGTCGACTCCGCAAATCCCAGTTCAATTTCGGCAACTGTTGGAAGTTTGATAGGTGATCTTTGCACTGCAACTCCTCGCCTAAAAGATTATTTTGCTGCGCAGACTAGACAAGGGCCGTCTAATACCACTATCTATGGACTTGCCTTCTGTTTGCGTTCCCTAGTTCAAGAGGATTCCTGCAAAAGTTGCCTCAAGATTGCTCAGGGCAACATAAATAAGTGTTTTCCTCACTCCGAGGGACGCGCTATAGACGCCGGCTGCTACTTGCGATACAGTTCCGAACCCTTTTTCCCCAGCAATGCGACTGTCGACTTGGCACGTTTCTTACCAACAGGTTAGAATTTAATTATATTCAATTGAAGAGCTTCAATTTTGTTAGCGCTTTTGAGAATTTCCCTAAGAAGCAAGTTTGATTAACAATTTGGGAAATTGTTAGTGTTTACGATGATTTTTTCACTGTTGAAGTGTTCTCGGTTTTGTTTTTCAGAGAAGTGGGCGAGTTCTCGAAAGTCGATAATAATTGGTGTAGTGGGAGGGGTATTCCTTGGCCTTCTAACTTGTCTCCTTGTCTTCCGGAAGCATATAATGCGGCCACGCCAGAAAAAAGGTAAACTGTTAGAGGCCAAATTTTATATATTATACAAAATGAAGCAAAAGCCTTGGAAATCAATTCTATCTTAACATATCTATGGAACAGCGGATATTGAAGGAGCAACGGAACTCCGTGGGCCAGAAGATTTTGAATTTAAGATACTAAATGGCAACCAACAATTTTGATCAGACAAATAAGCTTGGAGAAGGAGGATTTGCTGAATTATTTAAGGTAAACTATTATTAATTTGCTGTCCATATTAGGCTTCTGTGTTAATGTATTCCAACGACGAGTTACGTGATATTTGCAGGATACGTTAAAAAGTGGCAAAGTTGTGGCAGTAAAGAAGCTGACATTAGGTCACTCTTCCCGTGCAATTTCTGAATTCGAAAGCGAAGTGAAACTCATTTCCAATGTTCATCACAGAAATCTGGTGCGTTTACTTGGATGTTGCAGACAAGGCCATGAAAGACTCCTGATTTATGAGTACATGCCCAATAGCAGCCTTGACAGAATATTATTTGGTTTGCTATTCCTGAAATTCCCTCTTTTGTTTGTTTCTTCTGTTACAACAAACATGATAGGCTTTGAAAGTCTAGTGAATTGCCCTACATGTAGGAAAAAATAAAAGACTTTTGAGTTGGAAGGAAAGGTTCAACATTATCTTGGGCACTGCTCGTGGTCTGGCCTATCTCCACGAGGAGTTCCATGTCTGTATCATCCATCGTGATATTAAATCAAGCAACATATTACTTGACAACAACTTTCAGGCAAAAAATAGCAGATTTTGGGCTGGTCAGACTACTTCCGAATGATAAATCTCATGTTAGCACAAGAGTTGCGGGAACAATGTAAGGAAACTCCTACTTTATGTACTGTTTTTCTAATCCCAAAGTTTTCAATAGAGATAGTAACATCGATTTTATGGATTTTCTCAGAGGATACACGGCTCCTGAATACGCTAGCCATGGGCAATTAACAGAGAAAGCTGACACCTATAGCTTTGGTGTGGTGGTTCTTGAAATTGTCAGTGGTAGAAAAAGCATTGACTTGAAGCAACCACCTGATATGGAATATCTTCTTAAATGGGTATTTTAAAATTCCAATAACACTCTTCTAATCCTTTAATCCCATCATTCTCTCCCATAAAAATCTTGATCATTTGCTTGTAAAACCTATGGCAGGTTTGGAGCCTATACGAGAATAACAAGGTTTTAGATGTAATGGAAAGTGAAAAGGAGATGGAAGGGTATAGCGAAGAAGAAGTGTTGAGGGTGATAAATATTGCGCTTCTATGCATACAAGATTCTGCCAGACATAGGCCATCAATGTCTGAGGTCGTGACAATGCTATTAAATAAAGATGAGATTTATTTTCAGAAACATCTGCATACATCTTTCAAAGACTTGGCGTTCAAATAATATACAGAGTCAAATGCAACAATTACAGAATTCCTTAATTCTCGTTAGTAGTGGCTATTTCTCTTGTCGATATACATAGAGAATAGCAAGGAAGGATAGATTGTTAACATCTAATCGATTATATAAGTCCTCCTTCCTATTTCCAAACAGGATTTAAATATTCCATTATATTTTTTCCATTCGTCTTTATATATAACCATGAAATTTTCATAAAAGGTGTGTAAGAAATTCGAAGATCGTGGTGTGGATAAATTTATTTCAAAATAGAACCTAGAATTAACTGTACAAATAGTTTGTGGTTCTATTAAACATTAAAGGAGAGATATGTTCAATTGATTTTGTGAAGATTTAGGTTGTAAGATAGTAAGAGAATGAAAACTCATTTTTTATTAATAAAAACATTTCTATTTTAGATAAATCATACAAAAAGTAATATTGAGAAAATCTGTGTTATTTTTGGTTTAATAATCTTGTCATTGATGTCAAAAGGATATGTCTTTGAGACACAGAGTGTAGAGATAGTATGCACGGGCATAACAGAGAGTTTATGTGAAAAAAGAAATAGAGTACGCAGGTAATGGCTTTGACTATTTATCTCCTACATTGGTAGTATGATGGTGGTATCAAGTATTTATATAGTTTAGTGAATATAGTTTTAGTGAGAAAAGGCAAACATGCTTTTGCCATCCAACTTGGAGCGCATGTCGATATGACATAAACCACCAAGTGCAAGATTGCAACCACTAGAACAGATTGTTGGAAGAGGATGCAAAGTTGCGATGGAACCATGGGAGCTAACATGAAGTGTTGCGTGGAAGATTGTAGTGGCCAAGACAGACTGCTGGCTAAAGTTATGATGTTGCGATGAACTACCAAGTGCATGATCATAGCGGTTTAGGTTGACCACTAGAGGAGGCTGTGATGTTGCAATCAACCTTAAACTATCACATAAATAGTTGAGCTACATCCTCATGGTTTGGATGTAATAGTAGAATGTTAGCCTGCGATGTGGCGAGAAACTGTCATGTGTTGTGCTAGGGTCCACAGAGCTAGAAGGATAGAAGAAAGCGTAGTTTCACATGGAGAAGTGATGTCACCAGGAAAGGCTTGCGATGAGCGATCAACTGCCACAAGTCCAAAGAAGTAAAGAAGGTGTTGGCTCGTAGGTTTTGATGACGTATGTTGATGTTGATGTCATGTTGCGATGTTGCTTCCCATCGCCACATGTCCTTGAAAATATGACATAGATAAAGTCCAAAGGAGACTGTGTTGACACTAATGTGATGTGGCATGTGGAACTTGCATGGTGGCAATAACAACTAAATGTTTTTTATCAAACAATGAGAATCAACGGTCCAAATTTAATGATCTAGAAGGAAATTGTTTTGGTGTGCATAACTGTGCATTCTAGGAACTTGCATAAATTGACTTAGACAACTATTTATTGAATGCTATTGGACAATGACAAAATGGGGTAGATTCTCTATGCTAAGATGAATACAACAAAGTCCAAGCCGACTGAATGAACGATCCTAATGCAACATAGAAAGTTGTACACATCATGTTGTATGATAACGATGCAAACTTCTTTTTGTTTGATTTGTGATGAGCTATGTCTTGGCCAACCTTATGGAGGTGAATACAGAGCATACAAATATGATGTAAATCATCATAGTTGATAATTAATATTATAATAAGAAGTAGCGATGAGATGTGTAAAGTGTTTGTAGAAGCTATGCAGCATGAATTTCAAATGTCCATGTTAGGTGACTTGTGATTCTTTCTTGGCTTGCAGATCACCCAGATTGACAAAGGTATTTTTATCTGTCAAACCAGGTATGTGAGGGAAATCTTGAAGAAATTTCAGATGGAAGATTGCAATCCAACTGAGACACCCATTGTAACATGGTGTAAATTAAGCAAAAATGATGAATCTCCATTGGTAGATCAGACAAGCTATAGATCAATGATTGAAAGTTTGTTGTATTTAATTTCTTCTAGGCCTAATATAATGCATCTTGTTTTCATGGTTGCAATATTTCAGGTTGCTCCAAAGGAAACTCATGTAAGGTAGTCACAAGGATCTTAAAGTATTTACAACATACAAAAGACTTTGGATTGGTGTCCATAAATTTTAAGGGTTGGTGCTTCTTTGGTTTGGTGTCCATAAACTATAGGGGTTAGTACTCCTTTGTATTGGTGTCCATAAACTATAGGGGTTGGTGCTCCTTTGGATTGGTGTCCATAAATTGTAGGGGTTGGTGCTCCTTTGTATTGATGTCCATAAAGTCTATGGAATTGGTGTATCTTGAAGGTTGGTGCCTTCAAATTAATTGTAATAAATTGATACATTTGTGAAGCTAGATTTGGACAGTATCGCCAAGCAAAATTTTCTCACCATGGTTATTCTCATCTTGGTTTTTCCATATATATGTTGGTGTTGTGTGTTCTATTACTCATATTCTCACTCTTTTGCATTATATGGTTAATTACTTATTAGAGCTAAAAAATATTTTTAGTATTGTTAATGCATACACCAATGCAACCCCCCCTTCTCAGTGTATTTGTCTGTTCAACATTGTGAGATTTCTTATATTATATTAGTTTGTATACTCATGCCTACAATATTTTGAAGCAGTTTCAAAATTGAAAATGAAGTTGTAGTTGTGAATGGATATATGTCCAAACAAGATAAATAATACTAGTAAAATGTAAATATGGTTTTTAGATACCTATATGGCACAATAGCTTATGCAATTTGTTATGAAGGGAGAAATGATGAAAATAAAACTTTAAATTCTAGGAAAATTTATGGATTATAATTATGTTGAAGATCAACTTGTGTTAGAATATTCTAGTAATGTTTTGTATTTTTATCTTTAGTTATTTTTTTCCTTATATCAACCATGCATAGTTGTTTCTAAAATATTTTTTCTAAATTATGTTGGCCTAAGTTTCTTATTTCTAGAATTTTTAATATTTCTCTATGTTTTCTATAAAAGAAGCATATGTATATGTTTTAAAGCAAGTTAATGATGTCTATTTGTGCAACATATTTTCATATAAATTTTGTTTGTTAAGTTTATGCCTCTATGCACCTTCATAGTGGTACCATAGTTGGGGAGAAATCATCGATGAGTGCAAAAAATATGAGATGGAGTAGGAAAAAGATAGAGACCCTAGAGAGAAGTTCCAAGACATTGCAAGCCGTTGTTTAAGGTAAAATCCAAAAGAAAACATGACAGAAAAGGAGAGAAGCTTCTATACACCATAAAGCAAAAGATGAAGTCACCAAGAAAGGTACACCAAGGATGATGATACTGATGTGAAAGAGGAGATGAAATCAAAATTGCAAATTAAAAGTTTACAATTGTTAAAAATGGTAGAAGGGTTTGAAATCAATGTTACTAAAGGAAACTATGAAAATTAAATTGGGCCATAAAGGTTGGAGAAGGAAAATTTTAAGTTCTTAAAAAGATCTCAGAACTTATATTATAGGGTTTGAAAACGCTGCAAGGAATCTAAAGATTAGGAGAACTGAGAAAGGAAGAAGAGTGTTGAAGAGTCTTTTTTTTTGTAGCATAAGGTTCAATATCAGATAAGTTTGGGGACATTATAAGAGAGAGGAGACAGTTGAAGGACTATGAAGATGCTGACATAAATTCAAAGATGTGACATCAAATATCAACAATTTCTAGCACCAAATTTTATTTTTAATAGGTAAGAATTATGAGAACTAAGAAATAAAAATGAAAATTTTATTTTGATCTTACAAACTATTAGAGATAGTTGAGAAAAATTTTATAGAACAAGCTAATGAGACAAAATTGAACAAAAATCTAATGGATGAATGTAGGGAAAATAGGAAAATAGATGGAAGAGATTTGGAACTTATTCAATTAGGTATAGAATAGTTATTTTCTTAGCAAATAAAAAATGTACCTTCATCCAAAAGAGCATGGGAGATACTAGAAACAACATATCAAGGTTCTTCTAAGGTAAAAATAACTAAGTTGGAAGTACTTAGAAGGGAGTTTGAAAATATTCAAATGAAAGATTTCGATTTAGCATATCATTTCTCAGCTCAAGTGATGAATGTTGCTAATTAAATTAAAATAAATGGTGATGAGTTAATATATAGGAAATTTGTAAAAAACAGTTTTAAAAGTTTTCAAATCAAGCTCGATACTATTGTGGTTGCCATTAAAGAAACTAAACATCTATCTGAATTCTCTATAGATGAATTATTTGGATTATTGCCATGACATGAATATAGGTTGAAAAAAATAACAATACTTCATTGTAGAATTCATTCAAATCATAGATGACATTTGGAAGACGTGGAAGAAGAGGAAACTCAAGATTTGTAGGAAGAGGTAGAAAAAACTATCAAAGAGAAGAAGGATGAATTCCTAATCTAGGAGGAAGGATAAGTAAAAGTCAATTATAGAGTTGTAGTATCATATATTATGCCTTGTGCATTTATGACACTTATGCATGTTGCCCGATGCATTTATGATAAGGTTCATGATCAAGATTTTATCATTTTAACATGCTAGCCTCCAAATACAAAGCATCCCCAATCTTCCTAAAACCTTGTTTAGGATTATCTTTGGATGGATAGAGTCATGATGAGCAGATATCTATGTGGTGCGCTAATATCCTAGTAATTGTCTAAATTTAGAATGACTTATTCGACATCATCCTTTTAACAACATGTGTCTTTTGGCCTGGGTGCATCTAAAATAGTCATTGACACTCATTTCAAGTTTTAAAATCTCATTCTCTTATTCATTGCTCTCTCATAACCTTGAACTCTCTATTGCACTCTTGGAACTGTTACTACAACAATCTAATCTTGAGCTTCGTCACACTCTTACATCAAGAGAGGGGTTCGGTTAAAATACTTTGTCTTCTCTCTTATCTCATGCATTCTTAATTTTGCACTACTATGTCTAATGAATATTTAAATACTTCTATTGTCTAGTTTCATTTAGTCTATTTTATCTTTATATCTCATGTAATAAGGATTTTTTTCCATTAAGAAGGGTTTGTTTTTATTGCTTTATCATGGCATCATTACATTTTATGTAATAGGGCTTTTCGTCTACTAAGTGAGGCTTGTTTCTGTTACATTTTTATGTTTCTATCTATTCTATCAATTCAGTTGTCTGTGGTGGTGGAAACACTAAAGTGGGAGTTTGAATGAAGCAAACCCCTATATAGTCCAAACATTTTCCACAATCTCAGTGTGTGCATGTGGTGAATAGGTTCTAAATTCCTAAGATTAAATTTTGGGATACTTTTGGTGTTCTTTCGGGTCTTTGTCTATACAAATAATAGTGCCATGCACATATATCCCAGCAGCATGCTAGCATCCTAAACCCAAGAATAAATTAGTGTTATGCTATAATTTGTTTCTTGTTTATGCACTTTTTTGGTAGTTAGAACTTCATTATTTTGTTCTATATTTAAATATTTAGTAGCTTTAATATATTAGTATAGTTGTTGTTTTATTCATATTATTTTTATACACTAGCTCACCTTTAATGCCAATAAAGTGAGGTGGAATGAGGGTAGATTTGTTCCTTGAGATTTGTCATCTTGAGGGTATCAAATCCCTTCTTTTATATTTTGGTGAACTAGACATGATTGACTTATGTCAGATCTCTTTCTCATAGATTTTGATGCATTCAACAAGGCATTCTCTAAGGATTACTTCAATATGCTTGAAAAGGATTTGGATGAATTTTTGAAAATGTCTCCTCGTGGTGGGCTAGATGTTGACGATTGTTTATCTCCAACCTTGTCTTATTTAAAGGATGAAGAGTCCGTGAATATCATTTTTGTTTTCACATCTCCATGAAGTTCTAAGAGACCATCCATTTACATAGTTGTAGCTAGTCCTTTTCCTCAGAAAGTTAAATCCATTGGTAGGAAACTGTTTAAGGGAGATGCACCTAATTTGTATACTAAGTTTATGCAGTCTAAGCAATCTTCCTACACCATTTTTTCTCACACATTTAATACAAGAAGAAATAAACAACATCCCAATCAACCAAGTTAACCTTTACTATCATCTCAACCAAATCTTCCTCAAGCACGTCAACCCATAGCTAAGCACACTGGTGATTACGATCTTATTGAGCAACTTAGAGTTACTCCTACTAAGATCTCACTATGGGATTTCCTTGAGAATACTCTAGTGTATCAACGTATGCTACATGAGGCTTTGCAAATTATTGTGTTACCTTCTTCTACAAGACTAGTAGATATTAATGCATTGATGGATCATATTTGTGTGGATTCATTGAATATTATGTTCTATCCTCATGGACTTCGGCCCCTTGAAGTAAGGAACCTGGTTGATCCTTTGAGGATAAATGTTCATGTTAATGGTGTAGGCATTAGGTGAACCCTTATAGACATAGGGTCAGCACTTAATATTTGTAGTTTAGATTTTTTTATTTCTTTTTTATAATGCCTGGTAAACTTTTTAATGTGACTAGCGACACCGACATGACACGTCCTCTGGCTCCACGTGAAACACTTTTTGACTCGGTGCTATGAACCTATGAGGCCACAACTGGGAGACATCATCCCCACACTTCACTTGTTCAAACCCACGAGCACAACATCCTAGCGAAGACACAAGGCTTGCGAGCACAATGGCCCAGGAGGGGTTTGAACCTTGGTGTCCGCTTCACCAATGAAGTGTTATAACAATGAAACTACATGTCCAAAGACATATTTGTAGTTTAGATTGATTACCAAAGATTAATTAGATTAAAATTCACTTGCAACACCTTATTTATTTATTTGTGGCTTTGATAATACTATAAAAACCGCTATGGGCACTATCATTCTACCCCTAAAGGCTAGACCTTTTCCTATTCCAACCTCATTATATGTCATGCCAGGGCCTTTATCTTACAACCTTATTTTGGGTATACCTTGGCTTCATGCTTTGGGAGTTGTTTCTTTTACCCTTCATGGGTTGATAAAGTTAATCACAAATATTCAGGTGGTCATAATCAAGGCTGATCCTGATGCCGTCTACCTATGTCAAATGGCAATAGTAGGTCATAATTCAGTTATGCCTTCATTATAAAACTATACTTCAACATTATCTTCTCTAGTAATACATTTTTCTTATGTGACATCTCCTAAAAAAGAGATCTAGAAGAGTGGTGAAGAGTCAAAGAAGAAATCACCTAAGAAGTAGGATCCTTTAAAAGAGGATACTCCCAAGGTAGTACCTTGATTAATTTCCCCTCTACCAAACCATCTTCTCCACCTAAAGTGAATGCATGTTTGGGTGATGAATGAGGATCCTTAGATTTCATGAATTCTCATGTTAGTGAATATAAAATTGACCTTGTCCATCTAAGGTTTCCTAAAATTTCATTTGTCCTACCCAAAAAAGATGATTATGCATCTATAAATCTAGGTGATACTTATCATTTTGATCATCTATTCTACACCAAACCCATGACCTTTAGAGAGCTTTATGGCATTGATGGTCTGGGTTATAATCTTGTCTCAAATCTCAGTTAAGATGGTTGAGGTTGTGGACCTAATGGACAAGGTATTCAAATTCCATTGGAACCTGAACCTTGCCATCATAATGTTGGGCTTTGATATCAATCTACATCTTGTAAAGAAAAAACAAGGTTAAATATTAATACAATTTTTGTAGATGTTCTCCCTCTTAAGCTTGTGCATCCTAAATATCTTGATATTACTTCATCGCCCAATGAAACTACTTTGAATCTCTTCCCTTTCAAGGAAGCTTTGAAGGAATTTTTGGGTGTATATTGAGAATTTTCCTTCTTATCATCACAAGAAGTGATTCCCATATTGTTTTAATGATCAAGCATATTTTGGGGAATTCATTATGAATATTGATGAGAAGCATCCCTTATCTCATGATGAGGGAAATAGACTTTGTCTCATCTTGAAGACTGTAGTTCGCTCCTTAAAGGAGACACTCTTGATTTTATCATGGATACTAAGGATTCTAGCAAGGTTATAAAAATTAGGAAATTTTTATCTCTTGAGGAATCTAAAGTACATCCATATCTCTTACATTAGTATCCTGATTTTTTTCTTGGTCATATCAAGACACGCTGAGGATTGATGAATCTGTTGTGATTCACAATATTGTATTAAGTCTCGATGCCAAGACTATGAAACAAAAGATTTAGAAGGTTAATCATAGGGTAGCTTTATTAGTCAAGACAAAGATAGAGAATATTTTTAAGTCTATCTTTATCCGTACTATTGACTATTCTCCTTGGATCTTGAATATTGTTCCTATAGGCAAGCCTGATGGACAAATTTAAATATGCATTAATTTTAGAGATTTGAATAAGGCTTCTCTTAAAGATGAATTTATACTCCTAAGTATTGATATGATCATCAATTAGACTACAGTCCATTCCTTATTGTCCTTCATGGATGGTTTTTTGGGTTATAATCAATTCCGTATAAACCTCAAAGATCAATACAAAACTGCTTTTATGACCCCTTGGGGTACCTTTTGCTAGATGTGGTCATGCTATTTGGATTAAAGCATGTAGGCACAACCTATAAATGGGAAATGACCCTTATATTTCATTATTTAATTCATAATATTCTTGAAGATTATGTTGATGATATTCTAGTGAAATTAATGAATCACCAAGATCATGCTAAAAATATTTGAATGGCTTCATTTATACAAGATGGGACTTAATCCCCTTAAATGTGTCTTTACTATGGATGTTGGAAAAATTATAGGCTTTATTATTTCTTGTAGAAAAAATGAGATAGACAAATAAAATTGATGTAATTAATAACATGCCTCCACATAAGTATATCTCCCAACTTTGTAGTTTACAAGGAAAAATCTAGGCCATCTATAGATTTGTTGTGTAGTTGGCTAATCATACCCTTCCATTCACGTCCCTATTTAAGAAAGGCATGCAATTTAAATGGGGTAAATATTTTCAAGAACCTTTGATTCTATTAAAGGATATCTGGCTAGTCCACCTATCTTGACGCTAGCTATGTCAGATAGACCCTTTCTACTATATATCTTTGCCTCATCTAATTCTCTAGTTGCTTTATTAGCTAAGTATGATGATGATGGAAAAGAAAGAGTGGTGTATTACATCAACTGTGTTCTAGTAGAATATGAAACTCAATATTCTGCAATGGAAAGACAATGTTTAGCTCTAGTTTCTGAGACACAAAAGTTAAGACATGTTATCTCCTTCATGCAAAAACTTGAGTGATTATTAGGAGTGATCTTATTAAACATATTTTCTCTAAGGGTGATCTTGTGGAAAGATTAGCTAAAGTGGTAATATTACTTACTGAATTCGACCTAAAATTTATAACGCAAAAATCAATCAAAGGGCAGGCTATGGTTGACTACTTGGCTGAAGCCCCTCCTCCTAAATCATTTCCTACGCTAAATATTTTCCCAGATGAATACTTGTTAGTAATTACTTGTGAGTCCATATGGGATATGTACTTTGATGGCTCGAGATGTCAAACTAGTTCAAGATTAGGTGCGGTTTTGATATCACCTCAAGGAAAATTGATACCTCTCTCCTTTCGATTAGACTTTCATTGCACTAATAATATCATTGAATACAAAGCCCTTGGTGCCAGCTTGCATGTTGTGATTATTTTCGAGATAGAAAATTTTCACATTCATGGAGACTCTGAGCTTATTGTGAATCAAATAACAAGAGCATACAAAGCAAAACAATCTAAACTATCCCAGTATAGGGATTTAGTCATGACTTTTCTTGAAAAAAATTCATCTTACACCATCGATAGAATATATCAAAGAGAAAATCATCATGCAGAAGAAATGACAAGTACTCCTTCCCTTGCAATATTAGACTATGGTTAGGATGAGTATCATTTTATTGTCTATGTTCTCCATTCTCCTTCCATCTTTTGTCAACTTGATTTTGATAGTGTTATGTGTGTCCACGTAGACTAAAAAGAATGGTTTTCACACATATATAATTATCTTAAGAACATAAGTTTTCCTAATGACGCTAGTAAAACTACATGCATTTGAATTCAAAAACTTGCCACTTGCTACATCTCATTGTCTAATATTCTTTATCGTAGATATTATAATGATCTTCTCCTTCATTATCTTACTAAGGCTGAAATACCTCTTGCACTTCAAGAAGCCCACTCAAGCTCAAGAGGTGGTCACTTTGGAGGTGAATCTTTAGTTCATAAATTAATTTATATGGCATATTATTGTTAGACAATGGAGCAGGATTCCTTCGCTTTTGTCAAGAAGTGGCCTAAATCTCGGCAATACAAAAATTTGGTTCAAGCTCCAACACAGGAGGTTTGATCTCAAAATTCTTTGTGGCCCTTTCAAACTTGGGGACTCGATATCATTGGAAAGATATCTCCCCCTTCTTCCAAGGGACATACCTTTATCATAACTAGTACAGACTATTTCACGAAGTGGGTCAAAGCCGAATTGCTAAGATCTACTACAACTGAAGAGATTTGTGGTTTTCAAATGGATAATAATATTTCTCATTTTGGCCTACCTTTCACCCTTGTGTCTAATAATGGTACATCATTTAAGAACAAGGAGGTGAAGCAGTTTCTCAAGAAATTTTGTATACATCCTAGATTCTCTACACCATATTATCATCAATCTAATGGTCAAGTGAAATCATCTAACAAAACTATTGAATGGATCTCACACAAAACCATTAACAAACATGGAAACGATTGGCACACTTAGTTAGTATATGTGTTATGGTCTTATCACACAAGTGTTCATACATCTAGAGAAATAATGTTTTAACCTCATGTATGGGTTGGACGCAATTACGCTCCTAGATTTAGAAAACCCTTCATTACGTGTTTCCCTTAAAGGGCTTATTGATAATGATTATTATCATACTCTTTGTCTCAATGAACTTGAATTTTTGGATGAGCATTTATTAAAGGGTCTCCAACATCTTCAATCTTATCAAAAGTCATAAAAAATATTAATTAGAATGTCCAACACACAACCTTTAATGTGGGTGACCTATTTCTTTATTAGAATTAGAGAAATGTAAATGTGCCACCTAACCAAAAAGGGAACTTTAGCCCTAATTGGTTAGGTCCTTAGATAGTCATCTCTATGTTAGATTCTGGTGCTTATAATCTATCCAATATGGATGGTCCACTACTCAAGGAGCTTGTGAATGCCATCAATCTATGTTGATATTACATGTATAGAAATCCTAGGTGTCATGAGCAAGATCTATTGTTCTAAACAATTCTTGTGGTATAATATTTATTCATCAACATGATTATTTTTATTTGTGTTATATGAAGTGTTTATGTGTGTGTGCTTATGTTCCCCTCATAAGGAATTTGACATACATATAAATCCCCTTTTCTACACATTCATCTACATCTATTTATCACTTTAGACCATCATTGCATTTAATCAAACATGTACCAATATGTGTAGATT
Organism: Cryptomeria japonica; assembly: GCF_030272615.1. NCBI lineage: Eukaryota > Viridiplantae > Streptophyta > Pinopsida > Cupressales > Cupressaceae > Cryptomeria > Cryptomeria japonica. The sequence goes on from NC_081414.1 coordinate 851,127,904, forward strand.
AAATCATGATAATCATCTAATGTAATCTTACATCACATGAGCATATGCAATGAACATGAAATAAAAGAGCACACAATCATGAAGACACAAAGCATAGTCAAATCAATAGTATCATATATATATATATATATATCAATGTCGAGTCTTAGTGTACATGTGTCACATCAGTAAAAAAATATTGTGATGATAGTATATGTGTCTATGAAGCTACATATTTACATGTATATATCAAAATAATGTTGTACATCACTGTTAAAAATATGAATATATACAGTCTCAATAATATATGCTCAAGAGCCTCTGGGGTCATCAATCCCTAAACCCATTGGTGCTAGAGGATCATGATCTCGACATGATGGCTGGTAGACTAAGGTGGAATGAGATCTAGCTATTGTAGCATTTTATGAGTGGAGGCCTCTTAGTTCTCCATGCACCTCTTCTGCCATTGGCCTCTATGTCATTTAGTCCTCCATAAGATATTCCTCCCACCGCCTCACTACATCTAGGTCTAACATCAGCTAGTGGTCTCAGGGGTGATCAAGATCACCCACTACACCTTCCAGAGTGGTGTTGACCTACCTTTTGAGGTCATCGACTTGAATTTGTAGGACCTCACATGCTCTCTTAGCACTATGTACCTTCATCATTATGTTGGCAATTTGGCATTAAGTTGTCATTGATGTCAACTCATCTGGCAAGGTCATCGATAAGTAAGAAGTGTGACCGATATGATGGCAATACACATGAGAGTGATAAGATAGAAGGAAGTCTACAAGTACACATGATGAGTCATTTACAGGTAAAGAAGGGTTATCAGTAAGGCATAAACTAGGATGAAGGTTGTTTATGTGTTATGAAGTCACAATAACCAATGAACAGAACAAAGAGGATGGTTGATGATCATGCCGATAAGATAAGATAAACTTGTAGTCAACCTTGGTTGACAAAGAATGTCAAACTGATATAGGAATCCAAGCAGAGGTGGATGTCGACAAGCATGACAACAGGATGCCAGGTGGAGGTAGTGCACAGGATGATGGAGTGTGCATCGATCCAATAGTCTGCAAGTAGGTTGGCTTTAATGAGGACCCCACAAGTCATGGAGGATGCCAGAGGATTGCGGCTCAAGGAAGACAAGATGGCAAAGCAGGTGAATTGATATTGCAAGAAGATCTGATCTTTGTACCAATTAAGTGAAGGAAACAACAAAGCCATTTTAATGGTGAATGATAGAGAAAAGAAGAAAAGCATGGTGTAGACCTCCTGATTTAAAAAATGCACATTGGAATACACAACTTTTTTGGTGATTGATCAATGTTATGAAGATCTTATCCCTAAAAAGCAGATCAAATCAAATTGTATTCTAATCAAGTTGGAGAAGGAAAACCTAGCATGACAGTGTTTGAATGCATTCTTGGCGGGAATCCACGATTGTAAATACATGAGCTCGAAACATAAAAGTGTAATGCTTGTGGAGAAGAAGAAGAGTAAAGAGAGCTTGAGTGCAGAAAAGAATCATCTCCCATAGAATTTATTCTAAGTAAGTTGTAGAGTGAGTCAACAAGCAAATTGGTGAGAGGGTTTAACCGGCAGTGATAGAGTGCTAGTATAACTATAGCAAGTTCAACAGTTTAGCAAACCAGTGTAGTGTGATTGATCAAGAAGGCATCCAAGTGTGACACAATGGGTTGTGAGGTTGTGTGTGTGAGAGAGAGAGAGAGAAGAGAGGCTAAGAATCAGAGAGGGTTATCAGTTAACTAACAGTGTGAGATCCAGTAAATAAGAGAAGACTGATAACTGGCATAGATCTATTTGATCAAAGAGTTGCAGAATTCATTTACAAAAAGAAGCCATAATTCTATCTAAATTGTATTTCAATATACATCATCAAGTTGGAGCTTGGTATAGGGATTGGTGCTCCTTAGGTTGGTGCCCTAAATCAATAGGGGTTGTTTCTTCTTGGGTTGGTGCCCTAACTCTTTGTAATTTAGTGTTTCACTTGTGAGGCTAGATTGGAGTAGTAGTCTCTAGCAGCATTTCTCATCGATGTTTTTGCCATATTGGGTTTTCCTTGTACATCTAGTTTTGTCGGTTGCATTTGTGTGATTGTCTTTTTTGGTCTCCTCATTTGGTTTACTAGTTTGATTGTTTATTACTTAAGATAACAACCGCTATTCTGAAGTTCCTTAAAAGAGGAAAGAGTTTATGAACCACTGATTCACCCCCCTCTTAGTGGTACTCTTTGTTCAACAATTGGTATCAGAGCCTAGGTTCATGGTTATTTATAAAACTTGGGTAGATTTTGGACTTAGAACACAATGGCAAGAAATGAGTCTTCTTCCTCAAAAGCCCCCATGTTTGATGGATCCAACTATGCCTTTTGGAGCAGAAGAATGGAGACCTATATTTCCTCCCTTGGTTTTGATGTGTAGATGTCTGTCAAGAGTGGGTATGTTATCCCTAGTGTTCCTCCCACTAATACGGATGCCAAGAATGAGTATGAGAATAATGCAAAGGCCAAAGGTGCTATTTTGAGTGGGTTGTCTGATAATAAGTTTTTCAAGGTCATGCACTTCACATCTGCCAAGCTAAAAGCACTAAGGGGGCAACTTGAAGGCATCAAGATGAAGAATGATGAAAAGTTTGTAGACTACGTTCACAGATTTCATGAAACTATGAATACCATCAAAGGACTTGGAGAAGATATTGCAGATGAGATCCTTGTCAAGAAGGTACTTAGGTCTCTTACACCTAAGTATGATACAAAGGTGTCTACCATAGGAGAATCGATGATCTGAATATATTTACAATGGATGAGCTATTTGGCTCACCAATAGCCTATGAGAGGAGAACAACTGGTGATTGTTCCTTGAGGAAAGAGGAATCGTTCAACACCACCCAGAAGGGCAAAGAAATAGCTGCCCATAAAGGATCCAGTGAAGACTCCGATGCAGAGGTAGAAAAATTTGTCTCAAAAACTCAAAAGAGGATCTAACAAGTATAAAGGAAAGCTACCACTCAAATGTTTCAACTGTGGTGAAGTTGGACACTTTTCTACAAAATATCCTTATAATGAAACTAGTGGAGATGAGTCAAGAGGGTTTACCAGATCTACTGGAAAAGATAAAGAAAGAAATGTCTACCGGCAAGGAAGAAGAGGCTACCAGAAGCATATTAGCCTCTATAATATTGAAGATGATGCCACAGATGAAGAAAGTGCATCAAAAGATGACTACCATGAGAATGATAGAAAATTTAATCTCTTTATGGAACTTGATGAATTGGTTGGTGAAAATGAGGAAGAGGAGGATATTGAGGCTAAAGTGGATTTAGAAGGTGAGCTTATAAGTGCTCTTAAGGAATTGAGTAAAACAAGAATAGAACTCAAGAAGGTCAGACTTGCTGCAGTAGATGAACAAGGTCTCTTGAAGCAATCCCTGGATAAGTCCAGTCAAGTTATATCTGACTTGAAATTGCAGCTAGAAGAAACCAAGAGGATATGTGAAGTTACATCCTTTGATCTGATAAAGAAGGAAAAGGAACATCAAGATTTGGAAGCAAAAAAAGTGAAGCTTAGAAAGGAGCTTGAAGAAACTAAGGAAGAAATAAAAGTATGGAGAAAATATGAAGGCAACACCGAAGCCTTAGATCAGATGTTGAGCAAACAGAAGCAATCCAAAGATACCAATGGCTTAGGCTTTGAAGAAGGTCAAAGTTAAAATAGAAAAGACATATTTGGTAAAGAAATAAAGTTCACCTCTTCAAATGAAGGTGAAGAAAAGAAGACATTCACTATAGGCAAGGATACTGGTAAAAAGACATATGCAGATGCTATTGGAAATCGACACACAAATTGGTATACACAAGCAATAAACTAGAGGCCACACTCATTGTACCAACATGCAGATACAAGGAGAAATGCAAGAGTTGACCATGAAGGATTCACCAGAGTCAACAGTATGAAGGGAAGACCTCCGATGAGGTAGTCCTTTGTAGAACCAAGGCAACCTAACCAGTATGTTTCTAACCTTCATGGTTATTGTTACCGGTGTAACAAATTTTGGCATAGAATAGCTAACTGTGAATTAACCAATAAGCCCTCTCTGAGTTATGAAAGTATAAATCAATTTAATGCACTCTGGGATATGAATTTTGTCTGTTATTAGTGTAATGGATATGGTCATAGGCATTTTGAATGTAGGAAGAATAAGCTGGTGCCCCGTAATGATTTTAAGGATTTATCTTTAAATAAAAATGTGAAATGTTATAACTGTCAAGAATTTGGACATATAGCAAGGTTTTGTAAAAATGGGAAGATCAAGAAGAAGAAGACAAATCCTGATCAAGAACCAGTAGTCGAACCTGAGCACAAAATAACAGCTAACAAGAAGAAGGAAACCAAACCGGTAAGGGTTGACAAAGAAAAAGAAAAGGCAGAATCAAGTCTGATAGTGTAGACTGCCTTACATGCTAAAAGGAAAAATATGTGGGTTGTAGATAGTGGTTGTTCCAACCACATGACTGGTGATAAAAAGAAATTTATCAAACTTGAAGACTGTAATGGTGGTTCAGTAAGATTTGGAGACAACTCTTCCATCAAAATAAAGGGAAAATGTACTCTAAGTATGGATGGAAAATTGAAGGCACACGATGTATATCATTTGGAAGGCCTAAATCAAAATCTACTGAGTGTGAGTCAGATGTGTGACAAAGGTTATAAATTCACCTTTGACTTAACCGAATGCCAGATAAAGAAAGATAGTATCAGTTAGGTTGTGGCAGAGGGAAATAGAACAAATGGCAATGTTTACAATTTAAAGGAATTCTATGAGTCCCAATGCATGTTAGGATAGGTTGATGGAAGTTGGTTGTGGCACTGAAGATTAGGCCACATAAACTTTGATAACCTAGTTGCAGTAAGCAAAAAGATGTGTGTGATGAATATTCCACCCATCATAAAATTGGTAAGCACATTTTTTGATGAATGTGTGAAAGGAAAGAAAACTAAAGTGAGTTTTAGGACAAAAGAGCACAACACCTCCAGACTACTTGAGATTATGCATACAAATCTGTGTGGTCCAACTAGGACAAGAGCTCTAGCCGGTGAAAGATATTTTATGATTTTTATTGATGATTACTGAAGAATGACATGGGTCACCTTCCTACAAGATAAGTCACAAGCATTTGATAGATTCAAGATCTTTAGGAAGATGGTGGAGAAAGAAAGTGGGTGCAAGTTAAAATGCCTAAGATCAAAGTGGGGTGGAGAGTTTACATAAAATGAATTTAAAGATTATTATGAAAAACATGGAATTAGAAGGAAATAATTAGCCCCTAGGACATCACAACAAAATGTTGTGGTAGAAAGGAAAAACAGATAAGGTAAGGAGATGGCTAGAACAATGTTAAATGAGGCTAGTCTACTAGACACATATTGGAAGGAAGTTGTTCATACTACTGCATATACCTCGAACTGGGTTCAATTAAGAACAAACAACAGAATGACACCTTATGAGTTATGGTATGACCGGAAGCCATCGGTCAAATACTTCAAATTATTTGGAAGTAAATTCTTTATCAAGAGAGATATGGATGGTCTAGGAAGCTTCGACTCTAGGAGTGATGAAGGAATCTTCCTTGGTTACTCATCTAATAACAAGGCCTACAAATGCTACAAAAAAATACTAAGAAGAGTCATTGAGAGTGTAAATGTAAAAGTTGATGAGGAGATGCACAAAGGAAGTCAACTATAGGTGAACCGGTATGATGATTTTGGTGATGAAGATGGGGAAGCTTAGTCAAAGAATAAACCAAAAGAAGTATCTAAGAAGGCTCCCAACCGGTATGTGTAGTTGAATCACCCGGAAGAGAAAATTCTAGGAAATAAGAGTGATGGTGTGTAGACTAGAAGAAGACTTGCCCAAAATGATGAACAAGTCAAATTCTGCCTCATGACTGAAGTAGAACCTTAAACATTCAATGAGGCCAAAAAAAAACAAGAATGGATCAATGCCATGGAAGAAGAATTGCAACAGATTGAGAAGAACAAGACTTGGGTCTATCAAAATAAGATGAATGAAGAAGGAAAAATTGTTAGGCATAAAGCTAGCCTAGTGTGCAAAGGATACTCTTAGGTAGAGGTAATTGACTTTGAAGAAACATTTGCATCGGTCGCTAGATTAGAAGCAATTAGAGTGTTTCTAGCCTTCTCTTCCTACAAGGGTTATAAAATATATCAGATGGATGTAAAATCTTCCTTCCTGAATGGAAATTTGGAAGAAGAAGTGTACATGGAGTAACCGGAAGGGTTTCTGCTACATGATGATGAAATATTTGTGTGTCAGTTGAAGAAGGCCCTGTATGAGTTAAAACAAGCTCCTAGAGCATGGTATTCAGGATTAGATCAGTACCTGAAGGAGCAAGGATTCAAAAAGGGGAGTGCTGATAGCAATTTGAACATAAGGAAAGATGGAAACCACATGATCATTATGGTTGTGTATGTATATGACATTATCTTTGGAGGCAATAAGGACACCCTCTCCAAAGGGTTTGTTGATCAAATGCAGTCAGAATTTGAGATGTCAATGCTTGGTGAATTGACATACTTCCTTGGTTTGCAGATATTACAGCAAGATAATGGAATCTTTATCTCCCAAATCAACTATGCAAAGGAAATGTTGAAGAAATTTCAACTAGAGGATTGTAAACCAGTAAGTACCCACATGGTGATCGAAAGTAAACTAAGCAAGAATGATGAATCACTGGTGGTGGATCAAACATTATATAGATCCATGATAGGTAGTCTATTGTATCTCACTACTTCTAAACCGGATATAGTGCAGGCAGTATGCATGGTGGCCAGATTTCAAGCTACACCTAAGCAGTCACATATGAACGTTGTAAGAAGAATCTTTAGGTACTGTAGCATCCTAAGATTGTGACACTTGCAATTTTGACTGCATTTCGGTCTTCACGATGGCGACGTAACACGGAACCTAAATGGAGACCCTGAAACTCGTCCGTGACATCAAAAACTGCATTTTCTTGCACCCTGGCCTGATCCTCCTTTGTACCCTGCTGTCCCGGGAGGTGGGACCAGAGAGCCCAGCGTCCTGGTCCTTCAGGACTAGGGCACCCAGCGCCCTGGTCCCCCAGGACCATGGCACCCAGCGCCCTGGTCCCTGGCCCTATTTTGGGCCCGGTCTCCTTTGGGACTTCGGGTTTTTTTGTTTGCAAATTGGAAAATTATCTTTCCTTGTCGGCCCAAGGTCGGGAAAATCAGTCTATCAGCCCTAATTGACAAGTATATAAACTACATTTTCCTCTCTCATTTGGAAGACGGAGAAAAGCATGGAAACGATACTCAAACATTCAAGCATTCAAGCATTCAAGCATTCCTTCAAGCAATTGAGCATTCTAAGTCTCCATTCAAGGCTAAGTGTTGCATTCAAGACAAGGATTCAACCATTGAAGAGGAGATCACTTACTACATACTACATACAACATACAACATACAACAACATCTATACCTTTGCATATAAGGATACAAACATCCTTACAACAAGGTACTAGTACTTGTTTTACATTACAAACATTTACATTTACAGCATTTCTCATTTCTTGGTTAATTCCAAAACCGGGGTTTGACCTAAGGGCAAACCCCTAATCCCTAACCCCCCAATCGTCTTCGCTTTTCTGTGTGTAGGTTGCAGGTACGCGGCTGAAATTGAAGATTTGGAATCCTTGTGCAGAGACGAACAAATCCCCCTTCGTTTCGCGGATTTTTCGGAGGACCATGTGCACGCCGGGCGCCATCGTCCTGTCAACTTTCACTCAAATTTGGAGGACAGCACCGTATTGACATTTTACTACTAATTCCAGGTCCGCAGCTTCATCCTATATCCCTATCTCAGTTTATAAGCGAATCTTTCTCACTTTCCATGCATTCCTAACTTAATCATTCTATCCACATTCTTTACAAAAGAGGGTAGCCTTGCTGTCTTAACCCTTGAAACTCATTTAGAATCTAATCTTGCATTGTGTGGGATTGGATCTTGTGGGTTTCAACCCCTCTTTTGATTGTAAAGTCTCCCCTAAGTGAAAACCATCAACCCTAGTGACCTCCCTTCTCTCTCCTTGGAGTTGAAGAGGGGAGAGCAACTAGGGTTCGATTATTTTCCGCTTTACATTTTGGTGAACCCGATGTGAACATCCTTTCTGATTATTCATGCTTAGATCTGAAAATTGGATTCCTTGATTACATTTCCATGTTTGATCTTTTGCAAATTTTAGAGGTTAATTGCATAAAAACCCTAAATTTTCTTTTTAGTAATTGAGCTTGTGAAATGTTTAATTATTAATGTTTGTTTCAGATCTGCCCTTCTATTACAAATTGTCAATTCATATTTGTGCTTTAATTTTGAAAATTAAATGGTTAATTGTCAAAACCCTAATTTTTAAAACCCTTTTGATTCAACCTTTGTCCGACAATTTCACTGATCAAAACATCTCCAAATCAGCTGTAACTTTGGATTCTGCAATAAAATCACAATATCTTTCATCCCTGAAAATTTGGAAAAAAGTTGCGAGGACCGTGTGCACTCCGAGCGCCATCGTCCCCAACATTTTTTCTGAAATTTTGGGAGCTAGATCTTACTATATTTTTCTACTAAAATCCAGAATTTTGGCTGATTTTATCAATTATAACACTTTCAAAATTACAGTCAAAGTTGATCTAGGGATTGCTTGGATTAAGGCTTCTAATCATTCAAAAATTGGTGAAACTGAAATTCATGTCAAAATTGTGTTTCTTACTGTCCTAAATCTGAAAAGTGTGTTGGCATTCATTTGAAATTTCAGTACTTTATTCAAATTCTTGCAATTTGTGACTTTTGAAATTAAGTGCTTAATTACAACAACTTTGATTTCCGCTTTCAAAATTGAATTTTGCGTGAAATTGAGTCAATTTTTAAATTTCAAAACTTGCATTACTCTTAACATTCCCTCTAAAATCATAAAATTCAAAATTTTAGTTTCCCTCTCTTTTTCAAAATTCAAATTTTTGCATTTTTCGACAATCTAGGTAGGGTTCAATTTCGAGATTGCAACTTTAATTTCGCCTATCTACAAATCGTATAATCACTCAATTTTTTCAGATTAGCTTTAAAATCATCATAACTTTCATCCCTGCAAATTTTGAAAAAAGTTGCGAGGACCGTGTGCACTCCGAGCGCCATGGTCCCTGACATTTTTTCCGAAATTTCGGGAGATTGTCGTGATTGCATTTAACAGCTTATATCTAGGAGATTGGCTGATTTTACTAAAATTTGCTACCTCTAAAATTCAAAATCTTCTCTCCCTCTCTAGTGCATGAGTTTTACAACGATAAGCCCTACTTACATTATTCCCGTTAGACGAAGCCTTAGAATTAAGTCTTTCCAAGGTTTAATTACTGAGGAGATGGAACCTAATTTGAATAGCCTTTTTAACGAGGACATGGGTAATTCCTCTAATCCTCCTAATGATGAAGAAGCTCTCCATGAGGTTTCTATTGAACAACTTTCAAAATTGGATAACCAATTTGGTGATTTTCGACAATGGATGTCTCAAGAATACCCTGATAGTCAAGCTCTTCCTTTAATTGAGGGTCTAAAACATATGCTTCAAAGTGATAAGAATGGAATTGATATTTTGCGTGGTATTGCACACATTGTGGATTCGAATGTGATGCCTATGAAGAGTTGTGCTGAAACCTTAGGTTATACACAACCTCCCACTCAAGTTAATCATTATGTTCCTTTGACAACTTCTATTTCTAGTATACCTACCTTTACATCAAACATAATGACTACTTCAATACAAGACAGTCCGCCTATGATCACTAGTCATGGGGGCAATCCTTCCTCTTCAATTAATCCTCTTCCTTCATTCAATCCAACTTCTTCATTCATTCCTTCAATGAGTGTCCCTATTACATCTCCGCAAATGAACATGACGCAAGGGGGCAATTCATTTAACCATTCCATTCCTCCTTGTAGTGTTCCTCCTGTCCAATCATCTCCTATGACTAACTATCATAGTGTCCCACCACCTTACTCTTTACCTTCTTTCAATAACATAATACCTCCATCACAATCTAACACATCTAATATGAATTCTTCGACTGAAGCGACCATTAATAATCTTGCACAAACTGTCTCTTCTTTACAACAACAAATTGCCTCTATGAATCAATCTAAGTTTAGTGTGCCCACATTTGATGTTGCAAGCCCACTTTCTCTTGACATTGTTCAAGCTATCCCTCCTAAACATGTTGAAATCCTGCATTTGGAGCTTTATAATGGTAAAGGAGATCCTCTAACACATGTTAAGACTTTTCAAACAATATGTACCGATTTTGCTTATGACCAAAGGTTGCTTGCAAAACTGTTTACTAGAACATTAAGAGACAAAGCCCTACAATGGTATTGCTCGTTGCCTTCTTATTCTATTACTTCTTTCGAACAACTTGCAAATGCTTTTATTCAACAATTTCAAAACAATATAAGTCCTAAAGTTACTTTGATTGATTTAATGCATTGTAAACAAGGTGTTAAAGAAAAAGTGACTGATTTCATTGGTAGATATAAGCATTTGTATGCTCAAATTTCTTTTCCAGTGCCTGACAATGATATTCAAAGAATCTTTATTTCTAATTTACAAAAAGATATTCGAGACAAACTTCTATTTTCCGAGTTTACTTCTTTCCAACAGTTGTGTGCAACTCTTCACAATTATCAATTGACTGTGAGTCAAATGGAACAAGCAAATCCTATGGCTCCGAGTGATAAGGGTGATAGCAGTCAACAACCATTTTGAAAGTTTAAACCGAACAAAGATTCCATCAAATTCAATGAAAACATCATCAACAACAATGTGAATGCAGCATCAGGTGTGCCTTCTATTTCTAAGTTTTTCAAGAAAGAAAGAAAGTTTACTCCTTTGAATGAATCATTGCATAGTATTATGAATAAGTTATTGGAACAAAATGTGCTTACTCTTCCTCCTATAAGGCAAATTGATCCTACAAAGATTAATTCACCCTATTTTGATAACAAATCTTTTTGTCAATTTCATCGTCAGCCTGGGCATGATACTGAAAAATGTTTTGCTTTAAAGGGTAAAATTCAAGATTTGATTGATAATAATACTATCTCTGTTTCCGGAGTGAATGATAAAGGTAACACATCTGTAGCTCCTCCCAACCAAAATCTTCAGATTTTTACTGATCCATTATCTTCTCATACCTCTAATGCGATTGAGGCTAATGATTCCTCTCTCTCATCTGATGGGCTTGTGTCTATGACTCTGAATGTGATTAACTTTGTAGAGAAGCAAGAAAACCCTAAAGAACCTTCCATCACATTTGATTCTAGTGAAACTATCAGGGCACCTAATGGTCCTTTATATATAGTTGCAAAAGTCAAGAATACACCTTGCCGTGGAGTGCTTATTGATCCTTCTTGCATGGTTAATGTTATTACTGAGGAATTTATTTTTACTTTGCAATTGAATCAAGTGATCTATGACAAAACAGATGTGGTTGTGAAATTATTTGATGCATTTTTTTCTCCTGCAATTGGTTCTATTACATTACCTATTGAAGTTCATAACAAATCCCTTGATGTGAACTTTGCTATTATTCCTTCATCCGAACAATTTCGTGTGAAGCTTGGCTATCCTTGGCTATCTTCCATGAAAGCTATTGCTTCTCCTATTCATAAGTGTTTGAAATTTCCCCATAATGGTGAAGTTGTTACTATCAATCATAGTCTCTTTAAACCAGCTGAAAGAACTTCTAGTGTTCCTATTGATTATTTTTGGCCTGAAAAATTCCAATCTCTTCCTCCGCGAAGTGATCATCTTTTCAAATCTTATCAAAAATGGAAAACAGATATGATCCTATCTCTAAGTGAACCTAGAACACCCAAACTTGATATTCCTATCGTTCTTGAGAAGGAAGTTCTTCCTTTGAAAGATAAAACTAATGTCTTTCCTCGAGAAGATTCCCAACCCATCCCTATGGATGTGACTATGTCTACGCCTAACAAACTTTCTAAAAGTAGACCTATACCTCCTCGTCATGATGGACTTGGTCTCCTTCCTAAACCAAATATTCCTCCTTTATATGGAGCAGTTCCTCCTCCTTCCTTTTATAAAGAGAAGAGACCTTCCTCTTCTCCTATTATCCAGCCTAAGAGACCACAACCTAAACACCCAAGTGATAAGGATGAGAACATTCCTCCTCCTCAATCTTCTCCACTTCCTACTAAGACTAGACGAAATCATTCTGAACGTGAACGCCGACGAAAGCGTTGTCTTAGAGCTCAAGCAACTGCTTCTCAAACTTAACAATCTTCAAAAACACCTTCAACAAGCATTATTCCATTTTCTCCTCAACCAGAAATTGAGCCAAAATCTCCTAAACATAAGATGCATGATGGTCTTGATCTTTATAAATCTTGATGATGATATAGATGAAAATGTTATTCATGATGAAAATGCTACTCCTCTTGCTTCTGATAGTGAATATGAACTTGTTGATATTGATAACCATTTATCTAACGAATTTTCTAAAGCACTTATCCTAGCTCCTAGACAAGAACAACGTGGCTTGGAACATGAACATAGCCCTTGTTTGGATCTTGTGATAGCTCCATCTGCTGTGTTGAATGTTCCTCCTCTAGCATGTTTCCTGCCTTCCCGAAACATTGATCAGCAAGATCGAGGGGTAGATGACGTGCTAGACTAGTTTCATTAGCATAGCAGATTCTCTCCTCCTCTCTTTTGTTACTTCTTCTATGTGTTATCCTCATTCTTCTATTTGTTGTCCTTAGTGTTGTCTACTTGAGGACGATGCAAAGCATTGAGATCTTTTTTGGTCTCTCTCATGTTGACTCAAAAGACACATGTGTTCCCTTCTTCTAGGTGACCTTCCTTGATTGGGGAATGAAGAACAATTATGCATACATACATATGATATACATGAATTATCATACAGCATACTGACCCCGAGGAAAGCGAAGTCACCTCATGCTTTGTGTTTTGTGTCTATTATCCTTGGGTTTATCTCACACTTGGGGGCTAAATCCTTGCGATAACGTGCTCCTTTCCCTTCTCATTTCTTATGTGTATCACTACATTAAAGAAATCACCCCCGTTGAGGCGTGTACGATCGCTTTAACGTAGGGGGGCATACACCCTGTCTATCCCTTCAAGATACTTGAAAATTTCTTGACGAACTTAGCTTTGCCTTGAAAATTTTTGGTATTTCTCTTGCATGACTCATAGTGAGGGAACCTTACTACTGATAGTCATGGTTCTCCCTCATGATCTTCCCTTTTACTTTGTCAATCGAAGTCATAAGATCCTTAGTCCACTGGGGGCTTGGTGTGTCTTGCCTCCTTGACGTGGTGAAAGTCTTTCAATGTTGTTTCCTTGTACTTTACCAGAAGTATGAGCGTATGCCTATACTACCACTAAAGTAGGGGCTAAATGTAGCATCCTAAAATTGTGACACTTGCAATTTCGACTGCATTTCGGTCTTCACGATGGCGACGCAACACAGAACCTGAATGGAGACCCTGAAACTCGTCCGCAACATCAAAAACTGCATTTTCTTGCACCCTGGCCTGATCCTCCTTTGCACCCTGTTGTCCCGGGAGGTGGGACCAGAGCACCCAGCGCCCTGGTCCCCCAGGACCATGGCGCCCAGTGCCTTGGTCCCCCAGGACCATGGCGCCCAGCGCCCTGGTCCCTGGCCCTATTTTGGGCCTGGTCTCCTTTGGGACTTTGGGTCTTTTTGTTTGCAAATTGGAAAATTATCTTTCCTTGTCGGCCCAAGGTCGGGAAAATCAGTCTATCAGCCCTAATTGACAAGTATATAAACTACATTTTCCTCTCTCATTTGGAAGACGGAAAAAAGCGTGGAAACGATACTCAAACATTCAAGCATTCAAGCATTCAAGCATTCCTTCAAGCAATTGAGCATTCTAAGTCTCCATTCAAGGCTAAGTGTTGCATTCAAGACAAGGATTCAACCATTGAAGAGGAGATCACTTACTACATACTACATACAACATACAACATACAACAACATCTATACCTTCGCATATAAGGATACAAACATGCTTACAACAAGGTACTAGTACTTGTTTTACATTACAAACATTTACATTTATAGCATTTCTCATTTCCTGGTTAATTCCAAAACCGGGGTTTGACCTAAGGGCAAACCCCTAATCCCTAACCCCCCAATCGTCTTCACTTTTCTGTGTGTAGGTTGCAGGTACACGACTGAAATTGAAGATCTGGAATCCTTGTGCAGAGACGAACAGATCCCCCTTCGTTTCGCGGATTTTTCGGAGGGCCATGTGCACGTCGGGCGCCATCGTCCCATCAACTTTTGCTCAAATTTGCAGGACAGCGCCGTATCGACATTTTACTGCTAATTCCAGGTCGGCAGCTTCATCCTATATCCCTATCTCAATTTTTAAGCGAATCTTTCTCACTTTCCATGCATTCCTAACTTAATCATTCTATCCACATTCTTTACAAAAGAGGGTAGCCTTGCTGTCTTAACCCTTGAAACTCATTTAGAATCCAATCTTGCATTGTGTGGGATTGGATCTTGTGGGTTTCAACCCCTCTTTTGAATGTAAAGTCTCCCCTAAGTGAAAACCGTCAACCCTAGTGACCTCCCTTCTCTCTCCTTGGAGTTGAAGAGGGGAGAGCAACTAGGGTTCGATTATTTTCCGCTTTACAGGTACCTACAAGGGACACTTAGTTATGGATTGTGGTACCCTAAACAAGGGGAATTCATCTTGGAAGTATATACTAATGCTGATTGGGTAGGTTACATTGATGATCAGAAGAGCAGAAGTGGTGGTGCATTCCTCCTAGCTAACTGGTTGGTCTCATGGCATAGCAAGAAGCAGGACTCAGTCTCTCTATCAATTGCTGAAGTAGAATACATTGCTATTGATACATACTTCTCTCAGGTTGTTTGGATGAAGTAGACCTTCAAAGACATATAGGTGGACATCACTAATCCTATTCCCATCCGGTGTGATAATTCGAGTGCAATCAACATAGCAAAGAATCTAGTGATGAAATCTAGAACAAAACACATTGCTATCAAGTATCATTATCTCAGAGAGAAGGTTGAAGGACAGGAAGTGAGGATGGATTATGTTCCTACTAGAGAACAAGTAACAAACATTTTCACTAAACCATTGTCGGTAAGAACTTTTGAGTACCTACGACACAAGTTGGGAGTTGTGTCATCTGCCTTATGTACTTGAGTAAGGATAGTTTAATATGGTTCAAGGGGAGTTCATAGAAGCATTTATAACTCTTGAACCACATCTTAGTACCGACTGCAATCACTAGTAGTATCCAAAGGGGGAGTGTACAATACCCTTTTTCATTGTGTCAAAGGGAGAGAAATTTATCGATATGAAGTGTCTTATAGTAAGTTGACATCAATGCCAAAGGAGGAGATTGTTGGCAATTTAGCATTATGTTTTCATTGATGTCAACTAGTTTGGAAAGGTCACTGGTAAGTAAGAAGTGTGACCGGTATGATGGAAATACACATGAGAGTGAGTAGATAGAAGGAAGGCTACTGGTACACATGACTTGGGTCAACTACTGGTAAAGAAGGGTTATCAATAAGGCATAAACTAGGATGAAAGTTGTTTGTGTGTTATGAAGGCACGACAACTTGTGAACAAAACAAAGAGGATGGTTGATGGTCATACCGGTAAGATAAGCTAAACCAGTAGTCAACTTTGGTCGACAAAGAATGTCAAACCAACATAGGAATCCAAGTAGAGCTGGATGTCAACAAGCATGACAACTGAATTCCAGGTGGAGGTACTATATAGGTCGATGGAGTGTGCATTAATGCAATAGTCTATGAGCAGGTCAACTTTATTAAGGAACCTATAAGTCACAGAGGATGCCAGAGGATTGTGGCTCAAGGAAGGTAAGCTGGCAAAGTGGCTGAACTGATCCAGTAAGAAGATCTAATCTTTGTAACTATTAGGTGAAGGAAACAAAAAAGCCATTAATGGTGAATAACAAATAAAAGTAGAAAAGCATGGTGTAGACCTCCTGAATTAGAAAATGCACGTTGAAATGCACAGCTTTGCTGGCGATTGATCAATGTCATGAATATCTTATCCCTTAAAAGAAGATCAAATCAAATCGTATTCAAATCAAGTTGGAGAAGGAAAACCTAGCATGACAGTGTTTGAATGTATTATTGGCGGGAATCCATGATTATAAATACATGAGATTGAAATAGAAAATTATGATTATTATGGAGAAGAAGAAGAGTAAAGAGAGCTTGAGTGTAGATAATAATCATCTCCCTTATAATTTATTCTAAGTAAGTTGTAGAGTGAGTCAACAAGCAAACCATGAGAGGGTTTAACCAACAGTGATAGAGTACTGGTATAACTGTAGTAGGTTCAATAGTTGAGCAAACTGGTGTAGTGTGATTGATCAAGAAGGCATCCAAGTGCGATGTAGTGGGTTGTGAGGCTATGAGAAAGAGAGAGAAGAGAGGCCAAGAATCAGAGAGAGCTATCAATTAACCGATAGTGTGAGATCTAGTAAAGAAGAGAAGATTGATAACTGGCAGAGATCTATTTGATCAAAGAGTTGAAGAATTCATTTGCAACAAGAATCCATAACTGTATCTAAATTGTATTTCAATATACATCACCAAGTTGGAGCTTGGTGCAAGGGTTGGTTCTCCTTGGGTTGGTGCCCTAAATCTTTGTAATTTCGTGTTTCACTTGTGAGGCTAGATTGGAGCAGTAGTCTCCAGAAACATTTCTCACTAAGGTTTTTCCCATATTGTGTTTTCTGCATACATTTGATGTTGTGGGTTGCATTTGTGTGATTGTCTTCTTTGGCCTCTTCATTTGCTTTACTAGTTTCATTGTTTAGTACTTAAGATAACAACTGGTTTTTTGAAGTTGCCTTAAAAGTGGAAAGAGTTTAGGAACCACTGATTCACCCCCCTCTCAGTGGTACTCTATGTTCAACACATTGCCTAGTCTCACTCGGTTTGAAAAGTCTGAATCTCAGCCAGGGCTTGGTCGCTCTACCCAGTCATGGTGCTCAGGTGCACATTGCTCTACACCAAATTTTCCTGACCCTCCTCATATGCTTTTTGTATCTCTTCTATAGGCTCCAACAAATTTGCATGTCTCTTGGCTAACTAACAAGGCTGGTATGCATCTTGGATGGATCCTTAGATGTCTACTATGGAAATAATCTTAGAAAGTGTTTGGTGGATAAATCCTGGCCACTTAGGAACACTCTTCGCAACCATAAATAAAATATCAATATTAGTATATAAATCATAAGAAATCTACATCATCTCTATCAAAAGTACATCTCTACATCTACATCACATGCTAAGAGAAATCAAAAGTATACCTAGATCACCCCTCTAACAGTCAAGATCTCAAAGAAGCACTCTTCTCACCTCTCCTAGCTCTGCTATGACTACTAGTGATGGTACCCTCATAGCTAGAGCTATAGATGAAGTTGGTAGCGAGGATGGTCATGGTCTTGTAGGTTTCATTGCTAGGCTCATGCTCACTATATGTTGCCTCTACCTATGCCTCTCCTGCTACTACCCCTACTCCTATTGAAAATTCTTCTCCTCTTTATCTCCACTCAAAGCATTGAAATCACCCTCATCAAGCATGGGCCCTCTGTACTCCATTAGTCGGTGAAGTCCTCTGCAACCTCAATATCATTGATATCCAACTACGGGTGTATATTGTCATCATCGTTCCCCTCTAGACTATCTTGTATGTCTCCAATTATTAGTGAGGGAAGAGTGTGAGGTTGTACTATGCTCCTCACCAACCAGATGTATCTCAGCATAACAGGGGCCATGATATATACTTTTCCTAACTGGCACATGTACCAATGTGAGTAGTAGGGAAGGCTGATGTGACCCTACTAGCTGAGGATGAATCTCTCCCACTGCATGCATAGGAGTTGGGTTTGATCTATCACCAAGCTCACCAATTCATAATATGGCTATCATAAAACATTTCCTAACCCGAGGTGATCAAGAATCACTCTCCAATATAATAAATTTCCTATCAGCTAGTCTCCTCACCATAGTGGATGGGCATGTTCCTGCAGCATGTCCAAAGGTATCACACATGAAAATGTGATGGGCCTAGTGCATGTGATGTGCTCAAACATCCAAACCTATAGTAGGGTGTACATGGTAAGACTTTGGAATTTGTGGTTGATATACCTAATCAAATCATGGTATAAGTGAGAAAGCATGCTTCGGCCCCATGCATACATAGTGCCCTACTCCTCCATCTCTGATAAGTGGCACAAACCTAGCGGTGAGCTTAAAACCATGCCCATCTATTGTCACTCTCAATTCTAGCGTATAAATCATAATATGATGGATGAGAGGGATGGCCACTCATCCATGCATGAGTGCCTATAGGTATATGTGGCTAGTTGCATCTATAGTCCAGCCTAGTGGCCATGACTGGTACTTGGCTAGCTCATGTGTTGAGGCCTCTAGTGGGGACACTCGTTGGCCTCAAATAGGTAGATACATGATTTGGTAGACATTTAATAGTGTGATGGTCATCTCACCAATGGATACATGGAACAACATTGTGTCAATGTCCCATCTCTCCATCAATGCCTACAATATTGGCAAGTGGAAACATAACTCTAGCATACAGTAAGCCCAGCAAAGTCCCACCTGCCCTAACTATGACTGCTCTGCCACCATCAACTCATTTTCTCAATCTTGCAATGTCAAATTCATATTACATAATGTGTTCTCTCATACCTCGGGCAATCCCTGCATCAACAAACATGATAAACATCAGTTCTATCTTTGAATGATGCAATAAAAAAATTTAAACTATGATTTCAAGTTTCTATTGGACACTAGCACACCTTTTGGATGCCAATGCAAGGACATCCTAGGATGACAATGTAGACTAACGATGCCAACATGGCCTCAAAAAAAAAGCATGGATTCTAGACTCTAGCACAATGTCAATATGCCTACGCAACTCCAAATCTTTAACTAGCTATAATATCACTAAAAAATAAATAAATCACGTGTTTCAAGACATACCTAGTCTAACTCCTCGCCCTGCTCCACGATAGTACATAGCTCCTTCATCCTAGTCACCCCCAACTCTCACCTATAGGCATTTTTTCTCTAGCTCCATAGAAATTTCAAGGAAAATTCCTATGATGAATAGTGGTAATAACCCTTTCAGAGCCCCACTTGTCGAGTATATAGCTAGGTTTTTACCCAAAATTTGGATTTTTTTCTTTTGTGACAGTCTTGGCTTGATTTCCTTCCTATTTTCCCCACCTTGTTTAGGAAATAACACAAGGGGGCATGTACTCAGCATCAACATTTTGACAACATCTATGTTTTGGCTTGGGTACATCTGAAATAGTCAGTAACACTCATTGCCAACTTTAAAAGTTCATTCTCTTGTTCATTTCTCTCTCTTGGCTCTTGGATTTTTGGATCTCTTGATGTTCTAAGAAAATATGTGTAATCTCTAATGTGGCTCTCATAACCTTGATCTCTCTATTGCATTCTCAGAACTCTTACTATAACAATCTTATCTCGAGCTTTGTCATGCTCTTATCTCAAGCAAGTGGTTTGGCTAAAATTCTTTATCTTCTCTCTTATCTCATGAATTCTTAACATTGTATTACTATATGAATCTTTAAATGCATATATTACCTAGTTACATTTAGTCTAATTTATCTCTATATCTCATGTAGTAGGGGTTTTCCTCTATTAAGTGGGGTTCGTTTCTATTGCTTTATCATTGTATAATTATGTTTTATGTAATAGGATTTTTCCACCATTAATAAAGGCTTGTTTCTATTACATTTTATCAATCTATCTATTCAATCAATCTACTTGTTTGTGGCAAGGAAACATGAAAGAGAGGGTTTGAATAAGGAAAACTCCTATATAACCCCAACATTACCCCTTGTATAAGTGTGTGTAGGTGGTGAATAGAATTTGCATTGCTAATAGTAGATTCTAAGATACTTTTGGTGTTCTTTTGAGTCTCTATCCATACAACTAACAACACAATGCACAAACATCTCCATGACATAGTGACGTCCGAAATTGAGACCAATTGTGTTATGGTATAATTTGTTTCTTGTTTATGTACTTTTCTAATAGTTAGAAATTCATTATTATGTTCCATATTTTATTATTCAATAGCTTTAATATATTAGTATAGTTGTTTAATTCATATTATTTTCATTCCCTAGCTCACCTTTAGTGCTAGTAAACTGAGGTAGAGGGAGTGCAGATTTGTTCCTTGAGATTTGTCTTCTTGAGGGTAGAAAATCCCTTCCTCTAAACAAGCATGGAATAATAATTAGCCATCAAAAAGGTATGATAATTCTAATACTCGATATTATTATGGCAAGAAGTATGGACACTTTGTGAACAAATGTTGAAAGAAACTAATAGATGTAGAGAAAAAATAAAAAATATTTTAAAAGTAGTTCAAGGATATTTTTTATTACATGCCATGTAGGTCAAGAGAGTTCAAGTGATTCTCGGTTCTTAAATGGTGGTTTGAGAAATTACATGATAGGAAATAGAGAATTTTTTAAAATTTTGGATACTTTAGTCAAATTATAAGTAAAATTGGGTAATGATAACATAGTTGAAGTAATGGGTAAAGGTGAAATACTATGGTAATAAATATTGGTAAGAAGCTCATTCACGATGTTTATTTTGTAATTAGTTAGAAACACAATATCATAAGTGTGGAACAACTTATTCAAAAAGGTTACCAATTCATTTTTAAGAATAACGTGTGCACTATACTTGATATATGTCCCAATAAAATTGTAATTGTAAGGTTGAAATGACAAATAGTAGGAAATTTCACTTCAAATGAATAGTTAAATTCTAAAATAAATTGGAAAAAAATTCAAGACAACATGTCTTGATAAAGTACGAGTATGAAACTTGATGTATGTTCATGTCCACCTAGAGTTTGAATCCATAGGAAACAACATAAGATGACATTGTTCAATGTTCTTTTACAAGGTTGGAGAGGAATGAAGGTAAGAGCAATAGAGGAATATAGAGCCAAGATGTCTAATAGAGAAATAATATCCACATTGGAAAGGGCTCAATTGCATTCTCATGCCAATTCTTATTTGGTTTTGACTTATTTGAGGAAATATTTTTGTATCAAGCTCTTGTACTAATACTAAAATGAGCTCTCTAGGTTTTTTCCTTAGGAACTATACAACTAAGGAACACACATATATTGATACCATTCAAACTGGCTACATGACTGTAAATGTGTGTGCATGATTCCATCATGGCAAGTTGCCTCCATTGGCTAAAACCATCTCCTCGATGATGCTCTCTTTCTAATATGACAGAATGTCACTAGTTCTTATCAAACTAATGTAATAAATGATCATTATCATAGTCATTCCTCAGAATAAACTTAACATATTTGGATCATCTTTTCTAATCACTTCTACTAAATAATAAATACCTAATAGTTCAATAATTAATCTAGGCTATTTAAATGAGATGTGACAATACTATTATTTTCTACCATACATCCTTTCCAAGGGTTTTGGTGGACTTGGACCTTCCTAAGTCATTTCCTACTTGAATCACACTTAAGATCAATGAGCTACAATGGCAATACATAGTGGAATATGAAGGATTTACATTAAATATTTTAATTTTGTATTATTCTTATACCCACTAATCACCATATTTTATTAGTGAGTAAGTGGTTGGTTCGGACAAGTATTTAATTCAACTTTAGTGAAGTGTCTTATGTGTTGCCAATAGATTCATATGAATAATTGCACTACAAGTGGAGGGAAAGATGGGGAAGCCTTACGCAAGTAGGCGAAAACTCAATAGGATCCACCAAAGGGTTGAAGGAGGGCATCAGAGGGAAGAGTGAAAATGCAAGAGAATCTCATTTGTAGACCCCCATTGATAACACATCATCTCTATATTTTGTATAGTCAAAATACATAACAAATAAGCCATGAGCATAAGCACAAATTTCAATTTTACATAAAAGTAATAGATTCTAGTGCATATAAATACTTGAATGAAGAGGAGGGAGGAATGAGATCTAATGATTAAATGTGCTAATAAGAAAAAACTTCTCAAAATATAAAATAAAAAATAACTCAAGTCCTAACCAAGAACAACCGTTGAATCAAAGGAGGCACAATGGGGGAATTTAACAAGCTGGGTGGAAGACGTCATTGAGGGTTTACACAAAAGGTCTGAAGGAATTTTTGAGATGGGAGGTAATGAAAGCGAATTATTGCTAGAAAATCATACTACAAATAGTTGAATACTACAAGTTTGCAAGAAGGAGAAAAGTTACTCATTATAACCAAGAGTGAGTGACAAATAGTTGAATTTGGTGAGCACAAGGCCATGAGTGGAGTCTTTTAAGTATATTCTAAATGTGTGTTTATGTTAATAATATTAAAGTGCATTTTTTTAAAGGTGGTATGAGGTTATTATAAATTAATTTTGACAAGGTTAGAAAGTGATATGACGATCACAAAGAATTTGATAACAAAAAAGCAATAAGTTAGGAGTGGAACGTGAGATCACATATTTATTGTAGAGAATTTGTGACTCCTATCATAACCAAGCCTACCTCTACTAACTTATCTTTGATATCACGAGACAAAAAAGAATGAAAACTACAAATTATCTATAATAAAATATAATTCACACACAATGGATAACTCTCCAACAAAATTAATGAAAATTCAAGTTGTCAATACACCCAATTCCTTGAGAAATGTAATATCCATGAAACTTAAATAGTAATACTAAATATTCAAGCAAAGAGAAATATTTAGAATGTCTTAATTTTTTGTTAAAGGAAAATATTGGTTAATATTTATTTCTATTTTATTAATGTAACTATTTTACTTTTAATACAGAGAAAGAACAATAGTTTCTTTATGCAATAAATTTTTACTTATTATTGTATAGCATTAACAAGGATAGTGAAATTAAATTTTTATAATGTCATAAATATTTTCAATATGTTTTATTGACCTCTAAATATTGGTAGTTTATGGTTTGCAATTAAAGATAACAATATCTTCTTAGTGGTAAGCTATAGTTATGACTAACAAAAACCAAGATGGGTTTGTACCTTTACATATCCTCTAAAAAGTGTCACTTAGGGTCCATAAGAAGTGCACACCTATAAAAAGAGTCCAAAATAGAACACACAAAAGACCACAAACACACAAAAAGGACCAAAGATGGAACTAGCAGCAAAAAATACCCAGAAACTACCCAGAACCAGCCAACCACCAAAGACACAAAGAGATGGCCTACTAGTTAGTGGCATTTCTTTCTTGCCAATCCTTACATAAACTAAGGACATTCTCTTAAAAAAAAATTATTTTGTTGGAATCATTAGTAGAGATCAGGGTACCCAAATTAGGAGTATATTTAACCATGAACCCAAGGGACTCTATAGAAAAAAAGGGGAAAGAGCATGTCTTTTCCTTTTGGCTTTCCTATATTGCTCTCCTCCTATATAGCCTTTAGGGAGGCCCATTTTTTTAGGACTATCTCCTGTATTAGATTGTACATCTCCTCAATTTTGCCTTATAAAATCTCTTGATTTTTGATTGTTAAGTTGTAGTCACAATTATGGTTGAATAGTAAAAAATTTCTATTAATAGTTTCGACTATAAAAAATTTCTTTTATTCGTAGAAACAAAAAAAATGCAATGAGCTGGTAAAATAAAATTACTGTGTATAAGATCTAATGAAATAATAGAATAAATCAAAATTAAATATTATATGCAATATTTTCACATTTGATTTTTTTTTAGATAGAAATATTAGCACAATAATAATTTTCTTCATTGCATAAAACTTAGCCATTCTCTGATGCAATAGTGAGTCTCATACATCAACCTTAATCATTTATGAATATTCTAAACACATCAAAAGTAATTTTACTCACATATCCAAAGTAGAATAAAGAAAACCTCAAAAAATGTACAACATGCAAAGAAAACTATGATGAGGTTTCCCCATGACTATAAAACATGCAATGTGTACAAACCCTTATTAACATCCTCTCTCTTGTTGAATACTTTATATTAGATTCTATAATTATAAACTATCTTTTTTTTAGAGCAACGCTACTCATTATTATTCTATAGGCCAATAAAATTTCTTAATATATGAAATCTTTGTCAATAAATCAAGAAAAATTCTATGCACAGACATTTTCCTATAGTGCCCATTTTCTTACAACTTTTTATCTTGAAAAGATGTGATGTACTCTAATACACTTTAGCCAAGTGAGATAAATAGAGTTATTGGCCAAATATGTTAGCCTATAACTGTCATTGTCAGTGTATAATTGCTTTTTGTTTCAATCCAAATAATAAAGCACAACCCCTATAACCACACTACTTCCTTACATGAATGAGTAGCTACCATCTACTTAACATATTTTATATATGTTATATAAAATGTAACTATTACCTAAATTTTATCTCAACACACTTACTACTAAACAATATTGAATAAAAATTTGCTAGTTGGTTTTCTCACAAGATTCCTACAAATTTTGTCCTAACATGAGTTGTATCATTTGGAAGAAGTCTTTCGAGCACAAAGTTTTTTATTTTTTCCTCAAAATTGTCAAGTAATATATCTAGGTAAAAAATGTGCCAAGTCGACGATCGTGTTGCCAGCGTCTACAACATGTCCCTGGGAGTGAGGAAAACACTTATATATGTTGGTCTTAGCAATACTCTGACACTCTTGATAGGAATTCTGGAGTAGGGGCACCAAGTGGACATAATGAGTCCAATCCATGAGCAATTTAATTTTTCTTGTTTTGAATGTAATAAGGATCTTAAGATCCAAGTAGAACAATATCATGTTTGTAAGGCTTTACAACCATCTTGTTTATCTAGTTATGTAATAGGATCTAGGGGGTCAACCTTGGTCACACTTGTTCAAAAGGACCAAGATGAGTCCTAAAAGATGTCATTTGTGTTATGTGGTCATATTTGACTCCTATGTAATGGTTTTTTGTTGGTTTGGTCAATTGTAGGGCCAAGAGTGCAAAGTTGTACATTACTGTCAAACTGTCATGACAACTTTTGTTGTCAACTTAACAAATTTTGTGGTTGGTTGGTTTCCAATAGTCGTATGGTTCAAATTTCAGTTGTGGATATTGGGAGATGTTATATGTTGCATATAAAAGCTTGTGAGGCTGAACTTGTATGATTTATGAAGATGTGATGAATGAGAAGCCATCTCTGTTGCAGGAATTTGTGTCTCGGTTTGTGTATTCTCTTTGTTCCATTATTGTTTATGCTTTGTGAATGAATCTAATGTGTTTGGAGGGGTGAAATAGTGTTATATATAACATCTCTAAGTGGTTACAATGGTTGAAATAGAGTTTGGAGCTAGGGGATTGATTTTCTTTAGTTCTGGGTTCTGAGGAAACCCTACCAAGGGTTTAAGAAGACATGGTTGGTTTCAAACATTCCCAAGAATTAAAAATACTCAAACTCAAGGGGATATTGGGCCAACAGGTGTATCATACCATGCTAGGGTTGACAGAGGTGGCCGTGAGTGGAGGAGAGAGAAAGGGGCACTGAAATGCTTGGCATTGTGTAATGGCAAACAATTGAAGAGGGGTAGATTATTTTGAGGGAAACTAGTTGAGTGCAGGCCCAAAATTCTTGTGGAATCCTTGGTTTTGACGTATTTTATGAGTTTTCAAATGGTTGTGAAGTTTCTGTGAATCCATTCTAGAGGGGTTGCTTTGTAAAATAGGCCTAATTGGGGCTCTTGACCAATTAGGATAGGTGGTATTCCATATATCTGGTCCAAAGCACTCCCACATGATTTTGACATATGTTAGAGAGGGACCAAAATGGTACCCAAATATGCAAAAAAAAATTCAAATGGTTTTGGAAGTTTGTGAGTTATTCTGCAAAGACTAAAAAACTAGGGCTACAAGAATTTTGAAGCATTTTTGAAGAACAAGGATATTAGGAAGTTTGTAGACCACTTCCAATGCATGAAAAATGTCAAGAAGGATGTGAATGACATGGTATGAAGGTGGTTTCAATTTGTGCTTTCATGTTGGTGTTTGAGCTTTTGAGTTCATATAGCCTAATGTGAGTAAGGGCTATAGGTAAAGGTGTGTTGTCTAGTATTGAGTGATGTCCCCCATTGGTGTTGTGAATTTGTTGTAAGGTTGATGTGTGGAAGTAAGCCCTTTTTGATTGAGTGTGTTGTGATTAGAAACCCTACCTAGTTTCCCTATGCCTCTGCATCATAGTGGTATTAGAGCACGTTTAGATCACTTAGGATAGGTGGTCTTGGTGTATGTCAGCATCAAGGAGTGAGGAAGAGGCTGACATGATGCCTCCAAAGGCAATGTCACAAGAGGCATGAAAAAATATATTTGAGGAAATATTTGAAGCCAAAGTGAAGGATTTGGAAAAGTCTAGGAACAAAGGGCAGAAAGGAAACTGTGATTTCGGTGAGGAGAAACAAGGGGGAGCAGAAGGAGGAACTCCTAGTTAGGAAGTTGAGTTGCCTATGGATCATAGAGCATTTGTGGAAGCCCTAAATGTAGTTAGCTAGAACTCCTTAGGTGGAAAGGATGATGTTCTCATCTTTTATGGAGCATGGGATGCAGATGAGGTCTTGGATTAGATTGAGGCCTTGAATAATCATTTTGAATGCAGAGAGATCCCTCACAACAAGACATTCATGGTTGCTAAGTCCAAGATGAAGGGTACAATACTCACATGGTGGAATTGCTTGCAAGGTGAAATAATCAAGGAAGGAAGAAGCATGATAACCTCTTGGGATAGGATGGAGATGAAGATAAAGGCACACTTTGTCCTTGTCGATTATGAGGTTCATATATATAGGAAGATGCAAAGTCTAAGGCATAAGGATCTTGATGTAAGTTCCTATATTGAGGAATTTCATAAGTTGAGTCTCAGAACCAAGAACCATGAAGAAGAGATAGAGAAAGTAGCAAGGTAATTTAATGGGTTAAAGTATGGTATCCAAGATGAAATCAATATTCTATCCCCTGATATAGTGAGCAAGTGCTATCAATTGGCATTGAGAGAAGAGGAGAAGCTCAAAAGGAAGTCTAAACAATTTGGTAGAGGAAGAGGAGCATGAAAGAACTTCAAAGGGAAAGGAAACTTTGGTGGTAGAGGTCAACCATAGAAGGGTTAGGGTGAATCTAGTTCAAGTGAGTAAGGAGGCTCCAATTTGATAGGAGGATTCAAAGGAAAGAGATCTAATGATAGAGGGAGAGGATCAGGAAGAGGTCCTTTCATAGGGATGTGTTACACTTGTGGTTAGACAGGACACCCATTCTATAGATGTTCGGAGAAGAGGACCTCAAACTCTCATGGTGGAGAGAGGAGAAAACATTTAACCCTAGAAGAAGACTGCCAAAGTGTGAAGTTACAGACAAATACACATGAAGAAGTAGGAGAGAGCCTAATTTTTAGGAGTACATTGCTAAAGGCACCAATTCCTCAAGAACCCCCACAAAGGAAGACCATATTTTAGACTACATGTAAATCCGGAGGTAAGGTATGTCAGGTGATTGTGGATTTTGGTTCAACAAATAACCTAGTGTCCTTAGAGATGGTAGATAGGTTACATTTAAAAAGTATACCTCATCCTTATCCATATAAAGTCTCATGGCTAACTAAGGGACAACAAACCCTAGTTGATGAGCAGGCTTGGGTTGATTTCTTCATTGGGGGATACAAGGACAAGATTATTTATGACATTATGACCATGGATGCTTGTCATCTGCAACTTGGGAATCCTTGGCAACATGCTGTGAAGGCCCAACATGATGGGAAAAGGAACACCCATGTCATGATAAAAGATGGTAAGAAATTATCCTACACCCTAATCCAAATAGTACAAAAGGTAAAGAAGATGAACCAAAGGTGATGATAGTGGGAGAGAAGGAAATATTGCAAACATTGAATAATGAGAAAGTAGGCTCTGCATCGGTCTTGAAGCCTAAAGAT
Organism: Cryptomeria japonica; assembly: GCF_030272615.1. Lineage (NCBI taxonomy): Eukaryota > Viridiplantae > Streptophyta > Pinopsida > Cupressales > Cupressaceae > Cryptomeria > Cryptomeria japonica. The sequence goes on from NC_081414.1 coordinate 851,156,098, forward strand.
GTAGTCGACAAAAAGGGGAAAGAGATCCCAAAGGAGATACAAGAAATATTTCAATAGTTTGAAGGAGTATTTCAGGAGGATATGCCTAACTCCCTCCCACCTATTAGATACATTAGCCATCACATCGATTGCATCCCTTCTCGGATACCCTTCTGAATAAGGAAGCATATAAGATGACTCCCTCACAAAATGTAGGGATTTCCAATAAAATCCAAGAGTTGGTGAAGAAGGGATTGATTAGGGAAATTTTAAGCCCATGTGTAGTACCCACTGTCTTAGCAGGCAAGAAGGATGGGACATGGAGGTTGTGTATAGACTCTAGGGCCATTAATAAGATCACTATTAGGTATAGATTCCCTCTGCTTAGGATAGAAGACTTGATGGATTATTTGGGGGGAGGTTGCTACTTCACCAAGATAGACCTGAAAAGTGGTTACCATCAAATAAGAATAAGAGAGGGGGATGAGTGGAAAACTATTTTTAAAACCAATGAGGGGTTATATGAGTGGATGGTTATGCCCTTTGGACTAACCAATGCCCCTAGTACCTTTATGAAGCTCACGAATGAAGTACTCAAGCCTCACATTAGGGTATTTATGGTAGTATACTTAGATGACAAACTCATCTTTAGTAAGGCCAAGGAGGAACACTTGAAGCATGTCAGAATGGTTTTGGAGACCTTGCATAGGGATAAGTTGTTGATCAATTTAGAGAAATGTGAATTCATGAAGCAAGAGCTGGTATATCTCAATTTTTTCATCTCCCAAGGAAGCATCAAGATGGATCCATCCAAACTTGAAACCATATTGAGTTGGCCTACTCCAAGAACAATGGGCGATGTAAGATGTTTTCATGGTTTAGCCATTTTCTATGGGAAGTTCATAGGAAATTTTAGCCAAATTTGTGCTCCTATGTTGGAAACTATCAAAGGTGGACAAAAGTGTAAGTTTGCATGGACCAGGGTTGTTGATGAAACTTTTGAAACATCGAAGAGGAAGGTGTCACAAAAGCTTGTCCTAACCTTGCTTGATTTTGATAAATTTTTCCAAATTGAATGTGATGCAAGCCATATGGCTATAGGTGCAGTTCTCAGTTAGGAAGGCAACCCAATAGCCTTCTTCAATGAAAAATTGAATGAGGCCAAGAGGAAGTATTCCTCTTATGTGATTGGGATGTATACTCTTGTCCAAGAACTCAAGAAGTGGCAGCATTATTTTTTGCCAAAATAATTAGTTGTCTACACGGATAACCAGGCATTGATTTTTATCAACAGTTAGGAGAAGCTTAACTACAAACATATGAAGTGGGTGGAATCCATCCAAGCTTATACATTCACCCTAAAGCACAAGGAAGGGGTTTCCAACAAGGTTGCAGATGCTCTTTGTAGAAGAGTGTCAACAGTGCAGGAGTTGCAGTTGCAAAGTGTGGGGATTGATTCGCTAAAGGTAATGTATGCAAATGGTGATGACTTCAAAGTGATTTATAAGGTATCTTCTCAATTTGCAAATACATATCATGTTGAGTATTCTAATTTTTTTATTCAAGATGGATTGTTCTTCAAGGGTGGTCATTTTGTGAATCACTAAGTGTTCAATGAGGGATAATATCATCAAGGAAAAGCATAGTGGGAGTATGAGTGGTCACTTTGGGTTAGGTAAAACTTTGGAGTAGGTGAGGAGACACTACTTCTGGCCCAAAATACAGTCTGATGTGAGAAGGTTTGTGGAATTTTGTGTTGTATTTTAAAAGGCTAAAGGAGTGGCCACAAATGTAGGACTTTACCAACCCCTACTTATACCCAATAGACCATGGGAGAGCATAAGCATGGACTTTGTAATGGGGTTGCCTAGAACCAAGCAGGGATTTGACAGTGTTTTTGTTATTGTGGATAGATTTAGTAAAATGGCTCATTTCTTGCCTTGTAAGAGTACTAATGATGCTTCTCACATTGCAGGGATCTTCTTTAAAGAAGTGGTAACGATTCATGGACTTCCCTTAAGCATTGTATTTGATAAAGATATCAAATTTGTATGTCATTTTTGGAGGACTCTTTGGAAAAATTTGGAAATAAATTTTTCCTTCACTTCTGCCTACCCTCTCCAAATAGATGAGAAGACTGAAGTGGTTAGTAGGTCATTAGCAAACCTATCGAGGTGTCTCATAAAACCTCATGGTCAATCTTGGGAGTCGGTCCTTCTATAGGTAGAATTTGCCTACAATGACTCAGTGAATAGAAGCACAGGGAAAAGTCCTTTCCAAATTGTCTATGACATGAATCCAAGGGGTGTTTTGGAGTTGAGAGAGTTTCCCAAGGAGGTCATCTATAGTGCACAAGGTGATAACTTTGCGGAGGCAATCAAAGATGTACATGAGAAGGTTAAGACAACATAAAAAAATACTGCAGACAAGTACAAGGAGCACGCAGATAAAAAGAGAAGGGAAGTACACTTTTAGGTTGGTGATATGGTATGGGTGCATTTGAAAAAGGAGAGGCTACCAAAGGGTAGACACTCTAAGTTGATGATAAGGAAGAAAGGACCATCATGATCCTTAAGGCTTTTGGCTCCAGCTCCTATGAAGTAAAATTACCATAGGATATTGGCCTCTCACCCATTTTCAATGTTTCAGATCTGACTCTTTGCAAGAATGATGTTATTACATGTACTATGACAGGTGAAGTAGTAGTAGAAGGTGATGAGTGGCTCAAGGATCTTCCATCCAAGCCACCTTTGAAGCCTAAAAAGATCTTACATAACAAAGTGGTGAAAAGGACTAGGAATCAGGTTTACAAGTAGTATTTGGTCAAGTGGCATGGTTTTACAAAGGTAGATGCAACTTGGTTGGATGAGCATGATATTCTAAAGTTTGGTTGTAGACTTGAAGATCTCTTCTCAAGAGGACTTGAGAATAGTACACCCAACGAGTATGGTGCAGGGGCACCAAGTGGATATAATGAGTCCAGTCCATGAGCAATTTAATTTTTCCTTTTTTGAATGTAATAGGATCTTAAGATCCAAGTGGAACAATATCATGTTTGTAAGGCTTTATAGCCATCTTGTTTATCTAGTCATGTAATAGGATCTAGGGGGTCAACCTTGGTCACACTTGTTCAAAAAGACGAAGATGCATCCTAAAAGATGTCATTTGTGTTATGTGGTCATATTTGACTCCTATGTAATGGTTTTGTGTTCGTTGGGTCGGTTGTAGGGCCAAGAGTGCAAAGTTGTACATTGTTGTCAAACTGTCATGACAACTTTTGCTGTCAACTTAACAATTTTTGTGGTTAGTTAGTCTCCAACGGTCCTATGGTTCAAATTTCAGTTGTGGATGTTGGGAGACATTGGATGTTGCATATAAAATCCTCTGAGGCCAAACTTGTATGATTGATGAGGATTTGATGAATGAGAACCCATCTTTGTTGCAGGAATTTGTGTCTCAGTCCATGTATTCTCTTTGTTTCATAATTGTTTACGATCGGTGAATGCATCTAATGTGTTTGGAGGGTTGAAACAGTGTTATATCTAACATCTCCAAGTGTTTTCATGGGTTGGAATAGAGTTTGGAGCCAGGGGATTGATTTTCTTCAGTTTCAGGTTCTGAGGAAACCCTACCAAGGGTTTAAGAAGACATGGTTGGTTCCAAACATTCCGAAGAGTGAAAATTCCTCAAAATCAAGTACATGTTGGTCCAACAGGTGTATCATAGCACGGTAGGATTGAGAGAGGTGCCAGTTAGTGGAGGAGAGAGAAAGGTGCACTGAAATGCTTGGCATTGTGTAATGGCAAGCAATTGAAGAGGGGAAGATTGGTTTGAGGGAAACCATTTGAGTGTAGGCCCAAAATTCTTATGGAATCCTTAGTTTTGACACATTTTCTAAGTTTTCAAATGGTTATTAATTTTTTGTGAGTCCATTCTAGAGGGGTTGATTTGTAAAACGGACCTAATTGGGGCTATTGACCAGTTAGGACAGGTGGTATTCCATACATTTGGCACAAAGGAATCCAACCTAAGTCTGACATATGTTATAAAGGACCCAAAAGGGTACTCAAATATGCAATTTTTTTGTCAAGTGGTTTGGGAAGTTTGTGAGTTATTCCCCAAAGACTCAAAAACTAGGGCTACAAGGATTGTGAAGGCTTTGTGAAGAACAAGGATATTAGGAAGTTTGTAGACCACTTCCAATGCATGAAACATGTCAAGAAGGTTGTGAAATGACATGGTATGAAGGTGGTTTTGGTCTGTGCTTTCATATTGGTGTTTGAGCTTTTGATTGCATATGGCCTAGTGTGAGTAAGGGCTATAGGTAGAGGTATGTTGTCTAGTATTGAGTAATGTCTACCATTGGTGTTGTGAGTTTTTTGTAAGGATGATGTATGGAAGTAAGCCCTTGTTGATTGATCAATTGAAGCAAGTTGAGTGAGTGTGTTGGGATTGGAAATCCTACCTAGTTTCCTTGTGCCTCTGCATCAAATTCCTTTGAATAAAATGTGTAGACACATAAATCTATCCCCTTTCATGTGCATCAGAACGTATACACCGAACAAGTCCATATATTGTCTTATTAGACAGCCCCTGCCCAATCTGTTCAGCAAAATAACCCTTTATTCTTGGAATTGCAGTACAAAGATCGCTTATCAAACTTTGGGTAGTTGCCGAAGATCAATTGGAGGAGTTGTAGCTAGAACTGTAAAAGTTATAGTTTTTGTCACGTAGAAAACATCTATCGTAACATTGTAACAGAAGTCAACTTGTTTAGGACGGTGCTCCATCCGAAGGCTAAAAGTCTGACCTCAGGATCTGTTCTAATGGGGGCCGTTATTAACATGGGAAATAAAATAATCAGCCTTACACTATTTTTCCGGCCATGGCTGTGAATTTTTCCATTGATATTGGAGAGACGCTTAAAAATGCTAGAGTTCTTGATTTGTTTTCATAGAAGACAAAAAAGGAGTTAGTTATATACACTCTCAAATTGCAGGGGAGCCATCTATTTTTACCAGCTATATCATTAGAGATTGCAATCAAGGACAAAGAATTGCAACTAAGACCATAAACCCATTACATTGTTGCAGTCACACATTTTCAAAATTCAAAGAACGAGCAAATAAAAGTGAAGATAAAATAAACCAATTGACCTCAAATGATGGTTACGTCATCAAGGTGACGCGTAATTATAATAAAAAATTTCACTGCTATTGAAAATGCCTGAGGTTCAACAAAGCAAAGAAATTAGTATGAAACTTTTCCTGGTTGTCTTGGCATGTTAAAATAGTATTTGTGTGACGTTTACTCATGCATGAGCGGCCATCACAAGTTTTAAAATATCAATAACTTCATTTTGAGATCAATAAATATTAAATACTAGGAATGTTTATAATTTTTATTAAAAAAAACAGGGAAAGGTCTTAAACCATTATAAATAAAAAAACACTAACTATCAAGTCTGGACTAATGCCAAACTAGTAATAAAACAGAAAAATGGGGCAACCAACAAATATATAAGAATGCGAGAGCCAAAAATCTCCAAAAAGAGAGGGGTTGGTTCACAAACATTCAAACCAAATAAAAGGCACAATTATCTAAAAGGTAACCAAACTATAATATATCACAAGTCTACTAAACTAAATAGACCAAAAAGAGTTATTAAAGATCAGATTTGGGACCCATGAATAGGCCTAATATGACAATCTAATTTTTCAAGGTTGAGAGGGAATGACTCATGTTTTTGTGGAAAATAATAGTACAAGGAGAACCATCTTTGTCCAAAAAATCGGAAGGAGCACCACTATAGGAGCCATCTAAGGAAATAGAAAAGTCAAACAAGTAAGCTCATAAGCCTTGAAGGGGTACCTAACAATATAGAGAAAGAGAGGTTGGTACCATACATAAGATGAAGCCAAAACTCAAAGAACCACTAGAAGGGGCCTAATAAAAAACAACAGCAAGAGTCATCAAAATACTGGCCACAATAGTGGCAACTAGAGCTAGAATAGTGAGGGCCATTAAGGCAAGGGCCACCAAGGATATGCCATAGGAGCAAAGATATCATGAACCACAACCAAATAGGAGTGCGTAGAGTCCACAAGAGAGTTCAATTTAGTGTTCGAATCTATAGGAAACAATATAAGATGACATTGTTAAACATCCCACCACAAGGTTGGAGAGGAATGAAGACGACAGCTACATAAGAACACATAGCCAAGATGTCTAGTGGAGAAACAATATCTACACCAAAAAGGGATCCATTCATATTCCACTATCTATCACCAATGTATCACATTAACCTTAAGTGTGATTCAAACAGAAAAAAGCTTAGGAAGGTCCAAGTCCACCAAAACCTTAAGAAAGGATGTATGGTAGAAAATGCTAGTATTAAGGTCAACTTTTATTGAAGTGACTTAGTGAAATGCCAATAGCTTCATATGGAGAATAGGACCAAAAGTGGAGGGCAAGGTGAGGAAGCCTTACCCAAGTAGGGGAAAAATCAATAGGATACACCAAAGGTTTGAATGAGGGTATCCAAGGGAAGAGGAAACATTAGGAGAATTCATTTTCTATACCCCCATAGATAGCATGACATCTCCATCTTTAGTAGAAATGGAACAAATAACAAATAAGCCATGAGAACAAGAATAAATTTTAACTTTACATAAAACCAATGGATTCCAGTGCACAAAAATACATGAATGAAGAGGAGGGGGGGAGCAATGGGCACTAATGATTAAACTTGCCAATAAATTATAACTTCTTAATAACACAAAATAAAAAATAACACAGGTCTTGACCAAGAACAACCTCTGAAACAAAGGAGAAATTTAACAAGTTGGGTGGAAAACCTCATCGAGGGTTTACACAAAAGGTTCTTGAAGGAATTGTTGAGATGGGAGTTAACAGAAGCATCAGTGATGCCAAGAGAAGCATAAGCAATTAGCAATGTTTTCTTTGAAGGTGAAGTAGGATCCAAGTTTTAAATGTCAACTAAAAGCTTGAAATTGGGATACAAGGTGCTCACTATAACTAGGAGCAATAGACAAACAATTTAATTTGGGATGGACGAAACCATGAGTGAGAGTCTTTACCATGTATTCTAATTTTCTGTTTATGTCAATAATACTAAAGTTGTGCATTATTTTGAAAGGTGCTATGAGGTTATTATAAATTACTTTTAACAAGGTTAAAAAATATCTGATGATTATTAAGAATTTTAAAACAAAAAATGGATAAAATAGGAGTGAAACATGAGATCACATCTTTGTTATAGAGCATTTGTGACTACTATCATAACCAAGCCTACCTCTACTAAGTTATATTTGATATCATCAGAGAGAAAAGAATGATAACCTCAAATCATCTCTAAGAAAACATAATACACACACAATGGATGAGTCTCCAACAAAGCTAATGAAAATTCAGGTTGTCAATAGACCCAATTCCTTGAGATTGGTAATATCCACAAAACTTAATAGTAAGACTATATATTCAAATAAAGGGAAATATTTACGATGTCATAAGTTTTGTTAAAAGAAAATGTTGGTTTATATATATGTATATATATATATATATATATATTATTAATACAATCATTTGACTTTTAATATTGAGAAGGAACAATAGTTTTTGTACACATTAAAATTTTACTTATTTTTGTATAGCATTAACAAGCATAGTAAAATTAAAATTTTATAATGTGATTTATATTTTCAATATGCATTCTTGACCTCTAAATATTAGTAGTTTATGGTTTGCAATTATTGAATAACCATATCTTCTTATTGGTAAGTTACAGTTACAACTATGGTTGAATAGTAAAAATTTTCAATTAATAGTTTAGACCATAGAAAATTTCTTTTGTTATAGAAAAAATAAATGTAATGAGGTGGTATAATTAAATCAGTGCATATAAGATCTAAAGAAATAATAAAATTAATCAAAAGTAAACATTATATACAATATTTTCTCCTTTGAAATTATTTTTGATAGAAATCATAGCACAACAATAATTTTATTTATTGCATAAAACTTAGCCATTCTTTGACACAATAGTGAATCTCATACATCATCCTTAATCATGTAGGAATATTTATAAACACAACAAAAGTAGGTTTAGTCATATATCCAAAGTAAGATAAAGAAAACCTCAAAAATTATACAACACACAAAGTAAACTATGATGAGGTTTCCCCATGACTATAAAAGATGCAATTTGTACAAAATCATACTAGTGTTCTCCGTCTTGTTGAATAGCTTATATAAGGTTCTATAACTATAAACTATTATTTTTTTAGAGCAATTGTGCTCAATATTATTCTATTATAGGCTAATTAAATTTCTTAATATATTAATATCTTTGTCAATGAATCAAGAAAATTATTCTACGCATGAACATTTTCCTATAGTACCCATTTTCTTTCAAGTATTTCTCTTGAAAAGATGTGTTGTTGTCTAATACACTTTAACCAAGCGTGATAAATAGGGTTATTGGAAAAATATGTTATACTACAACTATCATTATCAATGCATACAATTTTTTGTTTCAATCCAAATAATAAAGCACGACCACTATAACCACACTACTTCCTTACAGGCATGAGTAGCCACCATCTACTTAGCATATGTTGTATAAAATGTAGTTATTACCTATCTTTTGTCTCAGCACACTTACTACTAAATAATATTGAATACAAATTCGCTCATTGATTTTCAACCTAATTAGAATCCATTTTTTTAATGAATTTAAAGTTTTATTTTCATCATCTCTTCCTTCATAAAATGTTTCATAAGTTGATGTGCCATATAGATATGTAAAAATCTTCTTCATGGTATAACAATATTTTTATCTTATATGGACATATATATACTCACAACCACATAAAGTCTAGTTAAAAATATTGTAGACTTGAACGTGCCAGTTCTCGTAACACAAGAAATCTCACAAATTTTCTCAAATTAACTTTCTATTTGAAGACATTTTGGAGTAGACAAGTTTTTATTAACAAGAAATGGAGTTTTCATAGACTTACTATCTTGCAATCTGTATTTCTACAAAAAATATTCAACATATTTCTTTTAAAATAACCACACATTCCTATTTGCACAATTAATTCTAATTTATATATCTGAAATAAAATCTGCAGCACGAAGATCATTTTTATCAAATTATATGATAGCTTTCATCCTTACAATTTTACGAATTAATAATATGTCATCTATATGCAGCACTACAATTCCAAAAGATAAGAAGGAACCATATATATTATTTTATTTAAAGATATGGAGGAAACATATATAATGTTTTATTTAAAGATAGGAATGAAACATATATATTGTAATGTTTAAGTGCTAGTTGGAAATAAGAGGTAACTATATAATCAGTTAGAACTTAACAATTCGTCCTTCCTTTCTACTCTCCATGTGTCCATCAACAAGAGAAATAACTACGACTAAGGAGAATTAAGAGATTCTGTAATCGAAGCATTTGATTGAGATGAAGGGGAATGTTTTCCACGTACTTTGTACCCCACGCCTACGAATGCTGGCTGCAGAGGTTTCTGAAAATCAATCTCAGCTTTTCTTAACAGTATTGTTACAACCTCAGACATTGATGGCCTATGAGTAGGAGAATCTTGTATGCATAGAAGTGCAAGGTTTATAACCCTCACCACCTCTTCTTCATTATACCCTTCCATGTTCTCTTCTCTTTCGACCACCTCTAAAATCTTGTTTTCTTCCTGTAGGCTCCAAACCTGAAAAAAGTTTTTTTGAAAATGATCAAGCTTTTTTTTAAGGAAGAGAACGACGAGTTAAAAGAATTAAAACAATACTATTAGAATTCTAAAATACCCATTGAAGCAAATATTGCATATCAGGTGGCTGATTCAAGTCAATGCTTTTTCTGCCACTGAGTATTTCAAAAACCACCACACCAAAGCTGTAAATATCAACTTTCTCTGTTAATTGCCCATGGCTAGCATAATCAGGAGCTGTGTATCCTCTGCAAAGGAAAAAAAAAATGGTGTTACAATATTTATTGAAGACTTTGATTCGATAAATAACGGAGTAGAGAGGGGTTTTCTCACAAGGTTCCTGCAAATTCTGTGCTAACATGAGTTTTATGCTGTGGAAGAAGTCTTTCCAGCCCAAAATTTGCAATTTTTGCCTCAAAGTTGTCGTCAAGTAATATATTGCTTGATTTAATATCACGATGGATGATACAAACATGGAATTCCTCATGGAGATAGGCCAGACCACGAGCAGTGCCCAGGATAATGTTGAACCTTTCCTTCCCACTCAAAGCTTATTTATGTTCTCCTATACCTAGGGCAATTGAGTAGAGCTTCAAAATCTATCATGTTTTCTGTAACGGATGAAAGAAGCAAAAGAGGAAAGTTGAGGAAGGAAGAGCAAACCAAATAATATTCTGTCAAGGCTGCTGTTGGGCATGTACTCATAAACCAAGAGCCTTTCTTGGCCTTGTCTGCAACATCCAAGTAAACGCACAAGATTTTTGTGATGAACATTAGAAATGAGTTTCCCTCCGCTTTCGAATTCAGCAATTGCAAGGGCAGAGCGACCTAATGTCAGCTTCTTTATTGCCACAATGTTGCCATTTTTCAACGTACCCTGCAAACATCATTTAAATATATTAACACACAACGCTAATGAAAGAAGGAAATAAGCAATAATTTACCTTGAATACTTGACCGAACCCTCCTCCTCCAAGCTTATTTGCTTCATCAAAATTGTCGGTTGCCTTTCTCAGAATATTGAAATCAAAATATTCCGGCCCACGAAGGTCTGCTGCTTCATCATAATCCAGTATTCCATATATTTCAATTTGTTATATTAGTAATAATTATGATTGGACTGACTTGCAAGACTGTTGCTTCCTTTTCTATAATATATTAAATTTAGCCCTTTAAGAGTTTACCTTGTATCTCGCTTGCGCGCATTTTCTGCTTACGGAAGACAATGAGACAAGTTATAAAGCCAAGTATGATAACCCCTCCCACAAAACCAATTATTATCCACACTACAGAACTCACCTCCTCCTTCCCTGAAAAACAAAATGGAAAACAATTGTAAATAAGAGTAAATTTTAAAGAAAAGCGACTAAGGTGATCGAGTGTTACTTGATTCTATGAAATTATATTCTGAAACTGTAAATTCAATCTTGCTTCTACGAAAAGTCGCAAAGGCGTTAACAAAACAGCAAGCTCTTCAATTAAATATAATTAAATTCTAACCTCTGGCTAAGAAATCTGCCAAGCCGATAGTCGCGTTTCTTGGAAAAAAGGGTTTGGAATCGTACCGCAAGTAGCAGCCAGCGTCTACAGCCCGTCCCTCGGAGCGAGGAAAGCACTTGTTTATGTTGGTCTTAGCAATACTCAGGCACTCTTGGCAAGAATTCCTTTGAATGGAACGTATACACGAGGCAAGTCCGTAGACTGTGGTATTAGACGGCCCTTGTCTAGTCTGTGCAGCAAAATAGTCTTTCATTTGCGGAGTTCCAGAGCAAAGATCGCTTATCAAACTTTGGGCAGATGCCGAAAATGAATTGGAGGTGGTTGCGTTGTCATTAGCGCACACCTTTTTATTTCCCTCATCGGTGTAACTTGAACTGTAAAAGTTATAGTTCTCGTAATGCAGAAAACATCCGTCGTAGCTTGCTTTGGCGCCGGTAACATTGGAACAGAAGCCAACTTGTTTTGTTGCTACCTTGATGCAGTTAACACAATCAGCAGAGGACTTATCCTTTCTACACTGCGCCAGAACGTATACTGAATCTGTGAGATCTGTTGCTTCCACCTCATTTGTTGTAGCAAATCCAGATGGAACGACATCTTCCACCACGGCTGCGGGAGCCGCGTTCATATTTTTCTCAAAGAGTGTTGCGTTGTTGTAGGGGCTTCTGCTGCATCCGAAGGCTAAAAGTCTGGCCTCAGGATCTGCTCTAATGGGAATCATTAGTAAGATGGGAAATAAAATAATCAGCTTTACAGTATTCTCTACTTGCCACGTTTTTCCAGCCATGGCTCTGAATTTTTCCATTGACATTAGAGAGAGGCTTAAAAATGCTAGAATTCCTCATTTGTTTTGACAGAAGAAAAACAGGAGCTAATTTTATAGACTTTGAAATTGCAGGGGAGCCGTCTGTTTTCATCAAATCCATCATTAGAAATTGCATTCAAAGTCAAAGAAATGCAACTAAGACAATGAACCTAATGCATTATTACATTCAAATATTTTCAAAAGTCAAAGAACGAGCAAATCAATCGACCGCAAATGATGGTAACGTCATTAAGGTGACGCAATTCAAAAAGTCGCCAACAAAGCTAACAACTTTTTCTGGTTGTCTTGCCATGTTAAAATAGTAGTTAATGTAAACCTTATACGCCATCATTGATTTTAAAATGAAATGCACCTCAATAATTTAGTAATAAATATTCCTGTATTTTAAAAGTCAACACTAAGATGAAAGAATTATTTATTATTCTTTGAACTCAAGCAAATGATATCCTTATTCTATTCGTACTCTTTGGAGACTTGAAAAACAAATTTATGAATGACAATATTATTATAAATATATGATTTATTTGTTTGTTTTTCATGAATAAGTATTTATACTAGCAATCACAACTTGGTGTATTAAGTTGTAGAAGGTCAAGTGTTAAAAAAAAATGTTCTATCTTTAATGTACATATGTATTGTACATGAGGTTGGTTCCTAGAAAAAGATAGAGTGAGGTAGAGGAAGATATAAAGATAGAGAGATAGGGAGATAAAGTGGGAGAGGTAGAAGGAATAGAGAAAGAGGGAGAGGGAGAGGGAGAGATAGATAGAGATATAGATGGTGAGATAGATGATTGAGAGATATAGATATAAGTAGATAAAGAGAGAGGGGGAGAGCAAGAAAAAGACTGAGAGAGACAAGCAAATAAAGAGAAGTAGAGATAAATGGTGAGAGATAGCTCAAGAGAGGAGTCATCTATTTTGACTAACTATATCATTTATTGTGTTCAAAGTCAAAGAAATGTAACTAAGACCATAAACCTAATCCATTATTACAATCAAACATTTACAAAAAGTCAAAGAATGAAAAAAGCAATCCACCACGAATGATAGTTAGATCATTAAGGTGACATGATTGATTATACTCGAAAACTTCACTACAATTGAAAACATCTTAAGTTCCACAACATATCCAACAAAGGGAACAATTTCTTATGGTTTGTCTTGCCATGTTAAAGCAATATTTAACACAAACCATTTGCGATCATTAGTTTTAAAATGATGGTTATGTCAATGGCGCTGAAATTAAAGTGGCATGATTAATTATAGTAAAAAAATTTATTTAAAAATAAAGATTCCTACACTTCAAAAAGTCAACTTTAAGATAGAGTTATTTATTATTCTTTCAATTCAAACAAATGATATCCATATTCTATTCAAATTTTTCTTTGGAGACCTTGAGAAAAGAATTTTATGAATGATAATTTTATTTATTTATTTATTTTTCAAGTATATGTATTTTATTTTATTTTAAATAAAATTTATACAGATAGTCATAAACATGCACATCTAATCAAATCCAAGAAATGATACAAAAGATAATTGACTACTAACCAAATTTCATTTAACAATAAAGATTCCTATATTTAAAAAAGTCAACTCTAAGATAAGGAGGTATTTCTTTGAACTCAACCAAATGATATCCACATTCTATTCATACAATCTTCATAGAGTTGAGAAAATAATTTTATGAATTGTTTAAATAAATTATTAATGTGTATACATATGAATTTAATGCATTATGATATCAGCTTGGATCTATTTTCTATACATAAAAGTTGTTTTATTATTTTACTTTTCAACTATATTTACTACAAAAGAGACACATAATTTTTATCTAATCTATACTAATAACTTTTTTTATAATACAATTTTTTAACTTTTGTATGGGACTTTTAATATTACTTTTGAAAAAGACGCCAATTACAAATTTTGATTTTTAAAATAATTTAATAGATTAATCTACTACCTAACCTTGGTTAACTATTAATAATTGTATCGTGGAAAAGAATATGGCTAACCTGGCCTCTGTTCTGGTTGGTAAGTTTGTTGGACCTCATCCTAATATTGAAGCTGTTAGACCTTGGTTGACATGAAAACGGAAGGGAAAGGGTCAGATAGATGTGGTTGCGATGTCCAATGTTTTTTTCTCCTTTTACTTTGTCTATGAGGAAGATCTACGCTCTGGCTTGGTGGGTGGCCCCTGGATGCTGTTAAAATCCTCGTTGGCTCTTAAAAAATGGGAACAAGGCTTCAAACCGAAAGAATGGGAATGTAATGAGGCTCCTATATGGGTGCGGTTGTCGGGTTTACCTATGGAGTATTGGGGTGAATAAATCTTTGCTCGGATTGCAGCGTGTTTCAGTGAGCTCCTTTCAGTTGATTCAATGACTTCTTGCTAAGAGGCGCTTGGTGTATGGAAGAATATGTGTGAATGTAAAGCAATTTGTTGACTTGTTGAATGAGATTAACCTATTCTCAAAACTGGGCTGATGGATTCAGAAAGTGGAGTATAAATCTATTCCCTTTGCTTGCTTTCATTATAAAAAAGTTGGACACTGGGCTAGAGAATACCCTTGTAAGCCTAAGCCTAAGAAGATCTAGAAAAAGAAAGATGAGATGTCGGGAGTGGACCAGGTGGAACCTTTGCCTTTGTGATGCAGGACCACTGGTGTAGTTCTTATCGGTTGAGGCAGTTTGTAGTGGAATTGCTTGAGATTGTCACATTTCTTCTTGTTTGAGAGTTTGGCGTTGTGGGTTTTGTTTATTCCCTTGAGTTCGTTGTCTTTGTCGTGTTTGAGTTTCATGGCATTTGGATTTAAATCTGGTGAGATATCGATTCCGGTATTGGCTTGTTGATATGTTCTTACCAGTTAGTCTGGCAGAGTGTTGAGTGAAGTTGGATCGAGTTGCAGTTGATCTCTGTGACTTGTGGATCATTGATTTATGTTTCTTGTGCCATTTCCGATACTCTTGGAGGACCGCACATTGTTTTATGCATTTTGGAAGTTGTTCTTTGTGATTTGAGCCGACATGTTACTATTACACATTTCATGAACTAGTTGATCTTTGGGCCAACTCGATCAAATTATTATTATTTGCAGACGGTATAAATAGAAGTTTGCAAATCATTTGAGAAAATAGGAAACAAAAATAGAAGATAGAAGACAGAGTTTAGAGATCAAGAAAAGATGTAGAACTAGCGAGTTTCTGGTCTGGTGGACTGAAGCCAAAAGGGCTTAGGTCCGGATTAGGGTACAACCGGCAGACTATTTCTAGAGGCTGATCTGATATGTGGATGATCTACGGATCTTATAATTATGTTGTAAGCATTGTTTGTATCCTGGACTACGATCTATCATGTGGCATGTGCAATTCTTTAGACTGTAATAAGAATTGTTCATATTGTTTACCGGTTATGTATTTTGTGTTGTAACCGGTTGTTCTTTCTACTATTTATGGCATTGTGTTATCGGTTACCGGTATATTTTGCATGGTGTTTGTGCTAGACTGAAAGAATGGGATGTCCTTCATTGGATCTCCTTACCTTGACTACATCAAATGGTATCAAAGCTGGTTTGTGAACTTGTTGTTGGAGGAAGACCCAGTTATGCACTGATTTTATTTACTTGCTCACTAATAAAAGAGAAAGTCGCTGAAAACCAAACAAATCTCGGTCTCATGGAATCTCATATACCTAGAGGAAGATTGTTTCTTATAGTGTGATGCCTTGAGCAAATGCAATTCGTTCGTGTAACACTAATTTCCATAGCTCTGCCAGCATCTTTCCTGCCTGCCTATGCCGAATGGAAGCTTTAAAACAAGAATGCCTTAAAATGATTTGTCACATGGACTGCAAGGATTGAAGGACATCCACAAATGGTTATAGAAACTTTCAAGCAAATGAATTTTCTCATGAACAAAGTCCATTTACAGGTGTAGACAAAAAAATGTTCAACACTGATTCGAAGAGGCACAACATCACAACATGAAGCCAAAATGGCAGCTTACTGAACAAACAAAAGAAGATAAAACAAATTATCAAATCGAAGGTAATTCAAAAATATTTGGGCCTAAAAAGAAACCAAATCGATTGGGCTTCAATCGGAAAAACGACCAAGGCAATTCTTTAAAAGAAAGGAAAGGCGTAGCAGAAGGGTGTGTCGAGGTGAGCCACATTAAAAGGGAGAAGAAAATGTGCTAAGGAGAGAATTAGCAGGTGGCGATTGTTAGGATGAAGATGGAGTCTTTGCTGATAAAGAAAGACCTTTCAATCGCACCTAAAGGGATAGCAAAGAAACCAGCTGGGATGGCTGATGAAGATTTTGTAAAATTGGACAAGAAGGCGAGAGCGACAATCTTTCTCTCATTGTCCAATAATGTTCTCTTCAATGTCACTGGTGATGCAACAACAAAAGAAGTATGGGATAGACTCTCAGCCATGTATGAAATGTCTTCGACTGCAAATAAAGTTTTTATTATGAAGCGCTTGTACAAACTGAAAATGAAGGAAGGTTGTGCTATGGAAAACCACATCAATGAATTTAATACATTGATTAGTCAAGCGACTTTGGTGGGGATGACACAAGATGATGAAAGCAAGGCTGTTTTGTTATTGTGTTCTTTACCAAGCAGCTGGGATGGTGTTGTAACAGCAGTTAGCACATCTATATCTGGTAAAAATAAATTAGTTTTTTATGATGTAGCAGCTACTCTTCTCAGCAAGGATTTGAGAAGAAAGAATGATGAACCTTCATCTAGTGAAGCTTTAACAGTCAGAATCGATAATAGAGGTAGAAGTCATAACAGAGGCAGAAATAATTACCATAGACATTTGAAATCATCAAAGAGATCGAAGTCTAGAAACAGAAATGGTGAATGTAGGTTTTGTGGCAAAGCGGGTCATGTGAAAAAGGATTGCAGAAATTTCAAAAGAGCACAAGAGAGAGTGCGGGATAGTGAAGCAAATACAATTTATGATAAAGATGATAGCATCTTAATCCTTTCAACAACCAACACTACTCCGGATTCATGGGTGCTTGATTCCAGTGCCTCCTATCATGCTACCTCATGTCTTGAAGCATTCATCAACTACCATGAAGGGCAATTTGGTAATGTTTTTTTAGGAGATAACAAAGCTTGTGAAATTACAGGCAAAGGGGATGTATTGCTACCATTAGAAGGTGGTAAAACTTGGCTGCTCAAAGATGTTCGCCATGTCCCAAAATTGAAGCCGAATTTGATATCTGTTGGACAGCTCTTTGGTCAAGATCTTAATGTTAATTTTCTTCTGGATACATGGAAAGTAACACATGGTACCATGCTGATTGCAAATGGTAATAAAGTGGGAAGTCTTTACATTTTTAAGAATCATGGTGAAGTGGGAACTGCAATGGTGATTGAGGACAGCAAAATGGATCTTTGACATCAAAGACTTGGGCACATTAGCAAGAAAGGTCTCCATGTTATGCATACAAGAAAGCAACTACCAGGCCTCAAGCTTGTGGACTTAGTCTTTTGTGAACATTGCCTCTATGGCAAACAAAAGAGAGTCAGTTTTTTGAAAGGTGGGTGTGACACAAAGACAACACTGCTGGAGCTTGTACACTTGGATGTTTTTGGACTAACCGAGGTAACCTCCATTGGAGGAGCTAACTATTTTGTAACATTTCTTGATGATTGTACAAGAAAAGTATGGATTTATATGCTTTCTAGGAAATCAGAAGTGTTTTCAAAATTTAAAATTTTCAAGGCATTAGTTGAAAATCAGATTGGGCATAGGATTAAATGCTTACAAACAAATAACGGTGGGGAATTTTGTTCACATGAATTTGATAATTTTTGTGTTGATAATGGGATTAGAAGAGTCAAGGTTGTTCCATTCACTCCTCAAGAAAACAGTGCAGCCGAGAGGATGAATAGAACAATCCTTGAGAAGGCACGATGTATGTTGTCTAATGCAGGTTTAGGCAAAGAATTTTGGGCAGAAGCATGTAACATAGCAGTGTACTTAATCAACCGAAGTCCATCATCTAAATTGGATTTTGGTATTTCAAAAGAGGAATGGCAAGGGAAGAGGATTTCATATTCGCATCTTCATGTGTTTGGATGCGAAGCCTTCTCACATATTCCCAAAGAAAAGCGAATGAAATTGGATCCAAACTCGCTGAAATGTATCTTTGTGGGGTATGGAGAAGAGCAGTTTGGTTTCAAATTATGGGATTCAGTTCACAAAAATATTGTTCATAGCAAAGATGTAGTCTTTCATGAAACCTCCTTTCCCGCACTACAAGATTCAAATAAATCAGAGACAGAATTTGTTCCTATGTCTCTATTTCAGAATGCGACTACCAGTTCTCTGCCTCCGGTCTCTCATTCAGTGGGAGCTTCTATGACATCTACATCTGTCTAATATAATTCTCAATCGGAGAATGAAGAAGGGAATGATGAAAATGTTTGGTCTTCTTATAATTTTGAAATTGGGGGTATGCAGAACAAAGCACATCCTCCCCAAACTCGCACCCATGTCCCAGGAAATATGGAGGAGCCACGGTGGTCTGAAATTCCACCAGTTACTACACATTATGATGTCTTCTCCCCATGGCATGTTGCAACATATCCACCTCCCTCTACACGACATCCGTCCCCACATCCTGCACCGCTACAAGTCTCTCATGAGCCTCCTGCAGTCTCCTCTCCCAGCGAGCTCCCTGCTGGCCTCCTTGCTTCCCCACCCTACGGGCCCTCCTTGCAGACTCCCCATGACCCCCCAGCCTCTCCTTCTCCTTCGTAGACCCACTCTAGTGCGCTCCCCGCCTGCAGACCAATCCACGAGGCCCCTGTAGACTTTTCCTCTACAGCCCCACCATGGAGTCATCCTCCAATGCAGACCATGGAGGATGCCACCATGGCTCCCCACTCCCTGCACATTCGATAGCCCCCTGCAATGAAAAATATTGCCACGGCTCCCAGCCTTCTTCACACGCCCAGAACGTAGGTAGAGAAAGGTCTACATTCCCGCGAATTGCCTGGATCTAATGTGGATAAAAATCCACAGGACAGTAAAACTAATAGACTCAAAAACAAAGGGAGTGATGTTAATGTGATTAAACAGGGAACACAAAAATTAAATGACTCTACTACTAAAATAGAGATTCAATTGAGAAAATCAACTAGACAGAGGCGACCTCCTATGAAGTTCTCCGATTATGACTTATTGTTTTGTGAAGAGGCTGAACCTTCTTTGCTCATCTCTGATCAAATAGAGCCTACAACAATCAAAGAGGCTTGTAAAAACGTAGATCGTGATAACTGGCACACTGCAATGTGTGAAAAATGGATGCATTAGTGAGAAATCAGACATGGGATTTGGTGCCACTTCCGCCTGACAGAAAGGCATTGAGAAATAAATGGGTGTATAAACTAAAAGATGAAGCTGAGGGTCACAAATGATTTCAAGCGAGACTGGTTGTAAAGGGATATGCTCAACAGCAAGACCTCGACTTCAAAGAAATTTTCTCGCTAGCAGTTAAAATGACTACCATCCAAGCAGTATTGGGATTAGTTGCAGTGTGGGGTCTTGAACTTGAACAGTTGGATGTGAAGACAACATTTCTCCATGGCGACCTTGATGAGGAATTATTTATGCATCAGCTGGAAGGGGTGGGGAAGCAAGGAGGCCAGCAGGGAGCTCGCTAGGAGAGGAGACTACGGGAGGCTTCTGGGAGACTTGCAACGGTGCAGGATGTGGGGACGGCTGCCGTGCAGAGGGAGGTGGATATGTTGCAGCATGCCATGGGGAGAAGACATCATAATGTGTAGTAACCAGTGGAATTTCATACCACCGTGGCTCCTCCATATTTCCTGGGACATGGGTGTGAGTTTGGGGAGGATGTGCTCTATTCTGCATACCCCCAATTTCAAAATTATAAGAAGACCAAACATTTTCATCACTCCCTTCTTCATTCTCTGACTGAGAATTATATTCAACAGATGTAGATGTCATAGGAGCTCTCACTGAATGAGAGACCAGAGGCAGAGCACTGGTAGTCGCATTCTGAAATAGAGACATAGGAACAAATTATGTCTTTGATTTATTTGAATCTTGTAGTGTGGGAAAGGAGGTTTCATGAAAGACTGCATCTCTGCTACAAACAATCTTTTTGTGAACTGAATCCCACAATCTGAAACCAAACTGCTCTTCTCCATACCCCACAAAGATACATTTTAGTGAGTTTGGATACAATTTTGTTCACTTTTCTTTTGGTATATGCGAGAAGGCTTCGTATCCAAACACATGAAGATGCGAATATGAAATCCTCTTTCCTTGCCATTCCTCTTCCAGAATACCAAAATCCAATTTAGATGATAGACTTTGGTTGATTAAGTACACTATTGTGTTACACGCTTCTGCCCAAAATTCTTTGCCTAAACCTACATTAGACAACATACATCATGCCTTCTCAAGGATTGTTCTATTCATCCTCTTGCCTGCACCATTTTCTCAATGGAACAACCTTGACTCTTCTAATCCCATTATCAGCACAAAAATTGTCAAATTCAAGTGAACAAAATTCCCCACTGTTATTTGTTTGTAAGCATTTAATCCTATGCCCAATCTGATTTTCAACTAATGCCTTGAAAATTTTAAATTTTGAAAACACTTCTGATTTCCTAGAAAGCATATAAATCCATACTTTTCTTGTGCAATCATCAATAAATGTTACAAAATAGTTAGCTCCTCCAATGGAGGTTACCTCGATTGGTCCAAAAACATCTGAGTGTACAAGCTCCAGTGGTGTTGTCTTTGTGTCACGCCCACCTTTCAAAAAACTGACTCTCTTTTGTTTGCCATAGAGGCAATGTTCACAAAAGGCTAAGTCCACAAGCTTGAGGCCCAGTAGCTGATTTCTTGTATGCATAACATGGAGACCTTTCTTGCTAATGTGCCCAAGTCTTTGATGCCAAAGATCTGCTTTGCTGTCCTCAATCACCATTGCACCTCCCACTTCACCATGAGTCTTAAAAATGTAAAGACTTCCCACTCTATTACCATTTGCAATCAACATGGTACCATGTGTTACTTTCCATGTATCCAAAATAAAATTAACATTAAGACCTTGACCAAAGAGCTGTCCAACAGATATCAAATTCCGCTTCAATTTTGGGACATGGCGAACATCTTTGAGAAGCCAAGTTTTACCACCTTCTAATGGCAGCAATACATCCCCTTTGCCTATAATTTCACAAGCTTTGTTATCTCCTAAAAAAACATTGCCAAATTTCCCTTCATGGTAGTTTATGAATGCTTCAAGACATGAGGTAGCATGATAGGAGGCACCAGAATCAAGCACCCATGAATCTGGAGTAGTGTCAGTTGTTGAAAGGATTAAGACGTTATCATCTTTATCATAAACGGGTATTTTCTTCACTGTCCCACACTCTCTCTTGTGCTCTTTTGATCTCTTGTGCTCTTTTGAAATTTCTGCAATCCTTTTTCACATGACCCACTTTGCCACAAAACCAACATTCACCATTTCTATTTCTAGACTTCGATCTGTTTGCTGATTTCGAACATCTATGGTAATTATTTCTGCCTCTGTTATGACTTCTACCTCTATTATCAGTGCTTACCACTGTTAAAACTTCACCAGATGAAGGTTCATCATTCTTTCTTCTCAAATCCTCCCTGAGAAGAGTAGCTGCTACATCATTAAAAACTAATTTATTTTTACTAGATATAGATGTGCTAACTGTTGTTACAACACCATCCCAGCTGCTTGGTAAAGAACACAATAACAAAATAGCCTTTCTTTCATCATCTTGTGTCATCCCCACCGAAGTCACTTAACTAATCAATGTATTAAATTCATTGATGTGGTTTGCCATAGCACAACCTTCCTTCATTTTTAGTTTGTACAAGCACTTCATAATAAAAACTTTATTTGCAGTCGAAGCCATTTCATACATGGTTGAGAGTCTATCCCATACTTCTTTTGTTGTTGCATCACTCGTGGCATTGAAGAGAACATTATTGGACAGCAAGAGAAAGATTGTCGCTCTCGCCTTCTTGTCCAATTTTACAAAATCTTCATCAGCCATCCCAACTGGTTTCTTTGCTATCCCTTCAAGCATGATTGAAAGGTCTTGCTTTAACAGTGGTAGCTTAGGTGCAGCTTTAATTGAAAGACAAGAATCATACATTTCTACGGAATTTGTGTGCATCAAGGAGGATACCAGAAGTACGTTGGAAGAAGAACAAATTATTGGCACTTGTGATGGAGACTAAAATAAAAAGCCCACGCAGCAATAGAAAACTGCAATTGGAAGTTGTGTGGTAGAGAGAAACGCCAGTAGAAGGCCATAGAATGTCTGTAAATAAATGTTAAGAGTTTGATGAGGATAAAATTTGGTTGCTATCTCCACACTTTTCACTTTGTCAAATCAGAGAACATAACTGATAATGATTTCAAAATAGCTCATTCACCCCTCCTTTTCCTTCCTCTTCTCATTTTTACAACCATAATATTTGATTCTAGAGATCTATCTTGGATTTCTAGGTTATGGTGCACTCTCTTTCTAATGCAAATATCCCTATAGCTTTCAATAGCACCTTCACAACAATATTATATCTCTTTTGTTCTCTTGGCTTTGTCAAGCCTATCTCATAATGCCTCTTTTTATCATATAGCTTTGAGCATCTTGAGATTTATCACATTCCTTATCTATAAATAGTTTATATTTAACTTATCTATTTATCTATCAATTTATCTATTTGTTGTGTAGGTGGAAATACCAAAGCAAGGACTTCATAGAGGCAAATCCCTAGATAGCCTGCAAACACTTTTCCTCTTATATATGGAAGTTGTCATTCACTTTTTTATTGTTCATTTCTTTTATTTAATCATGTATATCTTGTTTAGTTTATTTCTTTGTATCTCTACTCGCTAGAATTTGTTGCTACATTTTCGACCTCTAGGATTTGCAAGTTAGCTAAAATGTTGGAGTGGGTCTTGGTTACTTCTAAGTGCTTTTTATTTGTAGTCTATACAAGATGATCTCACTACACATATATGTCTATGCCTCACGTTGGTGTCCTTGGCTAAGATACTCAAATTTAATTGAAGAATCTCTGCCAATTTTACTTTCCATTTCTATAGTTAGAAAATTATTTGCATTTGTCTATTTCTATTTATTTTTCATAGTTTATTTATTTTAATTAATTAAATATATAATTAAATATAATTTGATTTTATGTCAAAAAAATGAATCTCTAAGGATAATAGCTTTTGTCTTAACAAATTCATATTTCGTAGATTATAGTATGATGAAGAATATGACAAATTTAACTAGAGATTTTTGTAGCAAGTCATGTTGATGTTTTCTTTTAGCCACAAATGGCGTAAATTGATCCTTTCATGTATTTTAGGTACATCATTTTCAATATCCATGAATGGATCTACTTTTATATTTTTTCATTCTTCTCAAGGTGTTCATTAAGGGGATACTCTATCTCATTTCCTATATATTGTTGTAGTTGAATCATTGAGAAGATTAAAAATTATAGAAAAGTGGATGAATTTTTTGAAATTGTAACATTGACATAACCCAATTTATTGCTTTTTAATAATTTTTATTGGTCCATGATATCAATAATATAAAAAATTTAAAATATTTTTATTTTATAGCAGAGATTAAAATAACGCATTAATGAGAATTTGGGTAAACATTTTTTCTTGTGTTATCATTTTAAGTATCTTTAGTTATTAACTATTTATGGAGAGTGTATGAAGAGGAAAATAGATATCTTAGAGCCATATTAGCATTTTCTTTTAAAGAAGGACAAATTTAGTTGGGAAAAATAAAAGGCTTAGTGGAGGCATTTTGTAATGGAATAAAAATCTCATTTTCATTATTTCATATCTATAATGAATCTTCGATGATTGGGAGAACTTTGTGGTTGGGTGGATAAGGGATCCAATGATGTTCTTACCCTTGGTGTACTTAGGGGAGATAATATGTTGGGAGTCCTTGTCAAGTTTTCCTTCTATTTTGTACTTAATTTACTCTTGTATTTGACCTTACGGTCTCATGCAAAGGAAATTTGTTTCATTATATTTCACCTAGTAAATGGCTTTGTACTCAAACTTTATGTTAAAGTATAAAATTATATCTCTATTCTTAATTCATTATCATGCCTTTATTTAGAAATATTTGAGTTTTTTTAATTAAATAATACCTATTTATGATTTTATGGATTATGTCAATTTAAAAATATGATGGTCCTTACAAACACATCCTCTATTTGTTGATGGAACCTTTTTATTTGGTCAAGCCACCATGGATAAAGATGAGTTGATTCAAAGAGTAGCCGATAGATGTTGTTCAACATCTAGTGATTTTGTGAATGTAACCAAATCAAAAATAAACTTTCAAAATATCCCTTAGGGTAAATAGAAGAGTCTCTACTTTCTTGGGTTTCTCTTTTGAAACTTTTCTTCATAAATACTTAGGAATTCATCCTTTCTTAGCCAAAGCCAAAAATATTTTTGACAAATTATGGAGAATACTATTGTTAAGGAAAGCAATATATGGAAAGGGAAGTGGCTTACAAGATCACCTTACTAGAATAATTTCTTAATGTAATCCCCACATATATTATGCTAATCCTCAAAATTCCAAAATGTATGGTAATGAGACATATAAACAAGTTATATATTTATATTGGCCTAATTATTCTGAAGTTCCACTTGGTATTATTTGCCACTATTTGATATTTCCTAAGTGTGTAGGTATTTGTACCTAGGTAGTTGGTTATAACTACTTCTTACCTACCCACACACCTAATCAGTGCTCTCATTATTATTATTTCCTATATAAGGAGAGATCTTCTACATAGTTAAACATCTGAACTCATTCATCTATTGGTGAAGTATATTTCTCTTTATGTGAAGTTTTATAGTTCTATAGGAAAAAAAATTCACAGAGAGAACTGAATAGATAGTTGAATGAGATGACATATATTGAGTTGAGATACTTTAATCTACAGTAGCCTTTCTTAAACAAGTAAGAGTGGTAGGTGAGAGAATACAAGATGTTGACAAGTTTCCCAATAGGATGTGAGGATAGGTAGAGACAACTATTACCAACTAATTTTAGATATAAAATGCAGTGTAAATGATAAAATATGTTGGTTACCCAAGTTGTACATAAGTAAATGTAAATAGAATAAATCTATTTTCTCTGATATGTATGGGAATAAATCTAAAGCTAATATCACATGTTGAAACCTTCACAGTGAGAACCAAATACATCACCAAATGAGATAAAATATATTGAGTTGACATACTTTACAATGTAGGTGAGAGAACATAAGACATAAAAAAGTATCTTAATAGGATGTGAGGATAGGTAGAGACAACTATAATCAACTACATAGCTAAAAATTGTAACGTAAATGATAAAATATGTTGGTTACCTAAGTTGGACTTAAGTATGTGCAAATAGAATAAAAATATTTACTCCAACACCCCCATTAAGTGCAACGTAGGAAAAAAATTATTATGCAAAATGCAATATGATATGATATGATGATGATGATAATGATGGCATGGATCTTGTCAACTATACCATGTTCCTCTTCCTAACATGTATTATGAGAAAGCTATTTGGAAAGTTTTTAGAGTTATTTCCATGCATGTAAATGATGACATTTTGGAGTCACTTATTCACTTTAAGTCATCATGCTCTTTGGACTAAATTTTAGAAGTTATATAGTGATCCTGATTCCTCATCTATTCTTGGATGATCCTATTTCTATTGATAATGTACCTCTTTATCCTTCAAATAATATACCATGTGATTGTGATACTTTTAGAGAATTTGAGACTTTGAAGGTTTCTGAGACTGTAGATGAGGTTTCTTTTGAGGTTCTTAATTATTCATCAAAGGTAGTTGATCCACCTTCACTAGAGACTTCCATCATTCTTGATCCATAGAATTATTATTATCTTCATGATTGGGATTCCTATTTGTTATCTATTGGTTCATTGTCCATGAAGCCTCACATTTCAGATTTTGGAGAAACATTTGAGGGTTTGTCTCTCCTATTTTGATGATAGTTATGATATGAATATTATCACATTTATTTTCCTATGGATCTTTTTCAAGATCAACTCTGATTGTTTCCTTGTCACCTTCTACTATCAGTGGGTGTGTACCTAATTGGTTTGTGATATCATTTAGTAAGGTATTAGTGGTACTAAGAAAAAATCAAAGACATCATCATCCTTCATTTGGCTTCTACTTCCTAAATCCTATCCAAAATGGGAAGAATGAATGAACTTGTACTTGGTTTATCTTATTCCTAAGGGGATGAATTTTGTTTGTAGGTATTGGACTATGCTTTTCTTTCAAACACTCACTATTTCTACAAGATATTATCCATTATAGGGTGGGTATGTCATTTATTTTTCCTTCCTATGGGGGGATTATTGATTTTATATGCATTATGTATGTAGTCCTTCGGGGTGTGATTGATTCCTCCATCCATGCATATTGTTTCTTCTCTCTTTTGGAGAGGCTTTTTCTCCCATGTGGTTTTCTCATTTTCTCCACTTTGTGAGAGATTCCTTTGATTTGTATTTGTACATAGGTACCTAAAATTATTGTAAGAATTGGCTATGTAGGTATCCACCTAATATCTAGAGGCCAAATAGAAACCACAACAAGAGAGATATAATATAGAAAGAATAAATTGTATTCCTATCAATGATGCAATAGAACTTGACAAGACAAGCGTACATAGGAGACCTCCTTGGTTATATAGCCAAGGTGAGTAAATAAGACAATGACAAGTGTAATTGGCTCATGACATGAAAAGTGGAGTGAAAAGCCATTATCCCACCTAAAGTGGAAAAGTGCAACCAAAAAAGGTGGATATGATAAAATGATAAAGTGATATGTCTACCTAAAGTGGAGTTGTTTCAACTAAACCCATGCAATTCCCTAAGTGTAGCTTAAGAAAAGTGTAATTAGGACCTAGGAAAGAATAAACCAAGATAAAATGCCTTAATTACACCAACACCCCCCCTTAAGTGAAACTTATAAGAATGCAGACTCAAGCTAAGATTTGTCTTGGCTATGAGGCCATGTTAGGTACCCATGTACAAATGCAATGCAATCTCTCACAAATGGAGAAAGGAAGAAAACCTAGTGGGACAAAAATCCCTCACAAAAGAGAGATGAAAACACAAAAGAAATCTCAAAGAATAATGAGAAAGAAAAAACCCCATGTGAGGAAAAAGTCCCCTCATAAGAGAGAAGAAGAGATACCAAGAAGGCCCCCCTTAATGAATAATATGTACCAATTGTAGACACTCCAATCTAGATTTAAATGCTGCTGCTTGATCATTGAATAATTTTCATCTCCTTAGGAAGAAACAAAACCAAAGGTTTATGTATGAAGTCTCTTGAATCCTAAAAGGAAGATGTGAATAAAAATCAAAATATGTGGAGCCTCTAAAAGTTTCTCAAGTGTCCCCATGTCGATGCTAAAAGTTTCCCCTTGCAAATCAGTTGTACTAGGGAACACTGCTAAAATAGATAATACAAGATTTAGTGAAGATGAATGTAGAACATGATCCAAAGACTCAAGTGTATCCTCTTAAGTTAAAGAGACCTCCTCCAAATGTTGTACATAAGTATCCACAATCACATAAAACTTGAAAGAATGATCATGTAGATAATGAACTAGAGGGTCAAAGTTTTCACTTGCAACAACTTAAGAAGGATCATATCCATCAAAGGGAAAATAAATATCATAAATGATGTCTCCCAGATCTACAATGTAAGGCTCTATTAGGTCCCGGAGGCAACTGAGAGAGGGGGGGGGGGGGGTGAATCAGTTGTCTAATAAATTCAAACCAAAAACAACTTAACCAATTTAGTCCTTAATACCAGTAAACCAGTCTTTTATACTAGTACACAGTTTTATCAGTTAATTGCAATACTGGTAAACATTAATGCATGAAACAAAAACACAAAGTCATCCACAACACATAACACCAATATTTGTATGTGGAAACCTTGTAAGGGGAAAAACCACGATGGGAAACCTTACCCACAATCAAATGATACTACTTCAGATAGTAAGTGTATACAAATGGGGTCTACACATGCAGAAAGGCCAAGTGCCTAGAGCTCACTGCTCAAAGACAAAATAGGAGTCACATTGACTACAATTGGATGGTTAAATCCAATAAGGATGTACAGCTCAAAATAGCATCTTCATATGCTGGATTTAGTACCGGTGTAGTTCTGATATGCTTTTCCAAAAACCTTGCTTCACCTTCAAATGATGTCTGGATGTATAGCTCTTCTTATTCTCAAATATACCTTCACACAATCCTTTTTCGCATTCCCCCTTTGATCTTACAAATAAGATCTTACATTTATATCATAACCTAGGACCGATTTTAGTATAAGTAAAACAATTTCCGATGCAATAACGATTCAACATGTTGGCTCAATTCAATTACAACATTAATAAATCCTCTCCATAGTGTGCCATGCTGATCTAGAATAGATAAGTCTGCCAGTGTATAACCTGGACCTATTTGCTGGTAACAGCAAATATGTTAATTCGAATATGCCAATAAAAAAATCATAAAGACAAAGTGTCCAAATGATGTCTTCGACATAACCAAGTGTTCTCCATGCCATTCCAAGTGTCGGTGATCATTATATCCTGCTGGTGTACTAGATACTGGTGATTGTTCATGAGTCATTTGCTTGCCGGTGAATGTTACTGATTCTCCAAAGTGCTAGAGTTAATAAGGTTTAGTAGGTGTTGACATCAATGACAAAACCATACCAAAATACCAACAATCTCCCCCTTTGGCATTGATGGTAATACAAGATGGAAAAACCATCAAAGTGCCAAAACAGAAATGCCAAATACCAAAAGCTAACAAAAAGCCAATAATCTCCCAAAAGAGATCAAAATACAGATACAGAGAGTAACAATCTCTCCCCCGATGAATAATCTCTTCTCAAAAGATAATGTGTTTTTCCATATCAATCTCTCCCCCTTTGACATCAAATGCCAAAGTAAAAAATAAATCAGATATAAAATACCAATCAATTCAGTATGCGAACTACTCCCCCTGAGAAGTAGCTTCCTCATCAAAGCCAGAGTAAAAGATTTCTCTATTAATTATGTCGGTTGATGAAAAACATCAACTTCCTAAGTCTTTACCGGTGGGGGTATGACCCCAAGTTGATCTCTAAGATATTCAAAGGTCTCCTTAGGTAGAGGTTTAGTGAAAATATCTGCAATCTGTTCTTTAGTATTCACATAAACCAGTTTTATTTCTTTTTCTTCAACATTCTCGCTTAGAAATTTCAGTTTGATAGAAACATGTTTGGTTTTAGAATGTAGTACCAGATTCTTAGATATATCAATTGTTGCACTATTATCACAATAGATAGTAATATGTTCCTTGCATTTTACCTTTATATCCTTCAACATTTTCTTAAGCCATAACACTTGTGTATAGTTAGTTGCTGCTGCAACATATTCTGATTCAGCTATTGATAAAGATGTACAACTTTGTTTCTTACTCAACCAAGAAATTAATCTGCTTCCAAGAAAAAATGCTCTGCCAGTGGTTCTTTTTCTATCATCCACATCTCCTGCCCAATTCGCATCTATGTATGCACATAATTCCAAGTTTTCATCTCTAGGATACCATAGTCCAAGATTTGTAGTGCTTTGCAAGTACTGAAAAATCCTTTTTTACTCTTGATTCATGATTTTCTCTAGGATTACTCTAAAATCTTGAAACAATAAATATTGCATTCATGATATCAGGTCTTGTGTGTGTCAAATACAGTAAAGCTCTTATCATAGATTTGTATCTAGTCGGATTAACAGGTGTAGATTCATCCCTTTGTGATAATTTGTCATTTGTAGTCATAGGTGTGCTTACCAATTTAGAGTTCTCCATCCCAAATTTCTTTAATAACTCCTTCAAGTACTTGGATTGACTCAAGAATATACCTTTATCAATCTGTGAAATCTGCAATCCTAAAAAGAATTTTATTTCTCCAATCATAGACATTTCAAGTTCTTGTTGCATCTCATTAGAAAAGTCTTTACATAGCCCATCTTCTTCTCCAAATATTATATGATCAACAAAAACTTCTATAACCAAGATGTCATCATTTGTCACTTTATAATATAAGTTGTTGTCAGCATTACCTTTAGAAAAACTAATCTTCAAAAGATACTTATCCAATCTTGCATACCAAGCTCTTGGAGCTTGCTTCAACCCATACAAAGCTTTCCTTAACCTGCAAACCATATCTTTGTTATTTTTCAAAGAAAATCCATCAGGTTGTTCAATGTAAACTTCTTCTTCAAGATCTCCATTCAGAAATGCACATTTAATATCCATTCGATATACTTTGTAGTTTTTGTGTGCTGCAAAAGGTAAGAATAATCTGATTGCCTCAATTCTAGCTATCGGTGCAAAGGTCTCATTATAATCAATTCCTTCTTTCTGAGAATATCCCTTACACACTAGTCTTGCTTTATTTCTGATAACCTTACCATCTTCATTAAGTTTGTTTCTGAATACCCACTTTGTTCCAATCACATTTTTGTCTTTAGGCTGGGGAACTAATGTCCATGTGTTATTTTTCTCAATTTGTTCTAATTCTTCTTCCATATCTTTAATCCAATGTTTATCTTCACATGCCTCATTAATTGATGATGGTTCAATTTGATAAATAAGACATACCTCTTCATTTGCCAATCTTTCTCTTGTCATAAGTCCTTTATACTTATTTCCAATTATCTGATCTTCAGAGTGATTCAGTCTTACATACCAAGGTGTCTTCATTTGTTGTTGTTCCTCAGTTACTGTGGAATTTTCAGATGATACCGGTGTAGCTGGATCTTCATTGTGTATCGGTGGGTTAAATGTAGGTTCATTTGTTAGAATCTCTGCTGCCAGTTCAGAGTCTATGTACCTTGAAGTTTCTCTGAATTGTTCATCAATCTTCACATTTGTACTCTCAATAATTTTCTACAATCTTTTGTTAAAACATCTATATGCCTTGCTCTTAGATGAATAGCCAAGAAATATTCCTTCATCACTTCTAGGATCAAATTTTGCAATATATTCATCCCTTCTAATATAGAATTTACTTCCAAATATTCTGAAATATTTAAGAGTAGGAGTAATACCAAACCATAGTTCATGAGGGATCTTACCAGTTTTACCTTTGATGTGAACTTTGTTGAATGTATAGACCGTTGTACTTACTGCCTCTCTCCAATACACATGTGGTATATTTGCTTCTGACAACATACTTCTTGTTGCATCCAAGATAGTTATGTTTTTCCTTTCAACAACTCCATTTTGTTGTGGTGTCCAGGCTGTTGATAGCTATCTTCTGATTCCATTCACTTCATAGAATGTATTAAATTCCTTAGATGTAAATTCTCCTCCTTGATCTGATCTCAAACATTTGATTTTCTTACCGGTTTCATTCTCTACCATTGCTTTGAACAATTTGAGCTTTCCAAGTGCTTCTGATTTTTGTCTGAGAAAAGTAACCCAACACATTCTAGAGTAGTCATCAATGATTAGCATGAAATATCTATCACCTTGCAAACTTTTAGTTCTAACTGGACCACATAAATCAGTATGGATTAAGTGAAGAGAATTATTTGATTTTTCTGGAATACTTTTAAAAGTAGCTCTAACTTGTTTTCCAAATTGACATTCCTTACATACTATGTTGTGAGGTTTGACAATTTTAGGTAAATCTCTAACTGCCTTAGTAGTACTGATTTTTACCATGCAATCAAAATTTACATGACATAGTCTCTTATGTCATAGCCAACTTTCATCAATATGTGCAATCAAGCATGTCTTTTCACTGTTATTCAAATGAAAGATATTACCTCTAGTTTGATTACTGGGTACAATTTCCAAACCAGTTCTATTCATGATTTTGCATTTTCCATTTTTGAATTGTAACTGAAATCCTTTTTCAACTAATTGACCAACACTTAAAAGATTATTCTTCAAACCTTCAACATAGTAAACATTGTCAGTATTATGCTTACCATCAAGAGATATTGTACCTTTACCTTTGATCAAATGAGATTTATCATCTCCAAATCTTACTAAGCCTACATTATATTCTTGAAAGTTCAAGAATTTACTTTTATCTCCAGTCATATGATGTGAGCATCTTGAATTAATGATCCATTCATCCTTAACTTCAATTTTAGTTGCAAGGGCTTGTTCTATTAGTTGAATAGTAGGTGTCAGTTCGTCTTCTGTTATAGCAACAAAAACCCATCCATTGTCTATTAGATCCTCATCAAAATCATCACTCACTCCTTCATCAGCAAGATAACAAGATTTGTCTTTATTCTTCTTAAATCTGTATCTCTGATATCCAGGGTTAGGCTTGTATGTTCTTCTAGCTTCTTCTCTTAGTCTAGCATGTCTATCAGGGCATCTAGAAGCCATATGACCAATCTTATTATAGTTAAAGCATTTAAAGGGTGCTTTACCTTCATACTTACTTCCTACTGGGCCTTTAGGAATTTTTCTTGCAAATAGTGCTTCAAGTTCTTCATTTTCTCTCATGCTTTCCTCAAGTTCTCTTGCATAAAAGGCTTTCCAATCAAATTTGTCAAATGATGGTGCAGATGATGTTGATGCCTTAAAAGATAAATTTGTCTTTATAGTAGCAACATGACCAAATTCTTCAATTTCAAAAGCTGAGAGTCTTTCAATCAATGTAACCCTAGTTACTGATGTATTAGGTGTAGACGTATAAAAATGACCACATTCCTAAATGAATATTTTATGTTCATTTTTATATTTGATTAAATCCAATTTAATTAAATTATCCACATTCTTCTATTTAATTAAGTAAATCACTTGATTAAATTCACTATACCATTTAATGAATAAATCATTTTATTCAATTAAATCCCCCTAGCCACTTTTAATTAAATTCAAATTTAATTAAATAGTTATCCTAAATTGAATAAATCAAATTTATTTAATTCCAACCAAATTGAATAAAAATCAAAATAATTCAATTAAATCCTATTATCCCCTCATCCACTTGCAAAATCCCAAACCCCTTCCTAACCCCTTCTAGAATCTTCTAATCGATTCTAATTAACCTAACCCTCCTCTAAACTTTGTCACATCCCTAAGCAAAGGGAGGTCACTTCTCAAATGGCCCAAAGTCTTGGATAACCATTGAAGGTTTTCAACCTTCAACCACTAAAACCCTAAAGTCTTTGAAAACCATTGAAGGCTTCCAACCTTCAACCACTAAATCCCCAAAGTCTCCAATAACCATTAATGGTTATTTCAAACCCTCCCACATGGTTAAAACATTTGTTTTGACTCAACCTCTATCCAACCCAAGGGTCTCATCAGGTTATTAATGCTTTGACCATGATTATCTCTTAATCATTTGCACAAAGGTTTATCCTTGGATTAGATCCTAATTCAGTGGGTAAACCTAACTTAGACTTTACCCTTAGCCTTTAGATAACCATGAGGTCTCCTCAGGCCTTTAATGCCTCCAACCTCTTCTTTCAACCCAATCTGGTGTGGACACTTGTCACCATGTCATTGGTGCCAATTGTGCACATGGATCCCCAACTTTCAAACCTGGCCCTTGATTAAACATTTCAATCTTGACCATCCATTGCCCTGTTTGTGCTATAAATAGAGCTCTCATTCCTCCATTCTTAACAATCATCTTTCAAATTTGAAGCATCACACTTATGCTCAAATTCTTTCAAGCTTTCTCATTTTATATATGCTCCTCATTTAGCCTCTTTTAGATCATAAATTAGACTAATATGCATGCTTAGATTACTTTATTTACCATTTTAGCTCAATCATAGACTAAATATAGTATGCTAGGATAGTATTCATACTAACCCCGTCATCTTATCATTTAGTTTATTGCATTTTAGTATCACACATAGCTTAACATACATCTCATATTAAAAACAGTTAAAATCTCTCTCGTTCTCATATTTGCCATCCCTAAGCCATTTTGCTCAGTAATCTGAGAGCAAAACATTGGTTTGAGGGACATTGTGAGATAGAGAACCATGGGACCCTCCTTGGGAAGCTGAGTAACGCATCGTTACTCCATAGCTTGCACCAAGAAGTCCTGTGTGTGTGTGTGTGGATTGATATTTATCGTAATTTTTCACATATTTAGTTTTATTAATCTATTTTTCCCACATACATTTCTGGCGCCCACCGTAACTTTATCCGACAAGCTGCTCGTTACACTCTTACCGCTGATACCTTATATCGTCGAGGTCTAGATGGTACTCTTCTTCGTTGTCTTGATCGTAATGATTCTGATTCGGCTTTACACGAGCTTCACGAAGGTATTTGTGGTACACATTCGAGTGGCACTACTCTTGCTAAAAAGCTTCTACGAATGGGATACTACTGGCCTACTATGGAAAAAGACTCATATCATTTCGCCAAGAAATGTCCTAAATGCCAAATCCATGGCAATCTGATACATGCACCAGCACAGGAACTGCAACCATTTACCACATCCTGGCCCTTTTGTCAGTGGGGATTAGATCTGGTAGGCAAAATACATCCTTCATCTTCAAATGGACACAAGTTCATTATAACTGCCACAGAATACTTTACCAAATGGATTGAAGCAGTTCCCATGACCACAGTAACTGGGAAACAAATTGCTTCTTTTATCTTAAATTATCTAATCTGCAGATATGGTATTCCAAGTTCAATTGTCACAGATAATGGACGACCTTTCAAAAACCAAGATGTGCAGGAACTATGTGAAAAATTCAAAATCCAGCATCGATTTTCTACACCATATTATCCACAAGGAAATGGTCAGGCAGAAGCATCTAACAAAACGATCCTAAAAATCCTTAAGAAAACAGTGAATGATGCAGGCAAAGATTGGCATATACAACTCAATCCAGCTCTTTGGGCCTACAGGACTAGCATCCGCACACCTACAGGGGCAACACCATATTCCTTGGTATATGGATCAGAAGCTATTTTACCCTTGGAGGTAGAAATTCCATCTCTTAGAGTCTCTTTGAAAGGCTTGATTCCAGATGAAGAGTATCGGGTAAATCGACTGCAAGAATTGGAACTATTAGATGAAAGACGCCAACATGCTTATACTCATCTCAAAGCATATCAACAACGCATGTGCCGGAGCTACAATCATAAGGTTATTCCTCGTAACTTCAAAGTTGGTGATCTAGTCTTAAAAGAAAATCCAAGAAACCAGCAAGATAGAGAAAAGAAAGGGAAATTTGAACCTAACTGGTTGGGTCCCTATGTCATCATTTCAGTCTATGGATCAGGTGCTTATCAGCTAACAAATTCTGAAGGAGATGTGCTTGATGATCCAACTAATAGCATTCATCTAAAAAAGTACTATACTTAAAAGTAGCCTAGTGCACGGAAAACGCCAAAACAAGCAAAAAAAAATAAAAAATAAAAAAATACACAACTCCAGAAAAAGTCAAGATACAAAGTACAATAAAAACAAATGGTGAAAACCTAGTAAACAGGCGCCTTTGTGAAAGGTCGGCTCCTTTCTCTATATCCATGCCATTTTATCCATCAAAACACTCTCGGCCATCGCCCGACACTTAGCATATATCTCTCCAGGACATACTTAGCGTAGTCACTATCTTGGGTTATTCATCTACCACATTTTACCATGGCTTGGAAATCACTGTACATACTCATATCCAGCAGAAACGCTCATCTAGGGACATTAGACTGTTCAAAAACTTGCAAACATTCAAGACATACCAACTATTGCCACACTCAGACATATGACATCCAACAAACACAACTACACTACATCAAAACAACCTAACACGAACAATACACCAGAAACTTAAGGATGGATGATTTTCTGAAGTACTCAATGTTGCATTATCGTATTAAGGTCTTGATTATTTTGCATTTTGAACTTTTTAATAAATTGGAATCTTTCCCGTATCTCATCAAAAGCTTCACAGCCAGAGATCATGGAAAACTTCCAACATTTTATTAGTCTTCTGTTTGGGAGGCGATCACTTGTATTGTATGAATATTTGCCTCGAGACGTGATTCATATCACTGAAGGCTTGATCCCATTTCACGCATTATAAATGATCTACTCTTGTATGTTTACGCAATACGCACTCAGGTCGTCCTGGTTCAATTATACCTTGACGCTTGTGCTATCTTGCAAAATTAAAAATCATGTAAATTTTACTCAGGTCATTCTGGTTCAATTATACCATTATGCTTGTATAAATTTTCAACATATCCTAAACAAATCAATGCTCAATGATGATATTTACAAAGAAAGCAAATTAATGGTTATATCGGATGGCAAATACAGAATGAGAGATGATCCAAACACAATTAGTTGCATATCATTTTACATTAAGTTGCATATCATTTTACAATTAGTTGCATCTCATTTTATAAAAAGTTGCATCTCATTATTATCCCATCTATCATTATTACATCATTACACATCATCTTACATAAAGTAGCATGTTAACATCATACATCTCATTTTCAAGATACGTCTCATAACATATAAAAACACACATTCTACATTATACATTACATCATATATAAGCATTACATCATCATGTAAAAAGGAAGAAGCACACATACACCATCCATCCATAAACACATCACATCGGCCAAAAATGGTGCTCTATATATATATCTCTCAACATGATCAAAAACTACAAAATGTGTCACAACTGTGTCCAGTACAAAGAATACACTGCTCAAAATACAATAGAGACCATGTCTCTCAAGTATGACTATCCCCTGATGGAGATGGTCTAGCCCCTGAGGCACCTGCTCCCGGATCGGCAGGAGGGTCCTGTCCCGCTGGCCCTGTCACTCCACGGCTCTCCGATCGTGTCCCGACAGTTCGAGATCGACTCGATCTCGACTGCGCAAAACTCTCTACACGCCGCTCTCGGGGAACCGCCTCCTCATAGTGCTGCCTGTAATATGCAGCCTCCTGCACACTCCGTGTCAGCTCTCTCAGGGTGTCTCTCAAGGGACCACCCGCCGCAGCTCTCTGAACGATCGCCAAGGCCTCCTCTGCTCGCCCCCGCCGCTCCATCTCGGTATCTCTCTCAGTGATCAACTGAGAGATCTGTCTCTGATACGTCAAAATCTGTGCCTGCAGCTGCTGCACAGTGATCTGAAGCGTCCGGATATGGGCGTCCTCTATGTGTCCGGGCACTCGAACCCGTAACGGTACCTGTGCTGGCGCCACTCCCCCCACTCGGCCTGTCCTGGGTACGGGAGGTGGGAGAATATCTATCCTCCTCCTCTGTACTGGCCTCCCCACCTCCTCCTCTCCTCCTACTGCCGCTAGTACCTCTGTGACTCTGCCCTCTCTCCCGGCTCCAATAGCCAATCCTCCCCTCCCTCTCTCAATCCGACCCTGTCGCACCGCCCTCTGCACACCTCTCCCTCTCCTCCTCCCTCCATCACCCCCATCATCCCCATCATCCCCCTCATCTCCCCCGTCTCCCTCCTCTCCATCTGAATCAAAAACCGGTCTCATCTCCTCTGGATCTGAGATCCTAGCCACAGCCCGAGCAGCAAATAAATGAGCGAACTCGTCAGTCATACCAGCATCCTGTATCTCTGGGGCATAGTCCCAGATCTGCCCAGCCAAACCAGTAAACTCCTCAATCACAACGGCACTGTCAATAGTCGGCCCCCAATCGGCCACATCCTGCTGCCGCCGTGCATATAAGCACGTCCCCTGTGGAACACCCTGCTGCCTCCCGAACTGCCTCAAAACTCGGGTAACCAAAAACCGCTCAATAACGAACGGGGTCCTCCCAATCAGATGCCTCGTCATAAATACAAAAGGCATCTCTATACCATCCTCGGCCCATACCTCGCAGCCTGTGTACGGTCTCCAGATGACCGTATCTATGTCATCAAAAACTCTCCTCCAGTGCTCTAGTTTGCCCAGCTTACGCTGGACAACTAGGCCTCTATAACCATATGCATAAGCTGCCCCCACGGGCCTATCCCTGTCTGCCAGTGGCCTCGCTGCTGGAATGTGCTCCCAGCACCATACCTGTAAGAGTGTCACCCCTGCTGACAAACTCCCATATCCGAGGTATACTACCTCGTGCAGGCTCCTGTAAAGGTGGGCCAGCATCGCTGACCCCCATGCAAATCTCCGGCCCTGTGTGACCATCTGCTCCAGAACCAGCCCCCATCCCACTGAAAATCCCTTTGACCTGCGATCAGGACAAAGGAATCCTCCAATAAATCCTGCCAATACAGATGGCAGCGGTGCGTAATCAAGATCCAGGAACTCCTGCCACGGGATCTCATACCCGCAGACACTCTCATCATGAAAAATCCGGCGCAGTGCCTCTGTGCCGCCCTCCTCTGTCTGCTCATAGGGCAATATAGCCCCTACCACAGGAATATGCAAGATACGATAGCAGTCCTCTGGTGTCACGGTCATTTCCCCCGTAGCAAAATGGAAGGTGTTCGTGTCACTATGCCACCTCTCTGCCAGTGCTGTCAAGAGTCCCCGGTTCACAGTGAACCGCGGCATATCCAAAAGTGAGGTCAATCCACACCTCTCAATAATATCTAAGTCTGCCTGTGACAGATGTGGTATCAGTGTCCATGGTCTCGGGAATCTCTCCCTCGACTGCACGATCCCCAATCGCTCCTATCAACAAACAAAACATATCCAATATCAGATTCCACATCAATAAAAAAGATATCAAAATACAACTCACATCAAATACATGAAACAAATTTGCTCATCTACATCAAGTTCAAAAACCTATCATTCCATATCGGCTTGTAAAACAACTCAGGCTTTCATATGCATTTTGAACATAAAACAGATAACACAAATAAATCATGTTCTGATCCCCACAAATAGCTTGATATCTATACATAACTTGGAAACATTCACATCAAAACAAGTTATACAAATGCTCATATTGGATACATGCATCAAAAACACGACAGACACGCAAAAACACCACATTTTAGATCGACCACAACACAAATTTTTCCTGGATGCGCTAAAACAGACATGAAATGCGCTAAAAAAGACCCACGCACTAGGCTGTTTGACCTACACGCTAACCTATTAATCTTATGCGCTAGATTCCATCTACGCGCTAAGCTGTTTGTCCTAAGTGCTCACCTATCCCTCTTATGCGTTCGATTCAATCCATGCGCTATCCTTTTCTACTGGTGCGCTATCCAATTTATCCTATGCGCTAGAACCTGTTCACGCGCTAATTTTTTCCTCCAATGCGCTACCTAAGCCACCCTTTGCGCTAGACCATTTCTACGCGCTAACCTGTTTTCTCTAAGCGCTCTCCTTTTCATCCTATGCGCTAGACTAGTTCTACGCGCTAAACCCCTCTGCCTAAGCGCTACCTTTACAGCCCTATGCGCTAGGTTATGCCTACGCGCTAAACCTCCTGTTTGATGC
The DNA here is from genome assembly GCF_030272615.1 of Cryptomeria japonica. Lineage (NCBI taxonomy): Eukaryota > Viridiplantae > Streptophyta > Pinopsida > Cupressales > Cupressaceae > Cryptomeria > Cryptomeria japonica. The sequence goes on from NC_081414.1 coordinate 851,195,757, forward strand.
GAACTTCTATGCTTCCTATGCGCTAGGTTATACCTACGCGCTATCCTGTTCTTCTAACGCGCTACTATACACATTACCTGCGCTATTCTACATAGACGCGCTAACCTAAACAAGCTATGCGCTATCACAATCATTTCGGACGCAACAATTAAAATGGATTCTATGCGCTACTTCACATTGCGTATGCGCTAATATGCGACTTAGACGCGCTAAAACGATGAGTCCGAACTTTAAAATTCGAAAAACAGCTAAAAACGACAAAATAAAAAATCAAAAGGGGGTCAAAAACGTTGACTTACTGGTGGTCCATACGCTGCAGGTCTCCGATATCTTCGAACGCGCTCGAAACAGTGTCTGTGATACGGAATAGGCATTTTCTCTCCAGAGCAAATTTTCTTTTCTTCCAAGTCAACAAGCACAAATGAATTCAAATCAAGCCCTTTTCCCCTTTTATAGGAGGAAAATACAATTAGGGTTAATTAACTGGGCCTGTAATACGGTCGCGGTCTCCCCTATACCAAAACACTTGTAATTTATCGGGAGATGAATCAATTTACACACTAACTACACGCATGAAATCCTACACATCATACGAACGACATCAATTTAAATCAGAAATTTTCCAACCAAAAAAAAAAAAATATTGATTCATCTCCCGAGGGGGCATCACATCAAACATCGAATCTGGGGCACCGCATCAAAACTGAGACACGACTGGCAAATCAAAAGAGCGACACAAAAATTGCATTTGATCATAAAAACACAAAAACACATCATTTTCTTTGAATTAACATGTGCACACACGTCACTTCAAAGAGGGGCAAAATGTAGACGTATAAAAATGACCACATTCCTAAATGAATATTTTATGTTCATTTTTCTATTTGATTAAATCCAATTTAATTAAATTATCCACATTCTTCTATTTAATTAAGTAAATCACTTGATTAAATTCACTATACCATTTAATGAATAAATCATTTTATTCAATTAAATCCCCCTAGCCACTTTTAATTAAATTCAAATTTAATTAAATAGTTATCCTAAATTGAATAAATCAAATTTATTTAATTCCAACCAAATTGAATAAAAATCAAAATAATTCAATTAAATCCTATTATCCCCTCATCCACTTGCAAAATCCCAAACCCCTTCCTAACCCCTTCTAGAATCTTCTAATCGATTCTAATTAACCTAACCCTCCTCTAAACTTTGTCACATCCCTAAGCAAAGGGAGGTCACTTCTCAAATGGCCCAAAGTCTTGGATAACCATTGAAGGTTTTCAACCTTCAACCACTAAAACCCTAAAGTCTTTGAAAACCATTGAAGGCTTCCAACCTTCAACCACTAAATCCCCAAAGTCTCCAATAACCATTAATGGTTATTTCAAACCCTCCCACATGGTTAAAACATTTGTTTTGACTCAACCTCTATCCAACCCAAGGGTCTCATCAGGTTATTAATGCTTTGACCATGATTATCTCTTAATCATTTGCACAAAGGTTTATCCTTGGATTAGATCCTAATTCAGTGGGTAAACCTAACTTAGACTTTACCCTTAGCCTTTAGATAACCATGAGGTCTCCTCAGGCCTTTAATGCCTCCAACCTCTTCTTTCAACCCAATCTGGTGTGGACACTTGTCACCATGTCATTGGTGCCAATTGTGCACATGGATCCCCAACTTTCAAACCTGGCCCTTGATTAAACATTTCAATCTTGACCATCCATTGCCCTGTTTGTGCTATAAATAGAGCTCTCATTCCTCCATTCTTAACAATCATCTTTCAAATTTGAAGCATCACACTTATGCTCAAATTCTTTCAAGCTTTCTCATTTTATATATGCTCCTCATTTAGCCTCTTTTAGATCATAAATTAGACTAATATGCATGCTTAGATTACTTTATTTACCATTTTAGCTCAATCATAGACTAAATATAGTATGCTAGGATAGTATTCATACTAACCCCGTCATCTTATCATTTAGTTTATTGCATTTTAGTATCACACATAGCTTAACATACATCTCATATTAAAAACAGTTAAAATCTCTCTCGTTCTCATATTTGCCATCCCTAAGCCATTTTGCTCAGTAATCTGAGAGCAAAACATTGGTTTGAGGGACATTGTGAGATAGAGAACCATGGGACCCTCCTTGGGAAGCTGAGTAACGCATCGTTACTCCATAGCTTGCACCAAGAAGTCCTGTGTGTGTGTGTGGATTGATATTTATCGTAATTTTTCACATATTTAGTTTTATTAATCCATTTTTCCCACATACATTAGGTATTGTTCTTAACTCATTTATAGTAGTAACCTTCATTTTATATGCCAGTGGCAATCCTCTTCAAACTTTTGAAAAAATTTCATCTTCACTTAAGGTTCCTCCACAACATTTAATACCCAAAAAAATTTCATTAACTCTTTCCATAAAAGTAGAAATCCTTTCATCTTCCATTTTCAAATTTTCATACCTTACCCAGAAGCTTTCAAGTTTTACAATTTTGATTGTGGAATCTCCTTCATTCAGTGTTTCCAAATGATCCCAAATAGCTTTAGTAGTTGACCTATCTGATAATCCCATGATTTGCTAATCTGTTAATGCACTCAAAAGTGCTTCTCTTGCTTTGCAATCATTTTCTTCATCTTTTCCCAAGGTAAGTGGATTAGGCTGACCAGAAGTAGGAATAGTATAGCCATTCTTTGTAACTTCCTAGATATCCTTTCCAATGCAATTTAAATGTGTCTCCATTCTGATCTTCCATATGCCATAGTTGGTTCCATCAAGTTTAGGACTGTCCTTCCTGAAATAGTTAGTAGACATTGGATCTTCCTCAAGTTGTTAAATTTTTACAAAAGAGGACTAACCTCTGATACCAATTGTTAGGTCCCAGAGGCAACTAAGAGGGGGGGAGGGGGGTGAATCAGTTGTCTAATAAATTCAAACCAAAAACAACTTAACCAATTTAATGCTTAATACTAGTAAACTAGTCTTTTATACCAGTAAACAGTTTTATCAGTTAATTGCAATACCAGTAAATATTAACGCATGAAACAAAAAGACAAAGTCATCCACAACACATAACACCAATATTTGTACGTGGAAACCCTATAAGGGGAAAAACCACGGTGGGAAACCTTACCCACAATCAGATGATACTACTGCAAATAGTAAGTGTATACAAATGGGGGGCCAAGCACCTAGAGCTCACTACTCAAACACAAAATAGGAGTCACACTGACTATAATTGGATGGTTAAATCCAATAAGGATGTACTACTCAAAATAGCATCTTCATATGTTGGATTCAGTACCGGTGTAGTTTTGATATGCTTTCACAAAAACCTTGCTTCACCTTCAAATGATGTCTGCGTGTATAGCTCTGCTTATTCTCGCATATACCTTCACACAATCCTTTTTCACATCCCCCCTTCGATCTTACAAATAAGGTCTTACATTTATATCATAAACTAGGACCAATTTTAGTAGGTCAGCTCTAAAGGATATTAAAATAAAATCAATTTACAAGTAAAACAATGTCCGATGTAATAACGATTCAACATGTTGGCTCAATGCAATTACAACATTAATAAATCCTCTCCATAGTGTGTCGTGCTGATATGGAATAGATAAGCTTGTCGGTGTATAACCTGGACCTATTTGTCGGTAACAACAAATATGCTAATTCAAATATGCCAATAAACAAATCATAAAGACAAAGTATCCAAATGATGTCTTCGACATAACCAAGTGTTCTCCATGCCATTCAAAGTTCCAGTGATCATTATATCCTATCGGTGTACCAGATACCGTTGACTGTTCATGAGTCATTTTCTTGTCGATGAATGTTGCTGATTCTCCAAAGTGCCAAAGTTGATAAGGTTAAGTAGGTGTTGACATCAATGACAAAACCATACCAAAATACCAACAGGGTCAACAAATAAAGATATAATATCTTCTAAGTAATCATCCCAAGGAACTATATTTAGAAGACAATGTATATCTTGCTACACTAAATCACAAGAAGCCAAATTGTAGAAACATAAGAATCATTGGGTACAATGGTAGATGTGATATCAATAGGAGGAGATGAAATGCAAGGCTCAAGTGAAGAGAACATAGACTGCAAAGACTCCATACATATGATGAGAAACTCCTAAATCGAGAAGCCATCTTCTTGAATTGTGACTTGTAGCAGCACAAAGAACTTGTCTTTTACTTTTTCCAAAAGTGTCTCTTTCCCTTATCAAATTCTACTAGTTTGGAAGAAGTAGCTAGAGTAGACATTCTAGAAGGAAAACTGGATCTATTCTTCTAAAGAAGATGCTTCTATTCATCAATATCCTTCTTGTGATGATGGTGTTCATCACGTCCCAGCTTCTTGTAATATGCATAAGTAAGATTCTCCTTCTTATATGATTTCCCCTTAGGAGAAGATGTAGAATCATTTTGTTGAGGTGAGGAAGATTGTGCTCTATCCTTTTGTGGATTTGGATTTTCTTGCTTCTACTTGTCATTGGACCCTTTCTCATGAATAGCCACCAAGGGATGTGACTTGGATGACTTGAGAATACCCATTGTATTCAAATTTTTTTATTCAAGCATCAACATCTCCATGAATAAATCAAAGGATGGTGTAGTATAGGCACTCCACATTGTCAATCGATGAGTGTAGAAACTAGAAACAAAAGATGCATACATGGAAGGAAGCTTGTCCAATAAAATTGAAGACCAATTGTGCATCCCTCTTACCAATGCCACAATCCTTGATTTGTAATCTTAGCTCATTTTCCCTAGTGACACAGTCTTGGATTGGATCAAAATCCTTGGGATCAAAATTGGCAAGATCATGTCAAGCTTGTAACCTCTAATCTCATCAACTTTTCCATACAATTGAGAAAGTTTTTCCCAAGCATGCTTCACTATTTTATACAAGTATATCAATATGAAAGATAAGATTAATTAATACACATTTCCTTAATCTAAGAGTCATAGTACTTTTAATAAGTGAATGCATTTTTAAGTAAGCATCTGATGGTTCTAAAATGGTTCCATTAAACTAATGATTTAATCATTTTTCTATTAGATTTCCAAGTTGCATAATTATATGGAGTTAAAAGTGGAAATTTAGAAGAACCCATAACTAAAAATGAAAAGAGCACCAAAGAGAGGCACAATAACAAAATACAACCCCCTTATTCAATCAATCTAAGAACCTTTCCCAAAATGATGATTTGGCACTTTATACTTAGTGTGATTACAATGACCACTGGCAAAACAAGGCAAGGTGGACTTCTGATTTCAAAATTTTCAACTACTTTGATCAAGCTATAGAAAACTCAAATGACTAATGCAAAAGATGAAGCTGAGATCAAAACATTACATTTACCAAAACTAGCCAAAAATGACCATATGTTGAAAGTACAATTTCTACTCACAATGACTACAAACTGAGAGCATAAATTTGAAGTAGAGAAAAATCATGCTCATTTTAATAGAATAGTAGATGAAAAGTATTTCATATGACCCTGAATGAAGCTTTTGAATTTGCAAAATTAAGGAATGGTCAGCTACAACTATGAAAGACTAAATTATTTGAAAAAATCACTCATAAAAATTAAAAACCAACCACGCCACTATGGAGAACATGAAAAATTATCTCAAATAAATAAAAAATGCACTAAAAAAGGCCTCAAAATGCCTGATATATGAGCCTTTGAATTTGAACTACTGTTTAAAAAGCTCAAATGAAAGGTTTACATAAAAAAAATTTAAAAAGGGGCTAACTTCATGCTTATGTCAACACTTCATAGTTCTAATTTTGATGTCCAAATTGTCACCATCAAAAAATTACCACCCCTTGCAAAGATACCAAAGTTGTTTTTCAACAACAGGCCACTTGGCATTGAGTTGGTAACATGTGGATCTGTGTGCAAAAGGTTAGTGACCAAGCCCTAAATTGGATTTTCCAATTAGGCAAGGGTCTCATGAGGATGGGCTTAAGCTCTTTTTTTAAGGAAGAAGTTGTCGCATGGAAAAAAAAAAATTTGCTACAAAATTATTTGGACCCTTTTCCAAAAATGTAGAGCCCCTACTTTTTAGGCTTGTAAATTTAAACAAAATGAAAATGGAGTGGGGCTAGATTTTGTCGCACCATCTTAAGAATTATTTATGCCACTTGTCAATCATCTCAATTAAGAGAGAAAACTATTTAATTTTTTTCACCAACTTAATTAAATTTAGGAGTTTAAACTTATGTTGATTTCACTACAAAGTTCATGGGACTGTTAGCATCCTTAAATTTAAGAGCTTAAATTTTTAAGATGAATTACAACATAAAATTCATGAGATCACCAAATTTAAAATATTCCTAAAAACTCTTAGAAACTCTAGATCTATTTTTTAGGCAACCCCCTCCACAAGACCCCAACCTTAGCAATATCTTTCAAATTATTAATCACCACGTGGCACTAGCTGGCAACAATGTCAAAGAAAGGTGTCAACTACTTGGGTAAAACATTTCTTTTTGTGTGTCCTCTATAGTTATTGTGTTGAGGGTTCATCGCGCCACAACTAGAATAGGCTGAAACTCTGCGGTGTTGTGGAAAAAATGACTTCAGTAAGAGAGTGAGACAAGATGTGTGCCCTATAGGGAGTGTGCATGCGGGGTGAGGTCAAGGATCATGATAAGTGCAAGGGTAAGATCTAGAGTATAGCATGAAGCCAAGGTTTTTGGAAAACTCTAGATCAAAATGTTAGGATAACTGGTGGACAACTGAGAGGGGTGGGGTGAATTAGTTGTCAACAGATTATATTAATCAAACCACTTTATAACCTTTAACCAGAGCACATTAACATTAAATACTAGAATAGAAGAAATAGATATGAGTAAGCAATAAAACTTAAGAATGAAACAAAGAATTAACGTAATGCAACCATACCACATAACACCATGATTTGTATGTGGAAAACTCGGTAAAGGGAAAAACCATGGTGGGAATCCTACCCACAGTCAGATAATATTTTGACAGAAAGCATGTGATAGAGTTAGGGGCCTACATATGCAGGAAGGCACACTACCTAGAGTGTACTACTCATTACAAAGGAGTCTCATTGACTACAGAGATAGCACCTACCATGCTTGATTACAATCTCATAACCACCTCAAGATAATTGGACAATAATCTAGAAGAATGAACAACCAGTGATAGCATCTACCATGCTTGATTACAATCTCGATTAAGCTCAATACCTGAGGCCTTTGACCTCTTACATAAACCCAATTTGATCACCTATGATCGATCAAATCTCCTTCACATATGATATTTCATTCCATGACCACGACACACGATCTACAATGAGATCTTACACTAATTTATACAAACCCTAAGGCGTAAACCAATTAGGTTAGCCACCTAAAAGATATTACAATAATATCATTACATACATCCATATTACAATGATATGCCATGTCGGCTTTAGACAAAAACAACATTAACCAATCCTTAAATCATCTTGGTAATGTGTAGAGAACACGTTAACATGATACTAGTCCATAACCTAGATAGGTACCAAACCTAATCTGGGTCCACCATGCCAAAGTGATGTCTTCAATTAGTCAATGCACGATCAAGGATCACCTTCTGCATCCTGAATTCCATCTAGAAGCTACACCAACACCACTTATGCATTCTCTCAAATATTCTCAGTAAAATCTCTATCTGTAAAACCTTAAACCCTTACCGATAATACTAGTTCTTCTAGCGGTAACCAAAACATGTATGTCGGTAACCAACCATAACAGCTAGTGTTGACATCAATGACAAAACATCAATGCAACATATAATCAATTCCTCCATATTGCCAACAATCCCCCCCTTTGATGTTGATGGCAACACTAGATGTGATAAAGAAAATATCTAAGTGCTAAGAAGTACCAAACATTTCTCATAGAAGATATAACAATGAAAAATTGAAAAATCCTAGCAACTCCCCCTGAAGAGTGCAGTCCAATCTAAAACTAATTTCAATTTTTCCAATATAACTCCCCTTTTGACATCAATGCCAAGGATATGACATAGATATCAAAAGCCTATGAATCTCAAAGCTGACTACTCCCCCTGAGTAGTAGGACCACTGCATCAACCCGGAGCAAAGGATAAAGTTGATGATTAATACCAGACTGATGGTCTGCTCCATCAATTAAGGTTTTGTCGAAGGGGTAGATACCCCCTAACCTATCTCTCAAATGCTCAAATGATTCGTTAGACAATGGTTTGGTGAATATATCTGCAATTTGTTCTTTAGTGTTCACATAAACCAATTTGACTTCCTTTTCTTCCACCTTGTCCTCCAAAAAGTTATATTTTATTGATATGTGCTTAGTCTTAGAATGAAATACTAGATTTTTAGATATGTCAATAGCTATAGAGTTATCACAGTAGATAACTACCAACTCAATACAATTTACCTTGATATCCTTTAACATTTGCTTCATCCACAATGCTTGAGTGCAATTAGTTGTTGCTACAACATATTCAGCTTCAACAGTACATAAAGAAATGCATGACTATTTTTTGCTGATGCATGAAACCAATTTCTTTCCAAAAAAGAAAGATCCACTAGAAGTTCTCTTCCTATCATCAGTATCTCCTACCCAATATGAATATGTATATGCACATAAAGTGAAGTTATCATCTCTAGAATACCATAAGCCATATTCTGAATTTCCTTGCAAGTACCAAAATATCCTCTTTACTGCACATTCATGATTTTCTTTAGGATTACCTTGATATCTTAAAACAATAATTACTGCATTCATAATATCTGGTCTAGTTTGAGTTAGATACAACAAGCCACCAATCATATAGTTATACCTTATCGAATTTACCAGTGCAGATGTGTCTTTGATAGATAATTTCTCACTTGTCACCATAGGAGTACTTACCAGTTTGGAATTATCCATACCAAACTTCTTCAACAATTCCTTTAGATACTTAGTTTGACAGGTAAAGATGCCTTTATCAGTTTGAGTAATCTTCAAACCTAAGAAAAATCTCATCTCACCAATCATGGACATTTCAAATTCATTCTTCATATTGTTAGAGAATTCCATGCACAATTTATCTTCACCTCCAAAGATGATATCATCAACAAATACTTCAATAATCAGAATATCATCATCAGTGATCTTTTAATATAAATTACTCTCAACATTTCTTTTAGTAAAACCAAGCTTCAAAAGATATTTATCCAACCTTGCATACCAAGTTCTAGGAGCTTGTTTCAATCCATATAATGCTTTCATTAACCTACAAACCATATCTTTGTCATATGTCAGTGAAAATACATTAGGTTTCTCAATGTATACTTCTTCATCAAGTTCACCATCCAAAAATGCACATTTAACATCCATTTGATAGACCTTATAGTTCTTGTAAGCTGCATAGGCAAGAAATAGTCTAACAGCTTCAATTCTAGCTATAGGTGCAAATGTCTCACCATAGTCAATTCCTTCCATTTGAGAATATCCTTTACAAACTAGTCTAGCCTTGTTTCTTACAACTTGACCATATTCATTTAGTTTATTTCAAAAAACCCATTTAGTTCCAATAACATTCTTATTTTAGGCCGGGGAACTAAAGTCCAAGTCTCATTCTTCTTTATCTGATCTAATTCATCTTCCATAGCCTTTAACCAATGTTTATCTTTACAAGATTCAATAACAAATGTTGGTTCAATTTGAGAAATAAGACATACCTCTCCATTTTCCAGTGTTCTTCTTGTCATAACTCCCTTGTTCCTATTTCCAATGATTTGATCTTGAGAATGATTTAACCTTACATACCTTGGTGTCTTTTGAACTTCAGGTTCACTATTATGATCATCAGTTATAGTTGAATTTTTTGATTGTTCCGGTGTAACCATCTTAGTGTCTTGTACCGGTTGATGCATTGCCAGTTTAGTTATGATCATTTCCACTGTCAGTTCCCTGTCATACGATATAGATCATTTTTTGTATTTCTCATCCTCTTTTACATTTGCATTCTCCACAATTTTCTACAATCTTTTGTTATAACATATATATGCTTTACTTTGAATTGACTATCCAAGAAATATCCCTTCATCACATCTAGTATCAAACTTCCCCATTGAATCGTCCCTTTTGATATAACATTTACTTCCAAAAATTTTGAATTATTTAACACTAGGTGCATGTCCAAACCATAATTCATAAGGGGTCTTACCGCTTTCACCTTTGATGGGAACTCTATTGAATGTGTAGACTGTTGTACTCACTGTTTCTCTCCAATAGATGTGAAGCAATTTGGCTTCCATCATCATGGTTCTTGTTGCATCCAAAATGGTTCTATTCTTCCTTTCCACTACTCCATTCTATTGAGAAGCCCAGGGTGTAGACAATTGTCTCCTAATTTCATTTGTCTCACAATAATTATTAAATTCGTGAGAAGTGAACTCACCGCCTTGATATGATCTCAGACATTTCATTTTCAATCCAGTTTTTGTTTCCACCTTAGCTTTGAAGATCTTGAATTTCTCAAAAGCTTAAAACTTTTCCCTTAGAAAAGTTACCCACATCATTCTAGAATAATCATCAATTATCAACATGAAGTACCTATCACCTTGAAAGCTTCTGGTCCTTGTTGGACCACACAAGTTAGTGTGAATCAAATCAAGCACATCATCAAATTTATCATGTATGCTCTTAAAAGAAGTTCTAACTTGCTTTCCTAGTTGACATTCCTTACATACCAAATTATGAGGTTTTATAATCTTAGGTATATCTCTAACTGCCTTTGTTGAACTGGTCTTAACAATACAATCAAAATTAACATGACACAACCTTTTATGCGATAACCAACTCTCATCAATATGAGCAATCAACATGTCTTATTACCAGTGTTCAAGTGAAAGATATGTCCTATAGTCTAAGTACTAGTTGCAATCTCCAAACCAGTTTTGTTAATGATTTTACATTTTGGGTATGTGTAGGATCATGGTGTGCCAGAACAAGCCCTTAAGTGGCAATGAAATTTCAAAAAATCAGAGTTATGCAACTTGACATGAAAAATTGAATAAGTTATAAACATTATTTTTAAAATATGTAAGAAGAGAATCTATAGAAAATTGAATGTAGTTTCTAATCTACTAGTTGTTTTTTGAAAAAAAAAAATTCTATTTGATGAAAATTTCAAATTTCAATGCAGTGGTACAAAAATTTCAGGAAAAAGATAAGAAGTAGGTGTATGTCTGACCACCCTAATCAAAATCAAATCATAATATTTTTTTATAAGATTTATAATATAAGTATTAGACTCATGTCCGAATGTGGCACATATTTTTTTATAATTTTTTATAAAGTAAATAATTATTTATGAATTTTTTACTACAGCTTTTCAGAAATTCGGAAACTCCTACGTCTAACCACCTTAACTTGGTCAAAACCTTAAGAAATTCATTTTTTATTTTTTTTCCCTATAGTAGACAAAGCATAGGATGTGATGAATGTTTCAGATTCAAAATATGTTATGCGGTTTGAAAGTTATGAGTATTTTTCAATCAGTCTATCAATCAGGACTTTTGTCAAAATTCAATTAGAAAATAAATAATAATTATTTATTAAAGTCGAAATAAGACAAGCCTTATATTGTTGGAAAGATGAGAACATCCTTAAAAAACCCTTTTTGTTTTATCAATTTTGGCTATAAAAAAAGTTGTCAGCCACCAGTGTAAAGTCTAGAAAATCAAGGAATACTGAAAAACGCATTTTTTTAGTTGACTTTCTAGGCTTGTCACTTCCAAGCCAAATCCCAAAGCAAACCCGAACTAAAATATGGAGGGAAAAATTTATGTTTTAAAATCGGATATCGGATAAAATCGGATATCCGATTTTTGAAAAAATAAAAAAATATATTTTAGTAAATTGGGCATAACTTTTGCATTTTATATCAAAATTTTGATTTTTTACAAGGTTTGGAAAGGTAATTAAGAGCTCTATGATATGGAATAGGTATATTTTCAATTATTTGTTTTAAAAAATAATTATAATTATTTTAAATTCATCCTTCATTTTTAAAACATAAAAAACTCATGACTTTTTCATATGATTTCCCTATCGCATGAATTTTTGTAACAATCATCTCAAAATAAACTAAATAAGTAATTAATTAATAATAGAAAATTGATGAATTTTATCGAGTTTGATAAATTTTGATAAACAATGTTATCTATGTTTGTTCCTTTCTCTGCCTCTCTCTCCTAAACCTATCACACCACCTATTCGTTTCTTCCTCCCTCTCTTTTGTCCATATTTATACATCTCTCTCTAGACCTATATCTCTAACTATTAATGAATACCTCATTAAATCTCTCAAGCTCTACAAGGTGCTTATATTTATACCTCTTCATAATTTCCTCCTCTATGTCACTCTCTCTTCCCTAAGATCTAGACTAGTCTCTCTACATTTCCTTCTCATCTCTAGCAACAAAATTCAGAGGGGACAAGGAGAGGCGTAGGGAAGTATCAAAAAAAGGAGAGGGGGAGAGAGGTGAGAAGGAGAGATTAATTAGGGGGAAGAGAGAGTGTGTGAGAGAGAGAGCTATAGGTAATTAGGTGGAAGGCGAAGAGAGAGAGGGAGGGGGTGATTGGGGTGAAGAGAGAATGAGAGGGAGAGTTTGAGATTATTAGGGGGTAGGAGGAGAGGGGGAGAGAGGAAAGTATCAACAAAGAGAGAAGAGAGATGGGGACAGAGGTGAAGAGAGACATAGAGAGTAATTAGGGGGTCGGTAGAGTGGGAGAGGGAAGTATCTATAAACCCATAAGAGGAGAGAGGTGATCGAGGGTAATTGAGGAAAAGAAATAATGTGAGAGAGAATATGGTGTCCTAAAGGGTCATATGGTGTCTCATGAACCTTTAGGATGCCATATGATGTTGTTATAAGTCTTATGGTGTCCTAAGGGGTCATATGGTGTTCTATGAGCCTTTAGGACACCATATGGTGTCATTACAAGTCGTATGGTGTGTTAAGGGGTCATATGGTATCCTATGACCCCATAGGACACCATATGACCCCTTAGGTATTGTTAGGGGTCATATTGTGTCTGAATGGGTCATATGGTGTTGTTGGGGGTTGTATGGTGTGCTAAGGGGTTATATTGTGTCCTAAGGGGTCACAAGACATTATATGACCCCTTAGACACCATATGATCCATTAGGTTTTTTTAGGGCTCATACTATGTCCTAAGAGGTCATATGGTGTCCCATGATCCTTTAGGACACCATATGACCCCTTAGGACATCACATGGTGTCGTTATGGATCTTATGGTGTCCTAAGGGGTCATATGGTGTCCTAAAACCTCTTAGGACACCATATGACCCCTTAGGACATTATATGACCCCTTAGGATACCATATGATACCTTGGGACACCATATGGTATTGCAAGGAGTCGTATGGTGTCCTATGAACCCTTACAATAATATATGACCCATTAGGTGTCATCAAGGGTCTTATTATATCCTAATGGGTCATATGGTGTTGTATGACCCCTTAGGACACCATATGCTTGGAGACAATATGGTGCCATGGGTCGTATGGTGTCCTATGACACCTTAGGACACCATATGACCCCTTAGGATACCATTGAGTGTTGTTATGTGTCATATGGTGTCCTATGAACCCTTAAGTGTCATTAGGGTTATTTTATGTCCTAAGGGGTCGTATTGTGTCCCAAGGGGTCATACGATGTCCTATGACCCCTTAGGACACTATATGACGTCGTTAGGGGTCATATTGTGTCCTAAGGGGTCATATTGTGTCTTATGACCCCTTAGGAAACCACATGGTGTCGTTATGGGCCGTATGGTCTTCGAAGGGGTCATATGGTATTCTATGACCCCTTAGGACACCAATTTTATGTTGTTATGGGATGTATGGTCTCCTAAGGGCTCATATGGTGTCCTATGACCCCTTAGGACACCATATGGTTTCATTATATGTCATATGGTTTCCTAAGGGGTCATATGCTATTCTATGACCCCTTAGGATAGCATATGGTGTCATTAAGGGTGGTATGGTGTTCTAAGGGGTCATATGGTGTCCTATGACCGTTTATAACACCATATGACCCCTTAGGTATTGTTAGGTGTTATTTTTTGTTGTTAGGGGTCATATGATGTTCTATGACCCCTTAGGACACAATATGACCCCTTAGGTGTTGTTAGGGGTCATATTGTGTCCTAACAGGTCATATAGTGTCCTACGACCCCTTAGGACACAATATGGTGTCATTTGGGATTGTATGGTGTGCTAAGGGGTCATATTGTGTCCTAAAGATTCCTAAGACATCATATAACCTCTTAGGACACCATCTGACCCTTTAGATATCATTAGGGATCATATTGTGTCCTAAGGGGTCATATGGCATCTCATGACACCATATGACCCCTTAGGACACCATATTGTGTCGTTATGGGTCTTCTTATGTTCTAAGGGGTTATATAGTGTTCTAAGGGTTCATATGGTTTTATATGACCCCTTAGGATACCATATGGCACCTTAGGACACCATATGGTGTCGTAAAGGGTCATATGGTGTTCTAAGGGGTTATATGGTGTTCTATGGGGTCATATGGTTTTGTATGACCCCTTAGGACACTATATAACATTGTTAGGGGTCATATTATGTCCTAAGGGGTCATATTGTGTCTTATGACCCCCTTAGGACACCACATTGTGTTGTTGTATGTCGTATGGTGTTCTAAGGGGTCATATGGTGTTCTATGATTGTCTAGGACATCATATTGTGTTGTTATGGGTCGTATGGTCTCCTAAGGAGTCATATCGTGTCTTATAACCCCTTAGGAAACCATATGACCCCTTAGGACACCATATGGTGTCATTATGCATTGTATGGTGTCCTAAGGGGTCATATGGTGTTATATGACCCCTTAGGACACCATATGATCCCTTAGGAAACCATATGGTGTTGTTAGGGGTCGTATGGAGTGCTAAGAAGTCATATGGTGTCCTATGACCCCTTAGGAAATAATATGACCCCTTAGGTGTTGTTAAGGGTCATATTATGTCCTAACAGGTTATATGGTGTCCTACAACCCCTTAGGACACCATATGGTGTCGCTAGGGGTTGTATGGTGTGTTAAGGGGTCATATTTTGTTCTAAAGGTTCCTAGGACATCATATAACCCATTAGGACACCATATGACCCCTTAGGTATTTTTAGGGGTCATATTATGTCCTAAGGAGGCATATGATGTCCGATGACACCATATGACCCCTTAGGACACCATATCATGTGGTTATGGGTCTTCTTGTGTTCTAAGGGGTCATATGGTATTATATGACCCATTAGGATACCATATGACCCCTTAGGAAACCATATGGTGTCGTAAAGAGTGGTATGGTGTCGCAATGGGTCGTATGGTGTCCTAAGGGGTCATATGGTGTCCTATGACCCCTTAGGACACTATATGATGTTGTTAGGGGTCATATTATGTCCTTAGGGGTAATATTAAGTCTTATGACCCCTTAAGACACCACATGGTGTTGTTATGGGTCGTATGGTGTTCTAAAAGGTCATATGGTGTTTGATTACCCTCTAAGACACCATATTATGTTGTTATGGGTTGTATAGTCCTCTAAGGGGTCATATGGTGTCCTATGACCCCTTAGGACACCATATAGTATCATTATAAGTCGAATGGTGTCCTAAGGGGTCATATGGTGTTCTATGACCCCTTAGGACACCATATGACTCCTTAGGACATCATATGGTGTCATTAGGGGTCATATGGTGTGCTAAGGGGTCAAATGGTGTCCTATGACCCCTTAAGACACCACATGGTGTCATTATGCATCATATGGTGTTCTAAGGGGTCATATGGTGTTCTATGACCCTCTAAGACACCATATTATGTTGTTATGGGTTGTATGGTCCTCTAAGGGGTCATATGGTGTCCTATGACCCCTTAGGAGACCATATAGTGTCATTATGCATCGTATGGTGTCCTAAGGGGTGATATGGTGTTCTACGACCCCTTAGGACACCATATGACTCCTCAGGATACCATATGGTGTCATTAGGGGTTATATGGTGTGCTAAGGGGTCAAATGGTGTCCTATGACCCCTTAGAATACCATATGACCCCTTAGGTATCGTTAGGTGTCATTTTGTGTCGTTAGGGGTCATATGGTGTCCTATGATCCCTTAGGACACAATATGACCCCTTAAGACACCATATAGTGTCATTAGGGATCATATGGTGTCCTCTAACCCCTTACAATAGAATATGACCCCTTAGGTGTTGTTAGGCATCATATTGTGTCCTAACGGGTCATATGGTGTCCTATGACCCCTTAGGACACCATATGGTGTTGTTAGGGGTTGTATGGTGTGCTAAGGGGTCATATTGTGTCCTAAAGGTTCCTAGGACATCATATAACCCCTTAGGACACCATATGACCACTTTGGTATTGTTAGGGGTCATATTGTGTCCTAAGGGGTCATATGGTGTCTCTTGACACCATATGACTCCTTAGGACACCTTATAATGTTGTTATGGGTCTTCTTGTGTTATAAGGGGTCATATGGTGTTATATGACCCCTTAGGATATGATATGACCCATTAGGTGTTGTTAGGGGTCATATTGTGTCCTAACGATTTATATGGTGCTCGATGACCCCTTAAGACACCATACGGTGTCATTAGGGGTTGTATGGTATGCTAAGGGGTCATACTGTGTCTCATGACACCATATGACCCCTTAGGACACCATATCATGTCATTATGGGTCTTGTTGTGTTCTAAGGGGTCATATGGTGTTATATGACCCCTTAGGATACCATATGACCCCTTAGGACACCATATGGTGTCGTAAAGGGTGGTATGATGTTGTATGGTGTCCTATGACCCATTGGGACACTATATGACATCGTTAGGGGTCATATTATGTCCTAAGGGGTAATATTGTTTCTTATGACCCCTTCAGACACTAGACGACATCGTTATGGGTTGTATGGTGTTCTAAGGGGTTGTATGGTGTTCTATGACCCTCTAGGACACCATATTATGTTGTTATGGGTCATATGGTCTCTTAAGGGGTCATATGGTGTCCTATGACCCCTTAGGACACCATATAGTATCAGCATGCCTCATATGGTGTCCTAAGGGATCATATGGTGTTCTATGACCCCTTAGGACACCATATGGTGTCATTAGGTGTTGTATGGTGTGCTACGGGGTCATATTGTGTCTTATGACCCCTTAGAACACCATATGACCCCTTAGGTATCGTTAGGTGTCATTTTGTGTTGTTACAAGTCATATGGTCTCCTATGAACCCTTAGGACACAATATGACCCCTAAAGACACCATATAGTGTCGTTAGGGGTCATATGGTGTCCTATGACCCCTTAGGACACACTATGACCCCTTAGGTGTTGTTAGGGGTCATATTGTGTCCTAACATGTCATATGGTTTCCTACAACCCCTTAGGACATCATATGGTGTCATTAGGGGTTGTATGGTGTGCTAAGGGGTCATATTATGTCCTAAAGGTTCCTAAGACATCAAATAACCCCTTAGGATACCATATGACCCCTTAGGTATTGTTAGGGGTCATATTATGTCCTAAGGGGTCATATGGTGTCTCTTGACACCATATGACCCCTAACGACACCATATCATGTTGTTATGGGTCTTCTTGTGTTATAAGGGGTCATATGGTGTTATATGACCCCTTAGGACACCATATGGTGTTGTAAGGGATCATATGGTGTTATAAGGGGTCATATGGTGTCCTATGACCCCTTATGACACTAGATGACCCCTTAGGTGTCGTCATGGGTCATATTGTGTCCTAATTAGTCATATGGCATTCTTTGACCCCTTAAGACACCATATGACCCCTTGGGACACTATATGGTGCTATGGGTCATATGGTGTCCTAAGGGATCATATGGTGCCCTATGACCCCTTAGGACACCATATGACCCTTTAGGATGCCACATCATGTCATTAGGGGTTGTATGGTGTCTTAAAGGGTCATTTGGTGTCTTATTACCCCTTAGGATACCATATGGTGTCATTAGGGGTCTTATTGTGTCTTAAGAGGTCATATGGTGTTTTATGACCCCTTATGACACCATATGACCCCTTAGGAGACCATATGGTGTCGTTAGGGGTCATATTGTGTCCTAAGGGGTCATATGATGTTCTATGACCCCTTAGGACATGATATAACCCCTTAGGAGACCATATATACTAATTTTCAAATATGGAGAGATATAAGGGTGAAGAGAGATGAAGAACTAAAGAGAGGAAAAAGAAATAAAGGACAAGGACATAAATAAAGATATAGATATTAGGGAGTATGAAGTGAGAGGGAGAAAAACTAAAGGACAAGGATGGATAGAAAGAGGTAGACATATCTAGATAAAGGGAGAGGGAGGTGAATAGATATAGATAAAGAGAGAGGTAAAGACAAAGATAAATATATGAAGAGATGGAGAAAAATGGATAGAGAGGGATAATGAGAGAGATAAAAAAAGGAAGAGATGGAGAGATATAAAGGAGGAGAAATATCGATAGATAGAGATATATAGATAGTGCAAGAGAGTGAGAAAGAGAGATAGAGAGGGAGAGAGAAAAAGAGGAAGATATAGAGATATATAAAGGCACTATAGAGAAGGATGAGTGGAGAGAGAAAAAGATATATAAAGATGGGGTAAATAAAGAGATAAAAGTAGAGAAAGGGAAAGATACTTCAAGAGGGTGATAGAGGAAGAGACAGAGAAGTAGATTAATCATGTATAGAGGAATATATACAAAGATAGAGGAACATATAAAAAGAGAGATTGATAGGGAAAGAGATGGAGATGTGAAGATGGAGATAGAGATAGATATGGATAGAACGTGATAGAGAGAGTAAGACAAATAGAGGGAGAGATGGAGTGAATAAGTGAGATTTAGAGATAATGAGATATAAATATACATGAAGATAGATCTATAGGGATGTAGAGAGAGAGGGGACAAGATAGGGAGAGAAAGGAGGTGATAGAGACAAGTAATATATAAGTATAGGTAGGATAAGGTAAAGGAGGGAGATAAATAGAGAGAAGAGAGATTATTAGAGAGAAATATAGAAATAAGGAGTGACAATGATGGAGTGGGAGAGGGAGAGAAATGAATAGAAAGATGGAGATATATGTAGAGATGCATGTAACTTGAGAATTTATTTATCTACATGGAATGAGAAAATAAGTGACATAAGTAGAGAAGAAAGAGAGATATAAAATATATTATATAAGTATAGATAGAGAAGTGATAGATAAAGGAGGTGATAGGAAAAAAATGAGACTTTGTATGCCAATTTGTGAGTATTTAAAGTTTTAAAATTCAAGGACTAACTTCAAATGATTATAATTAACTTTGGGTGTATAATATAATCCAAATACCTTATCCATTTGATAGGTCTATGAATTACCTTTCCAATGCCTATAAAAAATCAAAATTTTGATAAGAAATGCAAAAGTTATGCCCATTTTACTAAACTATGTTTTTTATGTTGATAAAATCGGATATCCGATTTGAAAAGTATGATATCAGAATAGTAGCATCAAAAATCGGATATCTGATTTGGTTTGGTATTACCAAACCAAATTCAAATTTTTCTCAACCCAAAAGAAAAGTCAAAGCGGATTTTGGCATGTTTGGAAAGGTTGAAAACGCATTTTTTTCTCCATTGCCACTTTTTGGCCCCCCATGATCTTGCACATACCCTTTTCTATCTTTAAACTAAAGTTGGAATCCCTTATCCACCAATTGACCAACACTTAAATATTATGATTTAAACCTTTTGCATAATGGGCATTATCAATATTATGCTTACCATTGAGAGAAATAGTACCTCTAACTTTGATCATAAATGCTTAAAATGTCATCCCTAAATCTAAATTGACCCCCATTGTATTCTTTCAGGGACATAAATTTTCTTTGATCTCCAGTCATATGATGTGAGCATCCACTATCAATTTCCCATTCATCCTTGTCTTCAACATTTGCAAGTAGGGAGTTTTCTTTATTCTTGATAGCCATTTTTGGTTCATCTTCCTTTAAGGCATAGAACACCCATTCCTTTCTATTGCCGGATCCACTAGCAAATTCTATTTCCAGTTCATCTTCTGAATCATCACTTACTCCTTCCTCATCCGCTATGTAGCATTGTTTGTTTTTCTTGAACCTGTATCTGTTCTAATTAGGCTTAAATGATTTCTTAACTCTTTCTTCAAATCTTGCATTCCTTTTAGGACATCAAGATGCAAAATGGCCAATCTTATTACATGCAAAACATTTTAAAGGTGCTTTACCTTCATAATTACTTCCCATCGGTCCTTTAGGTACTCTTCTAGAAAATAAGGCTTGAAGTTTGGTCAAATTATTCATCATCTTTCTTCATATCTTCCAATTATTTTGCATATAGGGCTTTCCAATCACTTTTGTTGGTAGATAATGATGCATGAAAAGGAGGTTCAAACTTTGTAGCTCTAGAGGGTCCAAGTTCTTCAAGCTCAAATGCAGATAATTTCCCAATCAAAATGTCTCTGTTAACTGAAGTGTTTGCCATTGTTCTCAATTCATTAATTGCAGTCACCTTCATCTTGTAAGCCAGTTGTAGGGCTCTCAAGACTTTTGAAACTATTTCATCTTCACTCAGAGATCCTCCACAAGATTAAATTCCCATGACAATCTCATTTAATCTTTCCATAAATGTAGTAATTCTTTCATTATCTTTCATCTTCAAGTTCTCATATCTTACCCGATAACCATCAAGTTTAGAAATTTTTATAGTAGGATCACCTTCATTCGGAGTTTGAAATTTATCCCACATAACCTGTGTAGATTATTTATCAGTCAATCCCATGATTTGTTGATCAGTGAGTGCACACAAGAGGGCTTCTCTAGCTTTGGAATCATTTTCAATATTCTTGTGCAAGTTTGCAGGAGTAGGATTGCCAAATGCTGGATCATAAGGTGTATAACCTTTCTCAATGATCTCCCAAATATCCTTTCCAAGACATCTAATATGAGTCTCCATTCGGATTTTCCATATCCCATAATGGTTCCATAAAGCTTAGGGATTTCTCCTCTGAAAATAGTTGCCGGTGGATTTGAAGTATTAGTTTCCATAGGATCTACCTCAAGTGGTTAAGCTTCTACAAAAGATGACCAAAGATCTGATACCAATTGTTAGGATAACCGGTGGACAACTGAGAGGGGGGGAGGTTGGTGAATCAATTGTCAAAAGATTGTTTTAATCAAACCACTTTATAACCTTTATCTATAGTATTTCTATCTTTACTTGTATGAATTAAATATTTCCTTTATTATAACATTCCCTAAGAAATTAGAATGAAAGGCTTCTAGATGTACATTATGCAAACCCTCTCACACATAGTCTCAAAGAACCTTGTAGAATTCACATACAAACCCATCACACTTAGGGGCCATTTTATCAACCTATATGCTCACAACCTTCTTAAGATAAATAATGGAGAGAAATTGATCACAAAAGACTTGTTGAGATGAAGAAAGTTGACAAGGAACAACATGGAGGAACTCTTGAAGGGCATGCTCTCACTTAGGAGAATTTTTTTGAGTAATGAAAACCTACTCATAGTTTTTGACTCTTTGAGCATATTTTGATGATCCTTTATTTGTTTTATGCCATGTGAAATGCGATGAGCTCTAAGAGCTTGGAAAAATTATTTAGAAGCCTTGTCCCCAACTTTACCTATATGAATTAAATATTTCCTTTATTATAACATTCCCTAAGAAATTAGAATGAAAGGCTTCTAGATGTACATTATGCAAACCCTCTCCAACATAGTCTCAAAGCACCTTGTAGAATTCACATACAAACCCATCACACTTAGGGGCCATTTTATCAACCTATATGCTCACAACCTTCTTAAGATAAAACATGGAGAGAAATTGATCACAAAAGACTTGTTGAGATGAAGAAAGTTGACAAGGAACAACATGGAGGAACTCTTGAAGGGCATGCTCTCACTTAGGAGAATTTTTTTGAGTAATGAAAACCTACTCATAGTTTTTGACTCTTTGAGCATATTTTGATGATCCTTTATTTGTTTTATGCCATGTGAAATATGATGAGCTCTAAGAACTTGGAAAAATTCTTTAGAAGCCTTGTCCCCACCTTGTTGTGGCCGCCTAGGCGATTCGATTTGAGCCCCCATCTAGCTTTTGGGTTGCTTGGCAGATTTTTCCCTATCAGCAAGTGAGCTCGGTCCCTAAATGTTCGAGAAACCCGATTGCTATGCACCGGCTCGGAGCACATAAACATTGAATACCAGAATAGCAGAAAGAGATACTGGTAAGCAATAAAACTTAAGAATGAAATAGAGAATTAACACAATGCAACCATACCACATAACACTATGATTTGTACATAGAAAACCAAGTAAAGGAAAAAACCACGATGGGAAGCCTACCCACAATCAGATGATACTTCTGCAAAAACTATGTGATACAATAAGGTGCTTGCACATGCAGAAAGGCACACTGCCTAGAGCGTACTGCTCATTAAAAAGGAGTCTCACTTACTATACAAAGGTTATAACCACCTCAAGATAATTGGACAACAATCCAAAAGAATGAACTGCCACTAATAGAATCTACCATGCCTGATTATAGTCCTAGTTATGCTCAATACCAGGGACCTTTGACCTCTTACATAAACCCAATTTGATCACCTATGATCAACCAGATCTCCTCTGCATATGATATTTCATCCCACGACCACGACACACAATCTACAATGAGATCTTACACCAATTTATGCAAACCCTAAGGCCTAAATCAATTAGGTTGGCCACCTAAAAGATATTACAATAAGATCATTACATACATCCATATTACAATGATATGCCATGTTGGCTTTAGACCAAAACAACATTAACCAATCCATAAATCATCCCGGTAACGTGTAGAGAAGATGTTAACATGATACCGATCAATAACCTAGATAGGTACCAGACCTAATCTAGGTCCACCATGCCAAAGAGATGCCTTCAATCAGTCGAGGCATGATCAAGGATCACCTTCTTCATACTAAATTCCATCTAGAAGTTGCACCAACACCACCTATGCATCCTATCAAAGACTCTCAGTAAATGATCTATTGGTAAAACCTTAAACCCTTACAGATAACACTAGTTCTTCTACCAGTAACCAAAATCTATCTTTCGGTAACTGACCATAATAGCTAGTGTTGACATCAATGACAAAACATCAATGCAACACATAATCAATTCCTCCATATTGCCAATACAAAAAATACCAAGTAAGTAAGCTCGATCTTGTCTGCAAAGAAATCAAGCCTCTGAAAGGTAAAAATGTAGGCATTTCTCATGGGCCCCCAGAATAGATCTGATCTGCCAAGGAAATATGGATTAATGCTCCCAAGAAAAAAACACACAATCCTAGTAACTTTTCATGAAAATGGAAAAAATGGTTGTGCCAAAAACTGCCTTGCCATAGGTGAATTTCTACAGTCCACGATAGTTAAAAATGCTTGTCAAAAAACATAGATTGAACTACTTTGAATAAAGAAATGCTAATTAGCAATAAATCACACCAAGTCACTACATAAGGAGAAAAATGACTTCCAAAGGCAAGCACACCACTAAGGAATTACAATGAGTTGATGTGCTTGCAAGAAGGAGAACATAGATCTTAATAGACATCGGTCTACCAAGCCTACCAAACCAGATGCACAGGTTTGTGCATGAGTCTAGTGCATGCATGTTTGTTGTGATTGCCATGATCCAACTCACAGACCAAGAAATGATGTGCAATGTGAAGGAATTGATTTCAAACCCGCTGATGAAACTTGGCAGGAGCTAAAGGAAGCATGAAGCCAAAGGAAGCATTAAGCCAAAAAAATGTTGAGCCAAATGGTGCTATAAGTTACCAGTCACACTAATACATTTAGCCTAAAATTCTGATGAAGAAGGTATATTCTGATCAAACTTGATTTTTTTTTGAAAAAATGCCCAATTTCATCGGAATTTCGACGATAATGCATTTGGTTTCGACAGAGAAGGAATTGGCAATGACATTTGGGTTTTTTTAGAAAAAGTGTCTGCGTTTGTCAAAATTCTAATGACCACATGCATTACTTAAAAAAAAAAAAAAAAGACCAAGTCGTTTCATAAATCCCGCCTCTCATTCGTCCCGCCTCTGTTGCGAACCTCTGGGTTTAATCATGGCGGGGAAGATCATTGGTGTGAAACTAGCCAGTTCTGCAACTTAGGCTGGAAGTGGAAATGGAGTATGATTCAGTGGAAGTGGAGGCGGACACTCTCTATCAAATCTCTATCCATCTTCGTTGGCTTCAACCACAACTATTCGCGTAAGCGTCCCTTCCCGGTCGAGCGAACGAGTGCCTACCTAAAGGCCCTCCCAAGGTATCTTAGTTTGCGTTGTCTTGGGGCATATTAGGGGATCACAATGGGGATCACAATAGGAAACATGCAGGTAGGGGCCATCCCCCGATGGACATGAAGGAGGGAGGTGGACATAGTTCCCTGTGGGTTTAATCACTGCAGGAAAAAGGTAGGGTATAATCAACAAATTCATTGTTATACATATTCAAATATTTAGATTCAAATTTTATTATATATTTATCAGATTAATTGGCAATAGCAGAGATGGTGAGAGGTTTCTGTAATATGATATGATTGATTTAAAAGAAGAATTTCTTACAAGACCTAAACCGTTGAACAATCCTACAATCATGTATTATTTAAACACTACATTTTAAATAATGAACAATATAGTTAGCCTGAAACATATTAACACTACTTTCCATATTTAAAATATATCCTAATTAAGGGGATGGATGACCTAAATCTGTGTGATCGAGTGCCATTATGTAAAATATATCCTAATTATGGATGCTGGTATATATGATAGTGACAGAAAATCCCCACTGCAGAACCATGAGAGCAATGTGTAGTGATCGAGTGCTATTTTTTCTTGGTGTTTTGGAGGGGAGCATAAGTGTATCATTAGGAAGGTGGTATAAAATAGAAGTTGAGAGGTATAAGGTTATGAGGTGTGGGTTAGGATAAGATAGGGAGGTAAGTGATGAAGGATCTAATGGTAAAAGAGTAAGTTAGGATATGTTAGGGGTTTGGAAGTAGGAAAGTGAATGGGGGAGATAAAAGGATGTGAAGGATGGAATGGGGTTAGGTAGGTGAAGTAAAAGTAAGTGTGTATGAGGTTAAGGTGTAGGATATGATGTAGGAAAGTGGAGGAGGTTAAGATAGGGGATATGAAAGGTAAATGGAAGGTAATAATGATAGGAAGTGAGGTAAAGGTTATGAGGTGTGGGTTAGAAAATAGGGTGTAGGAAATGGAAGGAAGGGTCATATCACTTTGAGAGTTTTCACCAAGATGAGTATCCCAAGTATGGACCTCAAATATTACAAGCCATTAGGATCCACTTGTAGTAGAGGAGCATATACTTGCATCTTGGGAGCCTATTAGGAGTTCACCTTGAATTTGGGAAATACATATAGAGGAGATAGAATATTGATCAATACACATTACCTAGCCTCATCATGCATAAATACAAGAGGTATAGACTATAGCAAGCACATATCATGAGCCAAAGGATCATATTCAAGATTTGCTTCATCTCCAATCCTCTACATTTTTAAGATCCACAAATGGGGTTGAGGATAAGTCTTGTTTACTAATTAGCTTGGGCTTATGCTTTGGGTTGCATCTATATGTGAGCAACCTAAAGGCATAATTTTCAATGCAATTTTTGAGAGGACTTGCTTCCACCTTGTGGTACTGGGAGGATAAAATGCACCAACTCACATTGGAAACCCTCTCCAGATACCATTTTGGAGTGCTTCAAAGTGTGTTCTATTTCAAAATATTTTTGACAGAGATGCATAGATGAGTTTCAAAATTTACATAATAAGGTTTCATAGTGGCTCAACATGAGAGTTAGTTTTTGGAGCTCTTGTAGTTTGTAGATTACATTCAAGACAAGTTACTTGTCAATTATTTCATTAGGGGTGGAAAGCCCAAAATTTTAGTTTTCCTACACATGGCCAATCCAAATGACTTTAGGGTTGCTATGACAAAGTCTCTTATGGAAAAGGAGGTACTTGGGAGGACACAAGAGGCATGAGAGAAGTTTGTAACCTTGATGAAGAGACTAAAGTTTCCATAGGCCTCCCCATCCTTCAAAGGATAGTTTAGACTTACTATATGATTTACAAAGAAAAGCCCAATAGTATCAATATTAGGGACAAAGGTCTACTAGAGCATAGTAGGGGCCATAGGGTAGTCACATTTGACCATCATAGACACAAGGATATTTTAGGTATGAGAGACTATAGGGCTATCAAGCTAGGCCTTCTATGACTCAACAACCTTTTAGGGGAGAATCTAGTATTTTTAGTAATTAGGATCTTCTAATTATGGTGGGGCTTAGCCGACATATATGAGAGGCACATGTTATGTATATGTTAGTATTAGACAGAGAGTGTCCACAATGTTTTAGAGTAGGTGGACACCATGCTAGGATGCCAAAGTAGATAGTTGATATGTGGGTCTTTACCCTCCCAACCACTCAACATATACCACCATGGGTCTCTACCCTCCCAAACACACAAAGGTCAAAGGAAGATTCACTGCTGCAACACTCACAAAGGTCAAAGCGTAATTTATATTCCAATATGTAAGATTATTACTTGGGAAAGAATCTTGAAAGAGGATTGAAAAGATTCCTTGAGCTAACATTGTCTCACTTATCCAAAATTATGAAGAAGGATTCATTAATGAAATGGCCACTAACAAGATGGAGAGATTAATAATTAGGAAGATATAGATTTCACATGCTACTAGGTGACTAGATTGGAGAGAAACTAGAGGCAAATCATTTAGCTTGGCCATGACACAAAGTCTTAGAATAGATGCCAATCTTGGTGAATGGAATGAAAATCCCAAACAATTAATGAGTGGTGAGACAAGTAGAGGCATCTATAAATTTTGTTTTGAATAAAATAAAGAAAAAATGGGACTAAAAGGAAGGGAAATGCACATGGAAAGGATATGATGAAAATCAAAATAAATAGTTTGAAGATAATATTAGTTACCTAAAGGATATTCCACTTGATTATTTGGTATATCATAACTATTTTGACAAATTTTGAAACCATTAGAGGTACCTTTTGCTTCTGTAGATGAGGCATTCATTCATGTTGAAGTTGTGATAGCTTATTTTCCTCTTTATAGAAAACAAATTATCCATACGAATTATCATATATACTTGTAACCTCCATCCCAAACCACCTATTCCACTCTTCTTCCTTCATGTACCTCTTTTAGTCTTCCATTACCTCTTCGCTTACCTAAATTCAATCCAAAACATAGTGTATATAGCATAAAAAAAATTCCATATTTGATTAATATTATCCACAACATATCGAAAAGACAAATACCACACTTACTGTGTCATCAACCAAAAATAATTTACTTACATATTCAAAGAGTTCAATAATGGAGAAACATCCATGCCGTGCTCTACACATGTCCTTGAAGGTTCAAGAAATACTTATCCTCTATTGGTCCAAACTTTAAATCACTTTCCATGCATGAAAATAATTGCAACCATACACAATTTCCCACCCAATAGTTTCTCTCAAACTAGTTTACTATCTTAACATAGGGTCAAGGAAAAATGGGCCAAAATAGGAAACCAAGTGTCTTAAAATCCTTCAAGACCATAGTGGTGAGGATTGAATTTCTTTCTTTAGTGGTATCTTTCTCTAGATTAATTAGTTGGGGATTCTATTAGGACCTTTTCCTAATTAAAAAAATATATAAAGAATACATCCCTAAATATTGCATTCATAAGAGAATAAATTTCTGCAATATTGAGACTAAATTCATAATAGATTTATAGTGATGAATAAAGAAATATTTAAGATTATCAAAAAATTGATGTTTTCTTTCTCCCAACCATCATTGGATATTGGGTGATCTTTGAGGCATTATGTCAAATAGTTCATGTGCCTTATCTAAGCTTACATATTTTGCATGCATGTGTACCTGGGAAGTTGCACTACAACATCTATACTCACTAATCACATTTGGTTGGAAGTTTCTAAATCCATTTCAAACACATCTTGTGCATATCCTGCAATCATAGCATTCCATTAGATCACGTTTCTTTGATGCATCTCACTAAACAATTCATGCGTTTTCATGTCTATACTTCCACATTTTCCAAACATGTCAAATAGAGCATTTCCAACCGTAAGCATCTGATATTAATTGCCCTTACCTTCTGCTTTGATGGAAGCCCATACTCTGTTCCAAATCTCCCATTTTGGCATAGGTAGAGAGTATGTTGGCAAATAAAACTGATCGAAATGGAAATCTATTTGTTGCATTGATTGCATTGTGAGGATGCTTATGTATTTCATCGACAACATAAAGTAGGAAAGGACATGAGAATATCTCCTCGAGGAGGTATTCTATGATAGTTGTGAGGTAGATGAGAGTTTCTTATGCCATTTTCTTTGTTCTATGTAGTCAAACGCGAGAACAGTGTTTGAATTCAAATGCTAATGATGATTGTCTTTTTAACGGAAATAGACGGGAAGGGACGTCAAGGGAAGGAATGGGCCCACAACAAACCTAAGAAGTCAAAGCTTAGTGTGTGTTGTTTAAGGCTACCCCCTTAAGACATCATAATTGATTGGCTCTTCACTCCTAAGACCTTCAAAAGTCTTTAATGGCTTCATTGAGTTCTTTTGTCTTCCAAATGCACCTGCACCAACTTGAATTCTCCTTCAATGCTTGATTGCCTGTTCACTTGGAATTGAATTGATTTTATAACTAAGAGATCACTTGAATTGTAGGTAGACCCCTTCAAATGATAGGGTAGGCTTCCTTTTATACCTTATATATGTCTTGAAAGCATTTTATCCTGATGACTTTAAGTTAAAGTACTTTCTCTTCTATCTGGTATTGGTGGAGCAGTGGTTGCATTGCATCATCCTAGGATACATATTTCCATAGATACAACACAAGTTAAATGTATCCCAGGTCGATAAAATTCTTTAATCAAGACAAATAAATGGTATGCAGCTGGATCTATTTGGAATGCATTACCCAAACACCGCAATCGATCAGTCACCTTTGAAAAGAAAGTGGTATGATGAAATATTTAGACATAAAATAGATGAAATGCACTCCATACTACTATTGCACAATATTTTGGTTGATGATATTTTTAAAATAGTAAAGGAAGGTGTATGGAACAACCAAATTCTGATCATTATAAACAATGAATATTTTAAGATCCTTTTATGATATGTAAGATGAGAATATTTTATGAAAGGTCCCTAAATGAATACACTTTAAATTGATTTTAATATACCTTGAAGTGTGCAATATGGAAGGTTTGTATTCTTAATCTCCTGCCCATTTCTTAATTTAAAAGATGATATCTTTATTAAATATCTCCTCTATTAAATATCTTTATTAACTTGATTTCTCCTTCAATTCTTGATGAATGCTTAATTGCATGTTCACTTGGAATTGAATTGATTTTATAATTAAGAGATCACTTGAATTGTAGGTAAACCCCTTCAAATGATAGGGTAGGCTTCCTTTTATACCTAATATATGTCTTGAAAGCATTTTATCATGATGGCTTTAAATTAAAGTACTTTCTCTTCTATCTAGTATTGGTGGAGCAAAGGTTGTGTTGCATCATCCTAGGATACATATTTCTATAGATACAACACAAGTTAAATGTATCTCAGGTCGATGCAAAGCAACCTCTGCTCCAGAGATCACCAAAAAATAGAGAAAGAACTTTAATTTAATGCCATCAGGATAAAATTCTTTAATCAAGACAGATAAAATTTGAGTTTGATTGTCATCATTTACTTTGCCAAATTCTTCACACGTAACTCCTGAATCAATTTCCTACTCACAAGAATTTTATTATGTCTCAAATATAGGGAAACAGAAGGCTTCAAATAGAAAACTTGAACATGCAACTAAATCCATTGACTAACCAGAAGAACAAAATTAAGAAATGGTTTGATCATCTGAGAGATGTTGTAGACTTGCAACTCACTAGCTAAGTTTTTGCGAGTAAGAATTTTTTTTGCTTTGGTTATGGTTGTGGTGTTTATAGGGAGACATTTACAAATTTATATCTATTTTCACTATTTAATGGTTTATGGGTTTGTAACGGTAATTTAATGTTCTTTCATATTTTTGTATATATTCTTTATAATAGCCTATTATATTGATTTGTTCTATTATGCATAATGGTGTGGGTTAGATGACTTTGTCATTGGTGCATGAAAGCATTGAACAAGTTCTACTTTTAAAAACTACATGAAACATTTTTAATTTATTTGATTCAGTGTTATTTGCAAAAAATGATTATCAATGATGTTTCCTTTCTCCAAGAATTGTCTAGGATCTTTCCATCAGATAATATGTAACATCGAATGACTAAATCTTTTCATTACAAATGCTTATTTTATTTAATTATTATCTGAGCGTGAATTAAAATTTATATCTGTACGGAAGTAGAACATACAAGTTGAAGAGTCATGTGCAAGCAAATTTCCTAAAAGAAAGCAAGCAGGCATTATCTTGAATGACATGGAAACAAGCTCATCAGCTGCCTAGAAGAGAGAAATTGGAGAATGCCAGAGGAAAGTGTTTAAGGGTGATAAATAGATAGATAGTATGCAATACAAACAAACAATGTCTAGAGTGTCTGATGTGACATCTCTAATTTATGTCTGGAGGGACTAACTGGTTTTGGAGTTCTTGCAAAACCTATTGGGCCATGCTTGGAGGAAATCAATGTGTTCATGCAAGGAGCACCTTTTTTCTATTATGACAATGATACTTTTGCACTGAGGGATATTTGGAAGTCAATATCTAAAAATTTCTATAGTGTGGAACCAGAGTTGGCAGACTCGAAGTAATTTTTAGCTTTCAGAAGACCAAGAGGTTATGTACACAATCTCCCAATAGAAGGGAAATTTCAATCATTACCTCTCCCCCCCATGACTATTCAAGAAGCACTTCCTCAGAAAAAGGACTATTGGCCTCCATGGGATCAAAGAAAAAAATTGAAGCATAGACTCTAGAAGATGTGGTGGTGTCCTTCGTGAAGAACTCTACACTATAATTGAAAATTCATGAGGCAAACTACAAGATAGTGAAGAGAAATACAATCTTGAAAAGTGGGAAGAATGGATCTTGGTTTGGGTGGGGCCAAGTTAGGTGGCTCCTCTAGAGGTTGACGAGATAGAAATCATATTAGAATTTGAAAAAGATCACACTCATGGAACTTCGTGTGCGAGTGATCTATTGTGGTGTTTGGGTAATGCATTCCAAATAAATACAATTGCATTCCAAATGGGTAATGTCTTGATTAAAGACTTTTATCCTAATGGTATGCAACTATATCTATTTGGAATGCATTACCCAAACATCACAATCGATCACTCGCACATGAAGTTCCACGAGTGTGATCTTTTTCAAATCCTAATATGATTTCTATCTCATCAACCTCTAGAGGAGCCACCTGACTTGGCCCCACCCAAACCAAGATCCATTCTTCCCACTTTTCAAGATTGTATTTCTCTTCACTATCTTGCAGTTTCCCTTGTGAATTTTCAATTATAGTGTAGAGTTCTTCATGAAGGACACCACCACATCATCTAGAGTCTATGCTTCAATTTTTTTCTTTGATCCCATGGAGGCCAATAGTCCTTTGTTTGAGGAAGTGCTTCCTGAATGGTCATGGGGGGGAGAGGTAATTCTTGAAATCGCTCTTCTATTGGGAGATTGTGTACATAACCTCTTGGTCTTCTGAAAGCTGACAATTATACTTCGAGTCTGCCAACTCTTGTTCCACACTATAGAAATTTTTGGATATTGAATTCTAAATATCCTTCGGTGCAAAACCGTCATTCTCATAATAGAAAAAAGGTGCTCCTTGCATGAACACATTGATTTCTTCCAAAGCATGGCCCAAAAGGTTTCGTAGGAACTCCAAAACCAGTTAGTTCCTCCAAATATAAATTAGAGATGTCACATCAGACACTCCAGACATTGTTTGTTTGTATTGCATATTCTCTATCTATTTATCACCCTTTAACACTTTCCTCTTCTTTTCTCCAATTGCTCTCTTCTAGGTAGCTGATGAGCTTGTTTCTATGTCATTCAAGATAATGCCTGCTTGCTTTCTTTTAGAAAATTTTCTTGCACACAACTCTAAAGCTTGTATGTTCTTCTTCCGTACAGATATAAATTTTAATTCACGCTCAGATAATAATTAAATTAAATAAGCATTTGTAAAGAAAAAATTTAGTCATTCGATGTTACATATTATCTGATGGAAAGATCCTAGACAATTCTTGGAGAAAGGAAACATCATTGATAATCATTGTTTGCAAATAACACTGAATGAAATAAATTAAAATGTTTAATGCAATTTTTAAAAATAGAACTCGTTCAATGCTTTCATTCACCGATGGCAAAGCCATTTGACCCACATCATCTCTCGCTGTCAGAATTCCGACGATAACTAATGGAACGTCCGACAAGGATGTTGTATATCTGACGTCATTGCCATGTCAGATGGTCATCAAGGAGCAATCATAACATCCATCGGAAATCTGATGGAAATCTGCCGATATAGCCACCGTTGGGGGAGTTCATAACAACGTCAAACGACCAATGCAAATGGCATCGTCGGAAATCCTGAGAATGAGTTTTCAATGGTAAATTTTGTCGGAAGCCTGATGTTTGGTCGTCGCAAATCCGACAATTAGCCATTGGAAATTAGGCCCAAATGTACTAGTGTCACCAACAAGATTGCCACAAAATAATTGCCAAACAATAGATTTCAATCGGTAAAAGAATGGAAGGAGATGAATGCAAGTACAAAAAGGTTCTATCTGACTTAGAATTCCTATATCTCTAATACCATGAAGAGGATACAAAATCCTCAAGCTGGGCTGATCCAAAAATGCACAAACATAGATGTCTCAATCCCCAAATAGTAGGGAACAAACCCACAAAAATTATCTCAAAACACACAAGGAGACATGCAAACTTTCTATTTTCTATTGAGCTGGAAATGATTTACAAAATACAATACAAACTAAAACACAAAATCTACTGATTACAAACTATTGGGCAGCGATCAATAGCTACATACAAACATACAAAGCATAGCTTCTCTAACCTCACTACAAACACATGTTCACTTGTAGTTGCTTATAGTCAAGCCAATCACTTCTTTAATAACAATCCACACAGTCAAGAGCTATCTTTGCTAAATTGACAAAACAAATACATGTTGTTGATGTTAACTAAATTCTCTACACTCTCTCTAGAGCTGCACACTTTTTCTCTGTTTTGTTGAACTCTCTAACTTCCGATCTTCTCTACCTAACTAGAGAAAAATACTCTCCCTTTTTGTCTATTTGTTGTCTTCTAAAAATTCCCCCCCAAATTCAAAATTCAAAAAACTCAGCTAACAACATTAATTTCTTTGCAATTTGCAATTCACGTCAGGAGTTGTTGGGATGGAGATCCCAATAAAATCTTCAAGGTTGTATCTATTGTAGCTCTCCTAATACATTGGTGGAGAGTTACATGGGGGGAAGACTTGCAATCTCAGAGGAAACATAAATTCCAACACTTCTCCTTTGTCTAGAGCTAACAAACACAATCAAAATTCAAATCTACTATGCCCAAATTTCTCCTTAGGTGAAAATGGCTTGGTGAAAATGTTTGCTAGTTGCTACTCAAATCTGTAAAACTCCATTTTGATTTCACCATTCTCAACTAAACTTATAATGAAGTGATACCTAATTTCAATGTTCTTTCTTCTTCCATGAAACATAAGGTTTTTGCTCAATGCAATTGATGAAACATTGTCACAGAAAATTGTTGTTCCATCCCCTTGTTCTTCTTTCAAATTTGCTAAGATTCTTCCCAGCCAAATAGCTTGACATGCTAATCTATTCTCTGCTATATACTCAGTCTCTATTGTTTAAAGGGAAATAATAGGTTGCTCCTTCGAATCCCATGAGATTACAACCGAACCCAAATGAAACAAATATCTTGTTGTGCTCTTCCTATCATCTACACTTCCTACCCAATCACTATCTGTGTAACCAATCAGCCTAAAATCATTTACAATATTATACAAAATGCCATATACCTTAGTGCCATTCACATACCTTAGGATTCTCTTACCCACTTTCCAATGGGTGTCCTTTGCAGTCTCCATAAACTTGGAAATCAGACTCACTGCATGCATTATATAAGGCCTAGTTATTGTCAAATACATTAAACTTCCAGTCAAACTCTTAAACCTAATCAAATCAACATTATTGCTATGATATTATTTGCTCAACTTAAGACCTATGGTTTTTGGTTTTGGTGCAGGCTTGCTACCATGCATTCTAAATCTCATCACAGCCTCATTAGCATACTTTTCTTGAGAGATAAATATACCATCATGCATTCATTTTACTTATATGACTACAAAAAACCTCAAGAGACCCAAATTTGTCATCTCAAACTCTCTTTTCATGGCCTCTTTGAAATCAGAAATGAGGAAATCATCATCCCTAGTGAAAACTAAATCATCAATGTACAAGACAACAATGAGAATCTTACCATCAGATGTCTTGATGTAAAGAGTGGGCTCACCATCACTTTTGCGAAAGCCATTTATCATCAAATATGATTCAATATTTTTGTACCCTTCCCGTGGAGATTTCTTCATGCCATAAAGAGATTTATTCAACCTATATAGCTTGCCTTCATGACCCAAAACTTCATAACTAGGTGGCTGCTCCACATAAACCTCTTCTTTTAAAATATCATTAAGGATGAAAGACTTCACATCCATTTGAAATACCTTCCATTTATGCTGGGCTGCAATAGCTATGACCACCTGGATCTCCATTCTTGCAATGGGGGCATACATCTCATCATAGTCCCTCCCAAACTAGTGTTTGTACCCCTTGACAATCAATCTTGCCTTATGGTGCTCTATTCTACCTTCGACATTACTTTTGGCCTTATAGACCCACTTAAGCCCAATGAATTTCTTGTTGGGAGGAAAATTAGTTAACTCCCAAGTATCATTCCTCTCTATTGCATCCATTTCCTCATTCATAGCCTCACACCATTTCTCATCTTTAATAGCATCCTCAAAATAAATTGGATCACTATGAAAAAAATAATGCAAAGTTCACATTTTCATCAAAATATTCTTGATACCTTTCACCTTGGTAGATCTCCCTTACACTCTTTGTCTTCTTTGACATAATGGAAGAGAGAGTGGGGTTTGAACTCTCACTACTATGACTACTCTACTATACAGACTTTGATCTATACCATTGGGAGCATTCAGGAGACGATGCTCTGGATAGCTTTGGTTGCTTGCCTTTCTGCCTATTTTTGTCAAGAGCCATCCAAAATTGTCTAGAGCTTTTATGAGGTATCCAGATCTAATGAGAGTGCACTAAATTCTAAGAATTTTGTGACAGTCTACTTGAGTGCCTATTTGCATCAAGAGTTGTTGGGAGCTTTCAAGATCATCTTGATCTTCATACTCATCATTATCATCATTGATGGGCACATTTTGTGATGTGGATAAAGAAGTATCCACCAAACCATCCCATGACTCATTCTATAAGAAATCAACATCTCTACTAATGATTATCTTCTTAGTGATGGGGTTGTATAATCTATAGGCCTTGGACTGAACACTATATGTCATGAAAATGCATTTCTCACCCTTGTCATCCAACGTTTTCCTATTCTCCTTTGGCACATGAGCATATGCCACACATCCAAATACTCTAAGGTTCTCAACCATCCACTTGCAGCTAGACCACACCTCTTGTGGAATCTTATCATGAACTCCAACTTGGTTGGACTTCTATTTATCAAATATACTATTGTTGCTAAAGCCTCTCCCCAATATTCATTTGGCAATCCTTTTTCTTTGAGCATGCTCCTCGCCATCTCAACAATGGTCCTATTTTTTCTCTCAGCCATGCCATTTTCTTGTGGAGCATAAGCAGCTATTAGCTCCTTCTTGATGCCATTTTTCTTGCCACTCTCCTTTTTAGTTTGGGCTTTAAACAACAAAAACTTATCAAAAACATCAAATTTATGCTTCAAAAAATAAACCCATGTTATACGGCTGAAATCATCAATAAAGGTCATTAAATATTGGTTGTTACCAGTAGATATAGTTTTCATAGGGCAAACCAAATTAGTATGAACCAACTCCAATTGTTGTCTCGCCCTTCTACAATTGTTTTTTTGAAATGGAAGCCTATGTTGCTTACCTAAAATGCAAGCCTCACACTTTCTACTAGGCTCTTCTATGCTTGTCAAACCATCTACCATTCTTTTCTTGAACATAAATTCAAATTTTATTAACCAAAGTGTCCATACCTAAGATGCAATAGCTTGGAAGGGTCTTCAATTTTTCTCTTGAGGGTCTTCAACTACTTGAGTGTTGTGCATGCTTGCTTGGGAGGTGCAACTCAAGACTAAGAAAAGAAGCACATCTCTATTTTCAAAGGGAACATCTGGTTCTTTGTCATTTGTACTGTTGCAACAACTTTCTTACTCCCATCTTTGTCAAAAATGACACACTTACCCTTCTCCATCAGCAACTTGTATCCATTTTAGATTAGTTGTCCAACACTCATGAGATTGTGTTTAATGACTAGAGAAAAATAAAAATTCTGAATCTTCTTCTTCTCACCTTGCTTGGTGTAGATCATAATAGATCCTTTGCCCACATCTGGAACTATTTCATTGTTTCACATTTTGATTACAAATTTGATATTATTGTCAATAAACAAGAACAAACTCTTATTACCACTCGTGGTTACTACAACCATTGTCCAAATACTACACTTTAGGGCTTCCTTATTCACCACTATTGCACACGATTATTTTCACCCAAATTCGCACCAGTCATATTAACACTTTGCTTTGCCTGATTACCTTGCTTTTTCCAGCAAACTCTTGCATAATGCCCAAATTTATGATAGTTAAAGCATTCTACATTGCTCTTGTCATACCTCTGATTCAAACTGATGTTCTTTTTGCCTTGTTTGGAGATATTTTGAGAGCTACTTGCTTCCTCTTATCTATTTGCTCATCCAAAGCTATCTTCATTGCCATGACATCGGCATCTTAAACTCTTTCCACCATGTCTTCCTATCCCCTTGCCTCTTGCATTGGCTTGAGATTTGAAAGATTTCTCTTGGGAAGAAGTAGCATACCTATTTAGGTGTTTCTCATGGGTTTGGAGAGAACCCATCAACTCATCAACTATTGACCAATATTGACAAATTCTTTTCCTCTTCAATGACAATCACTATTGCATTGAACTTTGAAGACAAAATTCACAAGATTTTCTCCATAATCCTTTGTTCCTCCATGGTTTCTCCATTTGTTCTTAGCTAATTCAATAAACCAGAGACTCTTGTATGAAATTCTGAAATGGACTCAGTATCCTTCATTTGAAGAGTCTCAAAATCTCTCCTAAGAATTTGGAGCTTCACCAATCTGACTTTGTCAATCCCTTTGTAACTAGTTTGGAGGATGACCATGCTTCCTTAGCATGGTTAGTTGTTGTTATTTTGGGAAATATCACCTCTGTCAAGGCTTCTTCAATCAAACTCAATGCCTTAGCATCTTTCCTCCTTTTCTCACTCAACTAGTTCTTCTGACTATTTGTGACGGCAACATACTAAGTTGGATCAATAGTATCCACAAACCTATTTGTACAAGGTTCCCACAAATCATTTGCACCAATTATGGTTTTCATATTATTGGTCCAAACATCATAATTTTGTCCATTAAAGGATGGTGGCTTCTACCAACTCTTTTCTTCATCTTGAGCCATGTTTCTTACACAAAAATCTCAAACAACTAGAAAACAAATGCCCCACTCACAAGGATTTAGGCTCGATATCTCTATATCTCTGATAAAAACTTAGAAATCCTACAACTTTGATACCATGAAGCAAATATGAAATCCTCAATTTGGGCAGACCAAAAAATGCATAGAGATTGTTGTCTCAGTCCCCAAATAGTTGGGAACAAAACCATAGAAAATAAACTCAAAACACACAAGGAGACATGAAAACTTTATATTTTCTATCGTGCTAGAAATGATTTACAAAATACAAAACAAACTAAAGCACAAAATCTACTGATTAGAAACTACTGGGCAACGATCAGGAACTACATGCAAACATACAAAATAGAGCTTCTTTGAGCTCACTGCAAACACATGCTCACTTGTAGTTGCTTATAGTCGATAGTAATCACTTCTCTACTAATAGTCCACATAGTCAGGAGCTATCTTTGCTAAATTGACAAAACACACACATGTTGTTGTTAACTAAATTCTCTACACTCACTCTAGAGTTGCACACTTTTTCTCTATTCTGCCGAACTCTCTAGCTTCTGATATGCTCTACCTAACTAGAGAAAAATATTCTCCCTTTTTGTCTATTTTTTGTCTTCTGAAAAAACTCCCCCCCAAATACAAATTTAAAAAAACTTAGCTACCAACATTAATCTCTCTGCAATTTGTAGCTCAGGTCAGAAGCTGTTGGGATGGAGATCCCAACCAAATCTTCCATGTTGTGTTTGTTGTAGCTCCTGACAGGTACGTGGAGAGTTACATGGGGGGTTGACCCCCAGGCTTAGGGAAAACATAAATTCCAAATGATGTGCAATGTGAAGGAATCGATTTTAAACCCACTGACAAAACTTGGGACAGGCCAAAGGAAGAATGAAGCCACAAAAAATGTTGAGCCAAATGGTGCTATAAGTGACCAGTCACCAACAAGATTGCCACAAAATATCTGCCAAATAATAGATTTTGATCAGTAAAATAATGGAAGGAGATGAATGTAGGTACAAGATGGTGCTATTTGATGCAATAGTCAACAGGCATGAACAACAATTGATCATACACACAACTGATCCACCAAACTCCACAAGTCGATCCAACAAAAGGAATCTCTCATTAAAATGATGCCAAGTCTAAATCAATAAAGTGCTCCAAACAAAAAAAATTTGTAAAATTCAATACTGACCTATAAAAAATGGCAATAGTGCTCCACTTTTGATGAAAAGAAATGTTGATATGCTTACAAAATGCACTAGACAATCTAATGATAGCTCTTGGAGGGAGATGGTGCCCAATGATAAATGAGAGATGATCCAAGCAAAGGAAAAACTCCATATGAATAATTTCATCTCTTCAAATAAATTCGATCAAATGAAATGCCTGAACTGAGAATTAGATCCAGCATGTAACAATAATAAAACCACAACTCACAACAACAACACAAATTCCATGTGTCTAAGAAAAAAGCTTGGCAAGAACTAAACAAAAATGGACCAAATATAAAAATCTTTTTCTCATAATATATTTTTTGCACCCAGAATATTGAACTTCCTAGATCTGCAAAAAATATACAAAAATAGAGTAATGACTGAAAAACGAATTCTGTAAGTTGTTGGGAAGTGGGCCTAATGGCCCTTCAACTAATTTTTTTTGTTAAATTTTTTTATCTAAAATATAGGCATATTTATAGCCAAATTTTATGGAAATGGCTTCCTAAATATAATGGTGGAGACAAATTTGGCCTAGGAAGCTCCAAAAATACACTTTGTATACACCTAAAAATGATCTGAAGATAATTAATTAAATAAGAAATTATTTAATTAATCCCCCATCCCAATTTAATTGAATTCATTAGTAATTTGATTAACTTCTCTCATTCATCTACTTATAAATAAATCTAAGGATTTATTTAATAGGTTCATTTCAATAGCCCCCTTTGATTAATTAATCCAAATTAATTAATCCTCCCCCCATCTAACTCATTCTTCTTGTTGGTGTAAATAAATATTCATTATGGATATTATTACACTTTACTTAAGTCAACTTAAGATAATGCATCTCTTCGTAGTTTAGATTTGAGACACTTAGGGAAGTGTGCACATAGGGATAGAGCTTGTAGGAGAAATTCCACATTTTGTGGTCTTGTTTTGTTGTTACACTCCACATTCGGTGGGTCATCCACCTCTTGTGGAATATTATATTATTTCTCCTACCTACCTCTAGTATTTCTTACCTACCCTTGTTTCTCATTGAGCCACATGTCATGATTGTGTGCTTGTACATCCATATGGCCTTGCCTATATAAGAAGGCCTATATTCATTGTATAGGTGAATCCAGTTGATCATTTTTATAATGATGAGAATACAGTTTGTTCTTGTCATTCTTTTGTCTCTATTTTTATACTTTTCATTGTGCCCTTGATCTTGGCAAAATCTCACATGGTATCAGAGCCATTGGGGCTTCATTGATTGGTTTTTGGAGACATCATGGAAGACTTCTATTTTTGGATCTGAGAAATTGCACTTTTTGGAGGCATCATGGAGCATTTTCGACCTCACCATTGCATCCGGGAGGCCGTTTCCATAAAAATCGAGTATAAATTCGACCTATTTTGGCGAAAATCATTTTTTGGGTGTGGAGGAAATTTTCTGCCCAATTTGGGCGGTATGGTATGGAATTTCTAGATTTTTTTCAAAAAAAATAAAATTCTGAAAATTATTTTCTAGTTTAAAATTTTTTTTTGAAAAAAAAAAAAAATTTGAAAATTATTTTTGGGATCCGTACCTTCTACCCAGTCAGCAACGCATAGTCAGCACCCTGTCAGTGCCCAGTTAGCATTTTCTTTGGAAATTTTTAGACCCCTCTCCATTAAGCAGTTTGGATTTTTGGGTCAACTTTGGAGGCCCATAACTTGCTCAATTTTGCTCCTTTTTGGGTGCGATTTTTTTTTATTTGGGCTAATTTTTCATGCTCTTCATAGTGGTGTGGTTATTTTATGGATTTGGTGCATAGAATTTTTGGAATTTTCAGATTTTCTCAGTTGTACCTGTCCAATCCTCAATTCTGCAACTTCAAAGGCCTCGTTTGAGCTCATACGACCTCCTTTTCAGGTGCCATTTTTTTTGAAAGTGCATGTTTTTTCATCTACTTTCATAATCTATGATCAAATTTTAGAGATTTTAAGTAGAAATTGTACTTTCAGATATTGGTCTTATTTGGCCTATTTGGTACTTGTAAATTGCCTGGATCTTAGTTTAGATCTCTTGCATTATTAGTTTGAGTCTCTTTTGGCCTTATTGAGGCAGTTGTAAAATTGAAATCAGAAGTCCACTTTGCCATTTTTTGCATGTGGCCCATTGTACATGCACTAAGTATAAAGTGCCAAATCATCACTTTTGTGGGGGTTCTTTGATTGAGTGAATTTGGGGGGGTGTCGTGTGTGATTGTGCCTCTCTTTCCTTGTGCTCTTTCATTTTTGTTGCAATGAATCCTCATAAATTTCCACCTTTAACTCCACATAATTATGCATCATGGAAAATTAAAGTATGGAGCAAATTAATGGAAAAAGGTCTCACGCATTACATAGATGGAACAATAGCAGCACCACCTAATCCTAAGGTTGATCCTAATGCTCAATTAAAATGGCTCACTAAGAATTTCATGGCTCTTGGAACTTTGCGCAAGTATGTATCAGATGACCTCATCTTTCATATTGAAAAGTGTACTACAATCAAATATGCTTGGGAT
Source organism: Cryptomeria japonica (assembly GCF_030272615.1). Classification (NCBI taxonomy): domain Eukaryota; kingdom Viridiplantae; phylum Streptophyta; class Pinopsida; order Cupressales; family Cupressaceae; genus Cryptomeria; species Cryptomeria japonica. Next base: position 851,237,621 of record NC_081414.1, read on the forward strand.
ATGTTTCAGAAATTGTATGGTCAAGTTGATGAAATCAGAGATTATAAGATTGACAATGAGCTCACCAACTTGGATCCCAAAAGTTTTGATACAATCCAAGATTATGTCACCAAAGCAAATGAGCTAAGAGCAAAGCTTAAGGATTGTGGAATTGACAAAAAGGATGTTCAGTTGATATTCAACTTGTTGGACAAGCTTGCACCAGAATATGTAGTATTTGTGTCTAGCTTCCAAACTCATCGTTTGACAGTGGGGAGTTCCTATGTTATGCCTTCATATGATGCTTTCACAGAAATGTTGATATTGGAACAATCTAAGTTGTTGAACATGGGGCTTCTCAAGTCTTCAAAGTCCCAGGCTTTGGTGGCTAATCAAGGGAATCAAGGAAGTCAAGGCAAAGATTCCAACAAGAAGAAGAAGCACTCCAAGTCTAAGCCACAACAGGAAAAATGACAATCATCCTCTCCATCACAAGGCAATTTTTCATCCTCTTCCAAGAAGGGGACACCACCTAAGAAGGATAAACCAACTTGTGCATATTGCAAGAAGTATGGTCATGATGAGCATCGATGCCACACAAAGCAAGTTGATGAGTTAACTAATATTCTTAAGAAAAACAATATCAACTTCCCATCTGCCTACACAAAGAAGGATTCATCTCCTTCCTCTTCCTCATAGTGTAAGGGAAAGGGGCAAGCATTTGTGGCTACAACAGGTTCTTCACAACAATGGATACTTGACTCGAGTGCCTCATATCACATGGGTTCTACAAAGGAGCAGTTTTCTTCATTGGATCCATCTAAGGTACCTCACATTTACATAGGTGATGATACACAAGTAGAGGTTGAAGGGAAAGGTTCAATTGACATGAATGATGGAACATTTGAGAATGTTCTCTATGTTCCTAACTTGTCTACCAACCTTCTCTCTATCTACCAAATCACTCACTATGGGAATGGGAAAAAGGTTGAGTTTACACCTGATTCAGTTGTGGTAAAGGAACTTGATGATGATGCCTTGGTAGCAGTGGGACAAGTCAATGACAACTCAAGGCTTTATTCATTCTCCCACTTTGTGCCAAGTTCACCTTCTAGGGCCTTGCTTACTCATTCAAATTCTGAAAGTAAGCTATGGCATGAGTGGTTTGGTCACCTCAACTACTGCTATCTTGAGCAGCTCAACACTAAAGACATGGTCACAGGTCTACCTTGAATCAGTTTTTCAGAGGGTATATGTTCAAGTTGTTCCATGGGAAAGCATCCCGAGGAGAAGTTTGATAAGGGGAAAGCTTGGAGAGCTTTGGAAGTTCTTCAACTTGTTCATAGCGATGTAGCAGGTCCATTTCCAGCACCTTCATTTAGTAAGGCCCGCTATGCCCTCACCTTCATTGATGACTACTCCCGCTTCACTTGGGTCTACTTTCTTATTCATAAGAGTGAAATATTTGATAGATTTTAGGACTTCAAGACTCGTGTGGAGAAGAAATCCAGGAAAGTGGTGAAGATTCTTTGTACAGATAATGGAAGGGAATATGTGAACAAGAGACTTGAGGATTTTTGTACATTTGAGGGGATTGATCTTCAACATTCTGTAGCATACACTCCATAGCAGAACGGAGTTGCAGAATGCAAGAATAGAACTCTCAAAGAAATGGCTAGCTGTATGATTCATGCACAGTCTCTTGATCCTGCTTTTTGGGCCGAGGCTATCAGTTGTGCCACACACATCCAGAATCGGGTTCCTCACAAAGTTTTGCAAGGTATTATTCCTTTTGATGCTTGGGCTGGTAGGAAACCGATTGTGAGACATTTTAGAGTCTTTGGGTGTCCAGCATGGGCTCGTGTACCTCCACAGAAACACAAGGCATTGGAACCTCAGAGTCAGCCTTGCATATTTGTTGGATATCCTGAGGGTGTTAAGGCATATAGATTGATGGATCCTGAGACACATGAGGTGTTCATTGAGAGGAGTGTTCACTTTGAGGAAAGCTCTCCTAGCTTAGCCTCTCTACCTCCTCCACCTTCCTCCATTGTGGATAGTGATGCTAGTGATTCAGATGATGAGACTCCTTCAACTCTGACTCACGGGGTTACACCTTCGCAGGGTCCACTTGCAATTGAGGAGCCTCATTCTCCACCTCCACCTAGACCTTGTTGGGCTTGAAAAACACTTGAGTCTACGGGTTTTCTTGTTGGGGATCCTTCAAATACACGAAGAACTCGATCACAACATCAGGATCTTCCAAATGCATTCATTGCTACTGCTTCCGATCCATAGACATTTCGGGAAGCATCAGGGGTTCCTGAGTGGGACCAAGCTACGAAGGAAGAGTATAGTTCCTTGATGAGGAACAACACATGGGATTTAGTCCATCTCCCTAAGGGAAGAAAGAGTGTTTGATGTAAGTGGATCTATCAGACCAAGTATGTTGCAGATGGTAGTGTGGATAAGTATAAGGCTCATCTTGTTGTGAATGGTTTCTCTTAGGTAGCAGGTGTTGACTATACTGAGACCTTTGCGCCCGTAGCCAAGATGAACTCCATTCGCTTGACACTTGCTATTGCTGTAGCTCATGGTTGGGTTGTACATCAGATGGATGTGAAGAGTGCTTTTCTTCATGGTGATCTTGATGAGGAGATTTATATGGATCAGCCATAGGGTTTCATCCAAGATACTTCGTTGGTTTGCAGACTAAGGAAATATGTCTATGGCCTTAAGCAGGCCCGTAGGGCTTGGTATGCCAAGATGGATTCCTTTCTTCTCTTAGTAGGGTTCACCAGGTGTCATTCTGATTTGAATATCTACATTTTGCGACAAGATGACTCTCACTTGATACTTGTGCTCTATGTTGATGATTTGATCATTACAGGGAGTACTGCATCCATCATTAGCAGGGTCAAATCTTCTTTGCATGATAGATTCACTATTACCAACTTAGGTCTTTTGCACTACTTTCTCGGGATAGAGATTTCACAGTCACCTTATGGGATTACACTATCATAGCCCAAGTATGCTCTTGATCTACTTGCACGCTTTCATATGGTTGATTATAAGCCTGCCCTAACTCCCTTTCTTTCAGGAGTCAAGCTTGAGGCTCATTGTTCTTCTCCACTAGTTGATGCCACTTTGTATCATCAGCTTGTGGGTAGTCTCATCTACTTGACCCATACACACCTTGATATTTCATATGCAGTTGGCATGGTTTCCTGCTTCATGTAGGAACCACATGAGCTTCATTGGAAAGCTGCCAAACACATCCTTCATTACATCTAGGGTACACATCACTATGGGATTCACTATGCAGTAGGCATAGGACTTCTCCTGGTTAGTTACATAGACTCCGATTGGGCTAGTGATCTTGATGATCGTAAGTCTACTTCCGGTTATAGTTTTCACCTTGGTTTAGGCCCCATTTGTTGGCAAAGCAAGAAGCAACATGCTATTGCTCTCTTTTCGACTGAGGCTGAGTATCGAGGCGTTGTTAACGCAATGACTGAGACCATTTGGCTCCAGCAAATTCTCATAGAGTTTGGGTTCACCACTCCATGGTTGATAGTTCTACATTGCGACAATCAGAGTGCTATTGCAATCTCAAAGAATCCAGTCCAGCACCAGGGGAGCAAACACATCAAGATTCATATGCACTATATCCGAGAGCTCATTCAGGATCAGGTCATTGATTTGTAGTATTGTCCTACAGTGGAGCAGGTTGCTAACATATTCACCAAACCTTTCACCGAGAGTAAGTTCCAACAGTTGTGAGCTCTCTTGGGAGTGCAGGATGTGTCATTAGGGGGGGTTAGCTGACTTCTCCTTCCTCTCTTATGGGGGGGACTTTTTCCTCTTTGAGGTTTTGTCCTTCTTCTTTGAGAGTCTTTTGTACATTCATCTCTCTTTTGGGGGGGAGTTTTTTCCCACTGGGTTTTCTCCCTTTCTCCATTTGTGAGAGATTACTTTGCATAGTTTTTCTTGCATTTGCATATTGTACATGGGCACCTATCATGGCCTAGTAGCCGGGACCCATCTTGCATTGTTGACTTAAGTCTTCATTCCCCTAAGTTGCACTTAAGGGGGGGTGTTGGTGTAAATAAATATTCATTATGGATATTATTACACTTTACTTAAGTTAACTTAGGATAATGCATCTCTTCGTAGTTTGGATTTGAGACACTTAGGGAAGTGTGCACATAGGGATAGAGCTTGTAGGAGAAATTCCACCTTTTGTGGTCTTGTTTTGTTGTTACACTCCACATTTGATGGGTCATCCACCTCTTGTGGAATATTATATTATTTCTCCTACCTACCCCTAGTATTTCTTACCTACCCTTGTTTCTCATTGAGCCACATGTCATGATTGTGTGCTCATACATCCATATGGTCTTGCCTATATAAGAAGGCCTATATTCATTGTATTGGTGAATCCAGTTGATCATTTTCATATTGATGAGAATATAGTTTGTTCTTGTCATTCTTTTGTCTCTATTTTTATACTTTTCATTGTGCCCTTGATCTTGGCAAAATCTCACACTTCTAATCCTCTAATTAATTAAAATAAATAAATTTATGAGTTGTTGAAACTTAATTATCCTTTTCCTATTTATTTGAATTTATAAATTCAAATTACCCACATGCCTCTTAACTTCTAACCACCTAACCTAACCAGCCCCTAACCTAACCCATTCCACCTAATCCTAGATTTATATAACCCTATCCAATCTTGCACATCCTAACCTCTTATGGTGTGGATACTCTCCCCTTGAGACACATGGCATTTTTTCACATGTATCCTCCCTTGGACACTTGCCCTCTCATGAGCAAGGCTCCTTCACACTTGTCACCACAGAGATGAAAAGTGTCCCTTCCTTTAGCCTCTTCTCCAACTTCCTCAATCTTGGCCCTTGATATCTTCAAATCAGATTTGAACCATCGATTATTGCCACCTCATCTTTGGCCTTGGAATTCCTATAAATATCTCCCATTTTGGAGCACAAAGGATCCCATCTCATTTTCATCTTATGCATTATTACTATAGGCATACACAGTCTAGCATATCATTTAAACATTGTTATTATAGGCAATTGCATCTTAGATCTAGTTTAATTTGATCATTTTCTATTATAATTGTTGAATCATGTAGCTTAATCAATCTCTTTCCTATCTTAATTGCATCATCATCATAGCTTAATCATACATATCATTATCTTAATTAGACTCTTGGACCAATCTATCATAATCAATCTCATCTAGCTTGCATATCATATCATTTCAAATCCTTCATCTAGGTGTAGTCAAGTCATTGGAATTGCTTATCCAGACCTAAGAGGAAATCCACACTCGCATCTCTTAGGAGCAAATAGGTCGCTTTGTCATGGTTTATCTTTCATTTTATTTGAATTTTATAACCATGCTTGTAATGATCTATTGATTGTTTGTGTTGCAGCTGCAGGTACCCTACTTCACACACACAACACACTACACCAAAAATCTCTCAAGATTTCAATCTTTGCATACACCAAGATCTCTTTAAAAATGACTATCAAAGGAACCTATAGGCTCTGATACCATTTAAGAATTGGCTTTGGAGGTAGTCACCCAAGATCTAGAGGCTGAAAATAAAAATCACAACAAGACAGATAGAATATGATAGAATAAATTTTATTCCTATCAATAATGCAATAGAGTTAGACAAGACAAATGAACATAGGAGACCCCTTTTCTTATTTAGCCAAGTTTAGTGAAACAGTGTCATTGCCTCATGACATAATAAGTAGAGTGAAAATATATCAACCCACTAATGTGGAAAAGTACAACCACTGAAGGTGGATATGATAAAGTGATGAAGTGATATGTCCACCTAAAGTGGAGATGCTTCAGCTACTCCTATGCAATTCCCTAATCTGAAAGCTTTAGTAAAGTGTAATTAGGACCTAGGAAAGAATAAGCCAAGGTAAAATACCTTAATTACACCAAAAATAATTTGCATCTTTTCTCTTTGCATAATAATTTTCTCCCTAAGGTGCGCTTAATGGGATGTTAGAAGAAATTTTTATTTACTGATTATGTTTAAGTTGCACTTAGTTATTAGTTGTCATAATTTGATATTTCGTAAGTGCATAGGTATTTGTACCTAGGTAGCTGGTTATAGCTACTCACTACCTACCGTTGAACCACATTGGTGCTCTTATAATTTCTCTTGCCATTCTACAGAGATCTCTTGTATATTATTAGACATCTCAATTTATTTATCTATGGGTGAAATATATTTCTCCTTTTGTGTGAAGGTTTATAACTATTTGTAGATCCTAACATAGAAGTGCATACTTGTACAATATGTAGGCCCAAGTTTTGGGAGGAGCAAGTATCCAAAACTTACAAGCAAAAAATTATGTCTTGGATAAAATTTGTTTTGGAGGATCTAATCAAACACCTCCTTAAAGTGGTGTATATTAATGAGATCTAAACATTTAGATTCAAATGAGTTACCATGTATTGTCACACCAGCTAATCTTCCTAAGGGTTTGAACATGTGGAACTTCTTAATTTATTGTTGAGATCTACTCCTACCTCATCTATCTTGGTTGATTCATAATGGGCATAAAGCATTATTTTGATCAAATTCATGGAATTGTTACAAGACCCTAATCAAATCTAGCTTTTTGTCAAAATCGAACAAACTCTCACACATTTTTGTTGAAAATTATATGTTTATTATTACTTCAGCATTTATTTTTCTTCCAGCCACCCAAAAATTAGTTGGAAACCAATCACATAATTTCTTTTCTCGTAAGAGATTAAAATTAGTACTCAGTAGAATAAAAAAAAAGAATGTTATATTTCTTTGATAAGGATGATGAGATATTCTAAATTTGTTCCAATAGTGGACAATATGCATTGAAAGAGTGGTGTAAATTTCTTATGGATCATAATCTTAAAAATAATTGGCCAAAAATAATTGTTTGGAGCCAATCCAAGTTTTCTCTCCAAAGTGGGGGCATTTTCATGGTTAGCCATGAATAAAAAAATTCTTATTGGCATGAGGATGCATGTATTAAGAATAACAATTTTTTCTATGTACTATGTGGTTTTATATATGAAGATATTAATCATCTCCTCCTCAATTGTAAATTTGTTCTAATGTGTTGAAAATGGCTACAACTTATGCTAGGGTGGCCATGGCTTTTTCCTAATTCTCTTGTTCAGTTCTTCATCTTATTAAGTCTTTCTATTAAAACTCCATTTATACTACCATATGGAAATAAGCCCTTTTATTATGATTTGGAAAATATAGTTTGAAATAAATAAGCACATTTTTAAAAGGAAAATAAGTAATCCCATAGAGGTATTGAGGAAAATTGAAAGGTATGTTTTTAAAAATCTTATGTCATAGCTCCTCCAAATTCCCCCAAAAATCAAAGTCTTCTCCTCCTTAAATGTAATAATTCTAAAGAATTGGAAATCTTTGATACCTATGTCTCAAAATGGTGCATATGCTTAAGCCTCCACAATTAACAGAAGGATTATCATATGGATTCCTCCTCTTAAGAATGATTTTAAGCTTAATTTTGATCATTCTTTAAGGGAAATCCAAAAAAAATGGACATTGGTGCTATTATAGGGGATCATAACAACAAGTCCATCAATTCTACTTCTTTAAAACTTCCAAATGATATAAATAATTTCGCTGAAGGCAATGGTCTACTCTTAGGATTGGAATTATAACTTAAAAATAGAATATCTCAGTTGTACATAGAGAGTGATTAGATGGTCATAATTAATATTGTGACATAGATAAATTCAATAAATTGGAAATCAAACTATATTCTCAATCAAATTAATATATCAATGCAAAGGTTTAGTGTGTATAAGATCAGGCATTTCTATAGAGAAGAAAGTTTTTTGGTCGGTAAGTTGGCAAATTTTTTTATTGATTATCAATCTCAGTAATTGGAATTGGCTCAAGGTATAGATCAACACTTTCAACCATGAGTCAAACTCACAAAGTCTATAGAATCATGCTTCTTGATATAAGACTAGCAGTGCTTTTGGACCATTTAAGTTGTGAAATTCTATTATGACTTGTGTAAATAAAATCACCTATATGTGTAAGGAGTGATATTTGATAATTTATTACCATTTATTTATGGACTCATGAATCATTGTTCTAGCTCATGGCAATGGATATTTCTACACTCATAATCCAAAGATGACCAAACATACATTTAAGAATTTCTAACCAATTTTACTATCTAAGTTGTACCCAGTACAAATGGACATGAGTGACTTTCTTTTGATTGCAATATAAAGATTAAGGATGATTTCTTGGGGATACCAAAGTAAGAATTATCCCCCTTATTTACTCCAACATTTATATAGGATTGTTGAACAAATTTTTTTTCGACATTCTATCTCATAGGTTTCTTGTCATTCTTTTATTCTACTACATTCAAAATGTTGAATCTATGAACATGTCCTCGATAGGAGTTACACCAAGATAAGTTTGTCCATTCAAACCAAATACAGATAAGTTGAGTACAATGGTTGGGCCTATTGGGATTTGCATGAAGATTGCATTAATGAAATGCTATGTTGTCATTGATATCAATTAACCAGTAATGATGTTTTTATAATGTTGTTTTGTAACTGATAGGAAGAGCTAGTGAAGAGAATTGCAACCAGTAGGTGAGTTTCTGGTGGAAACCAATATCACTAAGTAATGGAGAGTTGAACTAGTAAACCCTACCTATTGATATGATAAACCCTAATCAATGAAATTTGGTGAATCGGTTGTATTGGTTTATGATCTAATAATGAGCGGTAATGATTATGACACACATGCATGTTGTATGAGTAGAGTTTCAAATGACTTTTGGTGAGTAGAGATAATGGTTTTTATCTTGGGAATGAGAAAGTTCATTGCATGTAATGCAAATCATCTGATGAGTTACAAAGTTCGATGAAGCAGTGATCAAGGAGCGGTCGAGGCTATCTTGAATGATGTGCATAGATTATTATGTAATCCAACGATCATACTTGAACCAATTTGTTTGTAATCTCTATGAGATAATTAGGTTTGTGTTGTGTTACCAACCTATTGTTTTTTTTATAAGGTTGATGAGTTATTTTTGTTGAAGAGTTGGCAATTTGTAAGTTGAGAGTGAGAGTTTGGTTGCTGAACCAGATGATGTATCTACAGTATGAGTAAAGGCAAATAGGAGCATGAAAGGATCTGAACAAGTAAGTGTAGTGCTATTCAAACATATCAAAAAGCCCCTATTGTCTTCTAATAATTACAACAGTTAAATCCCTTAACTGGGTAAGCTCTAACAAGCTTAGTGTTATTCAAATCCTCTAACTAGGTGGTCCATTAGCTTGGATTTCAAATCCTCTATCGAGGTTACTCCTCATAGGGTATTGCTTCTAATAGGGCATTATAGTCAATCCCTTAACCAGGTGGTCCCTAATAGGATCTGTTCTTAACAGGATGTTTTGGAAAGATTTAATAGGCTTAGCTCCTAACAAGACGAAATTCAGAAGAGTTTACAATACTTGTGGGTATTCATCCCCACCGTGGTTTTTCCCATTTGGGTTTCCACGTCAAAAATATTGTGTCGAGTGGTGAATATTTTTGTGGTTATGTTTACTATGGCTGAATTGCTTAACTACTATATCCACTTTGATAGGTTATGTTAATAAACACCAATCTGAAATGAAGTTTTACTTATGTTAGTAAAGTATTTGGATGTTTGTCAATTTCAAGTTGTTTTATTGTTAGTCTATTATAACAGTCAACTGGTGTAACTTGACATTGATATTACATTTGAAGTTCAGTGTTTTATCTTGACAATTTAGAGTTTTCTTTGAGAGGTTGATTCTGAGATTGGTGAAAGTTTATATCAGTTTTCTATCTACTGATTCACCCCCCCACCCTCTCAGTAGCTAACCAGATCGTTATTCTTTCAGCATACCATCAGGGCCATTCAAAATAGAAAAGTTGAGTACAATGGTTGGTCCATTCAAACTAGATAAATTGAGGGCAATTTTAAAGTTTGAATGTAAAAATGTAGAGTGCTATGCACCAGGTGATAGATATAGATTATGTATTCATGAAGGGGAGAAAGAGCACAAATTGCAATAAATAGTGAGAAATATCAAGTAGAGAAAAACAATACCATTTATATTATTGCCAATAACAGAGCTGTCAGTTACTCTTTTTAATCATACATACATTCATCAAAATAGAGTATTCATGCTATATTAAAAACAAATTATTACGTTCATATTCCTTTCCAAAAGAGAGTGTTTACCCACAGCCACACGAGAACATTCCGAAAACCGTTCCAAAAATGGAATCGTTAAGATCCATCAAATTTTATCGAAAAAGATAGGAGAAAAGAGCAGTAAATGTAGTTGGTGGAGTAGATAGGCTACAAAGGAAGGGGAGATTAGATGTGTCCAGCTGGAGGTCCACGTACACCAAAACTCCCCCTTAATCTTCACTACTAGGATATCTGCAATACCAATTTCTTCCCAAAGATGTTAAAAAACATTCTTTGCAAGCGGCTTTGTGAAGATGTCTGGTAGTTGTTCATTGGTCCCGCAGTACTAAATATTTGTAGGTTCTTCTTGTAGATGTCTTAAATCTAAAATTATTTTTCTCATTGATCATATTGCTTGGCAAGTTGCTGATTTGGCTGCAACATATTCCACTTCAGTTGATGCGAGTGTCACAATTGGTTGTTTCTTTGATGCCCAAGAGATAGAACCCGATCCTAGATGGAAGATATAGCCTAAAGTGTTTTTCCTATCATCCATGCTACCTCCCTAGTCACTATCCATATATTCAATCGGTTTTTTATCCTCTAAAGATGTATAAAAATTTCTTAACTTCTTTTTTTCAGCTATGTACCTTAAAACTCTTTTTCCAGCTTTCTAATGTGATTCCTTTGGTTTGTCCATGAAACTAGAAATGAGACTAACCCCATACATGATATCCAGTCTTGGGGCAAGTGCAAGGTAATGAGTCACAAATTCGCAGAAGCCTGCACGTTGGAAAACATGCTCTTATAAACGGGGGCCCGTTTGTGCTTCGGGCTCCCGAGCCGAAAGGTAAAGGGGGTTCGAAGCAAAAAAAAAAGGGCCCCCATTTTGTTCTAAAATGGGGGCCCACTTTTAAACAAAACGAGGGCCCGTTTTTTAGAAACGGGGGCCCGTTTTTAAAAACGAGGACCCGTTTCTAAAAATGGGCCCCTGTTTTGTTTAAAAGCAGGCCCCCGTTTCTAAATGACATTTTTCCTTTTTTTTCCACAAGCCGCCCATGTTTGAAAATGGGGGCCCGTTTTGTGGAAGTCGATTCCACAACCTACCACTTGGCTCGGGATTAGGCCTGGGATAGGCCTGGGATGGCCACACCTGAGACATGGACCTGCAAATTCAAATCTTCATGAATGAAAGCACAAATATGAACTTCAGAAATAGTTTACGCGCCTCTAATCAAAGAATTTTTATACGAAATTAAAACCCATTTCAGATTATACTGTCTAGATTCTAAATATGTAAATTTATTTAAAAATTGATTATTTTAACTATTTTTCATTTAATTTATACTAAATCGGGTCCATAAATTTGAAATATTAACTAATTTTGTTAATTTAATAACTTTTTTATTTTAAAGAATTTTGGAAAAAAAATTATATGTCATCAATCTACACAAAATTCTTTTGTATTTAAAAAAAAAAATTCAAAAAATGTTAAGTTTACATCAAATTATGTGGGTCGTACACGTCAAATTTTTAAAAAGATAATTATGGCCATTAAAAAATTAATTAAAAAAAAAATATTAGAAAAAAAAATATAGAAAAATATGCTCATCAATCTTCAATGTGTTACAAACCATTTCCCAAAACGGTTTGAGAAAATAATTTTAATTGTGTCAAAAAGTGTGGGTCGTACACATGCATGGTATGGTCCTGAAACAGGCATTTTTAAAACATAGTTTTCAGAACTCCATTTAAAAAGTTATTTTTTATTATGTGGGTATTAAAATAAATTATATATTTGGAAATTACACTCAGAGGGCTATCTTTTATATTACTAACTTTTTCCAAGATTCAATCTCTAAGTATTTCAAAATTTAAGCTCAAATGAGACAAAATCTGAAAATCAGGGAAAACACTTCCACTTTTTGGCCAAAAAGTGGACTCATCTTCTTGCACTGACCCCTTGTGGTGGTTAGATACATAAGGCTGCCAACTAATCTTTTGAATAAGGTTGTGTCAACACTTGGACTTTTTTCACCCTTGGTCAGTTTTAAATCAAATGCAACTGGTGTAGGGGTTGGATTCACATTTCTCATCTTAAATCTCTTCAACAAATCATTAGCATATTTACTTTGACATATAAAAATTCCTTGATTATTTTGACTTACCTCTATCCCATGAAAATATTTCATGAGCCCCAAACTGGTCATATCAAATTCTCTTTCCATGGCTGCCTTGAATGAGTTAAATGACATATTGCTTGTGAATATCAAATCATCTACATACAAATAAACAATTATTATTTCTCCTTCATCATTCACTTTGATATACAATGTTGGTTCATTGCCACACTTTCTAAACCCATTGTTCACAAAATAAGAATTTATCCCATTGTACCAAGCTCTAGGAGCTTGCTTCAAACCATATAGGGCCTTTTTCAGTTTGTATACCTTATGTTCTTCTCCTAAAACTTCATAACCCAGTGGTTGTTTTATATACACTTCTTCCAAAATGTCATGCAAGAATGTTGATTTGACATCCATTTGGTAAACTTTACAATTGTTTTGAGCTACTATAGATAAGACCATTCTAATGATATCCAATATTTCCATTCGTGCATGTGAGATTTTGCCAAGATCAAGAGCTCAATGAAAAGTACAATAGAGAGACAAAATATTGATAGGAATAAATTGTATTCTATTAAGATGAAAATATTGATCAACTGGATCACCAATCAATCAATTGTTACATACAATGAATATGAGCTTTGTTATATAGGCAAGGCAATATGGATATGTGAGCACACAAACATGACATGTGGCTCAATAAGAAAAAAGGGTAGGTAGGAAATAGGTGTGGTAGGTAGGAGAAACAATATAATATTCCACAAGAGGTGGATCACCCACCGAATGTGGAATGTAACAATAGGATAAGACCACAAAGGTGGAAATTCTCCTACACACACTATCCCAATGTGGCACAAACACCCAAGTGTCTCATACCCAAACTAATATGATATTAATTATCCTAAGTAAACTTAAGTAAGGTGTAATAATATCCAACATGAATAATTAATTACACCAAAACCACCCCTTAAGTGCAACTTAGGGGAATGCACTCAAGTATACAATGCAACTAAGCAATGCAAGATGGGTCTCAGCTACTAGGCCATGTTAGGTACCCATGTATAAATGAAAATGAATGAAAACCAATGCAATGAAATCTCTCACAAAGAGGGGAAAGAGAGAAAAACCCAATGGTAAAGAACCCTCCCCAAAAAGAGAGATGAAAACTATACAAGAGAACTCTCATAGAAGTATGTAAGGAACAAAACCCCATGTGAGGAAAAGGTCCCCCCATATGAGAGAAGAAGAAGAGAGACTAGGTAGCCATTCCCCAATGTAGAATCTCTACCAATGATAGAAGCTTTTTGATGAATGAAGAAACTGCTCCACGAACGTCGAACAATATTCCTCCTCCTAGGAAGAAACAAAACCAAAGGTGTATCCATGAAGTCTCCCCAATCATGAAGGGAAGATGTAGGAAAAAAACTCATGATCAATGAAGTCTTTGAAAATTCCTCAAGTGTCCCCATGTCGATGCTAAAGGTTACCCCCTCCAAAGGTGGTGAACGATTCCACACCGATGAAAAAGGCACTCCAAGGTCTAGTGGTGAAGAATGTAGAACAATATCCAAAGACTCACGTGTCTCCTCTAAGCATAAAGAGACCTCCTCCAATGGATGCACAAAAGTATCCACAATCATGTCAACCTCTAAAGAATGATCATGTAGAGAAAGCACAAGAAGGTCAGAGTGTTCCCTCACAAAAATCAAAGAAGGATCATCTTCATCAAAGAGAAGATGAATGTCATCAATGATGTCTCCCAAATATGCAATGTAGGACTCTAAAAACAAACTTGCAATGTCTATCAAGTAGTCATCCTAATGAACTGAAGCTAGAAGACAAGGAATATCCTAGTGCACTGAATCACAAGAAGGAAAAACCATCGCACTAGCTGCATCATCAGGTGTAATAGGTGATCTGATATCAATAGGAGGAGATGAAATGCAAGGCTCAAGAACAAAGTCACATGTTAGAATCCCCAAGTTCAAGTACCCTATGTTCTCCTCAAAATCTGAATCATCAACATAGAAAGAATCAAACTCATCAATAGGAGCAAAATGTGAAAAAGAGTATAACCGAGATGCATGATCAACCACCCCACTCGCAATGATAGCTCTTGTCTCCAACTCAAATGATAACTGAATCAAGTGTGAACTCCACAGTTTTCCTAGTTGCCCCATGTGTGATTTGATAGATGGAAAGAAGATTGTTTGTCAAATGGGGTACACACAACACATCATTGAAGTAGTTATCCCCAATGGAAATAGATCCTTTCCCAATCACATCCATGTATGTATGATTTCCCATCCAAATTTGTGGCATGGTGCAAATCTCAAATATAGAAAAAATAGACTGCAAAGATGCCATATGATGAGAATCCCCTGAATCTAGAAGTCATCTCCTTGAATCATGACTTGTAGTAGTACAAAGAGCTTGTCCCTTTCCTTTATCTATCCCAAAAGAGTGATCCTTTCCTTTATCCTTTTCCTTGGAAGAAGAAGTCGATGTAGACATTCTAGAAGGTAGGTTGATTTTGTTCTTCTCAAGAAGATTCTTCAACTCATCAATATCCTTCTTGTAACAATGATGTTCATCATGTTTTGACTTCTTGCAATATGCACAAAACAGATTGTCCTTATAAAATTTGCTCTTAGGTGAGGATGTAGAATCACCTTGTTGTGGAGAGGATGATTGTGCTCCATATTGTTGTGGTTTTGACTTAGGTTGTTTTTTATTCTTGCCTTTTCCTTTATTTCTTTGATTCCCTTTAGTAGCCACCAAAGCTTGTGACTTTGAAGATTTGAGAATCGCCATCTTGGTCAACTTATATTGCTCAAGTATCAACATCTTCATGAATGAATTGAATGAGGGAGAAGTGTAAGAGAAACCTTGAGCTAACCTATGGGTGTGAAAGCTAGATACAAAGGTTGCATACTCTGATGGAAGCTTGTCCAATAAGTTATAAACTAATTGAGCATCCTTTTTGTCAATGCCACAATCCTTTAGCTTTTCTTTTAGCTCAATTGATTTTGTGACATAATCTTGGATTGTCTCAAAATCCTTGGGATCTAAAGTTGTGAGTTCACTATCAAGCTTGTAGCCCTTAATCTCATCAACTTGACCATATGTACAATTTCTCATAAATATCCCAAGCCTCTCTAATTGTAGTACACTTATCAATGTGAAAATTCAGGTCATCTGATACATACTTTCTAAGAGTTCCAACTGTCATAGCATTTTTAGTGAGCCATTCAATTTGAGCATTAAGATTAGCCATAGGATCAGTTGGTGTTGTAATAGTTCCATTTACATAATGAATGAGTCCTTTTTCCATTAGTTTACTCCATGCCTTAATCTTCCACGAAGCATAATTATGAGGAGCTAAAAGTGGAAATTTAGGAGAACCCATAGCACCAAAATGAAAAAACACAAGATAGAGAGAGTCACAATCACACAAGACACCCCCCCAAATTACTCAATGAAGAAACCCCCCCTAAAAAAAAAAATGATGATTTGACACTTTATACTTAGTGCGTATACAATGGGCCACTTGCAAAACAAGGCAAGGTGGACTTCTGATTTCAATTTTACAACTTCTCAAAATGAGATATAAGAGACTTCAACAAATACTGCAAGTGATCTAAACTGAGATCCAAGCAAAATACAAGTACTAAATAGGCCAAAAATGTCCAAATACATAAACTACAATTTCTACAAAAAATCACTACAAACTAATGGCAGATTATGAAAGTATACGAAAAATTATACACTTTCAAAAAACAAGGCACCTGAAAAGGAGGTCGTATGACCCCAAACAAAAGCTTCGAAGTTACAAAATCTAGGATTAGACAGGTATAGTAATGAAGATCTATGAATTTTGAAAAATACGTCCATTAAAATAAGAAAATTCCTCCACCACTACGAAGAGCACAAAATTCTAGCCCATTTCAAAAAATGTTGCACCAAAAATGGAGCAAAAATGAGCAAGTTAGGGCCATTTGAAATTGAATTGAAATTTCAAAAATGCAAATGAAGAGGGGGTCAATTTTTTTCAAAATACTGCTGATGCAGTGCTAGCATCACCAAACAACTTGCTTAAATTTGACACCCATCTAGCCGTCATCTAGTCATCACCCCCTGCAAGGTGTTTGTACTGTAGATATATGATGGTGTGGCACTTGTTGACATGGCAATATAGATGGTAGGTTGTGTGGTAGTCGTACACTGATGTGGACTATGACAATGTATTTTGTATGCACGCGTGGTGGACTAGGTTTGAGGTAGGGCTGGGAAAACTCATTGGTGATTGTGAATGCTGACGCTAAGAACATGATGGTCGGTAGGTTGTGGGGGCAGTGGGTGCTGGAGGTGCCAATTGGAGAGTTTGGGTCACCGGCGCGATGACAAGGGATGGATGTCAGCAGTCACGGGGATACAGTCGAAACACAGAAAGGATGTGATTATCGGAGAAGGCGGTCAGAGTTGTATGGGGCCCAGTGGGGAGGAGGTCAGGAATCTACAGAAAATGAACTAGTAGGGGCCGTCAGTGGGGTACAGTGATTCCCAAAATTAAATAAGTTCTACAAAGAAAATGATTATAAATAATGTATGGGTCACAGGTCTGCAGACCCCCCAAAAATATATAATAATTTATTTATTTTAAATAAAATTTTACAAACCAAACACCTATGAATTAATACTGTAGGCACCTAAAATTGTCCAATCTAATTAAAGAAATATCTTTATTTATTTAATTATTTTAACCTAATTCTTCTATTAATTAAATAAATCCTTCTTTATTTAATTAATTCATTTATCCTCTTCTAGCCTTATTTCTCATTTAAATAAATACATTTATTTATTTAAATTATCCTTTTCTTAAATTAAATAAATATCTTATTTATTTAATTGATCCCACTTCTTTTATTAGTTAAATAAATCTTTATTTATTTAATTAATTCATTAGCCTTTTCTACCCATGACACATGTCATTCATCTCTTAATTCATACACTACCTACCCCTTTCATTATTTTATTATTTCTTTTACCTACCCTCTAATCATAGCCGACCTCTTTTTACACCTCTCAATCTTATCCCTCTATTTTATATAGTGTCTTCTATATAAGGAGATGCTTCTTTCATTATCAAACCCTGACAAAAACTCACTATGCATTCAGCCACACTACGCTTTTGAACTTTCATATGCTATCCTACTTGCAACCACATTTTCGTTCTTTGTTGAGCTCTTGTGCACATAAAATCTGAGAGCAAATATATCAAGCAAGATCAATGGAGATAGGAAGAATGGAGATCCAAACCCTATTGGAGTTGTGATGGTATAATCTTTGTGATTTCATTTGATTTGCATTGTCTTAGGTAATCTTCATATGTTATGGTGGATCTTTGTTGTTGTTAGGCTAGGGTTTTGTGGTTGAATTCATTTAGTCTTTCAATATTGTTGTTTCCATTTTCACCATATACATTTTGGCATGCCCCGTGGGACATGGATTTTTGTTAGATCTGTGTTTTTGGTAGGTTTTTCTAGCCCTATATTATTGTTTTGTAAAACAATTTGGAGAATAACCTTGTGCAACTAGGGTTTTGGACACAAAATCAAGATCTTGGAGAGATTTGATAATATCTCACAAACGGCTTGGAAATTTTGCACCAAATTGTTTTTACAAGTTGAAGACAGTATCAAGACCTCACAAAGAAAAATTCAGATCTATTGGAGCATATTTTAATTTTGTATGAATTTTTTATGAATTTTCATAAAAAATTAATTTTGAGAGCAAATGAGTGAATTTTTCAAATTTTCTTACATTTTTTGAAATCTTTCATAATTATACATAGGATCTATTCTTTGTGATTTTAATTTTTATACAAAATATTTCCTTAAAAATCGGATCTTTAAAAATTAGGGTTTTTCCTTATTTTGATCAAATCTCACAAACGACTTTGAATTTTGGCATCAAATTTTGTTTACAAGTCAGAAAAATTATCAGAAATGTTCAGTAAAAATTGCAGATTTTTTGGATCAACATGTCATTTTATATGAATTTTTTATGATGTTTCATAAAAAATTAATTTTGAGAGCAAATTAGTGAATTTTTTAGATTTTCTTACATTTTTGGAAATCTATCAAAATTATACATAGGATCTGTTCTTTGTGATTTTAAATTTGATGCAAAATCATTACTCAAAAATCAGATCTTTGAAAATTAGGGTTTTGCATTATTTTACTCATATCTCACAAACTGCTTGGATCTGTTGCAGCAATTTTTTTATGTAGTTTTTGAAGACCATCAAAACTCTAGTAAAAATTTTAGATTTTTTGGATCGATTTTGCATTTTATATGAATTTTTTATGAGTTTTCATAAAAAATTAATTTTTGGAGCAAATTAGCAAATTTTTTGGATTTTCTTACATTTTTGGAAATCTCTTGAAATGTTACAGGTGGTCTTTTTTTATGATGAATCAGATTTTTGAATTGGTCAGCAAGATTCATTGTTGAAGGCCCCTATTTCACAAAGTCTTTTAGATCTAAAATTTACCTAACTTGTGTGCTTGTAGGAAGGGGTGATCATTTGAAACAATCCAAACTACTAACAAATCTTTGTTGTAGGACCTTGGCAAGGGTTTTTGATCTTTATTGTGTGCTTTTTTCTTATAGACTAGCAAACACTTCAATTGGTGCACTAAAATTGAACCATTGTCTTTTGTGTCTTGGGCAATAGGCTCTTTTTGTTTAATCTTTAGAGGGCCTGTCTCCCCTTGTGGTCATTAGGACTACTAGTGAGGAGAGAACGACCCAAGTGGTAGCGAGGAAAACCTACCTCTTCCGAACCACTATAAACAACTATATTCATGGTGAAAACTATGGATAACATGTGCTGATTAGTTCATACCAACATTATGTCTCCCCATAAACCTGTTTGATCAAATTTATTTGATCAGTTGTAGGGCGTAACCCCTACTAGCTAGGAGCCTTCTGTATTTACAGAGCTGAAAGTGCCACATGTATGGCCACACAAGCAGATGCCCTTACTAGCACCTTTTTGTTTTAGAAGCCAAAATCCTTCTAGTTGTTGGGGTAGGAGGTCGGACCTCTAGTAGCTTGGTTTTCGTGGGGACTGATGCTTGGCTGCCCCGAGAAGTGAGTGCCGAAGGTGGAGCCAGTGGGGTCAAGCATCTAAGTATCTAATCTGAATAGCGTAGCCTTAGGGGAAACTCCATGTGGGATCAACAACTATTGTCCTGGCCAACCATAAGAATTGTGCTTGTCTTATTTTGAACTATCAAACATTCAAGATCAAACATCAAAACATTGTGTCTTCAAGTGTATGCAAAACATTTTTACATCAAACAACACACTTTTCTTTGAGTCTAAACACTTGCAAACATTGAGTCTTCATCATCATTGTGTCCTGTTGTCACGAAAAACAGTCAAAACATTCAGATTTGGTCACAACAAAGAAACTTCACAAATTGGAAAAATTTACAGTCCAACAAACAAGAGCAATCAATTTCAGAATTCTTGAGCTCCTAAGTTATTTCTCTAGATTTTCATCTAAGCAATCAACCTGTCTTTGGGTCTCACAAAGTCCATCATTTCTTTACACCTTGCATTACATTCACATTTGTCTAAACTTGAGTCAAAAGGTCACTTGCTTGTCCTCATCTTGCTTTGTCAACACACTACATACAACAACATTTTGCTAAGTGGTCCCTCATCAAGGTCTATCACCTTTGGGTCTCATTTAGTCTTACTTATAGTCAAGGTCAACTTACCTCATCAAGAGAAACTATCATCTCTTTGGAAGCCACACCTACTCTACTACATACATACTTGGTCTTACACTTTGGACATTGCAAGTAAACCTCAGATTCATTTACATTCCATTCAACTCTTGATCTTCCATACTCTTTTCCATTTTCATCTAGTCTCACACATCTTGGTCAATACCTAGTTCATGGTTGAAACCCGTTCCCAAAAATCTAGGAGAGAAGCTAAAGAGGCTCAAGAGTCTGCAAACATGAGTTCCTATGAGTATGACAATGATATCTTTTTCAATTCTAATCATACTACATTACCTGACATGGATGCCTATAGAAACATTCCAAATGTTGAAAACATTGACACTACAAACAACAATGATACACACAATGACAATATGGACAACATTTCAATACATTCCGCAGAAGTGGAAGACTCCATTATGGATCCCCATTTCAATCGATTGGTTGAGGAATAAATGAGGAGAGATAGACAATATTTTTACAAGTGATGGCACAAAGTAGAGCCAAGATACCTCATGATTTTGACATGTCTCGAATAATGGAAAATCGACCTTTGCAACAAACTCAATCCAAAATGGATCAAAGGAGGCCTAATAGTGGAGGCAAGAAAGGACCACATATGGTGCCTGAATCACCATCATCTTTGTTTCAAAAACCAGAGGTCCCACATACACATGGTCAAGCGTATGATACTAACCTCTGCAGACCATTATGGAAGTCTTATGCAGAAAAATACACTCAAGCACATGCTAATGCTAAAGACCTACCACCAAAGCAATTGGATATCCAAAGGCATGCTCAAAATTTGGACACAAGGAAACCCTGCGTCAAATTTGGGGGCAACACATTAGAACATGAAATGCCTGTAGAGTATGGTATACATGGACAAAGAAGATATTCCATTCCTCACCATGACTCTATACCAAGTGGTCCATATACATAGCATCATTGTAGACCTCCTCCATATGAACATGTGTATGATCAATATCATCCATATATGCAACATGCTCCTCCTCCACTTGGTGATTCAGGCATGGGGTATGGTCCAAGAAGTCGGTCTCCACCGAAGAATAATTTGGAGCAACAAATTAGGGACTTACAAAAGAAAATGGAGGACATAAATACACTGAAGCCAACATACACAATGAGAGACATATGTCCTTATCCATTTGACAAGAGCATTCCAATGCCTCCTTTTCCTACACACTTTGTGCCACCTAAGTTTGATAAGTATAGAGGAAAAGGGGATCCTAAGGCACACATAGGATAGTTTTTCACAACTTGCATTGAGGTAGCTTCAGAAGAGACATATTTGATGAGATTATTCCCACAAAGCCTAGGTGATCAAGCTATGGAATGGTTCTCCCAACTTCCACCTGGTATTAAGTCATGGGGTGACTTAGCAGAGGCATTTATTCTACATTTCTCATACAACATAGAGATAGACATATTAGTCACTACTTTGTGCAACACCAAGCAAAAAGATGGAGAGTCTTTTTCATCATTTTTACAAAGATGGAGGAATCTAGCCAGCAGATGCTCTTGTGAAATTCCACAAAAACAAATGGTAGAAATGTTCACCCAGAATGTTAACAAAGACATTGGTTATGACCTAAGAAAAGCTTGTTTGTCTACCTTCAAGGACGTCAATGAAAAAGGCTTAGCGACAGAGAAGGTCCTAATTGAACAAGGAGTTATTAAGATATTCAAGGAAAACAAAGATGACTTTAAGGAAAAGATAAGCCAAGATTTTGGAATAAAAACAAGAACACAGTCAATGATGGTGTTGTGGATGCCAATACGATGTGACCCAAAATTGTCTTTTCTGGATCAAGCTCTACAAACAATCAAGTGAATACTCAAACAACTTCCAAATCACGAAGGAAGTACACTCCATTGGGAGAACCACTTGAGTCCGTTTTCAAAAAGTTAGTGGCAAACAAGATAATCACAATTCTAGATTTTCCTCCATATGAGCCAAAAGTCAAACCAAATTGGTGGAATGATGATGAATATTGTGAATTTCATAAGAGAAAAGGTCATAAAACAGGTAATTGTCATCGATTGAAGAACATCATACAAGATCTCATTGATAGAGGTGACATTGATATTGAAGGACACTCATCCAATCAAGAACATGAGATGTTTAAGGAACCATTCCCAAAACATGACAAGGGAAAAGCTACAGCCACAGATGACAAAACCAACTATACCAGAGCATCCTATAACTATGATTCAACTATCAATCACATTTCAATGGACAATTATGTCTCTACCATTATCGTGAAGGACAAAACACCTGAGAATTCTACCCAAAGACCCAAGATTGTCCTAAAAAGCATTGGATCTTCTTCCAAACCTACCTCTAAATGTAATGTCACTACTCATCGAGGTAAATTCACTTTGCAAGGTGCTCTAGCTAAAAATACCGCTTCCTCATCGACCAAGCCTGAGTATGATCTTGTAGAATAGTTAGGGAGGACACCTGCGCTCATCTCCATCCTTAAGCTTTTGCGTATATCCCCCGCACATAAAGCTATTCTTGAAAAAATCTTGAGAGACATCTCTATCCCTACCGATCTGAATGTGGACCAGTTTCAAGCCATGGTGGGATACCTTTCTGCTCCACACTCACTTACATTCACAAAAGCTGATGACGCCTCCGTAAGTCAGCCACATAATGCACCTTTACACATTGAAGCCTTCCTACACAAACATCGAATAAAATGAGTCTTGATAGATGGAGGAGATGGTCTAAACATTTGTACATTGAGCACAATTAAACAATTGGGATATTCTGATAAAGCTGTGAATTCTACAAAAAAAATTACCATCAATGCATATGATGATGAAGAGCGATCATCCAAAGGCACAATCACCTTGCCCCTCAAAGTTGGGACCATTATAAAGGATGTGGTTTTTCAGGTCCTTGATCTAGATCTCACATACAACATACTCTTGGGACGTCCTTGGATTCATGAGATGAGCACAGTACCATCTACATATCATCGATGTATCAAGTTTCCACACAATGGAGTTGAAGTGACTGTCAAAGCGGATCCAAATCCATTCATATATTGCAACAATCTGCAACCTCGATCAGAAATAACAATCCCAATCAATCAAGAAGCTATTCCTTCGTCAGCATATGTGGATCTAGAATCCTTGAAACCTTCTACATCAAAGAAAGTAGAGCTCAAAGAAAAATTCAAGATTAAAGATCTGGGATGTGGTGAGTATATCTTTCATGTTGATCAAGTCCCACTATCTCCTAAGGTATTCAGTCAACAAGAACAATCTATAAATAATTTGCAAGGAATTGGGTATGAACCACCTAGTGTTGTGGCTACTGAGTCTGAATGCAAATCTCCTCTAGTGGTGTAAGCAACTCTTGATATCAATAGTCCTAAGAGCGATTCTAGCAAAGAATCTATTGAGCATATCACCAGCCCTCTTGAGAACTCACATAGCCTTAACATTTCATCCACTCATTCCATTTCCACTCCACTCCTAGACTTGGATCAATAAGAATTACAAAAGCCCTTACTCATTGCGGATGAAAAATCAAGCTTTGAAAAGAAAAAATTAAAAGTCAAAACTAAAGAAAAGTCCTTCACTCCAAATCAAAATCAAAAGCTATTGGACTCTGCAAAAATCAAAGTCAAGGATAAAAATCCTATGAAGCAAAAAAGAGCAAGAGTTGATCTCCCCTAATATCAAAATAACTGGGGGCAAAAGTTCTAAAATTTCAAGTCAAAAAACATACTTGTTGATCCTAAGTCTCCATCATGTCATGCTACTTTCACTTATTATCACAATCATAAGCCTTCATAACTCAACCACTTGTTTTGCACACTCTTTCCCTTCCAGTGATACATCATGGACCTTTAATGGATCTTACTTGAAGGATTTTGTTGTCAGAGATGCCCAAACTTATTTAGGTGACACGCATATGGGCCTGCGTAGTCCACACACTAGTAATTCTATTTCAATTCCTTCATCAAGGAAGATAGTCTCTCGAGCTACACATCATTTAGTCAAGGAACAATGCAGCTACAATCATATGATAAAGCCTCACACATTCAAGGTGGGTGACTTAGTTCTCAAAGAAAATCCTAAAAGTCAGCAAGACAAAGAGAAGAAGGGCAAGTTTGAACCAAACTGGCTTGGTCCTTACATCATCACAGCGGCATATGGATCTGGTGCATATCATCTCTCAACCATAGAGGGTGAAACTTTGGAGGATCCTATCAACAAAATGCACCTTTGCAGGTTTTACACATAGCTCTTCAGAGTATCCTAATTCAAAAAAACAAAAAAATAAAAATAAAAATAAAAGCAAAAATGATCAAAATTACAAAAAAATCATAAAATAAAAAATCATTACTTGGTGAAAACCTTACAAACAAGCACCTTGTGACACAAAAGAAAATTGAAAAAATAGAAAAACATTTTCGTCCAACGGTGAAAACCACTTCGGTGGCACCGTGGGCAAGTACCATGGTGAAAACTGGGTCACCAGCGCCATGCGTAGAGACATTGCTCCTCCCTCCTTCAAGACTCCATTTTATCTTTCACCTTGCACACACTCATAGCCTATTCATCCACAATAAACTTACCCATTCCCATCATGGCTTGTTATTGATCTACCTAAGATTGCTTAGCCATTCCTAATAACCCCCTTTTCCCCCGCTTTCCATCCATAATAAATCAGCTCCTATATGTGGCTAAGGCAGATCCTACGTCTAGTAATGGGTGTGGAATTGAGAGCATCACATGTTTCGAGGAGTACATTTTCTTCCAATTTTCTTCAGTCTATCCATGCACAATCTGCAATAAAGCAATATCTGCATCGCCAATCTGCAATAAAGTTCCATTTTCTTCACAATAAAGTATCAGTTTCATGGATTCAGTCAGTTTCAAATGAGACACAGTAGCAACAATGGGCTTCAACAAATCAAATCTTTCAATAGACTCAGACAACATATGGTTTAGTGCTATCTATCCTTTTTGTGAAAGTAAACAATGTGACCACAATCAAATAAACTTATACAAGTGACAAGAGACACTAAACTTGAGGACTACAGTGGATGTTGGTGTCGATTCTTGGTTTTCTTTTGATTTTATTTTTTTGGTGACATGTTTTTTAGCTTTTCTAGGATGTCTCTGACTAGGGATTCTATCTCCGGGATGTCTTTGACTAGAAAGGCGAGGATAGGGTATCGTCACCTATTTTTCTTTTGTTGTCTATGGATTGTCTCCTAGTAATGCTATGACTTGTCCAAGGATATGAGGACACTGTGAGTCTAGTATGAACTGGGGCATTCTTTGTTTGCAACTGTCTTATCTCCATGCAAACAGATACAATGACTTTATGGGTCAAACATATGCCTCGATTATCATAACCTATTTTTCCATAATAAAGCTCAATGACGATAACGCACAAGAAGCTCTTTCACTTCCATATCTTCTATCTTTCATCCCCCTTTCTTGATTGACTTCCATCATCCTTCTTGAGTCCATGTAGCTTACTATCACATGACTGAGTATAATGACACACCAAAAACATTTGCATCTCATGTAGTTTCACCTGCATTACCACATATTAGCATTTCATACATACACATATAGATATCACAATTGCATCGCATCTTGCACACAACACATATTAGCATATTTTACATTTTCATCATGTAAATAATTATTTGCATTATCATGTTCATTTGCATTTCATATATTCACATTTGCATTGGAATAACATATAAAAACATAAAAGAACAAAAATATTGTATTTCATTATGTACATATTTGCATCCCTATCATAACCATCACATAGAAACATACATCACATAGGTACACATGCATATAGCTGCCACAAGGAAGAATCATCTCATATATATATGATACAATGATGTCAAAATACATATGGCTACAACCAATCCTCGTGTCACCCTGTTTGGATAGAGGAACCCACTGATCACTCCTGCCAACACTGGTGGTAGTGCTAATCCTGTCCGTGTCATGGTATCCCAAGCCACATGTCCAACCCTCATCTCCAATCTTGGATCCTGGAACACTCGTCTTAGTGCATCCATGTCAATTCCCCATCGATCGGTATCCTCAAAATCTTGTATACATCCTCTAAGGTGATTGTCATCTCACCCATCGGCAAATGAAAACTACAAGTCTCTAAGTGCCATCTCTTAGCCAATACAATCAAAAACCCCATGTTCACCTAAAAATCAGGCACATACAGAATGTATCTCAGACCCATAACCTCAATGGCAGCCCTGTCCTCGAATGTCAACTCTGGTCATAACCTCTGAATCGATGGGAATCTCTCCCGTGACTCCAACATAGGTAAGTACTCCTGCAGTCAAGCAAAGTGATCATGTCAGTCAAAGTGACACTCACCGTTCATCACAAAGTGTTGCTATCTATCCAAGTGACACTCAGTGTTCATCACAAAGTGTTGCTATCTATCCTAGTAACACTCACTGTTCATCACAAAGTGTTGCTTCTATCCTAGTGGTACTCCCTGTTCATCACAAAGTACTACGTGTTTTGCACTCCCTGTTCATCACAAAGTACTACGTGTTTGCACTACCTGTTCATCACAAAGTGCTTCTCATATTGGTACTCCATGTTCATCGCAAAGTGCCTTGATCTATCTTATCTTAGGGCCTCTTCTTGAGTGTATCCTCTTGAGTAGTTTCCTAATTGGCAACATATGTTCCATCACAGAATTGTCAATCCTAGCCCTATTTGTTATTCTAGTCTTCCCTAGAGGATCTGATTGAGTGTATCCTCTTAGCAGCTTATCCAATTGACAACGTATCTTCATCACAGAACTGTCGATTTGGCCTAGAAGACATAAACGCACATTCATGACACAGATGCAGCTACACATTTTTGACAATTTTTGACATATCCTAAAAAGAATTTATTACCCTACCTATAATTCATTAATGACAACATTTATTGCGACAAACTACAAGGAGGTTTTGCGGTACTTACCGGCTCTCCTGCATCTGCTGGCCTTTGAAATCGGCGAACGAGATCGAATCTGTGCACCAATGCCATCGCTGCTGATTGCGGCTACTCTATTCTCTCTCTGCACTCTGATCTCTTGGATGTGTGGATGACAATGAGGATGTTTTTCCCTCATAGTCTATCTTATAGACTGCCTTAGCCCTCTTTTCCTGAGTTAGTCTTCATTATCCAGTGACTCTGTCACTCTATCCTATCCGATCAATCCATTCTAGCCTTTCTTTCTTATCGAGAGATTGTTTGCCATCTTTTCAGACATTTTCGTCCAATCTCTTGAGGGGGCAAATTTGTATCAGTTCATCTTATCTTCTTTGAAACAACACAACAAGCTGCATTGTCTCAAAGAGGGGCAAAATGTAGACACCTAAAATTGTCTAGTCTAATTAAATAAATATCTTTATTTATTTAAATATTTTATCCTAATTCTTCTATTAATTAAATAAATCCTTATTTATTTAATTAATTCATTTATCCTCTTCTAGCCTTATTTCTCATTTAAATAAATACATTTATTTATTTAAATTATCCTTTTCTTAAATTAAATAAATATCTTATTTATTTAATTGATCCCACTTCTTCTATTAATTAAATAAATCTTTATTTATTTAATTAATTCATTAGCCTTTTCTACCCATGACACATGTCATTCATCTCTTAATTCATACACTACCCACCCCTTTCATTATTTTATTATTTCTTTTACCTACCCTCTAACCATAGCTAATCTCTTGTTACACCTCTCAGTCTTATCCCTCCATTTCATATAGTGTCATCTATATAAGGAGATGCTTCCTTCATTATCAAACCCTGACAAAAACTCACTATGCATTCAGCCACACTACACTTTTGAACTTTCATATGCGATCCTACTTGCAACCACATTTCTATTCTTTGTTGAGCTCTTGTGAACATAAAATCTGAGAGCAAATATATCAAGCAAGATCAATGGAGATAGGAAGAATGGAGATCCAAACTCTATTGGACATGTGATGATATAATCTTTGTGATTTCATTTGATTTGCATTGTCTTAGGTAATCTTCATATGTTATGGTGGATCTTTGTTGTTGTTAGGCTAGGGTTTTGTAGTTGAATTCATTTAGTCTTTCAATATTGTTGTTTCCATTTTCACCATAAACAAATAGAAATATATTGTTTTTTTTAAAACCACAAAGAATAATTTTTATTTTTTTTTTTGAAAATTTGTACCTTACTTTGCCAAATTAGCTAAAATTTTCCTCCAAAATTGATTTTTTCTGAAATAGGTCGATTTTATACTCAATTTTTTTAGAAATGACCTCCCGGACTCAACCGTAATGTCCAAATCAGTGTATGACTCCCCAAAAAAATGCAAATCCTCAAATCCAAAAATTGAAGCCTCCAAAAGACTAATCAATGAAGCCCTATAGGCTCTGATACCATGTGAGATTTTGCCAAGATTAAGAGCTCAATGAAAAGTACAATAGAGAGACAAAATATTGATAGGAATAAACTATATTCTATCAAGATGAAAATACTGATCAACTGGATCACCAATCAATCAATCATTACATACATTGAATATGAGCCTGCTCATATAGGCAAGGCAATATGGATATGTGAGCGCACAAACATGACATGTGGCTGAATAAGAAATAAGGGTAGGTGGGAAATAGGTGTGGTAGGTAGGACAAACAATATAATATTCCACATGAGGTGGATCACCCACCGAATGTGGAATGTAACAACAAGATAAGACCATAAAAGTGGAAATTCTCCTACATACACTATCCCAATGTGGCACAAACACCCAAGTGTCTCATAGCCAAACTACTATGATATGTATTATCTTAAGTAAACTTAAGTAAGGTGTAATAATATCCAACATGAATAATTAATTACACGAATAGTGCAAAAGTTTTATTGTAGTCTATGCCTGGCTGCTATGTGAAGCCTTTAGCTACTAGTCTTGCCTTGTGATTCTCTACTTTTCCATTAGCATTATACTTTGTCTTGTAAACCCATTTAACTCCAATCACATCCTTGGCTTTAGGAAGCTCTACTAGATCCCAAGTTTTATTCTTTTGTATTGACTGAATTTCTTCATTCATGGCTGCAATCCAATTATCATTTTTATGGCATCATCAAAATAAATTGGATTGTCTTGTGTGAAGAATGCAAAATTAGAGCATAAATCATCATTTTCAGCCTCTTGTATTTCATCATATATCTCCCTTAGACTTCGTTTCTTCTTTGAAGTGTTTATGAGCCTTGATCTTAGTGATGCAAGTGTTGGATTAGAAGACACACTACTGTTATTACTTGCCAAAGTAGTAGGATTTGGAGTGGTAGGTGTTGTGGGAACATTTTCTTGTGTAGTAGGATTCACGATGGTGTCATTCTCTTCATTTTCTTGTGGAACACTAGCTGCAATTGTAGTTGTTTTATCTATGCTTCCATACCATGCTTCTTCTTCAACACACTCAACATCACTTATTATTATTAGGTCCTTTGTGATAGGATTTTATATCTTATATCCCTTGGATTGTTCACTATATCCCACAAATATGCAAATCTCTCTTCTATCATCTAATTTATTTCTCAACTCTTGAGGTATCAATGAGTATGCCAAACATCCAAAGACTCTCAAGTGTTCTATATTGTACTTCCTTTTTCTCCAAGCTTCTTCTGGTATTTTATTTATCACTACTTTTGTTAGACATCTATTTAATATGTATACTGAACATGCAACTACTTCATCCCAATACTCATTTTCCAAGTGTTTTTCTTTTATCATACTTCATTCCATTTTCATAGATTGTGTGCATCAAGATTGTGTACAAAAAAGTGGACACACACCAAATTATTTTTTAAAAATAGCAACTATGTTCGCGGTTTTAAAATTTTAAAAATCCCCGTACGCGGTTAGGTTCATTGTGCCTGAGCCTAAAGGGACAAAACTGCATATGTGGTCCTTTAGGAAATAAGAGCACATACACGGTCCTTTAGGAACTAGGACACCATACGTGGTTTTAGTTTCTAAAGAACCATGTACGTCCGGTCCCTATCAATAATTTTTTTTTCTGACAGTCGACTGTATTCTTTTCTTCCACAATCAAGAGTGAGTTTTAGGGGTCTTTTTGTTCCAAACCACGCACATGATACATATTTTCACACCCAAATGCCATGGAAAGAGGCTAGTTACACATCTTTTTTTGTACATTTGATAAATTTTATTTAAGTTTTCAATTTAAATTCGTTGATTTTGATTTTATGATTTTAATCTTTTGTTACCAATATCAGATTCTAAAAATATAGAACTGCAACAGGATGCACCTCAAAACCCACAGCAAAACCCTCAAGATACACCTCTAGCTCCTCCTTTAGACAATAGAGCAGCTACACATGAGGATTTTCTTAATCAGTTAGGGTAAAACACTGCTAAAATAACTAGACTAATTAATATATTGAAAACTGATAGTTCTAATACTTAATGTAAGTACAGATCCAATAGCCAACAAGATGAGAGGGTGGGGTGAATCATACAAACTTAATCTTCCATAAAAACATCAGATTCAACTTGGTAACATATATTTCAGTAATATCACCAAAAATGCTAAACATGCAAACTCAAAAGCATATAAACATCATAAACCTCATAACACCAGATTTAACATGGAAACCCAAATAGGGAAAAACCACTATGGGATTTCGGACCCACTAAGAAATATACTCTTCTAGAGTATGCTCGGTTAAAAGAAAATCTTGTTAAAGATTACAAACACATTGCTAGATGTGACCTGGTTAAGGGATTTCCCTCAGATCTGTTAGGATCTTCACCTTGTTAGAAGTGACCTTGTTAAAGGATTTGAAACACTCAATCAGAATATTACCTTGCTAGAGGGTTTTACAAATAAGACTGTTAAGTCCACTCAGTTAAGAGATTTTTTGTCACTTTCACAAAATAACAGTAATAAAAATCTATCTGCAACTTCACATCTAAAATGCTAAAGCAGATTCTTATTTGTTCAATACAATCTAGACATAGAACTAATCTTGTCCATCTGCTGGGCTTCTATACTCTATTATTCAAACAGGTCTTCAAGCTTCTGTGCTTGGTAATCACTATGTAGCATCCCTGTGCATACATTTGCCCACATACACTATTTATCAATAGTTCCCTATTTATAAGCAATTAGCTAACCGCTTAATCTCCTTTATCACATTTTCCATGATCAATCATAGCCATCAGATCTTCAATCTTGTCCAGGTTCAATGTTTCCTTCGATCTGAAAATGTTTTACCTTGCCTTGGAACTTGCATACATTTCTTGGAACTTGTGCTAGGGTATTGCGGTTCAATCTGAGCTGTAGATCTTCATGCCGATTTTCCTTTGCCATAGATTCATTAACAAACTTCATGCATGACATACCAATCATTTAATCAGTTTCAGCTCATCAGCTTCCTTCATTAAATAATGCATGTAATCATTTAATGTATTCTGTTATAGCTCGGTTACAACTCGGTAACAACTTGGTAAATACTAAACTTCACTCAGTAGACATTATGCCTTCATTAACTAATAGCGATAACCTTAGGGTTTACCGACTAGGTTCTTTGCTCGATAACATAGTATAGTATTAACCTTACAATTTACAACATATGTATGATGTTAAAACAATATAAACATCATGATCTCATCATTGTCTGACTCGGTAATAGTTGCCCATTGAATACCTCATTCATCCCCTTATTCATCATATTCTTTCCTATGTCTTTTACCGACATCTTTATACTCTTCAAATCATACTTCTCAAGATATGGCAACATCATACTGAATTAGAAAATCAATTTGTTGACATCAATGACAAAATAATAATATCAAGATAGTAAACATCCTTAATCAGTTATATCCATAATCATCAACAACCTTCTCAATATCCTTATTTAAATGCCAACAATCTTCCATTGTCTGTTATAATGCCAAATGCTAACAATCTCCCCCTTTGGCATTGATGGCGAAAACCAATTGATTTGACCTTAAAAAGATTCGGATTGTTGTGATTCTGAAATGCTAAAATGCTATCCCCCATACATTGGACTTCTATTTTCTTCAGTCTTTTCAATCAGTCTTCTCTCCCTTATATTAGTCTTCTCCCCCTTTAACAACAATGCCAAAAAATAAAGAACTAAAACATAATTTCTTCCTGTATGAAGTGATTTCCTGTTGTTGTGTATCAACTGAATCTTAGTCAGAGCATTTTGTCTTCAATTCCCGTTCCCTGTATTGTTTCCTGTACACCTATAGATAACATCCTAAAGTGTGTAAATCAGCATCAACTCTAAAAATATATTCGATAGAGTCATCGAATTGATTCTTTCACTGAACTCAGTGAGTGAATAGAAGATAGGGGTAGGACCCCTAACTTACTTCTGAGATATTCAAAAGTGTCCCTTGGTAGTGACTTGGTGAAGATATCTGCTATTTGTTCCTTTGTGCTAACATACTTCAACACCACTTTCTTCTCTTGAGCTTCTTCTCTAAGATAATGATATTTGATAGAGATGTGCTTTGTCTTAGAGTGCATAACAAGATTCTTTGAAATGTTAATGGCACTAGTATTATCATAGAATATAGTTACTAGCTCGGTAACTTTCTCATTTATTCCTTCCAACAGTTGTTTGATCCATGCAATGCTGGTACAATTTAATGCTACAGCAATGTATTTAGCTTCTGTTGTTGACTGTGAAACACATCCTTGTTTCTTGCTAAGCCAACTCACTAGTCTTTCTCCTAAAAAGAAAGCTCCTCCACTTGTGCTTTTCCTGTCATCAATGTTGCCTGCCCAATCAGGATCAGTATAAACTTTTAAATCTAAATCATTTCCTTTCTGATATACTAAGTCATAATCCTCTGTGCCTTTCAAGTATCTAAAAATTCTTTTGATTGCTGTCATGTGTGTTTCCTTAGGATCTGTAGAGAATCTTGCAACTATACCTACTAAATGTGTTATGTCTGGTCTGTTGTGAACAACATATTGTAGCTTTCCAATCATGGATCGGTAAAGTGTCTCATCAATAGATGCAGATTCATCATTCTTTGATAATTTATAGTTGGTAGTCATAGGAGTACTTACTAGTTTTGAATCCTCCATTCCGAATTTCTTCAAGATTTCCTTTATGTACTTGGATTGAGTAATGAAAATCTCATTTTTCATTTGCAGTATTTGTAAACCTATAAAATACTTTATCTCACCAATTAATGACATCTCAATTTTTTGCTCATTTCATTTCCAAAGTTCTTACATAGAGAGTCATTTCCACAGAATATAATATCATCAACAAATATGGCTGAGATCAGTATTCCATTTTCATCATTCTTCATGTACATATTTCTATTCTCACTTGTCCTTATAAAACCAATCTTAATCAAATAAGAGTGCAATCTTTCATACCATGCTCTAGGTGCTTGTTTCAAACCATATAATGTTTTTCTCAATTTACATACCTGATCTTTATTATTGTCTTCAACAAATCCTTCAGGTTGTTCAATAAAAACTTCTTCTTCTAATATTCCATTTAGAAATGCAAATTTGACATCCATTTGATATACCTTGAAGTTTTTGAAAGCAACATATGCCAACAATGTTCTTACTCCTTCAAGTCTAGCCACAGGTGCAAAAGTTTCACCATAATCAATTCCTTCTTCTTGAGCATAACCTTTGCAAACTAGTCTTGCTTTATTTCGAATGACCTCTCCTTTTTCATTTAGCTTTTTTTTGAATATCCACTTTGTACTGATTACATTTTTATCCTTTGGTCCTGAGATTAGTGTCCATGTGTCATTCTTCTTGATTTGATCAATATCCTCTGTCATAGCATTTATCCAATTTTCACTGTTAAATTCCTCTTTCACTATTCTCGATTCAAATTCAGATATCAAACATGTGTTCTATCTCAGTTTGTTCATTGTCATCACTGGATCATCCTTTTCTCCTATAATCTGACTTGGTGCATGATGTCTTCTGACATACTTGGCTAATACAAGCTCTGTAGGCTCTGTATGATCTTCTTCATCACTCAGTAACTAGATATTTTCTTCATTTTCTTCAACAGTTCTCTCGGTAGGACTTGTTGGTTGAACATAGACAAATTCATCATAATCTTCTAGTTATTTGGAATTTCCTTCATCACTTCTTTTTGCAAATTCATCAATTTTCACATTTGCACTTTCTACTATTTTGTTAGATAATTTGATCAGACATTTAAATGCTTTGCTTCTAGAAGAATAACCTAGAAATGTTCCTTCTTCACTTTTCTGATCAAACTTGCCATTTCTATCATCTTTATGTACATAGCATCTACTTCCAAAGATTTTAAAATAACTTACATTAGGTTTCTTGTCATACTAGATTTCATATGGTGTCTTCAAAGTACCTTTCTTTAGTTGTACTCGATTCAGGGTGTAAACAACTGTGCTTATTGCTTCTCTCCAAAATGTTTGTGGCACTTTCTTTTCAATCATCAGGGTTCTAGCAAAATCCACAATAGATCTATTTCTTCTCTTAGCTATTCCATTTTGATGTGGAGTTCTTGGTGCAGAGACTTGTCTTTTAATACCATGATCATTGCAGAATAAGTTGAACTCATCAAATGTGAATTCTCCTCCTCTATTTGATCTAAGATATTTCAGTTGTCTTCCTATTTCATTTTCAACTCTTGCCTTGTACCATTTAAACATTTGAAAAGCTTCTGATTTTTCTTTTAATAACATTACTGACATCATCCTTGAATAGTCATCCACAAATAATATGAAATATTTATCACCATAATGACTTTGAACTTTCATAGGACCACAAAGATTACTGTGCACACGATCTAAAATTCCCTTAGAAGTGTAAGACTTACTTGTAAAGCTTGATATTGTCATCTTACTCATTTGGCATCCTTGGCACATAGCATTCTCAGGTTTTTCAAGACTCGATAGACCTCTTACTGGGTGCTTCTTACTTATTTTGATCAGATTATCAAAATTTACATGACAAAACCTTTTATGCCATAACCAGGTATCATCTATCTTTGCATACAGACACTTGTTCCGAGTTGAGTCAAGGTGAAATGTGTTACCTTTTGTTTGTGTCTCGGTAGCAGCTAACTTTCCATTCTTGCCATGAACTTTGACAACTCCTTTTTGAAATTATATTCGGTAACCTGCATTGTTTAGTTGTGCTACACTCAACAAATTGTATTTCAAACCTTCAACCCAATAAACATCATTTCATCTTGCATTGTCAAGAAGTGTTATAGATCCTTTACCTTTCACCGCACATGGTGCATCATTACCAAATCTAACATAGCCTCCATCATAGTCTTCTAACATAACAAACTTGTGTTTATCACCTGTCATATGATGTGAGCATCCACTATCTATGATCCAAGAATCATTAGTATTTATGTGAGATATTAGGGCTTTTTCTTCATACCTTTCTTCATATGATCCATCTTTGATAACCACATAAACTACTTCCTCTGTATCAGCTTCATCTGATTTACCATCATTGGATTCATCATCAGCTATTAAGCATGTCTTTCTATCTCTTCTTCTAAAGTCTCGGTGTCCTCTATAATGATTGTCTTTCTGTCTATCATCTTGGTAATCTCTCTTTTCAGTATAATCTTTGTCAAGATAGTTAGAAGCCATATGCCCTATCTTATCACAATTGAAACATTTCAAAGGTAGTTTTCCTTTATACTTACCTTTGCCTCTCGGTAACCTTTTGGCTAATAGTGCTTCAAACTCTTCCTGCTTTCTGATTTCCTCATACAGTTTGTGTACTTCTTCCATGTTCTTACAAAATCTTTCACTTGCTCCACTGTGATCTCCTTCAGAGTAATTATACTTTCTTTCATTGTAATCATTAGATTCCTCAAGATGAAAAGAACTAAATACAGATTCAACTTTATTTACCGAAGATCCACTGTTATCAAAGTTACTTAACTCAAATGCATGTAGCTTACCAATAGTAGCATCTAAAGAAATTGGCATATTAGGTATAGACCTGAATTCATTGATTGCAGAGACTCAGATTGCATAAGCCGATAGAAGGCTTCTTAACAACTTAGTTGTTATATCCCTTTCTTCAATAGTTCCACCTGCTCCTTTGATTTGATTGACAATCTCCTTTAGTCTTGTACTATACTGAGTTATGATCTCACCTTCATTCATCCTCAAAGATTCAAGTTGTCCTCTTAGACTATCTACTTTTTCTCTTTGAACATGTTCATCTCCTCCATATACTGATATGAGCTTATTCCACATAGCCTTTGCATCATTGCAGCCTTCTAGATCATTAAACTCTGAATCGGTCAATGCAGATGTTATTTCAATCATTGCTTGGATATGTTCTTGCTTTGCCTTTATCTCTTCCATTGTCAGTGGATAGGTGCTTGGTGTGATGAAATCATTCTCCAGATAATATACAGCATATTCTCCAACTCTTGATAGCTACAGCTTCATCCTTTTCTGCCATGTAGAGAAACTTGACTTGTTCAGCTTCGGTGCATCCCTCTTATACATCTTCAGATCTTTGCCTCAAGTACCTTTAAAATTTTCTTCTAAAGTCCAAAGCTCTGATACCAATTGATAGTTCTGATACTTAATGTAAGTATAGATCCAATAGCCAACAAGATGAGAGGGGGGGGGTGAATCATACAAACTTAATCTTCCATAAAAACATCAGATTCAACCTCAGTAATATATACTTCAGTAATATAACCAAAACTGCTAAACATGCAAACTCAAAAGCATATAAACATCATAAACCTCATAACACCATATTTAACGTGGAAACCCAAATAGGGAAAAACCACTGTGGGATTTCGGACCCACTAAGAAATATACTCTTCTAGAGTATGCTTGGTTAAAAGCGAATCCTGTTAAAGATTACAGCCACATTGCCAGATGTGACTCGGTTAAGGGATTTCCCTCAGATCTGTTAGGATCTTCACCTTGTTAGAAGTGACCTTGTTAAAGGATTTTAAACACTCAATCAGAATGTCACCTTTCTAGATGGTTTTACAAATAAGACTCTTAAGTCCACTCAGTTAAGAGATTTTCTGTGACTTTCACAAAATAACAGTAATAAAAATCTATCTGCAACTTCAGATCTAAAATGCTAAAGCAGATTCTTCTTTGTTCAATACAATCTAGACATAGAACTAATCTAGTCCATCTGTTGGGCTTCTATACTCTGTTATTCAAACAAGTTTTGAAGCTTCTATGCTCGGTAATCACTATGTAGCATCCCTGTGCATACATTTGCCTACATACACTATTTATCAATAGTTCCCTATTTATAAACAATTAGCTAACCACTTAATCTCCTTGATCACATTTCCCATGATCAATCATAGCCATCAGATCTTCAATCTTGTCCAAGCTCAATGTATCCTTCAATCTGAAAAATGTTTTACCCTGCATTGGAACTTGCATACATTTCTTGGAACTTGTGTTAGGGTATTGCGGTTCAATCTGAGTTGTAGATCTTCATGCCGATTTTCCTTTGCCATAGATTCATTAACAAACTTCATGCACGGCATACCAATCATTTAATCAATTCCAGCTCATCAGCTTCCTTCATTAAATAATGCATGTAACCATTTAATGTATTCTATTACAGCTCGGTTACAACTCAATAATAACTCAGTAAATACTAAAATTCACTCGGTAGACATTCTGCCTTCATTAACCGATAGCGATAACCTTAGGGTTTACCGACTAGGTTCTTTTCTCGGTAACATAGTATAGTATTAACCTTACAATTTACAACATATGTATGATGTTAAAACAATCTAAACATCATGATCTCATCATTTTCTGACTCGGTAATAGTTGCCCATTGAATACCTTATTCATCCCCCTATTCATCATATTCTTTCCTGTGTCTTTTACCGACATCTTTATACTCTTGAAATCATACTTCTCAAGATATGGCAACATCATACTGAATTAGAAAATCAATTTCTTGACATCAATGACAAAATAATAATATCAAGACAACAAACATCCTTAATCAGTTATATCTATAATCATCAACAACCTTCTCAATATCCTTATTGAAATACCAACAATCTTCCATTGTCTGTTATAATGTCAAATGCTAATAGAAAACATCTTAGCTTGAGCATCATTTATCCCTTGCCACTAGCTTATAACCATTGGCTAGTGGTGCTAGTGCAGTTTCGAGTCAAATTACAAAATGGGGAAACTATAGGGATAGGTGTTGCACTTATTATGCTTATGGGTTATCATATGATGCAGTGAAAAGAAAAAACATAAGTAAAGCATAAATAAGTGCTCTTTTTGTTGATCCTAGAACTAGTGAGTCTTTACCTCTTAATGCAAAGAGGTTTCCCATACATTGGTGTACTAATGTGCAAATGAAGAATCATTTTTGGAATAGGTAGTGGATGGTCTTTGACAAACCACCTTGTAATAATTTTGAGGTTCCATTATATTTTTTGAGGAATGTATATTGTGAATTTGACTTTAATGTGTAGCCTAATTATTTTGATATTAGAGAGTTTCATGGTAGAGGTGGCGGCTCTACCCAAAATAGACCTGGAGCCCATAGGGTAATAGAACTGCAGAGTCATTGCCCCTAGCACCCAAACCCAAGGTGCATGTGACGGTCCCAATAGCCCTGAAATAGTCGATGGAGCTACAAACTCTTCAAGCAACCACAACATTGACTAATGTGATCATCCAACATGGGACACAATTAGCACACCCTCTTGTCCTGGATGATGATCCATTAGTTGTGGCAACTACCGTTGGTCATCCCATTGAGTATGTGTGTCCCACTTGCTCAAGCATATGCACAAGGATGGATGTTGAGGCTAGTGCAGATGGTTCCACGCCCCATCTGTGCATGATTTGCAGGAGTAGATGTCAGACCCTCATGACTGAGGATGTGGCACTGACGGATGAATTGATGGACATGTTGTTTTCTAATCAGTCATAGGCATAGTTGTGTTGATTTGAATTCATAACAGTTTATTTATCAGTCACTTAAAATTTGTAATTATAAATGATTTTTCATTTATAGATCGATTTAAATTGATACAAACAATATGCATTTCAGGATGCAACAATGGGTGTTAATACACCATCTGATATTCCTCCCATAGTTATTATAGCTGCAACTTCGATGCTTGAGGTATAAATTTTATAACAGTTTAAAATAGAATAGTACTTTGAATTAAGAAAAATATAAGATATACTAACTCTCTTTAATGCTTGACAAGCTTTTGTTTTGTAGGCATTGATAGGGGACCAAATATCCCACATTGATGATGTCACACTCTCAACGATCAATTTTGACCTATAAAGCTATGCGATATCATATTTTGTACATCTTATCTTATGTATTCTTTTGATCAAATATGCAAGTCATTTTATTTTAGATTTGTTAAACTATGTTTAATATTATCTACTAATATCTCTTGTATTAATTTTGTTTTGTTTTAGGGTACCCCCTCTGTGCCTAGGCCTCGTCGTGAGTGAAAGAAATCCTTGTCGATGCCTAAACGTGGGAAAAAGGTAATTGAACACATTTTTAATTGTACAATTGTTTGAAAAGGTTGAAATTGTCTTAGTTGGAATTTGTAGATTGATTAGTTTTTTTTGTCTATTTTATATACAGTGGCCATTGGGCTTTATAGAATTTTTGAATGCATCCGATATGCTCAAGGATTGAGAGGGGGTAGAGGTATGCATGTCTACTTTATTTTCTTGATTTTATGATTATATGCACATGTACATGTGAAATTGTGATAAATTATAATCTTATCATTTTTCATATAGGAAATATCTATAGTCGCTTCATCAATGGCAAGCCCTCCTCCATGTACTGGAGAAGCATCTCAGGCTCTAGTACACTTTTATTTTATATATTGCATTAATTGTATTTAAACTACAATACTTATCATTATATTAATTTTATTTAATTTTTAATCATTTTTCGTATAGGTAATAGCCACAACTGCTCCATTAATGGTGAGCACTCCTCAGTCTATTGGAGAAGCATCCAAGGCTTTGGTAAACTTTTGTTCTCTATAATTGTAGATTTTTAGTGTTTTTTATCTATATATATTAGTACATTGTATTAATTGTATTTAATCTACAATAGGCCCCTTCATGGTTCGATCATAACTTGGATCCTTTGAAGTTTGTGTTCAAGAAAACTCCTAAGACTGACAAGGAGAAGATAAACAAGACAATAGATCCTAGATCAGTAGATGAGGTAATCTACATTTCAATTGCAATTAAATTATGGTTAAATGCATAGTTATGTCGATAATTGTGAACTATTTTCTACAAAAGGATTCAAACTTGGATTTTGAATTGTGGTTGTGCAACCATCTATAGAGCCATGTACTGCATCAAAGAGGCTCGATTTTGAGGATCCACCACAAGTATAGGATCATACAATGTTAGTTGTGGACATTGAATGACCAATACATGTAGATATATTCTAAATTTTTATCGTATATCGATTTGAACATGACATATACCACTTTTTTGTATAACTTGTATTGTTTTGGCATATATGCCTTTATTGATATATATAAATATTGATATTCAATCCAATAAATGTGTCTTGTGTTCATTATTGTGCATTTCATTGATACTGATGGGCGTATTCAACACATACATAATTTGTTCATTATGTTGATTATTATGCATTTTGATATATATAAATGCTTATTTATAATTGATACGGTTAATTTTTGCTCAAACTATTTAGTGTATTTGGTGGATTCCCTTTTTAAAGCACGTTCCATGATTGGATGGGGTTTGTGGAGTAGGAGTGTGTCATTGGTGGGTTGAAGAAACTTGAAGTATAATCAAGAATGGTCATGATTGACCTTATCAATTCACATAAACTCAAAACCCTTAAGATATTCAAAACAAAGTCACATATACTCACATATATTCAAAAAATAGTCACAAAACATAGTCACATATATTCAAAAAATGTTTTACAAATCATGTCACTAGCTTTTATACAAAATTTGGCATTTAAATATGTGTGAATTAGCGCATCGCCATTTAAATATACAAAATTTGGCTCTAAATATGTACAAATCACCTCATGGCCATTTAAATATATAAAATTATGCCCCTAAATATGTATAAATCAGCTCATGGGCATTTATATATAAAAAAAATGAATAAAGAACAATTCACCAACAATATTTAAAAAATTCTCAAAATGATTCTACCCTAAACCATAGAATCAATCAAGTGAGCCTTCTAGATCGGCTCTAACCTGGATTGTGTCAAGTATTGGCTTGTGGTTAGATTCACAAACTTTCCATAAAATCTTATTATGAGGTCTACCATGATACTTAATCAAATGAATATTTGTTGCAACAACAAGGTTGGAAAAATGAAGAATATGTCTGTGTGTTTCAAAGTCCTCGAACAACCAAACATCATAATTCTTGATAGGGTATCTCCTAAGCCATGTGCCTGTCACGACAATAGACCCTACTGGATACTCAATACCCTATCCGTCAAGGATTGTGGTTGTCAATTTTCTCTTAGGCTCAAAAAACAACATAAAAAGTAATTCATTCCTTCTTCATTGCCCTCTTCTGCAATAACTACGTACATATGGCCTCCATATTATAGAATGATAATTAATACCAAAAATAATGTTTGATGTAATAAAATGAGCCAAAAAATTTCCTGCAATAAAATTTACCGAAAAAATCACCTGGTTCCACTAGGTCGGATACATCATTAAAATGAACTGATGCTTCCATCTGGTTCAACTATAGTGCTCTAGGAATTTGATAGGTATCAATGGGAACCAATGGTCTACAAGACCATATGTCAACCCACTCTTGTGATTCACATTCCTCCCACAAAAAATACATACATGAAGAGAAAAAAACATACAATTTGTCTAGTATAAATTACCAGTGAACTTGCATTTGAACTTCGAAATGAGTGCATGTCACTGGATCCTAGAACTGTACAATAATCTTGATAGTTTTCAATGTCATATTTAATGATCAACCAAAAATATCTATGAACCATTGATGTACCTTCATTACCTAGTCCCATTGTAGAGTTACACATTCACACAATTGTTGTTGCATCTATCAAATCAGCACCACTTTCGTACTTTAATTCTTCTCTAGCTAGGGATCTTTTTCGCATGCTCCTGCACCATCATGCTCTCCCTTTCCATGTCCAACCTTAGTGAAATTCCAAAAAAATTGTACACTGCTTGTCACATGCATCCTCCTCAACCAAGAGGACATCCTTGCATTTTTGAATTGCAAGGTGCAGTTATCTGACCATATTATGTATTGCTTGTATTGTATGTTCCTTTCCCTTAAACTATCATAGAAAAATTTAAATAATCCTTGCACAAACTTTGATGAATGTGTATGATCATCACTTATGTAGAAGTGATATTCTCTTACAACCTTTCTATCTTCCTTTGTGCTATCATCTGCATGCATGAATGATATGCGTACAAAATACAAACTTGTGTAGAATGGTAATACATAGATTGCACTTCATTTTGACGTTGTAGTGTATAATTTTCAAAAAAATTAACTATAGAGACAATGGTACCAAGAGGAAATGTGTCCTTGCATAACTTGAATTGCTCATCCAATCACTGAGCTCTATGTGTATGCATTATGTACTCATAAACTAGTTTCTATTTAAATACTCTCATACAATTAGCTACATACATATCGTTTTTCACTAACTCACATATCTTGAATTCTTTTCCATCTTTAACCACATATGTCATTGTCTTGTACTTTCCAAAAGATACTAGTTACTTACCAATTTCACGTGTGCTATCCAAACGTAGACATCTTGGCAAATGTTATAAACCACCACATGTAGCACAAGAACGTTTCAAACACATCATCTTATAATAAATGCAACCATCATCTCTTTTACATAGCCCACTTGAAAAATATTCTCTTGGTGACTGAGGAGGTGGTTGTATATTGCATTCCAGCAAAACATAGTTAGTGTGCAAAGTACAACATATATGACAATAAATTTCATAGTGCATGAAAAATTCAATATGCATCCTACAACAACACGTTGTGCGTAGATGATTAATCTTAACATAAAAAGGTTTTGCCATTTCAAAAAATATTTGACTAATTCTCATTAGAGGAAACTTTTAAAGGAATCTTTCATAAAATTTTGTTTGAGTCATATCCAAATAGTGTTTGGCATGCGGCTCATGATTTATAGATCCAATTCACCTTCTAACAACATCTCTTTGGTTAGGAGAAACCCTTGTGTTGTCATACCAAAAAATTTCAATTAATGTTTTTAGTGCATCAACAACAACCTTGTCTTTGCATGGTAGTCTAATCGAGAATTCCCAAAGAGAATTACTATTAGGATCCCCTATTTTGCTACATACATATCATTTTTCACTAACTCACATATCTTGAATTCTTTTCCATCTTTAACCACATATGTCATTGTCTTGTACTTTCCAAAAGATACTAGTTACTTACCAATTTCATGTGTGCTATCCAAATGTAGACATCTTGGCAAATGTTATAAACCACCACATGTAGCACAAGAACATTTCAAACACATCATCTTATAATAAATGCAACCATCATCTCTTTTACATAGCCCACTTGAAAAATATTCTCTTGGTGACTGAGGAGGTGGTTGTATATTGCATTCCAGCAAAACATAGTTAGTGTGCAAAGTACAACATATATGACAATAAATTTCATAGTGCATGAAAAATTCAATATGCATCCTACAACAACACGTTGTGCGTACATGATTAATCTTAACATAAAAAGGTTTTGCCATTTCAAAAAATATTTGACTAATTCTCATTAGAGGAAACTTTTAAAGGAATCTTTCATAAAATTTTGTTTGATTCATATCCAAATAGTGTTTGGCATGCGGCTCATGATTTATAGATCCAATTCACCTTCTAACAACATCTCTTTGGTTAGGAGAAACCCTTGTGTTGTCATACCAAAAAATTTCAATTAATGTTTTTAGTGCATCAACAACAACCTTGTCTTTGCATGGTAGTCTAATTGAGAATTCCCAAAGAGAATTACTATTAGGATCCTCTATTTTCTCCCGCTTATATAATGCTTTACGTAATGTTATTCTACTTATGTTTAATGACTTACTTGTTTTGCT
The DNA here is from genome assembly GCF_030272615.1 of Cryptomeria japonica. NCBI lineage: Eukaryota > Viridiplantae > Streptophyta > Pinopsida > Cupressales > Cupressaceae > Cryptomeria > Cryptomeria japonica. The sequence goes on from NC_081414.1 coordinate 851,282,062, forward strand.
TAATAAATGATCTTTTTATATTTTCTTGCTCATTGTGGTTGATGTAATAACATGTCAAGTAACATTAGAATATTTAGTACATGATTTTGAACCAATAGCTTGATATGCATCAAATATATTTCTCACCATAGTTCTTTTCCTATTACTTTCGGATGATCTTGTCTCTAAAATTCTAATTTTTAATCATTTCAACAATTAATTGGCATCTTGCAATTTGATTTAATTTTTCAAAATAGTTTTTGTATTGCATACATTGTTAGGATCAATGATAGTCCCAAATATACTGAGAGGGGGGGGGGGGGGGGGGTGAATCAGTATCTAACCGGTTAACAAAATATTTAACCTTATTAAGTATTTTGCATTCCAAAATAGTGTACCGGTAAATAAGAATTAATGCAGTAAATAGGAACAATAAAGACATCATAGTAAAAAAACCATAACACAAGATGTTTAACGATGAAACCCAGTGTGAGAAAAACCTTGGTGGGATTTGTGACCCACAATATTCACTCACTGGCCAATGAATAAATATTACTTACAATGAGGAGCCTGCACATGCAGGAAGGTCAACTACCTAGAGCTCACTTCTCAATCTACAAGATAGAAGTCTCATTGACTTAGAAAATGGATTATGAAAAATCTAATACAATGTACAACTTCAAATCAACATCAACTATGCCAGGTTCAGTACCAGTTTAAGGTCATTCTATAACCAAAACCTTCGCTATTAACTTATATCTCCTTATACAAATATATCATTCATTCATGCTATCCTTCTACCATACTTATTACTTCACAAAATGACCTATAAGATCTCATACATATATATGAGTCTTTTACAATATGCCATATCAGCTTTACAAAAGATAATTACATTAAATACAATAGACAAAATTTTATTCCCTATTGACTAGAGTGCGGGTATGCATTGTAGCCGCTGTTGTTGAAGTGTCTGCCAGTATATGTAGATGTCTATGCCGGTGGCTTTACTAGATGAATACCAAGTGGTTTCCAAAAGGTTGTCATCAATGAAAACACCATCATTTCTCATTAGAGTGTAGAATGCCAACATACATTAGTTACATTCATCACATCAAATAGAGTCGATGTATGTTCATCATTTCACTGAATATTCAGTGTGGTCTCTTCTTCCATTGCATTAGGTTCATATGACAAATCAAATGTTGTTGGTGCATCTTCATCGTTGTTAGGACCTAGACGCAACTGAGAGGGGGGGCTGAATCAGTTGTCTATTAATTTCAATCCAAATATCACTTAATCACACTTGATACTTAATACCGGTAAGCCAAACATAATGTCGGTTGACAAATTAGCAGTTAATATAAATACCGGTGAAACTCAACACATAAAACAGAAAGAGAAACAACATCCACAACACATAACATAGAGATTTGTACGTGGAAATGTTGTAAGGGGAAAAACTACAGTGGGAAACCTTCCCATAATTAGATGATACTACTACAGTATGTGTATACAAATGGGGTCTACACATGCAGAAAGGCCAACCACCTAGAGCTCACTGTTCAATCACAAAATAGGAGTCACACTGACTACAATTGGGTGGTTAAATCCAATGATAATGTATAGCTCAAAGTAGCATCGCCAATGCTAGATTCAGTACCGATTAAGTTTTGATTTTCACCTTCAAACCTTCCTTGAACCTTCTCTATGGTCTTCTCATATGATCTTCAATATTCACACATACCATGTTACAAAACCATATACCATATATATCATTTTCTTCCTATTACATCATCTCACAAATGAGATCTTGCATGTATACCAAAACCTAATACCAAATGTGTAGGTCGGATCACTAAGAATATTACAATTAAATCAATTGCAAATAAGTCAAGATGTGATGCATCATGTCGGCTAAATACATTTACAACAATATCCAATTAATAAATCATCTCCTAATTGTGTCGTGCTGATCTAGAATAGATAATGCATGCCTGTCCATAACCTAGACCAATTTGCCAGTAACAACAAATATGTCAACCCGATTAGATCAGTAATCAAAATACAAAAACCAAGTATCCAATCCATGTCTTCGACATAACCAAGTGATCTCTTGATGGTAACAAGTCATCCCCTGTGCTAGTGAACAATATAACCTGTTGGTGAACAATATACCGGTGACTGTGCATAAGTCAGTGAACTTGCCGGTTCAACATAATGTGCTGGTTCAACATAACCAAAGATCTCCAGAAGGATAAGTGTTGACATCAATGACAAAACTAATACAACACATCCATAATACCAAAAATCTCCCCCTTTGGCATTGATGGCAACACAAGATGGAAAAACATCTAATTGCCAAAACAGAATGCCAAAAAAACAAAAAACCAACAATCTCCAAAATAGATCAATACCAGAAATCAAAATACAAATGCAAAGAGTATATAGCTATACCTCAATGAATAATCTCTCCCCATAGGATAATGTTTCCTAAATACAATGTTTTTCCATAGATATCTCTCCCCCTTTGACATCAAATGCCAAAGCAATACAAATTCCAGAACATACAACCAATTACAATAACCAATTGTTATAACCAACTACTCCCCCTGAGGAGTAGCTCTTATCGATCAAAGACGGAAAAAAGGTTTCTCTATTAATTTCTATTGGTTTGATGTCAATCTCCAACTGTCTAAGTCTCTATAGGTGAGGGTATTACCCCAAGATGCTCTTTGAGATATTCAAAAGTTTCCTTAGGCAAAGGCTTGGTAAAGATATCTGCAATCTACTCTTTAGTATTCACATAAACCAATCTCACTTCTTTTGCTTCACATTCTCTTTCAGAAAATTATATTTTATAGAAACATGTTTATTTTTAGAGTGAAATATCGGATTCTTTGATATATCAATTGCTGCTGAATTATCACAATATATGATTATAGGTTCTTTTCATTTTACCTTGATGTCCTTCAACATTTTCTTAATCCATAATACCTGAGTACAATTAGTTGTTATTGCAACATATTTTGATTCTGCTATTGATAATGATGTACAACTCTGTTTCTTGCTCAACCATGAAATCAATCTGCTACCAAGAAACAATGCCCCGCCGGTGGTGCTCTTTCTCTCATCTACATCTCCTTCCCAATTTGCATCAATGTATGCACATAAATCAAAGTTTTCATCTTTAGGATACCATAGACCAAGATTTGTTGTACCTCGTAGATACCGGAAAATCCTTTTCATTGCTGATTCATGATTTTCTTTAGGATTACTCTGAAATCTTGAAACAATACATACTGCATTCATTATATTAGGTCTTGTTTGTTTCAAATATAGTAAACCTCCAAACATATATTTGTATCTTGTCAGATTAACAAAAGTTGAATCATCCTTCAATGTTAATTTATCAGTTGTAGTCATAGGAGTACTTACCAGTTTAGAGTTTTCCATACCAAATTTCTTCAATAGTTCCTTCAAGTACTTTGTTTGACATATGAATATACCTTTATCAGTTTGTGAAATATGCAATCCTAAAAAGAATTTTATCTCCTCAATCATAGACATTTCAAATTCTTCTTGCATCTTATTAGCAAAGTCTGTACACAATCCATCTTCTGCTCCAAAAATGGTATCATCAACAAAAACTTCAATAACCAAGATGTCTTCATTAGTCACTTTGAAATATAAGTTGTTGTCAGCATTACCTTTAGTGTAACCAAGCTTCAAAAGATATTTGTCCAATCTAGCATACCAAGCTCTAGGAGCTTGCTTCAATCCATACAAGGTTTTCCTTAATCTGCAAACCATATCTTTATCATTTGTCAATGAAAATCCATCAGGTTGTTCAATGTAAAATTTTTCTTCAAGATCACCATTCAGAAATGCACATTTTACATCCATCTGATATACTTTATAGTTCTTGTGAGATGCAAATGCAACAAATAATCTGATTGCCTCAATTCTAGCTACCGATGCAAAGGTTTCATTGTAATCAATTCCCTCTTTCTGTGAATATCCTTTACACACTAATCTTTCTTTGTTTCTGATTACCTTACCATCTTCATTAAGTCTATTTCTAAACACCCATTTAGTTCCAATTACATTTTTGTCTTTAGGCTGGGGAACTAATGTCCATGTATTGTTCGTTTCAATTTGTTCTAATTCATCTTCCATAGATTTAATCCAATGTTTATCTTCACATGCCTCAATAATAGATGCTAGTTTAATTTGAGAAATTAAACATACCTCTTCATTTCCAGTCTTCCTCTTCTCATAACACCTTGATACTTATTCCTAATTATCTGACTTTCAGAGTGATTCAGTCTTACATACCTGGGTTTGTTCACTTGTTATTGTTCGTCAGTCACTATGGAATTCTCTGACGATGCTGATGTGACTGGTTCCATATGCTGTATTGGTGCACTCTGTATAGGTTCATTTATGATCATCTCAACTACCAATTCAGAATCTATAGACCTTGAATTTCATCTAAATTGTTCATCTATCTTCACATTAGGACTCTCAATGATTTTCCGCAATCTCTTATTAAAACATCTATATGCCTTTCTCTTAGATGAATAACCAAGAAATATTCCTTCATCACTTCTAGGATCAAATTTACCAGTATACTCATCTCTCCTAATATAGCATTTGCTTCCAAATATTCTGAAATATTTAAGAGTAAGAGTATTACCAAACCATAGTTCATAAGGGGTCTTACCAGTTTCACCTTTGATGTGAACTCTGTTGAAAGTGCAAACCATTGTATTCACTACTTCTCTCCAATAAATGTGAAGTAGTTTTTCTTCCAATATCATGCTTCTAGCTACATCCAAAATAGTTATGTTCTTCCTTTCCACAATTCCATCGTGCCGAGGTGTCTAAGGTGTTGATAGTTGTCTTTTGATTCCATTCACTTTGCAACATGTATTAAACTCCTTAGATGTAAATTCGCCTCCTTGATTTGATCTTAAACATTTGATTTTCTTACCAGTTTCATTCTCTACCATTGCCTTGAATAATTTGAATTTTCCAAAAGCTTCTAATTTCTCCCTGAGAAAAGTAACCCAACACATTCTAGAATAATCATCAATGATTAGCATAAAGTATCTATATCCCTGTAGACTTCTTGTTCTTGCAAGAACACAGAAGTCAGTATGGATTAAATCAAGAACATTATTGGATTTCTCAGAAATACTCTTAAAATTTGTTCTAACTTGCTTTCCCATTTCACATTCCTTACATACCGGATTATGAGGTTTCAAAATCTTAGGTAAATCTCTTACTGCCTTAGATGAACTAGTCTTTATAATGCAATCAAAATTCACATGACAAAGTCTTTTATACCATAACCAACTTTCATCAATATGTGCAATCAAGCATGTCTTTTCATTATTGAAATAAAAGATATTACCTCTAGTTTGATTACTGGTTGCAATCTCCAAAACAGTTCTATTCATGATTTTACATTTATCATTCTTGAACTACAACTGAAATCCCTTTTCAACTAATTGACCAACACTCAAAAGATTATGCTTCAAACCTTCAATATAATAAACATTGTCAGTATTGTGCTTACCATCAAAAGATATAGTGTGTTTTCCTTTGATCAAACAAGCTTTATCATCCCCAAATCTTACTCAACCTCCATTGTATTCCTGAAAAGATAAGAATTTACTTTTATCACCGGTCATATGATGTGAACATCTGGAATCTATAATCCATTCATCCTTTTCTTCAATTTTAGCTGCCAAGGCCTACTCTACCGGTTGAACAGCAGGTGTCGGTTGATCTTTTTTTATTTCAACAAAAGCCCATCCATTGTCTATCAATTCTTCATTAGAATCATCACTAACCCCTTCATCAACATATTAACATGATTTGTCTCTATTCTTCATAAATATCTTTCTCTAATATTCAGAGTTAGGATTATATGTTCTTTTGGCTTCTTCTCTCATTCTTCCATGTCTATCAGGACATCTAGATGCCATATGACCAACTTTATTGTAGTTAAAACATTTAAATGGTGCTTTACCTTCATACTTACTTCCAATAGGACCTTTAGGCATTTTCCTTGCAAATAGTGCTTCAAGTTCCTCCAATTCTTCATTTTCCTTTTTGATATCTTCAAGTTCTCTTGCATAAAGTGCTTTCCAATCAGATTTTTCAGATGATGATGATGATGTTGCAATGATGATGCTTTGAAGGCTAAATCTATCTTAATTGTAGCAAAAAGACCAAATCCCTCAAGCTCAAATGCTGAAAGTTTTCCAACCAAGGTATCTCTAGATATTGATGTATTAGGCATTGTTCTCAACTCATTAATAGCAGTTACTTTCATTTTAAATGTCAGTGGCAATGCTCTTAAAACTTTAGAAACAATTTCATCTTCACTTAAGGATCCTCCACAACATTGTATTCCCAAAAACATTTCATTAACCCTTTCCATAAAAGCAAAAATTCTTTCATCTTCTTCCATTTTCAGATTTTCATACCTGACCCGGAAGCATTCCAATTTTGCAATTTTGATAGTGGTATTTCCTTCATTTAATGTCTCCAATTTATCCCAAATAGCTTTAGCAATAGATCAGTCTGATAATCCCATGATTTGTTGATCTGACAAGGCGCTCAAGAGCGCTTCTCTTTCTTTGCAATCATTCTCTTGATCTTTACCTAATGTTGGTGGATTAGGTTGATCCGGTGTAGGACCAACATAGCTATTCTTTTTAACATCCCATATGTCTCTTCTGAAGCAATTTAGATGTGTCTCCATTTTGATCTTCCATATACCATAGTTAGTTCCATCAAGTTCTGGACTGTCCTTCCTAAAAATGTTTGTTGCCATAGAACCTCCTCAAGTTGTTAAAATTCTGCAAAAAGAGGACTTAGCTCTGATACCAATTATTAGTACCTGAAGTCAACTGGGGGGGGGGGGGGGGGGTTGAATCAGTTGTTTATTAAGTTCAACCCAAATATAGCTTAATCACATTTATACTTATACTTACTTATACTTAATACCGGTAAACCAAACATAATGCTAGTTGATAGATTAGCAGTTAATATTAATACCAGTGAAACTCAATGCATAAAATAGAAAGAGAAACAACATACACAACACATAACACAAATATTTGTACATGGAAACCTTGTAAGGGGAAAAAAAATGGTGGGAAACCTTACCCACAATCAGATGATACTACTACAGATAGTATGTGTATACAAATGGGGTCTGCACATGCAAAAAGGCTAACCGCCTAGAGCTCACTGCTCAATCACAGAATAGGAGTCACACTGATGAAAATTGGATGCTTAAATCCAATGATAATGTACTTCTCAAAGTAGCATCTCCAATGCTTGATTTAGTACTGGTTAAGCTTTGATTTTCACCTTCAAACCTTCCTTGAACCTTCTCTATGATCTGCTCATATGATCTTCAATATTCGCACATACCATGTTACAAAACCATATACCATATATATCATTCTCTTCCTATTACATCATCTCACAAATGAGATCTTGCATATATACCAAAACCTAAGACCAAATGTGTAGGTCAGCTCACTAAGAATATTATAATTAAATCAATTGCAAAGAAGTCAAGATGTGATGCATCATGTCGGCTAAATACATTTACAACAATATCCAATTAATAAATCATCTCCTAATCATATCATGCTGATTTGGAATAGATAATGCATGTCGATCCATAATCTAGACCAATTTTCTGGTAACAACAAATATGTCAACCCGATTAGATCAGTAATCAATATACAAAAACCAAGTATCCAATCCAAGTCTTCGACATAACCAAGTGATCTCTAGATGGTAACAAGTCATCCTCAATGTCGGTGAACAATATAACCTATCGGTGAACAATATACTGGTGACTGTGCATAAGTCACTGAACTTGTCGGTTCAACATAATGTGTCGGTTCAATATAACCAAAGATCTCTAGAAGGATAAGTGTTGACATCAATGACAAAACTAATGCAACACATCCATAATACCAACAAACATTTGTTTGATTATTCATTATGATCTCTTCTTCAATTGCAATATGTTCATTTGGTAAATCGAATTGAGATGTTGAGGATGATGTTCCTTGTTGTCCCATTGGTCTTATGTCACGTAATTTATTCATGCACTACCTTTTTCTTTCCTTTTCAGTCTCTCATTGTTCTAGTTTCCACTGTTCCTTGCTTTCTTTCCCATCGTTAATACTGGTTGTCCTAAATAGAATCATATTACATATATATGTAAAAAAAAGTTCTTAAACAATCAAATAACCATAAACTAAGAGAATTGGTCTCCTAGTTGCACATGTCCACATGCACATGGGATTCCCTTTTCATAGCTCTGCAATCCATCATGGCTATTTATTGTACTATTCGGTTTATATGATATCATCACATTATTGGGATGGGATCGTCAATCGAGAAGCCCTTTTCCCTGGGTCTCCTCATCAATCATTTGCCAGATCATCCCTTCTGTTCTCTTGGAATTGAATCCATGGCAACTAGAATTCTTGTTCTCTCCCACATCAATTAATCAGCTTGCTAGAGTAAGGTAACTAACTATAGGGTTGGTTGGGACACTACTGTGGGGCTGGGTGGAAGGCTGACCCCCCCCCCACCCAAGCCCTATATCCCCCCCACCCTTATAGGGGTAGGGAATTATAGCGATCACGGCCAGATCATGAGGGCGCGACCCTACTATTATAAGGGGATAGCAGATGCTAATCTGGATCTTTGCGCGATAATTTTCCTCCATTGGTAGTTAGTTGATGCTGAATCTTTCCAAGACAATAGCTATATATAGAAAATGGAGCATTATCCTTATTTTTTTAAATCGAAACTATTTAACAAACACAATAACATTGACCAAACTAATAAGAACAACAATTCAATCATTTGAAATCATGTAAAATAAAAAATTCACTTACTTCTACATATGAAACTATCACATAAACATAGTAACAGTTGTAGTGGGGCCTTCAATGACCTCAAAAAATTCTTTTGAGGTCGTTGAGGCTGTTGGGCAACTAAAAGTTTGTCCAAAAACCATGTACACGATATGTTCAGTAGCCCCATGCATGCTTTTAGTCCCTAAAAATGCCCAGCAGACCAACGTCCATATTCCTAGTACTGCTTACATGCTTTTAACTTATCAAAATCCCATACATATTACTTGTAGCAAAGAAAATGTGAAGGAAAAGGGAGGGAGGGATGGAAAGAGAGAGAGAGAGAGAGAGAGAGAGAGAGAGAGAGAGAGAGAGAGAGAGAGAGAGAGAGAGAGAGAGAGAGAGAGAGATCAAATTAAGGACATTCTATTGTCTTATGTTTTATAATATATTGGCAGGTGAATAGGTCAGATTTTTTTGAGCCATGTTTGAAGGGGATCTGATGGTTCAAATGAAAGGAGTGATTTTGATAAAGGAGGTGGAAGATAAGATTATTATGTTCCAAGTGGTATATAACGAGATGGGTAAACAAAATATAGTGATGAAAGAGGTGAGAGGAGAAATTATTGTGTTTCAGGATGCAGGTTTCATGGAGAACGAAATAGTAGAATTGATAGTGGAGGAGGTAGGAGGAGAAATCTTGAAAGTGTTTCTGAATTTTCTCTACACAAGAAAAGTGGGTGATAATGAAATTTTTTCCAATAATAAACAACTTTGAGGCTTGCAGCCAATTTTTTAGATAAAGAAGTTGTTCACCAATTTGAATTTGTGTATGGATGGGGTATGGAGGAAGGGAGAGAGGGGGAGCATGCTAGTTTGTTATTTTTGTAAGTAGTATTGGTACTACTTTTTATATTGTAATAATAGTTCATCTAGCCACCTTAGGACACCATATGACCCCTTAGGACATCATATGCTCATAAAGGGTCATGTGGTGTACTAAGGGGTCACATGATGTCATTAGGTGTTATGTGGGGTCCTAAGAGAGAGAGGGAGAGAGAGGGAGAGTGGGGGCTAGGGGATGGGAAAGTAATGGAGATAAAGGGGGTAGGGAGAGACAAAGAGTGGGGAGGGAGAGAAGAGAGAGAATGATGGGGTATGGAGGAAGGGAGAGAGGGGGGCATGTTGGTTTTTTATTCTTGTAAGAAGTATTGGTACTACTTTTTATATTGTAATAATGGTTCTGTTGGCATTATAACAGACAAGAAGAAGGTTGGCATTCCAATTACAATGAGAGATTGTTGGCATTTCAATAAGGATATTGAGAAGGTTGTTGATGGCTATGGATATAACTGATTAAGGATGATTACTGTCTTAATATTATTATTTTGTCATTGATGTCAAGAAGTTGATTTTCTAATTTAGTATGATGTTGCCATATCTTAAGAAGTATGATTTGATGAGTATAAAGATGTCGGTAAAAGACACAGAAAGAATATGATGAATAAGGGGATAAGTTATTCAATGGGCAACTATTATCGAGTTAGACAATGATGAGATCATGATGTTTAGATTGTTTTGATATCCTACATATGCTATTGTTTGTAAGGTTAATACTATACTATGTTACCGAGCAAAGAACCTAGTCGGTAAACCCTAAGGAACCTAGTCGGTAAACCCTAAGGTTATCGCTATTGGTTAATGAAGGCAGAATGTCTACCGAGTAATGTTTAGTATTTACCGAGTTACAACCGAGCTATAACAGAATGCATTAAATGTTTACATGTGATATTTAATGAAGGAAGCTGATGAGTTGTAGCAGATTAAATGATTAGTAAGCCGTGTATGAAATTTGTTAAAAAATCTATGGTAAAGAAAGATCGACAGGAAGATCTATAGCTTAGATTGAACTGCAATACCCTAACACAAGTTCCAACGTGAAAATGCAAGTTCCAAGGCAGGGTAAAATGTTTTCAAATCAAAAGATACATTGAACCTGGACAAGATTGAAGATCTGATGGCTATGATTGATCATGGGAAATGTGATAAAGGAGATTAAGCGGTTGGAAGATTGTTTATAAATAGGAAACTATTGACAAACAATGTATGCAGGCAAGTGTATGCACAGGGATGCTACATAGTGATTACCGAGCACAGAAGCTTGAAGACCTATTTTGATAATAGAGTATATAGCCCAACAGAGGGACAAGATAAGTCCTGTGGAGAAATTGTATTGAACAAATAGGAATCTGCTTTAGCATTTTTAGATGTGAAGTTGCAGAACTATTTTTATTACTGTTATTTTGAGAAGTAGCAGAAAATCTCTTAACTGAGTGGACTTAACAGTCTTATTTGTAAAATCCTCTAGCAAGGTGACATTCTTATTGAGTGTTTGAAATCCTTTAACAAGGTCACTTCTAACAAGGTGAAGATCCTAACAGATCTGAGGGAAATCCCTTAACCGGGTCACATCTAGCAATGTGTTTGCAATCTTTAACAGGATTTGCTTTTAACCGAGCATACTCTAGAAGAGTAAATTTCTTAGTGGGTCCGAAATCCCACAGTGGTTTTTCCCTATTTGGGTTTCCACGTTAAATCTGGTGTTATGAGGTTTATATTGTTCATATGCTTTTGAGTTTGCATGTTTGACAGTTTTGGTTATATGACTGATTTATATGTTACCGAGGTTGAATCTGATGTTTTTATGTATGATTAAGTTTGTATGATTCACCCCCCCCTCTCATCTTGTTGGCTATTGGATCTGTACTTACATTAAGTATTAGAACTATCAGGTTCATCTTCCTACCTTATGACACCGTAATGCCATCTTGCCATCTTGACCCCTGAGGATATCATATGCTCCTAAAGGGTCATGTGGTGTTATGTAGGGTCCTGAGAGAGAGAGAGAGAGAGAGAGAGAGAGAGAGAGAGAGAGAGAGAGAGAGACAGAGACAGAGAGAGACCCCTTAGGACACCACATGACCCGTTAGAGCACCACATTAGGGTTATATGGTGTCGTTAGGGGTCATATTGTGTACTATGACCCATTAGGACACTATATGGTGTCATTATGAGTCGTATGATGTCTATAGGGGTCATATGGTATTTTGTGACCTATTAAGATACCATATGACCCCTTAGGTGTCGTTAGGGGTCATATTGCATCCTATGACCCCATAGGACACCATATGACCCCTTACGACACCATAATGTGTCGTTATGGGACTTGTGTTGTTCTTAGGGGTCATATGTTATCCTGTCACCCCTTAGGACACCTTATGATTCTTTAAGTGATGTTATGGGTCATGTGTTCCAAGGGGTCATATTGTGTCATATGATGCCTTAGGACACCATATGACCCCTTGGGTGTCGTTAGAGGTCATATTGTGTCCTAAGGGGTCATACAGTGTCCTATGACCCCTTAGGACACCCTATGACTCCTTAGGTGTCGTTATGGGTCATAATGTGTCCTTAGGGGTAATATTATGTCCTAAAACCCCTTAAGACACCATATGATGACTTACTACACCATATGGTGTCATTATGGGTCGTATGGTGTTCTAACGGGTCATGTGGTGTCCTATGACCCCTTACGTAACAAATTTTGTAAGCAATATTGGTGCTACTTTTTATATTGTAATAATGGTTCATCTTTCCACGTCAGGACACTGTATGACCCCTAAGGACATCATATTCTCCTAAAGGGTCATATGGTGTAATGTGGGGTCCTAAGAGAGAGAGAGAGAGATAGAGAGAGAGATAGAGAGAGAGAGAGAGAGAGAGAGAGAGGGAAGGGAGTGAGGGAGGGAGTGAGAGAGAGAGGAATAAAAAAGGGAGGGAGGGAGATGGGGGGAGAGGAAGAGATGTCACATGATGTCATTAGGGGTCACGTGAGATCCTAATTGAGCCACACATGTGTTACAACACCATATGACCCATTAAGATATCATACATGGTCTAAAGGGGTCATATGGCATCATTGGGGGTCATGTAGGGTCATAATGGGGCCGCACGTGTTAGAACATCATATGGTCTTAAGGGGTCATATGTGTGCTAAGGGGCCTTACATGATGTCATTAGGTGTTATGTGGGCTCCTAAGAGAGAGAGAGAGAGAGAGAGAGAGAGAGGAATACAATGTACAATAAGATATCAAAAGACAATATATATCAATATACATGTACATGTAGATACACATAAAATATCAAAAGATAATACACACATGCATATCATATATATTATACATGTATATATTATAAACATACATATATGTATACATATGTCATACACATATTATATAAATATACATACATATTACATACGTACATAGATGTGTATATATACACATATTATATATACATACATATATACATACAGTATCTATATATATACATATTATAGATATACATATATGTATGCACACACACACATTTTAAACATACACATTAATTTCTTTATGTGAGAGTATCACAAGCAGAACCAGGTACATGGTATTTTCTCCCTAGAACCGCGTACGCGATGCTTATTCAAAAGAAACCTCGTACGCGGTTCTTATTCAAAAGAAACCCCATACGCAGTTTTTATTCAAAAGAAATCCTGTATGTGCTCTTGTCTATTTAGGCTTGTGAATAGGCTTGGATGACAAAGCTATGGTTTGGAAGTTTGATTTCCCTTCATTTTCCTCCTTTTTGACGTGTTTTGTTTTATGAACTTGGTTTCTTGCCTTTGTCATCATCAAGTTTACACTTCATGAAGTGGGTATTTCTAAAATTGTCATCATATTTTCACCCATCTTCTAAGCTTTCTAACCATATAATGTTTTATAAATTTGAACAACAATAACATATAATTATTGAATTTGTTTTACCAGTGTCTCCATAGTTCTCAGAGACATACGTGTACCATTTTTTTAATAACTTTTTATCTACTTATCTAAATTTTAAAAAAATTATATATTATTATCGTGAACTTGATTCTTTACAATTTAATTTTTTTTTGTTGTATTTTCGATTGTTTTGGTGCAAGTTATGCTTTGTGCATGAACAAGTACCTGATTTTCAGGATGTGCTCGAATGGAAAGATCATAAAACAAAGTACTCAACAAAAAATTATAAAAAATACACAACTTCTAGTTCTCACTCTTAACTATCTTTTTTACCAAAGGATTTGTCAAAATACTAAAACTAACTTTGAATTTTTTGATGTGCACGTCAGACACTATGTTATGTTTTAGAAAAAATCAGGGTCCGTTTTTCGTGCGTGAAGGATTTGACCCCCTTAATCTTATCCAATTTTGAAAAAAAATAGTAGTTTGGAAACTAGAGTTAAGAGTACTACAATATTTGTTCTTTGAGTATCTTCATATGTTGAGTGGATCAGGTTTACCTAATTTTAGAAAAAAAAGTGTCCACTTATACCCCATTTTTGTACACCATCTTGGTGCACTTACCCCATAATTTATCTACTCTTTCTCTCAGCTACTGCATTTTTTTTAGGAGTATACCTTGTCGTAAATTGCTTTCTTATGCCATTTTCTTTGCGAAAGTTTTAAAATCATTTGATATGTATTCACCACCTCGACCAATTCTCAATGTTTGTGATATAGTATCCACTTCCTTTCTCAACTTTTTCCTTGAACTCTTTAAAAATAGAAAATGCATCCAATTTATACTTCAAAAAATAAACCCATACTTTCTTTTTGAAATCATCAATAAGTGTCAAGAAATAAACCCATACTTCTCCCCCTTCCTCTTGTTAGAGTAGAATGAGTATGTGGGCTTGATGTTGGTCTCCTGTTTTCAAATTGTGTATTTTCTCTTCCTCCCCTTGGTGTAAAACGTCCTTTGTCTCTACTGTGATTTGATCTTCATCTTGTTGTGACAAATAAAGGTTGAGTCTTGAATGCATTCTCCAATGACGATGTTCCCGATCTATTTAATCTTTGCTCATGTGCTAAGAGTGATCCCATTAAGTCATCTACTGATAATTGAGTGAAATCTTTGGACTCCTCAATGGCCACTACAACTGGATCGAACTTTGTAGGTAAGCCTCTAAGTATCTTCTCTACAACCTTTTGATCCCCAATGGTTTCTCCATATGATCTAATCTGATTTACTATTGACATTGCATGAATGAAGAATGAATGTAGTGAATCTGAGTCCTTCATTTGCAAATTTTTAAAATCCCTTCTGACAATTTGTAATTTTGATGTTTTCACCTTGCCTGTGCTTTGGTATGTTGTTTGCAAACTTTCTCTACAACCTTTTGATCCCCAATGGTTTCTCCATATGATCTAATCTGATTTACTATTGACATTGCATGAACGAAGAATGAATATATTGAAATTGAGTCCTTCATTTGCAAATTTTTAAAATCCCTTCTGACAATTTGTAATTTTGTTGTTTTCACCTTGCTTGTGCTTTGGTATGTTGTTTGCAAACTTTTCGATGCCTGCTTTGATCTTGTGGCAGCTGATACTTTTGAAAAAATTGATTCCTCCATTGCGTGTTAGATGAAAAACAATATTTTGACAGCTTTCTTTTTATTTTCCTTCAGCAATTCCTTCTCATCTTGTGGAAGAGCCTGATAAGCTTGTTGGTCTGCTGATTCAGGGAACCCATTTTCAACCAAGTTCAAAACATCCTGGGAGCAAAACAGGGTTTTCATTTTTATGCTTCAAAAATCATAATTTTTGTCAATAAAGATTGGAATCTGGGGTTGTGATATACTTCCACTTAGTCTTGCCATGATTTTTGAAAATAAAACTTTGCCTCTGCTTTTCTTTGTCCTCTTGCTACAGTAGAAAAGATCTTTTCGGCAATTTCCTGTCCCCAGCTTCAGTGGCTTTAACTTCTTTGTAAGCTCTTTGGCAACAACAATCAAGAGCTGCAACTATTTCAACAATCTATTCTATTGACTGTGACTTTCTTTACCTTGGCAATTAAACTGGGCACTCAGCTTTTCAACACAATCATCCCCTGTAATTTCCTATTCAACTGTAACCTTTTAAATGCTACATTTCTCTGGTTCTTTTCCACTTGATCTGCAGTTCTTTGTTATTTTGCAGTGGTTGATAATTCCCAGCAACTCTAGCTCAGACTTCTGCACTCTTCAAAAATCCACAAACCCTACTCTGATACCAGTTTGAAGGGGAGAAAGAGCACAAATTGCAGTAAATAGTGAGAAATATGAAGGAGAAAAAAAAATAGTTTATGTTATTGCCCAAAACAGTGCTGCCAGTTGCTTTTTTTAATCATACATCCACTCATCAAAACGGAGTATTCGTGGTATATTAAAAATAGTGTATTGTGTTAATATTCCTTTTCAAAACAGAGCATTTACCCACAACCACACGAGTACATTCCAGAAACTGCGCCAAAAATGGAATTGTCTAGATCCATCGATGCGTATGGAAGAAGATAAGAGAAGAGAGTAGTAAATGAAGTTTGTGGAGTAGATAGGCTACAAAGGCGGGGGAGATTGGATGTTTCCAGTTGGAGGTCCACGTACGCCAACAATTCGAACCCCATTTTTTCTATTCAATGTATAAGGTGGCCTCAGAATTTTTGTCAAATTCAATGTATTTGTTAAATTTTGTCTCCTGTGTGCGAATATTATGCTGGAAATATATATTTGGGAAACTTTGTTTAGTGTTGATATTCTTACATATGTTCTTAAACATTATGATGTTACAGAGGATATATACCCCATTAGTGATGTTTTCTCCTACACAATGTTTCTATCTTACAAATATATGTGTGTATAGTGCGCTTTCTCAGGTTCTTAACAGAATTGTAGTCTTGCTCTCAATTGTACTATTGATTCCCATGGCCACCTATTTGAAAATAAGTTTGTGGAAAGGATTAACTAGAAGTTTCATTCTCTGTGTTTGCTGCCAAACCACTAATCTCAGTCCCCATGAAGAATTTAAATGCAATTAGGGTTTTCTATCTGCAGTATCCCCAAAATACCCATAGTTTTGAGATACAAGAGCTCCAAGAAAACAATGTCTAATCTTCTAGCAACAACCATTGTATTAACTGATTCTTCTGTTTTTTTTTCGTAGCTTGTTTTGATCTACTGAGCTAAAGTTTGGGATTTTTCATTCCTCTTATTTTTGGAAAGTTTGTAGAATGCCTTTTGTGTATCTTCTTCTCATCAAATCCTCTATATATGCATTCTTGTTTATTATACTATACTATAGGTTCTATAACACCTTTTATTAAAAAAGAGATGGTTAAAGATTGGATCACTTTCTATACGCAATTAATTAGCTCCAATATACATATTTGTGATCTTCAACATACCACATGTTTTTAGATCACTATATGATTTTACTAAATATACTTGAAGATAAGCCTCTATTTGATACCAATTTAGAATTGAGAAAATATGGTTCAAAAGAGAAGATCGGAAGGACTTAATTAAGTGGGTGGTGTGAGATAGGAAACATAAAAAGCTCTAAGATGTTCATATTGAAAGGCTCAAACTTTAGGCCAAGCTGAATGGATGAGGTGAAGAAGTCTATCTTCTAACTATATCTTGATAAAGAGCTAGGATTGAATGAAGTACCTAAACAACACTAGCATTGTTCTAATTCTAGGACATAAAGTATTTTGAATTATTATTATTATTATTATGTTTGATTAGATTGACCTTCGACCTTCCCCGTTTTTGTGGAAGGCCAAGAGTCACAGCTTAGAATTCATTTTAGATGTCCTTATTGGGAGTTGAACTTGGGTCTCCACAATGAGAACCCATTGTTTTAACCAGTTAAGCTCAACCCCTTGGACCTAATAGAATTATTATTACCCATGAGGCAATCAAAAATTTATAGTGATGAAACCAGATAGTAGTAAAGAATATGACCAAGTAATTTGACTCTTTATTATGAGGTTCTTAAGAAGATTTCATCTTAATCAATTTGACTAAATTATATTTTTAGTTAAATTTTCACTCCTAGATTCCTCATTAGTAAATAGGAAACCTTGTGGTTTCTCTAATTTTACTCAAAAAAATGAACAAGGTGATCATTTGTCCTCCTTTTAACTTTATGTTTATGTTGGATGTGTTACATAGAGCTATATGTAGTAAGGCAATAAGTGGAGACTAGAACTGTATCAAAATTGTTTTCGAATGTATGCTTGAATGTGTCCAATTTGTAATATTTAATGTTTAATTTGTTGTCAAACGACTTCAAGTAGTTTTCATATTTATTAGCCTAATTATAGGAAGGTTGTTAATTTTTTTGAAAGTGCAAATATATATTGCTAATTATAATTGATTAATATCTTATATAATGAGTGATTTATATATATCTTCCTTTTTTGTTTCTCAATTTCTATTTTGATATTAGATAGTTGATATACTGCAATTGCTAAATTCAAATCACATCTTCTAATTGTTTAGTAAAGGTGTCGTAGTTGACTTCCCTATGTTGTATTTGAAGGAACATATGGAAATAGAAGCTTCCATTAAATTGCAGTCACCAAGGTCAAAGATATGGGAGTCTAGTATGCTAAGATCATATAAGAATGTTATCTCTATTAGTGAATTTATCATTATAAGAATTACAATTATTATTTTTTTAATATTTATTTAAAAATATTCTTGCGAGGTAGATTGAAAAATGTTGATTTAGAGAGGAAGCATTGTGATTCAATAAAACTTTCTCCTATCAAGCCAAAGATTATTGCGAAAAGTCTACTATGACAATAAGTAGCTAAAAGATGACTTCATTAAAGATGAGGTACTTGTGCGATTTTAAAGAGACCAACACTTTTAAGATAGGGAGGGATGCACTAGAAGATAGTGTTGGGACAAAACTAAAGATTCCTTTATTAGTGTTATTCTTAGGAAATGGTTTGATATTTAACTTTATGGTTTAGTTCACTCTATGTCAATCTAGTAGCACAAAATTTACAAAAGATGTAATGGTTGTTTTCATAGGGCTAAAGATAGAAAAATGAGATTGATACAATGTAACCTACTTCAAGAAATAAAGTATAATTATTAAAATAATCCTTATTTAAATCTACCTAACAACACTTCAACTAGGAATTGAGATTCTAGCTACCAAAAGTCACACAAAATAATTTTGGCTTTAGGAGCTATTGAAATAATTCTAGCTACATAAACTATCATAAATAGTTTGAACTATGATGAGGTTTCCCCGTGACTATGAAACATGCAAAGTGTACACAAATTTACTAAGATACTCTCTCTTGTTGAACACTTCTAATATTGGCCAATTAAATTTCTTAATATATTATAAAGTTTGTCAATGAATCAAGAACATTCTTCTATATGGATGAAAATTTTCCTATAGTACCTTCTTTCAAGGATTTCTCTTGAGAATATATATTGTACTCTAATATACTTTGACCAAGCATGATAAATAGGGTTATTGGCCAAATATATTATATTGTTGCCAATGAATACAATCTTTTGTTTCAATTCAAATAATAAATCACAACCTCTATAACCACACTACTTCCTTACATGCATGAGTAGCTACCATCTTCTTAGGATATGTTGTATAAAATGCAGCTATTACTTATCTTTTGTCTCATCACTTATACTACTAAAAAATATTTAATACGCATGTACTAGTTGATTTTCAACCTAATTAGAATCTAGTTTTCTTTTAACTAATTTAAAGTTTTATTTTCATCAACTCTTCTTTTATAAAAAGTTTCATAAGTTCATGTACCATATAGGTATCTAAAAAGTGTATTCATAGTATACCCATATTTTTATCTTGTTTGGACATATGTACTCACAATTATGTCAAGTCTAGTTCAAAACATTGTAGACATGCATATGCCACCTGTCCTAACATAAGAAATTTTACAAATTTTCTCAATTTTACTTTCTATTTGAAGACCTTTTGAAATAGACAAGGTTTTATTAATCAGAAATGGAATTTTGATAGCCTTACTATCTTGCAACCTATATCTCTAAAAGATAAGCTCAACATATCTTTTAATGTTTCTACTTGCACAATTAATTCTCATTTTTATATCTAACATAAAATTTGCACCGACAAGATCTTTCTTGTCAAACTGTAATACAGTTTTCATCCTCCTAATAATGTGTCATCTATATACAACGCAAATATTTCTTGACAAAAGATAGAAAAAATGTCAAAACTTTAACTAACTTGCAAGCTCTTCAACTGAATATAATTAAATTGTAACCTCGGGGTATGAAATGTTTCAAGTCAATAGTCCAATTGCTTGGAAAAAAGGATTTGGAATTGTATCGCAAGTAGCAACCGTCGTCTACAGCCCATCCCTTGGAGCGAGGAAAATGCTTATTAATGTTGTCTTGGGCAATAAATCAGGCACTTTTCGCAGCAATCCTTTTGAAGTGAACATATACACTAAGCAAGTCCAATAGATAGGAGCAGGCGAACCCATGAAGACCACAACACTACCAACATCTGAAAGATCCACAACTGGGTTCCAAGGAGGAGAGCCAATGTAAACAAGGAAGCCGAGCATGAATCTCAAAAAAGAAAGAAGCCATTGAGAGAGTGATATGCTATCAAAAATTCTTTGTATTGGACTATATTATTGTTGAAGAGATTTTTCAAAAATTGATATAGTCATGGATGCATTTACCGGTCAACAATGGAGGAATTCATAATTCATGTTTTTCTCTCACCATCATATTATTTTGACTCCCACTACTCTCAAAATTCAAGAGATTTCAATTTGGGTTTCTGGAGGCAATTAATTTATCCACAACTAGAATATTTGATGATATGGCTTTCTACCCCCTTTTAATAGTAACATCAATAATATCAAGAAATTATCATATTAAGATTGTGCATTTTTATAAAAGGTTTCGTGAGGTTATTGTAAATTATTTTTAACAAGGTTAGAAAGTGACATGATGATTACTAAAAATTTGATAACAAAAAATGCATAAGTTAAGATTGAAACATGATATCACCTATTTGTTCTGAAGTATTTGTCACTCCCATCATAACCTAATCTACCACTACTAAATTAGCTTTGATATCATGAGGAGAAAACAAACATAAAAAAGATAACTAAAAATCATTTATAAGAAAGCATAGTACACATTGTAAGGAAGTTAAATAGCAGAACAACTTCTTACACTAACCTTGAGATGAGGGTAATGCGAAAACTTTTATAGATCGTTACAATTGTTATAAAAACTTAACAAAAATAAACATAATAACATTCATACCACAACATAGTGATTTACATGGGGAAAACCCTTTTGGGAGAAAAACTCCACACACTAAAAGCCGCCCAATATATTATTCAACAATCAATTATAGATTACAATATACTTGTACAGAAAACACTTCGCAAGAGTACCACTAATCAGAGATTCAGAGGTAACCCAATAGCCATAATACTCTCACACACAACCTCTATCTCACACAACTCATATATAGGAGATACAATACAAGAAACCGTCAAATGGTATTACAAAACCATGGTCTAAAACCACCCAATAAAGTATAGCTGACTTTATCTCTATTATAGATACCTTATGATGTGTCAAAACACACATCAACACGTCTCCCTCCCTTTTACAGCTCATTTATGTGTCCGATGCAATTTATATTTCCTATTTCAGGAGTCCAAACTTTTAGAGGCCATAACATGTGAACCATGTGTCTGATTGATGAACTGTTAGAAGCGCCTAAAAGTTCATGAAGTGCTCTATCATCTCATAAACCATTACGCCATTTACACCCACTTTTTAGGGCATTTTGGAGGGTCTAAAGTCCTCAAAATTGAATTTAAACATTTCATGGCACCATCCAAAAAAAAAACTTTAATATCAAAACTAGCTGTGATCATGCAACAAAACTTTACCGGTATGCTTCTATAGCCAGCCAAAAGCTTTGGGGATAATTTCACACAATTTCGTACTTAAATGAAAAATTACTATAAATAGTAAGCTCATTTAAATGCAAGTTTGAGACACCATTTTTCTCAACACACACAAGAAAATGGCTCTCCAACAACATTAATGAAAATTAAAGTTGTCAATAGATCCATTTCTTTGAGATTTATACTATCCATGAAACTAAAATAGTAAGAAAATATTGAAACAAAGAGATATATTTAAGATTTTATAAAATTTTATTAAAAGAAAATTTTTACTAATATTTTTTATTTATTTATGTAATTATTTGACTTATAATACTATGAAGGAGGAATAGTTTCTTTATGCATAAAAATTTCACTTATTTTTGTATAGCATGAATAAGCAGTCATATTAAAATATTATGATGCGATATATTTTGAATATGTGTTCTTGACCTCTAAATACAGGTAGTTTAAGGTTTGCAATTATAAACAACCATGTCTTCTTATTGTTAATGTGTAGATACAACTATGTTTGAATAGTAAAATTTTTGAATTTAATAATTTAGACTATAGAAAATTTCTTTTGTTGTAGAAAAAAATATACAATTAAGTAGTACAATAAATTTGGTGCATATAATATCTAAATAAATAATAGAATACAAAAAAAGTAAATATTATATACAATATTTGCACCTTTAATTTTTTTTTAGATAAAAATCCTAGTACAACAATAAATTTTTTTATAACATAAACTTCAACCATTCTTTGATGTGATAGTGAATCTCATACTTTACCCTTAATCATGTATGAATATTTATAAATACATAAAAAGTAATTTTACTTATATATCCTAAGTAGCATCAACAAAAACCCAAAAAAAGTACACTGAGCAAAGTATCGAAAGTATGATGAGGCTTGGTGCAGGAGCACCTAATAGTTCTTTATGCCTTAGTGAGGCCATGCTACAATATTTTAAGGTTTTTGAGTTCATGTGATTTACTAAGGTCAATAATGACCATTATTTATGTAATAAGTTTCTTTGAAGTTATTAGAAGGTGTTTTGAGTCATGTTGAAGTCATATAGTCAATATTGTAAAAAATTGTCAAAAGATGTCAAAAGTTGTCACTATGTTGAAAATGAATGTCAATGGATCAAATATGCCGTTTTATTATATTTAAGGGTCTTTGTGGCCTATTTGGACCTATTTGAGTCATTATTGGGGCATGGGAGTCATAGATTAAGTCTAGATGCAATTTGGAGCAAAATTGTCAAAATGGGCAAAATAGTTGTCAAGCAACTTTTGAGTTTGTAAGGGTAATTATGTGTTTATTGTTAAAATGAGTTACAAAGGTGGTTATACCTGTGTGGAGGATTGTAATTCATTCTAAAATACTTATACACATTTGGATATGGTTTTTGGTGGATGTAATAAGAAAAATCAATAAAATATCTTGATGTTCCCTGCGTTTTCTAGTTTTTTTTTCTTCAGAAAAATAGTTTTCTATTTCATGTTTTTCATTTCTTTAACCTACTATTTTGAGGATCAAATAAATTGGACATGGTAGAGGGGTGAAATCCCTTCACTTTCCCTTTTGTCTCACTGAATTTCATTTTGATTTGAAAAAGTTATAGTAATTTTACTAAAAATAGTCAAAACCTTACCATAGGGATTTTTGAGGCATTATAAAATGTAAATAGCTTGTATTCCACTGGATCAATGATAAAAAAAATTGTGAAATGGAGGTAAAATATATGTATTTTAGTTTCTTTTTTGTTACAGGGGTTCATACATGATTTTGGCACATGCAAACAAAGAGAAAGTTGACTAAAATTGTGTCTCAGTCTGGGACAACAATGTAAAAAAGGAAGTTTTGGTTGGTTTGAATGTCTTGGAGGACCTTGATGGGTCAAGTGAGGAATTTGGAGAGTGTTTGATGGTTCCATAGATAGGGAAAAGGGGTTTTTAAGTTAGGGAAACAATTTAAATGCACAAACTATTGATTGTCCTAAAATGGCTAGTGGTTGTCCTCGTTTGATAGTTTAACAAGAACTTGTGTTTGTGATTTTAAATGCTGGTTGGTTTGGTAGTTGGAGTTGGTGGGTGATTGGGCAAACCCTAGTGAGTCCCTAGAATCATTTGGAGGCATTGAGAAGTGGAAAAGAAACCTTAATATATGACTGCCCTAAACATGTTGTTGGTTGTCCTAAACATGCTATTGATTGTCCTAAAACCAGTGAGTCCTCATTGAACATTGTTTTTTCATTTTGGGAGGTTGGGTGGGTAGAGAGAATCCAAAGTTAACATGTTGATAAGCCTTTTAGGATTGAAAAGGGAGTTTTGTGTTTGTGAGGAATACTTGTGGCAAGTTGTGAAGTTGGGAACTAGTGAAAAGTGGGAGTCCTAGTTGGGGCATCCTTGATTGTGTGAGTACAAATGAGACTAATGGTGTTGAATTGTTATGGAACATGGTTTGGGGTTCAAGAGAGTTGAGTATGAATGGAGGAATGTGTGTGAGTCGTTGGATAAGGTATTGAGAAGCTTGGGTGTGTTTTGGGCTATTTTAGCCTTGTGAGTATATCGGGGGCCTCTTGAAGGGACTTATGCAGTTATGGACGAGTAAGAACCTATTGAATAGGTAAGTTGGGAGAAAGAAATCTCACTAATCTGGTTAAGTGTGTGGATTCTCTGCATCATGGCTTCCCCATGACTATAAAATATTCTGAGTGTACAAAAATTTAATAATACCTACTCTCTTGTTGAATACTTTATATAGGGTTTAACAACTATAAACTATCAATTGTTTAGAGCTGCTCATTAATATTCTATAGACTAGTGAATTTTTTAATATGTTAACATAATTGTCAATGAATCAAGCACATTCTTCTATGCATGAAAATTGTCCTATAGTACCCATTTTCTTTCAAGGATTTGTCTTGAAAACATATATTGTCCTCTAATATACTTTGACCAAGCATGATAAATAGGGTTATTGGCCAAAAATATTATATTGTTGTCAATGCATGTACAATCTTTTGTTTCAATCCAAATAATAAATCAGGACCTCTATAACCAAACTACTTCCTTGCATGCATGAGTAGCTACCATTTTCTTAGAATATGTTGTATAAAATGCAGCTATTACCTATCTTTGTCTCATCACACTTACTACTAAAGAATATTTAATACACATCTACTAGTTGGTTTTCAACCTACTTAGAATCCATTTTTTTATTTTTTATAATAAAATTAAAGTTTTATTTTTATCATTTCTTCCTTTATAAGAAGTTGATTAAGTTGTTGTGCCATATAGGTATGTAAAAAGTATATTCACAGTACACCAATAATTTTCTATCAACTCTAGTTCAAAACATTGTAGACATAAGTATGCCAACTGTCCTAACATAAGAAAGCTCACAAATATTCACAATTTTACTTCCTATTTGAAGATATTTTGGTGTAGATAAGTTTTTATTAACAAGGAATGGAATTTTGATAGGCTTATATCTTGCAACCTATATCTCTACAAAATCAGCTCAACATAATTCTTTTAATGTAACCTCAAATTTCTACTTGTACAATAAATTCTCATTTCTATATTTAAAATTAAATTTGCAACATGAAAATATTTCTTATCAAATTGTAAGATAGCTTTCATCATCATATTATTACAAATTAATAATATGTCATCCATATGCAACACTATAATGACAAAAGAGAAAAAAGACACAAATATTATTTTTTTTAAAGAGGAGGAAGAAACATATATATTGTTTTATTTAAAGATAAGAGGTAGACACATATATACTTTTTTATTCAAAGATAGGAAGGAAGGAATCATAAATGCTATAATGCATAAATCTTATTGAAAAATAAGAAGTAATCATACAATAAGTTAGGACTTAACCTGTTTTTTCCTAATAAAAAACAATCCATCCTTCTTGCTACTCCCCATATGTCCATGGACAAGACAAATAACCGCTACTAACGTGAGCAAAGGGATTCTGTAATCATAGCATTTGATTCAGATAAAGGCTATTCTCCACGTACTTTGTACCCCACATCTACGAAAGCTGGCTGCAGAGGTGTCTGAAAATCAATTTCAGCTTTGTTTAACAATATTGTCACAACCTCGGACATTGATGGCCTACGACTGCCGGAACCTTGTATGCATAGAAGTGCAAGGTTTATCACCCTCACCACCTCTTCTTCATCATACCCTTCCATCTTCTCTTCCTTGTGGACCACCTCTAAAACCTTGTTTTCTTCGTGCAGACTCCAAACCTGCATTAAGGTTTTTTTTAAAATGATAAAACATTTTAAGGGAGATAATAACGGGATAAAAGTATTAAAAGAATACTATAAGAATTGTAAATACCCATTCAAGCAAATATTGCATATCAGGTGGCTGATTCAAGTCAATGCTTTTTCTGCCACTGACAATTTCAAGAACCACCACACCAAAGCTGTAGGTGTCAGCTTTCTCTGTTAATTGTCCATGGCTAGCATATTCAGGAGCCGTGTATCCTCTGCAAAGGAAAAAAAATGGTGTTACTATATTCATTGAAAATTTTGATTACATAAACAATGGAATAAGGAAGGGTTTTCTCACAAGGTTCCTGCAAATTTTGTGCTAACATGAGATTTATCATGTGGAAGAAGTCTTGCCAGACCAAAATCTGCTATTTTTGCCTGAAAGTTGTTATCAAGTAATATATTGCTTGATTTAATATCACGATGGATGATACAAACATGGAATCCGTCATGGAGATAGGCCAGACCACGAGCAGTGCCCAAGATAATATTGAACCTTTCCTTCCAACTCAAGGATTTTGTATGTTATCCTGCATGTAGGGCGATTCAATAGAGTTTCAAGATCTATCGTGTTTGTTGTGACGGATGAAAGAAGCAAAAGAGGAAAGTTAAGGAAGGAATAGCAAACCAAATAATATTCTGTCAAGGCTGCTGTTGGGCATGTACTCATAAACCAAGAGCCTTTCTTGGCCTTGTCTGCAACATCCAAGTAAGCGCACAAGGTTTCTGTGATGAACATTAGAAATGAGTTTGACTTCGCTTTCGAATTCAGAAATTGCGCTAGGAGAACGACCTAGTGTCAGCTTCTTTATTGCCACAACGTTGCCATTTTTCAAAGTACCCTGCAAACATCATTTGAATGGATTAGTACACAAGCCTAACGAGGGAAGGAACCCAACATTTTTTAGCGTACCCTGCAAACATCATTTGAAGAGATCAACACACAAGCCTAGGTAATAAGGGAAGGAAATAAGTGATAATTTACCTTGAATACTTGACCGAACCCTCCTTCTCCAAGCTTATTTGCTTCATCAAAATTGTTGCTTGCCTTTTTCAGTATCTTGAAGTCAAAATCTCCCGGCCCACGAAGTTCAGTTGCTCCTTCAGTATCCACTATTCCATATAATTCAACTTGTTATATTAGTAGTTGCTAAGATCGGACTGACTTGAAAGACTTTTGCTTCCTTTTCTAGAATATATTAAATTTAGCCTTTATGAGTTTACCTTGTATCTGGCTTGGGCCCATTATCTGCTTTCCGAAGACAAGAAGACAAGTTATAAGGCCAAGTACGAATACACCTCCCACAACACCAATTATTATCCATACTGTAGAATTCACCTCCTTCCCTGAAAAACAAAATGGAGAATAAAAACTCATTGTAAATAACTGTAAATGTCTGGCAAAAATTGTAAACAAAAGCGATTAAGGTGATCGATTCTTGCTTGATTGTATGAAATTATATTAACTCAAATCTTGCTTCTAAGGAAATTTGTCAAAAACGTTAACAAAACTCCAAGCTCTTCAACTGAATATAATTAAATTCTAACCTCTGGGTAAGAAATGTTTCAAGTCGATAGTCGCGTTGCTTGGAAAAAAGGGGTTTGAATCGTATCGCAAGTAGCAGCCGGCGTCTACAGCCCGTCCTTCGGAGCGAGGAAAACACTTATTTATGTTGTCCAGGGCAATGGCGAGGCACTTTTGGCAGGAATCCATTTGAAGGGAACGTATACACGAGGCAAGTCCATAGATTGTTGTATTAGACGGCCCTTGTCTCGTCTGCGCAGCAAAATAATCTTTTATCCGTGGAGTTGCGGCGCAAAGATCGCTTATCAAACTTCGAGCAGTTGCCGAAAATGAATTGGCGGAGCTCACGTTGGCATCACCGCACACCTGTTTATTTCCATCATCAGTGTAATCATTGTAAAAATTATCGTTCTCGAAACGCACAAAACATCCGTCGTAGCTTGCCCTGCCGCCGGTAACACTGGTACAGTTGCTAGCTTGTTTTGTTGCTACCTTGATGCAGTCAGCGCAATCAGCAGCGGACTTATCCTTTCTACACTGCGCCAGAACATATACTGAATCATCCAGATCTGATGCTCCCACATCTTTTGAAGCAAATCCAGATGGAACAACATTTTGCACCACATAATCGAGAGCCGCCTTTAAATTTTCCGCAAAGAGTGTGACGTTGCTGTTGGGGACAGAGCTGCATCCGTATGCTAAAAGTCTGGTCTCTGGATCTGCTCTAATGGGGGCAACTATTAACATGCCAAATAAGATAATCAGTTTTACACTATTCTCCACTTGCCAGACTCTTCCAGCCATGGCTCTTGATTTTCCAATTGATATTGGAGATAAAGATTAAAAGTGCCAGAACTCTTGATTTGTTTTGATACAAGGAAAAGGAAAAACAGAAGCTAATTATATAGACTTTCAAATTGCATGGTAGCCGTCTGTTTTCACCACCTCTATCATTAAAAATTGCATTCGAAGTCAAAGAAATGCAAATAAGACCTTAAACCCAATACCTTATTACAGTCAACTATTTACAAATGTCAAAGCACGAGAAAATAAACGTGAAGATTAAATAAACCAACCAACCATTACTGATGGCTACGTCATTAAGGTGACGCTTAAAAATTAGTTTGAAGCTTTTCCTTATGTCTTCCCATGTTAAAATAGTATTTGTATGACGTTTACTAATGGATGAGTCGCCATCATTAGTTTTAAAATAGAAAAAGTGCTCGATATCATTATATAGAAGAATATATATATATATATATATATATATATATATATAATCAAGTCTAACAAACCATAAAGAGACAATTGACTATTAACTAAATTTCACACAAATAAAAATCTTATATTTAAAAAAGTCAATTTTAGAGTAGCCAACCCACTTGTTGAAATCAATGGTTCAGAATTTTACACACAAATAAATATTCTTCAATTTAAAAAAGTCAACTTTAGAGTATTCAACCTATTTGTTGAAATCAATGGTTCAGAATTGAGGAGAAGGATGCAGGACAAGACGATTGAATTAATCTCAACCGTATGCTTATATTGATATTAATTTAAAAAGTTTTTATGATAAAAAATTTAGACTATATTTTAATATTATTAACTAAAAGAATTTGTAATAAAGAAAAAATTATCTTTAACTATTTTCTTCTTTTGATAAGAATATCTTTTAATATTATTTTCTTTTATTACGATTTTTTTTTTAAGTTTCAAAAGTGAAAAAACAAAGAATTAACTTGCTTCTTCTTTTAAAGTTTTTTTTTTTAATTTTAAAATTATTTTAATTTTTTATGTCTTATTAAGAAACTATTAATAATAATTAAAAATTTAATCAAATAAAATAGAAATCTCTACAAAATGGCTAGCAATATGTGAAAAAATGCAGCCAAAAGCTCTAGGGTTTTTACTTTGGTTCAGTCATGGGATAATGCTCAATCCGAAAAAAGGCTTATTGCAAATCAATTTGTAGTCCTGGTCATCATCCTCCCTAAGCCTCTAGGGCTTCCACTTCAAAGAAAAACAATAGGTGTTTCCTTTCCGCGAAAAACTCCCATGGGAGGGATCGACAACCTTGGGACTTGCTCCGTAATTCCAAATTGGAAGGGCAAACTACCATCAGATGGCAAGAGGTGAGAAGCAAGAGATCCCGAAGGGTTATAAATGAGCAATCCAGGAATGACCAAGCTATCAGAGAAGGAAATAGTATCAGACAAAACCTTGGGGAGCGATTATGGATGGCTCCAATTACCTCCATAACTCCTGGTTATGCCTCAAGAGCCAAGTTGATTCCTCTAGGTATGAATTAAAACCCTGGGAGGGCCTCTAACCTCATGCCCTTGATTGCGCAACCAAGGCAAGAATCAAAATTAGGGTTGGGCCCTAATCCCTCCATCTCTCACAAATCTATGCCCTACCAATAGCTTGTTGATCCTCTCAGGGGTAAGGTAAATCCCGAATTCTCGTGGAAACATAAGGATCGGGAGCCCAAATATTTTTGTAACCATCGGACAAATTAGATTAAAAGGGAACTGGACCTAAAGAACACATTTGGCAGAATAACTCTTAGGGTAATCCTAGCCGGATGAGAATTGATGGCCCTAATTTGGAGGTTAGAGAAGAAATTTTCACCAAAAGATTAAGGGTTCATTGTAGAAAATTTGGTATTTTTGTCAAGTGGTGTGGGAATGGGCAACCTATTGAAAAAATTGTGAGTTGTTGGGAGACTGAATACATAGGCCAGGTAAGTATTATTTCTCTCAACAGTAATTTTTTGTTCATCGACTGCAAATAGGAAGCATTAAAACATGAATTATTATTTTGGATCCTGTGTTTTATAAAGGGTAAAATTCTATTTTCAATGAATGACATCCAAATTTTGATCCCAGCTCTTATAAATTTAACAATATGTCAAAGTGGATTATTTTAAGAAATCTTCCTCTTGAACTTATGCATTCTCGGGTCCTTTTTAAAATAGGAGACAAATTCTAAGGTTTTATAGGTTTGGAAGAGACTTGGCTTTGCTCTGCAGATCTTAAAATGTTAGTAAACTTGGATACTATAATGTCGGGAAAATGGTGAATGAATGAGATCTAGAGGAAATCTTTTCTTCCCTCCGAGGAGAAGTCAAAGTTTCACTTTGGATTTCCCTTCAAACACATTTTCCACATTACATTGGAAGAGGGGGGAAATACACTAAATTCAACCTCCAGAGAAAGAGACTGAATTCTGAGTGATAGTAAGTTAGTCCTCTCTTCTGAGATTGAGATTTGAATTGATTAAATTATGTACTTATGATCAAGTGTAAAAGTGACAAAGATCTGATTATAACTCAAGATAGAAGCATAGGGTGAAGCTGTGCACCTAGATCTAGAAATAATCTATTAAGACAAAACACCCTACGAATTTGAGGAAAAGTTGTCTAGACCATGGTGGGAGTTTACACGGTCCTTCGAAAAATCCATGAAACGAAAAGGGTTTTTCCACCTCTGCAAATGGAGCCCGAATCCGAAATTATAGCCGCGCACCTGCAACCTACACATGGAAAAGAGAGGGAAAGGTGGTGGGATTGGGGGTTTGCCTTCATGTCAAACCCCAGTTTTGGAATTAACCAAATGACGAAATCTAAAGTACTTGCAACTAAATGTAAATGAAAGATTGAAATGTAAATCACCTTAATGGAGGTTGTGATAGAAATTTTGATAGAATTGCTTGTATGGAATTTAATGTTGGAATTAATCTCCTCTTCAATGGTTGAATTCTTGACTTGAATGCAACACCTAGCATTGAAAGGAGACTTGAGAATGCTCAATGTTGGAAAAGAATGCTTGAATGCTCTTGAATGCTTGAATACATGATCTCCTGTATCTGTCTTATGCCAAAATGGAAGGGGAAATGTGACTTATATACTTGTCAATTAGGGTTAATTGACTAATTTTCTATCATAGGCCGACACTGGGGGAGTTTTCCTGCTCAATGTGCAACCTCCAAAGCACATTTTAAAAGGGTCCTGCCCTAAAATGGGGCAAGGGATAGGGGCGCTATACCCCTATCTTGGCCTTTTTTGTAGTACAAGATACAGTCTAGGCAATGCGGAGGGCAAGCAAGATACAATTCTCAGGTGGCAAGCAAGTCTTTGGTCTTCGATTTGGCTTAGGGATTTGAATCGCGTGCATGAGGACCCTAATGTGGTCAAAAATTGCAAGGGTCTCAATTCACGAGACTACATTTAGCCCCCACTTTAGTGGGAGTATAAGCGTATGCCAATACTGTCAGTAAAGTACAAGGAAATAAGATTGAAAGACTTCTACCATGTCAACGAGGCAAGATGCACCAAGCCCCCAGTGGAGTAAGGATCTTACAACATTAATTAAAAAAGTAAAAGGGAATATCGAGAAGGGGAAACCATGACTACAAGTAGCAAGGTTCCCCTCACTATTAGTCACGGAAAAGATACTAAAATTATGAAGCAAATCAAATTTCACTAAAAAATTCTAAGTATCGAAAAGGAAAATATGAGCGGAGTGTATTCCCCCATGTTAAAGTGATCACGCACACCTTATTAGGAGGAATTGCTTTAAGGTAGGATACACCCAAGAGAGAGAAATGAGAGAGAGCATGTTATCACAAGGATTTAGCCCCCAAGTGAGCAATAAACCCAAGGATAATGAACACAAAACATGAAGCATGAGGTAGTTTCTCTTTCCTCGGGGTCAGTATATTGTATGATAACTCATGTATATCATATATGTATATACATATAATAATCGCCATTCCCCAAAGAAAGGACACTACCTTAGAAGAAAGGGAAGAGAGGATGTCTTTTGAGTCAACATGAAAGAGGTCAAAAGAGATCTCAATACTTTGCATCATCCTCAAGTAGACATTGAGGGAAAAATAGAAGAACAGGGATACACATAGAAGAATGGTGACAAAAGAGAAATAAAGGAAAGAGATAGAAGATCTACAGTGCTAATATTTTTAATCTAGCATGACATACGCATCCCGATCTTGCTGATAACTATTTTGGGAAGGCGAGAAACATGCTAGAGGAGTGACATCGAGCACAATAGATGGAGCTATAACAAGATCCAAACAAGGACTATGCTCATGGGGTAAGTCACTTTGTTTGATTCTAGGAGCTAGGCTTAGGGTTTGTGAAAATTCAGTTGATAAATGCTTGTCCACATCAACATATTCATAATCACTATCAGAAGCATTAGGAGTTGTATTGCTATCATTAATAACATTTTCACTCATTTTCTCATCAAAATTTAGAAAAAGAGGAGCAAGAACATGAATAGGAGTAAAACCATCACATATTTTATGCAACTTATGCTCTGGAGATGTCAGTTGAACATCTTGCTTAGGAGAGAAGGGAATCATGTCAACTTTTGTAGTCTTGGAAGATGGGATAGTTTGAGGGACAACTTCACGAGATCGAACATGGCATCTTCATCGGTGTTCTCTCGTACAATGGTTCCGTCGAGTCTTAGTGGAAGATTGAGAAGGAGGAGGAACATTTGAAAAAGTAGTAATGTTTTTCTCTCTAATAGTTGAAGGTTTAGGTTGAGGTCTTTTAGGTTGGAAAAGAGCAGAAGAATGCCTCTTCTCTCTATAAGAGGAAGGTGGTGGAACTACGCCATATAAAGGAGGAATGTTAGGTGTAGGAAGGAGACTAGGTCCATCATGAGGAGGAGGTACAGGTCTAACCTTAGGAGGAATATTGTTCTTCTTCTTAGGAGAAGGTATAGTCACATCCATAGTAATATGTTGAAGATCTTCCTCAGGAGGGAGATTAGTTCTATCCGTGGGGGGAAGAACTTCATCTTCAAGTATGATAGGAATGTCAATTTTTGGAGATCTAGGTTGACTTAAGGATAAGATCATATCTTTCTTCCATTTTGATAAGATCGAAAAAGAGCATCACTCCTTGATGCAAGATATTGAAATTGCTTAGGCTAAAAGAAATCATTAGGAACACTAGGGATTCTTTCGGATGGACGAAATAAGATATGGTTCACGGTTATGATTTCTTTTTTGTGAAAATATTTAAAATACTTATGGATAGGAGAAGCAATAGCCTTCATAGAAGATAGCCAAGGATATCCTAACTTCACACAAAATTGCTTGGAAGAGGGTATGATAACAAAGTCAACATTGATGGATTTAGTATGAACCTCAACGAGAAGGGTGATAGAGCCAATGGTAGGATGAGAGAATCCATCAAATAACTTCACCACTACATTAGAGGCATCATATATGGGTATGCAATCATAAAGTGAAAAGATACTCCTCAGTGATGATGTTAACCATGCAAGAGGGATAAACAAGAGCACCACAGAAAGGGATATCCTTAACCTTCACAACTATGATTAAAGAGCCATCGGGTGCTCTAATGGTCTTACTAGGGTCAAATGTAAGAAAAGAATCCTTAGGCTTATCTTATTTTTCTACCATATTTACCAAGTTCAGAGCCATACAAGTAAATTCATCAGAGGAGAAAGAAGTATACTCAGTCTCAATCACGTTAGAGGTATGAGAAGGCAAATGATCAGTTAAATTTTTAGGATTTTGATTAGTAGGAGCTACTGATTTATTTCCCTTATCACTCACACCTACCACAGATATAATATTGTTGTCAATCAAATCTTGAATCTTATTTTTCAATCTGAAACATTTCTCAGTATCATGACTAGGCTGATGATGAAATTGATAAAAGGAATTGTTATCAAAATAAGGGGATGCAAGTTTAGAAGGATCAAGTTGTTTTACAGAAGGAAGTTTGGTAACATTTATGTGCAACAACCGAGACATAATACTATGTCAAGATTCATTCAAAGGAGTAAATTGTCTTTCACTTTTGAAAGATTTAGAAATAGAAGGCACACCTGTTGTAGCATTCACATTGTTGTTGTTGATTGTATCATTGAACTTGATGAATCTTTTTGTTTGTTTGAATTTTGTAAACGGTTGTTGAACACTCTCCCCCTTATCACTCAGAGCCATAGGAGTAGCTTTCTCTATTTTTCTCACATCGAGTTGATAATTGTGGAGTGTTGCCCACAACTGTGGAAAAGAAGTAAAGTGAGACAAAATAACCTTTTCTCTTATATCTTTTTGCAAATTAGAAATGAAAATTCATTGAATATCATTATCAGGTACATGAAAAGAAATTTGAGTACACAAGTGCTTATATGTACCAATGAAATCAATCACTTTTTCTTTAACACCTTGTTTATAATATATTAAATTAGTCAAAGTGGTTTTAGGACCAATGTTATTTTGAAATTGTTGGATGAAATCATTTGCTAGATGTTTAAAAGAAGTAATAGAATAAGAAGGTAAAGATAAATACCATTGTAAAGCCTTATCTCTTAATGTTCTTGTAAACAATTTTGCAAGAAATGTTTGATCATAAGTAAAATCAGTAGACAAGGTTTGAAATGTTTTAACATGTGTAAGAGGATCACCTTTTCCATTATAGAGTTCTAATTGAGGGACCTAAACATGCTTAGGAGGCACATCTTTAACTATATCAAGAGAAAGTGGGCTTGCAACATCAAAGGTGGGTACACTAAACTTGGATTGATTCATAGAAGCAATTTGTTGTTTCAAGGAAGACACGGTTTGAGCAAGATTGGTAATTGTTGCTTCGATAGAAGAATTGATGTTAGACATGGTTGATTGAGAAGGTGGTGTGATGTTATTGAAGGAAGGCATGGATTGAGAATAAGGTGGTGGGACATTGTGGTAAGTAGGCATAGGTGATGATTGCGTAGGAAATGGGACAGTCAAAGGTGGAATAAAATTATTAAATGAATTTCCCCCTTGTGTCACATTGATTGGTTCAGGGATAATATGAATACTTATAGAAGACATAGGTAAAGATGGAGGATTAAATGAAGAAGAGGGATTTCCCCCATGACCAATGGTTGTAGGAATGACATGTTGAGTTGATGTAGCCATGATGTTTGAAGTGAGAGTAGGAATACTAGCCATTGAAGTGGTCAAAGGAATAGAAGAATTGATCTGATTTGAAGGTTGTGAATAACCTAAGTTCCCAGCACAACTCTTGATAGGAATGACATTAGAATCAACAATATGAGCAATCCCACACAATATATCAATTTTATTCTTATCACTTTGAATCATGTGTTTAAGGGCTTCAATAAATGGAAGAGCTTCACTATTAGGGTATTCTTGGGACATCCATTGTTGAAAGTTATGAAATTGATTGTCCAACTTTTTAAAATTGATCTATGGAAACTCTAGTCAAAGATTCATATTGCTCATCATGGGATTCATCGATTGGATAAATGGGCCCATGATTAAGATGGGAAGAATCAGCATTGTCCTCATTAAAGAAGTCACCCAAATTATGCTCCATGTCCTCAATAATTAAACCCTAGGAAGCCTTAATTATAATGCTTCGTCTAATGAGGATAGTGTAGGTAGGACTAATAGTGGTGAAACTCATGCACAAAGCTTACAAAATCATGATTAAACAATTTGGACTTTGTTGGAAGAAGAGGATGACACAATTTCCAAAAATGAATGGAAATTGGAATTTTAAAATTAGGGCCAAGGGGATACCACGTAATTTTAAAATTAACAAAATAAAAAATTCTAAAATCAGGGAAGATTATTATTAACCTCTTAATTTTAAAAATGCTCTTGAAATTAAAAATGTTGAGTTTTGGAGGTATTTTCAATGTTAGAGGGATAAAAAATCGACAAAATCAACCAATCTTCTAGATTTAGGATATTAAATACAGTCATAACACTCTCTCGAAATTTTGAGAAAAAATCCGACGACCATTGTGGGAATGTTCATGGTCCGACCAACTTTTTTTGAAATTTCTAGGGATGAATATTACGATGATTCAAAGATAAACCCCAAAATTGGTGAATTTCATAATTTCGAGATAGGCGAAATGAAGGTTTAAATGTGAGAATAGGACCCTATTAGGGTTTTCAAGACAAAGAAGGATTGGACTGCAAATTTGAAAAGGGTTACACCTAAAGGGGAGGCACACCTTGGAGAACATTTAGAAATCTGGATTTGAAAGAAATTGATTAAAATTTGCACAAAATCCAATGAAATTTGAAAATTAGGGTTTTATGGCCTAACCACTTAATTTTTGAAATTTGAAATTGTGAAAAAGGAGGGAAATTGAAAATTTAAATTGTAGGACAAAAGATAAGTCTGAAAACTGTCTCAAATATGAAAATTAAATGGAAATTCAATTTTTTATATAATTTCAAGATGATTTTTAAATATTAGGGTTGTGACAATTAACCTCTTAATTTTGTGAATTTGATTTACAAATTGAAGAAGGCAATGAAGAAATTGAATTTGACAAACAAAGCATTTTTCAGATCCGAGATAATAACAAGCAATATTTGCAAAACACAAGTTCAATTTAAATTTTAAAAACTAAGGTTTTGAATGAATTAACCACTAAGTTTGAAGAAAAAACTTGTAAATGAAAAAAATGCAATGATTTTCAGAATAAAGAATGTAAGATGTTGGGTTCACAAAAATGTAATGTTGGGAAAATGGTGAATGAATGAGATCTAGAGGAAATATTTTCTTCCCTCTGAGGAGAGATGAAAGTTTCACTTCAGACTTCCCTTCAAACACATTTTCCACATTACATTGGAAGAGGTGGGAAATACACTAGATTCAACCTCCAGAGGAAGAGACTTAATTCTGAGTGATGGTAAGTTAATCCCTTCTTCTGAGATTGAGATTTTAATTGATTAAATTATGTACTTATGATCAAGTGTAAAAGTGACAAAGATGTGATTATAACTCAAGATAGAAGCATAGGGTGAAGTTGTGCACCTGAATCTGGCAATAATCCATCGAGATGAAGCCGCCCTGTGAATTTTGAGGAAAAGTTGTCCGAACTGTGGTGGGAGTGTACACGATCCTCCGAAAAATCCATGAAAGAAAAAGGGTTTTTCCGCCTCTACAAATGGAGCCCAAATCCAAAATTACATCTACACACCTACCGCCTATAGACAGAAAAGAGAGGGAAAGGTGTTGGGAGTGGGGGTTTGCCTTCAAGTCATACCCAAGTTTTGAAATTAACCAAATGATGAAATAAAGTACTGGAAAGTAAATATAAATGAAAGACTGAAATGTAAATCACCTTAAGGGAGGTTGGGATAGAAATGTTGACAGACTTGCTTTTATAGAATTGAATGTTGGAATGAATCTCCTCTTGAATGATTGAATCCTTGACTTGAATGGAACACCTAGCCTTGAAAGGAGACTTGAGAATGCTCAATGTTGGAAAACAATGCTTGAATGCTCTTGAATGCGTGATCTCCTATATCTGTCTTATGCCAAAATGGAAGGAGAAATGTGACTTATATACTTTTCAATTAGGGTTAATTGACTAATTTTTTGTTGTAGGCCTCGACATTGGTGGAGTTTTCCCACTCAATGTGAAACCTCCAAAGAACATTTGAAAAGGGTCCTGCCCCAAAATGGGGCAAGGGATAGGGGTGCCACGCCCTTGTCCTGCCCTTTTTTGCAGGAAAGGATGTAGTATAGGTAGTGCCGAGGGGAAGCAAGATGTAGTTCTCAGGTGTCGAGCAAGTCTTTAGTCTCTGATCTGGATTAGGGTTTCGAATCACGTGCGTGAGGACCCTAATTTGGTTGAAAATTGCAAGGGTTACAATTTCCTGACACTACATATACCATATTAAATAAACTCAATAACATAGATTTCATTATAGCTACTGTTAAATACTTCATCAAAACCAAATTTTACATGGGGCCAATATTTGATAACATTGCCTTTACGCTCATAAATCCCCATGTTAAGAAGAACCCCCCACAAGCTCCTACCTTTAGGAGTAATGATATTGATATATGCTTCAATAAAGATAGGGGTGGCTTCATTGTTAGCATTGTCCATTCTGGGCAGATAAACAATGACAAACAACCTAGTTCTCTAGCTGAGATTGAAGAAGGGGAGATTGTAAAAAATAAGCTGTATAGTAATCCTTTTGAGCCGGTGATCCCTGAGGTAGGCAAAAAGGAAGAGAATGCGGTGGTGGAATCCACTAAAGTAATGATGAACCTTCCCGATAATCCCATTCAAAACCAATCCCACTGATCACAATGTACTTGAACCCATTCAAACAGTATTAGGGAATGTCACAACTCAAAGAGTGGGTGGTATTAGAGATGCCAATCTGAATGGTCCCATTGAAAGGATAGAGAGTGAAAGGGAGGATGAGGTAATTTTTGAAGAAACAACTACAAGAACTCTCCCCGTAAAAGCCTTGGAGGAAGTCAGGCAGGATAATATTGTTAGATTAGATTTTTCTATAGGACATTTGGCAGAGGATTGCCCTGGGTCACAAGATAGAAAAGATAAGGAGCCTTCGCTTGAGAAGGTTAAGGAAATTGAGAATAAGACAAAGGAATCAATCAACCAAGTGTGCAGTGAAGTCATAAGAAATGTCATGGATAGGTTTGTAGAGGAAATTGCTGATGAAGATGAATCAGCCTTGCAAAAACAAGTTCTAATTGCAAAAATTATGGATTTAGGGAATGAGGATGAGGATTTGATGGAGGAAGATGAGTTGTTGGTATAATTGAGATGCAAAGATATTGAAGATAGGGAGGTAGTCCTTGAGATTGATCGAAACAAACTCAGTAAGGAGACCCCAGACAATGCTAAGCTAAGAAAAAGACAAGGTAAAAAATCTCTATCAGAACTAAGAAATTTGGATGGGTCTATAGAGGGCCAAGTCATTTGAATTAACCTCTATGTTTGATGCAGGGAAGGGGAAGTACCTTCCCAAGGAGACATGAGACTCCTTTCCTGGAATGTTAGGGGCATTAATGTCCCTAACAAGAACCAGAATATAAAACGTTGTATTTCAACAACCAACTCTGAAATAATAATGATTCAGGAAACTAAACTAAATATAGAAGAATCTAAGATTTTCAAGAAAAAATTAGGCATTAGAGAGATGATTGGTCACCTAGCTATTAGGGCCTCTGGGGGTTTAGTAGTAATTTGGGATCTAGGATTGGTTTTCTTTGAAATATAAAGGAGTCACACAAACTAGATGAGAATATGGGTAAAAGGCATTAAAAACAACTTGTGTTTCCTTTTAATAAATTTTTATGTTCCTACACAAAATAGGGACAAAAGAAGGATTTGGAATGAGTTAGAATTATATTTGTGGACAATCCCTAACTAGATTTGCATCGTAGGAGGGAAATTTAATGCCATATTGGACCAAAATGAGATAAG
The DNA here is from genome assembly GCF_030272615.1 of Cryptomeria japonica. Classification (NCBI taxonomy): domain Eukaryota; kingdom Viridiplantae; phylum Streptophyta; class Pinopsida; order Cupressales; family Cupressaceae; genus Cryptomeria; species Cryptomeria japonica. The sequence goes on from NC_081414.1 coordinate 851,321,926, forward strand.
GGGAGGGAGGAGAACAATCTCACAATCTGAAAGGGATTTTTGTGACTGGGTCAAGAAGACCAACCTCATGGAGATCAAAATTGTTGAGAACTCTTACACGTGGAATAATAGGAGGCTGGGTTTCAGCCACATAGGTGAAAAATTAGATAGGTTTTTTCTTAGAGGTAGTTTGATTTACTTTCCTAACTCCTTTTTTGTCGATATCTTTCCTATTTCAGGATCAAATCATTACCCAGTTCATCTATCTATTTCTAAGGAATTTTGACCAAAGAAGTGCCCTTTTAAGTTTAAATGGATGTGGCTAAAAGATGATAAGGTAGTGGGGTTGATTGAGCAATTTTGGAAAGGAACTAAAGTCTTTGGATATAAGCTATTTGGAGTCGTTATTAAATTGAAAGAGGTAAAGAAAAATATGCTGAGGTGGAATAAAACTCACTTTGGCAACATTTTTTAGGCAAAGGTTAAATTAGAAGAACAAATGAATGAGGTTAACAAGATGTTGATTGAAAAGGGAATGGATGGGGATCTTTACCTGAAAGAAAAACAAATATTAGCAGATTATGAGGTTATTATAGGTAAAGAAGAAGTTTTCTAGCGCCAAAAGTCCAGAGAGATGTGGCTGAGTGATGGAGATAATAATACAAAATTCTTCCACAATAATACTAGACAATGGAGAATTATAAATAGAATAACCAAAATTAGAACTAGTGAAGGATCAATTACTGAAGATCATAATCAAATTGCATATGAGGCAATGAAGTATTATGAGGGAATATTTAATCATTGGGTAGGTTCCAACTTAGGCTCTAGGGATGAAATCCTTGCAAACATCCCTAAAATCACCACAAAAGAGTAGAATAAGAGTCTGGGAGCTAGATTCTCAAATGAGGAGATGGAAAAAATATTAACGAAGATGAATCCAAACAAGGCACCATGCCCTGATGGGTTCTCAACAACCTTCTTTTAGAAATGTTGGAATTTTATTGGGGATGAAGTTATAGAGGCATTGGAGGGGGTAAGAAATTTAGGTAATATGCTTAAAGAAATCAATAACACATTCATCACCCTTTTACCTAAGAAAGATAAGGTGGACAACTTTGGAGAATTTGGACCAATATCACTATTTAATACTATTTACAAACTATTCATGCCAAAACTATTGCAAATAGATTGCAAAAATTGCGACTCCTCTTAATTAGTTAACATCAAATAGGTTTTGTCCCGAGAAAGTCTATATATGATGGTGTCATCATTGCCCAGGAAGCCATCCATTCCATCCAGCAGAATAGGGAACCTAGCATACTAATTAAGTTAGACATTAAAAAGGCTTATGATAAGAGGAGTAGAACTTCCTTTGTAAATGCCTGGAAGCCTTTGGCTTTGCCAAACCTTGGATCAACCTTGTCTATGAATGCATCTCTTCACCCAAAATCTCCATCCTTGTAAATGGTACCCTAGAGTATTTTTTAGGTATCTCTAGAGGATTGAGAGAGGGGGACTCCATATCCCCCTTCCTTTTTATCATCATGGTAGAATCTCTCGAAAGATCCATCACCAAGGCCAGGGAAAGGGGTACACTTAAAGGTACTAAAATAACTAGCGGTTTGGGTCCTATCACCCATCATCAATTTGTAGATGATACTATGTTTTATGGCTAAGGTAATAGGTATGAGGCATGATCCTTTAAATAATTACTCAACTCCTATTGGGAAGCCTTGAGATAGGAAATTAGCAAGTAGAAGTAAAAAATCTTCTTCTTTAATACTAAACAAGACACAAAAAAGGCAATATGTAATATTCTGAAATTTAAAGTGGGGGAGCTTCCATGTAAATACCTTGGATTACCCTTAGATAAAGGTTGTAAATGTTCAAAACTTTGGGATCACATGGTGACCAAAATAAAAAACAAAATGGAAACTTGGAAGGGTAAATGGTTCTCCTCTATAGGATGGACAACCATGATAAAATTAGTTCTTTCTGCTATTCCAATTTACCAGCTTTCATGTATTCATCTCCCAACAACTAAAAAAGAAGAGGTGAACAAATACCCTAGGAATTTCTTTTGGCAAGGAACAGGGGAAAAAAATAATTTGGCACTATTGGCTTGGGATAAAGTATGTTGGCCTAAGATGGATGGGGAGTTGGAATTAAAAATATTAGAGAAAAAAGTAAGGCCAAGTAGGAGAAAAGTTAATCTGGAGAATGTTCAAACTCCCTCATCTAAAATGGGCCAAAATCCTCTACCATAAATATTTAAATAACAACAACTCTGTAAGTATTTTCAGGACTGATAAGATCCTCCTAGAGGATCATGTATTTGGAACTTCATGTTAGACTAAAGAATTATTATTATAGATAAGCTATCATGGAATCTTAGGAGGGGAGATTAAACCTTATTTTGGTCAGATTCTTGGGGGGGATATCCTGTGATTGACAAGGTTTCCAACCTTAAAGATCCTAAGAGCCTCTTGGAAGAAAGGTGGGGAAAATATGTCTATTATTACATTGAAGTTGAGAAGGGTGAATGTGCTAATGGATGGAAGTGGAAGTCCTTTGACAACATCAATATCCCAGTCAAAGAAAGGGAGAAGCTAATCAAAATCCTATAGTCTAGAGTTATTACTTTTAAGCTCGGATAGGATAGGCTAGTTTGGGATGGCTCAAAAATAGGGGTCTATAGCACTAAGGAGGGTTATAATCTCCTAATGGGAAAACAACTAAGACATAAGAATAACATTCCATTGAGGCTATGTTGGGATAAAAACTGCTTACCTAAGACTGGACTATTTTTCATTGTTAGCACTGCAGAACATGATCCTCACTGCTGATAGATTTTTAAAAATGAGATATGTTGACCCAAGTAGGTGTCCTCTTTGTGAAAAGGATGAAGAGAATGTGGATCACATATTATTATCCTATAATTTCTCTCATTAGTGCTAGAATTGGCTACATAATAAAATTGGATGCATCTCAACAATACCAAGTTTTATCCTAAGCATGTTTCAGGCTTGGCCTATCAGAAATAGTAGTTGCTTGTATGGAGGTCATTGGATTGTTGCTCCATCTATTTCTATATAGGAATTGTCAAAGGAAAGAAATAGACAAATCTTTAAAGAGGAGAGGTTGGACTAGGAAAAAATTACCAATAAGATGAAAGCTACCATTATTGAGATTATAAATAATAGAATCATGAAGAGTCAGGGTGGGGAGGCAATTATGACCTTCTGGGATGAAAAGATGAGGGGATGGTGGACTGGGCTAAAGATCCCTCCTTTTATTAGCCCAGGGGCTAAGGAAGGAAATTGCAAATGAGAAGAGTGTGTGTGGCAACCACCAAAGAGAGGGTGTTTCAAGCTCAACTTTGATGGAGCTTCCATAGGCAATCCTGGCTAGGTAGGCATTGGTTTTTGTCTTCACAACTATGAAGGGATGGAGGTGGCGAGGCTAGCAAAACCAATGGGTATAGAAACTAATAACATGGTATAACTTATGACTCTTGTGGAAGGACTAGTAATGTGCATAGAGAAAGGGGTAGTAAAAATGGCTATCAAAGGTGATTTAGTCATTGTGATCAATGCTTTGAGGAAAGGGTCCACGCCAAACTAGATGATGGATGAGATACTAAGGAGGGCATTGAACTTAGGCCAGTCCTTTAAGAAGATTACATTCAATCACATCTTTAGAGACGAAAATTCTAGAGCTAACGAATTATCAAACTTGGGAGCAGATGAAATATCTATAATTTAAATAAAGGCTCTCTTGGAGTGTCGTCTCATAGGAATACTATAAAATAGTAACAACATTTTATGGTTTCTAAGTTTGGACCTCATGGTCACCCAGGGTTGCCAAAACTCTAGGAGTACACTTATCCGATCTAACTCCTCAACTTTAGGGATGTATAGGGTTTTTAAGCTACACTCACATAATGGTTCAACATATATAAATATTTAGTGAGGGATATAGCCTCATATTCCTTTGATCTCTTTATATATATATATGTATATATGTATATATGTATATATATGTATATGTATGTATGTATATATATATGTATATATGTATATATATATATGTATATATGTATATATATGTATATATATGTATATATATATATATATATATATATGTATATATGTATTGATAGTTCTGATACTAATATGTTTACTACAAATGCCAAGCTAATAGGATGAGAGGGGGGGTGAATAATTCTCACTTAATCTTCAATGAAAACAATAGATTCAACCTCGGTAAACTTATCAGAACAACAGTAATGCATGCAGACTCATAAACAGATAAGATCACAAAACATATAACACCAGATTGAATGTGGAAACCCAAATAGGGAAAAACTATTGTGGGATTTCCGACCCACTAAGAAATATACTCTTCTAGATTATGCTCGGTGAAAAGCAAATCATGTTAAAGATTACAAACACATTGCTAGATGTGACCCAGTTAAGGGATTTCCCTCAGATCTGTTAGGATCTTCACTTTGTTAGAAGTGACCTTGTCAAAGGATTTCAAACACTCAATAAGAATGTCACCTTGCTAGAGGGTTTTACAAATAAGACTGTTAAGTCAACTCGGTTAAGATATTTTCCGTTACTTCAAAAAATAACAGTAATAAAAATATATTTGCAACTTCACATATAAAAATGCTAAAGCAGATTCTTATTTGCTCAATACAATCTAGTCATAGGACTTATCTTGTCCCCCTGCTGGGCTCTATACTCTGTTATCAAAATAGGTCTTCAAGCTTCTGTGCTCGGTAATCACTATGTAGCATTCTTGTTCTTACACTTTCCCGCATACATTGTTTATCAACAATTCCTTATTTATAAACAATTTGCCAACCGCTTAATCTCCTTTATCACATTTCCCATGATCAATCATAGCCATCAAATCTTCAATCTTGACTAGGTTCAATGTATCCTTCGATCTGAAAATATTTTACCTCGTCTTGGAACTTGCATTCCTTTCTTGGAACTTGTGCTAAGGTATTGCGGTTCAATCTGAGCTGTAGATCTTCCTGCCGATCTTTCATTGCCATAGATTCTTAAAAAACTTCATGCATGGCTTACTAGACATTTAATCAACTCTAGCTCATCAGCTTCCTTCATTAAATAATGCTTTTATTCATTCAATGCATTCTGTTATTACTCGGTTGCAACTCGGTAAATACTAAACTTCACTAGGTAGACATTCCGCCTTCATTGACCGATAGCGATAACCTTAGGGTTTACTGACTAGGTTCCTTAGGGTTTACCGACTAGGTTCTTTGCTCGATAACATAGTATAATATAAACCTTACAAACAATAGCATATGTAGGATATCAAAACAATCTAAACACCATGATCTCATCATTGTCTAACTTGGTAATAGTTTCCCATTGAATAACTTTATTTCTCCCCTTATTCTTCACATTCTTTCTGTGTCTTTTATCATCATCATTATACTCATCAAATCATACTTCTTAAGATATGGCAACATCATACTGAATTAGAAAATCAATTTCTTGACATCAATGACAAAATAATATTATTAAGATAGTAAACATCCTTAATCAGTTATATCCATAATCATCGACAACCTTCTCAATATCCTTATTGAAATGCCAACAACCTCTCATGTCTGTTATAATGCCAACAATCTCCCCCTTTGGCATTGATGGCAAAACCAATTGATTTGACCTTATTGATTTAGATTTAGATTGCTGTGAGATTCAGAAATGCTCTCCCTCTATCATTAGTCTTCTTCCAGCTTCTTCATGTAGACTTCTCCTTCGGTCATTAGACTTCTCCCCCATACATTAGTCTTCTCCCCCTTTGACAACAATGCCAAAAATGAAAAGAACTAAAACATAATTTCTTCCACTGAGAAGTGAATTCCTTGTTGTTATGTATCAACTCAGTCTCGGTCAGAGCATTTTGTCTTTCAATTCCTATTCCCTATTTTTTTGTTTCCTGCACACCTTTAGAAAACCTCCTAAAGTGTGTAAATGAGCATCAACTTCTAAAATATATTTTGTAGAGTCATTGAATTGATGCTTTCAGTGAACTCGATTAGTGAATGGAAGATAGGGGTAGGACCCCTAACTAACTTCTAAGATACTCAAAAGTGTCCCTTAGCAGTGGCTTGGTGAAAATATCTGCTATTTGTTCCTTTGTGCTAACATACTCCAAAACCACTTTCTTCTCTAAGATAATGATACTTGATAGAGACGTGCTTTGTCTTAGAGTGCATAACATTATTCTTTGAAATGTTTATGGCACTAGTATTATCACATAATATAGTTACTGGCTTAGTAACTTGCTCATTTATGCCTTCCAACAATTGTTTGATCCATTCTATATTGGTACAATTCAATGCTGCAGCAACATATTCAGCTTCTGTTGTTGACTGTGAAACACATCCTTGTTTCTTGCTCAGCCAACTCACTTGTCTTTCTCCTAAAAAGAAAGCTCCTCCACTTGTGCTTTTCCTGTCATCAATGTTGCCTGCCCAATCAGCATCAGTATACACTTTTAAATCAAAGACATTTCCTTTCCGATATACTAAGCCATAATCTTCAATGCCTTTCAGGTATCTGAAAATTCTTTTGATTGCTGTCATGTGTGTCTCCTTGGGATCTGCAAAGAATCTTACAACTATACCTACTGCATGTGCTCTATCTGGCCTACTGTGAACAACATATTGAAACTTTCCAATCATAGATCAGTAAAGTGTCTCATCAACAGATGCAGATTCATCATTCTTTGATAGTTTACAGTTGGTAGTCATAGGAGTGCTTACTAGTTTTGAATCCTCCATTCCAAATTTCTTCATGATTTCCTTTATGTACTTGGATTGGGTAATTAAAATCTCATTTTTCATTTGCAGTATCTATAAACCTATAAAATACTTTATTTCACTGATTAATGACATCTCAAATTCTTTTCTCATTTCATTTCCAAAGTTCTTGCATAGAGAGCCATTTCTACAAAAGATAATATCATCAACAAATATGGCTGAGATCAGTATTCCATTTTCATCATTCTTCATGTACATATTGTTGTTTTCACTTGTTCTTATAAAACCAATTTTGATCAAATATGAGTGCAATCTCTCATACCATGCTCTAGGTGCTTGTTTCAAACCATATAAAGCTTTGTTCAATTTACATACCTGATCATTATTTTCTTCTTCAACAAATCCTTCAGGTTGTTCAGTGAAAACTTCTTCTTCTAATATACCATTTAGAAATGCAGATTTCACATCCATTTGATATACCTTGAAATTCTTGTAAGCAGCATATGCCAACAATGTTCTTACTCCTTCAAGTCTTGCCACAGGTGCAAAAGTCTCCCCATAATCAATTCCTTCTTCTTGGGCATAACCTTTGCAAACTAGTCTTGCTTTGTTCCGAATGACCTCTCCTTTTTCATTTAGCTTGTTTTTGAAAATCCACTTTGTATCGATTACATTTTTGTCCTTTGGTCTTGGGACCAGTGTCCATGTGTCATTCTTCTTGATTTGATCAATCTCTTCTGTCATAGAATTTATCCAATCTTCACTGTTAAACGCCTCTTTCACTATCCTCTGTTGAAATTCAGATATCAGACATGTGTTATGTCTCAGTTTGTTCCTTGTCATCATTGGATCATTCTTATCTCCTATAATTTGACTTGATGCATGATTCCTTCTGACATAATTGGCTAGTATAGGCTCGGTAGGCTCTGTATGATCTTCTTCATCACTCGGTAACTGGATATTCTCTTCATTTCCTTCAACAGTCTTCTCGGTAGGACTTCTTGGTTGGACATAGACAAATTCTTCATAATCTTCTAGTTCTTTGGAGTTTCCTTCATCATTTCTTTGTGCAAATTCATCAATTTTCACATTTGCACTTTCTACTATTTTGTTAGATGATTTGATCAGACATTTAAATGCTTTGCTTCTAGAAGAATAACCTAGAAATGTTCCTTCTTCACTTTTCTGATCAAACTTACCATTTCTATCATCTTTGTGTACATAGCGTTTACTTCCAAAGATTTTAAAATAACTTACATTAGGTTTCTTGTCATACCAGATTTCATAACGTGTCCTCAAAGTTCCTTTCTTCAGTTGTACTCGGTTCAGGGTGTAAACTGCAGTGCTTATTGCTTCTCTCCAAAATGTTTGTGGAACTTTCTTTTCAATCATCAGGGTTCTGGCACAATCCACAATAGATCTGTTTCTTCTCTTAGCTATCCCATTTTGTTGTGGAGTTCTCGGTGCAGAGACTTGTCTTTTTATACCATGATCATTGTAGAATAAGTTGAACTCATCAGAGGTAAACTCTCCTCCTCTATCTGATCTAAGACATTTCAGTTGTCTTCCTGTTTCATATTCAATTCTTGCCTTGTACCACTTAAACATTTGAAAAGCTTATAATTTTTCTTTTAAAAACATTACTGACATCATCCTTGAGTAATCATCCACAAATAATATGAAATATTTATCACCATTATAACTCTAAACTTTCATAGGACCACAAAGATCAGTATGCACAAGATCTAAAATTCCCTTAGAAGTGTAGGACTTGCTTGTAAAGCTTGATCTTGTCATCTTACCCATCTGGCATCCTCGGCACATAGCATTCTCAGGTTTCTCAAGACTCGGTAGACCTCTTACTCGGTGCTTCTTACTTATTTTGATCAGATTATCAAAATTTACATGACAAAACCTTTTATGCCATAACTAGGTATCATCTATTTTTGTATATAGACACTTATTCCGAGTTGAGTCAAGGTGAAATGTGTTACCTTTTGTTTGTGTCCCGGTAGCAACTAACTTTCCATGCTTGTCATGAACTTTGACAATTCCTTTTTGAAACTCTATTCGGTAACCTATGTTGTTTAGCTATGCTACACTCAACAAATTGTATTTCAAACCTTCAACCCAATAAACATCATTACATTTAGCATTGTCAATAAGTGTTATGGATCCTTTACCTCTTACCAAACATGGTGCATCATTACCAAATCTTACATAGCCTCCATCATAATCTTCTAATATAACAAACTTGTGTTTATCACATGTCATGTGATGTGAGCATCCACTATCTATGATCCAAGAATCATTAGTATTTATATGAGATATTAAAGCTTTTTCTTCATACTTTTCTTCATTTGATCCATCTTTGATAGCCACATAAATGACTTCCTCTGTATCAGTTTCATCTGATTTATCATCATTAGATTCCTCATCAACTATTAGGCATGTCTTTTTATCTCTTCTCCTTAAGTCTCGGTGCCCTCTGTAATGATTATCTTTCTATCTATCATCTCAATAATCTCTCTTTTCACTAGATTCTTTGTCAGGACAGTTAGAAGCCATATGTCCAATTCTATCATAGTTAAAACATTTCAAAGGCAACTTTCCTTTGTACTTACCTTTTTCTCTCGGTAGCCTTCTGGCTAATAGTGCTTCAAACTCTTCTTGCTTCCTGATTTCCTCATATAGTTTGTGTACTTCTTCCATATTTTTGTGAAACCTTTCACTTGCTCCACTATGATTACCTTTAGAGTACTTATACTTTCTATCATTGTAATCATCAGTTTCATCAAGGTGAAAAGAACTAAATGCAGACTCAACTTTATTTACCGATGACCCACTGTTATCAAAGTTACTTAACTCAAATGCATGTAGCTTACCAATAGTAGCATCTAAAGAAACTGGCATATTGGGTACAGACCTCAATTCATTGATTGCAAAGACTTGGATTGCATAAGCTGGTAGAAGGATTCTCAATAACTTACTTGTTACATCCTTTTCTTCAATAGTTCCTCCTACTCCTTTGATTTGATTGACAATCTCCCTTAATCTTGTACTATACTAGGTTATGTTCTCACCTTCATTCATCGTCATAGATTTAAGTTGTCCTCTTAGACTATCCACTTTTTCTCTTTGAACATGTTCATCTCCACCATACACAGATATGAGCTTGTCCCACATTTCTTTAGCATCAATACAACCTTCTAGATCATTAAACTCTAAGTCGGTCAAAGCAGATGTTATTTCAATAATTGCTTGAATATGTTCTTGCTTTGCCTTTATCTCTTCCATTGTCAATGGATAGGTGCTTGGTGTAACGAAATCATTCTCCATCTAGTAGACAACATATTCTCCAACTCCTGGTAAGTGCAACTTCATCCTTTTCTACCATGTAGAGAAACTTGACTTGTTCAGCTTCGGTGCATCCCTCTTATACATCTTTGGATCTTTGCCTCAAGTACCTTTAAAACTTTTTTTTTCTCCTAGAGTCCAAAGCTCTAATACGAATTGATAGTTCTGATACTAATATGTTTAGTACAGATGCCAAGCTAACATGATGAGAGGGGGGGGGTGAATCATTCTCACTTAATCTTCACTGAAAACAACAGATTCAACCTCGGTAAACTTATCAGAAAAACAGTAATGCATGCAAACTCATAAATAGATAAGATCACAAAACATATAACACCAGATTTAATGTGAAAACCCAAATAGGGAAAAACCACTGTGGGATTTTGGACCCACTAAGAAATATACTCTTCTAGAGTATGCTCGGTTAAAAGCAAATCCTGTTAAAGATTACAAACACATTGCTAGATGTGACCCAGTTAAGGGATTTCCCTCAGATATGTTAGGATCTTCACTTTGTTAGAAGTGACCTTGTCAAAGAATTTCAAACACTCAATAAGAATGTCACCTTGCTAGAGTGTTTTACAAATAAGACTGTTAAGTCCACTCGGTTAAGATATTTTCTGTTACTTCACAAAATAACAGTAATAAAAATATATCTGCAACTTCACATCTAAAAATGCAAATGCAGATTCTTATTTTCTCAATACAATCTAGTCATAGGACTTATCTTGTCCCTCTGCTGGGCTCTATACTCTGTTATCAAAATAGGTCTTCAAGCTTTTGTGCTCGGTAATCACTATGTAGCATACCTGTGCTTACACTTGCCCGCATACATTGTTTATCAACAGTTCCTTATTTATAAACAATTTTCCAACCGCTTAATCTCCTTGATCACATTTCCCATGATCAATCATAGCCATCAGATCTTCTATCTTGACTAGGTTCAATATATCCTTCGATCTGAAAATGTTTTACCTTGCCTTGGAACTTGCATTCCTTTCTTGGAACTTGTGCTAAGGTATTGCAGTTCAATCTGAGCTGTAGATCTTTCTACCGATCTTTCATTGCCATAGATTCTTAACAAACTTCATGCATGGCTTACTAGACATTTAATCAACTCCAGCTCATCAGCTTCCTTCATTAAATATTGCTTTTATTCATTCAATGCATTCTGTTATTACTCAGTTGCAACTCGGTAAATACTAAACTTCACTCGGTAGACATTCTGCCTTCATTAACCGATAGTGATAACCTTAGGGTTTATCGACTAGGTTCTTTGGTCGGTAACATAGTATAGTATAAAGCTTACAAACAATAGCATATGTAGGATATCAAAACAATATAAACACCATGATCTCATCATTGTCTAACTTGGTAATAGTTGCCCATTGAATAACTTTATTTCTCCCCTTATTTTTCACATTCTTTCTGTGTCTTTTACCAACATCTTTATACTCATCAAATCATACTTCTTAAGATATGGCAACATCATATTGAATTAGAAAATCAATTTCGTGACATCAATGACAAAATAATATTATTAAGATAGTAAACATCCTTAATCATTTATATCCATAATCATCAACAACCTTCTCAATATCCTTATTGAAATGCCAACAATCTCTCATGTCTGTTATAATGCCAACATGTATGTATATATATACATATATACATATATACATATACATACATATACATATACATATACATATATCTGTATATATATGTATATGTATGTATATGTATATGTATATCTATGTATATGTATGTATATGTATATCTATATACATACATATACATATACATATACATACATATACATATACATATACATATACATATACATATACATATACATATATGTATACATACATACATATATATATACATACATGCATACACACACACACACATATTTATTGAGATAATTTTCTGCTATTTTCTTCACATGCCTTTTATCTTTCATATATATATATATATGTATGTATATATATATATATCGCTTGTAGATATCTCGGTATATATATATGTGATAATACTCATATATATATATATATATATATATATATATATATTCGGCCTTTTCATTTCTTAGTTAGGAAGTTAACTAACTTAGGCTACATTCGTCATTTTTAGGGGCATGCATATTTGTTGTTTCTCCCCATCTGGGCATTTATCCTTCCATTGTGATCTACTCGACACTGATGTGATATGTCTAATCATTAATTAGTAGGTCCTCCCTTTGAAGGATCGAGGATAATCTGATGATCTTTGATAGTGGCCTAGGGATAGGTTTTAATCTCCACATGTGTTACAACACGATTTTTCATTTTTACATGTCCTTTTGGTAGGCATAATATGTGATATCATATGATTATATGAGATTAGCACCCACTTTTCTCTTTTCGAAGGCTTGGGGTGTTTAATGCACTCTATTTTATAATGTTAGATCATTATGAAAGGGATAAATTTTCTCATAAATGATTCTATAAGTGACTTGTGCAATGTCCTCCTCATCAAGTTTTTGTTATTTCCCCAACTATTTCCATGCTTAGCAGGAGCTTTACTACAAATGGATACTCTGGTAGAACTATCCTACAATAAGAGGTAGATGGAAATTTCAAATGTGATCACTTAGGACTGTCTAGTGGGGATTCTCAAATTCTCTCATGATCTGGTAATTGTTAAAAATGCTTGGGGAAGATATGCCCTTAATGAGGAAAAAAATAGAGCGAAATCTGATATTGGATCTATTTTTTTATCTTTAGCTATGTACTTTGAGAAAGATACAAAGGTGGTAAAGTAATGTTCAAGAGTATATTCAAATATTTTATTTTGGCTAACCTATATAGAGTTCTGATTAACATCTATAAAGACCTCACAATCCCCAAACCTAAGCATTGGGAAAAGTTTGAAATGAGGGTGCCTGAATTACCCAGAATTTGAATTTCCTGCTTTGGTTGTTTCACATTAAGAGGCCAAATTGTCGCCAATGGTTTTCTCAATACCTCATGGAGGAAGGATTTCTGGGTATGATGAAGTCCTGAACATACCTAATGCCTTCTTTCTGAATGATGATGAGGATACTATGGACGTAGTTGAAAAAAAAATGAGTTCTTCCAAGCGTGAAAGTGGGGGTAGCCATAAGAGAAGGGCGGTAACTGATATTTTTGATGCGAAATGCATTGGTTCCACTGACACTGAATGCAAGGGTAAAAGAAATATGTTGAACTAAACCCTGTAGAGGAAGGGAATTTTGGCTTTAAGATTCACCCTGAACTTAGTATCTACTCTGTGACGGTTTCATACTTATCATTACGGCTTCTTACAACTAACTTTATAACTAACTGGAGTTGGTTATATGGTATTTTTATGGTATCTATGATAATTTCTATGGTGGTGAACTCATAAAATCTATTGACTAATCTCTACTAATATTATTGTGAAAAAAAAATCTATTGACTACTCTCTACTAATATTAGTGTGAAAAATCTAGTAGGTTAATATTGTGTGGGTTGCTATGGTATTTCATGGTTATGCTTTCTTCGCTCCTTCTGTATGAGTTTTCTGGTTTTTGTTTTTTTTGTTTCCTGTTCTGCAGATTTGTATGATGGGTTCTTGTCCCTTTTTTTTATGTTATATATATATATATATATATATATATATATATTTGCATGTATATTCATATACTTTCTTTCTTATGTCTAGTCAAAATGTATTCTCTTTCCCACATGGATATGGTGACAAAATTTAGTATTTGTATGATTTTTATGAAATGGTTAGGCATGAATAGTCTAATAGATTCTCTTCTAGTCACTAGGATAGAGATGGATCCTTCTCAGATACTTCTATTACTTTATTCATTAAAATTATGATGTGTTGTTTAAGGAATGTTGTTAATGATGCTGGAGATATCAAGCGCCTTCTTGTAATTCGGCCTTTGGGTGGGGATTTGTTATTATTTTGTTACTAAGAATCTTTAGAATGCAGATTATAATATTGGGTTGACTCTTGTTTTCTTAAGTTCTATCCTCATTATGCACCAGTAATGGCAGATTCCTTCTCTAGTTATATTCTTGTCTCTGTTAGGTCCTAGTGACAACTGAGAGGGGGGGGGGGGGGTGAATCAGTTGTCTTCATAATATAAACCAAAAACAATTTAATCAATTTACTGCTTAATACCGGTGAGACAATCTGTTATACTAGTTGAAAGAATTAGCTAATAAATGCAATACTAGTGAGGATTAATGCATGAAAATAAAAGGCAAAGTCATCCAAAACACATAACACCAATATTTGTTAGTGGAAACCCTGTAAGGGGAAAAACCATGGTGGGAAACCTTACCCACAATCAGATGATACTACTGTAGATAGTAAGTGTACATAAATGGGGTCTGCACATGCAAAAAGGCCAAGCGCCTAGAGCTCACTGCTCAAACACATAAGGAAGTCACATTGACTTACACTTGGATGGTTAAATCCAATAATAATGTACTGCTCAAAATAGCATCTTCATATGCTGGATTCAGTACTAGTGTAGTTCTGATATGCCTTCACAAAAACCTAGCTTCATCTTCAAATGATGTCTGGGTGTGTAGCTCTGCTAAATCTTGCATATACCTTCACACAAAACCTTCTTCGCATTCCCACTTCGATCTTACAATTAAGATCTTACATTTATACCATACCCTAAGACCATTTTTAGTAGGTCGGCTCTACAAGGTATTACAATAAAATCATTTTACAAATAATACAATATATGATGCAATAACTGATTGAACATGTCAGCTTAATGCATTTACAACATTAATTAATCATCTTCATAACATGCCACACTGATCTGGAAAAGATAATCCTATTGGTGAAACCCTAGATAACCCTGGTTCTATTTGTCGGTAAAAGCAAATATGCCAATACGAATAAACTAATAAACATCTTTTTAATATATGATGTCCAAACAATGTCTTCGACATTACCAAGTATATTTCACGCCATTCCAAGTGTCGGTGATCATTATTTCCTGTCGGTGAACCATATATCAGTGACTGTGCAAAAATCACTTGCTTGCCAGTGAATGTTGTTGGATCTCCAGAGTGCTAGAGTTTTAGTAGATGTTGACATCAATGACAAAACCATACCAAAATACCAACAATCTCCCCCTTTGGCATTGATGGCAACACAAGATGGAAAAACCATCAAAGTGCCAAAAACAGAAATGCCAAATATGAAAAGCAATAATCTCCCAAAAGTAACAATCTCTCCCTCTAAGAGTAACAATCTCTGTACCAATTTTTCACCATAGATATCTCTCCCCAAATGATAATGTGTTTTTCGATATATCTCTCCCCCTTTGACATCAAATGCCAAAGTTACAAAACCAAGTCCATATACAAAATACCAATCAATTTCAATATACCAACTACTCCCCCTGAGAAGTAGCTTCCTCATCAAAGCCGGAGTATAAGATTTATTCTGTTTGTTCTGTCGCTTGATAACAATCATCAACTGTCTAGGTGTCTACCGGTGGGGGTATGACCCCAAGCTGATCTCTTAGATACTCAAAAGTCTCCTTAGGTAGAGGTTTAGTGAAAATATCTGCAATCTGCTCTTTAGTATTCACATAAACCATTCTGACTATTTTTGCTTCAACATTTTCTTTCAAAAAGTTTAATTTGATAGAAACATGTTTAGTTTTAGAATGTTGTACCGGATTCTTTGATATGTCAATTGTTGCAGTGTTATCACACTAGATAGTTATAGGTTCCTTGCAATTTACCTTTATGTCTTGTAACATTTGTTTAAGCCATAATACCTATGTGCAATTTGTTGCTGCTGCAACATATTCTGATTCTGTTGTTGATAAAGATGTGCAACTCTATTTCTTACTTAACAAAGAAATTAGTCTGCTTCCAAGGAAAAATGCTCCGCTGGTGGTGCTTTTCCTGTCATCTACATCTCTTGCCCAATTTGCATCTGTGTATGCACATAATTCAAAGTTTTCATCTCTAGGATACCATAAGCCAAGATTTGTAGTGCTTTGTAAGTATTGGAAAATCCTTTTTACTGCTAATTCATGATTTTCTCTAGGATTACTTTAAAATCTTGAAACAATTCATATTGCATTCATAATATCTGGTCTTGTTTGTGTTAAATACAGTAAACCTCCTATCATGGATTTGTACCTAGTTGGATTAACATGTGTTGATTCATCTTTTAGTGATAGTTTGTCATTTGTAGTCATAGGTGTACTTACCGGTTTACAATTCTCCATCCCAAACTTTTTTAGTAGTTCTTTTAAGTATTTTGATTGACTCAAGAATATACCTTTGTCAGTCTGTGAGATCTACAATCCTAAAAAGAATTTTACTTCTCTAATCATAGACATTTCAAATTCTTGTTGCATTTTGATAGAGAAATCCTTACATAATCCATCTTCTCCTCCAAATATTATATCATCAACAAAAACTTCTATAACCAAGATGTCATCATTAGTTATTTTATAGTATAAATTATTGTTTGCATTTCCTTTAGAGAAACTAATCTTCAAAAGATACTTATCTAATCTAGCATACCAAGCTCTTGGAGCTTGCTTTAACCCATATAAAGCTTTCCTTAACCTGCAAACCATATCTTTGTCTTCTATCAAAGAAAATCTATCAGGTTGTTCAATGTAAACTTCTTCTTCAAGAATTCCATTCAAAAATGCACATTTAATATCCATGTGATACACTTTATAGTTTTTATGAGCTACAAAAGCCAAGAATAATCTAACTACCTTTATTCTAGCTACCGGTGCAAAGGTTTCATTGTAATCAATTCCTTCTTTCTGAGAATATCCCTTACACACTAGTCTTGCTTTGTTTCTGATTACTTCACCATTTTCATTAAGTTTGTTTCTAAATACCCATTTGGTTCCAATAACATTTTTATCTTTAGGTCGGGGAACTAATGTCCATGTGTCATTCTTTTCAATCTGTTCTAATTTTTTTTCCATAGCTTTAATCCAAAATTTATCTTCACATGCCTCATTAATTGGTGATGGTTCAATTTGAGAAATAAGACATACCTCTTCATTTGCCAATCTTCCTCTTGTCATAACTCCTCTATATTTGTTTCCTATTATTTGATCTTCAGAATGATTCAATCTTACATACCGAGGTGTCTTTGTTTGCTGTTGTTCCTCAGTTACTGTGGAATTTTTAGATGATACCGGTGTAACTGGATCTTCACTCTATACCGGTAGATTTAGTGTAGGTTCATTTGTCAGAATTTCTATTGCCGGTTCATAATCCATATACCTTGAAGTTCTTCTGAATTATTCATCAATCTTTACATTTGTGCTTTCAACAATTTTTTGCAATCTCTTGTTAAAACATCTGTATGCTTTGCTCTTAGATGAGTAACCTAAAAATATTCCTTCATCACTTTTAGGATCAAATTTCCCAATGTACTCATCTCTTCTAATATAGCATTTACTTCAAAAAATTCTGAAATATTTAAGAGTAGGAGTAATACCAAACCATAGTTCATGAGGGATCTTACCGGTTTCACCTTTGATGTGAACTTTGTTGAATGTATAGAGTGTTGTACTTACTGCTTCTCTCCAATATACATGTGGTAGATTTGATTCAGACAACATACTTCTTGCTGCATCCAAGATCGTTTTGTTCTTCCTTTCTACAACTCCTTTCTGCTGTGGTGTCTGGGGTGTTGATAGCTATCTTCTGATTCCATTCATTTCATAGTAGGTATTGAAATCCCTAGATGTAAACTCACCTCCTTGATCTGATCTTAAACATTTGATTTTCTTACTGGATTCATTTTCAACCTGTTGGGAGTATTTAAAACTAAGTCAAGTTTATAGGCCCATTTCAAAATTTTGCCCTACATTTCCAAATGATTAAAATAAGTCAGTTTGAATGGCCTAGTTAGCAAGGGGCTAAGATGGAGCCGATTGATTTTCAGAGGGTAAGGCTCGGGATTCATGTCCCACACCTTTCATTTGGCCTATGTAGTGATGTGCAACTTTCAGAATCCAATTTGGATAAGCTTATGAGGTACCCAGTTTGAGGGGTGAGCTGGAAGTGCATTTTAGGCACAAATGCAGATTTTATGGAGTAGCCTACTTTGAGTGTTTGTATCTTTTGCCCTATTGATCGTCATGAATAAATTCAAAGTGGATTCAATTCTATGCAAAAATGTGAGTTAGTCTAGAAAATTTCAGGTCTTGACGAATCCATTTACTCAGTTTTCATAAGCCAAATCCATTTGCAGTTTGTGTGGTTTGACTAGTCTCTGTTTCGAAAGCTAGTCAGAGCCCTGTTTCACATAAGTGTAAAAGTTGCCTCAGTAAGCGTCATGCCATAATGTTTGTTCTGCACTAATGTTGGTATAAATGATGAGCTACGTTTCAAGTTTCAAGCCTTTATCAATCTGTTTGATCGGTTTTCAAAAGGATTCATTTAGCTATCATTTTCAATTATCCGCACTTTCAGTGATATATTAGTTAACGTGGCCATTTTTGTGAGTGCACCATTTGCATCCTATCAGTCTGGTGATCGAACTAAGGATTCAAAGATTTAATCTGTACTTAAAGGTACCTGTGTTCCAAATTTGAGGGCCTATGGAGGTCGTTTGATATTTTTGAGAAAGGCGTCATGTGTTGCCGAGACATTGACTTCATCAGGTCCGCAGTGTTGACAAAGCCAGTTGGCCATTTTCGGAAATTAATATATCTTCGCTCGGGACTTGTCTTGAGAAACCGTTTGGTAGATGTCATCCTTGTATATCAGAGTACACGCTTGTCAGATGGCGAGATCCAGAAAGGTGTTTTGACAGGTTTTAAAATTACGTCTTTGCAATTAAATGCGAAAATGTGGCGTAATTGCCTGAAGGTTGTAAAATGCGGATTAATGATCTGAAAATGATGCCGATCATTTCCAGAGGTATGTTTGAGGTCCGTGAAGCATTCCAGAGGTCAGTGGCATGAAAACGAAAATTTTTTTTAGTCGGACCCACTTTGGGGCCCGACCTGGATCATGCCTGTGCCTTATTATTTTTATTGGCGACTTTCTTCACTGAGATATATTTAGAGTATCTAAATTTGGATTTTGATTTTGAAACATGTTATAAGAGTGATGATGATAAAATCCATCTCCTATGCAGTCGAAATAAAAAGGCACATTTATTAAATCAAATTGCAAATTGGTAGTTAACAAATGAGGCATTATAAGTTTTCAATGCAAATATTGGTAGGTGTAATTCCAAATTTACAAGGCAGCCAATAATCCTTTCTTTGCATGGCAAGTGAAAGAGTACAACTTCCAATCCAATGCAAATTAGTAAACATGCCAATGTCCTCCTCTGTGTGGTGTTGAAAGGAGGTTTTAAGCAAATTTCAAAGAAAATGTGGCAGCAAGTTCAATCGCCAGCCAATCCTTCCATGTATGAGCAGCCAATTAAAATGTAAGCAAATGCCAATGGTGTTCAACTGAAGTCCAACGTGGCATATTCACAAAACTCTCTTCTTGCAGTATGTGGTAGCAGACATAGAATTTTAAACCAAATGAAAACTCCAGCGTATTCCCTGTTTGTTGTAGCTCACATGGGTGTATGGAAAATCAAAGAAACCAGTCAAAGCAAACACTAATTCAGCCTCCTCCTGCATGGGTTTTCAAAGGGGCATACAATTTCTTAAGAAGTAAATTCCATTGTCAATTTAAATGGCAAACTCCCCTCTCATGTGGCATGCAACACCATATGAAATTATGACCAAGTGCATTGGCATCATTCTAGTTTTCAGCGTGGCAATAGGTTTGGAAGAATTTTTTTTTTTAAAAAGGGCAAACTCTAGCCAATACAAACAGCAGTTTAGTCTCTCACGATGGCTGAAGATTGGGCAGGTTGAAGTCTTCCAGCAATAGCAAGAGGCAATGTGCAGCAGTAGCATGGATTGGGCACATTGAATTTTATAAAATGCAAATGGTGTATAACCAATTTCCACAGCACCCCTCACATGAAACCTTTGAAAAGAGGCATTGAAAGCACAAGATAATGGAGAATTAACAGCAATTAGAGCATTCAGCAAACAATAGCAATATTTTTTTTCCTTCACAGAGCTGGGATGTTTCCATATGAGTCTTCTGTTAGCATCTATAGCAGTTCAAAACCTCAAGCAATTCCTCACGTGGCTCTCTAAACCAGCAAGGAAATGAAAATTGGCAACCATGGCAATTTTCCCTCTTTGCTGTAGCTAATCACATGGCTATATGGAAGTCAATAAACTTCAAATTGGCAGCAATTGAAACCATTCAAGCAACATTCTCCCTTCACGTGGTCTCGAAAGGGAATAAAGGACATGGTGAGTGAAGAGGAAAACAAAAGAAATTCCAAGCAAATCAATCAAGTGCCATGAAAGTCTCAGGAAAATCTCCAAAAACGCAGCTCCAGGCATAAGCCTTAATCCCACAGTGGCTGGGAAATGGTCTTTTTTAATATTTATATGCAATGCTCCACAGTAATATAATGTCAAAGCCTTAAAGGCTTTTGACAGATGGTGCCTATGGGCACCCAAGTTGGGCCCATGCGCGAGCACACATCCCGAGGCAATAAAGGAGTTGATTGGATGGCAACCAGGTGGACCTCACATAGGCATGCTTCTCAAGGTAGGTAGGCAAAATTTTGCAGAGGAATGCTCGCTTAACGAGTGAGCAAGTTCGAGATGGATCGACGGTGCATGCTATTTCGCGAAGGGAAGATGCACGTAGTTTAAACCCTGTGAAGTTGCGAAATCCATGTGGCGGGTACAGTCAGCGGTCCAGCAGGCGGGTCCCAGTGAGGTGGCACCCAGTGGCGATGACGTGGCGTACAAGCAAGCAGCCCAGTGGCGGTGACGTGGCCGATAGGTGGCAAAAGATGAGGTGTCATCCCAAGTGGCATCCGGTCAACCCCATCGACCAATTAGAGGCCGCCATGTGGCAAGGCGTCAGAGCACAAATGGAGGCAAAAATCAAAATTAAAATGAATAAATGATATAGTTCTGACTATATTAAAATTCGAAAAATTTAAATGATTGAGCACAAATGGGAATTAATTCGCCCAGGGTCTAAATTTTGGCCAAAATATAAAGTATTATATATCGCCGGAAAGCTCTCGGAGTGAAGAATCTGACTATGAGGTTAATTTTGACAAATGTTGGATATTTTGGAGGCAGTTTCCATGGGAACAAAATTCAGTTAGAAAGAAGATATTTGATATTTTCAGTTGTAGATTTGATTTTCTTCCCTCCTCTTTTTATTCCCATTTCTTCTTAGTTGTAAGGGTTCCAAAAATTTGGAAAATGTTCCAGATTTGATGGCTTCCATTTTCTGAAGATCTTGACCCAAGTTTGTAAATGCTTCTATTTGGTTTCAGGGTATAGAGATTGCAGTGCAGTGTTGTAAATATGGTTTTAATTGCAGGTCTTACTGGTGTCAGGCATGAGTAATTTCCCACAAGATTGTCTCTGTGATATGTTTTTTCATTATTATGAATTCAATCCTCAAGGAGGATGAAATTTGTCATCTCAAGGAGACTGTATGATTGTTTGTAGGCATTCTTCAGTGAAGAGTTTAAATTCTATAGTCAGTCATAAATAATGAAATATGTATCCAGATCTGATGAATTTGTGAATGAATCAAATAGTGCATTAATATAAGGTATTGATGCATGAATATCTTGTTTAAGGAAAACAAACTTGCATCTATGATTCATATTTGTAGTTCTGTGAGTGACTCTGCTACCCAATGAACAAGGCACTAGTCTTTGACAGATTTGGGAATGGTCTCAGATATACATTTTAAAAGATAAATTTATTTCCCTTTATGTTTAGGGGTTAATGTTCTATCCTTCCAAAGCTCTATTTCACCTATTATTTGTATAAGATCCAGCCCATCTGTACCTATTACCTAAATTGGTGAGCTTGTGGAATGGTTTGTCTGCTCACTGTTGATGCAGTCTTATGTTTGTGATTATTGTATTCAATACATCAAAAGGGTGTCCCCCCCTAGGTCTAGCAGAACCTGAAGTGCAGGAGGATCATTAGGATCCTATGTTATGTTGTCCAAGCCCTGAGGTGTTTCATTGATTGAGATTGGTTATCTCATAGATAGATTTATAGGTGTCTTGGGTTATCAGTTTTGGTGAACAACAAAAATGGCGACTCTGCTGGGGAAGTGTTGTAATAATTCATGTTGAATCGAATCCCATGAGTCTAGCCAAAATTCATTTGGGGAAGAGTCTTAGATGTTTAGAAATCTGAAAGTCATTTTCAGATTTGGAACAGTATACCTTGCAAATTTTTGTTAATAAGAAATTCAAAAATATTGTGTGACTCTACTATGTGGTGAGACCCAGAAATCTGAAAGTGTTCAGAGTGAAGATCAGTTGTTAAGTTTTATTCCTCTTCAGGGAGGTGGCGACTCTGTAAGAATGAACTGAAGATTTGGAGGAGTTCTTCAAATTTTCAGTCAGAGGTGAAGTGAACAGCAGCAGCAAATTTATCAGGTATTCCCCAAGGTTTTTATGAAATTATATGTTCCTTATAAGGTGAATCAGTCACCATAGAAAGGAAAAGAAATTTGCAGTATGCATACTTCATGTTTTTGAAACAAATTTCAGTTATATGATAAGAGAAGTATGTAGTTCTGAAATTAGTGACTGCAAGGTTTTTGAAAAGATTTTAAAAAAAACAGTAAGGTGCATGGTCATGATGATGGTTTAGTGACTATTATAAAACCTGAGGGATCTAGATGTAGTTCCTAGATTCGTGAATCCTTTGTCAAATTTGAAAGAGATCAATATAGAAATTGAAAAATGTCTTCAAATGATCCAAGAGAGATTTGTCTGGTTGTTAAAAGGGAAAGTAGGGCTAAGAAGTAAAGGAGAATCATCATATGTCTTTTATGAAAGATTTTTAGTTGCATTGAATGAGATTTCAACTGATAATAGACCCCCTGAGTCTGTTTTAATTGAGATATTCTTAGAGCTTTATGACCCTAACTCAGTTAATTGGTCTACTACCTTCAGAGAAGAATGTGTTGAATCTATTAAAGAATGGATAGATATGATTAAAAGTAACCAATCTAAAAATATACACAAGATTAAAAATAATGAGGGAGATGAATCCGTGAGTGGATATACCTCCTATGATGCTGAATGTGATTATTCTCAGCATGAAAGTTCAAATGTGTATTCAAAGCGAGAAGAAATTTGTGAGAACAGTGATTGTTCAACTAATCATGAGCCTGTTGAGGTTTTAGATGCTAATGATGCAGATCACCTTGTTGTTGATTTCAATCCACAATATGTTTGCAACCCCAGTTATGAAACTATGTTGCAACATGTAGCAACACATTATGAGCAGTGTGATAAAGGATATGATGCAGATGCAAGTTGTTGTGATGATGAAATAAATGTGCATAGGGACATGAACACTGCAGATCCAATACCTTTATCAGATTGGGACAATGTTTACAGCTCAGAGGATGAAGCCAAGGAAAATGAAAATGAAGAAGGAGGTTCACTATGTAGTGAGCAAATTTCAGAACTCTTGGCTGCTGATTTTTAGAGATGTGGATTCAAAAATGTGCCCAATTTTTCATACCCACTCAATATATGTTTTGATTCTGATGATGTTTTTGAGGGTGTAAAAAATGATACATATGATGTTGATTCTCTTCCTATGTTTGATAAACAAAATGATAATGCATATATGGTTGATAGGTATGATAATGAAGGTTCATATGTTGATATGAATTCTGGCATTGATATGCATTATGAGGATCTACCTTTTAGAAGACATGACAGATCTGGGGTGTTTTTCTCAGATTTGCAAGGAGGAAATGAACCATTGGCAAGTAAAAATCATTTATTTTCATGTGTGCAAAATGCTGATAGTTTTTGTGATCAGCAAGTTGAAGTGCAGTCATGTTATGAGGAAGTTTTCCTCTCTAGTTTGCAGGATATTATTGTGAAAGAGTGTTTATTGTTTCAACAAATTAGCAATAAGGATCTGTCTGATATTCCCAACTTTCAGAGGGAGTCGGATTACTTCTTGTTTCAGCAGAGAAGTAATGGTAAAAAATATGGCACTCTTTGCTCACCTAGTGACCAACCCTCTCAGCGTGTGTTTGATTTTTAGAGATATCATGATTATAAACATGTTGATGACTATGTTTTATGTGACCAACTGATTAGAAGTGGAAGTATTTTTGATCAGGCAGATTGGAATGATGATCTCAACTTACCTCCGGTTAGTGGAAACAAAAATCAAGTGTTTGACAGAGGTAAGAATTGATTTCAGTTTTGATGGCCCGGGCCATTTATAAGTTGTATATTTTGTATAGTCGCTTTGCTTTCAGTTTTGTGGTTTTCAATAAAGTGCCCTGCTATTTGGGTAGAATAAGGAAGCCCTATTTTTGAAATGAGATGAGAAGAGAAGAATTGAGAGAAGAATGACCCGTCTTTTGGGTGGTCTGCTTAACCAAAGATATTTGGATTCTTGTGTTGATCTTGCAATCAACCATTCCCAGTCAGAGCCACTGTTGGGAGTATTTAAAACTGAGTCAAGTTTATAGGACCATTTCAAAATTTTGCCCTGCATTTCCAAATGATTAAAATAAGTCAGTTTGAATGGCCTAGTTAGAAAGGGGGTAAGATGGAGCCGGTTGATTTTCAGAGGGTAAGGCTCGGGATTCATGTCCCACACCTTTCATTTGGCCTATGGAGTGATGTGCAACTTTCAGAATCCAATTTGGATAAGCTTAAGAGGTACCCAGTTTGAGGGGTGAGTTGGAAGTGCATTTTAGGCACAAATGCAGATTTTATGGAGTAGCCTACTTTGAGTGTTTGTATCTTTTTCCCTATTGATCATCATGAATAAATTCAAATTGGATTCAATTCTATGCAAAAATGTGAGTCAGTCTGCAAAATTTCAGGTCTTGACGAATCCATTTACTCAGTTTTCATAGCCAAATCCATTTGCAGTTTGTGTGGTTTGACTAGTCTCTGTTTCGACAGCTAGTCGGAGCCCTGTTTCGCATAAGTGTAAAAGTTGCCTCAGTAAGTGTCATGCCTTAATGTTTCTTCTGCACTAATGTTGGTATAAATGATGAGCTACGTTTCAAGTTTCAAGCCTTTATCAATCCGTTTGATCGGTTTTCAAAAGGATTCATTTAGCTATCATTTTCAGTTATCCGCACTTTCAGTGATATATTAGTTAATGTGGCCATTTTTGTGAGTGCACCATTTGCATCCTATCAGTCTGGTGATCGAACTGAGGATGTAAAGATTTAATATATACTTAAAGGTACCTGCGTTCCAAATTTGAGGGCCTACGGAGGTCGTTTGATATTTTTGAGAAAGGCGTCATGTGTTGCCGAGACATTGACTTCATCAGGTCCGCAGTGTTGACAAAGCCAGTTGGGCATTTTCGAAAATTAATATATCTTCGCTCAGGACTCATCTTGAGAAATTGTTTGGTAGATGTCATCCTTGTATATCAGAGTACACGCCTGTCAGATGGCGAGCTCCAGAAAGGTGTTTTGACAGGTTTTAAAATTACGTCTTTGCGATTAAATATGAAAATGTGGCGTAATTGCCTAACGGTTGTAAAATGCGGATTAATGATCCGAAAACGATGCCGATCATTTCCAGAGGTATGTTTGAGGTCCGTGAAGCATTCCAGAGGTCAGTGGCATGAAAATGAAATTTTTTTTTAGTCGGGCCCACTTTGGGGCCCGACCTGGATCATGCCTGTGCCTTATTATTTTTATTGGCGACTTTGTTCACTGAAAGATTTTTAGAGTATCTAAATTTGGATTTTGATTTTTAAACATGTTATAAGAGTGATGATGATAAAATCCATCTCCTATGCAGTCGAAATACAAAGGCACATTTATTAAACCAAATTGCAAATTGGTAGTTAACAAATGAGGCATTATAAGTTTTCAATGCAAATGTTGGTAGGTGTAATTCCAAATTTACAAGGCAGCCAATAATCCATTCGTTACATGGCAAGTGAAAGAGTACAACTTCCAATCCAATGCAAATTAGTAAACATGCCAATGTCCTCCTGTGTGTGGTGTTGAAAGGAGGTTTTAAGGAAATTTCAAAGAAAATGTGGCAGCAAGTTCAATCGCCAGCTAATCCTTCCATGTATGAGCAGCCAATTAAAATGTAAGCAAATGCCAATGGTGTTCAACCAAAGTCCAATGTGGCATATTCACAAAACTCTCTTCTTGCAGTATGTGGTAGGAGACACAGAATTTTAAACCAAATGAAAACTCCAGCATATTCCCTCTTTGTTGTAGCTCACGTGGGTGTATGGAAAATCAAAGAAACCAGTCAAAGCAAACACTAATTCAGCCTCCTCCTGCATGGGTTTCAAAGGGGCATACAATTTCTTAAGAAGTAAATGCCATTGTCAATTTAAATGGCAAACTCCCCTCTCATGTGGCATGCAACACCATATGAAATTATGACCAAGTGCATTGGCATCATTCTAGTTTTCAGCGTGGCTATAGCTTTGGAAGAAGTTTATTTTTAAAAAAAGGGCAAACTCCAGCCAATACAAACAGCAGTTTAGTCTCTCATGATGGCTGAAGATTGGGCAGGTTGAAGTCTTCCAGCAATAGCAAGAGGCAATGTGCAACAGTAGCATAGATTGGGCACATTGAATTTTATAAAATGCAAATGGTGTATAACCAATTTCCGCAGCACCCCTCACATGAAACCTTTGAAAAGAGGCATTGAAAGCACAAGATAATGGAGAATTAACAGCAATTAGAGCATTCAGCAAACAATAGCAATATTTTTTTTCCTTCACAGAGATGGGATGTTTCCATATGAGTCTTCTATTAGCATCTACAGCAGTTCAAAACCTCAAGCAATTCCTCACGTGGCTGTCTAAACCAGCAAGCAAATCAAAATTGGCAACCATGGCAATTTTCCCTCTTTGTTGTAGCTAATCACATGGCTGTATGGAAGTCAATAAACTTCAAATTGGCAGTAATTGAAACCATTCAAGCAACATTCTCCCTTCACGTGGTCTCGAAAGGGAACAAAGGACATGGTGAGTGAAGAGGAAAACAAAAGAAATTCCAAGCAAATCAATCAAGCGCCATGACAGTCTCAGGCAAATCTCCAAAAATGCAGCTCCAGGCATAAGCCTTAATCCCACATTGGCTGGGAAATGGTCTTTTTTAATATTTATATGCAATACTCCACAGTAATATAATGTCAAAGCCTTAAAGGCTTTTGACAGATGGTGCCTATGGGCGCCCAAGGTGGGCCCATGCATGAGAACGCATCCCGAGGTGATGAAGGAGTTGATTGGATGGCGACCAGGTGGACCTCACATAGGCACACTTGTCGAGGTAGGCAAGCGAAATTTGTCAGAGGAAGGCTGGTTTAACGAGTGAGCAAGTTTGAGATGGATCGACGGTGCACGCTATTTCGCGAAGGGAAGATGCACGTAGTTTAAACGCTGCGAAGTTGCGAAATCCATGTGGCAGGTACAGTTAGTGGTCCAGCAGGCAGGTCCCGGTGAGGTGGCACCCAATGGCGATGATGTGGCATACAATCAAGCAGCCCAGTGGTGGTGATGTGGCCGATAGGTGGCAAAAGATGAGGTGTCATCCAAAGTGGCGTCCGGTCAACCCCATCGACCAATTAGAGGCCGCCACGTGGCAAGGCGTCAGAGCACAAATGGAGGCAAAAATCAAAATTAAAACGAATAAATGATATAGTTCTAACTATATTAAAATTTGAAAAATTTAAATGATTGGGCACAAATGGGAATTAATTCCCCCAGGGTCTAAATTTTGGCCAAAATATAAAGTATTATATATCGCTAGAAAGCTCTCGGAGTGAGGAATCTGATAATGAGGTTAATTTTGACAAATATGGGATATTTTGGAGGTATTTTCCATGGGAACAAAATTCAGTTAGAGAGAAGATATTTGATATTTTCAGTTGTAGATTTGATTTTCTTCCCTCCTTTTTTTATTCCCATTTCTTCTCAGTTGTAAGGGTTCCAAAAATTTGGAAAATGCTCCAGATTTGATGGCTTCCATTTTCTAAAGATCTTGACCCAAGTTTGTAAATGCTTTTGTTTGGTTTCAGGGTATAGAGATTGCAGTGCAGTGTTGTAAATATGGTTTTAATTGTAGGTCTTACTGGTGTTAGGCATGAGTAATTTCCCACAAGATTGTCTCTGTGATATGTTTTTTCATTATTATGAATTCAATCCTCAAGGAGGATGAAATTTGTCATCTCAAGGAGATTGTATGATTGTTTGTAGGCATTATTCAATGAAGAGTTTAAATTCTATAGTCAGTCATAAATAATGAAATATGTATCCAGATCTGATGAATTTGTGAATGAATCAAATAGTGCATTAATATAAGGTATTGATGCATGAATATCTTGTTTAAGGAAAACAAACTTGCATCTATGATTCATATTTGTAGTTCTGTGAGTGACTCTGTTGCCCAATGAACAAGGCACTAGTCTTTGACAGTTTTGGGAATGGTCTCAGATATACATTTTAAAAGATAAATTTATTTCCCTTTATGTTTAGGGGTTAATGTTCTATCCTTCCAAAGCTCTATTTCACCTATTATTTGTATAAGATCCAGCCCATCTGTACCTGTTACCTAAATTGGTGAGCTTGTGGAATGGTTTGTCTGCTCACTGTTGATGCAGTCTTATGTTTGTGATTATTGTATTGAATGCATCAAAAGGGTGTCCCCCCCTTGGTCTAGTAGAACCTGAAGTGCAGGAGGATCATTAGGATCCTATGTTATGTTGTCCAAGCCCTGAGGTGTTTCATTGATTGAGATTGGCTATCTCATAGATAGATTTATAGGTGTCTTGGGTTATCACTTTTGGTGAACAACACAACCATTGCTTTGAATAATTTGAACTTTCCAACTGCTTCTGATTTTTCTCTGAGAAAAGTAACCCAACACATTCTAGAGTAGTCATCAATGATTAGCATGAAATATCTATGACCTTGCAAACTTTTAGTTCTAGCTAGACCACATAAATCAGTATGAATTAAATCAAGAGAATTATTTGTTTTTTCTAGAATACTTTTGAAACTAGCTCTAGCCTATTTTCCAAATTGACATTCCTTACATACTTTGTTGTGAGGTTTGAAAGTTTTAGGTAAATCTCTAACTTCTTTTGTAGTACTGATCTTTACCATGCAATCAAAATTTACATGACAGAGTCTCTTATGCCATAACCAACTCTCATCAATATGTGCAATCAAGCATGTCTTTTCACTATTATTCAAATGAAAGATATTACCTCTAGTCTGATTACCGGTTGCTATTTCTAAACCAGTTTTGTTCATGATTTTGCATTTACCATTCTTAAATTGTAACTGAAATCCTTTCTCAACTAATTGACCAACACTCAAAAGATTATGTTTTAATCCTTCAACATAGTAAACATTGTTAGTGTTATGCTTACCATCAAGAGATATTGAACCCTTACCTTTGATTGAACAATATTTGTCATCTCCAAATCTTACTAGACCTCCATTGTACTCCTAAAAAGTTAAGAATTTACTTTTGTCACCAGTCATGTGATGTGAGCATCCAGAATCAATGATCTGTTCATCCTTAGTTTCAATTCTAGCAGCCAAGGCCTTTTCTACCGGTTGTTCTGCAGGTGCTGGTTGATCTTCTGTTATAGTAACAAAAACCCATCCATTGTCTGTCAGATCCTCATCAGAATCATCAGTGACTCCTTCATCAGCAACATAACAAGATTTGTCCTTATTTTTGTTGAAGTTGTATCTCTGATATTCAGGGTTAGGTTTGTATGTCCTTCTAGCTTCTTCTCTTAACCTAGCATGTCTATCAAGGCATTTTGAAGCCATATGACCAATCTTATTGTAGTTAAAACATTTAAAGGGTGCTTTACCTTCATATTTACTTCCAACTGGACCTTTAGGCATTTTTCTTGCAAATAGTGCTTCAAGTTGTTCAAGTTCTTCATTTTCTTTCCTGCTTTCTTCAACTTCTCTTGCATAATAGGCTTTCCAATCAGATTTGTCAAAAGATGGTGCAGATGA
This sequence comes from Cryptomeria japonica, assembly GCF_030272615.1. Taxonomy (NCBI): domain Eukaryota; kingdom Viridiplantae; phylum Streptophyta; class Pinopsida; order Cupressales; family Cupressaceae; genus Cryptomeria; species Cryptomeria japonica. The sequence continues at coordinate 851,352,198 of NC_081414.1, forward strand.
TGTTGATACTTTAAAAGCTAAATCTTTTTTTATAGTAGCAGCAGGACCAAATTCCTCAATCTCAAAGGCTGATAGTTTTCCAATCAATGTATCCCTAGTTACTGAAGTGTTAGGCATTGTTCTTAGTTCATTTATTGCAGTAACCTTCATTTTATATGTCGGTGACAGTCCTCTTAAGACTTTTGAAACAATTTCATCTTCACTTAAGGTTTCTCCACAATATTTAATACCCAAAACAACTTCATTTACTCTTTTCATAAAAGCAGTAATTCTTTCATCCTCTTCCTTTTTTCGACTTTCATACCTGACCCGGAAGCTTTCAAGTTTTGCAATCTTGATTGTGGAATCTCCTTCATTCAGTGTTTCCAAGTGATCCCAAATATCTTTAGTAGTAGACCTATCTAATAATCCCATGATTATCTTATCTGATAGAGTGCTTAAGAGTGCTTCTCTTGCCTTGCAATCATTTCCCTCATCCTTAGTCAAATTTGGTGGATTAGGTTGACTTGTAGTAGGAGCAGTATATCCATTTTGTGTTACATCCCAGATGTCCTTTCCAATGCAATTCAGATGTGTCTCCTTCTTGATCTTCCATATGCCATAGTTGGTTCCATCAAGTTTAGGACTATCTTTCCTGAAATAGTTAGTAGACATTGGATCTCCTCAATTTGTTAAACTTCTACAAAAGAGGAATAGGCTTTGATACCAATTGTTAGGTCCTGTTGACAACTAAGAGGGGGGAGTGAATTAGTTGTCTTAATAATATAAACCAAAAACAATTTAATCAATTTACTACTTATTACCGGTGAGACAGTCTGTTACACCGGTTGACAGAATTAGCTGATAAATGCAATACCGGTGAGGATTAATGCATGAAAATAAAAGACAAAGTTATCCACAACACATAACACCAATATTTGTACGTGGAAACCCTGTAAGGGGAAAAACCATGTTGGGAAACCTTACCCACAATTAGATGATACTACTGCAGATAGTAATTGTACATAAATGGGGTCTACACATGCAAAAAGGCCAAGCACCTAGAGCTCACTGCTCAAACACATAAGGGAAGTCACACTGACTTACAGTTCGATGGTTAAATCCAATAACAATGTACTACTCAAAATAGCATCTTCATATGCTGGATTCAGTACTGATGTAGTTCTGATATGCTTTCACAAAAACCTAGCTTCATCTTCAAATGATGTTTGCATGTGGAGCTTTGCTAAATCTCGCATATACCTTCACACAAAACCTTCTTCGCATTCCCACTTCGATCTTACAATTAAGATCTTACATTTATAGCATACCCTAAGACCATTTTTAGTAGGTCGGCTCTACAAGGTATTACAATAAAATCATTTTACAAATAATACAATATCCGATGCAATAACCGATTGAACATGTCGGATTAATGCATTTACAACATTAATTAATCATCTTCATAACATGCCACGCTGATCTGGAAAGGATAATCCTGCCGGTGAAACCCTGGATAACCCTGGTCCTATTTGCCGGTAAAAGCAAATATGCCAATACGAATAAACTGATAAACATCTTTTCAATATATGATGTCCAAACAATGTCTTCGACATTACCAAGTATATTTCATGCCATTCCAAGTGTTGGTGAACCATATATCAGTGATTGTGCAAAACTCACTTGCTTGTCAGTGAATGTTGCTGGATCTCTAGAGTGCTAGAGTTTTAGTAGGTGTTGACATCAATGAAAAAACCATACCAAAATACCAACAGTCTCTCTGGCATTGCAGATCTATTTGCACATGGTTTTACTCTAATTTCAGTTAGTTATGGTCTATCTCTAACAATACTATCCTTCATAAGCATGGGCATTTGGTTATGGTTGTCTTAGCAAGTCATATTTGGTTAATCTTCCCTAAGTATAAATGTTGACATATTAAGGATGGCTTAAATTTTTTTTAATGGAAGGCTAATTTAGGCTTCATATTTTCAAGATGGTTAAATTTCATTTTGGCTGATTGAAAATTTATTTGAACATTGAGTAAGGTTAGCAAAGGATTAGGATACAATGAATAATGATATCTTTTTAGCCTAAGCTCTACTGTTGGGTGAAGTTTCAGCATTACTGGTTCTTACAGGGTTTCATAGGACAAGATTGCTTTGGGTTGTTGGTCAGGGCACCTCTTAGTTTCCTGATTATTTCAAATACCATGATGATAGATTATGTTCTTTCCACAAATTGGTTGTATGATTTCAGTTGATGTCTAACAACTAGTCTAGTGTTTTGGAAAATGTTATGTTTTTTGGCTTGAAGTGCAGGGAATCACATCGGTCACAAACTATTGATACTATGAACTTGGGATTCGAGAGTCTAGTTTCCATAGGAAGGATAAATCAAAGAACACCATAGTGCATTATTGGGGATAATCGGACAAGAGTTATGCTCCCTACTGGTGCACAAGCTCAAATTGTGGAATTTCCTTGTACACAAACATATGACTTGTAACTAATCAGCCAAATGATACTTGGTTTGAGGAATGTATATTCCTTAGAATTGTAATAAACTCTGACTTCTTATTCTTTTATGGGGAAAGACCAGAGATTTTCTAAACCCATCTCTTTCCTACCAATGCCTCTAGTGAGTTGGGTTGTATTAGGCTTTAAAAATTAATAAAATTATGGTTTCAACCTTTTACTGATAAAAAAATAATTATAATTAAAAATTTATTAGAATTAATTTACTTTATAACTTTTTATCTTATTAAAATTTTAACTATTATAAAATAATTATATTTTCAACCAAATATCTATCTTTTATTAGTATCTTGTTTTGATAAGAATACATTATAATGTCATCTTCTAATATTCTATCTTGTTTTTTAAATTTATTCTACTTATCATCTTCTTTTTAAAGGATTAATTTTCATTAAGTTCAAATTTTATTTTAATTATTTATCTCTTCTTATGGAGTTAAAACTAATAAATAAAATTTATTAGAATTAATTTAGTTTGTCTTTTAAAATTGTAGTTTATTGTAAAATAATTTTATTGAAGTTTTTATTTTTTATTTATATAATAAAATAAATTTCAACTTAAAACCAATATAAAAAAGTCTAGAGAGAGAGAAATAGAGGGAAACTAAGTTTTGATTACTCATTTTATTCCAAAAATTTAAGGATATAATGTGTTCTTCAGTATTTATGCTTATGGTAACATGTCATTTTATTATTATCTCCATCCTTGTCTCTCTTCCCTATCTATATATCTTTAGCTCTCCTTGTATCTCCTCTCTTCCCCATCTATCCTTCTCATTATATCTATGTCTATATCTCCCTTTTCTATCCCTCTTTCTCTCCCTATTTCTCCCTCTCAACCCATCACTCTCTGAATTTGTATCTATCTACTTCTCTCTTTCTCTAACTCATACAAACCCATCTCTATCTCTCCATCATTCCATCACTTTATCTCTCTCACTCTGTCTAAATATTTCTCTATTACTTGTTTGTCACATTTTTCATCTCTCACTCTTGCCTCCTTCATCTCTATCTCCATATATCTCTCCCCCCCTCTCTATTTACATATCATTATCTCAATCATTCTCTCTCAAACACACACATTCACTCCATCTTTCTATATGATATCTCCATCTCTCTATTACTCTCTATATCCCTCTTGCTCCTATTTCTTTGTCTTCTATACAGATCTCTCTCCCTATCCTTATTTGTATATCTATATTTTCCTTTATTTATATGACTCTCTCTTCGTTTATCCATCATTTATCTCTCTCCTCTTTCTATCTCTTTCTATCCATATCTTTCTCTACCTCTACCTTTTAATCTCTCTATCTATCTCCATATATCTCTATGTCTCGCCCTATCCCTCTGTATGTCTTTCTATTTCTAGCTATCTACATCTCTCTCTCTCTCTCTCTCTCTCTCTCTCTCTCTCTCTCTCTCTCTCTCTCTCTCTCTCTCTCTCTCTCTCTCTCTACACACACACACACACACACACACACACACACACATACTCATCGTTGATCTCTCTCCTCTCTTGATCTCTTTATATCCATATCTTTCGCTAGCTCTATCTGTTTATCTCTCTATATATCTCCTTATAACTCTATGTCTCTCCCTATCCCTCTTTATCTCTTTATATGTCCATCTCTCTCTCTCTCTCTCTCTCTCTCTCTCTCTCTCTCTCTCTCTCTCTCTCTCTCTCTCTCTCTCTCTCTCTCTCTCTCTCTCTCTCTCTCTCTCTCTCTCTCTCTTTATGCGTGTGTGTCTGCCCTGCCTCTCTATCACCCTATCTATCTCTTTAATGAAACCTATGTCTCCCTTTCCCTTCTTGTATATCTATATCTCTCTTTATCTTCCAATATATGTATTTATCTTCCTCTATCTCCCCCTATTTCTCTCACCCTCTCTCCATCTCTTCTTCTCTTTAATTTTTTATCTCTTGTTCTCTCCATTTGTCTATGTATTTATCTCTCTCTATCTTCCCCTCTCTATATATCCTTTTATCTCGATCTCTCTGTCATTATATCTCACCATCAATATATATCTCCCTCTGCCTCTATAGACCTCTCTATCTCCCTATCTTTTTATCTTTATCTCTCTGTCTATGTCTCTCTAGCTCTATATTTATTTTTTTCATCTTCCTATCTCACACTATCTTCCTCCCTCCTCTATCTCTAGACATGTATCCCCCTATCAATCCATCTGTCTCCCTCTCTCTCTTCCTCTCCATGTTTTTTGAACTCTATATTGATATCTCTTATCTTCTCTATATCTATCTCTTCATATTTCTTTTTACACCTATCCATATATCTCTATCTATTTATTTCTCTCTCTCTCTTTATCTTTTTTATCTCCCACATATATGTAATCCTCTATCTCCTCTCTTTTTATATCTCCACATCTCTCTACTTTTCTCCATCTTCCTCTGATTATTCTCCATCTCCATCTCATATCCATCTCTATCTATATATATTTTTCTTTATTTTTATCTTTTTACCTTGCTCTCTCTCTCTCTTCCCCACTCTATCTATCCCTTTTTCTATCCCAATTTCTACCTTTGTCTCCCTCTCGCCCTATTGTAAACATAGCATGAGCCTATTGGTAATAGAACTTGGTTATCTTCCTGCTTTGAAGGTTTTATTTTAGTTATAACTAGATGCTTGCAAGTGGATGCAAAGTGTATTTGAAGCCATCACTTCTCCACTAAAACCTTTATTACACAAACAATATTATCATTTTCTATATGGCCAACTAATTTATCTCATCTACTAAAAAAATTTATGCAAAAAATAAACCCAATTTTTCCCTAATTAACCTTCCACACCTCTTCAACATACCCCTTGCACACCTAGGTGCAAATGCTAGTTTATTATTCTTTGAACTCAAACAAATGATATCTATATTCTATTCATATAATCTTTGGAGAGTTGAGATAAAACTTTTATGATATATTTAATTAAATTATTAATGTGTATGCATATAAATTTAATGTAATATAATATTGATTTGGAGCCATTTTATTTATGTTACAGTTATTTTATTTCACTTCAAGAATATATTTTCTAGATAGGAAACACGTAAATTTTATCAAATTTATATTAATTACTTTTCTTTTTATAATGTACTTTTTAAATTTTTTGTATGTGATTTTTAGTTTTACTATTGAAAAAGACGCCATTTACCAATTTTAATTTTTTAAAATAAATTAATTGATTAATCTAATGAAATAACCTTTGTTAACTATTAATGATATTAGATTTCCATAATTTGTAATATGGTCTTGGTTGTTTCTAGATTCAATCATGTGTGAAATTTTTCATCAAACAAAAAGAGATTAAAAAGTGAAGAATTATCTAACACTAATAAAAAGTTCATACTTGATCTAATCCACATACAAATAGAGACCTTGGTTAACTGGTCTATTTCACTAGACAAATAATTATTAATTAGTCTTCCTCTAATCCTATTACAAGATTGTGACTTAAACAACCTTGGGTTCGTAAAAACATCTATTTTATCTTCTAGAGATAAATGCATTCTAGTGATGCAAGATATTATTAACTACAATGTTAATCATCTATTTTGAATTAATGATTATGGCCAAGAATGCTAGCTTCATATAAATAATAAATCTAGTGTAAGGAACAGTAATATTCCTAGTATAATGACCTAACAATTTGAATTTAGCTTGGTGATCCTATATACAATAAAATACTATTCTAGACTATCTCTCTTGGTTCTTTAAGTTATTTGATCGATAGTTGATAGTAATCTCTCCTAATGAGTGCAACCGCTAGATACCTTGGGGCATATGCATGTTCCCATGCTAATATCGTAGAATTAATCCTCATATTATATCCTCCCATATTAAAATTTGATTGGGTGATCATATTACTATGTTGGATGGTAAAATAGTCAACCACTATAATAACAAACCCTTCAATTCCTATATCTTGAGGCCTCACTTGGCAAATAATGACTCATTAGTGAAGATATTAGTGGAACCAATGCCAATGCATAAATTCATCCTTTTACTTTACAAGAAACAATAGATGCAAAAGTGATTCTCCCTGAAATATACTAGAGAGGATCAAAAGTGTGTCTCTTTAGATTTCCTCTTCCTCTTTTTCATGCTGGTTTTCCTCACTTTGTGGTTTTGGTTCCTTAGATCCTAATGCAACATTAGAACATGCCAAAATATAATGGAATTATCTTCTCTCTATATGTATATGTCTATGAAATCATGGCTACTCATAACTATAACACAACTTATTCCTTCTCAATTCATTCATGACCTCAATGTCTAGTTCCAATGTAAAAATCTTGATATTCTATACATATTTTGTGAAATGACTTCTTTGGAAGGAAAATTTTCGTCTAAAAATTATTCTTCACCATGAAGACTTAAATTTCCAAAGCCCACTTGATGGCCTCTTGTATGATATGTGGTTAAACATTCTATGAGCCCCTTGAGATATTTAATTAGTCATCTGATAAAGAGAATGGTTAAATTAAATAAAATTAACTAGAATGAGACCCCAGAGATTTTACAAGTGACAAAAAGCCCAAAATTCATGACATAAAAATATTTCATGCATCATTCTCTGCAATTAGTACCAACTCATTATTTCAATAAAATTATTTAGAGGTAAACATATGATCCCCTTCATTAATGCAACATCCTTTATTAGCCAAAGAATCCACTAACATATTAGCTTCTCTATAACAATGCCTAATTTCAAAGGTCTGAAATTTTTCTAGAAGCCTCCAAACCTTTTGAAGTATATACTTAATTTCCCGATTTAGAGTCCCAACTTTGGTTATCACTGTGACAATATTCATAGAATGCCCCTCAATAATTGAATTTCTAATTCCAACCTTATTTTCTAGGCAAAGCCCAAAAACAAGCGCCATAGCTTCTACAACATTATTTGTCCCATCTAAGATTTTGGTAACTCCTGCTACAAAAAAAAATCCTTTACAATCTCTCAACACATATCCAATACCTGAAACCACTCGGTTCCCTTTCACTGCTCCATCAAAGTTCAACTTGATCTGAGAAATATCCAGAGGTTTCCACTTAATATCCTTCCTATTAATCTTGATATCCCTAATCCTGAAGAGATTGTCATTAAATGGCAGCATAAACTCCTTCAAAACCTTAAGAATGTAATCATCCAAAAAGTAAAACAAGAATCCAACCCTTTTGGTTTGATAGAATGAGCTCAAACAATCTCTGAGATTGAACTTTCAATTTTCTAGAGTACTACATCAACTTTATTCATTTCCTTCGTAAATATTCTTTGATTTCCCTCCCACCATATTTTTCAAACCAGAATAGCAAGAGCTACTTCCCAAATATCTGCAAAAATGCTTCCTTATGCAATTGAGGTAAGATTCAAATCATATAAAGTTTAAAATTAAGAGGAGAAAACCAATTCAATTTGGTACGAAGCCGTGGCCAACATTCATAAGAAAAATAAAAGTTAAGCAACAAATGACCCTTAGTTTTGATTTTCTTGCCAGATAACACACAATTAAAAGCTTGGGATATTCCTAAAGAAGCCAATCTATTGCTTGTAATAATTTCCCTTTTAGAGGTAACCAAGTGAAGACTCTTGCCTTTGGAAGACCTGCATTTGACCAACAAAAGGAGAAGGATATTTTTGAAGGTCTTGAAGACACACTCTTATTTAGAATTTGATACCCCTGTTTGACTGAATATTCACTTGATTGAGACGGAGTCCAAATTAACCTATCTTGAATATTTGTGAAATAGATCCTTTTTTATTTCAGCTCTTTTTGTAATGTCTCCTTTTGTGAAACTAGTACTGACAATATTGAAAAAAAAAATCATTGAACTAGAACATCTCCATCAACAATAGAGATAATAAAATAATTTCAAAATATTACTCTCCATTGATATTTCAATAATACCTTAAGATCTTCTGTACCACCCATTCTATCCAAAGGAGGGATGCCATTCTTGGAGTCATCCTAGAAAAATAACTTTTTCCCATTATTAACCATCCAAGATAGGAATGGCCAAAATAAAATCGTGCATTTACCCATGAAATTCCACATTTAAGAACCAATAGGAAGATCCAAAATTGTGAAAACTCTTTTCGGCTCCTCTGAATCGAGATACTTGGTTGTAATGATAGATTTTGATTTTGATTTTTAATTAGAAAATAAGTTTGAGACAACCTTAGCCCCAAGTGCCACATTTCTTATTTCAAAATTATGAATACCTGCTCCTCCAAACTCCTTAGAAGTATAGAATTTTTCCTAGGCTAATAAATGTTCCTTAACTCTAGACTCCTTGTTACCATTCCAAAGGAAGCTTTTCGGTTTGGATTCTACCTTCGAAAGAAAATCTTTAGGAATAGGCAACATTGACATGATGTAGTTTGGAATAGTTACAAGAATTGTTTTAATCATAAGTAGCCTTCCAACTAGTAATAAGTAAGAGTTTTTCAATGCTTAAAATGTATTGTGAATAGATGATACCACACTAGACCAAAAGGAGATTTTATTCCTACTAGCAAACAAGGGAATGCCTAGATATTTACATGGAAAACTTTCTTGCTTGAATCCAAGATAATTTGTGAGATTTATTGAAAGAAGAGAAGAATAGTCTAAGAAAAAAACCATTGAATTGGAAGCATTTATTTTTTGACTTGAAATCTCACAATATTTATCTATTTATCACTTGCTTGATGATTTTACCTTCTCTCATAGATGTGTCACCAAAAAGAGTAGTACCGTCTTCAAAAAGAACTTCTTCAAAAAGAATGTGGCTGACTGTAACTTATGCCTGAGGTATCTTGAAACATTCACATGAATTCCTATGGTAATGAGTTGAGATCGATCTACTAAGGGCCTCTGCCATAATAATGAACAAAAAAGGAGATAATGGATCTCATTCCCTTACTCCCTGGGAAGATGTAAAGAAGACACAAATTTTTTTATTAAAAATAATAGAGAATTTATCTCCTAATAGGCAAGAGATAATAAAATTACACCATTTCTTAAGAAAGCTAATTCTTAACAAAACCTTTTAAAGAAACCTCCAACTAACCCAGCCATATGCCTTCATCATATATAGTTTAGTAATCATTGCCTCAAAATTATATTGATAAATGAAATGTAAAACCTCATGAGCTATAAGAGCTCCCTTTGGTGTCTCCTTACCTGGTGCAAAACCCCCTCATTCTTCAAAAATAAATTTTGATATCAACCTACCAAGTCTCAAAGAGATGGATTTTGTAAAAAAATTATAGACAATATTAAAAAATGAAATGGGCCTAATGAAGCAGTCATGGCAGGAGAGTCCTCAAGGAAAATAGTTTGAACCATGCAACAAGAGTAAACACAACAGAAGCAACACAATGTGATGGAGGCAATGCAGAATCAAACTTTTATTATATCATGGAATTCAAGTACAATAGACTAGCAACATGTGTAGGCTCTTAGATTCCATGCACAAGACTAATTACAACATGGTCAAAATTCAGTATTCGGGCTCAAGTAAGAATGCAAGCCAACTTTGGATCTCCTAATCATCCAATTAATCTCATATATTCTATGATCTATCTTCCATATTCTTAAATACATTTATTTATATGATATTCATTGCTCTAGGATGATCTGCGTTGGCCCAAGATGAAAACAATTACTGATGAAGAAGGTGTAATGTGAAGAACAACTAAGTCGGCCTCTACTAAAGAAATTCCTCTAGAAACAATATGGAATGATGTACAGACCTAGCGGAAGGTCGACCACAAAACAAGGAATAATGGAGGATATGAAATTAGGCTCTACAAGCTATGAAAATGATCCACAAGATTCTCCATTAGCAAAGAGGTCTAAACGGCCCCTGTGCATAGGCCAAAAAATTGTCGCACATTCTGGAAGTGGTAACTTGCTGGAACAAAATCCAAATAACCCACAAACCTAGGATAAGGTAGATGAACATGTTTAAAAACAAAATCTAGCACCACAAGATGCACTGAGAAAGTACGGCAAAAGGTAGAATGAAATGTTGAAACTGCAAAGCCAGATTGAACAAGCTAAAATGAAAATGTTTTTTGTTTATGCAAGATTGCCAAGAACCAGGGATGCTCCTGCATCACCTAAACTCAGCAAAAGAATGAGGGCATGCTACTTTTGGAATAAGAACAATAAAATATGTGTTGAATTTTTTAATAGTAATTCCATTTCTTCTAGACTCGTCCACCACTCTCCAAACATCAAACCCCACAAAGTGCCAACATATTTGAATGAACGAAGTTGTAAAACCATCTGGTTCTGGGGCCTTATCAAGGGACATAGAGAAGATGACTTCTCTAATTTCTTCTAAAGAGAAAGACTTGATTGGAAATTAGGTGAGGTAGTTTTGTATGTTAGGTCCTTCAATCAAGATCATCTCTACAAAATATTCCCTTTTAGCTACAATCAAGTAGATGATGTAATAAGAGAGCTCATAGGTGAGCATGTATTACATACACCATCTCCCCATTTGTTGTTTCCATTAGAATTTGTCTCCATCATTCTATCAAATTGCCTTGATTTGGTGAACAGTCTTATTGGCAATTTGTGCATATTGAAAATAAATTTATTAATGATGGTTATATTTCCTATTGTTCCCTTGATGAGGCAATTAGGGGTTATAATTTTTTCAAAGGCAAAGTGGATATTAGGAGAACATTTCCTAGAAACTTCCTTATTGATTTCCCAACTCATTCCTTGGTGTATGATGCTTTCAAAGTCGCCCTTGAAGTAAAAAATGAGGGAATATTCAATAGGGCCTTGTTTGTGCATATCATGATAAACTAGGACCTATCACAACATAATAGATTCAATTCAAGTTTCAAGTGCTTAATTTTAGTGGTGAATCATGTATCTCATGGGCATGTCCACGACCAATTGTACAATGATCAATTAGATATTTTGGTGTAGTTATGTCAAAATTATCATCCCTGAGGGCCTAACCAACAGGATAAAAGCGTGGATGTCCCACCAATGATTTTTCTGTATTATGTTTTTTTGTCAATCATTATCAGTCTATGTTTGTATCAACTTGATCTTGGCTTCTTGTAATATGTCTTGATATTTCTCTTTCCTTTGGTGTAGAATAGCTCCCATTTTGTTTCACAATAGCTATTGGTGATTTCTATATGTTTGAGAATTGCTCCCAAACATTTCATTTGTTCTACCTACTCAAATATGTAATTAATATAATTTATATGCTTTTTGCATTTTTCTAAAACAAATTGAGTAATTACTAATTTTTTATTAAGAACATTTAGAAAAAACATTTGAATTAATTTATTGATTACAACAAAATTATTGAAATAAGCATTTAAGAAAATATATTTTAAGTCAACCATAGTAATCTATTGATAAGATTAGATGAAAAGAATCTATCCAAAACTAATTCTATTATAATCTAGAGAGCTCCAATATCATAATAAACAAGTACCATGTATTGGGGAGAACATTTCTTTGTATTATTTATAATAAAAAATGTTTGTTGTTGATGCAAGGAGAGTGTGTTATCTAATTGATAGTTGAGTTGGCATGACATAGCAACATAGAAGTAGGTTAGATCTAGTGTGAGATCAACAGATTCTTGTTAGATTAATATATTCCACTTTTAGTAGGGGAGTGAAGATTCTATTTCTATTTATTTATTTTCTATTTCTATTTATTTTTTTCTCTAATCTTAATTCTCATCCTATCCTTATTCTAACTCTAATCTTAATTTTAACACTTCTTAATTATAAATATGACCCAAATTTTAATTATAATCTTAGTTTTACTTTTAACCCTAAACCAAAATAAAAATAAATTATAATTGTAATCTTACCCTTAATTATAAATCTATCCTTGACCATTAATTTTTTAATGGTCGTTTATACGATTTGGGGGCTTCCAAAGAGCTAAATACTATCGTGAACGCTGTTATTTAGAGTTTGACTTCCAATATAAATGGGATAATGCAGAATGGTCGGTTCAACTGCCCAGCCGGCGGACAAAATTTTAAAAGGTTATTATTTGATCATCCATGAGGATGGGCAGACTTTATGCTTTTTGCGAAAAACTATTATTTATAATAATATTATCAAATATCACGTCTGAATAAAACAATAATCTTTGTAGAGGATTTATTTTGTCTTTCTTTGGTGTATTTCATTTAAAACAAATGATGGCGTATAGATTTGGTTTTTGTTTTCTGTGTGGTGAGAGCCTGTTTAGTTTGATAGCAGACATAAAAACTAATTGAGTATTAATTTATTTGTAAGAATATTTAGAAACAATATTCAAATTAATTTATCGATTAAAATAAAATGATTGAAAATATAATATTTAAGGAAATATATTTGAAGTCAATCATATTAATCTGTTGATTAGATTATCATAACAAACAAGTATTATATAGTTGGGAGAATTTGTCTCAGTATAATAATAAATATTTGCTTTTTTATTACAAGAAACAAACAGGATTTGAGGCGACCCGAAACCCTTTAACAAGAATTTACATCAAAAAATTGCATATAGAGATAACTATTAAAAAACCAGCCCAAAGTCAACAAAAGACCAATACAAAGCCGAAACCTAGCAAAGAGACAACAGAAAGGAAGAAACTAGAACAATTTTTTAAGGGCCTCCGTAGCCTTAGTTTCTAGCTGAGTCATATTTAGAGAAATTTTCTTGAGCTCTTCGATTTCTTGGTTGGCAGATTTTTTCTTCAAATCGGCTCTACTTCTCTTACAAGGCCCAACCATTTCCTCATGTTTTTTATCCAAGGCCTCCACATCCACAACATTACCTTCTTGATGGAAACTCTCGAGCTTTCCAACCATGGTATTTATGCTTTCAGTAGATATCTTCACCACTTTATAACTGTAAGTGACCAAAGATATCAAATTCTCATTCACTTTCTGAAATTTGTTCTCCATCTGACTCAGTCTCCCTCAAACTCTTTCTTGAGTTTATCTTCCATTCGGTTATCATAGTCTTTCTTCATATGACTTACCATAGCCATCGTCTTTTGAATCGAATCCACAATTGATTTTCTTTGGAATTCATTCAATGGTTTTTGTTTCTCTTGTAATAAATTTGGACATAAGGCTTTAGAATGTAGAAATATCTAGCGAATCAAAATGTTTAGTGTTTTACTTGCAAGAGATTTGGTCATAAGGCTAGTAATTGTAGAAATCCAATTCTGGATGGAAGAAATAGATTCTTTTACGGTTATTGTTAGTTATGCAATGGTTTTGGGCACAAGACTAATCAATGCAAATCTAGAATGACTACAAAGAACTCAGAATAGAGGAATGTCAAATGCTTTAGTTGTAATAAAGTTGGACACATTGCGAAAGTGTGTAGAAGCAAGAATATAAAGAGAAACAATTCACTAAAAAAGAATGAATTGGTGAAGAAGATTGATGTAGAAATGAAAAATATTTCAAGAAAAAGGAGGTATATTTGATAGAAATTGTTGTTGCATTTGGCTCTGATGTAGAAATCCCCTGTAGACACTAGTCTGGAAGCTTTGGCTTAGGGGGAGCTATAATGAAGATCCTTTTCCCCTATTGAAGAGGTTGAATGTTGTTGTAACCACAAGTTGATATGTTGAGTAAGATGATGCATCTAAAATCCTAGTGAAGATGGTGGTAGAAAATATTGGTATGCAGTAGAATGAGAAGGTTCAGAAAGTGACTGTTCACATAGGTAAAATTATATAGGAGCCTTTTGGTGATATGATAGTTTTGGCAATAAAAGCCTAGGTCTTTTAGCAAAGAACTTAAAGTTAATTTTTAATCATTTTGCTATTGGTGAATTGATAATTTGAGGAGAAAAATGAAGTATTTGAGGGGAATCACTAAGGTATTTGCAAATTTTATCTCATGGATTCTAGCAAGTTTGTCAATTATGAAGATGAATCCTAACCCAAATTCAATAAATATATGAAAGAACGAATAAGAGATGTTTCAGTTGGTGCATTTCCATCACTACTAGCTAGGGTGGTATGTCTTGAAGATATTTACAAGTTTATTGATGTACAAATTTAGGAATAAAAAAAATGTGAAAATAAAAAAAATGAAGATTCTCTTTCTAGGGAAAATTTACTATCAATAGCTAAGTTAGGGCACAATGGTTTGGATATTAGGAGTGAATTTTTTATGATAATTGATGAATATTTGATCAAGATTATATTAAGAAGAATTCATGATGATTGCATTTCGCTAGATAGACTGTATTAGATTACAAAGGAAGCTCTGAAGGTTGTTATTGGTCTTTATTTGGATGAAACCATACCTACAAAGAAATCAATAAGAAACAAAGAGGTTGAAGATTTGAGAGCTGTAACTAGAGATCAAAGTGCTCTACAAATTGATACCATTACAGACCCTCTAGTAAGGTATGTTGCTATGAACATTACTTATAAGATTTACTTTTAGAGCAAATAAAGGTCTACATTGACTATTCTTGTATATGTTGCTTATTATATGGATAAGATAGAAATGAACTATGATTTGCGCAAATTATTGAGACAACAAGTGTTGAGTAATATTGAATTAACTAAGAATAATGGTTATCTCTTTTATTTCAGATCATTCATTGTATGTCTACCTTTCTACTTTTTAGATTCATTACCATTGAAGGAGAATGTCACTTGGGATGAGAACTTACCTATTACAAAGGAAATCAAAAGATATTTAGATCATTTAAATAATAGAGATAGGGTGTGCAAAGAATATTTCTATGAACTCTGGAAGAGATTAATTTTGAGATATAGGATCTCAAAAAGATGTGTTGAGAAGTATAGAGATACTATTACTTTCTTCATTGATCGTAATCATTATTTTATGGAAGCTATGTTTCCCTAAAAGGTCTAGTTATTAGGATTTGAATAAGAAACCGGTAATGAAGAATGTGTGATGTATGCAGATTAACTTATTAGTCTTCAAGTAGATCTCACTAAATATAAGTCCCGGACTTATGAAGAAATCAATGGCTCAAGTGTTACCAAATAGATGGCTCTAGAAGGATCCTCCTAAAATCAATTGAGATCCCTTCTTCGCTTTCAAAGAAGAGGAAGTCAGATAGAAAATAAAAGGTTGAAATCATTAGTATTGATGATGTTGAGATTGTAAAGTTAATATAAAGCAAAAGAGAATAGTTATAGCAGAAAACGTGGTGTAGAAGGAACCCTTTGGTTCTTCTGATGAAGACCCTTGTCAAGTTGTTAAAGTATTAAAGGTGTTTGGGGAACGAGACAGAATTAAAAAAATTGGAAATGCATGGTTATCATGACCATCATATAATAAGGACAGAATTGAAGAATCTTTGACTATTTAGTTGATCTGAAATGATATTATTCTTGATTCTATTGAAAAAAATTTCTTGGAAGAACTATTTGATCAACTGAGTGAGCAATTATCTCTTAAAGCCACTAAAAAAGGAAAACTAGATCTTCAAGATGAGGTCGCAAGATCCATGAGTAGAAAATATGTTGTTGCATAAAAGAAATTGAATAAATGCATAAAGGACATGACGAAGTATATGGGTGTTGTTGCCAGTTTTTACAGGTATTGTATTAGGTGGCTTGCTGGCATGCCAAATCATAAAATAAAGATTGACTCCCTTGAGTCTGAGATGAACAATTTAGCTGAATCGTTCAATATTTTTAAAGATAAGGATGGTGCATTAATGAATAAGATTAACTCATCACGGTTGGAATTATCCTGACTACAATGATAGAGAGATCATTTTTGTAGGAAGTTCTGGATTGTTAAAGAAATTATTAAAACTAGAATGGATCATTTTACTCATCTACTAGAAGATACAGAGAAGGAAGAGTTGAACTTACTTGTCGTAGATTATTCGATTAGTGTTATTGACCTTCTTCTGTAATGCAATTGTCAGTGCATGGCATTGAGATGTGTTATTAGCTCTTGGAATTATTTTCTCCCAAATCTCAAAGAAAAGTACAAGGATATTTTTCCACATAAAGGTAACCAAGACTTTCATTTTTTTCACGCATTGCTACTAAGGAGAATATGTGTATACGTATCTTTCTTTCATACCCTTTGTCCTTGATGGAAAAGGGGGAGAGAATGAAAGAATAAGATGTCTGACAAAGGGAGAGAGAATTTAGAAATATGAAGTGGGAGAGAATAAGATGACAATGTGAGAATATTGAAGTGTAAGCAGAAAGGAGGAGAAATAATAGAATAGTTGATATTTTGAAAAGGAGTTTTTTTTTTGGAAGAGAATATTTTTTGAAGTGAATAAATTTTTTGAATACATGTTGCCATCAATGACAAAGGGGTAGATTATTGGAGTTTTTTCATAGATGAGGGAGAATGTTGTGTTGGTTATCGGTTGTCATTGATGTCAACATACTTCTATTGACTTGTTTTGTTGCTACTCTGATATTTTGGTTATTTTGTCTATCATGTTTTACTCTGCAGTTGTAGATATGGACTTGTGGTTTTGGTAGTACACTCATTTATATCAGACATACCTATATTGTATATTGTACATATTTGTAACTCTAGAAGGTGAGATACATGGTCTGATAGCTCAGTTTGTTAGTTGCTCTACTCCTACGGAACTAAACAGTTTGTTTCGACATCCACATTTCTTTGATTGATTGTTTTTTATCTTGAAGTTTTGGGACATTGGTAAGTATTATGGATAACTTGTCTATTCTGTTTGCATTAACTTTTGTTATATTCTTGGCCAACATATATAAATGAAATGTATGAATTATATCATAATAGCATGTAAAATATTTTTTTTGTAAGGTTGCATGTATGACCAACTTGAGATATGAATCAATATATATATATGTGATGTATTCCTTTGATGAAGAAAGTAAGAAAGATATACAGAAATAAAGAGACAAGAAGATACAAAAATAGGTGTGTGACATAGTGATCAGATGTGATTGAAGTGAATAGATGGAGAGAAAAATAAGTGTGAGATCTCTGTCTACTAAGCTTAATTGAAACTATATTTCATGCATATGTAAGATGCAACTTTAGTAGTTCATTTTGTTTGTTCTCTTCTTGTCAATAAGCCCTTTTAGTAGTGAGCCTTCATTTTGGTAGTGAGCCTTAGGCAGTAAGCCTTGCTGTGAGCACTTGTAATATTCTATAACTAGTTATACTATATTGAGAGTTAACCCTCTCTGTGATTTTTCCCTAACAATTTTCCACAAAAAATATGGTGTTTTCTTGTGTATATTGATGTGGATGGTATCTCTTCTTTGTTTGTTCATTTAATCACTCATTCCTTTCTATTCCATTTTAATTGAAGCGAGTTTGCAAAATAATAATAAGATTGTTTCAAGATTCAAGGAATACTGATTCAACCCCCCTCTTAGTATTGTAGTTGTTCAACACTTCCTTACTCCTAATTATGTTTGATTATGCTCAAATTGTGCCTAATTTTTTAAGTTTAGCACCCTATCTCTTCTCGCCAACATAGTTCTTATCCTAGACAGACTATAGTTGGGTGTCTAGCACCTTAGTCCACCTAGGATAGGGCACCTATTGCCTAATAGTAAAAAAAAATTGAGTGGGAAAATGCTCCCGATGTCGACCTTCTTCAAAATTATAAACCTATTTCATGAGGTTGAGTATAAAGGAAATTATTTCCCCCTCTAAATAAACATATCTGTCAATTACATTTCTCAACAAGGAATTCAATTTACATGAAGAATTTGGAGCAAGCAATAAGGATTATTAAGACTATGAAGGAGAGGTCAAGTATTTAGAATTTCATCCATTTAAGATGACATCCATTATTAGGTTTGTGTTAAGGCATGATTGATATTCATTTCGGAGTAAGTAGGACAATTATCTAAGTATTTAATTAATTAGGTCATTTAATTACTTTTTCACTTAAGATAAACTTAGGCACCTTTTATCTATAGTTATTCCTTTCTAGTTTAAGTTGACTTAGTGGTACTTTAGTTCCTTTGTACTTTATCTTTATTTAGCTCCTCATGCTTTTTCTTTATTTCTTTTAAATTTAGTTTAGGGTATCCTTGTCCTTTATATATAAGCACATCATTATGCATTGTAATTTTATCCTATAATTTTTGCTTTAGAGGAATATAACAAATTTTTCTTACTACTCACATTTGTGGAAGGTGTTCTAGTTTTTTTTCTCGATCTTGTAGGCTTGTGTTGGAAAATTCAACATGGTACCAAAGTGTGCATTTAGCAAACCCCTTCTCCAACTTTGAGTATTTCTCTTCTCAGAAGTATAGTAGGGTCTCCATGTTTTCCTTCTTGTGTGGATGCGAAAGTGGGAATTTTTTTATCATCTTTTGGAGAAAAACTAGAGTCAATTTGTTTTTGGAAATTTTTCATTTTCGAGAACATTCTATATTTGAGATAAATTTATTTTTGAAAAAATTATATTTTTGAAACTTTCAATTTTTTGAAGCTTTCTATCCAAGAGGATTTACATTTTTAGAAAGCATCTATTTTTGGAAAGATTCTATTTTTTGGAAAGTTTCTAATTCTAGAAGTCCTCCAAGCCTTTCAAGCCTTAATACACATGTAGATGGTTTTGTGGATATAATTTGGTCAAATGGACTTGAAATCACACAAACAAGACATAATTGAAATGTTGGTTTTGGTGTTGATCTAGATATGTAGGTGTCTTTGTCAGATTATGCTCCAATAGTTTATCCTAGGCATAAAAAAATAGTCTTTATTTTTGTGCTTCTAGGGTCATATTTTGCACATCTAGACTATATATTTCAAAACCAAGAATTGTTAGAAACCTCATTTTGTTCTCTCTACAGATCTACTACTATTTGTTTTAGATTTTTTACAAATTATATTTTATTTTATTTTTTATTTTTCACTATCTCGTCAATTACATCAATATTTTCACACATAGAATGATTTGTTTGTTGGAGATTGATCTATTTAATATTCTTCACATGTGATAAGATTATTGGGGTCTAATTATTTTATTTGAGGAGGTATCATGGGTTTTTTTGTTTACACTTCTATTATTAGGCTATAAAAGGGCAATTAAGAGTCTTGGCCAAATGGCATCCTCACACATCTTAGGTGGCTAGATTTTTTTCTTTATTTATATTGTTTCATACCTAAACCAACCAAATTGGGAGTTGGATCAACTTGGGCTAATATCATAAACCATGTTGTAGGAGTGATTTGTTATAATGGTGAACATGACATTGTTTGATATATCAGACCTTGAGTGTCCCCCCACACTTTGGAATCAACTTTTGAGATGCATGAAGATTATCATGTCTCTCCATTCATAGAGGATCCTAGAAAATATTATATTTTGCCACTTTTTCATATAGGTTTCATGCCCTTTGATGATGATACTTTAGAGGAGCTTGAGTATATTAGAGGTCTTGCATGTTCTGATGGATGAGAAGCCTATCTCAATAATATTCATCTTTTGTTGTTCCTAATAATTTTTGCATTGGCACATGCATGACCCCCATTGATTCATTGAAGTAGGATATTGTTCTTCTAGACATAGCTACTTGGGATTCACATCTTATAGACATATAATACTTGTTTGTGAACTCTCATATTGTAGATTTGGAAGATTATTTTCAAGACATTCATCTCCTTTTTTTTGAGAGTGTTATTAGTGTTGTCAATACATGTTCACTACCCATGGACCTCATTCTTCATCAGTTTTTGTAGAGTCCTAATTTTTCACCTCCTACATTACTTTGGCATGTACCTGATTGGTTTGTGGAATCATTATGTATCATGAAAACAACTAAATTTGAGTAGTTTCTAGAGGCACATAGCATATGGATTCAGATTTTTACATCTTCCTATTTATGGGAGTGTCTTTTTATATATCTATTAGATTTTTTTATTCTTAAGGGGATAAATGTTCTTTTCAGGCAATGTATCTTATTCTATCTTTAGCCATTAATCATTGGAACGTGAGATACTTCTTCATTGTGGAGATTCCCACCCTCATTTATTCTCTCTTATGTGGGGATATTCATTCTACTATTGTGAGAAAATTACTCTGTGGCGGGTTATATTGAGTTGTCCTTTCCTCCATTCACTAGTATAGTATTGCATTTTCTCTCTTTTGGAGAGGAGTTTCCTCCCACTAGGGTTTTATCCCTTTTTCTCTTTGTGAGAGCTACCTTGGTTTGAGTTGCATTGCTTTGCATTGGCTTATACATGGGAACCTAATCAAGCCTTCATTATTAGGACTCATTCATGCATTCATTTTGCATTCGGCTTTATCTTTTTAGCTACTCCCTAAGTTAATCTTACATGAGGTGTTTGAGAAATAAGGAAAATTATCTAATTATTTTATTAATTAAGTCTTTTAATTACTTTTTAACTTAAGCTAAACTTAGATTCTTTTTATACAAAGTTATTTTTTTCTATTTTGAGTTCACTAAGTGTTACTTTAATTTAGCTGTAGTTGATATTTATTTATCTCTGCATGCTTTTATCTAGTTCTACTAAATTCATATAAGCATATCACTATGCATTATAATTTCATCATTTAATCTTTGTTTTTTTTTAAGAATATGTCATATTTTTTCTTGCTACTCTCGTTTGTAGAAGGTGCTCTAGTTTTCTGTTTAATTTTATAAGATTGTGTTCCAAATTTTTTTGTTACAAAATTCAATAATTTCACGTAGTAACATCAACCTTTCATTAGACTTAAAGGAAGAGAGATTCATATAATAAGTATAAAATTTTAATTAAGGTATTTCATTTTAGATTTAGCCAATACCCTACATGGGTAAGATCTTTTTCTATCATTGAACTGTAGATTTAAGTCCAACCCAATTTTTGACATAGCCAAATCTCTAGACAACCCAATGTCATTTTCATCTTTTT
Organism: Cryptomeria japonica; assembly: GCF_030272615.1. Classification (NCBI taxonomy): domain Eukaryota; kingdom Viridiplantae; phylum Streptophyta; class Pinopsida; order Cupressales; family Cupressaceae; genus Cryptomeria; species Cryptomeria japonica. The sequence continues at coordinate 851,373,597 of NC_081414.1, forward strand.
GTTTTGTGTAGGATTCAGATCTAAAAGGGAAAGATTGCATACTTGGAAAGTGCAGGTTAAGACAAACAGATCTAGTCTTTGAAAAATAATAATACCTATGACATGGTTTAGTGTTTGACACTTCTTTGATGATATTTTAGAGAGATAATCTAAGAAACATCATGATCTAGAATCTATTTGTAATATCTACATTAGATGCCTTTAGGAATAAGATTCCTTTCGATATAGTTGCACACTTTTAGGCTTGAATTAGAACCATGGGTTCCTATTTGATTCCCATTTCTAGATTAGTTCTCAGTGTTTGCATATTTGGTCTATGACTTACTCTTAATGTTGGTTATTGTTAGTTTTATATATTTTGACCTAATTATTGTATCTTGAAATTATATTTTATTCATTGATAGAAAACACATAAAAAAAGGAAGTATCCAACCAATGTACCTAGCTCTCACAAGGTTTTGTAGTTGGCCCTTTTGATTGTTTCCCTAATGTACACTAATTTATATGGGTTTAATTCCTAGTTTTCATGTTTATCAAGTAGTGAATCTCATTTCTACATCTCCACACTATGACTCTACTAGATAATAGCATATTTTCCTACCATTTTATTTCAACAAAAACCTAAACATTCACTATCTATAAACAACCTCTATGTGAATATATTAATATTATTCTCCATAAAAGGATTAAAAGTAAAAGTCAAACAATCTTCATATGCTAAACATATCCTTGGGAAGCATTGTGAATGGTGAAAAAGATTTTACATTTTATTGATAGTTTAAATGGTTGCTAATGAGTAAACTCACATTCAACCTTTTAACACCAAAGCACATTTTTTCTCTATTCCAAAATTCTTGCTCAATTACAATAAACAAAAGAGTATTACTATTGTGTCATTGTGGAGTCGTCGGTGAGAAATTTTCTTAGGCTATTGATAGACTACATGGTCCATCAATAGGTTTTGACTCCAACTGACAAGTCTTAGCCCTTGGTCGCTAACCCTTAATTGTTGTAACTTACTAAACTAATCCTTGTGGTCCTAAACAAAAATAATTAAACATTTTCAAATCCATCTTTGACATTTCCTATTTCCTCTCTTTAGTCACTTAAAGATCTTTTCTTTAAGGGGCCATAACTTTCATCCATGATGTCAAATTTTCAACTTTCAAGAATTCCTAAAAATATCACTCCAAGAACTATGCAATGGTATAGGTTTGGATTTTAGATTTCATTATTCTTCTAATCTTTTACTCCCATGAACTATGCAATGATGCAGGTTAGGATTTTAGATTTCATTGTTGTTCTAATTTTTTACTCCCATTAAGGTAGTAATTATGGTGAACACTATTTAAGCCATATTTTTTTCATAGAAAGTCAGATTTTCCAATTTGAATAAGCAATCAAGAGAATTGGATCAAGCCTTTTTTCATGTCAATACACAAGGCAACTCATAGGGCAAGGAAAGTTGAGCCATGTAGTTCATTTTTTGTTTGGGTTTTTTACAAGTAGAAATTAGTTAAAAAATAATTTAGTTAGCTTTAAAAAGAAATTAAGACAAATAGATACAATACAAATCATTTTTAGAGTGGACTAATTACTAATTTATTAGTAAGAATATTTTTAATAAAAAATAAATTAACTTAGATTTAATTTTGTCTTGTTGCGATTCTATTTTGGGTTTTGCAAGACTTATGTTATATGGATTCTATAAACCTTTTTAGATTTAATATAATAGGAATTAGCCCATTCAACAATCTACCTAACAAAAAGAGAATCAAATTAATCTATTGATTACAACAAATTATTGAATTATAAATTTTAAGAAAATATATTTTAAGTCAACCATATTAATCTATTGATAAGATTAGACAAAAAAAAGAATCTATCCAAAAATAATTCTATTGTAATACAAAGACTTTCAATATCATAATAAGAAGTACTATGTAGTGGGGAGAACTTGTCCTAATATTATTTATAATAAAAAGTATTTGTTATTGATAATTGAGAGCTGAATTGACATGATATAACAACTTAGAAGTATGTTTTGTCTCTTTTGGTGCACTTTGATTTTAAAACTAGTTAGGTCTTATCGCCCAACAATTAGTAAACGTTAAATAGAAAAAGCTTCATGGCAAGACAACGAGAAAAAGCTTCAAAATAATTAGCTCCTGTTTTTCTTCTATCAAGAAATACAGCTTTTTTAAGCGTCTCACCAATATCAATGGGAAAAGCCATGGCTGGTAGAATCTCGCAAGTGGAGAATAGTGTAAGGCTGATTGTTTTATTAGCCATGTTAATAATGGCACCCATTAGAGCAGATCCAGAGACCAGTCTTTTAACCTGGCTATGCGTCAGAATCCCCCCCAACAACTCAACCCTCTTTGAGCAAATTTTGGACGCCACGCTGGCATCTGTGGTGAAAGAAGTTGCTCTATCTGGATTTGTTACAAAAGAGCAGGAGACATCAACAGACACAACAACAGCTTCAGTATACGTTCTGGCGCAGTGCAGAAAGGATAAGTCCCCTGCCGATTCCTTTAGTTGCATAAAAGTTGCAGAGAATCAAATTCGGAACTGTTCTGGTGTGTCCGCCATAGCATACTACGATGGCTGTTATCTGCGTTACGCAGATTCAAATTTTTATGATCAATACAATGATGTCACACATAAACATGTGTGCGGCACAGTCGAGGCCGCAGATTCTAGTTCATTTTCGGCAACAGGAAGAAGTTTGATTAGTGACCTTTGCAAGGCAACCCCTCGAATAAATGGTTATTTTGCTGCGCAGACCAGACAAGGCCCGTCTAATGCGACTATCTATGGACTTGCCTTCTGTTTGCGTTCCATTCAAAGGAAATCCTGCGAAAGTTGTCTGAATATTGCTCAGGACAACATAAATAATTGCTTTCCTCTCTCTGACGGACGGGCAATGGACGACGGCTGCTACTTGCGATACGATTCCAAACCCTTTTTCCCAAGCAATGCGACTGTCGACTTGGCACGTTTCTTACCCAGAGGTTAGAATTTAATTATATTCAATTGAAGAGCTTGCAATTTGGTAAACACTTTTCACGCTTTCCCTTTAGAAGAATGTTTGAATTTGCGATTTTAGAAATGTAATTTCATAAAATCAAGTAACGAAGACCTTCAGTCGATCATCTAAATGGATTTTCCTAAAAATTTTGTCAGACGGTTGAGCTATTCTCCGTTTGTCTTTTTCAGGGAACAGGGCGAGTTCTCCAAAGTTGATAATAATTGCTGTTGCGGGAGGCGTATTCCTACTTGCCCTTCTATATTGTCTGCTTGTCTTCCGGAAGCAGATTATCCGCCCAAGCCAGAAAAAAGGTAAACTGTTATAGGCTAAATTTAATATAATGAAGCAAAAGTCTTGCACGTCAATTGATCTTAATTAGGACTAATATACAAGCTTTATTGAACAGCGGATATTGAAGGAGCAAGTGAACTCCGTGGGCCAGAAGATTTTGAATTCAAGATACTGAAAAAGGCAACTAACAATTTTGATCAAGCAAATAAACTTGGACAAGGAGGATTTGGTGAAGTATTTAAGGTAACTTATCATTTATTTGCAGTCCATAATAGGATTCTGTGTTGAGTATTCAAACGATGAGTTACTTGATATTTGCAGGGTACGTTGAAAAATGGCAAAGTTGTGGCAGTAAAGAAGCTGAAATTAGGTCACTCTGTCAGTGCACATTCTGAATTCGAAATCGAAGTGAAACTCATTTCTAATGTTAATCACAGAAATCTTGTGCGTTTACTTGGATGTTGCAGACAAGGCCAAGAAAGACTCTTGATTTATGAGTACATGCCTAATGGCAGCCTTGATAGAATAATATTTGGTTTGCTAACCCTTAACATTCCTTTTTTGTTTCTTTCATCTGTTACAACGAACATGATAGGTTTTGAAAGTCTAGTTAATTGCGCTATATGTAGGAAAAAATAAAAGACTTTTGAGTTGGAAGGAAAGGTTCAACATTATCCTGGGTACTGCTCGTGGTCTGGCCTATCTCCATGAGGAGTTCCATGTCTGTATCATTCATCGTGATATTAAACCAAGCAATATATTACTTGACCACAACTTTCAGCCAAAAATAGCAGATTTTGGGCTGGCAAGACTTCTTCCAAATGATAAAACTCATGTTAGCACAAGAGTTGCAGGAACACTGTGAGGAAACTCCTACTTTATCTACTGTTTTTCTAATTTCAAAGTTTTCAATAGAGATATTAAGACCCTTTGTTTGGATTTTGAAGAGGATACACTGCTCCTGAATACTGTAACCGTGGGCAATTAACAGAGAAAGCTGACACCTATAGCTTTGGTGTGGTGGTTCTTGAAATTATCAGTGGTAGAAAAAGCATTGACTTGAAGCAACCACCTGATATGGAATATCTTCTTCAATGGGTATTTTAAAATTCTAACAATATTCTTTTAATCCTTTAAAGTCATCATTCTCTCCCTTAAAAATCTTGATCATTTACTTAAAAAACTTATGGCAGGTTTGGAGCCTATACGAGGATGACAAGGTCTTAAGAGGTGGTGGAAAGTGAAAAGGAGATGGAAGGGTATAGCGAAGAAGAGGTGTTGAGGGTGATAAACCTTGCACTTCAATGCATACAAACTTCTGTCAAACATAGGCCATCGATGTCCGAGGTCGTGAGAATACTCTTAAATGAAGATAAGATTGATTTTCAGAAACATTTGCAATCATCCTTCGTAAATGTGGAGAACAAAGACTATATGAAATCAAATGCAACAATTAGTGTTCAATAATAGTGGCCGTTTTTCTTATCAATGGAAGCATTGAGAGTAACAAGTGAAGGTGGATTGTTACTAGAATTAATTGTGCAAATACAAATTTGTGATTTTATAAAATAAAAATGATGAAATAATTTTTTAAAGATTTAGGTTTAAAGTTAGTAACCTTGTGAAAATTGTATTTCCTTTTAATAAAAAATTCTCTACTCAATAAAAACTTCATATAGAAAGTAACACTGAGAAAATGCGTGAGATTTCTTATATTAGAATAGTTGGTCATCTCATGTCTAAAACAAGATAAATAAGATATATGTAGTTGTGAATAGATATATGTCCAATCAAGAAAAATAATACTAGAATATTGCAAATGAAGTTTGTAGTTGTGAATAGATATATGTCCAATCAAGATAAATAATACTAGAATATTGCAAATAAGGTATTTAAATACTTATATGGCATGTTCGCTTATGCAATTTGTTACGAAGAGAGTGTAAAGTGGAAAATTGAACCCTAGTGGCTCCCCACCTAGGAGAGAGAAAGGAAGTCACTGGGATGATTTTAACTTGAGAGAAACTTTACATTCAAAAGAGGGGCTTGAATCCACTAGATCCAAATCCAAGGGGAACAAGGATATGAATTCCAAATGGATTGCAAGAATTGGAATGTGGTTTGCCCTCTTTTGCAAATAGATATGTTGACTTGTTGACTATGTAGAAAAGAGAGATAAAATGGATGACACAAGGAGTTACAGGCTCAGGATCGCATTGTAATTTTGGATATGAGGTATTCAAACTGATACGGATCTGCCCTGCAAATTTGGAGAAAAGTTGTCGGGACCATGTTGAAAGTGCAAATGGTCCTCCGAAAAATCTGCGCACCGAAAAGGGTTTTTCTGTCTCTACAAATGAAGTCAAAACCTACAATTACAGTTGCGCACCTCCAGCCTACACACATAAAAGAAGGGAAGAAGGGTTGTGGATAAGGGTTTGCCTCCGTCCAACCCCGGTTGAGGAATCAACCTTGAAAGAAAGTAATTGCAAATGCTTAATTATAATTGATAGAAATGTATACCTTGTAGATTTGCAATTGATTGATGATGATTGATTTGCTTCTTGAATGTAATAAAAAATATTGTATGCAATGGCATGTAACATGACAAAACCCTAACACACACATGCTTGCAAATAAATATTGTAATGTTCCTCCAATGGATGAATGAAGAATGCACATGAAGAAGAAGACTTGATGAATGCTTCATGACTTGAACACTTCATGAAGACCTTTCGCTTGAATTTTGCCTATCAATTGTGTAATTCTCCTATCTGTGTATCGCCCATTTGTGTAGATGAAAATGAGAGGACCAACTCCCTTTTATACATGCCTCAGAGGATTAATTCATCTCACCAAAGGCCAACGTCAAGGAGATTTGAAATCCCAAAACATAGATAGGAAAGAGGGACCTATCTTGGGGTCACCCTAAGACTGGGCAATAGGGGCACCACTCCCCTATCCTACAGGGATAGGGGCGCCACACTGCTATCCTACCCTATCTTGGGGCATAGATAGGGTCCTGAGGCAGTCTCAGGGCTGAAAAGGGAGGAACTTGGGGTGAAGATGTGGAGAGGGGTCTTGACTGAGAGAGGAGATGTTGTCGCATAGGTGAGGACCTAAAATGTGGTTGAAATTGTAGGGGTTGCAATTTCATGAAGTTACATCTATCCCCCACTTTAGCGGGGGTATAGCTTATGCCAATACTACTAATAAAAGAGAAGAAAGAGAGATGAAGATGAGAGATACAGAGCAATACCATAAGGAGTACAAGACATCACTAATCTTGAGAAGAAAAGCCCCCAATCTTAGGATCTTAACTCACTCAGACATATGCAAGAGCACACAAAACAAAAAGGACAAGACCAACTAAAACAAGACAAAGCATAAAAAGACATACAACCAAGACAAAACACACAAGAACATACATCAACTAGCCGAAGAGACCTCAATACAAATGTCTCAATCAACTAATTGACACACAAAGACCAATGCCATCACATAAACACCAATCATCACATAAAAGAGAAAAGTTGACATCATCCATGAACTATCGATAGAAAAACTATGGAATCATGAGAGGAAGGATAGAGAGGACATGAATACACACTTTGGTGATCCATGAGAAGAAATGTGAACAAGAGGAAACCATGGATGTCTCACCCCTAGAATTAGGTGATCCATCAAGAAAAAAAGGCATGGAAAACTAGCCTCCAGATTCTGTCTAGGTGATCCCTGTAAGGGAGGAAGGTGAAAACGCCTTTAGTTCCACTCAACCTCGTGCGTGTGTGTGCAAGTGAGGTTCGAAGTACCTCATAGGATTCTATGCCCGAGTATGCTACAACCTATATAAGATGTATAGTACAAATGTTAAGAAAGGCATGACATCTCGATCTAAGAGACTGTGCTCTGGTTTCGAGAATAATCACCCTCTATAAAAGAAAAGTGGCAATATCTCACTCTAAGAGGTTGTTCTTTGGTTTCGAGAATATCCCACTGTAAAAGGAAAAAGCAGCGACATCTCGCTCTAAGAGGCTGCACTCTGGTTCCGAGAATATCCTATTGTAAAAGGAAAAAGCAGCGACATCTCCCTCTAAGAGGCTATGCTCTGGTTTCAAGAATATCCCACTATGCAAAAGGAAAGTGGCAACATCTTTCTCTAAGAGGTTGTCATCTGGTTCCAAGAATGGCCCACTATACAAAAGAAAAGTTGTGACATCTTTCTCTAAGAGGTTGTCCTCTGGTTCGAAGAATGACCCACTGTATAAGAGAAACAATGCACAAGAGAAATATAGTACAAAAGGAGTAGTGTGGGTGCCCCTCCTTTAAGATGTCAACATTGTTTTATGTTGATATCTTAAGGAAAGAAGAACAAGGATACCTTCCTTCAACACCAAGAAGATATCCATCATGCAACAATGTCATAAATCCAAGCCAGAGAGGGAATACTCTTCAAGCAAGGGTAAGATAGTTGAAAAGATATATCTTGTTGTAAATGTAAAGGATCTCCTTGGACGAGAAGAGATATTTTCTAAAAAGACATCTACCCCAAGAGGATTTGTCTTAGACAAATATTAAATCTTCTAGAACAAAGTATAGAAGGGAACAAGACTGAAATCCTTCCTTCTATTGCTAGGTGAAAGGGATTCTTGATGAAGGATGACTTACTTTTATTCTGATGTGGATGGGTGAATTTATTATAGATGTACATTACCAAATGTAAAAGAGGTTGTAGTCAAGGACTTACACCTCTTGTATAAGAGAGAACCCTTCAAGAAACAACAACGATTTCACACAAGGAATGGCATCAAGTAATGAAACTCACACCATCCACCACATAGGAAAGAGTCTATCCTTTGAGAAAGAGAGAGAGAAAAATCATTGCCCATTTCCCCCCAAGTGTAGAGACAATGAGAAGAGCTTACACAATCTTCTAGAGAGAGATTAAACATAAGAAAATGCACAATGAAATTACATGAACATATGCAAGAAAAGACATTAGTATATGCAAAATACACATCTCCAGAAGTGGTAATCTTCTAAGAGAGAAAATAAATAAAATCACATATTCCCCAAGAGGGATTAGTCATAAGGACATATCATTGTAAAAAATGATAATCACATATGAAAAATTCAGCCCCTAAAGGGAATAATCATAAATGAGATAAAAAGGAAGAGAAATGAGAGAAATCCTTGCCCCTCAAGTGAGAAGAGTAAGGAGAAATATTACACACCTTCTAATGGAGATCATTTTCAAGCGATATGCCTTCCTAATGGAATGAATCCTCTGAAGAAAGGGTTATGTACTCCAAGAGAGATGATTCTATGCTAGGGGCATATCATACTTGTAAATAATAGAAAGCATATAAGACGTAAGTTTTCCAATAGAATTAAGAGAAGAAGAAGAAGTGTAATACTCATTAAAGATGTTCCTCTTCAATCAAAGAGAAAAAACAAAGAACAATGATATGCTCTCATAAGATTGACTCTATGCGAGAAAGAAGATTTGATAATGAATAATGCACGAATATAGAAAGAAAAAGGAAAATCAACCTCATGTAGCTACCCCAAAGTATTAAAATTGAAACAATACCACCACAAATGATAAAGAATCCCCAGTTAAGCTGACTAGTTATGTCATAGGGTGAAGAGCAACATGAAAAGAAAAGAAGTGCTAAGGCACTATGTTCATGTCAAGGAAGACAACTAGATCTATTGTAAGAGAATTTGTGCATGATCATATTGCATTTGAAAAAAATTCCTAAATGCATGGAATTTCCTAAGAGAATGTGAATATAAATTATGAAAAATTCAATATTCCTCACCTTTTACTTGTTTAAGATTCTTGTTTTGGTTTTTAGGAGGAAATGAAATAGTTTTATCATATTTCAATCTCCACTAGATTCTCATAGCTATTCGTTTTGGATGATAAATATATTTTAATTCTTTTTCTTGACATGGAGGAGAAGAATTATTAGAAGAGGAAGGTTTATCATCTACAATTCTAATTTTTCCACTATCGATGCCATCTTGGATAGATTTTTGAAAATCAGGGCAATCATTAGCATTATGATCATGGGTTTAATAAAAGGAGAAAAAATGATGTTTTGAAGAAGAAGTATTCTTGTGGGCTCCTTTGATTTATTGCTTTTGAAGATAGTTCTTAAAATTTTCAAGCCTGAGGAGTTCCTCCTAAGAGAGAGGAGTTTTGCTTCCTAGACCTTTTGTAGTAGCTTGCGTAGGAGGGTTTTAGGGACACAAATTCCTTGTTCAAATTTCCTAATTCCTTGTCCTCTAAAACCTTGTTTTGTTATTATATTAAAGCGATGACTATAAGAATGTTGCAAATGACTAGATGGTGGAATAAGATCATGAATTTCTTTGAAACCTGATATGTAAGGGGGAATAAAAGGTTTTGTAGATGAAGAAGGAATATCATGGGAAAGGATAACCTTCTTTCCTTTATCAAGATTATCTTTCTGGGGAGATTTGGGATGAACATCTTCATAATCTAAAGGTTCATCTTTACTCATTTCTATATGATGAGAGATATCATGAATAAAATGCATAACATCATCTTCTCTACATATATTTTTGTGTTGAAGATAGGTTGTGTAGATGTATAAATCTGACCTCTTTCCTAAGTGAATATTTAATATTCATTTTAACCCCATTCTTCCTATTAATTAAATTTTATTTAATTAATTTCTTCATATTCATCTATTTGATTAAATAAATTACTCAATTTATTTAATTAAGTTCACCTAAGCCTTTTCTAGCCTTTAATTAAATAAATCACTTTATTTAATTAATTCCCCTTTCTGGTGTACGACACCCAAGGCATATCTCAGACTCTTGAAGATTCACTAGGTTTTAGTAAGAGGTTAATAGGGTGTAATCTTGGTGTTCATCCTTTGGATCCACCTAATAATGTTTTGGTCCAATTTGTAAGGCTAAGAGTCCCAAAGGTACCTTAAGACAACCTTGGGTCTCATTAGACCAATTAGACCTTAGAATAGGATGTCATAAGTGGTTTTCATATTATTTTAGAAAATAAATGACTTTATAATATATCCTAAACATGTTTGAGCTTGGAGGATGCAAATTGCCAAAAGTTGCAAAAATTGTCAAAAATGTTGTCAACAACTTTTGCTATATTGCTCCGAGAAGTTGCATTTTGGTTCTAACGGTCATAAACATTCAAAATGTGGTTAGAATCATTGGAAAGGGTCTATGTAAGCATGTGAAACCTTTGTGGTGAAGGGGGGAAGTGATTGGATATTATTTTGGTGGAGAATTGAATGAGAAGTACTAAATTTCCTAAGCAATTTTGTTTTTTCTGAGATAGTACGGTACAATACAGATTGCCAGATCAAAAATATAGGCATGAAATGATGGTAAATTGAATCATATCTTATTTCCCTATGCTTGGAGTTCACTTGGTGATCGTAATATTGGTTTTGTCTTCCTTTTGTTCTGACTCGTCTAGAAACCCTTAATTTCAGGGTTAGTGTAGAGATGGAACCCTAACTTGTCTTTTCTAAAGTGGAATCTCATGGACACTTGGATAATTCAAGTTAGGAAAGTGTATAGTAAGACCCTAAAGTCTCAGGACTGGAGAATTTTCTTGTTTCTTTGACCACCAAGTCCTAGGCTAAATATCTCTATGTATTTAGCCAAGAGATGAGACCATTGTGTGAACAGTCAACCAAACAAGTAAGGTGACTGGTTTAATAGTGGATCCTATTCATTTGGAGGTAGGAGGACCTAACCAAAGTGTTTCATTGGTTCTATGCACCCATTCCTTGATCCTTACTTTGTTAACCAAGCCTAATTAGGCCTATTAGGTTTGTGAACATAGTAAGGGTTAGGGTATGCTAGAGTAGACTCAATTCCTGCAACTTTGGGATTTTTTTGTAAGTCCAAAAAGGGTGTCCCAAACAGTGATTTTTTTAATCTAGTCCTTTGGAAGTTTTGCAAGTTGTTGCCCATAAACCAGCTAAAGAGACTTACTAGGATCCTCTACCCCTATAAGGGTTCTTAGCCTTGTGGAGGTCCCATAACACAATCTGTGGTAGATTGTCCTTGTATTATCCATAAGTAAACTATTACAATCATTAGATTGAGAATTTGTAGACCAGAGGCTAGATTTCCATATTTTGGTCAAATTTGGGGAAAGTGTCCCTAAAACCCAATTTTGGTTGGAGTTGTGTAGGGTCCCTAGAACCTTGAGGAGAAGTATGGGGTGTGAAATACACTTAGGAGATTATTCCTTCCATCTAGGAAGCCATTGGACCACCTAGGAGTGATAAATCAATCTTTGGGTGTATAAACCAAGAAGTAGGCCCATTAGTACATTTCTTGTTGTGTACTCTGCATCAGGTGGTATCAGAGCATTAGAAGAACCTTGGAAAATATAAGGAAATGGAAGACACAATAGAGAATAGTGAGGATATCCCCACTAGACCCATGATAAATGTGGAGCTGGCCAAGATAGTGAGAGAGTAGGCGGCCAAGAATAAAAAGATGGAGGAAGAGATAGAGAAGTTGAAGAGAGAACAAGCAGGCAAAGAAGTTGCATGAACCTTTGATGGAGAAGGAGAAGAGGAAGTAGAGAGAGAAGAGATGTCGGCAGACCAAAGACAATTTGTTGAAGCCCTTAATAGAGTGGGAAGAAGAGACAATAGAGCAACACTACCTACATTCTCTGGGAAAATGAATCCAGAAGAATGTATGAATTGGATAGAGGCAATAGTGAATTATTTTTGTGAGATTTTGCCAAGATCAAGGGCACAATGAAAAGTATAAAGAGAGAGAAAAGAATGACAAGAGCAAACTGTATTCTCATCAATATACAAATGATCAACTGGATTCACCAATACATTGAATATGAGCCTGCTTATATAGGCAAGGCCATATGGATATATTAGCACATAATCATGACATGTGGCTCAATAAGAAACAAGGGTAGGTAAGAAATACTAAGGGTAGGTAGGAGAAATAATATGATATTCCACAAGAGGTGGATGGCCCATCGAATGTGGAGTGTAACATCAAAATAAGACCACAAAAGGTGGAATTTCTCCGACAAGCTATATCCCTATGTGCACACTTCCCTAAGTGTCTCATATCCAAACTACGAAGAGATGCATTATCCTAAGTTAACTTAAGTGTAATAATATCCATGAATATTTATTTACACTAACACCCCCCCTTAAGTGCAACTTAGGGGAATGAAGACTCAAGTCAACAATGCAAGATGGGTCCCAACTAATAGGCCATGATAGGCACTCATGTACAAAATGCAAATGCAAGAAAAACTATACAATGCAATCTCTCACAAATGGAGAAAGGGAGAAAACCCAGTGGAGAAAAAATGCCCCCTAAAAGAGAGATCAATGTACAAAAGACTCCCAAAGAAGAAGGACAAAACCTCAAAGAGGAAAAATTCCTCCCCATAAGAGAGGAAGGAGAAGTCAGTTGACACCCCTAATGAGACATCCTACACCCCCAAGAGAGCTCGCTACTGCTGGATCTTACTCTCGGTGAAAGGTTTGGTAAATATGCTTTCAACCTGCTCCATTGTAGGACAATACTAAAAATCAATGACCTACTCCTGAATCAACTCTCGGATATAGTGCATATGGATCTCGATGTGTTTGGTCCGCTGGTGCTAGACCGGGTTCTTTGAGATACCAATAGCACTCTGATTGTCACAATGTAAAGCTGTTAGCCGTGGAGTGGTGAACCTAAACTTTGTGAGAATATGTTGAAGCAAAATGGTCTCAATCACTATGTTAACAACTCCTCGATACTTAGCCTCAGTCAAAGAGAGAGAAATAGCATTTTGCTTCTTGCTCTGCCAAAAAATGGGGTCTGAACAAACACGAAAACTATAACTGGAAGTAGACTTACGATCATCAAGATCACCAACCCAATTGGAGTCTAGGTAACCAACCAAGCAAAGTCCTGTGCCTATTGCATAGTGAATCCCATAGTGATGTGTACCCTGGATGTAATGAAGGATGCATTTGGCGGCTTTCCAATGAAGCTCATGTGGTTCCTGCATGAAGTGGGAAACCATGCCAACCACAAATGAAATATTAGGGTGTGTGTGAGTCAAGTAGATGAGACTACCCGCAAGTAGATCAAGAGCATACTTGGGCTATGATAGTGTAATCCTGGACGGTGACTATGAAATCTCTGTCCCGAGAAAGTAGTGCAAAAGGCCCAAGTCAGTCATAGAAAATCTGTCATGGAAAGTAGAATTGACCTTTCTAATGATGGATGCGGTTCTGCCTGTAATGATCAAATCATCAATATAGAGCACAAGTATCAAGTGAGAGTCATCCTATCGCAAAATGTAGACATTTGGATCGGAATGATACCTGGTGAACCCTATGAAGAGAAGAAAGGAATCCATCTTGGCCTACCAAGCCCTGGGGCCTTCTTAAGCCCATATAGAGATTTCCTTTGTTTGCAAACCAAGGAAGAATCTTTGACGAAATCGTGTGGCTGCTCCATATAAATCTCCTCATCAAGATCCCCATGAAGAAAATCACTCTTCACATCCATTTGATGTATAGCCCAACCATGAGCTACGGCAATAGCAAGTGTCAAGCGAATGGAGTTCATCTTGGCTATGGGTGCAAAGGTCTCAGTATAGTCAACACCTAGAACCTAAGAGAAACCTTTAGCAACAAGCCAAGCCTTATACTTATCCACACTACCATCCACTACAAACTTGGTTCGATAGATCCACTTACATCAAACCATCTTTCTCCCCTTAGGGAGAGGGACTAACTCCCATGTGTTGTTACTCATCAAGGAACTATACTCTTCCTTTATAGCTTGGTCCCACTCAGGAACCCCTGATGCTTCTTGAAATGTCTCTGGATCATAAGCGGTACCAATCAATGCATGTGGAAGGTCTTGATGCTATGATCGAGTCCTCCGTGTATTTGAAGGATCCCCAACAAGAGAATGCGCTGACTCAAGTGTCTGTCAAGCCCAATGACGTCTAGGTGGAGGTGGAGAATAAGGCTCCTCAACTGCAAGTGGACCCTGCGGAGGTGTAACCCTATGAGTCAGAGTTGAAGGAGTCTCATCATCTAAATCACTAGCGTCACTATCCATAATGGAGGAAGGTGGAGGAGGTATAGAGGGTAAGCTAGGAGAGCTTTCCTCAAAGTGAACACTCCTCTCAATAAACACCTCATGTGCCTCAGGATCTATCAATCTATATGCCTTAACACCTTAGGATATCCAATAAATATGCAAGGCCTACTCTGAGGTTCCAATGCCTTGCGTTTCTAAGGAGGTATGCGAGCCCATGCTAGACACCCAAACACTCTGAAATGTCTCACAATCAGTTTCCTACCAGTCCAAGCCTCAAAAGGATTAATACCTATGAAATATTTGTGAGGAACCCAATTTTGGATGTGTGTTGCACAACTGATAGCCTTTGCCTAAAAGGTGGGATCAAGAGAACGTGCATGCATCATACAAATAGCCATTTCCTTGAGAGTTCTATTCTTGTGCTCTGCAACTCCGTTCTGCTGTGGAGTGTATGATGAATACTAAGAGTGGGGTGAATTAGTATACCAAAAAATACTAAACTCAAACACTTAAATAGTCTAGCAGTAAATTGGCAAAGTAGTCTTACAAGCAAACCGATTAACACAAATGCAAACCAAACAACAAATAAGGCATTCACCCACAAAAGAACAATCACCATAACACAAGAGATTTTGGCATGGTAACCCAAATGAGAAAAACCACGGTGAGATGAAACTCACAAGTAACTATCTGCAGAATAGTAACCAGACCGGTTAAGGTCAGAACAGTTAAGGTCATACAATGTTCTTTACCAGAACAAATCCTATTAGGAATCTCAATCTTTGTTAAGAGATGAGTTCAATTAAAGACTACCTTGTGAGAGGATTTTATATCCACGGTTGTGAACCACCTTGTTAGAGGATTTACAAAGGCTTTGCTAGGCCTACCCGGTTAAGGGTCTTCAGACTTGTCGAAGATGTAAGTAATCAACAAGTGAGTGATCTAGATAATTGCACAGTATGCTTGGTTAGATCCATGAAAGCTCATCGCTAATACATTTCAGCATTACTTTAGTATTCAGACACTTCACATTCTATTACTTCACACAAACTTTCTCTTCTCTCCTATGATCGCTCATACAAAAACTCATGCAATATTAAAAACCTTAACAAGAGCTAAAACCCTAGACATGATGTCCTTATAAAGGAATCTGGTTTCATCTCGGTCCAATAGGATTACATTGCAAGTTCCTAGGTTCAGTGTATCTAGACATATTTGGTAACATGGCACAAAAGCACTGCCAAAGTGTCGGCACCACCAAAGAAACAGTGGATGGTAACTCATCACAGAGTATTATCGATTCATACAAAATACCAGTTTATGCAAAATACCAGTTGCCGGTTTGACAAAAATGAAGACTGGGAAAAATGATAAGGTTTTAGTTCCTTTTCTCCGCTCTGCTTGAGATCCTTGAATTGCTTGAGGTCTTCATGCTGCTTGGGTCTTTATGCCACTTGAGATTGGTAAACACTTTCTGCAAAATACCAATAGTCTAGACTATAATACATGATACCGGTTTGGAACAAATACCAGTTGAGCATAACTCATACTTACAAAAAGTGATCTCAAAGCAAGTGTGTGTCCATCAATGACAATCACAACATAATCATCAAAAATGCCGACAATCTCCCCCTTTGGCATTGATGGCAACACTTAGGAAAAAATTCTAACATCTAAGTGTTTTACAAAAAAAATGCCATAACCAAAATTACTCCCCCTAAGCATATACACTATCCCTTTGCAGAAAATACAATGTATACTACTCCCTTACAGAAATAAACATGAAAGTATACATATCATGCATCAAAATTTTAAATACACAGCAATACTTCTCCCCCTTTGCCAACAATGACAAAGTGCAGCTGACTAACCCTGTTTCAATTAGCAAAAAAAGTGTTTATGACAATAAAGAGGGAAACTTGTCAAAAACTGATTTAAAGTCTTGCATAAATTGGTTCATGGATAAAGACCATGACTCAAGCAATGAGGTAGCAACCTCACTCTTCATTTGCATCTGGGATACCGGTTCCTCCATGGCATCCATGGTAATCATCTCTTGAGTGACCGTTAAGGCATCCAGATTGAGATAGCATTTCTAAAGTATTTGGAGTCTTGGTAGTAGAATGAGTTGAAGTTCCTACAAATCTTTGGTCCGGGTGCTGATCTCTAACTCTATTCTGGAATTTTGGAGTTGAAACTGGTGAACGATTTTCCCACAAGCGGTGAAGGAATCATATGGTGGCTTGAAGGTGCTTATGAATGAATGCAAGTCAGATTGTAGTTTGTCTTTCTGAGCAAGCACATCATCACAAAATAGATGGGGTTGGCATATCTTACTAAGTAGTAGATTCCCCTCATCCAAAGAATCCCTGATGTCTTTCTATACTTTCTGAAGTTCTATCTAAAGCTCATTCAACTTCTTCACCAAGGCAATGTTCAGAGCCTTTTGATGCTTCTTTTTTGCATTGGCTTCAGCGACCTCTTCCAGGCATTGCACCTGGTCTTCTACAACTATGCATAAGAGTTTTAGTTGTGCCAAAGAGGAATCGGTACTGGGGAGTTTGGTACCAGGAATCAAACTGGTAAGTGTTTCCACCGCAGTTTGAATAACATCTTGCTCCTTTTTCCTCCTTAGCTCTTCCAGTCGCTCTTGGGCAAGCTTAATGCTTTGTAGCAAATCTGATTCATTTGTAGAATGGAGGTCAATGGGATTGGTAATGTCAGTTGGTTTGGCTTGACTATCGATTGCCTTTGGGGTCTCCACTTATGTGCTTTGTGCTGCTTCCTCCTTCTCTTTGGCTCTTAACTTGTCCTCTTCGGCCTTCTTTTTCTCCTCTTCCTCTACCTTCCTTTTCTCTTCTTCCTTCTTCCTCTCTTCTTCTTTCTACTTTTCTGCTTCTTCATCCTTCTTCTTCTTCTCCTCTTCCTGCTTTCTCTTCTCCTCTTCCCGCTTTCTCTTCTCCTCTTCCTGTTTCTTCTCTTCTTCCTTCCATTTCTCTTCTTCTTTCTTTCTCGCTTCCATCTTCTTCTTCTCTTCTTCCTATTTCTTTTCTTCCTCTTTCCGCTTCTCTTCTTCTTTCTTTTCCTCTTCCTTCTTCTTCTTCTCTTCCTCTTGTTTCTTATTCTCCTCTTCTTTTCTCTTCTTCTCCTCTTCTTTTCTCTTATCCTCTTCCTCTTTCCTCTTTTCCTCCTCTTTCTTCTTTTCCTCTTCATCTATCTGTTTCTTCTTTTCTTCTTCATGTTTCTTCTTTTCTTCTTTTGTCTGCTTCTCTAGTTTGGCTCCTTTTGGTGGTGTACCCAGAGTAACATTTTCACCGTTCAAGGCATCAACATCAATGGGGTCCATATGATCAGTGATGGGTTCTCCTTCACTATCATATACCTCATCCAGTTTATTACTTTCTGGTTCTTGCTCAGCTTTCTTGTTGGCTTCAGCCACTTGATGTAGCCTCAGAGCGGATTGAGCAAGGGAGTGGGTATCTTTTACCACTTCCAAGAATTTTCCTTCTAGTAATAGAAGTCTCCTTCTTCTCATGAAGAAGAGGCCTTTATATTATTTCACCACTGTATAAAGTTCCGATTTAGGCACATCGGGAAAGTATTGTGCAAATACTTCCTCTCTTATTTCCTATTCCTTCTCTATGGCAATGCAACATTTGTTATCTAAAGAATTATATAAAGAATCAAGTATATCAGATCTAATTTCTGATGACCACCAGTCATTAATACATAGGCATTTAATCACTTACTATTCAAATTCTTCCTTTTCATCATCATTAAAATCATCAAAGCACTCTTTCAAATCACTAAGAAATTTTCTTCTAATGTTCTTAATAGTTCTTTGACAATGTGTCAAAGGTTTGTAGGAGGAAATATCAATATTTACCTGTGCTGATGTTGTCAGTTCATTGCTGGTTATCTTTATCTTCTTCCTTGTTTGCCTAGTCTTCTTAGGTTGTTCTTTAGACATGGTGTCCTCTGAGTCTAGTGTGTTGTCTTTTTTCTTCTGCTTCCTCTCAAATATCTTGGTGGGAGAAGCTTCTAGTTTCTTCTTTGCTGGTGACCACTTGGTCACTTTAGGACTTGTTGTAGTAATCGGTGCCGATACAAATGGTACTTCCATTGCCTTCTTTACTGAAGGCTCTTTTCCTTTCTTCAACTGGTGTAACCCTTTCTAGATAGGTGTCGGTTCTCTTCTCCTTAGGATCAAGAGGTGAGGAAATAAGGGTAGAGGCATACCCTTCCAACATATCATACATTACCTCATAACCCATAGGCTCCACTTCTTCCTGTCTAGGTTCAACGACCTCCATTATGCATTCATCCACTTTGATGATAAAGGAGATGGCCTCTTTGTATTTATTGACAATATCACTAGATATCCTCATCCTTAGGCTCATCTTACTTTTGAACTCATCAAAGTACTTGTTCAGGACTTCAGGGTAACCGGTTCCATCTACTTGTAGGCTCTCCTTGATTTGCTTTGTAACCGGTTGGTTAGTAGACCACTGAATATCACCTACGCCTGGAAAGTATCCTTGGAAGTAGAAGAACAATTCGACCAATAGTTGTTCGAATTTAAATCTCAAGGCATTGTCCTGTTTAATTGAATTCAGGTTTACCAGAAGTTATCTTTGCATACAGGTGCACAAATCAAACGATGCATCTTCCTTGATCATCCTGTAGGCGGCATTTACCGCTGCAGCAAAGGCAGAGTTGATTCTGTTGGCATGGAACGTCCGGTATCCTATCACCATACACGCATATTTGACCAGATCATCCTTGATGGAATTGACAGTCATTCCCCGTGAGTCGCTTACTGAACCGGTGAGCTTGGTCATTTCAGTCTTGCTGATGTTCCTTAGTGCTGGTACTTCCCCAATGTTATAGAAACTGGTGATGGCATGAATCACTTCCGATGTGATGTCACGCGTCCGCTCTAAATACATTTTGTCACCGTGCACTCTGCTCATAATGATGCGGATGTGATCATTTATAAATTCTTCAAGGAAATAGACTGCATTATGAAGATTCTTCTTTTCCAATATGCTGAATTTCAGTTTGATCTTCTTTTCCTTCCCGCAGAATAAACTTAACTAAGAATGGATCATAAGAGATCCTAGGTCTTCAATTTTACAGTCACTATAATCTGAAATACCTTCCTCGACTATGAGTCCAGCGGGTATTTGGGATAGGGCATTATATTTTGCCTTCCATTTGATAAAATTTACTGAATCAACAGGTGCACTAGAGATAGAGTGTGATGTAGAAGCCATGATAAACAGAGAAATTTGAAAAATACCTTTGTAAATCAAAATTTAGGGCTTGCAGATTTCACTACGCCACACACTCCTTCGATTGCTGAAATACCGCTTTGAGTTCTACACTTGACTGACTGATATTAGCTTCTGAATCTTCTTCAAGGATTTGAAATCACTTTGAATCGCAACACAAATCGCCTTTCATTGCTCTGCACTCAAAAACTTCTTCGCTCAAAAACTGATAAGTGAAAAATGACTTGAAAATTCCTTTTAAACAAATTCTTCACCTACCATAATAAATGCTCCACTATTAGGGCGTAAACCCTAATTTGCCTTTTACCATTTCCAGTCTTCTGCCAAATGATAGGTATCATATACCGGTTAAGGTCTTTTACCGGTGTAAACCAGGGGTTCAAAACATTTCACCGTTTGCTCCCCCTAAGCTTTTCTAAAGCTTAGTTTGTTGGTTCAACGACTTCCACACTAGGTGCAGAAACCGGTTCTTCTTGAAACACTTCATTGGATTTCTTCTTCCATGTTGTCTTCATGTCTGATTGAGCAGTTTCAATATCAATCTTTCCTTCCGAAGTGACTGGTATATCATCCGATATGTTCTTTCTAGTTCTGCAGAATCTTGTTGTATGAGCCGATTTGTTGCAATGATAGCAAACCATTCTAGGTGCTCTCCAAGGTCCATTTTTCATGTTTCCATTCTTTCTTCTGCATGTTGCAGTAGTGTGACCACTACCATGACAAATCAAATAGATTGTCCTCCATCCAGTTGCTGCTTGAGAGCCACCACTACCTGTCTGATGATTATATGTACTAAACCGGTTTGGATTCTGGTTCCTAAAGGGTTCAGGAAAAACTCCTTGACTCCTTTGAGAATACCTTCTGGTGTTGTGCATGACAGACCTGCATTCAAATGCTCTATGCCCAAACTTGTTGCATGCATAACAATTACCATTGAATCTATTGGGTCTAGGCTTATCATTTAGAAAATAAGGAAAATTATTGTAAGCCATACTTCTACATACATTGGCAGTGTGTCCTTCCTTGAGATAGTTAAAGGAAATAGGTTTGAACTTTTTCTTACCTTTATCCTTTGGTTCTGGTTACTTCTTTGATGCTCCATCCTTTTTACCAGAGGTCTCACCTTCCTCATAACCAGAAAAACCAAGTCCAGTCTTATTCTTTACCGGTTGAACAAATTAAAGCTTTTGTTATAGCCTAACATAACTCTTATTGAAATTGGCAAGTATTTCCTTTGACTCAGTGAGTTCTTTGGAAATAGTAGCATTGGATTCTTTCAAGATTGCAGTCTCAGAGATAGCCTGGTTTAATTCACCTTTAATATCTTTTTTTTCTGCTTTTCTCTCTTGAAGATGAGCGGTAAGTGCACTGATTTCTTGTTTCAGCTTGGAGATCTCATGATCTTTGTCTTTCGCCAGATATTCAGCTTTCCTCTAGTTTTCAAGCTCTTGACACATTCTGATGGTTAGTCCTTCCAATTCCCTTCTCAGGCTGGCATTAAACTCATTCAGTTTTTCCACTTCTTGAAATAGGGCTTCCATGTCCGCTTCATCAGAGGAACTCTTTTCAGTTAGCTCCATCATTTTTTCAGCATGCTCTCTTCTTTTTGCCTAAGAGGCTTTATATTTGACTTTAAGTTCATCATAAGCTTGCTCAGTCTGAGTGAGTCGATGAGTAAGTTCCCTTACAGTGTATTCCCCCATAGTTCTTTCCAAGTGGTTAAACTTACAGAAAGGTTGGCTCTGATACCAATTGATGAATACTAAGAGGGGGGGTGAATTAGTATACCAAAAAATGCTGAACTCAAACACTTAAACAGTCTAGTAGTAAACCAACAAAGTAGTCTTACAAGCAAACCGGTTAACACAAATGCAAACCAAACAGCAAATAAGGCATTCACCCACAGAAGCACAATCACCATAACACAAGAGATTTTGATGTGGAAACCCAAATGGGAAAAACCATGGTGAGATGAAACTCACAAGTAACTATCTGCAGAATAGTAACCAAACTAGTTAAGGTCAGACCGGTTAGGGTCATTCAATGTTCTTTACCAGAACAGATCCTATTAGGAATCTTAGTCTCTGTTAGGAGATAAGTCCCATTAAAGACTACCTTGTGAGAGGATTTTAGATCCATGGTTGTGAACCACCTTGTTAGAGGATTTACAAAGGCTTTGCCAGGCCTACCCGGTTAAGGGTCTTCAGACTTGTCGAAGATGTAAGTAATCAACAAGTGAGTGATCTAGACACTTGCACAGTATGCTTGGTTAGATCCATGGAAGCTCATTGCTAATGAATTTCAGCATTACTTTAGTCTTCAGACACTTCACACTATGTTACTTCACACAGACTTTCTCTTCTCTCCTATGATCACTCATACAAAAACTCATGCAATATTAAAAACCCTAACAACAGCTAAAACCCTAGACATGATGTCCTTATAAAGGAATCTGGTTTCATGTCGGTCCAATAGGATTACATTGCAAGTTCCTAGGTTCAGTGTATCTAGATATATTTGGTAACATGGCACAAACGCACCACCAAAGTGTCAGAAACGCCAAAGAAATGGTGGATGATAACTCATCATAGAGTATTACTGGTTCATACAAAATACCAGTTTACGCAAAATACCGGTTGCTGGTTTGTCAAAAAAGAAGACTGGGAAAATGATAACTGCTGCTTTTAGTTCCTTTGCTCCGCTCCACTTGATATCCTCAAACCACTTGAGGTCATCATGCCGCTTGGGTCTTTATGTCGCTTGAGATTGGTAAACACTTTTTGCAAAACACTGATAGTCTAAAGACTATAATACATGATACCAGTTTGTAACAAATACCGGTTGAGCATAACTCATACTTACAAAAAGTGATCTCACAGCAAGTGTGTGTCCATCAATGGAAATCATAGCATAATCATCAAAAATGCCAACAGTGTATGCAATAGAATGCTGATGATCAATCCCCTCAAATATTCAAAAATCCTCAAGTCTTTTGTTCACATATTCCCTTCCATTATCTATGTGAAGAATCTTGACCACTTTCCTAGATTGCTTCTCCACATGAGTCTTCAAGTCCTAAAATATATCAAATACTTCACTCTTATGAATAAGAAAGTAGACCCAAATGAAGCGAGACTAGTCATCAAAGAAGGTGAGGACATAGCGGGCCTTACTAAATGAAGGTGCTAGAAATGGACCTGCTACATCGCTATGAACAAGTTGAAGAACTTTCAAAGTTCTCCAAGCTTTCCCCCTATCAAACTTCTCCTTGGGATGCTTGCCCATGGAACATCTTGAACATACACCTTTTGAAAAACTGATTTGAGGTAGACATGTGACCATGTCTTTAGTGTTGAGTTGCTGAAGATAGCGGTAGTTGAGGTGACCAAATTGCTCATGCCATAGCTTACTTTTTGAATTTGAATGAATAAGCAAGGCCCTAGAAAGAGAACTTGGCACAAAGTGGGAGAATGAATAAAGCCTTGAGTTGTCATTGACTTGTCCCACTACTACCAAGGCATCATCATCAAGTTCCTTTACCACAATTGAATTAGGTGTAAACTCAACCTTTTTCCCATTCCCATAGTGAGTGATTTGGTCAATAGAGAGAAGGTTGGTAGACAAGTTAGGAACATAAAGAACATTCTCAAATGTGTCATCATCCATGTCAACTAAACCTTTCCCTTCAACCTCAACTTGTGTATCATCGCCTATGTAAATGTGAGGTACCTTTGATGGCTCCAATGAAGAAAACTGCTCCTTTGTAGAACCCATGTGATAAGAGGCACCTGAGTCAAGTATCCACTGCTATGAATAACCAATTGTATCCACAAATGCTTTCCCTTTTCCCTTAGACTATGAGGAAGAGGAAGGAGATGAATCCTTCTTTGTGTAGGCGGATAGCAAGTTGATGTTGTTTTTCTTAAGTAGATTTGTCAACTCATCAACTTGCTTGGTGTGGCATCGATGCTCATCATGACCATACTTCTTGCAATAAGAAGAAGTTGGTTTATCCTTCTTAGGTGGAGTCCCCTTCTTGGAAGAGGATGAAAAATTGCCTTTTGATGGAGAGGATGATTTCCCTTTTTCCTGTTATGACTTTGACTTAGATTGCTTCTTCTTGTTGTTGGAATCTTTGCCTTGACTCCCTTGACTCCCTTGATTAGCCACCAAAGCCTTGGACTTTGAAGACTTGAGAAGCTCCACGTTCAACAACTTAGATTGTTCCAATATCAACATTTCTATGAAAGAATCAAATGAAGGAATAATGTAGGAACTCCCCACTGTCAAAAGACGAGTTTGTAAGCTCGAAACAAATGCTACATATTATGGTGCAAGCTTGTCCAACAAGTTGAATATCAACTGAGCATCCTTTTTGTCAATTCCACAATCCTTAAGATTTTCTCTTAGCTCATTTCATTTGGTGACATAATCTTGGATTGTATCAAAACTCGTGGGATTCAAGTTGGTGAGCTTATTGTCAATATTGTAACCTCAGATTTCATCAACTTGACAATACAATTTCTGAAACATATCCCAAGCCTCTTGATTGTAGTACACTTCTCAGTGTGAAAAATGAGTTCATCTGATACATACTTATGCAAAGGTCCAAGATCCATGAAATTATTAGTGATCCATTCTAACTAAGCATTAGGATCAGCCTTAGGATCAGGTGGTGCTGTTATTGTTCTATCTATGTAATGCATGAGACCTTTTTCCATTAATTTGTTCCATACTTTAATTTTCCATGATGCATAGTTATGTGGAGTTAAAGGTGGAAATTTATGAGGACTCATTGCAACAAAAATGAAAGAGCACAAGGAAAGAGAGGCACAAGACACCCCCCCAAATTAACTCAATCAAAGAACCCCCCCTAAAATGATGATTTGGCACTTTATACTTAGTGCGTGTACAATGGGCCACTTGCAAAAAATGGCAAAGCAGACTTCTGATTTCAATTTTACAACTGCCTTAATAAGGCACAAAGAGACTCAAACTAATAATGCAAGAGATCTAAACTAAGATCAAAGAAAATTACAAGTACCAAATAGGCCAAAGAATACCAATATCTAAAAGTATAATATCTACTCAAAATATCTGAAAAATTAATCATAGATTATGAAAGTAGACAAAACAATATGCACTTTCAAAATAAACGGCACTTGAAAAGGAGGTCATATGAGCTCAAACGAAGCCTTTGAAGTTTCAAAATTGAGGATTGGATTGGTAAAGCTGAAAGAATCCGAGATTTCTAAAAAACCTATGCGCCAAAATTAGAAAATAACTACACCACTGCGAAGAGTATGAAAAATTAGCCCAAATTAAAAAACATTGCACCCAAGAAGGAGCAAAATTGAGCAAGTTATGAGCCTCCAAAGTTGACCCAAAAATACAAACTTCTCAAAGGAGAGGGGTCTAAAATTTTCAAAAAATGCTGACGTTAGCAAAACACTGTGCTAAATTTGATGGTTGTCTGATCGTCAAAATGGCCATCGCACCCCTGGACTAGGATGATTGAATATTGACTATGCGTTGTTGACTGGGCAGAAGGTACGAACCCCCAAAACAAAAATATCAAAATTATTTTTTTTTGAAAAAATCTGAAAAATTTCGTACCGTACTGCCCGAATTGGGCAAAAAATTTCTCCAACACACAAAATTCAACTTTCGCCAAAACAAGTCGAGTTTATACTTGATTTTTATGGAAATGGCCTCCCAGACGCAATGGTGAGGTCGAAAAAACTCTAGGATGCTGCAAAAATGTGCAATACCTCAGATCTAAAAAATAGAAGCCTTCTAAGATGTCTCCCAAAACCAATCAATGAAGCCCCAATAACTCTGATACTATGTGAGATTTTGCCAAGATCAAGGGTACAATGAAAAGTATAAAGAGAGACAAAAGAATGACAAGAACAAACTGTATTCTCATCAATATAAAAATGATCAACTTGATTCACCAATATAATGAATATGAGCATGCTTATATAGGCAAGGCCATATGGATATATGAGCACACAATCATGAAATGTGGCTCAATGAGAAACAAAGGTAGGTGAGAAATACTAGGGGTAGGTAGGAGAAATAATATAATATTCCACAAGAGGTGGATGACCCATCGAATGTGGAGTGTAATAGCAAAATAAGACCACAAAAGGTGGAGTTTCTCCTACAAGCTATATCCCTATGTGCACACTTCGCTAAGTGTCTCATATCCAAACTATGAAGAGATGCATTATCCTAAGTTAACTTAAGTAAAGTGTAATAATATCCATGATGAATATTTATTTACACCAACAATTTTGAATGTGAGGAGGTATCTGATAACCAAAGGGTGAAAGTAGCTAAATCCAAAATGAAGGGTCTAGTCCTTAGTTCGTGGAAATTCTTGCAAAATGAAAGAGATGAAGAAGGAAAGAATCCTATAACTTCATGGAAAAAGATGGTGGTAGAGATCAAGAGACAATTTGTGCATGAGGACTATGACATCATCTTACATAAGAGATTGCAAAACCTAAGGCAAAGAGATTTGGATGACAGTACCTACACTGAAGATTTTCATCGGATGACACTCAAGGCAAAGATACCAGAAAGTGAGACACAAAAGCTAGCAAGGTACATGAATGGCCTTAAGTTCAACATTCAAGATGAACTAAGTTTATTTAATCTAGAATTAGTGTACAAGTGTTATCAAATGGCACTTAGAATTGAGGAGAAGCAAAAGAGGAGAGGAGAACACAATAATAGAGGAAGGGGTGCAAATTTCAGAGGTAAAGGTAGATTCAATGGTAGGGGACCATCTCCTAAACCTCAAGGAGAGTCCAATCAGTGGGAACATGAAGAAGAATCAGGGAACATATGTAACTTTAGAGGAATAAGGGGGAATGGTAGAGGAAGATTTGGTGGAAGAGGACCTAGTGTCTTCACCGGTAGGTGCTTTTCATGCAACAAAGTTGGGCATCAGTCATTTAGGTGTCTAGAGAAGCTGAGAAATAGCAGCCAAGGAGGTGATAGAAGAGCACATTTAATACAAGAAGAAGATAGTCAAATTATGACATCCTACCACATATCTACCTCAAAGTCTATAGATCCAGAGCAAGGAGAACTCTTGATGATTAATAGGACCCTCTTGAAGATACCAACTACCAAAGAGCCCCCTCAGAGGAAATCTCTTTTCAGAACCTCTTCCAAGGTACAAGGCAAGGTATGCAAAGTCATTATGGATTCAGGGTCCACAAATAACATAGCTTCTATTGAAATGGTTACTAAACTTAATTTGCAAAGATTACCTCATCCCCATCCCTATAAGGTGTCTTGGTTGAGAAAAGGTCAACAAGCCTTCATTAGTGAACAAGTTTGGATATAGTTTTCAATAATAGGTGAATACAAGGATAGAGTGTTGTGTGATGTGGTAGAAATGGATGCTTGTCATTTGTTACTTGGTAGGCCTTGGAAATATGATGTAGATGCTAGGCATGAAGACAGAAAGAATGTCTATACCATCACCAAAAATGGAGAGAACTTCACCATGACCCCTCTCCCGGATGACTTTAAGCATAAGCATATTGTGACTAGTGTCATGCTAGTATATGAGAAGGAGTTCATGAAGGCCTTAAAGGAGGAATATACCCCTTGCTTTACAATATTTGTCAACCCTAAGGATGAACCTAAGAAGCATCCTAAGAGCCAAGAGGCAAAGAGGAAAGTAGGTCCTAAGGAGGTTCAAGATCTACTAGATAAGTATGAGGGAATAGTTGTAGACAGTAACATAGATACCTTACCTCCTTAAAGAGAAATCAGTCATTGTGTTGATCTTATACCAGGTGCTATGTTTCCTAACAAGGCAACCTATAACTTGACCCCAGAGAAAAATGTAGAAGTTGCAATATAGATCCAAGAATTGCTAGAGAAAGGGTTCATTAAGAAGAGTATAAGTCCATGTCCAGTCTCGACAATGCTAGCTCCTAAGAAGGAAGGAACATGGAGGTTGTGTACAGATTCTAGAGCTATTAATAGGATAACAATGATATATATATTCCTAATGCCAAGAATAGAGGATTTGATTGATTGTTTAGGAGGGGCTAAGCACTATTCCAAGATAGACTTCAAAAGTCGTTATCACCAAAATAGGATCAGAGATGGAGACCAATGGAAAACCTCATTTAAAACCAATGAATGTTTGTTTGAATGGATGGTAATTCCATTTGGGCTCCCCAAAGGCCCTAGTACCTTTATGAGGTTAATGAATGAGGTTCTTAAGCCTTTTATGAATCATTTTGTGGTAGTATACTTGGATGATATACTGATTTTCAGTAAAGATAGAAATGAACATCTAATGCACTTGGATTTGGTGTTGAAGAGGTTGCATGAGGAGCAGCTGAAGATCAACTTGGACAAATGTGTTTTCTTGCAGGAAGAACTAGTGTTTCTTGGATTTGTTATTTCCAAAGGTAACCTTAGAATGGATCCATCTAAGATGGAGGCCATCCTCAATTGGCCAACACCTAGGTCTGCAAGTGAGGTAAAAAGTTTCCATGGCTTAGCAAGCTTTTATAGAAAGTTTATTAATAATTTCAATGGTTTTAGTGCACCTATGATAGATACCATCAAAGGATGAAGGAACTGTCAATTTGCTTGGACTGATGAAGCTAATGAGTCTTTTGAGTTCTTGAAAACAAAAATTGGAGAGCAACCCATCTTAATCCTCCCTGATTTCTAGAAAGTTTTCACTATTGAGTGTGATGCATCTAAGAAGGCTATAGGAGGAGTCATGAGTCAGGAGGGTAGGCTTGTGGCCTTTTTTAGTGAAAAGCTAAATGAGGCAAAACAAAAATATTAAACCTATGATCTAGAGATGTATGCTTTGGTACAATCTCTTAGGAAGTGGAGACATTATTTATTACCTATGGAATTTGTTGTATATACTGACAACCATTCTCTAAGCTGTTTGAATAGGCAGGAGAAACTAAATCACACACACATAAAGTGGATGGAGTACCTTCAAGCTTTCACATTCACTATCAAGCATAAGAAAGGAGTGGCAAATAAGGTTGCAGATGCTCTTAGTAGGAGAA
Source organism: Cryptomeria japonica (assembly GCF_030272615.1). Lineage (NCBI taxonomy): Eukaryota > Viridiplantae > Streptophyta > Pinopsida > Cupressales > Cupressaceae > Cryptomeria > Cryptomeria japonica. The sequence continues at coordinate 851,402,405 of NC_081414.1, forward strand.
AATTGATCGTCCAAGAATTTCAATTGGATAACATGGGGATTCACTCCATGAATAACATGTATAATGGTGATTAAGATTTCAAAGAGGCATATCAAGTTTGCAAGGAAATTGGCAACAGGTATCATACTGAGTTTTCTAAATTTCTTTAGCAAGAAGGTCTGTTATTTTAGGGGAGCCAACTTTGTGTTCCAAAGGGATATATAAGAGAAAACATCATAAAGGAAAATAATTGTGGAAGTTTGTATGGGCACTTTGGGGTTGATAAGACTCTTGAACTTGTTAAAAGATTCTACTTTTGGCCAAGGATGCCTACAGATGTTAGGAGGTATGTATAGGGTTGTTTAATTTGTCAAAAAGATAAAGGCAAAACATCTAATGCAGGATTGTATACACCTCTCCCAATACCTACTAAACCATGGGATTCAGTGAGTATGGACTTTGTAATGGGACTCCCAAACACTAAAGCAGGATATGATAGTATATATGTTGTTGTAGACAGATTTTACAAAATGGCACATCTTTTGCCTTGTAAAATGACAAATGATGCCTCTCACGTTGCAGGTATATTCTTTAAGGAGATTTTCAGACTCCATGGGCTACCATTGTCCATTATCTCAGACAAGGATTCTAAATTCATAGGGCATGTTTGGAGAACTCTGTGGAAAAGGCTAGGTACAAACCTGTCATTCTCATCCACCTACCATCCTCATTTAGATGGTACAATAGAGGTAGTTAATAGGTCACTTGGTAATATTTTGAGGTGTTTGACAAAAGAGCATGGAGCCACTTGGGATGTCATCTTGCCTCAAGTAGAGTTTTCATATAATGATTTAGTCAAAAGGAGTATTGGTCTAACTCCTTTTCAGATTGTCTATGGAACACACCCAGCGAGTGTCTTGGAATTAAGAGATGTTAGAGATCTGGACAAGAGGAGCGCCTAAGCAGAGAACTTTACAGAGGTCATGAAGGATATCCATGAGTAGGTGAGAGCCAAACTGCAACATGCCTCTGAGAAGTACAAAATAAATGCAGATAGAAAAAGAAGAGAGTTGCAATATCAAGTGGGAGATATGGTCATGATTCATCTTAAAAAAAGAGAGATTTCCTAAGGAGAAGTATACCAAACTGATGATAAAGAAAATTGCTCCTTTCAAGATCCTCAAGAAAAGTGGCAAAAATGCCTATCACATTGACTTTCTCTCTTCTATAGGTTTATCTCCTATCTTTAATGTTGCTGACATATATGCCTACAAGAATGTTGATCCACCTACTCCTGATATAATGGTCAATGTCCTTTCTCAGCCTACACCAGAGATTGAATACATTGCAGATAAAAGAGTTAGCAAACAAACAAGGATACAAACATATTATGAATTCCTTGTCAAGTAGAAGGGAAAACATTTGGAAGATGCCACATGGATGATCGAGAAGGCCATTAAGTTGACTGTAGCTACACTTTCTGACATACCAACTCAAGGAACTTGAGTTTTTTTTGACATGGGGAGTATGGTGCAGGGCACCCAAGGCATATCTCAGACTCTTGAACAGTCACTAGGTTGTAGTAAGAGGTGTGGTAAGAGTCAGTGGAAAGGGTCTATGTAAGCATGTGAAACCTTCGTGTTGAAGGGGGGAAGTGATTGGATGTTATTTTGGTGGAGAATTGAATGAGAAGTACTAAGTTTCCTGAGCAATTCTCTTTTCTGAGATAGTACAGTACATTATGGATTGCCAAATCAAAACTATGGGCATGAAATGATGGTAAATTGAATCGTCCCTTATTTCCCTATGTTTGGAGTTCACTTGGTGACTGGAATATTGGTTTTATCTTCTTTCTGTTCTGACTGGTCTAGAAACCCTTAATTTCAGGATTAGTGTAGAGTTGGAACCCTAACTTGTCTTTTTTATAGTGGAATCTCACGGCCACTTGGAAAATGAAAGTTAGTGGAGTATATATTAAGACCCTAAAGGCTCAAGACTGGAGGAATTTGTGTGTTTCTTCAACCACCAAGTCCTAGGCTAAATATCTCCATGTATTTAGCCAAGCGATGAGACCATTGTGTGAACAATCAACCAAACAAGTAAGGTGGCTAGTTTAATATTAGATCCTATTCATTTGGAGGTAGGGGGACCTAACCAAAGTGTTTCATTGGTTCTATGCATCCATTCCTTGATACTTACATTGTTAACCAAGCCTAATTAGGCCTATTAGGTCTGTGAACATAGTAAGGGTTAGGGTATGTTGGAGTTGACTCAATTCCTACAACTTTGGGATCTTTTGTAAGTCCAAAAAGGGTGTCCAAAACAGTGATTTTTTTGTCTAGTCCTTTGGAATTTTTGCAAGTTGTTTCCCATAAACCAGCTAAAGAGACCTACTAGGATCCTCTAGCCCTATAAGGGCTCTTAGCCTTGTGGAGGTCCCAGAACCCAATCTATGGTAGATTTTCCTTTTATTAGCCATAAGTAAACTATTCCAATCATTAGATTGAGGATTTGTAGATGGGAGGCCAGATTTCCATATTTTGGTCAAATTTGGGGAAAGTGTCCCTAAAACCCAATTTTGGTTGGAGTTGTGTAAGGTCCCTAGATCCTTGAGGACAAGTATGGGGTGTGAAACACACTTAGGAGATTAGTCCTTCCATCTAGGAAGCCATTGGACCACCTAGGAGCGATAAATAAATCTTTGGGTGTATAAACCAAGAAGTAGGCACATTAGTACATTTCTTGTTGTGTATTCTGCATCACTTTCCCCCTTTTAATTAAATTTACATTTAATTAAATTGATCCTTGCAAATAAATAAATCTAATTTATTTATTTGAATCCCCCACTTGTATTTATGCAATTTTCATCTATTTGTTTGAAATAAAGTAATTTTATTTGAATTAAAATCATTTTTCCTCCACTTACAAAATCCTACATCTCCCACTTGCCTCCTAAACCTCTTCTAGATTCTTCTAATCACTTCCAATTTAGCCTAATCCATCTCCTAAATATTTTCACATTCCTAAGCAAAGAGAAGTCACTTCTCAAAGCCTCCAAAGTCTTTGAAAACCATTAAAGGCTTTATGTCCTGAAGAAGTTAACCCTCAAAGTCTTCCAAACCATTTAAGGCTCTTACATAACCATTAATGGTTAACTCAATCTTCTTGCATGATTAGAGACTTTCTGTCTAACTCAACCCTCATCTAACCCAAGGGTCTCATCATGCATTCATGGCTTTAACCTTGGTTATCTCTTTAACCCTTGCACAAGAGTTTACCTCTTGGGTAAAAGTTTTATCCATTCGATAACCCTAGTAGTCTAACCTTAACCCTTACCTCATAAGGTAAACTTCATGTCTTCTCAAGAATTTAATTCTTCTTTCATCTCCTCCCAAGCAACCTCTTGTTGACAATTGTCACCATTTCATTGGTGAGAATTGTGAACATGGATTGATTAACTTTCAATCCTGGCCCTTGTTAAGATTATCCAATCTTGACCATCGATTGCCCTATTTTCCCTATAAATAGAGCTCTCATTCTCTCATTTTGATATAAAATTTTAATGCATCAAACTTATAGTCTAATTACTAAGCATTTTAGCCTCTCTTTGTTAAATCATCATAATAGCATTTAGAAGCATTCGAATATCATAGAATATCCATGTTAGACTAGTATATCATTGCTAGGATAATTAGCTAATCTTATCATCATCTTTATGATAGCTTAATCATCATAGTTTCAATATCATACATAACCTAGGAATGCATTCATTCATAATAATCAAACATCACTCATTCTTGGAGTTGTCATTCCTAAGTCACTTTGCTCAATGATCTGAGAGAAAAGACATTGACTTTAGGGATCCTGTGAGATAGAGAACAATGGGACACCCCTTGGGAAGTTAAGCTATTTCAATATAGTTCCTATAACTTGCACCAAGAGTGTCATTGGTGTGTGGGCCTTTTAAATCATACTTTTACATTTATGTCACCCTCATTTCCTGCACAAATTTCTACCGCCCACCGTGGGGCTCATCCCCATAAATCACATCATTTTTTTATGCAAGACAAAGATTACAAACACGCTAGAATACTCTTTTGGTGCATCAGGAACTTTTGTTAGTGCATCTAGAGTAAACAGTAGTGCTTTTGGTACACTGTTTAGCGCATCAGAACCTTTCTTTAGCGCTTTTGAACTTAGTGTTAGTACATAATACTTCAGATTTATTTTCTGCGTGTCAAGATAATAGTGTAGTGCATTTGGTAATCAATATAGCGCTTAGGAATCTTTCTGTAGCGCATATGTGACTTTCTATAGCGCTTCTATGCAAAATCTCAGTGCGTGACTCTGTCAGCAATAGGAAAAATAGAATTTGTAACAGAAGTAAAAATTAGGCTTGGATGAGCTCACCTAAGAGTTAAATTTTTTGCACTAACTGTTTGTTGTAGGTTACTAATCTTTTTTTGTAGGTTGAAGGAGTCTATTTAGGCATTTAATTATGTTTATTTCTAACTTTTTTAAAGTTAGTTTAAAAATAGTTCATTTTCCTACTGGTTAAAAAGAACTGCAAACTCACTTCCTTTTTGCTGGTTATAAAGAACTACAAACTCACTTTCAAATTTTTGCATAGGTTAAAAAGAATCCCATTTTTCCTTTGGTGTTGCTTAAAAAGAACTCCATTATTCCTTTCATGCATAAAACAAAACATCACTTCATTTTTGCAAAGGATAAAAAGAATCTCACTTTTATGTTTTGTGCAAGGCAAGAACAATTGTTTTATTAAGGATTGATTTCAGGATTTTCCTTGTGTTGACCAAACATCATGATTTATTTTGTTGACCGAGTTTGTTTTCAAAGGTTTTGGAAATGCACACTTTTTCTATGAAAGGTTGAAAAGAACACCATTCTTGTTGGAGCAACATATCCAAATAGAAGTTAGAAAAATCATTGTCTTGAAGGCTAAAAAGAACCATTATTTGCTTTATCTTGAAAGTGGAAGGTATATGCTCTCCCCTTAATTGGGTGATCACAAATCTAAACCACTCTTATGCTTTATTTACTTCAAGAATTTAAATCCTTTAGAAGGCCTGCCCTCCCAAGTTTCCCTTAGGGTGCCATTAATGGTCGGTGAGAGGGGAACAACCTAAATGGGAAATGACTTTATCTCCAAGTGTTCCAACCCACTATAATCAAAAGTGGAGGCTGAAAAATATCCCCTTCAATGGTTTTTCAATGATTAGCCTTCCCCCAATATCTTTAAGATACATAAAGCCTTTGTTCTAAAAGTTGAGAAGCCTCCTGAGGGAGTTTATCACTGAAGACCAAACAAAAGCTTGATTAAGAACTTTAGCATTAGAGACTTTGAGTCGAGTCAGTTACCAGACATTTTCAATATCATAATGCAAGGGTGGGGAAGAATCCACCCCAAGATCACTCACCATATATCTCCCATAATAACTACTCAATTGTGAAGCAATTCACTTTGAGTTAATTTCTAGAAAAATGCAAAAAAATGGGCATCCCCTAGGGGGTGACAAGGTTGTTTGAGTTGACAGAGTATCGAGACTACTGGGCTATGATATTGTTGATGACCTTTGAATAAAGAGTCTGCTTGATTTTTCTTATTTGTTATCCAAACTAGTGAAAACATCAAGGATTTGAACACATCCTCACAGAACATACACTAGTTGTTTAGCATAGGAAAAATTTTCATCTCTTCTATGTGTCATGTTTTCAAGTTATTTTTTAGAAAATTATCCATCAAAATCACAAGTGTTAAAATTCAAAATTGGAGAAACAAAGAAATCAGAACAGTAGCACATAGGAGCAACATCCTAGCGTGTAGAAAACATTCATTAGTGCATTGGAGTCAAAACATAGTGTTAGCATTAGTCAACTTAGCGGATAATCAGTATCATACTGGTGAAATTCCAAGTAGTGCTTTCTAGCATCAATCTAGCACATTCAAACATCAGTATAGTACATCAAGAGCATCTCATAGTACTTTTAGCTCAAACAACAATGCATAATCAGGACATAATAGCGCATAACCCATCCAAATCAGTCATTTTCAAATAGTCTAAGATAGCACATAGGAAAGGCAACATAACGCATTGGGAACATTCTGTATTGCTTCGAGAACTATCTTTAGCACATTCAGTCTCTATTTTAGCACATGGTCAAAACTAGGGAAAAACAGAGAGCGGATCCCGCACTTTGAGAAAATTTTATCAACAGTTTCACATACCCTTTCAGGTCTTTTAGCAAACTCAGCAGCAAAACTTTGAATCCGAGCATCAATGAGAAAATTTCTAGTCAACAAAATGCTCTTAGAACAATTTTTCAAATAATTAAACTAGCTTGAGATCAGACTTCATCCAACAAAATCAAGAAGTATCATAAACAGTGATCAAAGTTTCACCATCCAACGAATTCTATAAAAAACAAATACCTAGTTTAATCTTAAGTTGTCAAATCAAGTTTCCATATCAGGAGATTTTATCCATATCATTTGAGACAGTGTCTTGGAGGTGAATCTAACTAAACCTTTACTTTATAAAGTAAACTTGAGTATTCAAACAAAGTGTCCAAATCCAATATCAACGTCAACCTTTGATCATTTGTGTATGACCACTCCTCATATTTTGAGAAGAACAAGTCTTCATCACAAAACTAAGTTGAAGAAGAGACAACCTAGTTCTAAGGCACTTGTGAGAAGGAATAAATATCTCTATAGCAATCATCAACTCTTTGCATCAGATCGTACATTCTTGCATCACATGCGATTGTATTTACAAGGCAAAACAAATGAGTTTGACAAGGAACCTTTGAGAAGTAGGGATTACATTCAGAAAGTGACATTCAACCAATGCCTAAATTGTGGAGGAAGGATTAACCTCGCTTCGTTTCCAAATTTCCCTATCACATATAACGAAGATTTACCTAAACCACCAACACCACCCAGAACTACCATAGAAGACGAATAATTCATCACGGTATAAATACATTAAATGCCCATTGTCACTCGATCTCAGAGAAACAAACAAAAGGAATCACAAACAAAATCAAGTTTGGGTCGTAGATTATCCAACCCTTTTGATGAGTATGCGAATATGTGTGAAACAAATATCGCCGAGGAACTTCTCCAAGAATGTCAATAAAATGCATCGTTCCAAAAACTCATGGAAAGATTATCAAAGAAGACAAGGAAAAATATCTACTCATGCTAACTAGCAAATGAGTTAACATTTCTGAAGGTTTTAATATAGAGAACTTAAGGAATATAGATGAGATAATTTCAAGAACAAGGTCTAGAAATTATGCATATCAAGAACAACAATGGGAAGAAGAGACACATGGTCCTGAAAACACACGCAAACTAGAAAACACCCACGAGCAAGACCATACCCGCAACCAGGAGAATCTTAATGAAAGAGGGGAAACTCTCCCTCAGAGGACAAATGTGCCCATGGTCACTCTTACACAACAAATCAAAATACTGCAAAGGCAAATGTAGGACATGTAGTTACAAGGAACCATGGTTCGATACTCCTTAGACGAGATCTATCCTTATCCTTTTAACAAGAGTTTGAACATGGTACCTTTTCCCCCAAATTCACATATACCAAAGTATGACAAGTATGATGGTAAAAGTGATCCCTGTGATCATGTTTGAGAATTTTGTACCATGAGCCTAGAGTTTTCTCATGATGACACTTACTTAATGAGACTATTCCCAAGAAGTTTGAGAGGAAAAACCATGGAGTGGTTGTCTAAACTTACACCTCCCATCAGATCATTTGATGAGTTGGTAAAAAAATTAATAACACAATACTCCTATAACATTCAACATGCAATCACCATGTTGGATGTGTGTAACACAAAACAAAAGAGAAATGAAACATTCATGGTGTTTATTTAGCGTTGGAGACACATGGTTTCAAGATACCCTTGAGTCATTCCTGAAAAGGAAAAGATGGAGATCTTTATCAATAATCTAAATAGTGAGATGAGTTATCAACTCAAACTCCAATGCATACCATGTTTTGCCAAGTTGATAGAAAATAGAATCCAAGTAGAAGAAGCCTGCATCAAGAAAGGAACATTGAAGTTCTTTAAGGAAGGAGTTAACTCATCAAACACTAGCCCCTTTAACAATCAAAACAACAACACTTTAGACAAATCTAGATTTTGGACAAGGAACAAAAATGTTGTTAATGATGGGGTAGTTGATTCTAATAATGTGAAATACAAACAACCAGTGTTAGCTTTATTAGGTAACTCACCATCCAACAAATATAAAAAAAGTGTTAATCAAGGCACTAACACTTATTTGTAGAATACCAATCAAGGAACTTCAACATCAAACACCAACAACAATAACCAAGGCAACATCACTAACCAAGGCAACAAGATTAACCAAGGCAACAACACTAAGCAATAAAACTAACCAAGGCAACAACACTAACCAAGGCAACGACACTTACTGGGGGACTAATGCAAACCAAAGAGGCAACACCAACACTTTCCTGTATAGACGCATCTACACACCATTAGGACAAACCTTAGAATCAGCATTTCGAGAACTCTTGGTGAATACAATTATCACATTGCCAGCCATGAACAACTTTGAACCCCAGGTCAAACCACCTTGGTGGAATGAGTTGCATTTCAGTGATTTTCATCGCAACAAAGGACATCACACAAATGATTGCATGAGGCTTAAAAACATCATTCAGGATATGATCATTAGAGGTGATTTAACAGTTGATGGTCACAAAACAAATGGTGACCATGATGCCTTTAAAAATCCTCTTTCGAATTACAACAAGGGAGGAGATTCAACATCAAATGATACCAAAGGAGCTTGTATAAATCACCTCTACAATAACACCATCAATCACATATCAACAAATGACAACCATGTAAATGTCATACAAATCAAGGACAAACAAGAACATGCGTCGATCAATGTGACAACCAGAGCACAAAAATACATCTTGAAAGGGAACACATCAACATCCACAACTATCCCCAAGACTCAATATAACTTGGTTGATCAACTGCGGAGAACTCCCACTCAAATATCCATACTAGAGTTGCTCAAAATCTCGCCAAAACAAAAAGATATCTTGGAACAAGAACTTGTTGAAAAAAACGTTCCTAAAGATCTGGACATTGATCGATTCCAAGCCATGGTGGCTCATATGACAGGGCCTCATAACCTTACCTTTCCCGACCATGATCATGTCTTCTTGAATCATCCGCATAACACTCCACTCCATATCAAAGTCTTAGTCTATAAATATCAAGTAAAAAGAGTGTTAATAGATGGAGGAGATGGTCTCAATATTTGTACTTTAAAGCTAATCCATGCTTTGGGCTTCTTTGTGCAGTCTATTGATCCAAACAATAAGATCATCATCAAGGCCTATGATGATGAAGAATGGTCATCCAAAGGAATAGTGATGCTACCTATCCAGGTAGGACCAATACAAAATGACACCATGTGCCAACTCTTGGACATAGACTTGACATATAATATTTTATTGGGTCATCCATGGATACATGAAATGCAAGCAATACCTTCAACATACCATCAATGTATCAAATTCCCATACAATGGACAAGAAATTTCCATATTTGCAAATAATAACCCTTTTTAGCATTGCAAGGCTATGGGAGCAACTCAATATAGCCTAGTTCCACACAACAGGGAGGACCAAGCCTCCTCAGTACCCAATCATCATCAAGAAGAACTCAAGTCATTATCCATAGACTTCAAGCAAAAATTAAAAATCAAAGACCAAGGCATGAGGGAATACTCTTTTGAACCCTTATGTCTATAGAAATTACCAACAATGCCAAAATCTTATGGATAACCTTCTGCATCAACACATCAAGAAACATATACCATCACTAAGTTTGATGGAAAAAATATACAATTGGGTGCACTGGCCAATGAATCAAAAGAGAAGGACATCCTTAGCTGGCTATACAAGGATGAAGAAGAAGTCAGAGATGCTACCATAGAGGTGGCCATACCAACACAACAATATAGAAAAGGATTATAGATCATGCAACAAATGGGATACAACAACAAAGGACCTATCAGCAAGAATCAAGAAGCCATTACAAAACCTCTGTAACTTCCTTTAGAATTTGCAAAGACAAAACAGGACTAGGATATGGACAACATGTACCAGCTAGGCAAAAGAAAAATAAATAGCAGAAACCTCAATGGAGAGAAAAGAATAAATATAATGAAAACTCATCGCAAGAGGCACTACACCAAGCAACATAAATGACAAGGAAAGAGTAAGAACATTAGGAAAAAGAGAAACAACAAAAGGAACTGGGAATTCAAAGGGAAGAAGCCTCCTATAAGAAAGTACGTCACGTGCAAGAACCTGATCAAAACAAGGTAGAGCCACCACCTGAAGAAATTACTATTCACCGAAGGGAAACAATGTATGAACAAATGCAAAGGGTACAAGTAGGATCTGATTCCGAATCAAAAAAAAATACAAGACATGTATCAATTGTCAGAGATATTTTCTCACCATGAAACATACCTGTTAGAAGCAGTAAAATAATCTAGGACAGTAATTTTGAAACCGATTCAAATGAATATGAGTGGGGTAGCTGTTTAGATGTTACTAAAGATATTGAGGTAGACAACATCCATTCAAACACACCCCTTTCTCAGGAGACACAAGGAATAGAGTCTCGGCCACTCAAATTTGGACCACGATATATCTATGAGGCTAATGAGAATGAGCAACATCAATACGAAGAAGGCTAGATCAAAGATGATGCCATTGAAGACCTTGACAATTTCATTAACCTAACTAGTATCCTGAACAACTATAACGATGCCTATATCATGACACTTACCGTCACCAATCTCAACCCACCAAATGACTCCTTACCTCTTGTATATCCTGATCTCATAGACTAGGAAGAACCTGAGCACTGTGATATACCAATTTTCCCAGATGATGAATCCATTGTCCTGTATCTATGTTCAGTCAACCCAGAAACATGCTCTACCAGTGAAACAAATAGCAATATCTGCAATTAGGGGAGTGCCAAGTCTCTTAGTCACAAAAATGAAAGAAACAAAGGATTCAATGCTGAAAACCAATCAATGGTAGCATCAGATCACAAAAAAGTAAAAATAAAGGATGCATAGGTAGGTGAAAACCTTTTTGAATAACCTAAATATGGGAGACTTGACACTCTTCCTAAACATTATCAACAAAGGTCACTAATATTGATTGAGCTAACTCAATCAATAAACATCGGTACAAAAGCAGCAGTCAAAACCATACACCTAGCAGAATCACTGACAGAAGAAGAACAACCAGATTTTATCAAATTATTCAAGGAAAAGCAAATCAATTTCACTTGGTCTTATGTTGATATGATCGAAATAGATCTAAACCTGATCATGCATCATTTATCCATTGCTCCAAGAACTAAGCTAGTCAAACAAAAATTAAGAAAGATGAATCCGCATGTCGCATTATTGCTCAAGGCTAAACTAAAGAAGTTATTGGACGTTAGATTCATCTGACCTATAGACTATGATGAATGGATTTCAAACATTGTACTAGTTTCAAAACCTAACGGAAGCATCAAAATATACATAGATTTTAGAGATGTCAACAAAGCATGTCCAAAGTATGACTTTTCTTTGCCTAGCATCAACATAATTGTGGATCTAACATTAGGCCACACAATGTTATCATTAATGGATGGTTTCTCTGGCTCTAATCAAATCAAAATTGCCCCAGAGGATAAAGATAAAATTGCATTCACCTATTCGTGGGGAACTTATTGTTGGAATGTCATGCCTTTTGGCTTGAAAAATGTTGGGGTAACTTATCAAAGAGCCATGACGACAACCTTCCATGATATGATGCATACCTTCATGGAAGACTATGTGGATGATTTACTGGCTAAATCATTCGCCTGAGCAGAACATCTAGGCATATCAGATAGAAATTTTCAAAGATTGGAGCAATTCAAGGTCAGACTAAACCCTAAGAAGTGTGTCTTCGAGGTCACATCAAGAAAACTGTTAGGCTACATTGTGTCATAAAAGGGCATTGAAGTAGATCCAGCAAAGGTATGGGCCATCATGGAGATGCCACCTCCCACGAACATTAGCCAACTCAGATATTTGCAGGGACGACTGTAGTCTATGAGATGATTCATAGCCCAACTAGCAGATAAATGTCTACCATTCAATCATCTTCTACATAATAATATACCTTTCAGATGGGAAGACAAGTGTGTGGAGTCATTTCACCAGCTCAAACAATATCTGATGAATCTGCTAGTTTTGGTACCACCAATAGCAGGCAAGCCGTTCATTCTCTACATATCAACAACTGAAGTATCATTGGGGCATTGCTAGAACAAGAAGATCTAGAAGGTAAGAAACGAGCTATATATTACATCATCAAAACTTTAAATGGATATGAGCTAAATTATACATTCATTGAGAAAGATTGCTTAGCCATGGTGTTCGCCTCTCAAAAGTTCCACCACTACATGCTAGCTCCCACAATCAAGCTGGTAGCAAAAAATGATCCTCTCAAGTATTTACTTAGCAAGGCAGCTCTTACAGGATGATTGGCTAAGTGGGTCATGATTCTCAGTTAGTTTGATATCCAGTACATAGAACGTCGAGCTATCAAACGACAGGTAATTGCAGATCAACTAGATGAAGCATTCTTACCAGATCAACAACCAATGTAGGTGGAATTTCCAGACATGGTTGTACTCACTGTCACACCCAAACAATGGACCCTGTACTTTAATGGATCCTATACACAAAATGGATCAGGTACCGACATCTTGTTTGTCACTCCAGAAGGGAAGATAATTTCTCAATCTTATAGACTGATGTTTCCATGCACGAACAATATCGCTGGATATGAAGCCCTTGTAATAGGAATCAAAGTGGCTATGGAATGGAGAATCACGAAATTGAGAGTCTATGGGGATTCTCAATTAGTCATCAATCAGATCAATGATGAATATTAGACAAACGATGATAAGCTAATGCCCTATAAGAGAGTGGTGAATGATTTCAAATAGTACTTTGTACATATCACCTTTGAGAAAATACTAGGATTGGACAATAGAGCTACTGATGCCATGGCCACTATCGCTTCACTACTACAAATTCCAGAGAAACAGAGTCATTATGAGTTCCTGGTAGAGCAATTATTTTCCCCAGCCTATGACAATTCCGCATCGCAAATCATCTATACCTTAACCGGTTCAGATTCACCTCTATATGGGACAGTCTATGATTACCTTAAGAAAAATACTCTTCCACTCGACCTATCTCGTAACAAAAAATTTAGCTTCATCCAGCAAGCCACCCATTATACCTTAACCACTAACACACTTTACTGTCAAGGTCCAGATGGTCATATTCTTCGATGCCTCAATCGTAACGAATATGAGTCTGCCTTACACGAGCTTCACGAGGGTATCTGTGATACACATTCAAGTGGTCCTACTCTCACAAAGAAACTTATGAGAATGGGATATTACCGTCCGATAATGGAGAAAGAGTCTTATAAATTTACAAAGAAATGTGCTAAGTGCCAAATTCATGGCAATGTTATCAATGCACTAGCACAAGAGTTGCATCCGTTCACCACATCTTGGCCTTTCTGTTAGTGGGGACTCAATTTAGTAGGGAAAATTCATCATTCTTCTTCAAATGGACATAAGTTCATTATCACTGCAACAGAGTATTTCAGAAAGTGGATTGAAGCAGCCCCAATGACAACTGTAATTGGAAAATAGATCGCCTCATTTATTCTCAATTATCTCATTTGCAGATATGACTTTCCCAGTTCCATCATCACCAACAATGGGCGTCCTTTCAAAATAAAGACATATGGGAGCTATATGAAAGATTCAAAATCCAACATTGCTTCTCTATACCTTACTACCCATAGGGAAATGGTCAAGAAGAAGCATCAATTAAAACAATCCTGAGAAATCTTCAAGAAAACAGTAAATTATGTGGGCAAGGATTGGCATGTACAACTCAATCCTGCCCTTTGGGCATACAAGACTAGTATTCAGACACCTACAGGGGCTACACCATATTCATTGGTGTATGGATCAAAAGTAATTCTACCTCTTGAGGTAGAAATTCCATCTCTCAGAGTATCTTTGAAGGGCCTCATACCAAATGAGGAATATTAGGTAAACAGGTTGCATGGACTAGAGCTTCTTGATGAAAAATAACAACATGCCTATGACCATCTCAAAGCATATCAACAATGAATGTGCAGAAGCTATAATCACAAAGTCATACCTAGGGCTTTCAAAGCCGATGATCTTGTGCTAAAGGAAAATCCAAGAAATCAACAAGATCGAGAAAAGAAGGGGAAGTTTGAACCTAACTGGTTGGGTCCTTTTGTCATCATATCAGCCTACAGATCAGGTGCATATTAGTTAATGACTTCAGAAGGGGACATGCTCAACGAACCAATCAACAATATACATCTAAAGAAATTCTACACTTGAGTCATCCAATACATGGAAAAAGTGGGAAAAAGCAAAAAAAAAAAAAAAAATCAGAAAAAATACAAAAAAAATAAAAAACAAGTCAAAAAGTGCAATAAAAACAAGTAGTGAAAACATGGCAATAGGTGCTATTTTTGAGAGAATGGATCCTTTATCTATCAGTACTCATATCTTTTACATCCATCTAGTCTTAGCTAAAGGCCATCGACAGAACACTTATTCATGCATCATTATCCCAGACATACTTAACGTAGACACTGTCCTTGATTATCCAAAAATGCTTATCCATATCATATCCCACCATGGCTTGGTAATCAATGTGTATATCCACATTGATACATATCTATGACTAGAGGCAACATTCCTCTCACTTCAAGCATTCTGAAAACAAACAACAAGGATCATAGCATGCTAAGAGAACTAATATCAACAACGGCTCATCAGGCTAGAAAACAAGACCATTATCCAACTACAACTTTAGCACACACATGATGGATGATTTTCTGAATTATTCTTTGTTAACTTTTGAATCATTAGATCTCCTGAGCTACATGAGGATGCATTGATCTAGAGAAGCAACAAAGGAATCCAATATTTTATTGGTTTTCTATCTTTGAGGAAATCATTCATACGGTGCAAATTTGTCTCAAGAAATGATTGGAAACATATCATTGAAGACATTTTCCACTTTGCATGTGAAAATGGTTAACTCTTGTCTATTTTATGCAAGCAACACTTAGGTCATCTTGGTTCAATTATACCTCAATGCTTGTGTTGCCTTGCAATATCAAAACACCCATGTAAGTTTTACTCAAGTCATTATGGGTCAATTATACCATGATTCTTGTATAAACTTCCGACATATCAAAATCTCAATGATGACAAAGAAAAACAGAGCACAAACAAGTGACTAAACAAGAATGACAATGACATTATTAAATTGATAATTTAGCTGCATATCATTTTTAAACATGCATTTAGGTTACATATCATTTTAATCTTGCATTATCATTATCATACATCTCATTTTCAAGATACATCTCACAACATTATCATTATCATACATCTCATTTTCAAGATACATCTCACATCATTATCATTATCATACATCTCATTTTCCAGATACATCTCATAAATCATAGTAATCAATACAATACATCATCACATTCTCATCTTAGCATGAATCATACATCATCATCAAGATCAAGAGCATTATCATCTAAGAATCAATTTCATATCAAAACATAATGCATATCATCAATCATCATCAATAATACATCACATGTGGATCAGATAAAATCAGTGCCATATATATATATCTCTCTCTTAAAAATGGTCGAAATGTACAAGGGATATCATGTCTGTCAAAATACAACAAAATGATCAAAATACAACACAAATAGGTCTCTCAGGTATGACTATCTCTTGAGGCTGATGGTCTTGTAGTAGATGTCCAAGCCCCTGGATCTCCACTAGGTGGATCACGTCGAGTAGGTCCCATAACATCTCTGCTCTCTGTCCTCATATGACTGCGACTGGATTGACTGGCTGCCACTGCTACATAGCTAGGAGCTTTGTGACCTCTAGAGACCGCCTCCTCATATAGATGCTTGTAATACTTAGCCTTCTTGGCCAAATACTTTATCTCTCTCAGCATATCCCGAACTGAGGCACCAACTGTCACTCTCTCCAACCTGTCCGCAAGATCCTCTGCCTGACCCTAACACTCTCTCTTTGTATCCTGCTCTGCAAGTATCTGCATAATTTGGTGATGCTGCACTAACACCTGTTCCTATAACTCCTATACTCTGACCTATAGCGCTCTTAGCTGTGAATCCTGTTGGTATGTGGGTACCCTAATTTGAACGGGTACCTATGTCGTGGTCCCACACACACCTATCCCTGTTCGAGGCACCAGTGGAGGTAGAACATCAGATCTCCTCCTCTGGGTAGGTCACCTAACATCCTCTATACCACCCACCACTGCTAGCATTAAACCTACCCTACCAACCCCACCAGCACCAAGAACTAGCCCTCGTCCTCTATCTAATCCACCACCTCCTCTATCTCCCCCTCATCCTCTATCTACTCCACCACCCCCTCTCCCTCTATCAAATCCCCCTCTCCCACCTCTTCTACAACCTCCTCCACCACCTCCTCCATCATCTCTGCCTCCCTCTCCTACCTCCTCTCTCTTCTCATCTCTCTGTCTAGCTCCTCCTCACCTCTGTGGCTACTCATCCTCATCATCATCAAAGGTATGTAACATCTCTGTTGGATCATATATACGTGCCATTGCATGGTCCATGAAGTAAGATGCAAACTCCTCTATCATCTCTGCATCCACAACCACAACTCCATAATTCCAGATATGTCCTGCCAGTGTCATATACTCCTCCACCGTTGCTACGCTATCCAAAGTGGGTCCCCACTGTGGTGCATCCTATCTCTGACGAGCATATAAACAAGCTCTCTATGGCATCCCCTATTGTCTACCATACTACCATTGAACATGGTTGTGTAAGAATCACTCAATAATAAAGGGCGTCCACCCAATCAGGTACCTTGACATATATACATAGGGCATCTCTAGTCTATCCTTTGCCCACAATTCGCAATCCATATACAGTCTCCAAATGACTGTATTGATATCATCCAGTGCCCTCCGCCAATGTTCTAGTTTGCATAGCTTACACTAGATAGCTACACCTATATACCCATAAACATAAGCTCACACAACTGGCCTATCCCTATTTGCAAGTGGTTTCAACACGGGAATGTGCTCCTAGGCCCACACCTATAACAATGTCACCCTAGCTGATAAACTAGTGTATCCCAGATATACCACCTAGTGAAGCTCTTTGTAAAGATGGGCCAACATACAGGACCCCCATGCAAACTTGCATCCCTGCATCACCATGTCCTCTAGCACCAGACCCCATCCCATGGCTAGTCCTTTCAACCTATAGTCAGGACACATAAATCCACCAATGAACCCTACTAGTACAGATGGTAGTGGAGCATAGCCAAAATCTAAAAAATCCTGTGATGGGATCTCATACCCACTAATTTGATCATCCTAGAAGATGCGATGGAGAGCCTTTGTCCCACCCTCCTCAGTTTGCTCATACGAGAATAGCGCCCCAACAATAGGAATCCTCAGAATCTGATAACAATCCTCTAGTGTGACTGTCATCTCACTCGTAGCTAAGTGAAAGGTGTTTGTATCACTATGCCACCTATCTGCCAGTGCTGTCAACAAACCCCAGTTAATGATATACCGAGGCATGTCTAATAACGAGGAAAACCCACACCTCTCAATCACATATTTTCTAGCCTTTGAAAAATGTGGAATCAATGACCATGGTCTCGAAAATATCTCTCAAGACTGGAGCATGCCAAACTCTGCCTGCAAAACAACAAATATCCATCATCAGTTCCCAAATCCATCCAATATATCAAATCAAAGAAAAATCAACTTAAAACAAAGACCCATATCATAATATTCATAATGCAAGGAACATCAAAGACCCATATCACAAGCAACATATCTCAAGCATCAAATCAAGATTCATAATGAAAGCATCAAATCAAGATTCATAATGAAAGCATCAAATCAAAGATCCATATCGCAAGCATCAAATCAAGAACCATATCGAAAGAAGAATCAAAGACCTATATTGCAAGCAACATCAAAGACCCATATCATAAGATTCATAACGCAAGCATCAAATCAATATTCATAACGCAAGCCTCAAATCAAAGATCCATATCGAAAGCATCAAATCAGGACTCATAGTGCAAGCAACGTCAAGATTCATATCACAAGCATCAAATCAAAGATCCATATCGAAAGCATCAAATCAGAACCCATAACGTAAGAAACATCAAGATTCATATCGCAAGAATCAAATCAAAGATCCATATCAAAAGCATCACATCGGGACTTATATCACAAGCATCAAGTTAGGATTCATATATAGGACCCCCATGCAAACTTGCATCCCTGCATCACCATGTCCTCTAGCACCAGACCCCATCCCATGGCTAGTCCTTTCAACCTATAGTCAGGACACATAAATCCACCAATGAACCCTACTAGTACAGATGGTAGTGGAGCATAGCCAAAATCTAAAAAATCCTGTGATGGGATCTCATACCCACTAATTTGATCATCCTAGAAGATGCAATGGAGAGCCTTTGTCCCACCCTCCTCAGTTTGCTCATACGAGAATAGCGCCCCAACTATAGGAATCCTCAGAATCTAATAACAATCCTCTAGTGTGACTGTCATCTCACTCGTAGCTAAGTGAAAGGTGTTTGTATCACTATGCCACCTATCTGCCAGTGCTGTCAACAAACCCTAGTTAATGATATACCGAGGCATGTCTAATAACGAGGAAAACCCACATCTCTCAATCACATATTTTCTAGCCTTTGAAAAATGTGGAATCAATGACCATGGTCTCGAAAATATCTCTCAAGACTGGAGCATGCCAAACTTTGCCTGCAAAACAACAAATATCCATCATCAGTTCCCAAATCCATCCAATATATCAAATCAAAGAAAAATCAACTTAAAACAAAGACCCATATCATAATATTCATAATGCAAGGAACATCAAAGAGCCATATCACAAGCAACATATCTCAAGCATCAAATCAAGATTCATAATGAAAGCATCAAATCAAAGATCCATATCGCAAGCATCAAATCAAGAACCATATCGAAAGAAGAATCAAAGACCTATATCGCAAGCAACATCAAAGACCCATATCATAAGATTCATAACGCAAGCATCAAATCAATATTCATAACGCAAGCCTCAAATCAAAGATCCATATCGAAAGCATCAAATCAGGACTCATAATGCAAGCAATGTCAAGATTCATATCACAAGCATCAAATCAAAGATCCATATCGAAAGCATCAAATCAGAACCCATAATGCAAGAAACATCAAGATTCATATCGCAAGAATCAAATCAAAGATCCATATCAAAAGCATCACATCAGGACTTATATCGCAAGCATCAAGTTAGGATTCATATCGAAAATCACATCAGAACTCATATCGGATATCAAACCTAACTCATATCAAAAAGCAAAATCAAGATCCACATCACAAATCAATTAGCTTGGCACTCCATATCAAGAGAAATTCATATCGACAGTAGTAGACTCAGATTGGATTAGGAACCAGACATCAGACATTAGACATCATCATAAAGAAGGACTCACATTGGATCAAGAACCATAATAGAACAATCAATAGACACATATCGACATCTATGATATTTATCTAATCTATTGGACTCACAACACATTCTTCATAATCCCTTTTTCATAAACTTTGGACCCTACGCGCTAAACCAAGGTTCCTAAGCGCTACGTTGCCACTCATGCACTGTCCTTTTTCATCAATGTGCTAGAAATCATACTCTACATGCTCAATCCTTACCACGTGCTAACTGGTACTTCTATTGTGCTGCCCTATCAACCCTATGTGCTCACCTCCTCGACGCACTACGCAACCTACCCTAGGTGCTTTTGTGCAGACCCTATGAAGTAGAACACCCTACATGCTAGCCTATTTCTCACCCGCGCTATCATATCCTACTCAGACGCTAACCTACCTAGGTTAACCCTATGTGCTAAGAAGTCTATCATATGCGCTACACGATTTAACCTACGTGCTAACATGGCAAAATCCGGTACAAAAATTGAAAAATGTGACCAAAATGAGAAAAATCAATAAAAAGCAAGGAGAGATTTTGATCACTTATTGGTGGGCCATAGGCGGTAGGTCTCTGGTGTCACCTGACACGCTCAAATCGGTGTGATGAGTATGGAATCAGCATCATCATCAAGCTCCAAATGCCACAATCACAAAGAGACAAGTGTGCAAATGATTTTTCACAATCATTTTTTACCTTTTATAGGGTAAAATCAAAAGTGGGGCATGTATTTTCCTCACTTTTTAATTTTTAACCTTATCAACATCATTTTTGAGAGATGAATCAATACAAATGCATTCAACGTAGTCAATCTTCTCAAATTGCAATTAATCCAAAAACTCTCATCAACTTGACAATTTTTCACTAAAATCTTGATTCATCTCCCAAGGGGGTATCATCAATATCGTTCATCAAATCTGGGGCATCATATTGATATTTCGACACACAACATTGTATCGACATTTTGACACACAACATCATATCGACAAATTTTGATAGCATATCTGGCAAATTTTCTTTGAATCAACATGTGCACACACGTCACTTCAAAGAGGGGCAAAAAGTAGACGTATAAATCTAACCACTTTCCTAAGTGAATATTTAATATTCATTTTAACCACATTCTTCCTATTAATTAAATTTTATTTAATTGATTTCTTCATATTCATCTATTTGATTAAATAAATTACTCAATTTATTTAATTAAGTTCACCTAAGCCTTTTCTAGCCTTTAATTAAATAAATCAGTCTATTTAATTAATTCCCCTTTCCCCCTTTTAATTAAATTTACATTTAATTAAATTGATCCTTGCAAATAAATAAATCTAATTTATTTATTTAAATCCCCACTTGTATTTATGCAAGTTGCATCTATTTGATTGAAATAAAGTAATTTTATTTTAATTAAAATCTTAATTCCTCCACTTGCAAAATCCTACATCTCCCACTCGCCTCCTAAACCCCTTCTAGATTCTTCTAATCACCTCCAATTTAGCCTAATCCAACTCCTAAATATTGTCACATTCCTAAGCAAAGAGAAGTTACTTCTCAAAGCCTCCAAAGTCTTTGAAAACCATTAAAGGCTTTATGTCCTCAACAAGTTAACCCTCAAAGTCTTCTAAACCATTTAAGGCTCTTACATAACCATTAATGGTTAACTCAACCTTCTTGCATTATTAGAGACTTTCTCTCTAACTCAACCCTCATCTAACCCAAGGGTCTCATCAAGCATTCATGGCATTAACCTTGGTTATCTTTTTAACCCTTGCACAAGAGTTTACCTCTTGGGTAAAAGTTTTATCAATTTGATAACCCTACTCTAACCTTAACCCTTAACTACTTGATTGAAATAAAATAATTTTATTTTAATTAAAATCCTAATTCCTCCACTTGCAAAATCCTACATCTCACACTTACCTCCTAAACCCATTCTAGATTCTTCTAATCACTTCCAATTTAGCCTAATCCATCTCCAAAATATTGTCACATCCCTAAGAAAAGAGAAGTCACTTCTCAAAGCCTCCAAAGTCTTTGAAAACCATTAAAGGCTTTATGTCCTCAACAAGTTAACCCTCAAAGTCTTCAAAACCATTTAAGACTCTTACATAACCATTAATGGTTAACTCAACCTTCTTGCATGATTAGAGACTTTCTCTCTAACTCAACCCTCCTCTAACCCAAGGGTCTCATCAAGCATTCATGGATTTAACCTTGGTTATCTCTTTAACCCTTGCACAAGATTTTACCTCTTGGGTAAAAGTTTTATCCATTTTATAACCCTAGTCTATCCTTAACCCTTACCTCCTAAGGTAACCTTCATGTATTCTCAAGAATTTAATGCTTCTTTCATCTCTTCTCAAGAAACCTCTTGTTGAAAATTGTGACCATTTCATTGGTGAGAATTGTGAACATGGATTGATGAACTTTCAATCCTGGCAATTGTTAAGATTATCCAATCTTGACCATACATTGCCCTATAAATAGAGCTCTCATTCTCTCATTTCGATAGAGAAGTTTTAATGCATCAAACTTATAGTCTAATTACTAAATATTTTAGCCTCTCTTTGTTAAATCATCATAATAACATTTAGAATCATTCTAATATTATAGATTATCCATGTTAGACTAGTATATCATTGCTAGGATAATTAGCTAATCTTATCATCATCTTTATGATAGCTTAATAATCATAGTTTCAATATCATACATGTGAGATTTTGCCAAGATCTAGGGCTCAATGAAAAATACAATAGAGAGACAAAATAGATGATAGAAATAAACTATATTCTATCAAGATCAAAATACCGATCAACTGGATCATCAAGAATTCAATGATTGCCCGTAAAAAAAATGTAGATGAGCCTACTTATATAGGCAAGGCTAGGGATATGTGAGCACACAAACATGACATGTGGCTCAATAAGAAACAAGGGTAGGTAGGAAATAGGTGTGGTAGGTAGGAAAAATAATAAAATATTCCACATGAGGTGGATCACCCGCTGAAGGTGGAATTATTACTCCACAATAAGTGGATATGATAGAGTAGTAACAAGAACAACACCATAAAAGGTGGAAATTCTCCTACACACATTATCCCAATGTGGTACAAACACCCAAGTCTCTCATACCCAAACTACTATGAAAAGCATTTCCTAAGTAAACTTAAGTAAGGTGTAATAATATACAAGACAAATAATTATTTACACCAACACCCCCCTTAAGTGCAACTTAGGGTAATGCACTTAAGTCTACAATGCAACTAAGCAATGCAAGATGGGTCCTGGCTACTAGGCCATGCTAGGTACCCATGTACAAATGAAAATGCATGCAAACTAATGCAATGAAATCTCTCACAAAGTGGGAAAAGAGAGAAAAACCCAATGGGGAAAAACCCTCCCCCAAAAGAGAGATTAAAAGTAGATACAAAGAACTCTCATAGAAGTATGTGAAGGACAAAACCCCATGTGAGGAAAAAGTCCCCCCATATAAGAGAATAAGAAGAGAGACTAGGAAGCCCCCCCTCAATGTGGAATCTGCACCAATGATAGAAGCTCGATGATGAATGAAGAAACTGTGCCACGAATGTCCAACCACGTTCCTCCCCTTAGGAAGAAACAAAACCAAAGGTTTATCCTTGAAGTGTCCCCAATCATTAAGGAAATATGAATGAAAAATACTCATGATGAAAGGAATCTCTAAAAACTTCTCAAGTGTCCCCATGTCGATGCTAAAAGTTATCCCCTCCAAAGGTGGTAAACTGCACCACACTACTGAAAAAGGCACTCCAAGATCTAGTGGATATAAATGTAGAACAATATCCAAAGACTCACATGTCTCCTCAAAAGATAAAGAAACCTCCTCCAAGTGCTGGACAAAAGTATCCACAATCATGTCAACCTCTAAAGATTGATCATGTAGAGAATGCACAAGAGGGACAGAGTGATCCCTCGCAACAATCAAAGAAGGATCATATTCATCAAAGAGAAAATGAATGTCATCAATGGTATCTCCCAAATCTGTAATGTAGGACTTCACAAACAAACCCGCAATGTCCATCAAGTAAGCATCCCAATCAACTGAAGGTAGAAGACATGACATATCCCGCTGCATTGAATCACAAGAAGGAAAAATCGTTGCACTAGCTAGATCATCAAGTGCAATAGGTGGTGTTATATCAATAGAAGGAGATGATAAGCAGGCTCATGAACGGGGTCACATGTCAGAATCCCCAAGTTCAAGTACCCAATTTTCTCCTGAAAATATTAATCATCAACATAGGAAGAATCAACCTCATCAATAGGACCAAAATGTGAAAAAGAGTACAGGTGAGATGCATGATCAACCACCCCAGTCGCAATGATAGCTCCACTCTCCAAATCTCTAATGATAACTAAATAAGGTGTCAACTCCATAGTTTTCCTAGTTGCCCCATGTGTGATTTGATAGATGGAAAGAAGATTGTTTGTCAAGTGGGGTACACACAACACATCATTGAAGGAGTTATCCCCAATGGAAATAGATCCTTTCCCAATCACATCCATGTATGTATGATATCCCATCAAAATCTACGGCATGTGGCAAGGCTCAAATGTAGAAAACATAGAATGTGAAGATGCCATATAATGAGAAGCCCCTAAATCTAGAAGTCATCTCCCTGAATCATGACTTGTAGTTGCACAAAGAGCTTGTCTCTTTCCTTTATCCTTCAAAGAAGCCGATGTAGACATTCTAAAAGGTAGGTTGATATTGTTTTTCTCAAGAAGATTCTTCAACTCATCAATATCCTTCTTATAACAATGATGTTCATCATGTCCTAACTTCTTGTAATATCCACCAAAAAGATTGTCCTTATATGATTTCCTCTTAGGTGAGAATGGTGAATCACCTTGTTGTGGAGAGGAAGATTATGCTCCATCTTGTTGTGGTTTTGACTTAGGTTGCTTTTGATTCTTGCCTTTTCCTTGAATGCTTTGATTCCCTTTATTAGCCACCAAAGCTTGTGACTTTGAAGATTTGATAATCCCCATCTTGATCAACTTAGATTGCTCAAGTATCAACATCTTTGTGAATGAATCAAATGAGGGAGAAGTGTATGAGGAACCTTGAGCTAACCTATGGGTGTGAAAGCTAGATACAAAGGCTGCATGAGGGAGAAGTGTAATCCAATTGAGCATCCTTTTTGTCGATTCCACAATCCTTCAGCTTTACTCTTAGCTCATTTGCCTTTGTGACATAATCTTGGATTGTATCAAAATACTTGGGATCCAAAGTTGTGAGTTCACTATCAAGCTTGTAGCCCTTCATCTCATCAACTTGACCATACAATTTATGAAAAATATCCCATGCCTCTTTAATTGTGGTACACTTATCAATGTGAAAAATGAGGTCATCTGATACATACTTTCTAAGAGTTTTGAGTACCATAGCATTCTGAGTAATCCATTCAATTTGATCATTAGGATCAACCTTAGGATCAGGTGGTGCTGTTATAGTTCCATTTACATAATGAATGAGTCATTTTTCCATTAGTTTACTCCATGCCTTAATCTTCCATGAAGCATAATTATGAGGAGTTAAAAGTGGAAATTGAGGAGAACCCATAGCACAAAAATGAAATAACACAAGATAGAGAGAGGCACAATCACATTAGACACCCCCCAAAATACTCAATCAAGAAACCCCCCCCAAAATGGTGATTTGGCACTTTATACTTAGTGTGTATACAATGGACCACTTGAAAAACAAGGCAAAGTGGACTTCTAATTTCAATTTATAGCTTAGCAAAATGACATATAAGAGACTTCAACAAATATTGCTAGTGATCTAAACTGAGATCCAAGCAAAATACAAGTACCAAATAGGCAAAAAATGACCAAATACTGAAAGTACAATTTGTACTCAAAATCACTACAAACAAATGACATATTATGAAAGTAGACAAAATGGCACCGAAAAAGGAGGTCGCATGACCCCAAATGAAGCCTCTGAATTTGTAAAATCGTGGATTAGACAGGTATAGTCATGAAGATATGCAATTTTTGAAAACCTTCATCCATCAAAATTAGAAAATTCTTCCACCATTGTGAATAGCACGAAATTATAGCCCATTTCAAAAAATATTGCACCAAAAAGGGAGCAAAAATGAGCAAGATATGTCCTTCCAAAGTTGAATTGCAAAATTGAAAAGCTCAATGAGAGGGGGTTTAAAAAATTTAAAATACTACTGATGTGGCATTGATGTCAAAAAATGACAGGCTTAAAATTGACGCCCGTTTGGCCGTCAAATTTTTTTTGCCTCCTTGCCAATTCGATGTCCATACAGTACGAACATGACATGTGGCACTATTGACTGGGCATGTGATGGACAGTCTGCATGGCGCTAGCAGGGCCACATGGCGGCTCGAGTAGCAGAGGGGCCTGATAGAAGGCTCTACCGGTGGCGAGGTCATGGCCAGGCTGGGCGAAAGTCACCAGAGGTTGCAACAATGGTGACTAGGGGAGCCGTGGGGGCTGGCGATAGTGGTTAGCAGTCAAGAGGAGCCGTGGCAAGGTGTCGCTAAGGGTTCAGCATAGCAGAAGGAATGTGGCATGCGGGCAAATGCAAACTGGTAGGTACAATCGTCAGGAGATGTCTGGGGTTGCCTGAGGGAGGGCACGGGCCGGTTGGCAAGACCGCATGGGCCTTCAGACCTGCTGAGTATGGTAGGTCATGGGGGGGGGGGGGTCTACGGATCCCCCAAAAAATAATTTTTTGATTTTTTTAAAATTTTTTTTCACTATTGCTTTTTCAAAAATTTATTTTACTTTATTTTTTTCGAAACTTTTCTGAATTATTCTGGGAATAATAAAATAGGTTTTTTTGCAGAAAATATATTTTTTGTTAATTTTTTTTTTCGAAATCTGTACAAAGATAGCAAATTGGTGAAAAAAAATTTGTCACCAAATATAGTTAAAATTTATGAAAACGACCTCCTGGACTCAACCGTGATGTCCAATTTGTTGTATGATGCCCCCCAAAATAGCAGATCCCCAAATCCAAAAATTGAAGCCTCCAAAATGTCTCCAAAAGATTAATCAATGAAGCTCTATTGGCTCTGATACCATGTGAGATTTTGCCAAGATCTAGGGCTCAATGAAAAATACAATAGAGAGACAAAATAGATGATAGAAATAAACTGTATTCTATTAAGATCAAAATACTAATCAACTGGATCATCAAGAGTTCAATGATTGCTCGTACAAACAATGTAGATGAGCCTTCTTATATAGGCAAGGCTAGGGATATGTGAGCACAAAAATATGACATGTGGCTCAATAAGAAACAAGGGTAGGTAGGAGAAACAATAAAATATTCCACATGAGGTGGATCACCCACCGAAGGTGGAATTATCACTCCACAATAAGTGGATATGATAGAGTAGTAACAAGATCAACACCAGAAAATGTCAAAATTCTCCTACACACACTATCCCAATGTGGGACAAACACCCAAGTGTCTCATACCCAAACTACTATGAAATGTGTTTCCTAAGTAAACTTAATTAAGGTGTAATAATATCCAAGATGAATAATTATTTACACTATACATATCCTAGGAATGCAATCATGCATAATAATCAAATATCACTCGTTCTTGGAGTTGTCCTTCCTAAGTCACTTTTCCTTGTGATTAGAGAGAAAAGACATTGACTTTAAGGATCGTGTGAGATAGAGAACAATGGGACACCCATTGGGAAGTTGAGCTATTTCAATATAGTTCCTATAACTTGCACCAAGAGTCTTGTTGGTGTGTGGGCCTTTTCAATCAGACTTTTACATTGTTGTTGCCCTCATTTCCCACACATGGGTTGTAGAAGAATAAGGAGGGTCTAAAGATGTAAGAATGTTGATATTTTTATTTTACTCCTCTTGCTAAAGGGTATGTGTATAAGAAGAATATGGGTCCATATTTTTTTCCAATGCTTGCTCTTTTTCAAAAAGATCATTGGTTGATATATTAGCTCTCACCTTATTCACACAGGATACCCTAGGAGAGGTGCAAGAATTAGGGTTTCTTGGGTTGTGATCTCCAAATTCCTTAAGGTGATTAATACATGAAATGAGTTTTGTTAATTACATCACCATAACGCAATAAAAATAATACATGAAAGCTTTGAGATCAAATTGGAAAGGAAATGAATTTGAAACCCTAGCAACACAATATAACCAAGTGCTATGAATGAAAAGAAGTAACATGAAATGGAGAAATACATTAACCTCTAAAATATGCAAAAAGATCAAACTTCGAAATTAAATTTTGAAATTCAAATTGCAATAATTCAGATCTAACAATAAGAAATCATAATTAGAGTGTAAGATTTCAGGTTCACCAAAATGTAAAGTGGAAAATCGAACCATAGTGACTCCCCACCTAGGAGAGAGAAAGGAAGTCACTAGGACGGTTTTCACTTGGAAGAAACTTTACATTCAAAAGAGGGGCTTCAATCCACTAGATCCAAATCAAAAGGGAACAAGGATATGAATTCTAATTGGATTGAAAGACTTGGAATGGGGTTGTGCCTCTTTTGCAAATAGATATGTTGACTTGTTGACTATGTATGAAAGAAAGATAAAATGGATGAAATAAGGAGTTACTGATTCGGGATCACACTGTAATTTCAGATCTAAGGTATGCAGACTGATATGGATTTTCCCTACAAATTTGGAGATAAGTCATCGAGACTGTGTTGAAAGTGTACATGATCCTCAGAAAAATCCGTGCCCCAAAAAAGGGTTTTTCTATCTCTGCAAATGAAGTCCAAACCTATAATTACAACTGTACACCTACAACCTACACACAAAAAAGAATGGAATAAGGGTTGTGGATAGGGGTTTCCCTTAGTCAAACACCAATTGAGGAATCAACCTTGAAGGAAACTAATTGCAAATGATTAAATGTAAATGATAGAAATGTATACCTCATAGATCTGCAATTGATTGATGATGATTGCTTTGTTTCTTGAATTTAATCATTGTTGGCCATTTGGTGGAATTTATTATGTGTTGCATTGATGTTTTGTCATTGATGTCAATACTAGCTATTTTGGATTCTTTACTGGCACCCTTCTGGTTCCAGTAGGTTGTGTCGTTTCTAGTTGGAGATGATCTGGTATGCTCCAGTATGATTTGGTTATGGAATTGGCTTATTCATATTATTCATGTTCATATTCAGTCAGTTGGTTTTGTTCTAGTGATTGGATACTATCATGTTTACTTGGAAGCTTGGTTTGTGGTTCCAGTGAGTGTTTCACCAATAGAGTTTTGATGAAGATCTTTTATGATATGCATAAGTGGTCTTGGTGTGGCTTTAGGAGGATTTTTAGGATACTAATGGTGATCATGTTCAAGACTTGGCAGATTGGGAAAATTGCTTTAGCAAGTGGACCTCTATTGGGTCCCAGTTGATCTAGGTTATGGACTGGGTTAATGTAACTTGTGGATTGGACCTCTCGATGCATTTACGAGATGTCTTATGAGTTGGATATTAATTTTTTGGTCTAAAGTTGACATGTTTTGTAATTATGTAATTGGTTTATTCTCTAGTGGGCAACCTTATTGTTTATGGTCGAAGGTTTGTATATATATGATGTAAGATCTCATTGTAGGTCATGCTCATGGTATGGGAATGTATATGTAATGTGTGAATAATCTAATATCACTCAGGCAGAGGATTTAGTTGATCATTCAAGATCGATTTGGGTTTATCTAAGAGGATTTAGTTCTCCGATATTGAGCTTAATTAGCGAAACTATACTTAAGCATAGGAGATGCTATCTTTGTAGTTCATTCATATCTCCGGATTGTAGTCTAGATTTCTATGTAGTCAGTGAGACTCCTTTTGTGATGAGTAGTGTGCTCTAGGATGTTGGCCTTCCATCAAGTACAGGCCCCTTATTTGTAACTCACATACTTGTTGCAGAAGTATTATCTAATTGTTGGTAGGATTCCCACTGTGGTTTTTCCCTTTACCAAGTTTTCCACATATAAATCTTGGTGTCATGTGGATGGTATTTATTCTCTGATTATGTTTTATGCTTAATTGGTTTATCTATTATTCTAATATTTGGTTTAAGCATTCCAGTATTAATGTTTTGGGTTTCGGTATTAAAGTTTTAATTGCTAATGGTTCTAGTAATCTGTGACAACTGATTCACAACCCCCTGTCTTAGTTGTCTTCTAGCTATTTGAACTATCTAACAAATGGTATCAGAGCTCTAGTCCTCTCTATAGAAATCTTAACCGCTGGAGGAAGATCCTATGGAAACTAACAGTTCAAGTTCATCTAGTTCATCTAGAGCTATCTTTTGGAGAGATATTCGTAGGCTTGATGGAACAAATTACATAGTATGGAAGATTCAAATGGAGACTCATCTAAGATGTCTTGGCAAGGAGATTTGGGAGATCACATAGAATGGTGTTACACCTCATAATCCAACATATAGAAATCCTTCTCTAGAAAACTTGGATAAAGAGATTGAGAATGATTGTAGAGCAAGAGAATCCCTCTTGTGTGCACTTTCTGATCAGCAAATAATGGGATTAACTGACAAATCATTAGGAGAGGCTATATGGAATAAGTTGGAGACTCTTAATGAAGGTGACCCTACTATGAAGATTACTACACTTTATGGTTACTGGGTGAGATATGAAAACCTGGAGATGGAAGAAGATGAAAGGATTATTGCATTCATGGAAAGTGTAAATGAGATTGTTATGGGAATTTAATGCTCTGGTGGAACTCTGAGTGAAGATGCAATTATTTCCAAATTTCTGAGAGCCCTACCACCGACTTACAAGATGAAGGCTACTGTGATTAATGAAATTATAACAATGGCTAATACTTCTATCAATAGAGATACCTTGGTTGGGAAATTATCTCCTTTTGATTTATTTGGACCTTCTAGAGCTATGAAGTCTGAACCTTCTTTTCATGTATCTGCATCATCAAACGGTAAGCAAGATTGGAGAGATTTATATGCAAATGAATTGGATGATATGAAGAGAGAAGATGATGAGTTTGAGCAACTTGAAGCACTATTTGCTAGAAGAGTACCTAAAGGACTGGTAGGAAGTAAGTATGAAGGAAAAGCACCTTTTACATGTTTTGCATGGAATAAGATTGGTCTTTTTTCATCTAGATGTTCTAAAAGGAATTCATGATTTGAAGAAAGAGTTAGAACATCATTTAAGCATAACCTTGGATATCAGAACAAGTATAAGTATAGGAAAAACATAGACAAATCATTCTACATAGTGTAGAGGAAGGTGTTACTGATTATGATGATGAACTGACAGAAGACTCTGTTAGTGGTTTTGACAATGGGAAGGAATGGGTGTTCCTGGCTATCAAGGAAGATGTTCCGATACTTGAAGAGAATGTACCTGAAGAGAAGGCACTTGCTTCTAAAATTGAAGACAAGGATGAATGGGTAATTGACAGTGGTTGTTCATGTCATATGACTGGAGATAAAAGGAAGTTTCTATCTTTGCAAGAATTTGATGGTGGTTTGGTTAGATTTGGAGATGACAAAACATGTATAATCAAAGGAAAAGGAAATATATCTTTGGATGGTAAGCACAATACTGATAATGTTTATTTTCTTGAAGGTTTGAAGCATAATCTTTTGAGTGTAGGAAGATTAGTGGATAAGGGATTTCAATTATAGTTCTAGGATGGAAAATGCAAAATCATTAACAGATCTTGTTTGGAGATTGCAACTGGTACACAAACAAAAGGTAATATATTTCATTTGAATTCCGATGAGAAGACATGTTTGATTGCACAAATTGCTAAGAGTTGGCTATGGCATAAAAGGCCATGTCATGTGAATTTTGATTGCATTGTGAAGATGAATTCAACTAAGGTAGTTAGAGATATACCTAAGATTGTGAAGCCCTATAATTTGGTATGTAAAGAATGTGAAATGAAGAAATAGGTGAGAACCTCTTTTAAAAGTATATAAGATAAATCTGATGATGTTCTTGATCTTATTCATACGGATTTGTGTGGCCCTACTAGAGTTAAAAAAATTCAAAGTGATAAATATTTCATGCTAATCATTGATGATTATTCTAGAATGATGTGGGTTACTTTTCTAAGGGAGAAATATGAGGCTTTTGAAAATTTTAAAATATTTAAAGCTAAAGTTGAGACAGAAACAAGATTTAAGATTAAATGTTTAAGGTCAGATCATGATGGAGAATTCACATCTGGTGAGTTTAATAACTTTTGTGAGAAGCATGGTATAAGGAGACAATTTTCTTCTCCTTAGACACCTCAGCAGAATGGAGTTGTCAAAAGAAAGAACAAAACTATCTTGGATGCTGCTAGAACAATGATAATGGAAGCTAGTCTACCTCATATCTACTGGAGAGAAGTAGTGAGCACAATAGTTTATACATTTAATAGAGTATATATTAAAGGAGAAATCGGTAAGACACCTTATGAATTATGGTTTGGAAATACAACTACAGTTAAGTATTTCATAATTTTTGGTAGTAAATGTTATATCAGGAGAGATGATATCATTGGAAAATTTGATCCTAGATGTGATGCAGAGAATTGTGGAGATTGATAATGTCAAGGTGGATGAGTTGATTAGAAGTCAAATCAGATTTTATGAGCAAGAATCGGGTGGAAATGATAATATCTGAAGTGGTAGCATCCTTACCATAACAAAGTGTTGAACCAGTTACTCCGACAATATTAGAAAATTCAACAGTAACTAAAGAACCGCGAAGAGAAACAAAGAGTGAGAAGACTCCTAGGTATGTGAGATTGAATAATTCAATAGATCAGATTATTGGGGATAAGAACAATGGAGTGATGACAAGAACAAAAATGGAAACTAATGAGGTATGTTTAATTTCTCAAGTTGAACTGGTATTAGTAATTGATGCATGTAAATATGAACCTGGTTGAAAGTTATGGAAGAAGAATTAGATCAGATTGAGAAGAATAACATATGGACTTTAGTTCACCAACCTAAAAATAAGAATGTTATTGGAACTCAATGGGTTTTTAGGAATAAATTGAACGAAGATAGAGAAGTGGTAAGGAATAAAGCTAGATTGGTTTGTAAAGGATATTCTCAGAAGGAAGGAATTAATTATGGTGAAATTTTTTCACCTATAGCTAGGATTGAAGTTGTAAGATTATTTCTTGCCTATGTTGCCCATAAAAACTACAAGGTTTATCAGATGGATGTTAAGTGTGTGATGCTCTGCAAAAAGGATTAGAAAATTTGTTTGATGGCAACACACACAAGAGCACAAGAAACAAACATTAGTGTTAGCAACAAAAGATTATCCTAAACAGGCATATCAAGAGAGATATTAAGCATGAAATAGAAAGCATATAAACATAGAATAAAATAGCTAATCAAGATGCTCATAGTTGCTCCTCCCTTGTTCCTCTCCTCTCCAAGTCCCAAATGAGTGTAGCTCTCAGCTTTTAGCACTAGCCATGGATGCCATATGGAGATTCAAGATGGTTGAATATGATAAGCAAATGCTATGCACGTGTAGGTAGTGATGCTATGAGAAAGCTCTATGCTAATGCCAGTATAACAACAATACTCTAATGCTTCCTCCTTTGCTTGAGGAGAAGGGTTCTATTTATAGAAGAAATGGGGAAATGAAGGGTTAAGATTGAGCAATCTTAACAAGGGTTAGGATTGAAAGATATTGAATCCATGTGAGACTTTCAACCCAATCCCATGTTAACAAGTGTCACCATGAGGAGGCTTGAGAGGAGAGATAAGGAGCATTAAATGCTTGAGGGGATATGATGGTTACGCTAGTCAAATAAATAAATGCTTTGAAGAGACACATGGGTTACATGAGGGTTAAGTTAGGGGTCAAAGTCCTTAACCATGGGTGAAAGTGGAATTAACCATTAATGGTCATGTAAGAGCCATAAGTGGTTTGGAAGACTTTAGAGGTTAATTTGTTGAACACACAAAGCATTAATTGCTTTTCAAAGACTTTGGAGTCTTTGAGAAGTGACTCCAGTTTGCTTAGGAATGTGACAATATTTAGGGGATGGATTAGGTTAATTAGGAAAGGTTTAGAAGAATCTAGAAGGGGTTTTAGGCATGCAAGTGGATTTTGTAGGAAAATGCAAGTGGGAAGAATTTTGGTATTTTCAATTAAAATAAAATCATTTATTTCAATTAAATGGTGTAATTTGCATTTGGATAAATATTCGAATAAATATTAATTTATTTAAATGAGAAAAAGGAAGATAAAGCATTAAAATGCTTGAAGACTTTGAGGGAAACCATTAAAGGCTTGAAGACTTTAAGGGAAGCAATTAAAGTCTTAAGAAGACTTTAAGGGAAGCCATTAAGTTTGAAGACTTTAAGGGAAACCATTAAAGGCTTGAGAAGACTCTAAAAGGAAGCCATTAAGTTTGAAGACTTTAAGGGAAACCATTAAAAGTTTCATGTGGGTGAAGATAAATAGGATTTTAAATAAATAATTTATTTAAAATAGTTGTGCAACTTGCTTTTGTAGGAAAATACAAGTGGGTGGAGGATAAAGGTGATTTAAATAAATTATTTATTTAAAATAATTGTGCAACTTGCATTTGTAGGAAAATACAAGTGGGTGGAGGATAAAGGTGATTTAAATAAATTATTTATTTAAAATAATTGTGCAACTTGCATTTGTAGGAAAATGCAAGTGGGTAGAGGATAAAGGTGATTTAAATAAATGTTAATTTATTTAAATGTGAGAGGTGGGATTTTGGGGGATTTAAATAAATATTAATTTATTTAAATGTGAGAGAATATTTAATTAAATAAATATGATTTATTTATTTAATTAATGGTTTGAATTTGGTTAAGTGAATTAAATCAAATAAATTGAATAATTTATTTAATTAATAGGAGAAGAGGGTTAAGATGAATTAATTAAATATTAATTTAATTAATTATTAATTGATGGTTAAATAATCAAATAAATACTAAGTACTCATTTAATTAAGTGGACAGATTTATGTGACTACATATGCCCCTCTTTGAGACGGTGCAGTTTATCGTGTCGTTTCAAAGAAAGAAAAATAGGTGTGAAGAAATGCCCCATAAAATGTAAATTTAATGGGTGGTATGCCCCCTCGAGAGATGGGCCGAATTTTTATTTTTTTTGAAAAATCGGGTGGTCTCTCGAAAAAGAATGAAAAGTAGAGGGGATGTAGAATAGAAGAAATTAGAACTAATGATGAAAGAATGGGAGAAAATGGAGTGAATATGAAGAAACAACAAGCCAGTGAGTACCCTGAGGTCATGCAAGAGATACATAGCAGATGTAGTGTGGGGTTTGGATTGATGCTATACAATTGATCAAAATTGGTTGGACAATCTAGTGCAATCGGTTTAATTGCCCCAGTCAAGTCAAAGCGTGACAGTTGATGTTAGTTGTTTGCTTGGACATGATAAAGTCTGAGTAAGTGAATTAAAGTGACCTAATGTGACTTAGACAATTGATGTAATTGTCTGATGAAGTCAAGGTATACGAAGCAAAATACTCGTTGAGACGTAGACAATTGATGTAATTGTTCGTTGGATTGTGTTTGATTGGTTGATCAATTGATAGTGTGTGTGTGTGATGGATGGTTGTGGGGAATCATGGCAACCCCGTTGAGACTAGGTCATTGTGATAAATGCCTGATGTAGTCTAGGATTACCATAATCGATTACCTGTTGAGACCCGAAGATACTTGATCAGAGTATCTGTTGATAGTCTAGGTGTGTGGGAGTCGATGTATCTGTGTAGACAGAGTAACTGGCTTAATTTTGTGGATGAGTGAGGATGGGAAGCGATGAAGGGATTAGGATGATGTTGATGATCAAGATAGGGAGGGTGAGGGGGGATTTGATGTTAGATAGAAGATATGGAGGACTAGGACCGAGTCCTATGGAAGAAGATGAGTAAAATAGAGTATGCATTATTATGACTATGTATGCATGATATGCAGCTATTATGAATGTATGGATGGGTGGAATGAAATGAAATGCAATATATACATATGCGATGAGATGACGATCCATAGTGCTTTATTTTTCATCATTGAGCTTTAAAATGTTGTAAGAAAATACAAGCAACTTGACATAAAGATTCAAGATGACTAGAGTATTTCTTACATGGATTTGATATAGCAAGTTAATACAAGCAACTTGATATAATGGATCAAGTTGACCTGAGTATTGCTTGCAAAATAGACAAGGATTATCTCCTTTCATGTATGACTTGGATCGTCCTCCTTGATCTTAGGCTGATCATATCCTAAGACAAGTGCATACCGTAATAAGAGATAAAACCTTTATCTAGTTTGGATGAGGTAGGAGGAACCAAAGAAAGAGAATTGTACCTGCAAATAAAC
Organism: Cryptomeria japonica; assembly: GCF_030272615.1. NCBI lineage: Eukaryota > Viridiplantae > Streptophyta > Pinopsida > Cupressales > Cupressaceae > Cryptomeria > Cryptomeria japonica. The sequence goes on from NC_081414.1 coordinate 851,438,609, forward strand.
AATATATACATAAAGAATAAAGAATATGGATCCTTGGTAATGGTTCATGCTCATATGGTCGAGGTATATGCTGTAGTCAACAAGCCATAGTGATCTATGACTGTATTTTTGCCTATGATCACATAGCTTAGTGAACTTCCCACGTAGACACCATTAGTACATGCCCCAGAACTTCATCGGAATAATGCACCGAAGATACACAAACAATGCTGTAGGAACCTGATATAAATAACTAGTCCATAAATCAACCAAGTATTTGATAGCGTAAACAGAATATTCTTGTCAAAGAAAATGTCATCTTGTCTTTGTTTTGGTAAGGAAGGATGCATCCTTGTTGAAGATAGTTTTGAGTGTTGATGTTGATTGTGTGGTCGATTGATAAGTGGTCATTTTGTGGAGTATATCACAATGTTTGTTTGGTATCTGCGCGGATGAGTATGTACAATGTGTTGCCATGTTTTTGATTGATTTTCGATGGTTCTTTCAATGTTTTGGATTTTGTGAAACATTTTTTAATGTTTTTGGATTTTGTGAGACATTTTTGAATGTTTTTGGATTTTTGTGAGACATTTTTGAATGTTTTTGCCAATGAATCACGAGTAATGTAGAATCCACTTCCATCAACTAGATTGAGAGGGTATTGCCCCCAAGTGTAGACATGACTATGAAAAAGTGGGATGCAAGATGCATGAAGTACTATCTTTGATTACAGATCAAATAACAAGCCATGGTTTAGATGGATGGATGTGTGGATGCATGAATGTGATTGCAACGAATCTAAAAGATACTGGAGCCATTGTCTTTATGAGTGGCACCTGTTTGCCAGGTTTTCACCATCGCACTTACCCAAGGTGCCACCGAAGTGGTTGTTCACCATTTGGATGCATGATTTTTCTTTACTTTTTTGAATGTTTTTGTATTTCTTCAGGATATTTTTCTGAATTTTTTTGGTATTTTCTGGTATGCAGGGGAGCCTGATGCTCTATACAGCTTAGGTATAAAACCATTTTAGGTGCATGCTATTGATTGGATCTACGAGCGGTTCTCCTTCTGATGTAGCCAACTGATATGCCTCGGACCCGAACACAGTAGTGACAACATATGGGCCCAACTAGTTTGATTCAAACTTTCCCTGATGTTCTTTGTTTGGTTGGTTGCAAGGATTCTCTCGTAGAACAAGATCACCTACCTCATATGTATGAGATCTAACTCGGTGATTGTAGCTTCTACTCATGCGCTGTTGATAGGCTTTGAGGTGATTGTATGTAGCTTGTTGTTTCTCATCAAGTAACTCTAAGTCTTGAAGACAGGATACTCTGTAGGCTTCGTCATCGATGAGATTGTGCAAGGAAACCCATAATGATGGTATCTTGACCTCAATAGGCAAAATAGCTTCTTCACCATAGACTAATGAATAAGGAGTTGCACCTGTAGGGGTTTGAATGCTAGTTCAATATGCCCATAGTGCCGGATTTAGTTGAACATGCCAGTCACGACCAGCATCATTGATTGTCTTCTTTAGGATCCTCAATATGTTTTTATTGGATGCTTCGGCTTGACCATTGCCTTGTGGGTAATAGGGAGTGGAAAAGCGGTGTTGGATATGAAATTTCTCACAAAGTTCGTAGACATCCTAATTTTTGAAAGGAAGACCGTTATCTGTGATGATGGACATGGGTACACCATACCGGCAGATGATGTAGTTGAGGATGAATGAGGCGATCTACTTGCCGGTGACTTGGGTAAGTGGAACAGCTTCGATCCACTTTGTGAAATATTCGGTGGCGGTAATAATGAATTTATGGCCATTGGATGAAGATGGATGGATTTTACCCACAAGGTCAAGACCCCATTGATAGAAAGGCCATGGTGTCATGATTGGTTGCAATTCCTAGGCTAGTGCATGTATCAGGTCGCCATGAACTTGACATTTCTTGCATTTTCTCACAAAGTAGTAGGAATCCTTTTCCATAGATGGCCAATAGTATCCATTGCACAGGAGTTTCTTGGCTAGTGATGGACCACTTGAGTGAGTCCCAAAAATTCCTTCATGTACCTCTTCCAAAGCCTTTGTTATCTCATCTTGTTCTAGACATCGAAGGAGAGTACCATCAAGACCACATCGGTATAGGGTTTCAGCAATAATGGTATATCGAGCAGTTTGGCGAATGAAGGTTTTACGTTGGTTATTTGATTGGTTGGGAGGAAGGTTGTGATCGCGGAGATAGGTGTAGAACTCACCGTACCATGGGGATTCAAAACTGACAAGGCAACATATCATCTTGGATTCAGGGATATCATAAGCGGGGATCCAAAGCTATTCTACCAAGAACTCGTAGCGTGTTGAATTTTGTGAAAGATCTAGGAGAGATGCAATGGTAGCCATAGCATTAGCAGCTCGATTATGATCTCTTAGTATCTGCTCAAAAGTGATAGTAGTAAATGATGTCTTTAGAGTGTCCACCATTTGCTTATATGGCATGAGTTTATCACCTTTGGTCTGATATTCATCTGTTGCTTGTCGAATGACTAGTTGGGAATCGCCATATACTTGCAGTTCTTGTAATTTCCATTGTACGGCTAACCTGAGTCCTGTGATCAAGGCCTCATACTTTGCTATGTTTTTTGTGCATGGAAATGTGAGCCTATAAGACTTTGGGATGCTATCACCCTGAGGTGTGATAAACAGAATGCCTGCCCCCGAGCCGTGCCTAGTGTATGAACCATCGAAATATAGTTTCCATGGTTGTGCTATTGTGATCATGAATATCTCTTCATCTGGAAAATTGGAAATGAGAGGATGATCGCCTATGAGTGGTGCATCGGCCAACTGATCTGCAATAACTTGACCTTTGATAGCTTTACGGTCCACGTACTCAATGTCAAATTCACTTAGAATCATCACCCATTTGGCCAAGCAGCCTGTCAATGCTGCTTTGTTAAGTAAATACTTGAGTGGATCAATCTTTGCAATGAGTTGTACTTTGTGTGTTAATAGACAGTGCCTCAGTTTAGTGGCTGCTAAGATTACTACTAAGCAAGCTCGCTCAATAGGTGTGTAATTGAGTTCATAGCCCACCAGTGTGCGAGAGATGTAGTAAACAACACACTCTTTTCCTTCTGCATTATGTTGTGCCAGTAGTACACCCAATGCTGTACTGGTTGCTGAGATATAGAGTAACAACGGTCTACTTGGATCTAGTGGGATCAACAATGGTGGTTTCATGAGATAGTCTTTAAGTGTCTAAAATGCTTGCTGGCATCGGGCATCCCACTGAAAGCGGATGTTCTTATGTAGGAGGTGTGTGAATGGGTGACACTTATCAACCAGTTGTGCAATGAATCTTCGGATGGATTGAAGCCATCCTTGTAATGTCCTTAGCTGACTGATATTCTTTGGAGGTGGCATGTCCATGATTGCTTTTACCTTTGCTGGGTCGACCTCAATACCTTTGCTTGAGACAATGTATCCTAGAAGCTTCCCGGAGGTCACTCCAAAGACACATTTCTTTGGGTTGAGTCAAACATGGTATTGTTCCAGTCTATCAAAGATTTTATCTAAGATGTGGAGATGCCCTTCTCTGGTGAGTGATTTTGCTAGTAAGTCATCAACATAATCTTCCATCATGGTATGCATCATGTCATGGAAGATGGTGGTCATTGCTCTTTGATAGGTTGCTCCTGCATTCTTTAGACCGAAGGGCATTACATTCCAGCAATATGTGCCCCATGGACATGTGAAGGCTGTCTTATGTTGATCTTCTGGTGTGATCTTTATTTGATTGTATCTGAAAAAGCCATCCATGAGTGAAAGCATGGCATGTCCTGCTGTCAGATCCACTATGATGTCGATATTTGGTAGGGGGAAGTCATCTTTAGGACATGCCTTATTCAGATCTCTGAAGTCAGTACAAATGTGAATGCCCCCTTTTGGTTTGCTGATAGGCACAATGTTGGAGATCCATTCTGCATAATCAATTGGTCTAATGAATCCAACATCTAGGAGTTTCTTGAGTTCTATTTTGACTAGCACTGCAATCTGGGGATGCATCTTACGAAGCTTCTACTTGACAGGTTTGGCTCCTTCTGCTACACTGAGGTGATGCATGACTAAATCAGGATCAAGCCCAGGCATGTCTACATATGACCATGCAAAGTTGATCTGACGCTTCTGGAAGAACTCTATAAATTTAGGCTTTTCCTCTAGAGTGAGAAGAGATGCCAGATGTATGAGATGAGGATTTTCAGGAGTCCCACATTGTATTCTTTGGTTTCCTCGATGAGAATCGTTGATCATTCCTGTTGTGTACTAGCAGGGAGAGTGTCAAACCCTTCATCCTCAGGTGCCTTAGAGAGGTTTTCACCGTTGGATACGCTCTTTCTTTTTACTTTTGTCGGATCAGACAGTGCCACAGTGTGGTTTTCACTGGAAGATCCATGTTTCATTGTTATATTTTTGCAGCTGAAAGGTTTGGCATCCACCCCGAAGTATGCTACGCTATTAAGTTCAATGGCGAATCCAGCTTTGTGATCCCCGCTTGGTAGGTTATCCCTTAATTCCAAAAAGTCAATGATGGCCTCATCGTTTTGGAAGAAGTCAAGACATGGGGAATTTGGTTGGTTCCATTCGATGAGTTCAGGGTGAATAATGGGCATTACTTCATCGATTAGTTAATGTTCGTTAGAGGTATCAGTGAGGGTTAAGACGTTATGGTGAAGGTCGTTGATGGTACTCTCCCTATCAAAATCAGGCGTAGGATGAGATGTAGGGTCTGTGGAAGATGTTTCCAGTTCAGGAACCCAAGAAGTCTTTATCTATGCTTCTCCGTAAATAGGGATGTCTTTGCGGGGTGGAGGTATTGATGTATCCTCCTCATCTGAAGTGTTAAGCTATACAGAATCAAATTCCCACTCATGTGAGTCAGTCTCTGAGTCACTTTCCAGCATCCGATTACTATACCATACTGGGATGTCCTTTGAGTTAAACACTACAGGTGTGATCAGTTTATGTACCTTTGTAGTGATTGGTGTTGTAGGAAGGTCAATGGGGTTAAAGGATCTGGTACAAGAAGTATCGATAGTGTTGCCTTAGTGACTTCTGCGGGAACTGCTAGTACCATAGATGCTGCTGCGGGTTCTGATACAGTTACTGCTGCTAATGGTACTATGGATGTAATGGCTGCTGTGAATGGGATTACTGGTTTGATTGGTGGGATGATTGGTATTGTAGATGGTTGTGTTGGGTTTGTGAGCCTCGATGGGGTAGTCGGGATGGTGCTTGAGGCTGATTTAATGATGAAAGGTGTCCTTTTTGCAATAGGTTGACATAATGGTTTGCTGGGTTTTCCTTTGAATTTGAGTTTAGGAAAGATCTCTTTTTCAAAGCCTAGGCCTATATTACCTTTGGGCTTTAATTTTGGCAGCAGAGGTTCATGTCGTCCTTGTTTGCAATATCCTAAAGCACTCTGACCATCATACCCCATTCTTTGCATAATGAGGAGACCTTTGCCATACTGATTTGTAGGAAGTTTAACTTGTGGTAGATTAGTGGTGATGGGATCTTTATAGATCCATTCTGCTAAGTCCTCATCTTGGGTTTCTTCTTCTTGACTCTTTCCAAGGGTGAAAGGTGTCAAAGCACATGCTGGCATGATTAGTGGTTGCTGGAGTAACTGTTGTGGTTTACCATGTGTTCTAGGAGAAGTGGGCATCTGTCCCACACAAAAGAGTTGACTCTAGTTATATTCCCCGGGACCTTCCTCTGCTATTTTCATCTTAAGATTTTCTTTCTTTGGTATAGTGGTGTTCGAACTGGCAAGAGAGGCTAGACTTATATATGATGTGGAGGAAATGGCTTCTCTATTATTAGGAACAGTAATCTCTGGTTGATAGCTGATATTATGGCAAAATGCAAAGGGGTTTGCATTGCCCAAAATTGTGATCTCTACACCGTTATGTGGGAACTTGATACATTGATGGTAGGTAGATGGAACGGCTTGCATGGCATGTATCCAAGGTTTCCCTAATAATAGATTGTATGGCAGAGGAAGGTCTAGAACCTGACAGATGATGTGCTTTACCACAGGGCCCACGCGGATTGGTAGTACCACAGCTCCTTTGGATGAACACTCTACATCGTCATAGGCTTTGATTGTGATCTTCTTATGAGGATCCACTGATTCTACTGCATAGCCCAATGCTGTGACCAACTGTAGTGTACAAATGTTCAGGCCTACTCCATTATCGATCAAGACTCGCTTGATCCTGTGTTGGTTGATAAAGCCTTCAATGTGTAGCGAAGCGTTATGAGGTTGCTGGAAGGAAGAGTTGTCACTTTCGGAAAAAATGAGACAAAGTTATGACTTTAGACTTCCAACCATTGCTTGAAATTGGTTTGTATTCAGGTTTGCAGGGATTGACACCTCTTGGAGTGCTTGATCCAAGATAGTTTTATGAGATGGCGATAGATGCAAAAGCTCTAAAATGGATATAAGTGCAGGGGTTTTGTCTAATTGTTCCACAAGATTGTACTGCTTTGGAATGGAGGTGGTGCTTTGTGGAGCTTCCTTTATGGTAACTTTGTCGTGACGCGTAACAACATTGCAATTTGAGTTGGGATTTTTGAAGGTTATAGTTGCGACTTGTTCATTGGCATCATACACATGATTTACAGTGTAATTATACGCAGCCTGTGTATAATCAGTGGTATCAATGCCTCGCCTAGAAGTGGAAGGACCCCTTTGATCTTGTGATGGAAGTGGATTTTTGAACATCAGATGATCATTATTTGTTGTTTTTGGGTCATGTCCTTCAATTTCAATTTCTCCTCGATCAATAAGATCCTGAATGAGATCTTTCAATCGGTGACAATTACTTGTCTTGTGCCCTCTTCCTTGATGGAATTCATAGTGTTCAGTATCTCTCCACCATGCCAGTTTGACCTGAGGCTCATAGTTTGATAGTTTAGGTAGAGTGACCAAATTTTGAGAATTGAGTTGTCGCAATACTGTTTCAATGGGTTCCCCTAAGGGAGTGTATGTGCGTTTCCATTTTTGCTGACGAGGTCTAGGTTCATCGTGAGATGTGATGCGACCTTGATTAGAAGGAACATTTGTGTTGTTTTGAGGTGGAGGATTTTGTCCTACAAACTGAACCACAGGTTGTGCATTTTGGATAGTTCGGGCATCCACAACCCCATCGTTGACGATATTCTTGTTTTTATTCCAGAAGCTTGGTTTATCACTATTGAAGCGTGGGCGAGGACCATCTTTTGGTTCATTAAATATTTTGATGAGTCCTTTCTTGATGAGTGCCCATTCACATTTTAAACCCTTGGTGATCATATCATTAAAAGAGTCTGTGTCTTTGACGTCCAGGTGAAATTCCATTTCTTCATTTAAGTTGGAAATGAATATTTCCACTAGTTCTCATTCAAGTAACTGAAGAGAACATCTGCTAGACATTTGACGCCATCATTGCAGGAATACTAAGAATAGTTCACCTGGTTTTTGTTTGGTGTTGCACAGATCAGCCATGGTGATGTCGCGATCAATGTTATGAGAGTAATGAGTGAGGAATTTTTGGATAAGTTCCTCAAATGTTCTAATGCCACCTGGTAGTCGGGAAAACCATGATGTGGTTGTTCCTCCCAAGCTTTGGGGAAAAAGGCGCATTAGGTATGTGTCTTCATATGCTACTTCGAGACAAGCGGAATGAAATTCTCGGACATGATCGCGGGGATCCCCCTTTCCTCTATATTTTTCAAATTTGGGTGTTTTGAATCCTCGTGGAAAGGGTGGCACATAAAGATTCCTATCAAAAGGATAGGGACAGATGTCATTGAGTGAGAATTGATTGGTCTTGACACCACTGTGAAGTTGTTGGGCAAGATTCTCGACTTGTTGCCGCAACATCTCCATTTCATTTGGAGGAGGAGGTGGTGGGTTACCTCGGGGAATATTATATCTGATGGGATCTCTACCTCTTTCCTCTTCATGGAGACTTTGTCTTTCTGATGCTTGTCTTAATTGGGCAAGATCAAAGTCAGAGGGGAGTTTTGCTCCTTCTTGAGCGAGTCTTAAGAAGTGAGCATCTGCATTGCTCCTGAGTATTTCGTCAAAAAGTCTATTAAAGAGAGGGTTATGCTGAGCCCTTTCTATTGTTTTAGGAGTGGGAGTACTTGGGTTTTCTTCATCTGCATTTCCTCCAAGTGCTTCTTGAAATTCATTGAAATTTTCCTCTTCTTTTTGTTCCCTTTCTATTTCTCGTTGCCTGGACTGTGATCGGGTTTGGGCCATTTTGTTTCTAAGCTTTTTGTTGAAGTTGTGTGAAAATGATGATGAGTTTCTGTTGAAATGAGAGATTGATGGTTGGTGAATTGTGTTGCACGTGGATCTCTAGAACCTTTAAGGTGGATGTAACCAAAATTCCTTCTTTGAATTGCTTGTTTGTTTGATAAGTTTTGATGTGATAAGGTGTAGAGAAATCTGAGATGTGTTACTAATTTAACTACCTAGTAATGAGAGGATTCACTCATGAACTAGTTTTAACCTGCGTAGATGTGTCCCTTAGGATGAGCTTATCCTAGATGTAGAAACAATCTAAAAAGTGATGTGATGTGTTTGATTTCAAGCAATATTTAAAAGATAACTTGGGACAAGAACCTCTTAATGTTTTGAGAGTTGGGATGGATTGATGATGAAGTGATGATGTATGAGTGAGATGATGGATGAAAATGTTTTCAAGTTCAATAAAAACTTTGTCTTAGAAATGGGACAAACTCTATCTCTTCCCTTTCAGGTGTTGGTGGTATTTCTTGAGTTGTGTTGTATGTGATACAAATGTTTGGGAAGAAGTTGGGATTAATCTTTCCTCTTTGGTTTTTGTGATAACTCAGAGCTCTATATTGCATAAAAGCTCTACGGTTCAATGATTCGGAATCAAATTCGTTTGTTTTTCCTTGAAGGTAGAGACTCATGTGATGCATAAAGACTCTATGTGAGACAAAGATTTGTCTATTTATATAGAAGAATTTCCTCCTTTTGATCAAAGCCTTTGAGCTCAATGGTCTTCTTTTCAAGTTGATATTCTGATGATGCTTCTTCTTTCGCAAGATGTGAAGAATGGTCATAAAATTTGACTCTTTGTTGTTTGCACTTTGTTTTTGATGTGTTTGGTTGTTTTGAGAAATGTTTGGTTGGATGAATACTTTGTTTTTGGGATTGATTTTCTGATTTTTCTTTGACAAGAAAACAAAGCAAGCACACAAACACAAGAATGTTGCCCTCAAAGGCACAAATGAGTATGGGTCTAGATCAACCCAATCCTTGGACTTGTATATGACCCTTCCTTTAGATGTATTTTAAGGTGTATTTCCAAAGCCTGAAGTCAGCTCAATTTGTACTTGGTCTTTAAAACGAACACACTTCAAACACTTTTTATCCCTAAGGTCAAATGGCTAGTTGTGATAAATTTAGCCCACATCTTGATATTTCTTCGACTTTGGTAATACATACCTTATGAATCCCACCGTGGTAGGTAAGGATGTGATATACTAAGTCTTGCACGAGCATAACAAATAGATGATCCCTATGATGGGGGAGTCACCACTTTTATCAAGCCACAAGTCACTTTTCAAAAAGCTATGTTTCTACTCAAGGAAATAAGTATGGTGAGTATCTTGGGAGCAAAACCATCTATGCTCTTGCACTAAATTATATCGCAAATATCCTCAATCAATAGAATGGGTGGGCTACTATTTAAAGGTGTTTAGTCATGTTTGATGTTTTTGGATATAAGTTCATTTTGTAGTGACTCACTTAAGAGCCTTGTAACTGGTGGTGGGGCCCATTTGTCCTTTTGGCCGGTTACACTGTAGAACAGCTATACCCAAGGCTACAGCTTTCGCTCACACCTGATTTCTATAGCGGCTCGAAGGATTTACCGCTCGAGGTCATTCCCAAGAGTATCGATCCCTTGGTAGGCCTCTCTTAAAAAGATAAAATTTTGAATGTTACTAACACTTTTCTCTTGCACCTAGGACCACGAAAGCCAAGGGAGAGGATAGTGTGTGTTAGAAGTAGGACCACTCGACCAACTCTTTGCACAAGTGTGCCAAGCACAAAAAACACTGGTTCTTTTTAATCTGTCATTGCAATGTGATCTAAGTATTTGGAGATGTTGCTCCAACAGTCATGGTGTTCTTTTTAACTTCAAAGGCAAAATATTTTGTAAACTAGGAACTTTGAAATCCTAGTCAACTGAATTGAAAACACGTCTTGCTTGAAGTAAAATTGTTTTTGAGCTTGAAGGAAAAATGGCTTGTTCTTTTTAGATTGCCCAAAACAAAGTGTTGATTGTAAATTTCTTTTAAGTTGATGCAAGAAAATAAATTTTGTTTTGTTGATTTTAAGCACCAAAACGAATTTTGTTTCCTAACTTGCAAGAAATAAAGTTGTTTTGTATAAGTTTGTGGTTCTTTTTACCTTGGAACAGTGAAATTCTTTTTAAGAGCCCGAAACAAATGTGTGATTCTTTTTTAAAAGCCCAAATTTGAAATGTGAAGTTAATTTTAAACCAAAATAAAAAGTGAATTCATTTTTAAAACCAACATCAAAAACAAGTTAGTAAAAAATATAAATCTACTTTTTAATTTAATTTAAATCTGCACAAAAGAGAAAAATAGTTAGTAAAATCCGCCTATTTGGTGGGCTTCTACAAGCCTAATTTTTTTTTTTGGTTTTTTTTTTTTTTTGGTTACAAGGTGATTTGTACAACGTTCTGTTACAATAGCGCTAGTCTGCATTTGAACAGAGGTGGTATTTAACACAAACGCACTAAAAGAAAGGGAAAAACCGAGAAGGCAAAAGCACTGAAACAGGGTGAATAGCGCCAAAATAATGTCTAATGCACCAAAACAGTGTCAAAAACGCAACCTGTGTGACATTTTCAACATTCAAACATGTTATTGGTTAAAAAAAAAAGTTGATCTTTTTGGTGTTTGGATTCACGTCAGGTTCACCAAATGATGCTCTGCAAAAAGGATTAGAAAATCTGTTTGATGGCAACACACACAAGAGCACAAGAAACAAACATTAGTGTTAGCAACAAAAGATTATCCTAAATAGGCATATCAAGAGAGATATTAAGCATATAAACATAGAATAAAATAGCTAATCAAGATGCTCATAGTTGCTCCTCCCTTGTTCCTCTCCTCTCCAAGTCCCAAATGAGTGTAGCTCTCAGCTTTTAGCACTAGCCATGGATGCCATATGGAGATTCAAGATGGTTGAATATGATAAGTGAATGCTATGCAAGTGTAGATAGTGATGCTATGAGAAAGCTCTATGCTAATGCCAGTATAACAACAATACTCTAATGCTTCCTCCTTTGCTTGAGGAGAAGGGTTCTATTTATAGAAGAAAAGGGGAAATGAAGGGTTAAGATTGAGCAATCTTAACAAGGGTTAGGATTGAAAGATATTGAATCCATGTGAGACTTTCAACCCAATCCCATGTTGACAAGTGTCACCATGAGGAGGCTTGAGAGGAGAGATAAGGAGCATTAAATTCTTGAGGGGACATGATGGTTACCCTAGTCAAAGAAATAAATGCTTTGAAGAGACACATGGGTTACATGAGGGTTAAGCTAGGGGTCAAAGTCCTTAACCATGGGTGCAAGTGGAATTAACCATTAATGGTCATGTAAGAGTCATAAGTGGTTTGGAAGACTTTAGAGGTTAATTTGTTGAACACACAAAGCATTAATTGCTTTTCAAAGACTTTGGAGTCTTTGAGAAGTGACTCCAGTTTGCTTAGGAATGTGACAATATTTAGGGGATGGATTAGGTTAATTAGGAAAGGTTTAGAAGAATCTAGAAGGGGTTTTAGGCATGCAAGTGGGAAGAATTTTGGTATTTTCAATTAAAATAAAATCATTTATTTCAATTAAATGGTGTAATTTGCATTTGGATAAATAGTCAAATAAATATTAATTTATTTAAATGAGAAAAAGGAAGATAAAGCATTAAAATGCTTGAAGACTTTGAGGGAAACCATTAAAGGCTTGAAGACTTTAAGGGAAGCAATTAAAGTCTTAAGAAGACTTTAAGGGAAGCCATTAAGTTTGAAGACTTTAAGGGAAACCATTAAAGGCTTTAGAAGACTCTAAAAGGAAGCCATTAAGTTTGAAGACTTTAAGGGAAACCATTAAAGGTTTCAAGTGGGTGAGGATAAATAGGATTTTAAATAAATAATTTATTTAAAATAGTTGTGCAACTTGCTTTTGTAGGAAAATACAAGTGGCTGGAGGATAAAGGTGATTTAAATAAATTATTTATTTAAAATAATTGTGCAACTTGCATTTGTAGGAAAATACAAGTGGGTGGAGGATAAAGGTGATTTAAATAAATTATTTATTTAAAATGATTGTGCAACTTGCATTTGTAGATAAATGCAAGTGGGTAAAGGATAAAGGTGATTTAAATAAATGTTAATTTATTAAATGTGAGAGGTGGGATTTTGGGGGATTTAAATAAATATTAATTTATTTAAATGTGAGAGAATATTTAATTAAATAAATATGATTTATTTATTTAATTAATGGTCTGAATTTGGTTAAGTGAATTAAATCAAATAAATCAAATAATTTATTTAATTAATAGGAGAAGAGGGTTAAGATGAATTAATTAAATATTAATTTAATTAATTATTAATTGATGGTTAAATAATCGAATAAATACTAAGTATTCATTTAATTAAGTGGACAGATTTATGTGACTATAGTGTGCATTTTTGAATGGAGATCTTTATGAGGAAGTTTATATTTAGCAAATTGATGCTTTTTCACTTTCAGATGATACAAACATGGTTTGTAGGTTAAGGGAAGCTTTATATGGATTGAAACAGGCACCTAGAGCTTGGTGTGCAAGGTTGGATTAATATCTTTTGAAGCTTGGTTTTACTAAAGGTAATGCTGATAGTAATTTATATTATAAGGTCACTGATGATGATATACTGATTATTGATTTCTTTGTTGATGACATCATTTTTGGAGGTGAAGATAAGTTGTGCATGGAATTTTCTAAGAATATGGAGAAACAATTTGAAATGTCTATGATTGGGGAAATGAAATTTTTCTTAGGTTTGTAGATTACTCAGACTAACAAAGGTATTATTATCTGTCAAATAAGTATGCTAGGGAATTGTTGAAGAAATTTGGTATGGGAGATTCTAAACCAGTGAGTACTCCTGTATTTACAAGTGATAAATTGACAAGGAAAGATGTTTCCGCATCAGTAAATCCTATAAGATACAAATCTATGATTGGAAGTCTTCTTTATCTGACTCAGACTAGGCCTGATATAATGAATGTTGTTTGTATTACATCTAGATTTTAGAGTGATCCTAGAGAAAATCATGAAAGTGTAGTGAAAAGAATTTTAAGATACTTGCAAGGTACATCTAAATATAGTTTGTGGTACCCTAAGGATGATGACTTTACATTATGTGCATATATAGATACAAATTGGGCTGATGATGTTGATGACCAGAAAATTACTTCCAATGGAGCATTCTTTCTTGGAAAGAAATTGGTTTCATGGATCAGCAAGAAGCAATAATGCACTTCTTTATCTACTATTGAAGCTGAGTATGTTCTTTCTACTACTAACTTTACATAGGTTTTATGGATGAAGCAAATGTTGAAGGATATGAAAGTGCATTGCACTAGAGGGTAAGTTCACAATAATGGTTCCCACTTTCACCCACGAAGGAAAAATGAGATGGAAGGAAAAAACAATCGGAGGGGGTTTGGGTGAAGTGGGGGTGTTTGAACAAACTACCCTTTGGGGTTCGAGCGAACCCCCCACTTCACTCGAACCACCTATTTTGAGCAAAGCACCTTTAATGCTTATTTACGTCATTTTTTAATTATATTGGGGTGTTCGCTCGAACCCCCTTTCATTCAAAGCCCCGTAAAAAGGGGGGGCTTGCTCGAACCCTCCTTCGTTCGAACCCCTTTTTTTACACTTCTCTGAAGCTTTCTACATTTTTTTAAAGATTTTTGGCCTTCAAACCTCTGGTTGAAGGCTCAAGTGGAATCATCTTGACAAACCAAAATGTAGTATGGTATTCTGTGAAGCAAGATTTCCAATGACTATAATTTTATTACATATTGAGTTTATTAAGAACTTGTATTTTTTATTTTACCTAACATAGGTTTTTCACTACATATTAATTTCTCTATTCAACTCATGGGAAAAATAGTAAACTAATTCAAAACAATTCTGAAAAATATCTATGCCCTAGGTATTGATGTCTTCTTTCTGACAAAAAAAAAATTGAATTTCGATATATATAAAACAAGTTATGTGTTCAAACGTACACCTATGTCTAAAATATAATTAGTTAGACTTCAAAACTTAATAAAATGAAAAATATTCAACATATCACTATCAAACCAACTGCAAGCCCTAGATATTGATGTTATAAAACAAAATTTGAATGAATTAAGTTTTAATCATTTATAAAAAAAAATGTTATGCATTTCAGGAGGCACATCACTCTTTAAAAATGTAGTTTGTTGTAAAAAAATACTTTTCTATGGAGATGGAAAAATTTAAAAGAATCCTTCAAAAAAATTTGAAAAAAATACATAGAGAATCTAGAGACAAAATGCTACAAATCACTAATTTACATCATCTTCAAATTCTTAATAGTTTCAAAGTTATAGTTGTCGGAAGTTAAATATTATTTTAAAATTGTTCATCTCAATGTAAAAAGTGGCAAAAAAGTGGGAACCATTATTGTGAGTTCACTCTGGACCAGTAGTTATTCACTATAATAACTCTGCTACTATTGGCATATCAAAGAATCTGGTATTTCACTCTAAGACAAAGCACATTTCTATCAAGAATAACTTTTTGAAGGAGAAGGTGGAAGAAAATGAAGTTAGACATGTTTATGTGAACACTAAAGAGAAGATTGCATATATTTTCACTAAACCTTTTCCTAAAGAATCATTTTCGTACCTAAGAAATAGGTTAGGGGTTTTTTCTCCTCTGACAGAGAAATGATTGATGCTTTTTGGCATCAGTCCGGTATGTATTATTAGAAATATTATTCATACTGACACTAATGTGGGGATGCTACTACTCAGAGGGAGTAGTTAGCCTTGTGTTTCAGTGGTTTTTACTTTTTCTTTGATATTTTTTTCATATTTATGGCATTGATGTCAAAGGGGGAGAGATATTGATGTGAGAAACTTAATGAGTTGTATACATTAGGGGGAGAAATATATGTGTAATACAAAGCCTTACAAAGATATTATTCACAAGGGGAGTTTGGTCTTTATTTCAGAACTTAATTGCTCTATCTTTATATGGGAGATTGTTGGTTGTCTTCCATTGGGGGAGACTTGTTTGGCATTTCTTGGCACTTGGATGTTTTTCACATCTAGTGTTGCCATCAATGCCAAAGGGGGAGATTGTTGGCCATTTGGTGGAATTGATTATGTGTTGCATTAATGTTTTGTTTTTGATATCAACATGAGCTGTTTTGGATGCTTTATTGACACCCTTCTAGTCCCGATAGGTTGTGTGGTTTCTGGTTGGAAATGATGCGGTATGCTCCACTATGATTTGGTTATGGAATTGGCTTATTCATATTATTTATGTTCATATTCAGTAAGTTGGCTTTGGTTTGGTGATCGGATGCTATCCTATTTGCTTGGAAGCTTGGTTTATGGTTCTGGCGAGGGTTTCACCGAAAGAGCTTTGATGAAGATCTTTGATGATTCATAAGTGGTGTTGGTGCGGTTTTTGGTGGAGTTTCAGGATGCTAATGGTGATCATGCTCAAGACTTGACAAATTGGGATCATTGCATTAGCGTGTGGACCTATATTGGGTCCCGGTTGATCTAGGTTATGGACCAACTTAATGTAATGTGTGGATTAGATCTCTCGATGAGTTTTACAAATTTCTTATGAGTTGGATATTATTTGTTGGGTCTAAAGAAAACATGTTTTGTAATTATTTAATTGGTTTATTGTCTAGTGGTCGACCTTATTGTTTATGGTCGAGGGTTTGTATATATATGATATAAGATCTCATTGTAGGTCATGCTCATGGTATGGGAATGGATATATAATGTGAGAATAATGTAATATCATTTAGGCAGAGGATTTGGTTGATCATTGGAGATCGACTTGGTTTTATGTAAGAGGATTTAGTCATCCGGTATTTAGCTTAACCGAAACTGTACTGAGCCATAGGAGATGTTATCTTTGTAGTTCATTCATTTCTCTAGATTGTAGTCTAGATTTCTATGTAGTCAGTTAGACACCTTTTGTGATGAGCAGTGCGCTCTAGGCTATTGACCTTTGTGCAAGTGTAGGCCCCTCAGTTGTAATTCACATACTCGCTACAGAAGTATTATCTAACAATGGGTAGGCTTCCCACCGTGGTTTTTCTCTTTACCAGATTTTCCACATATAAATCTTGGTGTAGTGTGGATTTTATTTATTCTCTGATTATTATTTATGCTTAATTGGTTTATCTGTTATTCCAGTATTTGGTTTAAGAAATCTAGTATTAATGTTTTTAGTTTCGGTATTAAAGTTTTAATTTCTAATGGTTCTGGTAATCTATGACAACTGATTCACCCCTCCCCCCCTCTGAGTTGTATTTCGGTTATTTGAACTGTCTAACAATCAAAAATGTTATATGCAATGGCATGTAATAGGACAAAACCCTAACACACACAGAGGAATTCAAATGAATGTTGTAATGTTGCTCCAATGGATGAATGAAGAAGGCACATGAAGAAGAGGACTTGATGAATGCTTGAAGACATGAACTCTTGCTAAAGACATTTCGCTTGAATTTTGCCTATCGATTTTGTAATTCACCTATGCATGTATGGACCATTCATGTATATGCAAATGAGAGGACCAATTCCCTTTTATACATGCCTTAGAGGATTAATTCATCTTACCAAAGGTCGACATTGGGGAGATTTGAAATCCCAAAATGCAGATAGGAAAAGAGAGACCTATCTTGGGGCCACCCTAAGAGGGGGGCACAAAGGAACCACACCCCTATCCTATGCATAAAGAGGTGCCACATCCCTGTCCTGCCTATCTTGGGGCCTGGATAGGGTCCTGAGGCAGTCTCAAGGCTGAAAAGGGAGGAACTTGGGGTGAAGGTACAAAGAGGGGTCTTGACTGAGAGAGGAGATGTTGTTGCCAAGGTGAGGACCTAAAATATGGTTGAAATTGTGGGGGTTGCAATTTCATGATGCTACAAAGAGAAATTTTGATAATAAAAATTTTCATTCATAAAAAAATTATTGATTCTAGTTAGAATCAAGATCAACATGTAGATATTTATTTAATACTTTTGAAGTTGTAAGTTGGATGATAAAAAATAAAAAGGTAATGGTTGCATGATATAAAACATATGTTTTATACATGGTAGCTCTTCATGGATGTAATCAAGTAAAGTGGATACACATATAGTACTTTATTATTTGGCTTGAAATAAAAAAGTCATATGCATTGACAATTGTAGTAAAAATGAAATTTATTTGATCAAGCATCATATTTTTCATGCTCAATCAAATCAAATTAGAATACAATATATCTTTTCAAGAGGAATACTTGATGAAAAATGTGGACTCATAGAAAATGTTGATACATACAAGAATGTCGTCATTTCATTAACAAAGTTATGAGTATTTCAAAACCTGTACTTTTCTATAGAATATTAATAGGAATAATTACTCTAAAAAGTTGAGAGTTTAGAAGTATAGGACCCTATATAAAGTAATCAACATGTGGAAGAATGTTTGTAAAGTTTGGTAAATTTTGAATGTTTTCTAATCATGTCAAACCTCGCCATATTTTACATATCCTACATATTGTATGATTTTTCAATTTTTGTTCACACTACTTTGACTATTTTCTTTTTTTTATCATGTTTATCTTTTGCATGTTCATGTTACATGTAAAATTACTTTTGACATATTTGAAATTATTAATATGTGATTAATATGAAGTACAAGATTCATTATTGTATTAGAGAATGATTGAGTTTTATGCAAGTATTTTTATCCAAATAAAATTTCCATGGTGAAAATATTATTTTGATTAATAAAAGCGAGATAGGCCCGTACCATTACAAATCCGCGAAGCAACACCTGGGGTGCATGAGGGGTGTGTATCCAGTCAAAAACTCCTACTAAAACTTAGGAAAAACTAGTAGGGGCACCCAAGAACCAGCATAAAAAACTAAAAGACTAGCAAGAATAGAACCAACAACAAAATAGAAAGAACACAAAAACTAGAACAACCACCCATAAAAGGCACAAAGGAATGGCCAACTACATGGGGGAACTTTTATCCTGACAATCCTGGCATAAGATTAATACTTTATCAAAAATTGACACCTTTTTAGAAGACTTGAACCCAAAGCTAGAAGAAACCAGAGCCGAATCAAGGGTGGCTTTCACCATAGACTCTGAAGGACCAAAACCAACGATCATGGCCTCCACCCGCTTGCACTTCTTCTCTCTTATCCTATTGAGTTCATCCTTAATGGTCTGAATATCTTGTAGAGAGGAGTGGTGCAAATTAGTTGTATTCTTATTGGTCAAATTAAACACCTCAAATTTAGAATTGAGGGCCTCCTACGCATGACAAATTTCTTCCAAATCAACTTTCAGTCTGGTCAATTTTATTTTAGCATCCAAGTCATCAAATTTACCTTTCATCTTATCCCAGTTGTTTGCAATAATGATGAAATCATTGGCCACCTTCCAGACTCTTTCTTCATCCACACCCTTAACCTAGGTATTAGGCTTGGCTTCGGCTTCAGCAAGAACCTCCAACTTGTTGTTCTTCCTAATAGCAACATTCATCTGCTCGAATAACTAGTTGAGCATGCCAGCCTACCTTTGCACATCATCATGGATATCCTTTACAAGCTTGTTGAGGATAGTGATAGAGCTCAGGGGCTTAGTGGGGTGAGGATTTGTAGGCAGGGAGGGAAGGTTAGCATCATTTGCAACATTCTATGGTGAAAATATTGTTGGCCTAACATATTTATTGCATTTATCAATGTAGTATGATTAGCAACATTTTACCAACTATTTTGCAATTTTCTTACATTATTTAATATGTATTGTTTGTCTATAATGTATTGATCAATCAAGTGAAGTCTTTTACCATTCTATCTTCATATGTTATTAGAGCAGTTGTTTACACGTGACTTTAGGATGATAGTTGGTTGAAGAGAAATAAGACAATGCATTGAAGTCTGGTGTGGAGATGGCATTTGAGAGATGCAATGATCTCTTACTCACTGTTTGATTTGTAAAAGTCTATGTTATCTCTTGGAGTGTGAGTGAAATATTTAAAGGCATGGTGGAGATCTATAGATAGTAGCATTGTGATCCTTGTGTGCTAGATAGAAATTGTAATGGCATGAGAAGACCCAAAGGAACTTTTTTGTGTGTGTTGCAAGGAGATGATGATGAAAGGTAATTGAAGGAGTAAAGAGGCAACTATTTATTGTTTGTGAAATGTATGAAACTATAGAGGCTATATATCTGAATATCACCAAGTGCATTATGTTGCAACATAAGGAAGGTGGAAGTCAAAAAAGAGAAACATTTCATCTCCAAGTGTTGTTGTAGAGTCTTTTGATCTAGTAATCCATCAATGACATTATTCACATGTTTCACCATCAGTGATAAGTAATCCAACATTAAATGAAGTCCATATTGTATTTTCTTTGAATTTAATGTAATTTAATCATTATTTGTTGTAACATGTTCACCTGAATGTTCCATGCTAGCCATACAAGTGCTTCAATGCGTGACAACATAGAGGGTTCTCATATTCTGAAGATCACATCTCTGTACATCATTTTTGAATTTTTCCCTTTTCATAATTTATGGAGAAAATGTTACTTGAATTCCTTCAAATCATGACAATGGGCTTGCTTTTAGTTATGCTGCAGATTTTAAGATGGTTTTGAGGAAGGCCATTTTATCTCATTTCAACTTCCTAGTTTGAAAAATGGGCAGCGAATCATGTGACAAAGTTTTGTTTCTTAAAAATTATGGTAAGAAGCCTTATATTCTTGTTGGGTTAATTCAAGAGTTAATCATCTATGATTGACATGTTAGGCAACCACTAGACAACTTTGTTGTATATGGTGGTTATAAACAATAGAGAAAATTTGATGGTATGAGTTTTGGATAGAATTGAGAACAAGAATGAGGTAGTAATTGTTCAAAAAATCAGATTATATCTTTAGTTGCACTTGATATTGGATTTTGGAAGTGAATAATTTCTTATAAAGAGATTTTAGTACTACAAGTTAATACTGATTACTATTGTAATATGGAGATTGTGTATGATTGGTGATTTGTGATGAGGATTTATCCTAACAATTCATGAAGAATTGTTAGAATGGGAGAATTAGGGTAGGAGATGTTAATGTGGAACTATTGAAGGAACTCATTGTACAAGTTATAGGCCTAAATTGTGAAGGAGAGAAAGTCCCCAAGTAAAGAAAAAATTAGGTCTATCGGGTCTACATGGCACTTTTCTTGGAGCAAGGGCAACACCTGCAAAGACACCAGAATGAGTTTAGCTGGTAAGAACTTATGCCTCCTTGGGTTGTTCTTAGCTACCACCTCATTAAGTTGTGATACCCTTCTAGGTTTAGACATTGATTCTGTTTGGATGAACTCATGGTGAGTTATTTGGTTTTATATGTGGTTTGATGATGCTACATTCTATGATTATTTATCTTTATGACACTCTGTTATGATGTTAGAGTTAGATATATACCATGTTAATGTTATTGTTATGATGGATTATGATTATGTTTCTTTATGAATGTTATGTTAGGTGATTCATATTATTATATGCTTACTAACCTATGTACTAATGGATTTGGTTAGATTATGAGATGTGATTGATTATGATAGTTGAAATGTGTTGAGATTTGATTAATCTATTATGTATATTTTCTTGATTGTGGTGTGAGAGGATGATGTATTATCACTCTCTTAGGAGAGACTCATGATGTCATGATTCCTCTTCACTGATGTGTGTACACTTATTATATATATTATATTTGTAAATGGGTTCATTTTTTATGTAGGGTTGTAGGTGCATGGCATCGACTCCACCTAGTTTCACAGGTCTGAGCGTGCCTAAATAATCACAATGGTGGTTGTGAGAGATAGCATATTGACCCAATTGACCTAACCTAAAACCTTTTCTCTACAAAAGGGAAATAATCTTAGTCATGTGTTTACCTAATCGGAATGCTATTAAGGCAATATTTGATAACCTTGGTTGTGTATGTATGTGTTTGTGTAGATGATTTTTTTTTTTTTTTTTGTATTAATTATTATTTATAAATATTAATCATATGGTTTGTATTATTATTAATATGTATATCGTAGGTGCTAACATTTATGTGCATAATACATCATTTCCCTTTTATTAATGTTTTATGGGGCATTTATTGTAGTGGCTATTTTTAACAAAGTTTATTTGCATTTTCATTTATATTTTTACATTTAAATTTGTGTTTGGTGGAAAACCTTAATTCCTCAAATTAAACTTTGGATTAGTATTTTATAATTATTATTTCTTGAGTTTTGATTGGCTGAGTGGGTATTAAGAATTGTTGAATTTAATTAATCTTTTCGGAGTTGAGAGTTGGATTTTCCCATAATATGGTTGAGAGGATGATTATTATTCATTTTTTTGATTTTGGGGAAGAATTTCTTGAGAGAGGAATTCTTTGAAATTTTGGAGAGTTTTGGATTAAGATTTTGAATTGGATTTTTGGGAGATTGTGAGAGAGAGGATTTCAGGATTGGATTGTTGGATTGGATTGGATTGTTGAAAAATTTTAGATTGTTGGACTTGATTGTATATTGGATTTCTTTTATAGCAGATTGTCTGCAACTCTTGTCTTCTTCCATTTCAATCCTGTTTGCTCCTATTTGAGGTAGTTTTTCTATGTTTTTCTCTTGTTTATTTGAAATTGAAATGAAAGTAATGATTGGAAATATGTTGGATGTGTATTTAAATTCTATGTTCAATCCTGTAAATTAAGTTTTATGGCTTTGTGTTTGGTTTTTTGAAAAAGTGATTTTCCCTTCATCATTATAGATTTTTAAACAAACAATTATGGAAATTGAAATCTTTTAATATCTATATGATTTTATTTTCTCTATTTAAATTAGTTTTTATACATAAGATATAGAATTCTCAAATGGGTCTTGATTATTTTTTTGAAATTGAGTCATTTTAATGATCTAATGGATGGCCAAAGTCCGAGTTTCTAGAAAATTGTAGTTTTGTGACAAGGTCATTGAACAAGCCAACAAGGGTGCAAATAAGTCAAACAAGGGAAAAAATAAGGCTAAAAATGGTGAAAAACATTCCTAAGAAGGTGCAAGAAACCCTTACAGGTGCATGGGTGTTCTAGCTTTGAGTTTTTCAATTGTTTTGGGTGTTAGGTATCTTCTGGGGGCTCCAAATGCTGGGTTTGGGTTCGGGTTCTGATTATCTATAAAATTAAGTTCAAATGGACGATATTAGATTATTTTATGGATTTTTATAGTTCATTTACATTTTTGTGGTGCTATCTCATTGTATTCATTTATTAGATTGATTCTTACATGCTCTAGTGTGGATACATTGATATGAATGCTCTATGGATGCAATGTTCTTTCAAATCTCTGTTGTGAGACTTAATTGGTTATTGCTATGATTTTATTTATTTTTTATCCATGTTTCACCTTATAGTTATGCTTGGGTTTAAGTGGGCATAGTGTCATAAGGTAGAGTGGCTCTCCATGAAGATCAGGATCATAAGTGATTGCCAAGCAAACCCATTGGGAAAGTTGTTCTAACAAGTGATAACCTTTATTAATCAACATAGGGGTTTGGGTAGTATTTCACATTAAAAAGGGTAATGGTAATGTCCCACTCTTTTCTTTAGCACTTTTTTTAGTCTCATGATGAGTTGGAAAGGCCTGGAATGGCGAGATCAATTGTCTTGTCCTCACAAAAAGTATGTCGATTCCACATGAGTCTTATATGGGGGTCCGGATCAGAAGATACTACTAGGATAACCCAAGATGGGGGTCAGAATCTATGGAGACTACCACAACAACCTTTACTGAGGCTATGTGATGACACTCTTCCCTTGTGAGCACTAGTGTTCTACTCTTGTGTTGTAATTTGTAAGTCCTCTAGAGTTGTTCTTACTATGTTGTTCATCTTTGTGTTCCTTTCTTGTTGTTGTTATCTTATGGATGTAGGTAGTGGCCTTGTATTCCTTTAACCCTTTCTTTTTCTAGTGTAGGTCATGTGTCTGTCTCCTAGCACGGGGGTGGACCTTCAAGTTCCACATGGTAGGGCAATATTTGCCTACTTCCATCACGTATTTTTAACCTATTCATTGTGTGGATTGGTTTTTCTTCTCACTTTAGATGCTTCTCTTGAAAATAGTTACTATGTAGATCAGAGATAGATATATGCATTCTTTATATTGTCGCTATGTTATGTGGATATCAAATGTAATTATAATTATTGGACACTCTTACAAGGCATATGATGCAAACAATAATATAATTATGATGTAGTCTAAGTAAAATGATTGTAGGATTTATGTTAGCTATTTGTAATGATGTTACTATGTATAGTTTCGATAGCATATGTGTTAGTCATTTATTATTCATTTAAATAAATATAAGAACATTTTGATTTGGGGACCTAAATGAATCTAGACTTAAATATTAAATGATTGCAATTATTTTCTTAATATAGGAAAAATTGAATAGTAATGAATCTTTTAGAATATGTTAACTTGCTTACTATTAATCAATTTAAAATTAATGGTTAAGTTTTTAATAT
This sequence comes from Cryptomeria japonica, assembly GCF_030272615.1. NCBI lineage: Eukaryota > Viridiplantae > Streptophyta > Pinopsida > Cupressales > Cupressaceae > Cryptomeria > Cryptomeria japonica. The sequence continues at coordinate 851,462,559 of NC_081414.1, forward strand.
GTTAAATATAGTTTCATTTCATTTTTCTATGATTTGTTAAGGAACCTTAGATGATGGTTTAATTTTCTTTCTTTCCACTTGTTCATTTGAGTTCATAATATTATCTCCAATAAAACTTTGCATTAAAGTACACCCTAAGATTTTTTTTAAAAAATATATTTCTCTTCTTAGTCTAGTTAGTTAGGTTAGATCCTGTAGTGTTCATTGGTGAGGCATTACATCTGGTATCAGAGCCCAAGTTCTAACACTGGGTACTTTGGTTTCATATGAGCTCATTATGTTGTCCTAGTTTCCTAGACTCGTAAATGTGTGTGTTTCCTCTTTTATCTTCCTTGCTTAGCAAGGTTAAACTCTTTCTCTTGTGATGTCTTGTTTAGGAGGATGTTGTGTGAGGGTTATTCTAGAGGTCGAGTGGGTTGTCATAAGAATAATTTCCAAAACCATCCTTCTCATGATTCTCATGATGATACTCATGAGGAACAATGTTTTTTTAAGCATCAGAGTGTTTAAAGAAGTGGGGGTCAAAATAGTGGTCAATATGAGTCAAAGGGAACTCAATTACATCATTTACTTCACGACATCCTTAACCACTTAGGCCCTAGATAGGAGGATAATCAATAAGGAGAATCTAATCATTCTGAGCATCTTGAAAGGGAGAGAGAGAGGTATCCTAGGAGGAAAAATGATGTAGTATATTAGGAGGGTATTTTCGTAGGTCATATGAGGGACCTTTTGAGGTTTTTCCCTCTCACCTTTGATAGCTCTAGTAGTGGTTTGGGGATAGAGACATGATTGATAGATCTTGATAGGTGTTTTTCCATGCATTTGTGTGGTAGTAACACCAAGGCGAGGTGCATCATCATGCACCTTAGGGTATTTTCTTCCACATGCTAGCAGTTGGATGAACAAAAGCTGCATTTGAATATAGGCTTAGTATCTTGGGAGATGTTTTTTAGAGAGGTTTAGAGCCCAAATTTTATCATATCATTAGAGATAACATTATGCTAATGAGTTTCATGGATTGAGATAGATGGATATGACTGTAGAGTAGTATGAGCATAGATCCTTTGAGCTCAAACAGTATGAAGGCATTGGTGATGATGAGGCTATTTTCGTCCAAGATTTTGTTAGGGGTTTGAATGCCCATATTAGTGGGGAAGTTCAATTTTTCAAACCTAAGACCATGAAGGTGGTAGTGGAGAAGGCTTGTTTGGTGGAAGAAAACTTGGCCATGGCTCTTGGTGGTCAAATTGGTGTTCAGATTGGCAATATGGCTTCAAGAGGATTTGGGGATAGAGATAGTCAGTCTCAAGTAGTAGGTTCTTATAGGAACCATCCAAAAACTATTAAGGTTGGACAACAAAAGCGATCCCAAAAGAGAGAAGAATTCCCAGAATCATCATGGCAGTAGTTTCTAGTTTGGGAAGGATAGTAACTATCAGTAGGCCAAACAACATTACCCTAGTTAGCCTACATAGAGTGCACCTCAAGATTGTAGTAGGGGTAGTTATGAATAGTCCAATGCACCATTAGGAGGTAGAGGTTTTGATAGAGGTGGTTATTTTTCTTGTGGATAGTATAATCACATAGCTTTACAATTCCCTTAGAGATCAGCATGGGTAGCTAGTCAGAGTCAAGAAGAATCAAAGCCCACCAAAGGAGATGTAGGTAGATCATATAAGGTGTTTGCAATGGCTGATAACCTCTAGGAAAATCATCAAGGGACAATCATTGAGACTAAAATTATGTTGGGAGGTACTTCTATCTCTATATTATTTGATTTGGGTGCTTCAGATTCATTTATATCTTCTTCTATCATGGAGCAGTATGGGATTGTGTATGCTAAGCAAGTGGATAGGTTGTAGGTTGAGTTGGCTACCAGATTTTGTGTGGTCGTAGATTCCTATATGTCAAGTTGCGTGTTGGATTTAGGCCCTTTTCCTACCATAGTAGACCTTTGTATAATTCTTTTGGGGTCTTATGGAGTTGTTTTGGGTAAGGATTGGTTATATTCCCATCGTTCTTGTATTGCCTATTGTTAGAAGATAGTGTAGTGTATGGATAATTGTGGTAGGAAATTGGAGGTAGTAGGGATTCAAAGACCCATATTCCTTCACATGATTTCTTCTATGCAAGTTAAGTAGTACATGCATCAAGGGTGTCAGCTATAACTTAGATAAGGAGAGATGTTAGGAGTCTTCTTTGGATATCCACTTCCACTCTTCGAGAGTATGCATATATTTTCCCTAGTGATATTCTTGGTATGCTACCAAAGCATGTCATAGATTTTTGTATTGATCTTGTGCCAAGAGTGAAACCTATTTCTAGAGCTCCTTATCAGATGACCACTCAAGATTTGAGTGAGTTGATATTGTATCTATAGGATTTGTTGGCCAAGGGCTTTATTCGCAATAATGTTTCTCTGTGGGGAGCCCTAGTCATATTTGTGAAGAACAAGGATGGGTCCCTACATCTATGCATTGATTATAGACAATTGAATAAGGTGACAATTAAAAATCAACATTGATTACCCAGGATATATGATCTCTTTGATCAAATTAATGGGGGCAAGTAGTTCTCCAAGATTGACCTTAAGTTGGGATATCATCAACTTCATATCCATGAAGTAGATTTTAATCGGACATCCTTTCACCCTCATTATGGACAATACATGTTCACAGTGGTTCCATTAGGGTTGAGGATAGCACCCTCAACATTAATGAGTTTGATGAATGGTGTATTTCATACATATTTGGATTGGCTTGTACTTGTCTTCCTGTATGACATATTGGTATAATTTAGATTGATGGAGGAGCATGAGGATCATTTGTGACAGGTGTTGCAATTGAGGGATAATCAGCTCTATGCTAATTTGGCTAAGTGCAAATTTTTCAAGACTGAGGTGAAGTATCATGGACATGTAATTTAGAGAGAGGGTATTGTAGTAGATCCCTCTAAGATCAAAACTATTGTGGATTGGCCAGCACTAACATGTTTCAGAGGTTCGAAGTTTTATGGGGTTGGCTGGTTATTATCACCATATTTTTCAAGGTTTCTCTTATACATATAACCCCTTTACTTCTCTTCATAGGAGAGGGAAGAAATTTAGGTGTACAAAGAAGTGTGAGGTGGCCTTTTGTACTCTAAATTAACTTCTTGTTAGTGTACCTATTCTGGTAGTTCCTGATCCATCTTAAGACTTTATGGTGTTTATGGATGATTTTTCAGAGGGCTTAGGAGTAGTTCTTATGCCGGATGGTCACGTGTTCACTTATGAATCTCACAAAATCAAGCATCACAAGTTGAACTATCCTACTCATGATTTGGATTTGGTAGTTATGGTCCCTAATTTAGTGAGATGGCAACACTTTCTTTCAGGGTATTGGTTTGAGTTTCATAATGATCACTGCAATTTTTATTATATATTCACTCAACCAAACTTGAATGCCTAGCAATATCAATGGATGGAGTTTCTTTGTGAGTATGACTTTGATGTTAGGTATATTTAGGGAAAGGAGAATATGGTGGTAGATGCTTTGAGTTAGAGGTGACAAAAGTTTTTAGTGATGACCCTTGGTGTGGATTTGAGGGGAACAATTCTTGGAGCACCACAAAGGGATATGTGGTATTAGGAGGTTAGAGTTGAGGTAGAGGTTGGGAGGCCATTGGAGGGAAAAAACTTTGGTTATGTTCTCGGGGTAGATGGTCTTCTTCAGCATCTTGGGTAGATTTATGTTCCACTTTTGGATGGACTTCCCACATTGATTATGATAGAGGTCCATCATGCACCTTTCTCAACACATCTAGGTGTCAAGAAGACGTTTGCATATCTGTGACAACTATATCACTGGTCACGGATGAAGCGTGACATTGCAGATTTTGTATCTAGATGTCTAGAGTGCCAGAGACTTAAGGCAAAACATTAACATTCAATAAGGTTACTTTAGTCAAACCTTATTCTGAAGTGGAAGTGGGATGTTGTTTCGATGGACTTCATTGTTGGTTTGTCAATTTATTCTCATAGACATGATTTTATCATGTTCACTATTGATAGATTGAACAAGATAGCAGATGTTTCTCCAATGCGGTCTTCCTACACAACATCAATGGTAGCTCAAGTATTCATGGAGGATATTATGAAGTTACAAAGGATTTCTCATCAGATCATATCAGATAGAGATCCTGTCTTTACATAAGATTTGTGGACATCACTTCAACATGCCTTGGGGTAGATGAAATTTAGTTCAACCTACCATCTACAGACAAATGGGTAGACAAAGAGGGTTAAGTAGGTTTTGGAGGACATTTTTTGTATGTACGTTATGGATCAGCAGTCTTGATAGGAGGACTACCTGTACCTCATATTTTTCTTATAGTAATGGGTATTATATATGATGAAAAGTGGATAGTGAAATCAACAATATTGAAAGACTAACAAGGATAAACCACCAAACCCTAGCCTAACAATGAAACATATCCACCATACACAAATGAAGATACCTAAGACCATGCAAATAAACAAAATAAACCAAATATACTATTCACATGTCAAGTAGGGTTTCAATCTCCATTTCTTCCTATCTCCATTGATCTTATTTGATATATTTTCTCTCAAATTTTATGTGTGCACAGGAGCTCAACAAAGAATGGAAATATGGTTGATCACTTGATCGCAAGAAGCATTTATTGCATAAGATCGATTAGACAATTAGATGATTAGATGATTAGATGATTAGGGTTAGATGATTAGGGCTGATAATGAAGGAAGTATCCTTTTATATAGAGAACACTGTAAGAAATGGAGGGATAAGATTAAGAGGTGTAAAGATAAATGGTCGGCTAGGATTAAAGGGTAGGTAGAGGAAATAATTAAATGATAAAGTGGGTAGGTAGGAGAGGAATTAAGAGATGAGTGGCATGTGTCATGGGTAGAAAAGGATAATGAATTAATAGAGGAAGTGGTATCAATTAAATAAATAGAGTATTTATTTGAATGAGAAATGGATTAGAAGAAGATTAATGAATTAATTCAATAAATAAAGATTTATTTAATTAATTGAAGACTTAGGATAAAATAATTAAATAAATGAAAATATTTATTTAATTAGTTAGGACAATTTTAGGTGTCTACATTTTGCCCCTCTTTGAGACAATGTCGCTTGTCGTGTTGTCTCAAAGAGGATAAACTAATACAAAGTTGCCCCAAGATATAATTATATGTCCCCTCAAGAGATTGGATGGAAATGTTTGAAAAGATCATGTTAGCACATATCTTTACAAAATACTTTGTGCTATAACAAATGCCATTTTTCTTATCATTCGAGCAATTACTGCAGGTGTTTTATATGCAAGAGCATACTGAAGAAAATTGAGCTATCCAAAGATTTACTAGCATTGCCAAGACCCCCAAACCTGCGCATACAGAATGGTGGAAAATGCTTTGGAAACTTTCAAGTGTGTTGTGCTAGCAAAGGGAAAGCCTTTATCCCACATTGTTTGTGGGATAAGATCGTTTATTGTTTAAGTTCAAAATGGCCCGTATGATAACTGTCGAAAGATAAAAGGCATTTTGGCATGAAGAAGGTTGAAGCTGGTGGACCACACACATGTGTGTTTCCTGAGGAAACCAAAGTTTGAGTGATCAGACGGTGATCGCGAAGGATTTGACGGCCATCTCTATGTCGCAAGGTAGAGATGCACACTAGTATAAATCCACGACTTGGCGACTAAGCATGTGTGGAAAAGGGGAGGTTAGTGAGCTCACAAGTTCGAAGTGGATCAACGGTCATTGCTATACTGTAAGATGGAGTTGCATGACCTATATCACCCGCAATATAGCGACTGCCAAGGTGGCAGATGAGGTGTCATCCCGATAGATATGCAAGCGAATCAGGATGTGCCACATGGTAGAGTGCAAAAGAAGAAGCCAGGTCTAGTGGAGGATGAAATGGCAAGATAGATGGTGTCCAGGGATAGTCAAGGTGGATCCACGGGAAAACCAAAAAGGGACATGTAACACGGAAAGACAAAGAAAAGAAAGAGCCACTCAAGTAGGGTTAAAGGCCAAGTAGATGAGGATGATCGGACGGTCGGATGAATTGATCCAATGGTGGTCACTATACTGCAATCAGAAGGTGCTCAATGTATATTCACCATGACATGGCGACTGAGTGGTGGGGCCCACTAAGGAATCAATTCAAAAGACCAAATTCTAGCAGTGAGTCTGGTCATCCTGAGGTGGCATGATAAAGATCCCAGAGCCAATCAAAAGAAGACATGTGGCAGAGTGCAAAGGGAGGCAGATCAGGAAAAGGACGAGTGGATTAAGGAAGTTGGACAAAGGTTAAGGGGCGATCTGGTTAAAAGAGATCCAACGTCTGTTTCTATACTGCAATGGAAAACTTCTCGTCAGTTACCCATCACGACTTGGTGACTAACTGCTAGCGGCAAGTGGTAGAATGAGATAGTTAAGGCAAACAGTTGAAGTGAAACAGTCCTGAGGTACTAATCTCATCAAACAAACTTGGGTTGTGATAGGTATCAAAAGAGACACACCAAAAGCAGTGGTTTCATCAACATGAGGTTCATTGAAGAAATCAGACATGGTCCCATCGAAAATAAAAGGTATCGATGAAACTGTAGAATCGATAAGACCTGGGAACAATTCATCGATCAGGAAGTTTGGCTAAAAGATAAAGGGTGATCCGCCAATGAACCAGAAGAGGATACGTGGCACGTATGGATGCGCAGCAAAGGGGATAATTACTAAAAATAATAAAAGGGAAGTATATTCTCAGCTATATGTTATTTAAAAGTGTATTAAAAATAAAATTTATTTATATATAAATGAATGCCTTGAATATACATCTTAGGGTAAAGTATTGCTTTTTATATAAATGGATGTTATATTCATAGAATTATTTTCTTAAAATATAAATACTTTGGTTTTACTGGACTATTTTAAACCAGTATTTATACGAAGATAATTGACTTTTCAAAATCTAAGGTGGAGTATACCTAATTTTCAAACCAAGGAATTTGATTGGCTTATCTTTGTGTGCAGAAAATAATGAGAAGATAATGAATACTTGCTGAGCAATTTTATCGAGGCAAAGAATACAAGACACATTATTAAAGCATCATTTAGTATTTTTTGGGTTCTCATTTGTAATTATTTACCAAACGGTGTGTCCTTTGGAAGAAAACTATCTGTAACTCCCTTATGTGTATGAAAGGGTGTGTCCTTTCGTATATGTCTTTTGATTTACATACTTATAGGGAGTCATTTTTTATTTAAAAAGGAGAAGTGATAAAAAGGACATAAAGTTGTAGCAATTGAATATCATTCTGTATCAGAGAAGTCTATGGGAAGAAGAAGTATCATTTTGTGTAAACAATCTGTAATGAAGTATTTACAAGTGTATCTTATGTATGCAACTATTTCCTAAAGATTAATATAAAGGTTCATTGTCTCTTTTTCCAAATATTGTGTACACTTTTGTGTTGATGAGTTATCTTTGTCCTCTTGATAAATTTGTTCATAGATTTTCTATGATGTGAACCACATGTCATTGCATTAAATGAAAGATTGAGTTCTTATTGTTTGTTTAATGCATACTGAACTTTCATAGTTGATGAGAAATTGTCTCTTGAGTTGATAAGATATTTTGTCCATAGAGTGTCATATATATCCCCAGATAGAGGCACTGGTTTGTTATTGATCTTTTAAGGTTTTGATCTATATGCATTCAAGGTCCTTGATAAAGAAACATTCTTCCCAAATCCTATATGAACTGATCTATGTAGATTATATTTAAGTCCTGAAAGCAATCTCATTTTCAATATACATTCACAATCATTTCTTTTCAAAGCATTCAGTTAAAGCACATAATGAAGAATAGTTGCGAAACAATAATTTGCTAGTTGTGTAAACTTGCTAAAAGGTTTAAATCCACTATAAATAACCTCTTTTTGTGCTTAGGAGGAAAAGGAATACCCACCTATGTTCAGTGGAGCCTAAAGTGTAGACGGATTTGGTCTTTGACCATCATTGTTCGTTGGCCAAGGCCGATTGGACTACTTAAGGATTTGGCAAGTCTTTTGGTTTTCAAATCTATGGTTTTGGGCACCAACAGATTGGTGACTCTGTTGGGGAGTTTTCATACATAGTTTGACATTCACTTAGAAGCTCTGGTGTTTTTTCATTGAAGATTTGATAAGTTTTGTTTTCCCCATCCGAGTCACACAATAGATTGGCGACTCTACTAGGGAGTTGTCATACATAGTTTGACATTCACCTAAAAGCTCTGGTATTTTTCATTGAAGATTTGATAAGTTTTGTTTTCCCCATCCGATTCACACAATAGATTGGTGACTCTGCTGGGGAACTATCACACAAAGTTTTCAAAATCTTTGGTATTTTGTTTCAGAATCTACTAGAGGAGAGACCCCAGAAGATCAGTTAAGTTGGTACTATTTCATCATAGGAGGTGGCGACTCTACCTAATAAGAAGTTTTATTTCAATTGGTGACTATACTAAGGGAAGAGACCTAAAGGGAGATGAAAAATTTCCTTTTTGAAAATGTTTCAAAGAAAGCCTTTTATTCCAGATGGCATCAGGCCATTGGATCTCAGGGGCTTTCAATGTATTCCAAACAAGTTGATCCCTAAGCTTTCACAACTTATACCAAAATTCCATGGGGAATATGATGAATCAACAATTGATCATTTTGATGTATTTTATGCATTTATAAAAGATTATGGGGTTTATGCAGAAGATTATGTGATGAAATTATTTGTCAGGACTTTGAAGGAAAATTCAATAGAATCTTATTAATCACTTCCTACACATAGCATCTCATCATGGAGGGAGTTGGAGCAATAGTTTCTTAATGTGTTTTATGATGCAAGTGAAGAGGGAAGTATGAGCTATGAGCCAGAGGAGGACCAACAATATATAATAGAAGCAGAAGTCTGTACTTCTCATTTGGATGAATTTATTGATATAGAAAAATAGGAAGATGAATCTACAACACAATTATTTATGAGGATGTTCAATATATACACAAAATAACCTTCAAACATCAAGCCCCCATTTTCAAGAAAAATGCATGAGTTGGGGATTTATCATGATCCTCAGATAAGGCTTCTACTTGAGATTTTATATGAAAACATGTTAGAGAAAGAATCTGATGATAAAGAAGAAATTATGGATTTAAGCATGGAAGAATTCATATGTGTAGGTATAGACATAAATAATAAAGAGGAAACATTCCTCGGTCTAGAAGAATTTTTGTGTTTGTTAGATAAAGAATATGAACGATATGTTCAGAAGAATGATCCTAATTTTTTTCATAATAAGCACAGTAATGGATTAGGGCACATTCAGGGTCTAATTGATGAAGAAAATGATGATTCCCAAGAAAATAATACATCAAAGGAATACTTACATAGTGAGGAGTGTAATAGGAAATGTGTCCTTGAAAATCCTTTTGAAATTTTTTCAAATCCTCAGTATCATGAAACTCCACATGAATGTAAGGAAATGATTTTTTGTGAATCATTTTTTAGTCCCTCTAGTGAAATTATTGACTATCCAAGAAGTGAAGGCAAAATAGATTTACATTCAGTATACAGACATGAAGAAACTTCAGCAAATAGCATTTATGAAGATATTGTTCCTGAAAATAAAACATGTGATGGACTCCAGGATGATAAAACATTTGAAGAGGATGTGACAATAATCAATTTCCTAAATGATTTTACTATGCTGGATAATAATCTTAATGAAAAAATGTATGTAGTGGAAGGGACTTCACTGAATGACGACATTGTTGAAGAGAATGATGACTCTCAGGAAAATTCCCATGAAGGTATACCAAACATTTCTGTGTTTTTGGGTCCATTATTTGAGAAGGATATAGGAGAAGGTATATCCCGAAGTAATGTTTTAGAGACTATGAGAGAAAAGGAAATAATATATGAGACGGCAAATGTGATACCTCAGCACAACGTTGTTAAAAATGATATGTATCCAAAGTCTCTTTGTGAGAAGGGTAAAATATTTCCAAAGCATAGGGAAATAGAAAATATGTTTGAAGGTGATATTTGTTCAAGTTCTCATTTTGATAAAATCACATGTGATAAAGATTCCTTTGTGTGCCCTAATTTACCAATTAAGAAAAATGAAATATCTTTTCAAAGTAAGGAGGTGGTAAAAATGAACAATATGGGACATAATCTCAAAGGGATAAATAGTTTGAATTATTGTAATAGGGGTTGTGTTAATTCAAATATGGATATTGCATTGGGAGGCTCAAATATGTTTCAAGAAAGAACAAGTAGACTAAATTTTATTTTTCCTCAAAAGAATGTAGCTTATGTATGCAACTATTTCCTGAAGATTAATATACAACATTCATTGTCTCTTTTTCCAAATATTGTGTACACTTTTGTGTTGATGAGTTATCTTTGTCCTCTTGATAAATCTGTTCATAGATTTGCTATGATGTGAATCACATGTCATTGCATTAAGTGAAAGATTGAGTTCTTATTGTTTGTGTAACACATACTGAACTTTCATAGTTGATGAGAAATTGTCTCTTGAGTTGATAAGATATTTTGTCCATAGAGTGTCATATATATCCCTAATTAGAGGCACTACTCTATTATTGATCTTTTAAGGTTTTGATCTGTATGCATTCAAGGTCCTTGACAGAGAAACATTCTTCCCAAATCCTATATGAATTGATCTATGCAGATTATATTTAAGTCCTGAAAGCAATCTCATTTTCAATATACATTCACAATCATTTCTTTTCAGAGCATTCAGTTAAAGCACATAATAAAGCATAGTTGCAGAACAATAATTTGCCAGTTGTGTAAACTTGCTAAAAGGTTTAAATCCACTATAAATAACCTCTTTTTGTTCTTGAGAGGAAAAGGAACACCCACCTAGGTTCAGTGGAGCCTAAAGTGCAGAAGGATTTGGTCTTTAACCATCCCTGTTCGTTGGCCAAGGCCAATTGGACTACTTAAGGATTCGGCAAGTCTTTTGGTTTCCTAATTTGTGGTTTCGGGCACCAACATATCATAGACAATCTCTCGATAAGAAATAAAGGCTAGACATGACCGACAAGATAGGGTGACAAGGTCACGCAGGGAAAAGACTGACTCAAGAGGAATCAAAAAAATCGTGTCTACGTCTTAAGAGGCCAAAATTGATAGTTTTGTGATGAACATACGCTATCAATTGGATAAGCTACTTAGAGGATTCACTCAAATAGGTTCCCTAGGGAAGACAAACTAGAAATAAGGCTAGAATTGACAATTCAGTGATAAACATACATTGCCAATTGGATAAGCCATTGAGAGGATGTTGGCATTCTATAATCTTATGAGAATAGTTGATGTTGTCATTGATGGCAACCAATTGGCAACCCACCAGTAGTTACTGACACTAGCAATAGACTTCTACATTCACCGACAGACACTTCACTGGCAATGGCAATAATGGATACCGGCACTCAAGCCGACATGGAATAAACTTTTTTTTACTGTTTTTATATTGTAATTATCTTTTGTAAAATCCAACATGGAATATTGTGAAAGACTCATATATATCTATGAGATCTTATAGGTCATTTTGTATGTAGTATATGAGAGAGGATGATACATGCTAGTTGATATTTTTGTATAAGGTGATATAGTTGACAACGAAGGTTTTGGTAATGGACTGAGCTTAAACCGGTACTGAACCTGGCATAGTTGATGCTGATCTTAAGCAGTACATTGTATTGGATTTTGATAATCCATTTTGTAAGTCAGTGAGACCTCTATTTTGTGATTGAGCAGTGAGCTCTAGGCTACTATATTTATTCATTGGCCAGTGAGTGAATATTGTGGGTCACAAATCCCACCGAGGTTTTTCCCATACCGGGTTTCCTTGTTAAATATCTTGTGTTATGGTGTGTTTCTATGATGTCTCTATTATTCTTGTTTACTGTATTAATTCTTATTTAATGGTACATTGTTTTGGGATGCAAAGTTCTTAATAAGGTTAAACCTTTTGCTAACCGGTTAGACACTGATTCACCCCCCCCCCCCCCCCTCTCAGTGTCTTTGGGACTATCATTGATTCTAACAATTGGTATCAGAGCTTGGTCCTCTATTTTCAAAAGCCTAACAGCTTGAGGAAGATTCTTACACCGGTCCAAATGGAGAACTTAAGGAAACAATTGGAAGGAACTCTTGTAGATTATTATGTAGAAAAAGTGAAGAACATTAGTTTGGAGGAAGAACTTAAAACTACTCAAGAATTCCTTTTGGCACTTCAAAATAACCTGGTTATTGCAAAGAACAAAAGAAAAGAACTTCATATGCAGATGAAGAATGAGGATGATGAAAAAGAAACTCTTAGAGAACTTGCAAACAAGTTGAGACAAGAAAACAATACTATGAAGAATGAAATGCAAGATATGACTATAAGGTTTTGTAAAGACATTGAAGACAGAAAGAAAAATGAAGATGACTTGACTAGAAGACTCAATGATGCTAAAAATGAAAATCTAGAACTTAGCCTGAAAATCATATGTTGAAGACAGATCTAATTCACATTCAATATGATAAAACTGAGCTTATGAGACAAAAGAAAATTCTAGAAAATGAGTTGGCTACTGCAAATCAACACAAAGAGAAATTCAAGAAAAGTTCAGAGGAACTTGATGACATGCTGAAAAGTCAGAAACCTAATGGAGATACAAATGGACTTGGATTTGAAGTTGGAGAAAGTTCTGGTACTGCAAACAATCTAGATCAGAACAAACTGGTAAGATAACCTAGTGCTTACAAGTTTAATGGCAAATGTTTCAATTGCAACAAATATGGTCATAAAGCAAATCAATGTAGATTTAGAAACAATTAGAATATTAATGCACCCACTAGTCAATGTTCCAAATGCAACAAAGTTGGTCATAATTCCGAAAATTACAGAATGAATGTGAAATGTTATGTTTGTGGAAGATATGGACACTTATCTAATCAATGCAGAACACAAACTGACATAGGATATGGAAAGGCTATTCAGAGGAATAATGTGATGTGTTATGCTTGCAACAAAATTTGACATATTGCAAAATTTTGTGGAAGCAAGACCTCACCGGCGAATAATAAAGGATCTAGTTTGAAAGGCAAAGAAAAGGCAGATGAGATAAAGAAAGAATTTTCAAAATAGTGGGTTAGGAAGAGAGATCAGAATGTTGATGAGACTATCTCTATACTGGTAGCACAGAGTAAACCTCCACTGGGAAGAGAATCTTCATCCAACTAAGAAGTAACCCTTTGGGGGTATTGCAGCAAATTGAAAATCATGCAGATTACCCTTGGTCGATGGTGAGAAGATAGATTTCATCTTTACTGGCAGATGTGTTAAGTTTTCACTTAATCGATGAACATTTAATGTGGTTGGTAACAGAAAAATCATTATAAATCATCCTATTTCTCTCATTTTTGATTCACCGAGCATTCAAATTAGCAGAGAGTGCGAAAAAAGAGCAAAGGCATTCAAGGTGAAGGTGCAGAGTGATTTCTTTCAAGCATTCAGAATACTTTAAGGCAGCTAAAGATATTTTTCAATGGCTTCTTCTTTTGCTCCTAAATTTATTCAAAGCCCTACTATTGTGGAAAATGTGAAACACCCTAGGCCCATATTTAAAATAATTCCTGAAGTAGCTAAGCAAGATGATTCCATAGGATCATTTTCAAAAATTCCTAAAGGTGTAGCTTATGCTAAAGACCCTAGGATGTATATTCATTACAATATAGAAGAATTGGGTTCTGAAGAGTTGATGAAAATGTATACTAAGGTAATTTGTGATGAACATGGCATGGTTAAACCTGAGCACAAGATTGTAGAAACTCTAGGTTTTGTGGAAATATTGAACATTCCCCAATTTCTGGAAGAAATAGTGAGAATAGTTTTAAGTAGAGAACATGGAGAATTTCTATGGTTGGATTATGTCTGCAAAATAACCCAACAAGAAATTAGGGTAGTGACTGGTTTACCCTCAACTGGCAGTAGACCTGACAAAACAAAGAAAGTTCCAAACAACAAAGTGATGACCCTAACAGGAGAAGCATCTGACAATAGATCACTAAGAGAATGATATCAAAGACATCAATGTGAGATTCATAAGTATGGTGCTAGGTTACAAGACTACACATGCAAACATGCTTAATTTAGTTTCTAGTCTTTGCATTAACAGTGCTTATGAGATGGTTAAAAAAAATGCAATGATAGATGTGTGTGAATGGCTCAAAGATGAACTCATTGATAATTTGAAAAAGATTAAAGGAGATAAGAAAGGGACATTCCTCTTTGGTAATCATTTGATATGTTTAATATTGTATTTCACTAAGGAAATCCCTATTACAAGACCTAAAGACTTTGGATATGACATACTAGTAGGAAAACAATTACAAGAAGATTTTACTGGTATGGGAACTATAAAGGACAATAACATAACTGAATACTTTAAAGCTTTCCAAGAAAAAATGAAAGCTAGAGAAAGATTACCTTAGAGTGTAGTGGACAAATATGACAAAGAAATCTGTTTTGTTATCAAGAAGGGTGAGACATGAATGGAAGTTGTACTCCCTAGGACTATATGGGTGACTGAAATGGGATATGAGGTAGATGCCAACATTATTGAAACTTATGCAAAAGCTTTGTTAGATGCATCGAGAGAACCATCTGAACAAGTTTTTGGTAGTGCTGAAACTATTAAAAGTGGTGTAAAAATACTGAAGCAAAGAAAGAAAAGAGAAAAATATATTAGGGATGTGTCCAAGAAAGTACAGGAAATCAATTAAAATGTAATGAACATCAGTGGGATATCGGCTAGTGAGCTTGAAGGACTACAACCGGAGGCACACATTTCACCAGTTGGCACATCTTCTAACAGTGAGAAAACAATAGAGTTAAAGAGAGTTGAGAAGAAGAGAAAACCTCCACCGGTACCCTCTCCTTCACCCAAGAGAACAAGGACTTTAAGGAAGAAACAACAGGCAGTAAGGGGACCACCAAAGAAGAAACAACAACTTGTTACTCTTTCCTTACATAATTTATTGAGTGTGTTGGTGTAAATAATTATTCATCATGGATATTATTACACTTACTTAAGTTTACTTAGGATAATGCATTTCATAGTAGTTTGGATATGAGACACTTGGGTGTTTGTGCCACATTGGGATAGTGTGTGTAGGAGAAATTCCACCTCTTATGGTGTTGATCTTGTTATTACACTATCATATCCACTTATTGTGGAGTGATAATTCCACCTTCGGTGGGTGATCCACCTCATGTGGAATATTATATTATTTCTCCTACCTACCCACACCTATTTCCTACCTACCCTTGTTTCTCATTGAGCCACATGTCATGTTTGTGTGCTCATACATATCCCTAGCCTTGCCTATATAAGCAGGCTCATCTACATTGTATGTAAGTTGTTGATCATTTTTCTATTGATGAGAATACAGTTTATTCTTGTCCCATATTATGTCTCTATCTTGTACATTTCATTGACCTCTTGATCTTGGCAAAATCCAACATGGTATCAGAGCTATTGGAGTCTCATTGATTCGTCTTGAAGAGGCATTATTGCGATGTTAAGAGGCAAATCTGAGGAGCATCATCATTTGGAGGCGTCCTAGACCAGATCCGACCTCGCCATTGCGTCCGGAAGGCCGTTTCCATGAATTTTGGTTATAAAGTTGGCCTATTTTGGTGAGGAAAAAAATTTTCCCCAATTTTGCTAATCGTACGGATTTTTCGAATATTCATTATTTTTTCAAAAAAAATATTTTCATTTTTCTGCAAATGTTTTGAAAAATCAAAAAATCAAAAAAAAATTTGAAAAAATTGAAAAATTCGAAAAAATCAAAAATTTTTTTTTGAAAAGAAATCAAAAAAAAAAATCATTGTTTGGGGGGTCCGCAGACCCCCCCCCCCCCCCCGGTGCTCCGTACGTACTTGTTACGCAGGTTTGCAGGTCTGCAGATGTACCTGTCACAACTTCCGGCCGTCCGATTTCGCCTGCCGCCGACCGTACTCTGTCTACGCCATCCGTGCCGCAGACCACAGAGTACCCCCTCATCCCCCGCGCCGAAGTCTCGCCGCCGCTCCGGCTGCGCCATCCCCGTCTGCCGCCTCCCGCGAGCGGTTCACGCAGCGAAGTCTCGTCTCTGCTGCCGGTACCTCCACTTCGGCGCCGAAACCTTCACTCGTCCCCCGCTCCCGGGCTGGATCACCTCACCGGCATCGACTTCCGCTCGTCCGCTTCGGCACGCTCCTCTCCGCTGGTTCTCCGCCCGCGCCTCCAGCGCCTCCCAGCTCTGCTGAAGCCCACGCCTCTGCTCCGCCTCCGTCATGACTTCTGCATTCAGGCTACCACCGCCGCATCCTCGCTCGGCGCCACTCGCCGCTTCCTGGGCGCCACCGACAACCGGGCCCAGCTGCACCGCCACGCGGACAGGACAACACGTCAGCCACGTGGACACCTCCGTACAACAACATCGATATTCCGTACGCCGAGTCACCCTACCACATCAGCATTCCGTACAGTACGGAACATACACAGTCAGCACCCCATCTCATCTGTCCGTACAGTACGGACGTACAGTCAGCCAGGCAGTGAAGTTTTGGCGACGGTCATACGGCTGTCAAATTTAACACAGTGTTTTGCTGACATCAGCACCACATCAGCAGGGTTTGGAAATTTTTTGACCCCCTCTCATTTGCATTTTTGATTTTGCAGTTCAACTTCAAATGGCCATAACTTGCTCATTTTTGCTTCTTTTTGGGTGCAATTTTTTTTGAAATGGGCTAGAATTTCGTGCTCTCCGCAGTGGTGAAAGAATTTTTTGATTTTGATGCACGGAGTTTTCAGAAAATGCAGTTTTTGGTGATTGTCCCTGAGTAATCCCAGTTTTTGCAACTTCAGAGGCTTCGTTTGGGGTCATCCGACCTCCTTTTTAGGTGCCGTTTTTTTTGAAAGTGCGTATTTTTTCATCTACTTTCACATGATGCTATCAGATTGATGTCATTGTAAGTAGAAATTGTACTTTCAGATATTGGCCTTTTTTGGCTATTTTGGTACTTGTATATTTGCTTGAATCTCAGTTAGATTCATTGCACTATTGATTGAAGTCTCTTGTATCTCATTTGAGAAGTTTTAAAATTTTCATCATAAGCCCACTTTGCCTTGTTTTGTAAGTGGCTCATTGTAATCGCACTAAGTATAAAGTGCCAAAATCATCACTTTTGGGGGGGTACTTTGATTGATTGAATTTGGGGGGTGTCTCTTGTGCTTTTGTGCTCTTGTGTTCTTTATTTTTGCTGCTATGGGTTCTTCTAAGTTTCCTCTCTTAACTCCACATAATTATGCTACTTGGGAAATTGATGCATGGAGTAAACTTATGGAAAAAGGACTCACTCATTACATTGATGGAACTATTGTTGCTCCAGCTGATCCTAAGGCTGATCCAGTTGGTCACTTAGATTGGCTCACTAAAAATATCATGGCAATTGGTACCTTAAGAAAGTATGTATCAAAGGATCTCATTTTTCATATTGAGAAATGTACTCTAATCAAGGATGCTTGGCAAAAGTTTCAAGACTTGTATGGTCAAGTTGATGAGATTAGGGGATATCAAATTGATAGTGATCTCACCATGTTAGATCCCAAGAACTTTGATACTATACAAGATTATGTCACTAAGGCAAATGAGTTGAGGGCACAACTCAAAGATTGTGGCATTGATAAGAAGGATACTCAATTGATATTCAACTTGATAGGGAAGCTTCCACAAGAATATGCAGCATTTGTTTCTAGTTTCCAAACTCATAGGATGACAATGGGTTCAAGCTACAAAATGCCTACATTTGATGCTTTCAATGAAATGTTGATGATGGAACAAACTAAGTTGATAAGCATGGGCATTCTTAAGGCTTCTTCTAAGTCTCAAGCATTGGTGGCAAATCAAGGGAACAAAGGAAATCAAGCAAAGGACAACTCAAACAAGAAGAAATGGCAATCAAAACCTAAAGACAAAGCATCATCTTCTCCACAACAAGGAGATTCATCTTCTTCCAAGAAAGATAATTCACCAAAGAGAGAGAGACCTACTTGTGCTTATTGTAAAAAGATTGGTCATGAGGAACATCATTGCCATACTAAGAAGATTGATGAGCTCACACATATCATCAAAAAGCATAACATTGATTGGCCTAAAGTCTACAAGAAGGATGATTCATCAACTTCCACTTCCTCACATTCAAAAGGAAAAGGGCAAGCATTCATGGCTTCTACAAGTGGAAAAACTCACTCTTTTGGAACAAGAAAAGGAAAAGCTCTATGTGCTACAACAAATCATACTTCAGAGAGATGGCTTCTAGATTCAGGGGCTTCTCATCATATGGCATCTTGACAATCTATGTTCTCTACATTTGAGCCTTGCACCACGCCACAGATTTTGATGGGCAATCATACATACATGGATGTGATTGGGAAAGGATCTATTGACATTGGGGATAACTCCTTCAATGATGTGTTGTGTGTACCCCACTTGACAAACAATCTCCTTTCTATCTATCAAATCACACATGGCGCAACTAAGAGAGTTGTGGAGTTCACACTTGACTCAGTTTTCATTAGAGACATGGAGACTAGAGCTATCATTGCAACTGGGGTGGTTGATCATGCATCTCGGTTATACTCCTTTTCAGATTTTGTTGATGATGATGATGATTCTACACATGATGATCACACTTATTGTGATGATTCAGATTTTGAGGAGAACTTTGGACACTTGAATTTGGGGATTCTCACATGTAACCCCGTTCTTGAGTCTTGTATTTCATCTTCTCATATTGATATCACATCACCTATTGTACCTGATTATGTGGATAGTGCGATAGTTTTGCCTTCATGTGATTCAGTGCAGCAGGATATACATTGTCTTCCAGCTTCAGATTCATGGGATGATTACATGACAGATATTGCAGGTTTGTTTGTGGAATCCTACATTGCAGATTTGGGAGACATCATTGATGACATACATCTTCTCTTTGATGAAGATGATCCTTCTTCGATTGGTGCGAGGGCACACTCTGACCCTCTTGTTCATTCTCTACATGATCATTCTTTCGAGGTTGACATGATTGTGGATACTTATGTACAGCAGTTGGAGGAGGTCTCTTTATGCTTTGAGGAGACACATGAGTCTTTGGACATTGTTCTACATCCATCTTCACTAGATATTGGAGTGCCTTTTTCAGCAGTGTGGCACAGTTTACCACCTTTGGAAGGGGTATCTTTCAGCATCGACATGGGGACACTTGAGCAGTTTTCAGAGATTCCTTTCATCATGAGTTTTCTTCATACATCTTCCCTTCATGATTGGGGAGACTTCATGGATACACCTTTGGTTTTGTTTCTTCCTAAGGGGAGGAATGTTGTTTGACGTTCGTGGAGCAGTTTCTTCATACATCGAGCTTCTATCATTGATGCAAATTCTTCATTGAGAGAGGATCACAGTTTGACTTCTCTTCTTCTCTCATATGGGGGGGACTTTTTCCTCACATACTTCTTTGAGAGTTCTCTTGTATAGCTTTCATCTCTCTTTTTGGGGGAGGGTTTTTTTCCCATTGGGTTTTTCTCTCTTTCCCCACTTTGTGAGAGATTTCATTGCATTGGTTTGCATGCATTTGCATTTTTGCATGGGTACCTAACATGGCCTCGTAGCCGGGACCCATCTTGCATTGCTTAGTTGCATTGTAGACTTAAGTGCATTCCCCTAAGTTGCACTTAAGGGGGGGTGTTGGTGTAAATAATTATTCATCATGGATATTATTACACTTGCTTAAGTTTACTTAGGATAATGCATTTCATAGTAGTTTGGATATGAGACACTTGGGTGTTTGTGCCACATTGGGATAGTGTGTGTAGGAGAAATTCCACCTCTTATGGTGTTGATCTTGTTATTACACTATCATATCCACTTATTGTGGAGTGATAATTCCACCTTCGGTGGGTGATCCACCTCATGTGGAATATTATATTATTTCTCCTACCTACCCACACCTATTTCCTACCTACCCTTGTTTCTCATTGAGCCACATGTCATGTTTGTGTGCTCATACATATCCCTAGCCTTGCCTATATAAGCAAGCTCATCTACATTGTATGTAAGTTGTTGATCATTTTTCTATTGATGAGAATACAGTTTATTCTTGTCCCATATTATGTCTCTATCTTGTACATTTCATTGACCTCTTGATCTTGGCAAAATCCAACAGAGTGAAATAACTGATGATGGAAATTTGGCCAATGTACACCAACTGTATAACACATTCAATGATTCAGACAGGGAAAGCATTGAGAACATTATAATTTTACATCTAGACATGTACAAAAAGGTTTTAATTGAAGTAGTGGATGACTTACCCAATGATCTATATAGGAGATTGGAGGCAAAAAGAATTGCAGTGATGGAATTAAATAAGAAACTAAAAGTTGAAAAACTTCTAGTTGTACATCTAGTAAACTCAAAAGAGGAAATTGATGAATGAATCTCAAAGGCTAATCGATCTATTTTTGCCAGTGTTCACCAGTGAGTAAGTTTAATGGCAGGTAGAGTAAAAGAGATTGCAGATGAAACTGCTGATAACTGGGATATATTCTTTGTGGAGAAGGAAAAACAAGAGGAAATGAACTGGCCAAAGAAAACATTCAAAGTATATCAGAAGGATAAGGACAAGGGAAAAGGTAAATTTGGTGGTATTCCAAACATCAAGATCAGTGACAATATACCGCCACCTTTGGATACTGAACCGGTACATACTAATGATCCATCGGCTATTGACACTGAAGGTGTCACACATTATGACACTAATCTTGAATCTGAGATACTATTCACCATGAATGTGGACACTCACAAAAGTGAATATTATTGTGGACAAGGATAGTGTAGAGGTTAAGGATGACAATGTTGACTGTGGCAACATGGCTGAGAAACTGATAGAGACTATTGAGGTTGAGATCCCAACCCAAACAGAGCAATCATTAGAAACAAAGAAACCTACTGAAGGAACAGATGCTAGCACAAGGCCACCGGAGACTGAGATAGGGACAGTTGAGCATATAGAGAAACCTATTGAGGCAGAGGTACATACTATGGAAGAGAAACCGACAGTCACTGTGACATCAAGGTAGTCTGAGAAACCCTTGTTAGTTGAGATGCAAACATAGACTGATCCATTGGAGGTAAACACAAGCAAAATACTTACAACTGATAGAAGCACATAGGTATTAAAGGCAATTGGTCAGACATTCAACACATCATCAAGTGAATTCAGACCTACTAATGTAACAGAGGTACTCCTGGATTGAATAAAAAAGATAACGGATTGCAATGCTTTGGCCTACAAAGAAATTGATGACACTATACCAATTCTTAAATTGATTGCACCGAAATGTAACATAGATCATGTTAAGGATTCTTTAGGTAAGTTGGACACATTGTCCAAATTCATTGTTGATAATGTAATAACGGTTGATAAAGTGAATG
The DNA here is from genome assembly GCF_030272615.1 of Cryptomeria japonica. Taxonomy (NCBI): domain Eukaryota; kingdom Viridiplantae; phylum Streptophyta; class Pinopsida; order Cupressales; family Cupressaceae; genus Cryptomeria; species Cryptomeria japonica. The sequence goes on from NC_081414.1 coordinate 851,484,187, forward strand.
AGGACACAATAAAGGATAGAGTTGAAAAGCAGAAGAACAAATATTTTTGATGACACCATATAGAAGTGCACTAAACACCTGAATACATTATTACCGACACTAAACTCTACAATTTCAGAATACAAAGAACTGTACAGATAAACATGCAAACCACACATTCTGACAAAGGATATAGACAAGGAAATCAGTAAAATGCAGAAAGAAATTGAAGACATAGCTGATATTATAATTGGCTCATCCGGCCACATATCAGTTTTTGAGCAAGAAATGGCATGCTTTGAAGAAAAACTAGAGAAACTTGAGAAAGAAAAGGCAAGGATAAGGTCTCAATTCAAACAACTGAAAAATAAACTTGGTCCCAAGTTGGACAATCTTATATCTCAGGGAATGGAAATATCCAAGGCATTACTTCAAGGAGAACGATCACCGGAAGAGCACATGCATAATCTCACCGACATGATCCAATAGATTGAGGCAACCTTAAATGACAACAAAAGGCTTATGAAAAGTCTTAATTTGGTTTTAGCAGATATCTTTCAGATTGTAACCAACTGGTATAGACGTTGAGGTGAATTTTTTTTTTTTGCACTCGTTTGACAATTTTTTGACAACCTTTGTCATTGATGTCAAAGGGTTAGTAGTGGAGAGAAAAATGATTATTCAGAGGAGATCATTTGCTCAAGGGGAGCACATCTTTTTGGAAACTTTTTGGACTTCAGTTTTTGGAACAATTTTGGATTTTTCTCATGAGTGTTGCCACCAATGCCAAAGGGGGAGATTGTTGTAATTCTACACTCTTATGAGAATAGTTGATGTTGTCATTGATGCCAACCAACTGGCAACCAACTGGAAATCATCTGTCAACCCATCGGCAGTTACCGGAACTAGCAATAGACTTCTACATTCACTGGCAGGCACTTCACCGACAACGGCAATAATGGATACCGACACTCAAGCCAACATGGAATAAAATTTTTTTTACTGTTTTATATTGTAATTATCTTTTGTAAAATTTAACATGGCATATTGTAAAAGATTCATATATCTATGAGATCTTATAGGTCATTTTCTATCTAGTATATGAGAGAGGATGATACATGCTAGTCGATATTTTTGTATAAGGTGATATAGTTGACAACAAAGGTTTTGGTAATGGATTGAGCTTAAACCAGTACTGAACCTGGCATAGTTGATGCTGATCTGCATTGTATTGGATTTTGATAATCCATTTTGTAAGTCAGTGAGACTTCTATTTTGTGATTGAGGAGTGAGCTCTAGGCTGCTAGCCTTCCTGCATGTGCAGGCCCCTCATTGTAAGTAATATTTATTCATTGGCCAGTGAGTGAATATTGTGGGTCACAAATCCCACTGAGGTTTTTCCCACACCGGGTTTCCTCGTTAAATATCTTGTGTTATGGTGTGTTTTGTATGTTGTCTCTATTATTCTTGTTTATTGTATTAATTCTTATTTATAGATACACTGTTATGGGATGCAAAGTTCTTAATAAGGTTAAATCTTCTGCCAACCGATTAGACACTGATTCCCCCCCCCTCTCATTGTCTTTGGGACTCTCATTGATTCTAACAGAGGATTTACTCAATAGGTGCCCTAAAACAAGCAAGTTTGCTAAGCTAAGTATAGGATAAGTTGTCAAATTGATAAAATCCGGCGAGTGCTCTAGCAAGATAGGATATAGTGCAATATGATAAACATATACACTAGGATGCAATGCCATGTGATAGACATAATCACTAGGATAGAGCTTGATGAGAAACACCATGTGATGGACATAGGTACCACTAGCCTAGGATAGGATAAAAAGTGACACTATGTGATGAACATGAGTACCACTAGTATTGACATGATTGATTTGATTGGATGTAGGAGTACTTTCCCTAGATTGAGTCTAGAGAGTGATTCCCTTTCACACAACAATTACGAACATATTTGACTATCGAGGACCATGCCATGATCAAGGCAATGTAATTGGGGCACATTATGCATATGCCTAAGATTTGGGTAAACACAAGGTTGTTAACTGCTTTGGTAAAAAGATGGTGCCATGAGGTTTGTAGGAGGAGACAAATGAGATGATTCAAGGGTTGGTTCTTCAGGAGCTCAGATTCCTTTGAGGCTAGCTAGCTTCGAGGGAGGGTCTTCATCATATCTCTTTTGGATCTCTTTTCGTATCAATTTTTGTATGATGATGTAGACACCTTTGGGTGATTTTGTAGCCATATGAGATTTTGACATCATTGGATCATGACACTTAATATTTTTCTATATATATATGAGATAACTCATTCATTGCAGAAGTTATATGCATGTGTTCCTATGTGATGAAATACAATGTGTTTTTATTCTTTTCTATTTTTATAATGAAAATGTGAATGTATTAAATATAGATGAGTATATATGGTATGGTAATTTGTGGTGTATGCAGGATGTTATGTGGTTATGATTTCTATATTGTATGTATGAAATGAGATATGCTAACATATGATGATGCAGGTGCAAACTACATGAAATGTAGACATTTTTGGTGTGTCATTATACCCAGTCATGTGATAGTAGGCTACACAGACTCAGGGAAGGACAATGGAGGTCGATCACAAAAGGGGGATGGATAGAAGGTATCGAAGTGAAAGAGGTTATTGTGCTTTATCATCATTGAGCTTTATTATGGAAAATAGGTTATGACAATCTAGGTATAGGTTTGACCCAAAAAGTCATTGTACCCATTTGCATGGAGATGAGACAGTCACAAACAAGGAATACCCTAGTGCACACTAGACTCACAGTATCATCATATAATTGGACAAGTCATAACATTACTAAGAGACAATCCATAGAGAACTAAACAATAGGTTAACATATCCCATCCTTTCCTTTCTAGTCAAATACATCCCGAAGATAAAATCCCTAGTTAGAGACATCCCAAAAAAGCTAAAAGACATGTCACCAAAAGATAAAATCAAAACAAAACAAGACTTGACACCAATTCACAATGAAATCTTCAAGTTTTTTGTGTTTCTTGCCACATATGATAACATGTTTGATTTGGTCACAATATTGGCATCCTCATAAAGGAAAAATTATACTAAAAATCATGTTGCTGCCAAAGTTTGCTGGAAGATTTGATTTATTGAAAGCCCACTATTGCTTGTGTCTCATCAAAAACTAACTGAATCCATGAAACTGATACTTTATTATGAAGAATAATGGAACATTATTATGGATTGGTGATGCAAGTGATCTTTTATTGTGGATTGTGTGCGAAAAGGAGGAATGAAAAGATAATGCTCCTCAAAACATGCGATGTTCAGGGTACCACTTCCATCACTAGATTTTGGATTTTGCCCCAGTTATAGATTGGACTGGATTTATTATGGAAGGGAAGGGAAAAAAGGGAATAGATTATTATGAATAGATAATCAATCTTACGTAGATCAACAACAAGCCACGATGGGAATGGGTAAGTTTATTATGGAGGCGTAGGTTGTGAGTCTATGCAAGGCAAAAGGATGAAATTGAATATTGAAGGAGGAAGAAGCAATGTCTCTATACATGGTGATAGACTTATAAAGCACTGAGAAAGGGGGGCTGAATCAGTGACAACACAAACAATGTTGGCTTGATGATGATTGAAATGTATTCATCACTTGTTGTCATTGATGAAACACTCTCACACACACATATGATTACATTGACTACCGACGTAACTTCAATTGGGTTACAATGTCAACCAGTATGTCTAAGCTTATCTCTAACTTGTACTTTGTGTCAATCGGTATGTGATTAAGAGACAACCTGTCGTTACACTAAGTCAGCATCAAAATGAAGATAAAAATGAAGATGGAGATCAAGCGAAAGATTCCAGGACAACGAATCACATGTTTTGTTGCAACCAGTATTGATTGTTCTAACTTGTATCTAATTTTGTGAGGAGTTACTAGTACCGACTTCTTGACGGTCATTTTTGTGATGAGTTATGATTACTTATCTAGATACACTGCACCTAGGAAATTATGTTTTGATTTCCTTAGGCCAACATAAGATTTGAATGTCTATTTAAAGACATCTTAGTGAATCATTTCAAACTGATAGAGAACGATGGTATGCGAATACTGATATGCATCAAGAGTGAAAGCTTTTGTTCAAGAGTGATAGGTGTTAAGATGAAGAGTAGTGTTGAATGTACTCAGAAGGATATGATCAAGCAAATATTGTACTACTCAGAACAGATCAATATATTCTTCTTGTTTTCTAATCATTACAATAGAATCAAATCCCCTAATTGGGTAAGCTCTATCAGGCTTCATTATTCAAATCCTCTAGCAAGGTGATCCATTAGTTTGGATTCTCAAATCCTCCAGTGAGGTTACTCCTAATAGGGTAGTACACTTAACAGGGTATAAGCTTCTAATCAAGCTTGGGATCTCTAACAAGATTTGCTCCTAGCAAAGCAGTTTGTAAGGCCTTAACCAGTCAGTTATCTATTACTGCAGATAGTTAACTTGTGAGTTCCATCTCACCATGGTTTTTACCTATTTGGGTTTTCCACATATAAAACACTTGTGTTATGGTGGATGCTTTACTTTTTGTGGATGTTGTTTTATTATTTTGGATAGCATGTATTTTGTTTAAATGCTTGGTTAAGTTCATCTACCGGTTAGTGTTTTAAGTAGTGTTTTATTTGGTGTCACTGATTCACCCTCCCCCCCCACCCCTCTTAGTACTTTTCAAGTCCATCAATTGGTATCAGAGTCAAACTTCTTTGAAGCCTAACTGCTTAGAAGGGAGTCTTGAAACTACCATGGGGGACAGGAGCTACTTTGAGATGGCTAGAGAGCTAGAAGCTAGTAGAAATGAAGTTGAATCCCTTATGGGAAAATTGAAAGCTTCTCAAGTCAAAAGGAGAGAGCTATCTGAAAAACTGTTAGAAATATCTGATAATAGTTCTTCAAATGAAGTCAACATTGAAGCTTTAGCAAAAGAAGTTGAAAAGGTGAATGGTGAGAAATTGAATTTAAGGAGAAGCTACAAGGTCTCACTATCCGCTTGAGTCAAAAACTGGAAGCCAGAAGAGCTATTGAAGATCTTGTCAAGGTAAGAGATCAAGATATTATAAAGATCAAATAGGAAAAAGACACTATGCACGAGAACTAGATTGCTAAAACAGAAGAAAACGAGAACCTAAAGCTAGATCTTGAGTTGGCATCATCTCTAAAAGAGAACCTGTCTAAGCATAATGAAGATCTTGTCAAAAATCTTACTAAAGCCAATGAGAAATTGGAAAAGTTCACTAGAAGTTCTACTATGCTGGAAGAATAAATTCAGTCATAGAGAATGAAGGGTGATATCTCTGGACTTGGTTTTCACACAACTAAAAAGGTGAATCCTCCGGTACAAAGAACAAAACTGCTCCCAAAGTCAATAAGACTACCGGTAAGAAGGTTTTTAAACCTATCTTCTTTGTTTGTCATAAGCCTTGTTATACTGCAAATGTCTGTAGAGACAAACCTAACAAAAATGCAAATTACAATAATAATGCTAGGTATGTGTCTAGAAAGTTTGAAGGTCATTGCTACACATGTAGAATGTATGGGCATAGACATATTGAGTACAAATATGGAGCAAACAATGTTGTACCACACATGCATCCTAGACCAAATGGTGACTGGATAAGGAACTTTGATAACCGGTTAAACATGAACTAGTAGAGATCCTACAACAACTGGTTTAGTCCATTCGAAATGGAAAAGGTAACAAATGTTGTTTGCACCTTCTGTAATAGCTTTGGTCATGTCGCTATGAGTTGTAGAAGAAGAATAGGAAGAGGGAATGCAAGACCTTGGAGATCATCTGATATGACCTGTTATCACTACAACAAATAGGGGCACTGAGCAAAGTTCTGTAGATCAAGAAATAGCAGACCGGTCAACTCTTACAAGGATCAAAAAGGCAAGCAAAAAGTTGATGTTGAGGAAACCAGAGAAGATATGAACTGGAATTGGAAGAAGAAAAGTGATGATTTGCTTGGAGAAGAAACTATTCCTTCACCAAGTGAAGAGAACCCAACACCGATGACTTAAGCCTGTTTAACATGGATAAGGGGAGCTTAACGGTAAAACATCTCCGAACCCCTTGTAAAATGAGCGGGAAATAATTTTTGAATTTTGAATTTTGGTGACTTTTTGTTGACATGTTATCAACCGGTATTTCACTTAAGCAGTGAAATTAGGTTTTGTAACCTAAAATGCGAGCATTTATTACAATTGGTAAAAAGGGATAAAAACAAGTTTTACTTTATCATTTTTACCCCAACTCTTTTGAGAAAAGAAATTTTAAGCGATTGTAGAGCCAAACAAGATTGTCTTGATGTCGATTGGTGAATTGCTTTGTGATTAGAGAAATTAAGTTGAATCAAAAGTTGTAGAGCAGTGAACGAGTGTGCATTTGGGAATTTCAACCAGGAAACAGAGCGACGTGCAAGAAATAAGGTATTTCTTTGAGTATACTACTTCAGAATTTTCTTATCTAGAATGGCATCTATGTCTAAGACTGTAAAGAGGTTGATGATTGCGAGATTTTGCCAAGATCAGGAGGCAATGGAAAGAACAAATAAGAGAGACAAAATAGATGATAGAAATAAACTGAATTCTATCAAGATGAAAATACTGATCAACTGGATCATCAATCGTTCAATTACATACAATGTAGACGAGCCTGCTCATATAGGCAAGGCTTATGGATATGTGAGCACACAAACATGACATGTGGCTCAATAAGAAACAAGGGTAGGTAGGAAATAGGTGTGGGTAGGTAGGAGAAACAATATAATATTCCACATGAGGTGGATCACCCACTGAATATGGAGTGTAACAACAAGATCAACACCATAAAAGGTGGAAATTATCCTACACACACTATCCCAATGTGGCACAAACACCCAAGTGTCTCATACCCAAACTACTATGAAATGCATTTCCTATGTAAACTTAAGTAAGTGTAATAATATCCAAGATGAATAATTATTTACACCAACACCCACCCTTAAGTGCAACTTAGGGGAATGCACGTAAGTCTATAATGCAACTAAGCAATACAAGATGTGTCCCGGCTATGAGGCCATGTTAGGTACCCATGTACAAATGCAAATGCATGAAAACCAATGCAATGAAATCTCTCACAAAGTGGGGAAAGAGAGAAAAACCCAACGGGAAAAAACCCTCTCCCAAAAGAGAGATGAAAACTATACAATAGAACTCTCATAGAAGAATGTGAGGAACAAAACCCCATGTGAGGAAAAAGTCCCCCCCATATGAGAGAAGAAGAAGAAGAGAGACTAGGAAGCCCCCCCTCAATGTGGAATCTGCACCAATGATAGAAGATCAATGTATGAAGAAACTACTCCATGAATGTCGAACCACATTCCTCCCCTTAGGAAGAAACAAAACCAAAGGTGTATCCAAAAAGTCTCCCCAACCATGAAGGGAAGATGAAGCAAAAATACTCATGATGAAAGGAATCTCTGAAAACTACTCAAGTGTCCCCATGTCGATGCTGAAAGATACCCCCTCAAAAGGTGGTAAACTATGCCACACTGCTGAAAAAGGCACTCCAAGATCTAGTAGAGATGGATGTAGAACATGTTCCAAAGACTCACATGTCTCCTCAAAAGATAAAGAGACCTTCTCCAAGTGTTGTAAAAAAGTATCCACAATCATGTCAACCTCTAACGATTGATCATGTAGAGAACGCAAGAGAGGGCCAGAGTGATCCCTCACAATAATCAAAGAAGGATCATCTTCATCAAAGAGAAGATGAATGTCATCAATGGTTTCTCCCAAATCTATAATGTAGGACTCCATAAACAAACCTGCAATGTCTGTCAAGTAGGCATCCCAATCAACTGAAGCTGGAAGACATGAAATATCCTGCTGCACTGAATCATAAGAAGGCAAAACTGTCACACTAGCTGCATCATCAGGTGTAATAGGTGGTGTGATATCAATAGAAGGAGATGAAATGCAAGGCTCAAGAATGGGGTCACATGTGAGAATCCCCAAGTTCAAATGCCCAAAGTTCTCCTCAAAATATGAATCATCAACATAGGAAGAATCAACCTCATCAATAGGACCAAAATCTGAAAAAGAGTACAACCGAGATGAATAATCAACCACTCCAGTCGCAATGATAGCTCCACTCTCCAAGTCTCTAATGATAACTGAATCAGGTGTGAACTCCACAGTTTTCCTAGTTGCCCCATGTGTGATTTGATAGATGGAAAGAATATTATTTGTCACGTGGGGTACACACAACACATCATTGAAGAAGTTATCCCCAATGAAAAAATATGCAATTTCAAAAAAAACGGCACCTGAAAAAGGAGTCCATATGAGCCCAAACGAAGCCTCCAAAGTTGTAAAAATAAAGATTTCATTATTTCTGAAGAACTTCTATTCGAAAATTAGAAAAATCCTACACCACTATACAAATCACGAAATTCTACCCCAAAACAAAAAAAATTGCTTGAAAAAACGAGTCCGGATGAGTGAGATATCGCTATTTGAAAATTGCTTGGAAAATTTCCGTCACAGCGTCAAACTACAAATGCCTCTAGATTTGGCCTCTGAAGTCCGATTTGGATGAAACAAAAGGAAAAAATGACTTTCTTGGACCTCCTCAATCCAATGGTGACCTTATATTTGACCCATCAACCTTCAATAAAAACCTGCAATAGAAAACTCCAAAATGCAAACCCCAAATAGCATCAAATTTCTCTCAATTGGCAAACCAATGACACTCTAATGGCTCTGATACCATGTGAGATTTTGCCAAGATCAAGAGGCAATGGAAAGAAAAAACAAGAGAGACAAAATAGATGATAGGAATAAACTATATTCTATCAAGATGCAAAATATGATCAATTGGATCATTGCATAGTTATCGCTATTTGAAAATTGCTTGCAAAATTATAATTTCTGGAAAATTTCCGCCCCAACGTCAAACTTCAAATGCCTCTAGATTTGGCCTCCAAAGTCCGATTTGGATGAAACAAAAGGCAAAAATGACTTTCTTGGACCTCCTCAATCCAATGGTCACCTCAGATTTGACCCATCAAGCTTCAATAAAAAATTTCAATAGAAAGCTTCAAAATGCAAACCCCAAATTTCTCTCAATTAGCAAACCCTTGACACTCTAATGGCTCTGATACCATGTGAGACATGGACCAGATCTGATACCATGTGAGATTTTTCCAAGATCAAGAGGTAATGGAAAGCACAAATAAGAGAGAACAAAATAGATAATAGAAATAAACTGTATTCTATCAAGATGAAAAATATTATCAACTGGATCATTAAGCCTTCAATTACATACAATGTAGATGAGCCTGCTTATATAGGCAAGGCTTATGGATATGTGAGCACACAAACATGAAATGTGGCTCAATAAGAAACAAGGGTAGGTAGGAAATATGTATGGGTAGGTAGGAGAAACAATATAATATTCCACATGAGGTGGATCACCCACTGAATGTGGAGTGTAACAACAAGATCAACACCATAAAAGGTGGAAATTCTCCTGCACACACTATCCCAATGTGGCACAAACACCCAAGTGTCTCATACTCAAACTACTATGAAATGCATTTCCTAAGTAAACTTAAGTGTAATAATATCCAAGATGAATAATTATTTACACCAACAATGATCAATGCTGAGCTTGAGGAATCTCTAAAGGTAGATGAAATTACGTCTTATAATGCATTGTCGCAAGTCCCGACCGGTGTTGTAATTACATCTTACAATTGCAAGCTAGAAGATTTAGGAACTCTACACATCTATACACAGCTGAAATCACTTTGTGATAAGAACAAAAAATTGAAACAAATTATGCTAGGATTTTAGAAAAAGGTTTTCATAATGCTGCCTACTTTCTTGAAGATTTTGAGGATGAACACATAAGAATCATTTTGAGTCGAGTCCATGGAGAGAACATGTATTTAGAAAGGACTCATACAATAACCAAGGAATCTATTAGAGCTGTAACAGCTTATTTCTCAACCGGTGAAATTCTTGTGATAAGAAGAATTTCAAAAGATACTGTCTTCAAATTAACTAGTTCTACATCTGATAAGCATGCTTTTTCTATCAACAATATTAGAGACCCTGCAGTGAAGCTAGCAGCAATGGTGATAGGCTACCAAGTATTTTACTCCAATAGACTTAACAGTGTTCCATCTGCAATAATTCATACACCACATAAAATGATCGTTTATAATGCAAATTATGATATCTGTGAAGCCATTAGAAGTCAATTATTTCAAAATTTGGAATCCATTATGAAGGATAACACTCAAAAGTTCAAATATGGTCATCTATTACTAGGATTATTTTCCTATTTTCAGAACTTCCTACCGGGAATTGGGGATATTGAATAGTCCAAAGACCTACCGGTCAATGCACAGATAAAGAACAACATTAAGGCTATAAAGAATACTTTTTCAGCTGCCTTGAATAAGTATTTTAATGAATTTCAAAAAAAGATGAGCATGAGAATGAGGTTACCTGAAGATGTGATAAAACACTTTACAAAAGAAATAACCTTCATTGTTACCACTGACTTTTTCTTGATGCAAGCAATTGAGGCTAGAGAGGAAGAGATTGAAGATATGAGCTATAAGGTTAATCATGATTTACTAGTTGGTTGTGATAATACCCTGTTAGCATCACCTAAAGATAAACAAAAGGCAAAATTGGACATTGTAGCAGTCCAAGGTGTACCATGAGAAACCGGTACTATACCTGCAACTAAGGAGAAAGGAAAGAAAAAGAAGTTTGATGAGAATTCTCCTATGAAAAAGATCACAAGGGTGACTCAGAGTGTCCTAACCAAGAAGGAACCAACACCTAAAGTATATGTAAAGAAGGAGAGTGCACCAAAGAAGAGAAATTGAAAATTGATTTTGCAACCAGAGTCTAAGGGTACAGATTCTGAAGAAGAACCAAACAAGGAAAAAGCAACTGGAAGAACACCCAAGAAGGTAAAGGTAGTGCCGAAGGCAACTACACCTATAGATATTGCTACCTACAAACTTGACACAGTTTTTGAGAGAACAATGAAGTCATTGGGAAAAAACAGGTTTGACAATGTCAGAGAATATTATGATTCTTTCACTGAAGATGAGCACAAGCAAGTAATCCAACAGGTAATAACTTATTTGGGTCATTACAATAGATTTCCGCATGACTTGGAAAAAGATATTTCAATCTCTTTGTATAATACTCTTTTAGATAAATGGGAAGAAGCTATTCAATTGGAAAAGCAGATTTTTGATTAAATATTTGTACAATATTTTTCCAACTTATCATCGAATGCAATACAAAGCATATTTTGATTTTAAAATGAGAAGATTGAAGCTTCTTAATGCAAAAAGGGCAGTTATTGTCTGAGACACATCACCTAGCCTATGTAATCAAACAGAGGGAATAATGCATCCACTCTGACTATAAGGATGATACTACAAATGACGTTCCTCGATCGGAAATGGATGAAGAGGAGATTGTTCAACCTAACATAGTCTATCCAATCAAGAAGAAGGATGATTTCATTATTCTTGTTGATGAAGATGTTCAGAACATAGTAGACCTATCTGAAGACACCACTACACTAGATATGGAGCCTCCTACAAATATTGAAGTATATGTTACATTACAAGTAGATCAACGGGCTACTCAACTAAAGAGGACAATGAACCAGAAACAAAACAACTGGAGAAACCCCAAACTCCACCGGTCATTGAAAATACTCAAAAGGAGTCTACTGAGAAATTTTTCACTTAGTTACCTATAGAGAGAACATAGCAGAACACAGAGAGAGCTATCATTTAAAGTGTACCTCCTGAACCCACGAAGCAAAAACTACTTGAAGATGATGATGATGACTCTAAGTATTTCAGGACCCATTGATATGAACACTTTGAGCGCATCTGAAATGATGAATATTGCTAATGTTATACAATTTCGAGCACACAAGAAGAGACTGAAAGAGCAAAGGATTGAAGAAGAGACAATCCAAAATGCAGTAGAAATTTTGTCTGGTTTACTACCAGAAACAACTGTTGCACATCTTCCTACACCCATTAGCAAACTTGGTTAGTTAGTTGCAGATGCATCTGATCAAATCAAGTCACTTGAAGATGCTGCTCAAATGTCTACTGAGAAGAGCCACAAGAAGAAATATGGAGATAAATTGGCAAAGACCATTGAAAGTGGCAAAATGGCTTTACCTAATAATGGAAGTCTGCTGAAGAAAGCTATTGAATCTGGAGGAAAGTATCTTGCCTCTACCTCCAATGTTTCTTTCTTTTACTCTGACATTTCTAAGAGTCAAGTTGAAACTGAGCAAGAAATGGAAAGAATATGCAAGGCATATGTCCCACTCCAGGACTCCATTCATGCCTTTAACCGGTCTGTAGATGATTTGCATGTTAGATTGGATAGGAATGATATTGAGAAGGCTAAGAGACTCTGATCTATAAAAGAGCTCAAGAGTCTGCTCACCTCACAGGTCAACATTCTTCAGAGAGCCTACTCCAATGCAGAAGCTATGCTTGCTACTCCTGAAACTTGCACGCTAGACTCAATGGAAGAATTCCATTCCCAGTTGATGTCTACATTTGAGTATAATTCTAACATACTAGAATCATGGGAAAATTCCTTATCACAGATGAAGAAGAACTTCGATGATATTTTTATGAGATTAGCCAATGCATGAACTTTTCTTAAGTTTTAATATATGTTGAACACTTTGATACAAATTTTCTATATATATGTATATATTTTACTTTATCATTTTGGCATTATTGTCAAAGGGGGAGTAATAATATGTATGTGTGTTTTTGTCATAACCATTAATTTTCCCCTATTTTGTTATTTGTAAATAAATTGAAAATATAAGTATATATTTTGTTATATGATTTTTTTCTTTAAAATAAATAAATAAATTTACTATGACTTGTTAGGAAAATAAAATGAGTATATTAAGTACTTGTTTATAATGTGCATGTTTAAAAATAAGATGTTGGAAAAAAATAAAATAAATTTAAAAAAAATATATATTTCTTTTATTAATTTCTCATAATTATATAAATAAATCATTTTAGAAAATAAATTTTATTTATTTATAATTTAATTATTTTCTTTGAAAAAATAATATAAAATAAATAAATAAATAAATAAATATATATATATATATATATATATATATATATATATATATATATATATATATATATATATATATATATATATATATATATATATATATATATATATATATATATATATATATATATATATATATTGATCAAGCGCTTTTGACTGGAGCTATTAACCAGTGAGATCACAAGGAGGACCTCATCTCCAAATCAAGGGCCAAGGCATCCTCTTTGAAGCACCCTACACAGCTTGAGAGCACAACTCTCAATTTCCTAGCCAACGAACGGAGAGTAATCAACCAACCAGCATCGAGGGGACCAAGAGCACGCTCCAAATTTATCATTCACTCACTCCTCGGCGTGCACCAACAACGAACAACCTCTCCGGCCAATTGTTGTCTCCAGCCAAAGAAGACTTATCTACCAAGTCAATAGACCGGTGTAGCAAGAGACAAACGGATGACGGGGGCAGAGAGGGGTCAAGCCCCATGCATTGAACTCACGACCTCCACCAGGGGAGGCTCGCAACACTACCGCTGCACTATGGGGTGTACCACAAAATAAAATTATATATTGTTTTAATATATATATTTTAAACTAAATAATATATATATATATATATGATTTTATTTTAATAATGATATATTTTAAATTGAAAAAAATTAAAATAAATAAATCTAAATATATAATGCATTTTTCTTTTAATAAAAGAAAAAGTATCTTTATTAATTGTATGCATGTTTTAAATAAAATAAAACCAAAATTTAGTAATATTGAAATAAGAGAATGTTTGTTTTTAAGAGAAAGAAATTATAAAAAAATAAAGTAAAACATGGCTGCCATATTTAGGCTTAATGCTTTTAAAGCACACAAAGCAAACAAAATAAAAAATGCATATCTTATCTAAACTGTCATGTAAGGATACTTCTTAAATCAACATTTTAAATGGCCAATAAACATTGAGTATACACTATATTTGAATGATAGTGAAAAGGATTAAGTTAGTGGCTACTTTATAATTCCTCTTATATTAAACACTATAGTATTCAAACCTTATTAAGGAGAATTATAGATAATTAAGAGTTTTAAAGTCATTATGGATCATAATAAGGATTGATCTCATTAAGATTATGATGTGTTATTCAAGATTGTTCCTAGAACTTGAGTCAACTAGTAATAGATTCGATCTTGTTATACACTTAGCTAGCTATGGAGTGTATGTGGGTAAAACCACATTGCTTTAAGATATGGAGATATTAATTAATCAATAAGCACTTATTAGAAATAAATGAAATATTGATATTATACGCTAGTATTTTTGTTATGATGATTGACTAATAGAGATGGAGACTTTAGATCAAGAATTGAAGTCTTAAGCTAGTATCTTTTAGCATTGATAAGATGTTAAATTTTGCCTCCCTTACTGATGACATTTGACTCACTAAATTTAGTCTATAATATCTTTTATTAAATAGTGTGATTGAATTAGATTTCAAATCTTTAAGGGGATATCAAGAAGATATTGTTGTTCATAATGCACCTGAATACCTTTGAGTGCTTTGTTTAGTTTATGTCTGAAGGTTTCTAGTTTGAAGAAAGATGAAACTAACATATTATTATGTGCGCAATATATACTGTTGTTCACCAAAAGTGATAACCCAAGACACCTGCAAATCTATCTATGAGATAGTCGATCTCAATCAATAAAACTGATCAGGATTAAATTGGGAAAATATTGAAATCTAATTTTTTTCAAAATTTTCTATGTTTTAGTAAATTGCAATTTTGAGGGTCTTCGGTGCATTTTTGGACAAATGTTGCGCCCGGAAACATGACATCTTTGATGTTTCCGAAATTTGGTTCTAGATTATTTGAATACCTTTCCAACGCATCAAACGGTTTGTAATTCGGAGCTAGGATGAGAAAGTTATGCCTTCTCAAAGTGGACTGAAATTTTATATTTAGTTTTTTTGATAATTTTGATAGTTTTAGTAGTTTAATTGTAATAAACATTATGGTGACTCTTCGTTTCAATTCCAAGGGATTTGTGTGACCCTTGGGATACATTCGACTTGTATAAACTCCAATTTTGAATAGAATGGAGACAGTTTTTGGTTTGCAATCCTCTTGTTGTCAATTCCTTTTTGTTGAAATCTACAAAACCGCAAGTATCACACTAGGTATTGTAATCTGGTTTTCATAAATCAGATCAAAAACACCTCAGGGCTTGGACAACATAACATAGGATCCTAATGATCCTCCTGCACTTCAGGTTCTACTAGACCTAGGGGGGGACACCCTTTAGATGCACTGAATACAACAATCACAAACATAGGACTGCATCAACAATGAGCAGATAAACTATTCCACAAGCTCACCAAATTAGGAACACACTACAGATTGGCTAGATCTGTATAAATCATAAATAAAAATAGAGCTTGGAATGAGAAGAACACACCCCTAAACATAAAGGGAAATAGATTTATCTCTTAAATTGTTTGATCTGAAAGACATCCCCAAACTTGTAAGATTAGTGCCTTATCCAAGGGCAACAAAGTCACACATCAAACTATAAATGAAACCTTATACTACAAATCCATCTTCATTATTAAATATTCATGCATTTAATGCCTTGCATAAATGCATTACTTAGCTCACTCACAGAAAATATCAAATCCAGACACTATATTCCATTATTCATGATTTATTACAGAATTTAAATTCTTCCTTGAAGAATCCCTGCAAACAATCACAATTACCTCCTTGAGATAACAAATCTCATCCTCCTTGAGGATCTGATCAGAATATAATGAAAATACAAATCCAAAGACAACTTCTGTGTGAATTTGTGCATGCCTTACATACACAAGAACCTGCAGCTAAGAACACCTATAGCAAAGAATCGAACTCCATTACTGAAAGGATAACCCTTCTTTGTACAATCTGGAAGAATACTCAAAATTGGAAGCCATGAAAAAATAGAGCCATTCTCCAAATTTCTGGAACCCTTACAACTGAGAATATTTGGGAATAAAAAGAGGAGGGAAGAAAATCAAATCTACAACTAAAAATATCAAATATCTTCTCTCTAATTGAATTTTACTCCCAGCCAAACTGCTCCCAAAGTATCCCACATTTGTCAAAATTAACCTCATAGTCGGATTCCTTATTCTGAGAGCTTTCCAAAAATATATAACACTTTATACCTTGGCCAAAAATTGAGTCCTGGGCAAATTAATTCCCCAATGTGCTCAATCATTTAAATTTTTCGAATTTTAATATAGTCAGAACTATATCATTTATTCATTTTAAATTTGATTTTTGCCTCCATTTGGTCCTGACGCTTTTGCCATGTGGCGGGGTTTTATTGGCTGATGGGGTTGACTGGATGCCACTTGGGATGACACCTCATCACTGCCACATCATCTACTTTGTCACTACCACTTGGGCACCACGCATACACCACCTCAGCGCCACATCATCGCCACCTAGGTGCCACCTGTGTGCCACGTCACTGCCACCTCACCAGGACCCGCCTGCTAGATCGCTGACTGTAACCGCCACCTGGCTTTCGCAACTTCGTGGGGTGTAACTCGTGTGCATCTTCCTTTCACGAAATAGCGCGAGCTGTTGATCTCTCTCGAACTTGCTCACTCGTTAACCCGACCTTCCTCTACAAAATTTTGCCTATCTACCTTGGGAAGCATACATATGTGGGGTCCACCTGGTCGCCACTCAGTCATCTCCTCCATCGCCTCGAGATGCGTGCTCATGCGTGGGCCCGCCTTGGGTGCCATCGGGCACCATCCATCAAAAGCCTTTATGGCTTTGACATATTACTATAGTAAGGATTTGCTTATAAACATTAAAATATCCCACTTCCCAGCGAATGTGGGATATTATGTTTTGCCTGTAGCTGCACTTTGAAGTTTTCTCCCTGGGTTTTAATGGAATCTACTTGTTTACTTGCCACATATGAGGGAAGGAGGACTGCTGAAGGATGCCAATGTGCCACACTTTAATAGAGAGGGAGGACGTTGAGGATTAATTCCTTGCCATTTTCCATGTCCCTCCCCAATCTTCTACGCCTTCTTCAAAGCACCACTCCCAACAATCATTATGGTGTTTTCTTTATAGTTTTCGATTTGCACCCCCCCCCTTTCTTCACCACGTGAACAGAAAAATCTTCTACAAACTACTTTAGCCACCATGTGAGCCTGGAGGATTGATTTCATAAAATGTTGAAACACTTTCCAGATCTCCTTTATGCCACGTGAGGGAGGGAACTACTGCTACAATTACCATTTTGTTGAATGGTTTTTATGACCTGTATCACATGATCTTAAAATTCTTCTGGAACTCCTTTACCAATCCTCACGTGGACTGTTGGGAGGGCTGATTTCATCTTGTTTTGAAATATTTTCCATGGCCTCCTTTATGCCATGCACAACTTGGAAATCTACTCCAATACACTCCTTCGAGGAGGTGAAATCTTTTCCCATTGGGAATGAATTTCATCATAAAAATCAGTTTTTTATGTATTCAATCTACAAAGAGCTCCCTTTGTAATGATTCTTTTGTCAAATGGATGCTTCATGTTTAGTCCATTAAAATGAATTGTGCTTTAAAAGTCGTTGGTCTGGTAGAAGATAACATGGCTAGGAACGTTGGCACTAGACCTGCCAATTGCAAATCTGGAAAATGACTGTAAATTGTATTTGATGGGGTTTCAATGTCCTTTCAACATACTCCAATTCCATTTCCATGCAGGAAGAAGGAAATAGCGGTGGCTGCCATAAACATTTCCTTGAAATTTATCAAATTCCCTCATCATTGCCACACCAAAATGGGGAAATTTGGTTTACCCTTTTATATTGGCCACTTACCAGGAAAAGGAAATGGCACCAGACAGGTACATTTGTTGTTGATTTCCATTGCTAAAAGTATTTAAATTGCTGAAGGCTTTAAATGCTTTTCTTTCTTAGCCATGCCACGTGAGGGAGAATTGGCTGGGCATTTGCTTGGAAACTTCTGAGTTTTAAATTCATAGAGGCTGCTGGTTAAACATCACTCTTACACCAATTCCATTTTCTAATGTCTCTATGCTGCACTCCGCTCAACCACGTGAGAGGGGATTCATTAATTGTTGGTATTTTAAACACCCACCAAATTTCATGTGAGAGGAGAAGGGTGTTGGCTGGGCCTTAAGCCTATTGGTTGCTTTGGCTTGGGTTTTATTTTAATTCATTTAATCATTTTTCCACATGGAGAAAGGGGTCACTCTTGCTACTATCATTTATTTGCATATATTCCCTTTCTAACCCAAAACAGTGGATCCCCAAATTGCTCTCATTCAAAATTACAATAAAATAACTGATTGCTCATCTTGAATGAGCTTCCAGCAGCATCCTTGATATTAAAACCCTAATTTTCCATATTCAAATGTACATTTGGTGTTGGAGTTTCTCTTCTCTCTCACTATTCGACTGGCGAATTGCAATCGAGCCAATATGGATACACATATATTGCCAGGAAAAAAGAACATTTCACCATTAAAATTAAAGCACAGACATGAGCCAGGTCGGACCCCAAAGTGGGTCCGACTAAAAAAAATTTCGTTTTCATGCAACTGACCCTTGGAATACTTCACGGACCTCAAACATACCTCTAGAAATGATCCGCATCGCTTTCGGATCATTAATCTGCATTTTACAACCTTCAGGCAATTACGCCACAATTTTCGCATTTAATCGCGAAGACGTAATTTTCAAACCTATCAAAACATCTTTCTGGAGCTCGCCATCTGACAGGCCTGTACTCGGATATACAAGGATGACTTCTACCAAAAGGTTTCTCAAGATGAGTCCCGAGCGAAGAGATAATAATTTCCGAAAATGCCCAACTAGCTTTGTCGACACTGCGGACCTGATGAAGTCAATGTCCTGGCAACACATGACGCCTTTCTCAAAAATATCAAATGACCTCCGTAGGCCCTCAAATTTAGAACATAGGTACCTTAAAGTACATATTAAATCTTTGAATCCTCAGTTCGATCACCAGACTGACAGGATGCAAATGGTACACTCACCAAAATAGCTACATTAACTGATATAACACTGAAAGTACGAATAACTGCATTTGATGGCAAAATGAGTTCTTTTGAAAACCGATCAAACGGATTGGTAGAGGCTTGAAATTTGAAACGTAGCTCATCATTTATACTGAAACTAGCCCAGAATAAAATTTTTGACATGATGCTCATTGTGGCAACTTTTACACTTGTGCGAAACAAGGCTCCGACTAGCTGTTGAAACAGGGACTTGCCAAAACACACAAACTGCAAACGGAATTGGCTATGAAAACTGAACAAATGGATTCGTCAAGACTTGAAATTTTGCAAGCTGACTCACATTAATGCATAGAATTGAATCCACTTTGAATTTCTCCATGATGATCAACAGGGCAAAAGATGTAATCGCTCAAAGAAGGCTACTCAATAAAATCTGCATTTGTGCCTAAAATGCACTTCCAGCTCACCCCTCAAAATGGGTACCTCATAAACTTATCCAAATTGAAATCTGAAAGTTTCACATCACTAAATAGGCCAAATGAAAGGCATGGGATATGAATCTCGAGCCTTACCCTTTGAAAATCAACTGGCTCCATTTTACCCCCTTGCTAACTAGGCCATTCAAACTGACTTATTTTAATCATTCAGAAATGTAGGGCAAAATTTTGAAATGGGCCTATAAACTTGACTCAGTTTTAATCAGTCCCAACAATGGCTCTGACTGGGGATGGTTGATTGCGATATCAACACAAGAATCCAGATATCTTTGGTTAAGTAGACCACCCAAAAACGGATCATTCTTCCCTTCTCATCTCATTTCAAAAACAGGGCTTCCTTATTGTACCCAAACAGCAGGGCACTTTATTGAAAACCACACAATTGAAAGCAAAGAGACTGTACAAAATATACAAATTATAAATGGCCCAGGGCCATCAAAACTGAAATCAATTCTTACCTCTGTCAAAAACATGATTTTCTTTTCGACAAACCGGAGGTAAGTTGAGATCATCATTCCAATCTGCCTGATCAAAAACACTTCCACTTCTAATCAGCTGGTCATATAAAGCATAATCATCAACATGTTTATAATCATGATATCTCTGGAAATCAAACACATGCTGAGAGGATTGGTCACTAGGTGACATAAGAGTGCCATACTCTTTACCATTCTTTCCCAACTGAAATGAAAAGTAGTCTAACTCATTCTGAAAGTTGAAAACATCAGGCACATCTATATTACTAGTTTGCACAAATGATGAACACTCCTCCACAATGATGGCTTGCAAACTAGAGAGGAAAACTTCCTCATAACATGACTGCACTTCAGCTTGCTGATCACAAAAACTATCAGCATTTTGCACACATGAAAGTACATGATTTTTACTTGCCAATGGTTCATTTCCTCCTTGCAAATGTAAGAAAAACACCCCAGATCTATCATGTCTTCTAAAAGGTAGATCCTCATAATGCATATCAAAGCTAGAATTCATATCAACATATGAACCTTCATTATCATACCTATCAACCATATATGCATTATCATTTTGTCTATCAAACATAGGAAAAGAATCAACATCATATGTATCATTTTTTACACCCTCAAAAACATCATCAGAATCAAAACATATACTGAGTGGGTATGAAAGATTGGGCACATTTTTGAATCCATGTCTCTGAAAATCAGCAGCTAAGAGTTCTAAAATTTGCTCACTACTTAGTGAACCTCCTTCTTCATTTTCCTTAGCTTCATCCTCTGAGCTGCAAACATTGTCCCAATCTGATAAAGGTATTGGATCTGCAGTGTTCATGTCCCTATGCACATTTATTTCATCATCACAACAACTTGCATCTGCATCATATCCTTTATCACGCTGCTCATAATGTGTTGCTACATGTTGCAACATAGTTTCATAACTGGGGTTGCAAACATATTGTGGATTGAAATCAACAAGAAGGTGATCTACATCATTAGCATCTGAAACCTCAATGGGCTCATGATTAGTTGAACAATCACTATTCTCACAAATTTCTTCTCGCTCTGAATACACATCTGAACTTTCATGATGAGAATAATCAGATTCAGCATCATAGAAGGTATATCCACTCACAGATTCATCTCCCTCATTATTTTTAATCTTGTGTATATTTTCAGATTGGTTACTTTCAATCATATCTATCCATTCTTTAATAGATTCAACACATTGTTCTCTAAAAGCAGTAGACCAATTAACTGAGTTAGGCTCATAAAGCTCTAAGAATATCTCAATTAAAACAGACTCAAGGGGTCTATTATCAGTTGAAAGCTCATTCAATGCAACTAAAAATCTTTCATAAAAGACATATGATGATTCTCCTTTACTTCTTAGCCCTACTTTCCCTTTTAACAACCAGACAAATCTCTCTTGGATCATTTGAAGACATTTTTCAATTTCTATATTGATCTCTTCCAAATTTGACAAAGGATTCACGAATCTAGGAACTACATCTGGATCCATCAGATTTTATAACAGTCACTGAACCATTATCATGACCATGCACCTTACTATTTTTTTTTAAATCTTTTCAAAAACCTTGCAGTCACTAATTTCAGAACTACATACTTCTTTGATCATATAACTGAAATTTGTTTCAAAAACATGAAGTATGCATACTACAAATTTCTTTTCCTTTTAATGGTGACTTTTTCGCCTCATAAGGAACATGAATTGTCTCATTAATACTTTGAGGAATACCTGGAGTAAATTTGTTGCTGCTCTTCACTGCACTTCTGACTGGAAATTTGAAGAACTCGTCCAAATCTCAGGTTCGTTCTTACAGAGTCTCCACCTCCCTGAAGAGGAATAAAATCTAAACACTGATCTTCACTCTGAAACACTTTCAGATTTCTAGGTCTCACACACACAGCAGAGTCACATAATATTTTTCAAATGTCTTAGCAACAAGAATTTCCAGGGTAAACACTTCCAAATTTGAAAATGACTTTCAGATTTGTACACTTCTAAGACTCATCCCCAAATGAATTTTAGCTAGACTCATGGGTTTGACTGCAATCAACAAGGTTACTAGAACTTTTCTCAACCTTACTGAATAATGCAATTATAAAACATTGTTACATCCCCAACAGAGTTGCCATTTTTGTTGTTCACCAAAAGTGATAACCCAAGACACCTGCAAATATATCTATGAGATAGCCGATCTCAATCAATGAAACACCTCAGGGCTTGGACAACATAACATAGGATCCTAATGATCCTCCTACACTTCAGGTTCTGCTACACCTAGGGGGGGACACCCTTTTGATGCACTGAATACAACAATCACAAACATAGGACTGCATCAACAATGAGTAGACAAACCATTCCACAAGCTCACCAAATTAGGAACACACTACAGATTGGCTAGATCTGTATAAATCATAAATGAAAACAGAGCTTGGAATGAGAAGAACACACCCCTAAAAATAAAGGGAAATAGATTTATCTTTTAAATTGTTTGATCTAAAAGACATCCCCAAACTTGTAAGATCAGTGCCTTATCCAAGGGCAACAGAGTCACACATCAAACTATAAATGAAACCTTATACTGCAAATCCATCTTCATTATTAAATATTCATGCATTTAATGCCTTGCATAAATGCATTACTCAGCTCACTCATAGAAAATACCAAATCCAGACACTATATTCTATTATTCATGATTTATTACAGAATTTAAATTCTTCCTTGAAGAATCCCTGCAAACAATCACAATTACCTCCTTGAGATAACAAATCTCATCCTCCTTGAGGATCTAATCTGAATATAATGAATATACAAATCCAAAGACAACTTCTGTGTGAATTTGTGCATCTCTTACATACACAAGAACCTGCAGCTAAGAACACCTATAGCAAAGAATCGAACTCCATTACTGAAAGGATAACCCTTCTCTGTACAATCTGGAAGAATACTCAAAATTGGAAGCCATGAAAAAATGGAGTCATTCTCCAAATTTATGGAACCCTTACAACTGAGAAGAATTGGGAATAAAAAGAGGAGGGAAGAAAATCAAATCTGCAACTGAAAATATCAAATATCTTCTCTCTAATTGAATTTTACTCCCAGCCAAACTGCTTCCAAAATATCTGACATTTGTCAAAATTAACCTCATAACTGGATTCCTTATTCCGAGAGCTTTCCGAAAATATATAACACTTTATACCTTGGCCAAAAATTGAGTCCTAGGTGAATTAATTCCCCAATATGCTCAATCATTTAAATTTTTCGAATTTTAATATAGTCAGAACTATATCATTTATTCATTTTAAATTTGATTTTTGCCTCCATTTGGTCCTGACGCTTTTGCCACGTGGCAGGGTCTAATTGGCTGATGGGGTTGACGGGACGCCACCTGGGATGACACCTCATCACTGCCACGTCATCTACTTTGTCACTACCACTTGGCCACCACGCGTACACCACCTCAACACCACATCATCGCCACCTAGGTGCCACCTATGTGCCATGTCACTGCCACCTCACCGGGACCCGCCTGTTGGATCGCTGATTGTACCTGCCACTTGGCTTTCGCAACTTCGCGCGGTGTAACTCGCGTGCATCTTCCTTTCGTGAAATAGCGTGAGCCGTTGATCTCTCTCGAAATTGTGCTTTAAAAGTCGTTGGTCTGCTGGAAGATAACATGGTTCGGAATGTTGGCACTAGACCTGCCAATTGCAAATCTAGAAAATGACTGTAAATTGTATTTGATGGGGTTTGCATATATTCCCTTTCTAACCCAAAACAGTGGATCCCCAAATTGCTCTTATTAAAAATTACAATAAAATATCTAATTGCTCATCTTGAATGAGCCTCCAGCAGCATCCTTGATATTAAAACCCTCTAATTTGCCATATTCAAATGTACATTTGATGTTGGAGTCTCTCTTCTCTCTCATTGTCCGACTGGCGAATTGCAATTGAGCCAATATGGATACACATATATTGCCAGGAAAAAAGAACATTTCACCATTAAAATTAAAGCACAGGCATGAGCCAGGTCGGGCCCCAAAGTGGGTCTGACTAAAAAAAATTTCGTTTTCATGCAGCTGACCCCTGGAATACTTCATGGACCTCAAACATACCTCTGGAAATGATCGGCATCGCTTTCGGATCATTAATTCGCATTTTACAACCTTCAGGCAATTACGCCACAATTTTCGCATTTAATCACGAAGACGTAATTTTCAAACCTGTCAAAACATCTTTCGGGAGCTCACCATCTGACAGGCGTGTACTCTAATTTACAAGGATGACTTCTACCAAACGGTTTCTCAAGACGAGTCCTGAGCGAAGAGATAATAATTTCCGAAAATGCCCAACTGGCTTTGTCAACACTACGGACCTGATGAAGTCAATGTCCTAGCAACACATGACGCCTTTCTCAAAAATATCAAACGACCTCCGTAGGCCCTCAAATTCAGAACATAGGTACCTTAAAGTACATATTAAATCTTTGAATCCTCAGTTCGATCACCAGACTGACAAGATGCAAATGGTGCACTCACCAAAATAGCTACATTAATTGATATAACACTGGAAGTATGGATAACTGCATTTGATGGCAAAATGAGCTCTTTTGAAAACCGATCAAACGGATTGGTAGAGGCTTGAAATTTGAAACATAGCTCATCATTTATAGAGACATTAGCCTGGAATAAAAATTGTGACATGACGCTCACTATGGCAACTTTTACACTTGTGTGAAACAGGGCTCCGACTAGCTGTTGAAACAGGGACTTGCCAAAAGACAGAAACTGCAAACGGAATTGGCTATGAAAACTGAACAAATGGATCCATCAAGACTTAAAATTTTGTAGGCTGACTCACATTAATGCATATTATTGAATCCACTTTGAGTTTCTCCATGATGATCAACAGGGCAAAAGATGTAATTGCTCAAAGAAGGCTGCTCAATAAAATCTGCATTTGTGCCTAAAATGCATTTCCAGCTCACCCCTCAAAATGGGTACCTCATAAACTTATCCAAATTGAAATCTGAAAGTTGCACATCACTGAATAGGCCAAATGAAAGGCGTGGGACATGAATCTCGAGCCTTACCCTTTGAAAATCAACTGGCTCCATTTTACCCCCTTGCTAACTAGGCCATTCAAACTGACTTATTTTAGTCATTCGGAAATGGAGGGCAAAATTTTGAAATGGGCCTATAAACTTGACTCAGTTTTAATCAGTCCCAACATATATCAAAGTGTGATATTTTGTGAGCTTCTTATGATTGATTTAAAGGTATGTTTAAGTTACTTATCAGAATCACTAGCCACGATGTTCTCTCCTTAAAAGACTCATGTAATTAATTAATATCTTAGAATGATGTGAGTGTATTGAATTTATGTGGCAGAAAATCATCAATTAGAAAATCATGGATGCATTGTTGCGATTCTTTGTGTTTGAGATGGAACTAAGATCTGGGAAATGATTTTGAATAGTTAAGAAAGGATTGATGATCCTGTCTTTGTATGTGCACTATACGCTTCTTGTGAGTCATGACATTGTTACATGAGTGTAGAATATAGATATATCATGTTAGTCGCACAATTCCATTACTCTTTTCAGTATCACATTGTTAGTCTTCCTCATGCTGGGTTGGGTATCTTTCATGTCATGAAAGATTCCGGGGAAGTGTAACTACTTCATGGTAGGGTGGAAATGCACTCCGCCAATGTTCTCGTCCATGGGGTGCACGAGGGACATAAATGTTGGGAGTTCCTAATAGGGTGGTCATCATGATTTGTTTCTTACACATTTATTGTTTTTGACCTTGTGGTTTAGTGTAAAGGTATATATTTCCTTATGCTTATCTTGTTGTCAACTTATATAATTTCCTATCTCTAACTGTGTATATCTAGACACGTGGCAATGATATATTCTGAATTATGATTATTTTGTGAATTATATTATTTTGAAATTATGGTGTTCATTACAGTTTTTGAAAATTTTGTATTTATCCATGCATTAAGGGGGAGCATTGCATTAAAGGGGAGTATGAGCACATGTGTAAATATGTTGTGTATGCACTCTTAGCAGTATTGTATTACTCTAAAATTTTCTAAGTGTCGCCATCAATGCCAAAGGGGGAGATTGTTGGCTTGATGATGATTGTAATGTATTCATCACTTGTCATTGATGAAACACTGTCACACACACATATGATTACATTTACTACCAGTGTAACCTCAATTGGTTTACACTGTCAACGGGTATGTTTAAGGCTTGTCTCTAACAGGTACTTTGTGTCAACCAGTATGTGCTTAAGAGATAACTTGTGGTTACACTAAGTCAGCATCAAAATGAAGATAAAGATGAAGATGGAGATCAAGCGGAAGATTCCAAGACAATGGATCACATGTTTTGTTCCAACTAGTATTGACTATTCTAACCAGTATCTAATTTTTTGATGAGTTACTAGCACCGACTTCTTGACAGTAATTTTTGTGATGAGTTATGATTACTTGTCTAGATACACTGCACCTAGGAAATTGTGTTTTGATTTCCTTAGGCCGACATAAGATTTGAATGTCTATTTCAAGACATCTTAGTGAATCATTTGAAACTGATAGAGAATGATGGTATGCGAATACTAATATGCATCAAGAGTGAAAGCTTTTGTTGAAGAGTGATAAGTGTTAAGATGAAGAGCAGTGTTGAATGTACTTAGAAGGATCTGATCAAGCAAATATTGTGCTACTCAGAATAGATCAATTTATTCTTCTTGTTTTCTAATCATTACAACAGAATCAAATCCCCTAACCGGGTAAGCTCTAGCAAGCTTTGTTGTACAGATCCTCTAGCAAGGTGATCCATTAGTTTGGATTCTCAAATCCTCCAATGAGATTACTCCTAACAGGGTAGTACTCTTAACAGGGTATAAGCTTCTAATCAAGCTTGGGATCTCTAACAGGATTCGCTCCTAGCAGAGCACTTTCTAAGGCCTTAACTAGTTAGTTATCTATTCCTATAGATAGTTAACTTGTGAGTTCCATCTCACCAAGGTTTTTACCTATTTGGGTTTTCCACGTATAAAACACTTGTGTTATGGTGGATGCTTTACTTTTTGTGGATGTTGTTTTATCATTTTGGATAGCATGTATTTTGTTTAAATGTTTGGTTAAGTTCATCTACCGGTTAGTGTTTGAAGTAGTGTTTTATTTGGTGTCACTGATTCACTCCCCCCCCCCTCTCAGTACTTTTCAAGTCCATCAAACAATACCACTTTAAACACTGATTGGTAGAAATACTTAGGAAGTTTACTAAATACTATGCATGCAATCCAAAATGATATTAAAGCATCCACAATAAGTAAAACATACACCATAACACAAGTGTTTATATGTGGAAAACCCAAACGGGAAAAACCACGGTGAGATGGGACTCACATGTTAACTATTTATAGTAATATGTAACTAATTGCTTAAAGTCTACAAAAGTGTTTTGCTAGGAGTGAATCTTGTTAAAGATCCCAAATCTCTGTTAGGAGCTATACCCTATTAAAGGTGGTACCCTGTTAGGAGTAACCTCAGTAGAAGATTTCTAAATCCAAACTAATGGATCACCTTGTTAAAGGATTTGTACAATGAAGCTTATTAGAGCTTACCCGATTGGGGGATTTAATTGTTGTAGTGATTAGAAAATAATAAGTGGTGTGATCTAGAAGTATCACAACTTGGTTGAATAGATCCTCTTCTGCTCAATCAAAACTACATCATTAACATATTTTGCAATCCATTCAACAACTTAACACTTCTATCTTTGTATACACCATATCTCAAAAATAGTTCATCATAATGTCACTATATAGACATTGGATTTCATGTCGACTTAGAAATCCTATCAAATTTTCCTAGGTGCAGTGTATCTGGACAATCTAATATAACTCATCACAAATTGCTGCCAAATTTGTCAGTTAGGGGTAACTCATCATGACAGATGATAACTCATCACATAATCAATGAATACCAGTTGCAACACCGATATTGGTTAAGAGTTAGCCACTATCAACATGTAAACTGATTGTCCTTCGTTTGCTTCTTTGATGGTCTCCGTTGAATCTCCAAGTAGGTGTCAATTCATTTTAGCATATACTGGTTGTCAACATGTACCAGTTGGCATTCTCTAAACTATCATAAACTAAACTTCCAATAGTGATTGCATGTGAGGCCCTACCCCGACTCAGTTTGACATTTTTAGTTATTTGCATATTGAGACTATTATGGATGCTTTATTTTATGCTTTATGGATTTAGAACCTATATGATTCCATGATTTGGATCACATTGACATATGTTGATGCTTTATTTTATGCTTGATGATTATGAAACTTTATATGTTGCTAGAATAGAATTACTTTGAAATGGTGAATGTCATTATTGGAATTGCAGGACTTCATTTTGATGATAGGAAAATGATGCTTATTTTATGATGGTTCAATTTTGAGAATTATGTTAATTGCTTATGTGGAATCGAATTTGAATGAATGAGATATTGAATTATTGTTGCCAAATGTATGAGTGTTTGATGTGCAATGAAATCCATGTATTTAATTATGTATAATTGTGATTATTTGGAACTACTAATGTGTTAATTGAGATGCACAGGAAAATTATCCATGTGACCATGGAATTTATATGGAGAACCAAACCTAGACCAATGTACGTTTGTTAAGCCAGGGGTTGTCTATTTGGAGAGAGAACACCCCGTTTGTAATGTATTTTATTTGTGAAAGTAAATGATGCATGTGTGTTAATTTGATTTTATGTAATTGTGTAAACCTACAAGAGACAAATTCCATGTGTGATTTTTATATTGTATTTTATTGTGTCACTTGACACATGTGATGATTAGTGTCATTGATTTTGACTTGTCTCTTGGAGGGAGTTTTGTTTCTACCAAAGCCATTCAAACAAATGAGTGTGGTCCCAAATTTGCCTTGGGTAGGGAGTCTTGGGAGTGGTCAACTCAGGTTTGACCCGTAGGTTAACATCAGTTGGGTTTCTAAGGGGTTAAATGGACTCCTAGGGTCAGTTTTAGGGCTTTTCCAAAGGTCCAAAGGGTGTACCTATGGGTTAGGGGTATTTTGAAACATGTGACTACTCCCATGTGACTATTTAGTCACCTCAAAAAGTGGTTTTTCCAAGGTGAGCGAAAATTCAACTTAGAAGGTTCCTCCTAGGATAGACAACCTTCCCTTTTGATGTCAAACTCTCTTCCCCATTCTCTCTCACCTTTTCCCTTTCCAGTTTTAGTAATATGTAAGAGGTTGGGAAGAGAAACCAATGGGAACTCTCACCTCACCCAAGGGGTTGGGAAGTGTGTGAGAGGCCTTCTTAGGCAAGGATTAGGGACTTAGTGAGTAATCACCCACTCTCCATTGTTGGAGATTATGCAATTTTTGAAATTTAGTTGTAGGATAGAATTTTGGTGAAGGGTTGGTGGAAAGTTTGTGTGGATTTGGGCAACTCATCCCCAACTAAGTCTAACATACCTATTGGCAGATTAAGGTTGGTTTTATTTCCTTTTGTTTATGTTGTTTATGATGTTTTTTTTTGAAAGAAAGAAATGCTCATTGAAAGAGATGGGTATATGTAATTTGTTGTAGGAGAAAAATGTAAGTTTTCATTTCTATGTTCCTATTTATGTGCTCTTGTTTTGGGAGTGTCCAAGACCTCCTACTATTGGGAGAGTAGGATGGTCTTGGGGTGGAAGGAGTTTGACAGCCTTGGGTGAGAGGCTCTCCTTATGGAGAGTGATCTCAAGGGTGTCCTTTGTGACCCTTGCTGCATAGCCTTGTGTATGCATTTGGGGGTCATAAGGGGAGAATATATGGCTTTTATGCCTTTGGAGGGGCATAAGGTGTGGAGATGAATTTTTGTTGTATTTTGTATTACCATGAGGTGGCTTAAGAAGTATTATGCTTGCAATCTCCCCAATGGTACTTGGTCCACTTCCACCCATGGAAAGTTCATCACAAGTTGTGGTGAGAGAGTAGCTTGGGATGGGAAAATGCATGTTGAGT
Source organism: Cryptomeria japonica (assembly GCF_030272615.1). Classification (NCBI taxonomy): domain Eukaryota; kingdom Viridiplantae; phylum Streptophyta; class Pinopsida; order Cupressales; family Cupressaceae; genus Cryptomeria; species Cryptomeria japonica. The sequence continues at coordinate 851,514,546 of NC_081414.1, forward strand.
GTTTGCCTTATTTGTTGTGTTGGTTGTTTGTTTTGGTTGTTTGTTTGTAACCCGTCTAGTGCTTGGTTCTCCAAGCTTGGGGGTGGCTTCTAGTAAGCCTAGGCTGGGAGGTGAGCTCTCCATGGTCAAAGTTGTATTTTTATTATAGGTTGCTTGGGATGGAAAAGAAAGGAAAAGGGATTAGTTGCTGTTCTAAGTTGCAAAAATAGTTCAAAAAGAATGTATTTATTTATAGTAAGAAAAAGGAAAGAGAAAGAGAGTTATGCTGTATTTATTTTCAAAAAAAATAAAAATGTATTTGTTTTATGCATATTCCTATGGAAGGGAAATATTAGATGGGTTTTCAAACCCACTTGTATTATTATTTACTTTGTATTTAAAATTGCTAAAGAAATATATTTTTCCTACTTTGGTTAGTTTTGCAAAAAAAAAAAAAAGGATGGAATATATGAACTTGTATTTAAATCTGCATTTTTAGAAAAGAAAAGGAAATGATGTTGTTGCATTTTTTTGTGTATTCTGCAAATAAAATTTAGTTTGTTATTACATGTTCTTTTATGTTTTTTTTTATGCTACTGCAATAAAAATAAATCTGTCATTTAATTTCCCATTTAATGTAGAAAATAAATCTTATTGTACTAGCTTATTTTATCAAAAAAAAATAGCATTTAGTTTTAGTTTTAATTTCTTTACCAGAAAAGATCATATTTAAGTTTGCTATTAGAATGCATGGTAGATAATAGTTTCAGAAGGTTAGTTTGTAAACAAAAAGAAAATATTAAGCATATATTCCTTCAGCCTTTTTAAGAGGAGGATATTTTTCCCATTATTCAAACCATAAATAATATTGGGAAAATCTTTGTATGCATGTTAGAGATATACAAAATATCAAACTCATAAGATGCCTAAATGAGTTATTATTTATAAGCAACAATATATATATATATATATATACACCACCTAGTTATTTAAATGCTTCATTTTGAAAATCTATTTATTTAAAAAAAAAATAGTGATGTATTTACAGATTTAATAATACAAAAAAAAAGGAAGGAGAAAACTAATAAACTTGTTTAAATAAGTCATTCAAATATATATAAAATTTATTCATTATATGTGAAGTCTGCATATTTCAAAAAAAAAAAAAAAAACTATATATTTTCTTACCTTTATATATATATATATATATATATATATATATATATATATAAAATTTAAAAAAAAAAGAGATTTAAAAAAAATGTTTGCAAGAGGAATGTGGGTCGCAGCCTTGGGCGATGACGCCCACAGTCTGTGGGAGCCTGCAGCTGTGGACGGTGACGTCCACAGACTGCGGGGGCCGTAGCTGTGGGCGGTGACGTCCATAGATTGTGGGAGCCCGCAGCTGTGGGCGGCGACGTCCCCAGGCTGGGGGTCACCGTAGCTGTGGGCGGCGCTGTCCGCAGCTCGCGGTAACCCCCGCGCCGCCTCCCTTCCTCTACCATGGAAAAAGCTTCTGGTTCGGCCCTGCACTCCCGCCGTGGATAAAATAAAGAACGCCGCTCCCTCCTTTGGCTGCCGACCTGCATTCACACTCACATACACACTCACAAGCCCTAACCCAATTTTTCAGGTTAGGGCAAAATGCTAATAGATAAAGAATAAAAAAAAAGAAAATATGTGTGTATGTTATAACACACAAGCCCTAACCCTAGTTTCGGGTTAGGGAAAACACACATAGGTTTTAGATGAAATTATGTGTGGGGGTGGGTGTTTTAAAAAAAATTAGGGATAGTCTATGACATTGGTTGAATTCTTTTATAAGTAAATAAATAAAATAAAGAAAAGAAAACCTTCCCCCCTTTTCATCTTGGAATATATATATATATATATATATATATATATATATATATATATATATATATATATATATATATATATATATATATATATATATATATATATTCTTATAAATATATATATGTAATCAAATTTTATATTTATATGGAATCCAAATGGTTAATGGTAAATTAGATAATGCACTTTTAAATTATTAAATAAATGTAGGAGCTTTTTAATAAGAAGATTTTAAACTCCTTGGAAGGCTAAACCCTTGGGAAAATAAAATGGGGTATGTAGGGTCAAGTTGGTCCCTTTCTAAATTTTAAATTTTAAGGCATTTAATTTATGGAGATTTTATTTAATAGGGTTGTTAAATAACTAGGACAATTTACTTAAGGCCCTAGGTAATTAAAGAACTGTAAGAGATTATTGGGCAATTAATTTTAGAGATTATATATTAAGTTTGAGATTAATCGCTAGGGAGTCTAATTATTTATTAATGGAAGATTAGTGATAACTCTTTTGGAGAGATATTAGCTTGCTGATAACTTAGATAATTTTATCACCAAATTAATTTAATTGTTTGATTCACTCAAAACATAGTTAAGACCAAACTAGTGTGCATTATTTTATTTAAGTTAGTTGTACAAAGTTAAGTATTTATCAAAAAAAAATTATTCCGTTTGTGCCCAAAAGTTTGGGCATGACATTGCAATACAAGTAACTTTAGAAGCAATATCAGTTTGTCTAAGATTACAATGACAATGTGAACAACACATGAAGTCATTCATTACAATCATCATCAAGCCGACAATCTCCCCCTTTGGCATTGATGGCAACACTTAAAATTTTTTACAACTTTACAACTAAGTGTGGAATTACAAAAAATGTACAACCATATTTCAACTCCCCCTTAAAAATACACAAAATTTTCACAACACACATACATATTTCTACTCCCCCTTTGACAACAATGCCAAATTGAAAAGTAAAATACATATATATATATAGCAAAATTTGCATCAAGAGTTTACATATACAAAAACCTAAAAGTATGTATTAAGGAATGTTCACTTCAATTTTCAAAAAAATATTACGAAAAGTAAGCTTCATTTGAGAAAAATCATTTTCCCATGTTTCCATTAAGGTTTTAGTAATATCTATGGTTGTCATAACCTATGCTGAAAATTCTTCCATTGCATCAATTGTACTCATCTCTAGAGTAGCTAGAATTGCTTTTGCATTGTTATAAGCTCATTGCAGGATGTCCACCTTAGATCTCAATAATTTCTTTAACTCCTTCAGGGATCAGAGTCTCTTTTCCTATTAAAAATCATACAAAGCTAACCGATTTTGCAAATCATCCATTGATTTGCCAAAGGCTAAGACTGAATCCTATAAAGGTATGTAGGGAGTACATATATTTTCTAGTTCCAGTTCTGTCTCTTGTCGCCTCTTAACTAAATTAGTATAGAAAAATGAAATATTAGATGTGTAGGCTAGAATTCCACCTCCTGCCTCAATAACTTTTCTCAAAAGATCTTTATTTAGGGATAAAGCAATCTTCCCTGTATAAATATCTTTCATTATATGTTCACCTCTTTTATTTTTGTAGTTTTTCTCAGCCATAGTCTGAGCTACTTCCTCAAGGGATTGAGTTGGTTAGAACAATCAGCAACCAATTGGCCAAGCTTGCCAATAGGAGTTGACAAGCTCCCTATAGCAGTCTTTGGTAGAAGACTTGACAAAATTTCTTCAGCAGTTTGGATGGTTTCGGCTTCCTTCCTTTGTTCTTTAAGCCTTTTCTTCTAAGCTCCAGATTGAATCACAGTTGCAATCTCCAATAATTCTGATACACTCATATTGTCAACATCTATAAGCCCTTGAAAATTGCCCATTAATAGAACATTTCATCATGCCTCCTGTTGTTGCCCTAAGGCCGACTGCTGCTGCCATCCAACCTCCTCTTTGCCTAACTACTCCATCCCCTGGCATGGTTGTTGTGTGTGTTGTGAATGGGGCCTCTGTGGAGGTTTCTGTCCATGCCTTGGCGAGGGGTCCGAGGGTTCTTTGCCTCTCACCTTGGTTGCTCGTGTACCTGTTGATATTATGGAGGACGACGAGCACCTGATGCCCTCTAATATAGATTGGGATGCCTGTGGCTTGAGGCCTGTGGCTATTACCATGTGCAAACCCTTGGTTTTTAGGGTGTCTGCTGATACTGAAAAAGGAGATCATCCACGACTCCTCCGGGTTTGAATCTCATGGTCTGATTTGCAGGTTTCAGGGCTTTTGGCCAAGCTTTCCTCATCTGCACACTTGGATTTACCAAAGCTGGGAACCGATCTTAAAAGGTTTAGTTAACATTTTTCCTTCAACCAAGGGATTTTTCATTGCTAAATTTGAACATACAGTGGATAGATCAAAAATTTTATGTATTAATCCTTTCAGTTGGGAGGACAAATTCATTTTGATGGTTAAATCCTAGTTCTTGGGTTTTAACCCATCTATTGATTCATTTAATGAGATTCCTATTTGGGTTAGGCTCCCTAACCTTCCCCTTCATCTATGGATGGACTCTCTGCTAGAGGAAGTGGGGGAGGCTTTAGGTGAATTCCTAATGATTGATAAGGATTCTTAGCAAATTTATCATTCTACTTATGCTTAGATTTTGGTTAACATTGATGTTTCTAAAGGGCTTCCAGCTGAGATAGAGATTGAATCTTCCTTGGGATCTTGGGTCCAACCGCTCGACTTTGAGGGTATCCACTTTAGATGTTGAAAGTGCTTCCAGACTAGATGTATGGTGTGAAACAGATAAAAAGAAAAAAATATATGCTTCTTGGTGGAAGGGTGCCTCCTCTGAACACTATTTTGTTAAAAAGAAAAGCTTCTCCTAGATGGTTGCGCAGGTTCCTCAGGTCGATGGTATTGTGCCTCTGGTTGCTGCCTCTGTTTCTGGTCTAAATTTTCCACAGGAGTGTGTGGATGCTTGTGGTGGCATCCCAACTGGTTTGAAAAATGTTGGATCTTCTCCTTCAATGGATGACCTTCTTGCTTCCCAAATTGCTAATGGATCTTTGTCTGATTCTCCGATTTCTGTTGTCCCTGCCTCTCTAGATGCTGGCTTTGTTTCTCTTGGTGATGGGAGGTCCTTTATTCTAGACCCATCCTCTTGGAAAAAGGCTATGGCTAGGGTTGAGGAGGGATGGATTATAGTTAAAAGTAAAAAATCTAAATTGTCCCAATCCTCTTTTGATATGACCCTTCATTCCCACAAGGGTAGGTCAAATTATTGATCCTTCCTCGTTGGGTTGGGGCTGTTGGTCTTTTGTAGCCCACTGGTTTTTGGTGGGGGTCCTTCTTATGCTATTTCCCTTCTTTTGTTTGGTTGTGCCGAGTCTCATTTGTGTTCTGTTTCTTTGAGTGGACTTTCAAGTTTATCTTTCTGTTTGGGTTGCAGGTCCTTCTAAAACTTGTCTTGTATAGGGTTTCTGGTCCCTTAACAACTTGTTTTCCTTAATCAAAAAAATATATAGGCCCTTTGATGCCTAATGAGTCATCATCATCATCATTCTAGTGCTTGACTAATGCCTTTTCTAGTTCAGTAGATTTCTCCTTCTTAGTTTTCTCTTGATCTTTCTCCTTTTCTTGTTAAGAGGACTTTTCTGCAACTCTTTCAATGGTTTTCTCCTGGGTAGCTTGTGAAACCGGTGGTAGTTGTGTTTTCAATTGTTGATCTTTTACCGATGGGGGTGGAATATCCACACTTGGTTGAGTTTCCGGTATATCCATTGCATTAACCTGTGAAACAATAATAATTGGTGACTGCTTATCTGGTTCAATAATATTCCTAGACAGATCAATGGTATCCAATACATCATCAACAAAAATTATTGGTTGAGAAGTAGTGTGATCCTTCTTTTTGATAGGATAGACAATATCAACTTGTAATATTTCTTCCTCATCCATTTCTGGTCTCTCCACAGTATCTTGTTCATTAGCCCGTTGGGACTCTATCTGCTTATGCATTATCTGAATGTCCCTTTCTATCTGGTGAGTCTCAAATTCAATAGATTGCATCTTTCCACTTATTAAGCTTAATCTCCTTGTCTTAAAAGGAAATTGTGTTTTTTTGTTATCAAGCAATGCAATTAACTCATCTTTAGACAAATCAAGAAAATATTGAATAAACACATTATCAATAATTTATTTTTCTTTGTTCACAACTTCTTCCCATTTATTCAAAAGAATAGAATATAAACAATCAGAAATTTCATTCTTAAGATCATGAGGTAATCAATTGTAATGACACAAATGGTTGATTACCTGTTGAACAATGTGTTTCTACTGTTCTTTATCAAATGAATCAAAATATTCTTTAACATTATCAGGCCTATTCCTTCCTAATGTCTTCGCCGTTCTCTCAAAATTAGTCATAGGCTTGTAAGACAAAGCACTGATGGGAATACCTTGCTGAGAGATGGCTTCGACTGGTTTGTCCTTCTTTCTAGTTGCCTTCACTTTCTTTGGCTCCTCCTCAATGTCAATATCAATAGATTTTGCTTGAAGAATCAGTTACCGGCCTCTCTTCTTCATTGCAGTCTACTTCTTTAAGTATACCTTAGGTGCCGGTTCCTTTTTAACTTGGACACTTCGTGTCACTCTCGTACTTGTTGACATTGGAGGTATTTTCTCAACCTTCTTCTTTTTCCCTTTACCACTACTAGGTGGAGCACTACTGGTTTTAGCTTTTGCACTTTGCTCCTTAGTAGTATCCAGTCTTTTCTTCTTCTTGTCCACTGGAGATGCCAATAGGTTATTGGCATAACCAATCGATAAGTCATAATTGACTTCATAGCTCATGTCTTCCATTTCATCTTCTCTAGGTTTAATAGCTTCCATCAGACATAAATCAGTGGTGACTATGAAAATGATGTCCTTAGCAAAGTTTTTCACCACATCTTCAGGTAGCCTAACCCTCATACTCATTTTAAAAAACCCTCATACTCATTTTCTTTTGAAATGCATTTAAGCCCCTATTCATTGCAATAGAGAAAGTATTCTTAACAACCTTAATATCGTTATTGATTTGAGTAGTTAGTAGTAGTTCTTTAGACCATTCAATATCACCAATTCCTGGTAGGAAATTCTCAAAGTAAAAGAATAAAGCAATCAATAACTGACCAAATTTGAACTTCTGACTATTGTCCTTCTCAATTGATTGTAGATTAAATATTATTTGAATCCTTATGGCCTCACATAGGTCATAATCTGTGTTCTTAGCAATTATTCTATAGGCTGTATGCACTGTTGCAAATGGCACACTATTCATTCTATTGGAATAGAATATCCTGTAACCTATAACCATAGTAGCTAGTTTAACTGTTGGGTCCTTAATGTTATTAATAGAAAATGTATGCCCATCAGAGGTTAACAAGGTTAAAGTGGTTACAGTCTCTTTAGATATTCGCCTCAGCTTGGGAACTTCACCAGTTGACCACACTAGTACATTCGGAGCTGATTTCCGATGGCCGTTTATCGGATTTGTGATGAATTTTCGTCGAAGTGCCAACAAAATCCACCATCGAAAACTCGGCATCGGATTGGTCGACAATGCCATGCCTGTCAAAAATTTGATAATCCAATGGACTCTACCGATAGTCAAAGAAGTCGTCATTTGAAAGCTTGGTATTTGTCGTAATTCCGACGATGATAATTTTTATTAAAAAAAAAAATTATCATCAATATAAAAGAGCCATCGAAGGAAGGAAACGCCGATGAATTCCAGAAAGGACTCACCAAAGATAATAACTTCATCGACAAAAGATATCGAAGAAAGTAGAGAGGGTCTTCATCGATGGGAAAAGTTCTCGAGGAAATAATACTATCGGTGCAACATAAAAAGGACCCATCGAAAGGAGCGTTTTCATCGAAGGAAAAATATCGATCAGACAAAAGGAAGCTACATCGATAAAAGATATTGATGAGGATATAGGTTTCGAGGAGGTTAAACTTCATCGACAAAAGATATCGAAGAAAGTGGAGAGGGTCTTCATCGATGGGAAAAGTTATTGAGGAAATAATACTATCGGTGCAACATAAAAAGGACCCACCGAAAGGAGAGTTTTCATCGAAAGAATAATATCGATCAGATAAAAGGAAGCTACATCGATAAAAGATATCGATGAGAATATAGGTTTCAAGGAGGTTAAAAGGCATGTTCTTGATATGTATGGTTTTGCTGATGTAACTTTAACGGTGAAGAATGATAAGGGAAAATAAAGAAAAGCTTCAGTGAGATAATAGACTCATTCATCGACGGGGCATAGTGATATCGATGAAAGAAGTATTTCGATGGAAAAATAAAGGAGGACACCGAAGCCCAAGGTTTCTTCGACATAAGACCCGATGGATATCAAATATGTTTCGATGAGGAGACAGGCATACTGACCGAATACAATATTTTGATGAGGGGAAAAAATACTTGATTGAAGTAATATTCGAAACAAAAGTATTGTTGATATAAACAAAGAGATCGATGGACTAAAGAAATAAATGATTGAAAGACATATCCTCATCAAAATGATTATTTATTGCCACGAAAATATAAACAAATCCCAGGGAAGGTCACATTGCCATTAAATTCAAACGTGTGCCCGAGTGACCATTGTCCAAATTGCTATTACTAACTGATTAAATACGCCATAAGTAGTGGATCAACCATCAAAGGACACAACATTAAGGAATTCATAGGAGACGAACATAAAGCTCAGTAATTCCAAGTAAGTTGTTTACACACAGACCTCTTTTTTAAAATTCAAATGGAATCATCATCTAAAACTAATAAGACCAGAAAGGGAAAAGAACCTATCACTACAGAAGAAAAACCTAAAAGATAGAAAAGGGAAGGAAGTTCTTTGGCCCAGGACTTGATTGACCAGTGGCCATCATCTAGTTTGAGGACCAAGAAGATTAGAGCCAATGAGGAAGGCCTGGAGGACTGGTTTGAGGATCTTGGAGACATATGGACAAAGTTGACAGGGTATGAATTATTCATATAGGGGTACAATAGAAGAGTTGCCCCTCAACCTATCAACTATTTATGGTGATTGAACTTAGGAAGGTTAGATGTGGCTAATGTATTCATGAATGTGGAGCTCATGAAGGCATTGGCAAACAATTATGACCCTAAAACTAGGACCATATATAACTACATGGGTGAGCCAATTCTTGCAATCACAAAGGAGGTTATTGACACCGTGTTCGAGCTGGATTGGGGATTTGAAGAATTGATTGACCTCAAGAAGTTAACAAGTGAATATTTTAACCTAGAGCACATTTACAAAACATGGAGACTCCCTATACATAGACCTAGGAATGCAAGGTCCTTAGTGTCACTAGGTCAGGATGACAAAGCTCCCTATGATGTCAACTCTTTCCATCCATATTTCAAGTATACCTATTACTATGTTGCCCAAGTTCTAGGGATAAAAGCCCATCCTTTGATGGATATTGCAACCATGGTCATTTGTGTCGATTTGCAGTCTAAGGACCCCCGCTTCTTTGATTTTTCTTCTTATTTGGTTGAGGTTTTGAATCATGGGTTAGAAAAGTTAAAGGGGGATGTCATCAATGTTCATTTCAAGCATTATTCCTTACTTATGCATATGCTATTGTATGTGGGCCAAGATGAAGGGTTATGGCCAGAAGAGTTATGTGTCATGACATATGACAATGCTGGGATGAGAAAACTAGTGCAACTATGGGTGTCTTCATGGGAACAGAGGTATGTGAATAATCAATATTGGCATTTTAAGGAGTTCTTTGTCAAGCCATTATATAGATTGTTGGGATGCCCGTGCGATCATGCCCTTGCACCAGAGGTTCAAATATTCCTAAGACCAAAAGATTTCACTGAAGATCCCTCAATTGAACACAATTGGGGAGATTGGTATTGTTTTTCAGACTGCACACAAGTTAGGTTATACGGGTTCAAAGGGAGACCATACTTACTACCACTTACAATCCCTAATAGAGTGGATTGTCTGGAAATTGTGAGGCAACTATCAATAGTGAGTTCAAAACATCTGACAAGCCATAAAAAACAATCAATTGTACCTAGGTTGTTAGTATTTTCAGATTTTATTGTGAAAAGTTCAAAGAGTTATGGCCTACTGCAGACAAAATTGGATTATTATGGCATGGATATGGGGGATCCAAGGCCCAATTTTGATCCTGAAGGATACATAAGGATAGCCCAGTCATCAGAAAAGCTGAAGGCTAGAAAGCATAAATATTACCTACTAGATGACCTCATTAAGAACATTGGCAAAGAAGAGGCTAGAGTGAAGCGAATAAAGTTTGAGAAAGCAATGCAGGCTTATTAATGGAAGCTTTTTAGAAGGAAAATGGATGAGAACGTTCTACAAAGGATTGAAGACCCCTTGGAGTTGGCCAACAAAGTTATGGAGTATGAATTGGAAATACTTGAGGGAGTCATGCCTCATGTTTTTAGGGATTACATTGATACTATTAGGAATACAGAGCCTTTGGATCATATGTCTCCTTCTTCCACATTTGGCATCATTCCATTCACTCCTTGAGAGGATTACTCTCTTGGTTATGCAAAGGATACACCGATAGACTTGGCAACAGGACAACTGAATGTTTGAGAAGTGGCTGACATCAGATTCCTAGAGCATGAGGATTTCATTTCCGATAGTGACTTCATTGCTTCCAAGGAGTTCACCACATTCCTCTATCAACATAAAGGATCTCAAATTAGGAATAACATGAGAAATAGTGAAGAAGAGCAGTAGCTTCAAAAGTTACAAGAGGAGATGGATCTTGTGATGAGAGAAATGACACCTGAGAAGGGAAGACAGTTGCTTAAGGAAGTTGGTGTGCTATTATACTCTAGATGGAACATGAACTCTACCTTGTTGTTTGATGGATTCCTTAATAAACAAGACCCAAGTAAGCAAATGATGCCGAAAGAGATTGATAAACTCTTTAGAGGATGAGGATATGATCTAGATCAGAAGACTCTTCTACAGTGGGCTATCTATCCCAAAGATAAAAGACCTATATTGGTTGATACAGAAGAAGATTTTGGACATTTGATGGTGTAGTAGGTTGGAAAGACTAACCCTAGAACAACTGCCAAACTAAATTTGGATGTCACTAAACTGAACCAAGATTAGATAGAGTTTCTGGTCTAAGAAAATTCTACATACAAAATCCTATATGAGAAAACCGATGAAGAAAAATAGAGGCTACAAGCAATATTGCTTCAGATTGATATAGGTACCAGTCAAATAGGGATGACATACGATGTTGACAGAGATGCCATGGATGCCTTGACAAACACTATGTATTGGAGGAACAGGGCCAAAAAGACATCTCGGCAACTAAAAAAGGAACAAAAAAAGATGGATAAGTTAGTTCTCGAGGTCATTGAGCATAGATTCAAAAGTATGATGCAGGTTGCCGAAATCTATTAGAAGACATACACTAGAACAGTCAAAGCTTTGAAAGAGCATGAAAGGCTCAGGTCTCAGTTGGAAGGCTTGATGAATGACAACTGTCTGATGAATCCAGGTGAGAAAATTGAAGTCGAGGCTCACTTGAAGTCCCATGATGAATTGGAAAATTAGTTAAGGAAAGAGCTTCAGAGGCTGGACAATGGGAATATCCCTAGGGTGCCCTCTGTTTACAATAATGGTGAGTTAGTATCGTTGGAATAGTGAAAACAAGAGTTTAGTGATGAGAAGAATCGAGCAATAGCAAAGTTGGATCGGGACAAATAATTGTCACTTTGTGTTAACAATATTCTATCCAATCATTTCTAGATAGAAAGCAACATGAGGACACTAAACAATGACGTTCTAATGTATAAAAATGATAAGTACATTGAACACATAGGAATGCTGAACTTGTTTATCTTCTAGTTTGTTAACAAAAGTGCTAATTAATAGTTATGTGCTGAAAAGCCATGATGCTTGGTGACAATGCATACCCTCATATAAATGAGGGAACTTTTGTAACAATAAGGATCATTAGAGAAGAAGTAGAATATAGCCTCAAACTTACTATTGTACCATTTTGCGAACATACATAATATAATCAGTAATCAGTCGTCTTTCCTTTGTGTATATGTTGTGGATTACTGCATCTTTCTATAGGAAGTTGCTTGTGATATTATCTAAAGGAGATAAGGTTACTTGTGTTATTCCAATAAAACTCTGTGTTTCATATTTTGGATTTGAATAAAAGATTTACTTGCGAATATAGTTTTGTATATAGTGTGCATGCATATTATCTCAACCATGGTGCGCCTGCATATGTATATAGTTTTTTTTATAGGTGGAAAGCCTGAGGTTCAATGTCAAACTTGGTTTCTCTGATACCATATGTAATATTCCATTAATTCTTTACTTAAAGAAAATAAATTGTGATCTATATTAAGATAAAAGATTGAGCATTTCAAAATAAAATATAACTACTTCAGTTGAAGGAGAAAACTAACTAAATATTCTTCAACATAATAGGAATCTAACTAATTTATCTAAAAGGAAGGTAATATTCTAACGATAAAAAATATTGAACAAATATTATTAAGCTAATCAATATGCGAAAGGAATTCAAATGGCAAGTTTCATTTTTGAGGGAAGAGATAAAGGTTCAGAGGTTACAATTCATTTAACTTTCCAACTAAAACTTTTTGTATCAAGCCTCGACATAGTTTGGAATAGGGAGAGCATCATCAAGGGCTTCTCCATTTAGTCATAGACTTTCTAGTCTCCCATGCCCCTTCCAATTGGAAGAGACCCAACCCTTCATGAGGGTGCATTCTAAGGATTGGGTCTCTTTTACATCTAGCCATCTGATCTTGGTGTTCAAAACCTACATGCAACTAGTCAGTCACACACTATAGGTAACCCCTAACTACTATGACCATCTGACTAGTAGGTGTATCTAGTTTATGTGATCTAACAATCACTTAGATAAAGCATCGCCATATTGGCCAAGGTTTTAACATTGCAAGCACCAATGCATTGCTAGTGTTCACCTCCCTTGCTCGACTTGTACATCCAATTCTTCAGCTCAACAAACTCACTAGTTACCAACCATCTAAACAAGCTATCTGCTTAATGTGTACTAACAATAATGGTTATTAACAACCATCATATGATAAATAGCATACACTTGAGCCAACTAACTCATTGGTTTACTAACCAACTATCTAGCGAACTACTTAATGTATACTAAGAATAATGGTCATAAATGACCATCATAAGATAATTAACATACACTTGAGTCAGTTGATTCATTGGTTACAGAACTTCTAGGTTTATTTGATCCAATTCATTACATAACAGTCTCATGTCTACTAACATTAACAGTTTACAAGGACCTTCATGGGATTGTGACATAACCTAACAAGACAACTGCTACAAATCCCCTATCTCTAACAAGCTTCAACTGTCATCATGGAATTAAACCTAATACCACATTGGTTCCCTTATTTAGCTAAATTAACACATCATATTATGACAAATAAAAATTCAATTCTAATATATATTTTTTTCTATCTATATTCCCAAAAGTATGCATCTAATTGATGATAAGAATCCTTCTTCAAGTCTTTCAACCATGGAGACTGGTTATAATCTAATTATAACCTATGTGCATTCATTCCAAGATGAACCATATTCGGTTGAACTATGAGTAAAGAGTGGAAAACAAATAAACATAGAATAGCTACAAATTATAGCAAGGTATTGTGACTATAAGATAGAAACCATCCTAGTAGCCTCCAATATATCAAAAGTTGAGAAAGTAGCAAGCTTACTATACAAAGACAATGATCACTATAAAGTTGTAGTCAAGTTCTAAGCATTGATTTGTGGGAACAAAGGGTTTCATATGGGGATAGAGCGGTCTCATGAAATATCATGACAGTCATAATCATAATCTAAAGAGTAGTCAAATCTTCAAGATAGATTAGTGATAGTGCAGTCATTCTATTGAGCATCAAATCTGAATTAAGTAAAATATCTTGATTTGAGAAACTAAATCATAGAAGCCATCTCTCTTTGGAAGAAAACATCATTTTCATTGATACCGTAATAACCCATAAGTTATTGAACAAGTCTAAAAGCATTCTATCGAAGTATCTAGGATTCAAACAGTATCGATGAGACCCAGTGATGTCTCATCGATATAAAAGGGGCATCGAAGAAAGAAAATGCCAATGAACTTCAAAAAGGACTCATCGAAGACAGTAACTCCATCGATAAAAAATATCGAGGAAAGTGGAGATGGTTCTCATTGACAAGAAAAGATCTTCAAGGATATAACACTATCGGTGCAAAAAGACTCACCAAAAGAGATGATCCCACCAACAAAAGGTATCGAAGAAAGTAGAGGTGGCCCCCATCGATGAGAAAAGGCTTTCGAAGAAACAATATCATCGATGCAACATAAAGAAGATTCACTGAAAGAAGCATTCTCATCAAAAAAGTGATATCGATAAAACAAAAGAAAACTACATCGATGAATGATATCGATAAGGATATGAGTTTCAATGGGAGGACAAAAGAAGTCACCGAAGTCCAAACTCTCTTCGACATGAAACCCAGTGGACAGCAAAAAGATTTTGATGAGATTATGAGTTTTGAGGAGACTAACAGGCATGTCTCCAATACACATGGTTTCATCGATAGAAGCCATCTCTCTTTGGAAGAAATCATCATTTTCATTGATACCGTAATAATCCATAAGTTATCTAACAAGTCTAAAAGCATTTTATCAAAGTATCTAAGATTCAAATAGTATCGATGAGACCTAGTGATGTCTCATTGATATAAAAGGGGCATCGAAGAAAGAAAATGCCGATGAACTTCAGAAAGGACTCATCGAAGATAGTAACTCCATCAATAAAAGATATCGAGGAAAGTGGAGATGGTTCTCATCGACAAGAAAAGGTCTTCAAGGATATAACACTATCGGTGCAAAAAGACTCACCGAAAGAGATGGTCCCACCAACAAAAGGTATCAAAGAAAGCAGAGGTGGCCCCCACCAACGAGAAAAGGCTTTCAAAGAAACAATATCATTGATGCAAGATAAAGAAGATTCACCTAAAGAAGCATTCTCATCAAAAAAGTGATATCGATAAAATAGAAGAAAACTACATCAATGAATGATATCGATAAGGATATGAGTTTCGATGGGAGGACAAAAGAAGTCACCAAAGTCCAAAGTCTCTTCGACATGAAACCCGGCGGACAGCAAAAAGATTTTGATGAGAATATGAGTTTCGAGGAGACTAAAAGGCATGTCTCTGATACACATGGTTTCATCGATAGAAGCCATCTCTCTTTCGAAGAAATCATCATTTTCATTGATACCGTAATAACCCATAAGTTATCAAACAAGTCTAAAAGCATTCTATCAAAGCATCTAAGATTCAAATAGTATCAATGAGACCCAGCGATGTCTCAATGATATAAAAGGGGCATCGAAGAAAGCAAATGCCGATGAACTTCAGAAAGGACTCAATTAAGATAGTAACTCCATCAATAAAAGATATTGAGGAAAGTGGAGATGGTTCTCATCGACAAGAAAAGCTCTTTGAGGATATAACACTATTGGTGCAAAAAGACTCACCGAAGGAGATGGTCCCACCAACAAAAGGTATCGAAGAAAGAAGAGGTGGCCCCCACCGATAAGAAAAGGTTTTCAAAGAAACAATATCATCGATGCAAGATAAAGAAGATTCACCAAAAGAAGCATTCTCATCGAAAAAGTGATATTGATAAAACAGAAGAAAACTACATTGATGAATGATATCGATAAGGATATGAGTTTCGATGGGAGGACAAAAGAATTCACCGAAGTCCAAAGTCTCTTCGACATGAAACCCGACGGACAACAAAAAGATTTCAATGAGAATATGAGTTTTGAGGAGACTAAAAGACATGTCTTCGATACACATGGTTTCATCGATACAACTTTATTGGTGGAAGATGACAAAGAGAGGATAAAAGGGGCTTGAGTGAGACAACAGACCCATTCATCGAAGGAGCATAGTGATATCGGTGGAAAACTATTTGAAGTCACCGAAGCCCAGGGTTTCTTTGACATAAAAAGGGACTGATGGATACTAGATAGGTATCGATTAGGAGATGGTAATACTCAATTTGTTTATCTTCCAGTTTGTTAAACAAAAAATGTTTGTTACTGGTTATATGCCAAAAAGCCACGGCGCTTGGTAATAATGTATACTCTCATATAAAGGGGGGAACTTTTGTAACATGAAAGAGAATTAGAGAAGGAATAGATTATAGCCTCAAGTGGTTTACAATATAGAGGATTATTAAATTCATTCAAGTGGTTTAGTACAATATAGACATTGAAGTAGAGCTCATAAGAAACAGTAATTGACAGACTCATCGAGAGGTGGTGGGTTTAAAAATTGTCTCATAAGTTTACACAATAAGTCCTAAAGAAATATAGAGACTCTATAGCCCAAACAGTGAAGAAAGGCACTGGTCATCTATAGAATACAATTCATCAGTTCACATTTCATTTTAAAGCAAAAGGAGTAGCTGAGTAGGAAATATAGAGTAGACTAGAAATAGTGTATATACATAAATTTCAAGCATAGAAATTGAATAATTTCTACAACAACAATCTTGAACTCATCTACTATATCTCCATCCTGGGAATTTATGCCATTCTGAGATAGGAGGAAATCATATCAAGATACTTAATCTACTATAAAAAGCATTAGTCATTGAAAACAACTAGTGAGTACATACTCGCCTAGGTCCTGCAGAGTCTAAAGTGAGAGAGTTAGTAACCAAGTAGGTTCACTCTATAAGTTGGTCAAGTCAATTGGAGGGTTTGATCATAGGAGTTGGAATTTCCTTAGAACCTATCCAATCTATTGATTTGAGACCCAACACATTCATTAATTGTTTTGGACATTTCAAGCTATGTTTTCCTAATAGATGGTCAAGTATAGAACAACAACACTCAGAAAATATAGTCTAGAGAGATTATAGTCTACAGGAAAGCCAGTAGGTAGTCATATGGCCTAGTACCAAATAAAATGACAATAATCAAGTCTACTGAGTGAAAAAGAGCAGGGTATAAGTTTCTAAAAGGTCTTTACAAACCTTAACAACAAATAACACATTATTGTTGCAGCATTGTCAAAACTTGACAAGAACAACACCTTATTACCTCAAGAGGCATAGCAGTCATAGGGAAACTCATGTCAAATGTGCAAATCAATACAATAAATAATCTTAGTTTATAGCCCTATAGCATCATAATGCAGTCCTTGACCAAGTATGCATACAAGAAACATCTAATTATATTAAGGCACAAGCATCAAAGTCAGAGGTTATGACAACTAGTCGAAAACATCAAGTACAAAAAGTTTAGTCTCAGCCACTAGAACACAATTTGCAACATGCATTAGGAGTTGTCCTCCTTACAAATAGTGCAGCATTAAAAAGGTATTATCAAAGCTACAACCACAATTCAAAGAGGAAGCTTACAAAGATAGGACAAAGCTAGGTACAGTCATAAGTCAAGGCAAATACATAGTTAAAACTCAGTCCAAAATAGTGAAGAAGTGCAACAAATGACATGAGAAGTCTAAAGAAGTATTATAGAAATCATGAGTCAAGGATTAATGAAGAGATTTTTTGCATCCATGATACAATCTCAAACACACTTTTTACCGTTCTCTTGGTGATTGTGCCCAATTGTGTATGTCTTGCTTACATATGAAAATGGCATTTTGTAGCTTTCCACCGACCATGTATTTGAGATGTCTTTGATCTAGATATGGCATGAGCTTAGTTGTAGAGTGAGACTAGGGAGTTGGACCATGTCAACCATGGTGCACCTGCATGTGTATATAGTTTTGTGTATTCATTAAAGATTTTCATTTAATTTTAATCAACTAAAGAGCAATATTCATGACTTACAAGTAATAAAAAAACTTACAAGGATGAGGCATATTCATTACTTACAAGTAATAAAAAAACTTACAAGGATGAGGCATATTCATAACTTTTGCAGTCCCACCTTGGATATCAACACTAGAAGCAACTCATATTGTTCGTGTACAGACAAGACAATATGGGAGTTCATTATACCTAGCAACTTGTGGTGTTGTTGTTCGTGTTGGCTCTGTTGGACCCTGCAATTAAGATTCAATATACATTATTCAATAAGATTAACTGTGCAACATAATGAAATATTGAAAAGTGTGTTACCTTGTTGAGCTTCGCTTGGTTTCAAGAATAGTTTAATATTCTCTACTTAATAGGGCCAACCACATGAAGGTAGAAGCTCATTTGGCCCCTCCCCCCCCCCCCCCCCCCAACATCACTCTAAATTCCCTGTTAACATCTTATAACATTCATTCATTCATTCTTTCTACCATTAATAAAATATAGCATTCATTCATTAATATCACATAACATTCATTAACACATAACATTGATTAACAATAATTAACATGCAACATTCATCAATATTAATTAACACATATCATCCATAACCATCAATTAGCACATAATTACATTGACTAACACATAAAAATCAGTCATTATCAAATAAGTTAGATTACAATCATTTATTTCTTTGTTTTTTATTTGAAGCTATGAAAAGACTAAGTGGAACATCGGTTTCTTCATCATTTCCCCCCTCTGCAGATGTTCCACCAACTGCTCATGATCTCAATGTATGCCTAGTCCTATACTGAGGACGAGGACGCTGAAGTGAAGGGGGGTCCTTTGCAATAACAAAGAAAAGGGTTAAATTCAAAAAACAAATTATTATTGTTACAAGTATTTCATTAATCTAGAGAACATAATTGTTGTGCTCTTTACCTGATGGGGCCACATCATTTTGTGTAGCCTCAACCTCAACATGCTGAACACCCTCTAGATCATCTGGAGTTGAAATGCTAAAGGTTACATTAATGTTGAACACCAATTGCAATTATATTTGTTTAAAGCAATAACAGTGGTCCTCTTTACCTGAGTGGGGAACATCACATTCTTGATGTTGTGTACCCAGATCATGCTCCACTTGCTCACCACCGACTACATGCTCTAAAATATTAATAAAAAAGGTTACATTAATTACTACTCTAATTACAAATTAAGATGTTTAATTGTATTACTAGCTAAATAAATAAATTTGAATAGCAAATGAATGCCTCCACTACTGGGATGCACATCCAGACCTTCATGTGTAGGTGGTGTTTCACAATTAGCAAGTTGCATTCCAATGACATGCACATTGTTATCATTTCTTGCTTATTTAAAACAAATATAGTCACTTTATGTTGGAACTCAACATCAATTAGATTATTGGTAAAGTATTCAATTTGAAACAACTTCCATTTAGCATATTTACCTATGTGATTGATGCACTCGAATGTTGTGTATGCCCACTCAATTCTTGTAGCCAATCAGCCACGATTGAATAGCCTTGCTGGTAGGCAATTCTCTTGTCATCTTCTATGGGTGCTCTATTGAATTCAGAGCCTTGAATTTTTGCTTGGTACCGTGATTTTTTGCTTGCATTGTTTGATAAAAAAAAAATGTTTGCAATTTATTAATATTTTGATGCAATATTTCGTTTACATGAGATACTTACAATTCGTGCAGCAAGTTTCCTGTAACCACTAGAGTCGAGTTTGTGTTGCCCGTGCTTTTCTTGCCTTGCCTTGGTTTCCTGTGACGTGTCACTCAATCTATAAAAAGTTTGAAATATGTTAGATTATATAAATATAAAGAGTAATTAATTAGTACATAATTACATTCTTAATAGTATCCCATACCTTCTTTTGGCATCTAGTGGTGTATTTCCTTTTTTCCTTTCAATTCTCTCCTTGGCATCCAAAATCAAGTCCTTCCACTCCCTCTCTGGAATCATGGGGCGATGCTCGTACTTTAGGTTCCTCTCCAAATGGGTCCTGTATTGGTCCGTCACATACTTTAGATATGTGCCAGCTTTTTCAAAGAGCTTGGTTTTGTCAAAGGTGTCATTTCCAAACCACTCAACCATTTGGTTTGTCAATTCATCTTTTAACCTTTTTTCTTGTTCATTCCACCTTTTAAAGCAAAAACAAACCTGTTAGATTCAGAAATGAATTGAAGCTACATTTATTACACTTCAAGAAATGGATCAAAGGAAAAGTATTCTAGCAATAATATGAAATCAAAAGTTGATTAGGGTTAGTTAACATATGATGTACCACCTTTTACGTATGGTGGGCCCAAATATCTATAATGCAGTGTCACTAAGATGTTTATAGAAAATATCATTGCATGCAAAAAATTCATGGGATCATTAGTCCAAAATGAGTGATCATAAAGTAAATTACAATTAGAGTATATATAATAATAATTTTAAAGTACCTAGAACATTTTGTATCTTTAAGGGAAGCATTTCTTCGTCGCTCACCACCAATGTGGCCTGCAACGTTCCCATACTAGCAATACAAGAAGATCCAAGAAATGATGGTATGTTATCAGTAGTAGTCACCTCTAGCACATCCTCATGTGCATCTCCTCCTACAAAAAATGAATCCACTATGAAATGGCATTAGAATTCAAGAAAGAACACTTGAAGGGGAATAAACACATGACAGAAGATAGAGCAAAAGAGGGATCTACCAATAGTGGGTGGGCCAATATGACGTGCACTAGAGGATGTCTGCATGCTACGTGTTGCTGACATTGCAGTCGGCAATACAGGTGAGGGTAACCTCTGATGAAACATTTGTAGAGTAACATTGACAGCACCTAAAGAATAATACATTAAATATATCAAACATTAAATATATGAAAAGTGCAAGAATTGTAAACAAGGATGAACCTTTATTTTGAAAATTGACAGTATCAAGTATGATGTGTTTTGGGTACTCAGAGTGATAAGCCAAGCAAGTGATAATACAAGAAAATCATCATCACCTGAAGATCCTACAACACCCTGATCGTGGGAACTACTTTCATGAGGGTGGATAAATTTCTATAAAAACAATACGTACATATTTTAGTTAATGACATAAAAGAGAATAAAATATAAATCATTATTGAACTTTTGTTATAATTAAATCTTTCATTACTGCTTACTTGCAAGTTTTCTGCTACATGAAACAATAATTCCACCCTTTGTTGTATCTCATCAGTGGTAGGATGCATGACTGCCAAAGCAACAATCTCTTTTCTAATTTTTATAAGAGGCATTTTAAAGAATTTTACAAGGTTTGTGAGATCTTCAGGGTCATCATTGCTTAATCCTAATGATTCCACATCCCTAGAAAGGTGCTCAGGGACTGCAACTCCCTTTCCCTTTCCCCAAATATCCATTTGTATCAAGAGTATCATTAACAATTACAAAATTAGTATAAATCACTAAAAAAAGAACATAATAATGTAACAGTTTGCTTCTATCTAATTTGTACAATTACAATGACGTTTACCTGCTCAGTAGAAGTGTTGCAAGGTACATCTCTGTCTGCGATATGTGATGGATCCATGTCAGTTTGTGACAAAGAAAAAATATAAAAAAATTTAGCGAAATTACATAGTACACAACATGAACAACATGAACTTTGTAGACAAAAAGAGTATTAATTAATAAAAAGATGTCATCAAAATCATTGTAAATTTTTTAATTCCTTACCTTTACTTTATGTAGACTATGCAGGATCCTCAACTAAATGGTCACATAAATAGTCACACTCCCTATCTCCATATCCATATTAAAAGGTGCATCATGAATTAATTATGTAATGGCATTAGAATTCAAAACATAATGAATTAATTATGTAAAAAAAATTCTATCAAGAAGTCAATATTAAATAGATAATATACTAATCGCATACCTCATACATTTCATTCTTCATCATCATGAACATCAAGGTCATCATGGCCAACATAATAATCATCATCATCATCATCATCATCATCATCATCATCATCATCATCATCGTCGTCGTCGTCATCGTCGTCGTCGTCATCATCATCATCATCATAATTGTCTTTGCCATCATCATCACCATCATCACCATCACCATCACTACCATCACCATCACCATCACCATCACCATCATCATCATCTTCTTCTTCTTGTTGTTCTTCTTCATCGTCATTGAGAAACTGTCGATCGTGATCATCATCCACTTCATCTTCTACTTCTTCGGTATTTTCTTCTTCGGTATCTTCTTCTTCCATCACATTATACTTTATTTGCCTTCCTCTTGGATCATGTCTAACAACAAATGACCAACCCAGTTTATGTGGAACCTCTGAGTAAAATACTTGCTCACATTGGCTTGGAAGAACATAGGGCTCATCCCCAACTGGTTCAAATGACCTTGTATTTAGCATTATAAAACCATTATCATGTTCAATAACAGTTCTATCAGGATCATTTTTATTCAATTGCAGCCTGTACCATTTGACGATGAACAAAACTAATTTGAAGGAATTAAACTCACACTCAAGTATATCATCCAAAATGCCATAGTATCGATTTTGAGACTGTTGAGGATGAATGTCATTTCTCGATGAAATATTTGTCACCTTTGCCAGAATCAGAAGTTTTCTTCCTATCATCCAACTTTTTTATGCGAAATTTATGACCATTGCAACACATAGCATTGTGGTGTTTGACCTGTGATATGTCAAACATGTAAAATTTATTGCATTGTGAGTTGATAAACATATGGGTGATTAATGAATTTATACGTACCTGTTTATCTCTTAAACCATATGCTAAATCAATTTCCCTTTGCATAACATTGGAATCTCCATTACGATGTGCTTCTTTAACCAATGAAGCCACACCTTCCCATGTTAACATGTGTCCAGAATGTTGACAACGTTCAATCCATACCGTCATCCAATCAAGATTTTTTGCAATATACAAATGTAGTGCATCCCACTCTCGACCAACTGTACAAAAAATAAATAGATGTCTTACAATCGATTTATTTTGAAGATTAAGAATTAATTAACTACAATAACATCTTATAATTACCTCTCACTTTCCTTAATCTACCTTTCCCCATCAAGTACTCCCCTTCGAATTTGTTAATGGTATTGGGATCCCAAATGTGATCCACATGGATCTTTGCTGCAAACTTAGGAAGATATTCAGAAATGTACACCATAGTCTGGTATACCATATATCCCTCCACCATAGAACCCTCAGGATGTGCTCTTTGTCGAACCAAAGCCTTAAAAAATTTCAAGTGCCTCTCAACCATCCACATTGACCTAGTGTGTACAGGTCCACACAATTCAATCTCCTCAACTTGGTGTATGAGGTAGTGTTCTTGTGCATTGAAAAAGCTAGAGGTAGACACAATTGTATTTCACACATTAAATGAGGAAGTTTTCTCTTCCAAAATTTTATATCATCTTTATGGATTTCTTTACATGACAACCACCTACAAGGTATTCAAGATGCAAAAAAATATATTACATAAGAAGTAAAACAAATCGCAAATATAATATCTATACAACAAACTGAACAACTATCACTACTTACCTCATGTATTTTCCAAGATCATATATGACTTGCTTGACATTATTGTCAAAGTTGTCTGGGAGAGATAGAGGTAGAACGTACTGCAACAATTATAAAATTATATTTTCATTTTTTTATAACATAATGAAAAGTACACGGACGCACAGTACTTAAATACATACTAAAAACACAAGAACATGAATTACCTTAATGAAGGTATGCCAATCATGTGTTTTCATCCCTGGCCCAAATTCACTTTTCTTTGATATGAGATTGTTTATGTTCGTAGCAAATCCTGTGGGAAATCAAATTTTTCATATGACTTATTTTATAGCATTGCTTTGGTAGTCCGTTAATAACCAAGGAAGATCACTTATATTAATTTGGTCTCCATGGCTATTTGATTGAATGACATTTATCATTGCATGATTGGAATCCTGAATGTCACTACATATTTTGACAATTTTTTCTTTGTCACGCCTTCCATCCAATATTTTCCATAATGTCTCGGTTATATTCTTTCCAATATGCATACTATCAAACAAATGAACAATTTGTAACTGCTCGTAGTATGACAACCTACTAAATTGTTGGGGATAACTTTTTATTCCCTTAGGAAGGTGGTCATTTATGCCTTCACAACCTTCATGATCATCAATCACATCATCCGTAAACAAAACAAAATAGAAAAGATGTTTTATGACAAACCAATAGATGGAATGTCATTACCTTGACGATTAATTTTATTATATTCCAACTTCCACTAGTGAGGTGTCATTCTTTGTGGCTTTGATGTATTCTCTTCTTTCCCATTGAAAAGATGTTTTTCAGTATTTTGATACTTATGATTTTTGTGGAGAAAGTGCCTATACTCATCAAACACCTACTTTCCTAAACTTTTTGAATGACAAGATTTCATCTTTGGACCACAAACAGGACATGCAAATTTTCCCTTTGTTTGAAGACCTACAAGATAATGTATAATTGGATTAAATATGATAATTTTTTGAATTATAATGTTCATGCACAACTTAAACACTATAACATACCACAAAAATGTGTTAGCCCTAGGGCATCATGTATTGTCCATAGAAGCATCGCATGGAATTGAAATTGTCTTTGTCCTATTGGTCTAGAGACATCATACATAGTGACACCATTCCATAACTCCAGCAACTCATCGATAAGAGGCTTGATATATACATTCATATCTTTAACTTGGTACTTACCTAGTCGAATGAACAAAAACATTACATAATTATTATGACCATTTTACTGCAATATTTATAATTAAATTTAGATGACTATATTTAAATGATAAAATACCGGGAATAATCATTGCCAACATTATGTGCTCCCTCTTTATTGACATCCATGGAGGAATGTTATTGTTGATAGCAAAAATAGGCCACACTGAGTAAACAAATCTCATCTCTCCAAATGGATTGACACCGTCTGCTGCCAATGAAAGCCTGAGATTACGAGGTTCTTCTTTAAAGTGTGGCCACTTTTCCTCTATATCCATAAATGCTGAACCATCCGTAGGCATTCAAATAATGTCATCTCAACTTCTATTGCGTGCATGGTAATCCATAAATTTTGCCAAGCTAGTACACTTGAATAATCGTTGCATATGTGGAATAGTGGGAATATAGCGAAGAACCTTGCGAGGAACCCTTTTTGTTATTTGATCTATTCGATATCTACTAATATGACATTCAGGGCATTCAATTCAAAATTCATGTTGTTTGTGATATATAATATGATCATTGGGACAAGCATCTATTGCTTGATACTCCATTCCAATATATTTCATAACGGCAGATAATTCTCAGTATGAGCGAGGTAGAATATTTGATGGTGGTAACAAAAACTTACCTATCAATCTACAACAAAAAAATATAATCTGTTATAATAAAGAATATTAATGGTACAACATGATTCACAGTTTATTATGACATATATGACATACCTTAACATACGTGACATTGTTATGTTGGATAAACCATTCATAACCTTCAAGTTCACCAACAATAATACAGCAGAGAGAAGAGTTGCCTGCGAGCCTTCGTAAAGGGCCTCAGATGCCTTCTCAAGTAGAGGGACATCATGAACAACATCAAGGTCATCTTCATCATCATGATTAGCTGCGCAAGTACTAAATGAGTCATGGATCAATGTATTTGTACCATCATCTTCAATTGTGTTTTCTGGCTCATGATCGTCATCTTCCATGGGATCATTATCTTCAGCTTCGATATTCACACCTCCATGTTCATCCACTTCGAAAACCATATTCTCAGGGTTGTGTTGATCCATACCATGTGCTCCAGGGTGCTCGATCTATATAAAATTGATATACATAAATAAACCGTGATCATGATCTCATCATCATGTGATTTATTATATATATAAATTGTCAAAATGATATAATGAAAAACTTACCAATGGATGATAATCATGTCCACCTTCAATGTGACCATGCAACCTACAATGTTTCTTCATTGTTTTGATCAGAAGTCTTCTAGTCTTTAACCCCTTACAAATTTTGCACGGACAATAACATTTTCCATCACCTTTTCTTTTCAAGTTAGACCACAATCTAGCAATTGTCTCCTTATTTTGTTGTTCGTTGATATTGTCTGACATGGTCTTTCTTCACGGACAAGAAAATAGAAATTATCATCATTGAACAAAGCATCTTATTGAATTTAGATTTCTAGTTTGCTTATGGTACATCACATAGTGTGGAAAACAAGAAATACTCAATAAATAATAGGATTCATTGATCTACTATTATCACAATCTGCACTTGGCCTTCAATATTTTCTCCTCCTAACACTGTTTATCCATTACCTGTCAAGTATAGAACTCTAAAACCCGTGGCTATTAAAATACATAAGACAACATTGTAGCATCTTATAATCATCTGTTATAAAACCAAAGCACTTGGGAGTGATTCTTTTGTTTGTCACAGTCCAGGAAAATGGTGTCTACTGGAGCCTTGAATAACTGACTAGAAAGATTTTTAATTCCTTTTCTTTTTCCTTATGATTTTTTCACTGTCACTTCCATCCTCCGAGTCAGATGCCCTCGCACTTTTCTTTCTTTTTTTTTTTTCATACTCATTGTCATGCTTTGAATTATTTTTCTTTCTTGGTGACTCCTTACTGCTCTCACTGTCAGTTTCAGTCTCAGAATGTGAGTCTAATGTATCAAAATCTGATGAACCTGATGAACTAGAAGAATCATCATTAGAGGTAGATTCATCTGACTTAGGAATAGGCTTTTGCTGCTGCATTACAAGCCTTGGCATATACTTCAAATACTCACGTAAACTCTCAGTGATACCACCAAGACCAATAGAAGTAAAGAAATTGATAGCAAACTGTGAATTTTTGGGATTTTCCTTTGGAGAAATTGAATCAAAAGACTCCTGCATTGTTGGATCGTTCAACCTTTCATTAGGCAACAATATACCAAGCTACTCTGCCAGCTCCTGCAAGAGAATCAAATATGGGTAGAGGAAGTAGTATCTTCCTCTGTCTCATGTATATAAGCAAGACAATGCCATGGAAGAGCATCTGTGCCACGTAAGTGGGCAAAAAAACTTTGCAACATTACATAGTTTATTTGTTTCTAGTCTACGTGTCATAGAATACTATTGTACAAAACACTTATCAAAAAATTCCTCATAAATTTTATTGATCATACAAAATCTTTGCCCAAGAAGACCATAATAATGAAGGTATGTTCTCTCTTGACCAGGTTCAAGCTTGATCTTTAGTAGCTTATGACTAGCTTCCTCAAAATCAACACTTGACATGATTGTCAAATAAATTATACGTCTTAAATTGACCAAGTTTGTCTCTGTCTCATCCTGTATTCTCAGTGCTTCCTCACCTTCCTCTTCATCATCATCATCATCATCATCTAAATCATCACTTGAATCTTCTCCCCTTCTACTTCATCTGAAGAACCATCTCCAAGGATATCTTTCTTTAGTTTTTCATAGGTTGCCTCATGCTCTAAGATATCAGGATTTGGCTTGAAAACATCCAAACCAGCTTCTTGATCAAGTTCACCTTCTAGGAAAACTTCATGTGTTAACTAATCTGGACGCACAGCTAGATGACCCTCGAACTTAGCTTTGCAAATTGCAAAAAAGCCTTCAATTAAAAACTGTACTTGTTTGTCAATTTCCCCCTCATGGAGAATACCTCTAAATCTTTCAAAAATCCCATAGAGACCTTTGGGTGAAAGGTCTTGCAGAGAACCACATTCTTTCATGAACCCAACAGCAACCTCTACACTGTCATCTGTGGGGTTCTCTAGTAAAAGGGTGAGAAGCTCCAAGGCAATGATCTCATGTGCAACTTGTTGATTCACTAAATGAGCTAGGAATTTAGCTGCTGCTATCAACATGTGCTTGTCATTGCATTTGTATGCCCTCTTAAGCTGCAAAATAATTCTTTGCAAAAGAAGATTGCCAACTTCAGGAAATTTTATATTTACCACAGCAACCAACGCAGCAAAAACATCTATAAATACAGGGGATGCCATTTGGGATTTCATACAACACCTACAAAATAGACCCCTCCCACGGATGAGATTCTTTGCAAACAACTCTAGAATGATGTTCTTGATGTTAGATGTATTTACCTTGTTTACTAACCCATTGATACTCTTCCGAAGGGCATCCCATGTCATGCGCTGGTATTCCACACTGCTCTTGTCTTCCACATCTTTTATCATTTGAGATAGCTTAAATGGGGGAATGTAAACACCCCCACTTCTTCCAACACCCTTCTCAGTTCCTCTTACATCACCTTCACCATTCCCATTATGAGATGGAGTAGACACAACACCATAAGTTTTCACTTCCATTGCCTCTTTGTCCCTCTTGTTTCCAAAAGCCCCTTTACCACTTAATTCGTGCTTATTTTTGTACATAAACCCATCAGGAAGCATGAGTTTTTGCATATAAGCTCGCCCAAATATTTTATAGTTATTTTTTATCAAGATTCCCTCAGGAGCTGGCAGATCTTGCTTCCATACTTTAATTTTGTTTTTTCAAAGGACAATCCTAAAAATCCATGCATTGCAAACAACTTTTTATACCTTTGTTGGTTGTGGTGGCATCACAGAGACTTTACATCAATAAATGAAGAACATGCCAATGCTTTTAATGCAGTAGTAGAAGTCTATCTCTTATTCAATATCTCTAGTGAAACCCCCATCATCTTTTGTTGGAGTAGAATTTGTTATATTCTAGAAAGGTTCTTGTCCTTTGTTGATGGGATACTCATCTACCTCAAGAAATAACTATTCTTTTCTCCAATAAGAAGTGGAACTAAATGAAGATCTAGCACCATGAAATGAATCCTCTAAAAGATTACTATAGTTAGTTTTGGTACATAATGATCTGGGTAAAATACTAGTGTGGCTTTAGGAAACATTATGTACTAGCTTAGCATACTCTAACAACTTTGGTGTGACATGCTACATCCAATTAGGTCTCCATCAGTATCTCTGTTGTGTTTATGGATTGGGATTCAATGTACTCTTTTTATACACAGATTTTACTTTCAACTGAGGAGGTTTGTATGTACTTACTTGTCTTTCAATTGTATCCCTATTTCAAGAATTTCTTCTATCAACAAATCATTCATTGTAAGTTGTACAAGTGGAAGCTTAAACATGCCTTCCATGCTAGCCTTGTTGATACGTTCAACACCATCTTGTGTAACAAATCTTTAGAACTCCATTTTTCCGAATGGAAGAGTGAGTAGTAAGGACAATCTAGGACACTTATAGAGGTTTTGCAAGAGAGATAAATAGACCTAAATATTAAGGCTTAATAATGATCAATAGGTAAACAAATAAGAAACTCTCAATATCAAAGTGACTTTCGCAATTACCTTTACTAGAAATGGATAGATCTGCTAATAATGGCTTTATGACTGTATGTCAACTTTAGACTCAATCCAAGAAGAGCTAGAACTAATATGCGATATCTAGATTAATGATCTCTATAATATAACAATCCCATAATTATGTTTCCACGCATCTATACCACAACACAAACATCATGCTAGTGTTCAGCCGTAGCAATTGATATTCTAATTATAGAATGTGAAATATGCACATAACTATGAGTAAAGATTATGAAAAAAAAAGAAAGGTGCTTATTGCAAACATAAATGACTAATGGACAAGAATTGAATTTATTGTAGATAGTTTCAAATATCAAATTCACTTATTTTTGTGCATTTAGTAACTCCTGTACTTGTGGCCAACCATTTATCTCTTTCATAAATTAAACACTTATTAATAACATTAAATGGCTGAGTAATTATGTTTTAGTTGAAATTGAAAATAAAATATTTTATTTCAGGACACCTCACACTATTCCCTATCATATTATAGACTCTCGGTTTTGTTAGTAGTGGTTTGATGTCTTTGGAGCTGATCATTACATTTCTTTAGTTACGTTTGCCAGCCTACTCCCAGCCTGTGCCAAAATGGGAGCTTTGGAACAGGGTATGGACATCCATCAAAGCATAAAAGATAGAGAAATTTTGTCAGATGTAGTTGCAACTACTCTGTTAGCATGTATGCAAAATGTGGAAGCATAGACAAGGCATGGGAACTGTTTGACAAATTGCCTCAAAGAAATGTGGTTTCCTAGACTGCAATGATTGCCAGATATGCACAAAATGGATTTGTTGAGAAGGCTTTAAAAACTTTCAAGCAAATGCAATTGGCAGGTGTAAAGACAAATTCCATGACCATTGCTACTATCCTCCCTCCCTGTGCTAGAATGGGAGATTTGGAATAGGGTATGGACATTCATCGAAGCATAAAGGATAGAGGAATTTTGTCAGATGTTGTAGTTGAAACTGCCCTGGTAGACATGTATGCAAAATGTGGAAGCATAGAGAAGGCACGTGAACTGTTTGATAGAATGCCTAAAAGAAATGTTGTCTCATGGACTGCAATGATTGTTGGATATGCACAAAATGGATTTGTCGAAAAGGCTTTAGACACTTTCAAGCAAATGAAATTGGAAGACATAAAGCCAAATTCAACAACCTTTGCCAGCATCCTCCCTGGCTGTGAAAAAATGGGAGCTTTGGAACCGGGTATGGACATCCATCAAAGCATAACAGATAGAGGAATTTTGTTAGGTGTTTTACTTGCAAATGCCCTGCTTGACATGAATGCAAAATGTGGAAACATGGACAAGGCTCATGAATTCTTTGATACGATTCTACAAAGAGATGTATATTTTTTGCAACACGAAATTAAAATCTAGGGCAATTTGAATCTACCTCCTGCACGGGATTGCAAGCAATGCCACAAATGCCTTGGACATGCGTTTGATGTTCTTGGGGGTTGAAGTCGCCACGAATGCCTACGCGGGATTGCAATGTTCACAAATGAATTTCCCTCTTCTTTTTTTTTTTAAGTAATGGCCCTTGAAAGAAAGAAAATTCTCCTTGCTAATGCCTTCTTCGTCAAAACCAAATGGGAAATTTCCATCGAAATAATGACAAACACAACCATTTTTTCAAAAAAAATCAAATTTGGCCACAATATACCTTCTCTGTCGGAAACCTCAGTTGGAAATCTAGTCCAAATCTATTAGTGCCAAAAACCAGTCACAGCATGGATCACTTCCTTGGTTACGATGATATGATGAAAGAATAAGGATCTGGTACAATACTGAGAGGGGGGGGTGAATCAATATACTCAAAAACTGATAATAAACTTTCAATCTCAAAATAAACTTATCAACAAATAACTCTGTCAAGATAATGTCTCAAAGATTACCAACATCAATCAATCATCAATCGGTTTGACTGTTATACCAACTTAATAGTAAACAACTTCAATCTTGTAAACATCAACAATTCTTAATCAAATGTCAACATATTCATCTCTCATGCTTCCAGTTATCATACCTTATCAAAATAGTTAAGTAGTTAATCAAATCAACAAATAAGATCATAACCACGAAAGCATTCACCACTAGACACAAATATTTATAAGTGGAAATCCCAAATAGGTAAAAACCACAGTTAGATGAGACTCACAAGGATAGCTATCTGAACTCTTCAGAAGTTTTCCCTGTTAGGTGGCAAGCCTGTTAAAGCTTTACAATAAGTCCTGTTAAGAACTAATTCTGGTTAATAATCACTCGGTTAAAGGATTTACAAATATGCCTTGATGAAAAGAACAATACCTTGTTAGGAGTAACTTCGCTGGAGGATTTGAGAATCCAAACTAATGGACCACCTTGTTAGAGGATTTAATAAGTAACCAAGCTTGTTAGAGCTTACCTGGTTAGGGGATTTTGATTTCTATTGTAATTGTTAAAAACAACAAGTTTTCTTGATTTGTCTGAATAACACTACATCTGCTTGATCAGATCCTTCTTAAGCTTAAATCGACCTTTATACAAACTACAGATCCATCCACCGGTTTGGCAACCACACACTTAGCTAATTTTTGCCAACTTTGCCAACACTTTTTACAAACAACTTCATCGACCTTAAAAACAAATCAACTAGGTCGGTAACACAACAAAAAACCTAATTCTCATCATCGAGATTACAAACAAGTTGGTACAATCTTGACCGTTATAAATCATAACAATCTCTTCACATTTATCAAGAAAATTCCAACCGCTCCATGATCACCATTTCATCGGACTTGTAACTCATCACACACTATGCATTTGATGCAATCCACTTTGCTCGTTTCCAAGATAACAAACGCACCAAATCAGTCTGAACTTATCCTCATACAATGATCATATGTGTCTCCATCATTACCAATCAACATAAACCAACAAACTTGATCGGTTAGGGTTTAACACAAAACACCTGGTAGGGTTTACCAGTTTACATGACATAGAAATGTTTAACCTTATACACCGGTTTAGCTTACAAACTACCATATACCGGTTTACAAAATCTTCCACAAAGTTTATCATACTGGTTACAAGACAAAAGCAATATCAATAGTAACATTAGCAATATTATGAATATGATTCATCGGTTCAATTGACATCAATGACAACATATCATTAATCCAATCTATATGCAAAATGCCAATAATCTCCCCCTTTGGCATTGATGGCAATATAAATATCAATGCCTCTGATTGTTGATGTGATTGGTGAATAGGAATCCTTGTTTACATTACCAAGTATTCACCATGCTTTATTTGTCTTTAGTCTGTGACTGATTTACCAAATCAGACACATAATTCTTCTCCTCAATCACATAATTCTTCTCCCCCTATGACAACAATGCCAGAAAGAAAAGTAAAATATGTAATATCAAAATCTCACTGTGCATCAACATACTGCAACTTGATGCTCCCCCTGTGGAATACATCCACTCCTTCATCAATCCATGTAAAATTCTGCAAGTGGTTCAGGGACTGATGCAATCAACATCATGCTCAACTAACTTCATGAAGAGGGACAACCCCCAACTGACTTCTAAGATACTCAAAAGTGGTCTTAGGTAGAGGTTTGGTAAAGATATCTACAAGTTGCTCCTGGGTAGAGACATGCTCTAAGATAACATCTTTACTTTGAACTTTCTCACTCAAAAAGTGATACTTCAATTCAATGTGCTTAGTCCTAGTGTGCAAAACAGGATTCTTAGAAATATTAACTGCACTCGTATTATCACACAAAATCTTGATAGGTTCTCAGATCTTCATCTTAAAACCTTCCAAAATGTGTCTCATCCAAATAGCTTGTGTGCAATTTATATAAGCTGCTAAATACTTAGCTTCAACAGTAGATTGTGAAGTACAACTCTTGTTTTTACTACTCCATGAAACTAGCCTTCCTCCTAACAAGAATGCTCCACTGGTAGTACTTTTTTGGTCATCAATATTTCCTATCCAATCAGCATCAATGTATGCCTTCAAATCAAGTTTTCCACCATATGGATACCATAACCCATAGTCAACTGTTCCTTTCAGATATCTAAAGATTCTCTTGGTTGCTATTAGATGTGCTTCCCTTGGATTTTTTTGAAATCTAGCAACAATACCAACTGCGTGAGCAATATCTGGTCAACTATGAACAACATAATGTAATTTTCCAATCATTGACCTGTACTCCTTCTCATCTATAGACTTAGATGCATCTTCCTTGGACAATTTACAACCTGTAATCATTGGAGTTCTAACAGGTTTACAGTCACTCATGCCAAAAGTCTTCAAAACTTCTTTCACATACTTGGATTGAGTAATGAAAATACCATTCTTCATCTGTTGTATCTGCAAGCCTATGAAATTTTTTATTTCCCCTACTAATGAAATTTCAAACTCATTCTTCATTTCATTTGCAAATTTGTTGCTCATGACATCATTACCTCCAAATATAATGTCATCAACAAATACTTCACAAACTAGTATTTTATCTCCTTCAGACTTGAGATAAATGTTTCTGCCATCACTGGTTCTTGCAAAGCCTATCTTCATCAAATGTGTATGAAGCCTTTCATACCATACTCTAGGTGCCTTATTTAATCCATAGAAAGCTTTATGCAATTTTCATACCATGTCTTCTTTTGTCTGTCAATGCATAACCATCAAGCTGTTCTATATATACCTCTTCTTCCAATATCCCATTTAGAAATACAGACTTGACATCCATCTGGTATACCTTGAACTTCTTGTGAGCTGCAAATGCAAGTAATGTTCTTAGTCCTTCCAGTCTTACTACTCGTTCAAAAGTTTCTCCATAATCATCTCCTTCTTCTTGCGCATAACCTTTGCATACTAATCTTGCCTTATTGCGAACTACAACACCATGCTCATTTAACTTGTTTCTGAACACCCATTTAGTACCTATGGCATTCTTATTTACAGGTCGGGATACCAGGGTCCAAGTGTAGTTTCTCTCAATCTGATCCAATTCCTTTTCCATTTCTTTCACCCAATGATCATCACTAAATGCCTCCTTAGCACTTCTAGGTTCAAAGGTGGAGATCATGCAAGAGTTATCTCTAACTCTTCTTCTATTAAGTACTCCAACATCCTTATCCCCAATAATCTACTTAGGACTATGATTCAGTCTCAAATATCTAGGAATAACATGATCATTCTCTGTAGGTTCAACTTCTTCATCATCTTTTTCCTCTGAAATTATCTATTTTGGTTGAACAAGTACCTCAGGATTTTCCTTACTGATTTTAGATTTAACTCTTTTAGGTTCTAAAAGCAAAATGCAAGGATCTTCATTCTTTCTCTTTGAACTGGTTACTTGTGAAACTTCAGGACATTCATCTACACGAACATCAACACTCTCAACAATTTTTTGAGTCCGGTTATTGAAATATTCGTAGGCCTTACTCTTGGTGGAATAGCCAAGAAATATGCCTTCATCGGTCTTAGCTTCAAACTTTTCAATGTAATCACCTCTTTTGATAAAACATTTACTACCAAATATCTTGAAATAACTAACATTAGGTGACCTTCCATACCAATACTCATAAGGTGTCTTTTCCTTACCTTTTTTTACTAGAACCCAGCTCATTGTATAGACTGTTTTACTTATAGCTTCTCTCCAAAACATTTTTGCCACACCTCCTTGTATGAACATAGTTCTAGCTACTTCAACCACTGATTGGTTGTTTCTTTCTGCCATACCATTCTATTGTGGTATTCTTGGTGCAGAAAGTTGTTGCTTGATACGATTATCATCACAGTGCTTAGTGAACTCCACAGAAGTGAATTCACCACCTTGATCTATTCTCAAACATTTAATCTTTTTGCCACTCTCTTTCTCTAGTAAGGCCCTGAATGCCTTGAATTTACCAAAAGCTTCAGTCTTATCTTTCAAGAATGTGACCCACATCATCCTTGAATAGTCATCAGTGAAGATCATGAAATATCTATCACCTAAAATGCTTCTAGTTCTTATTGGTCCACATAGATCTGTATGAACTAAATATAACAAGTTCTCTACTGAGAAAGACTTTCTCTTGAAGGTAGAATAAGTCATCTTCCCTAGCTAACATTCTTTACAAAGAGCATTAACCAGTTTGTCTATCTGAGGTAGACCTCTTACTATATTAGACTTACTCACTGTAACAATATTGTCAAAATTTATGTGACAAAATCTTCTATGCCAAAGCTAGCTATCATCTATTTTTGCAATCAAATAGTTGCTACCTTTTGGATTAAGATGAAATAGATTACCTCTGGTTTGTTTACCGGTTGCAATCAATTCAGCTTTGTTGTCAAGGATTTTACACATGTCATTTCTAAATTCCAGTGGGTATCCTTTGTCATTCAGTTGTGCTATGCTCAGAAGATTATGCTTAAGACCTTCAACCCAATAGACATCGTCAACAGTTCTCTTCCCATTAAGAGAAATAACTCCTTTACCTTTAACCATACAAGGTGAGTCATTGCCAAATCTGACAACACCACCATCAAATTCCTTCAAGGAAAGAAATTTTCTTCGATCACCAGTCATGTGATGTGAACAACCACTATCAATGATCCAATCATCAGAGTTATCCATCCTAGATACTAGAGCCTTCTAATTAGATGTTTCTTCCTTAATAGCCACAAACATAATATCTTCACTAGCATCATCATGAGATTCATCATCAATAATACCACTGTTAATAGCTACAAGACAATCTCTCTTGCCTTTGCCCTTATACTTCTTAAATTTGTCTCTCTTGTATTCATTTTCGCTATTAGGGCAATTAGTTGCTATATGACCAATCTTATTGCAAGAAAAACATTTCAATTATA
Organism: Cryptomeria japonica; assembly: GCF_030272615.1. Classification (NCBI taxonomy): domain Eukaryota; kingdom Viridiplantae; phylum Streptophyta; class Pinopsida; order Cupressales; family Cupressaceae; genus Cryptomeria; species Cryptomeria japonica. The sequence continues at coordinate 851,550,748 of NC_081414.1, forward strand.
GCTTACCTCTATATTTACTAGTTCTTTGAGGCACTCATTTTGCCAACAATGCTTCAAGTTCCACTAAATTGTCTTCATCATCACCATCTCTGCTAGATCTAGATTCATAGCTATGGCCAATATATCTACTTCTTCTCACAGATGGGTTAGAGACAGAAGCTCTAAATGCAAATTTTGATTTTTGTACACTACCATCATAGCCATTTATCTCAAAAGTAGTAAGTTTTTCAATAATAGAGTCAAGAGTTAACTTAGTCTTGTCAATGGATTTCAGCTCCTAAATAGTTGCAACTTGAATAGCATAGACCGATAGCAGAGTTCTTAGTACTTTACTGACAACTCTGGCAACTTCCACTTTCCCTCTTGCACTTTTTATTTCACCAAATACCTCTTTAATCCTCTGACCATACTGTTGGATATTTTTGCCTTCAGACATTCTCATTTCATCAAACTTTCCTCTTAAACTCTCTTCTTTAGAAATCTTTACATGTTCATCACCACTATAAATCTCTTCAAGTTTTTTCCACACTTCATATGCAGTTTCAAGACCATGAACATCTACATATTCAGCATCAGACAAGGAATTGATAATATCCTCTAATGCTTGTTGATTCTCTTATTGTTCTTTCTTCTGATCATTAGTCAGAGTACCAGTAGGTGCAACATATAGAGTTTCTACGTGCTCCCAATATTGATTACCAAGACTTTAAATGTAAATCTTCATTCTATCACTCTGTATCCTATAGTTATCTTTGTTCAACTTAGGACCTTCTTTCTTCATCATGATCTATAGGATCTTTTCCTCAAGCTATTAGGCTTAGAGATCTAAGAGTACTTGAGATGCTCTAATACCAATTCATGATATGATGAAAGAATAAGGATTAAGTAGAATACTGAGAGTGGGGGGTGAATCAGTATACTCAAAAACTGATAATAAACAACCAATATAAAAATAAACTTATCAACAAATAACTCTATCAAGATAATGTCTCAAAGATTACCAACATCAATCAACCATCAACCGGTTTGACTATTATACCAACTTAACAGTAATTAACTTCAATCTTGTAAACATCAACAATGCTTAATCAAATATCAACATATTCATCTCTCATGCTTCCAGTTATCATGCCTTATCAAAATAGTCTAGTAGTTAATCAAATCAACAAATAAGATGATAACCATAAAAGAATTCACCACTAGACAAAAATATTTATACATGGAAAACCCAAATAGGTAAAAACTATGGTGAGATGAGACTCACAAGGATAGCTATCTGAACTCTTCTGAAGTTCTCCCTGTTAGGAGACAAGCCTGTTAAAGATTTACAATAAGTCCTTTTAAGAACTAATTCTAGTTAGAAATCACCTAGTTAAGGGATTTACAAATATGCCTTGATGAAAAGAACAATACCCTGTTAGGATTAACCTTGCTAGAGGATTTGAGAATCCAAACTAATGGACCACCTTGTTAGAGGATTTAATAAGTAACCAAGCTTGTTAGAGCTTACCCAGTTAGGGGATTTTGATTTCTGTTGTAATTGTTAGAAAACAACAAGTTTACTTGATTTGTCTAAATAGCACTACATCTACTTGATCAGATGCTTCTTAAGCTTCAATTCATCCTTAGACAAACAGCAAATCCATCCATCAGTTTGGCAAGCACACACTCAACTAATTTCTGCTAACTTTGCAAACACTTTTTACAAACAACTTCATCGACCTTAAATACAAATCAACTAGGTTGACAACATAACATAAAACCCAACTCTCATCATCGAGGTTACAAAAAATTCGATACAATCTTGACCATTAGAAATCATAACAATCTCTTCACATTAACCAAGAAAATTTTAACCGCTCCATGATCACTATTTCATCGAACTTGTAACTCATCATGTGCTATGCATTTTATGCAATCCACTTTGCTCCTTTCCAACATAACAAATGCACCAAATTAGTCTAAACTTATCCTCATACAATGATCAGACATGCCTCCATCCTTACCACTCAGCATAAACCAACAAACTTGATTGGTTAGGGTTTAACATAAAACAACTAGTAGGGTTTACCGGTTTACATAACATAGAAATGTTTAACCTTATACACCAGTTCAACTTCCAAACTACCATATACCAGTTTACATCTTCCATAAAGTTTCTCATACCGGTTACAAGACAAAAGAAATATCAACAGTAACATCAACAATATTATGAATATCATTCACTGGTTTAATTGACATCAATGACAAGATATCATTAATGCAATATATATGCAAAATGCCAAAAATCTAAAAATACCAATAGGCTATAGAGTGTGTTATATCTAGATACATGCTTTCACCATGAACACGACTTAGGATGACTTTGATATGTTCTTCTTCAAAATCCTCAAGAATATAAGCTGCATTATTTAAACCCTTCTCATAAACCCTAATAAATTTGGGTTGGATCTTTCCGCTCTTATCACACAAGGATTTCAATTGACAATAAATTCATAGTGATCCTAAATCTTCAATTTTGCAATCAATTTAACTAGACAAATCACCTTTTACAATAACACCTTCAAGAACTTGAGATAAAGTAGTGTAAGACACCATTTGTTCTAATTCCACAACCTTCATAGGTTCTGATGTGATCATTAGCCTCTCTACTTGCTTAGATGATGAAGCCATTCAGATAAACTTGATTCAAAAATGGATTTACAAAGAAATACCTTAATTCTCGCATGCTACCTCGGTTACCGATTGATTACTCAAATGCACACTAGTTCCACCTTCACTAATCTTCGAATTAGCTTCAATCACGTAGTTTACAGCACAAATTTGTCTAAGACCAGCTAGAAAATATCTCTTCACTCTACAAGTGCTCAAGAATTCTCTTTCGATTGCATTTAGGGTAAAAATAACATAGTAAAACTTGCTTTAATCCTTTTTACCTACTACATTAATTGCTCGACCGCTTAGGGTTACAAACCCTAATACACCACTTAATGATACATACAATATTAACATGTGTAAAACCGAAAAAGATATCAAGGTCTCTCACAGAATGACTCAAAAATAGAAACTTTCTTACCACTCATCTTTCAAAGGGTCCAGAAGTAGATTTACCACTATGCTCCCCTTAGCCCGATTGAAAGGCTCAATTCACAGGTGCAGGATTATCCACACTGGGTGAAGGATTAGATTCTTTTGTAGGAATATCATCACTCTTAGTTTTCTAGATTCGATTCATCTCTTCTCTAGTTTCCTCAACATTTACCTTCTTCTTACCTTTCTGATCTACATAATGATTAACTAGTTTGTTCTTTCTAGTTCTACAAAACTTCACCATGTGTCCTAGTTTGTGACAATGATAGCAAGCCATTCCAGATGATCTCCAAGGTCCTACATTGCCTCTTCCATTTCCCCTTCTGCAATTCATAGCCACATGGCCATAATTGTTACAAATGGTGCAAATGACATTAGTTACCTTTTCCATCTCAAACGGACTAAGCCGGTTGACATAAGGTTTATGCCAATTCAAGTTACCCCAGTTGTCATAGGTTTTTCTCCAGTTACCATTAGGTCTTAGATTCATGTGAGGTACTAGATTATTTGCTCCTGTAGACACCTAAAAAAGGTCAATGCTTGCGGAGTCATACTTTAACATTTGTGCATTGCCTCATTTTAGGTTTTTGCGTCACATTAATATTTCTCCTATGATTCGTACTTGGTTTTTATCATTTGCGAACATCGAGTCTTTCTTCTACATTCTTCCTTTATCTCGCTCTCGAATTTGGTCTTGTCAACAACAATCTCCAGTCATGATTTTAATCAATCTTATCCTATTGCATCAATGTGCGTGCTTATTTGTCATCATTTTGGACATCGTCAATCCTAATTAGGGTTTTGTCCTCCTGTCAATCTTGTGATTGATTTGTCATCGATCGTTGTCCTCTTGTCAATCTTGTCCTTTGGCGATCGATTTATCATCAATCCTTATCATTTTCAATCTTGTCGTTTGACGATCGATTTGTCATCGGTCGTTGTCATGTTCGATTTTGTCATTTTGTGATCGATTTTGTCGTTGTCATGTTCGATTTTGTCATTACCTAATTTCATCATTTCCTAATTCCTAATTTCATTATTTCCTAATTCCTAATTTCCACCTATTTTCTAATTTCCTAATTTTAATTTCCACATAATTAACTTGTCTTTAGTGCTCCCTATTTTTGTGCTTCATGCGTCATACTCTTGGCATAGCAAGATGTCATAGGGTTCTAGTCCTCTAAGCTTTGCATTGGCAATATGTCATAATTCATGACATAGAAGGTGTCATAACCTTCTTCTTTCCACTCAATTGTGCCATTTTTGAAATTAATTGCTTCCAATATCCATTTCATGCTAATTTGTCTTTTCTCCAATTTTTCTATAAATTGGATGATCTTCATCAATCAAGGCTAATTGGTAATCACTTTTGCAATCACATAATCATAGAATCAAATAATGAGAAATAATCACTTCTTCTAGTATTCTTGTGCCAATATCAATCTTGCTTTCACATTAGGTTTGTGCACTTGAAGGTGAGATCCACAAACAAAGGCTATTTGGAGAAGAAAGAAGGACAATGGAGCCGCATGAAGAAGCATTCAAGTCTACCATTGGTTTGCATATGTCTTTAATTTTGAATGTTTTGATTTCATGTCTCTATTGAGTGTGTTTAGGAAAGATTCATTGCATTCTAGCTTTTTGTGATTAGGCTAAATTAGTATTATGTTTATATTGTTTGTGATGATTTCCTATTTCCTAACGTACATTAATTGGTGAACCCGACGTGAACACTAACCTTCTAACCTCTTTATGGTATTTTGAGTGCTCTCAAGTTGATTTGCAGGCCAAAAAAACCAAAAACAGGGTCGTGCAGGGTTTTCTGGAGACTTCTGCGCCTGTGTCCTGCATCCTGCACCTATGTTGAGCATTCTGTGCCTGTGTTGAAGACATTCTACGCTTGTCTCCTACACTCTGCGCCTGTGTCATGGGTTCTGCACCTGTGTAAAGTCCAGAACAGAGGTAAAAAATGTAGTGTTTACTTGAAATTTGTTGTGTTTTTGCATTCTGTTTTCTATGCTTTGGATTTTGGTACTAATTATCTGAGTAGAATCTTGGCATACGCATGGCAAAGACAATAAATCAAACTACCAACACACTTTGTGCAGATTCAAAACTCAAAGAATAAGCGTATCAAACTTCTAACTTGGGTTTTTGTAGGTTGCCTTGGAGAAACAATCAAACTTTGTGTTTGTATTTAATTTTTAGGCACCTAGTGATTTCTAAATAGGTTGGAATGAACATTTGTTTGCTTTGATTGTTGAGTATGACATTGGAGTAGGAGAGTATGCTCTCATCCTTCTTAGGGTGATCAGAAATCCAGATCTTCGATACCATGCTCGTGTCTTTGATTGTGTGTCTCCTTTAGAGGGCCTGCCTTCCCGACCACTTTGCTTTTGCAAGCAAGTGATAATCATGAGAAGGGAACGACCCAAAGTGAGTATGGCTAGAATTCCTTGGCATTCTAACTCACTATAAAAAAATACCCGATGAGCGAAAGCTTTGAAGGAAGTATTACGTGGGAATTGCAGTTACTTGGGAAGTGATGACCCTTGGACTCTTTCTCATATCAACATCTAAGTAGGGCCTCTTGGTCTAAATCATGCTTGCACGACTACATTTTTCTAGTATCTTGATGGGCTTAATGTCTCAATCACGCTTGCATGACATCAAGGAGTAATGCTTAACAAAAATCCTTACTAAACACCTTGTTTTTAGAGGCCAAAAAAACCCTTCTAGTTGCTTGAGAAGGACAAATTCAGATACTTGGAAGAGATACTAAGTTCGCCATGGGGAGATTTCCATGGGGACTGATGCTTGACTGCCCTGAGAAGTGAGTGTCGTGGAGGGGAGCCCGTGGGGTCAAGCATCTATGTATTCTCCTAGAATCTCATAATGAGTCTACCTCTCAAGTACCTAATGTCTTTGCCTACCATAAGAAATGTGGAAATGAGCATGATTGTCTTGAGTCTAAGTTGTAATATCTTGTATTCTTTGCTTGTCAAAAGTTGAATTGCATCCCATTTCAAAAAGTAAATCAAATTGATCCAACGTAAGTTTAAACACAAGAGACATTCATCCAACAAAAGTTCAACAAGATTCAAAACTCACCTTCAAACATGGTTGTCAAACATTTTTCAAAATCTTATCTCAACAAGCATGTCACATACATTTAGGTTCATCCTAGGTTGCATTTTGCAAAGTTCATTGTCAAGTACCAAGGTTAGGTTTCATCTAGGTCATACTCCTTTGCATATCAATAAGAGTCATACATTTGCATATGTTCTCTTGCATTAAAGTCATATCATTGTCATACATTTACATTGCTTACCCTAGGTCTCTTCATCAAGCTTAGATCATTATCATATCATATTAAGGTCACTTGCATAGTAATGTCCCTTTGCATATAGTGCCAAAATTAGGTTTTGTCATACTTGAGTAGTCCTAATCTTTGATGCAACCCTAAGTCATTGTTAAGAAGTCTAGACCTTATCGAATCTTTTGTCCTTTTGTCATCAATATCATTTTGGTCAAACCTAGCTTAGTATCCAAGCATATAGGGGAGACTTTGTCATTTGTACTTTTGTCACTTACGTCCTTTTGTCCTTTGAGGTCTAGACATCATTTCAATTTCCTAAGGGTCTCTTTTTAGATTTGCATTCCAAAACGTTTGTGAAAATATTCAAAAAACAACCAAAAACATAGATTGCATTTTCGTCTATCTAGTTTGCATTTAGTTGCATATCATACATTATCTTTGAAAATTCCAAAAACATTGCACTTGCACAAGTGACATGCCTGTTAAGACAAGATCAAAATATAAAAAGATGGGCGAACCAATGTATCAACCCATGGACAACATAGCAAATTCGCAATTTCAAACTAGTCAAACAACACAAATTGAAGGTTCATCAAACACATCTCTACCACCATATGGAACGGTTCAACTTGGACCACCTCCATTATATGAACCAGTGTTTGTACCTATGAAACTAGGACATGGGAGTGTTCCACCAACTCCAAGAGGAAGTGCGCCTTTCAATTTGAATCAATCACACCTGCAACATGACATTCAAAATCAAACATTATATGAAGAACAAACTCTCTCACAAGGATTTGGTTCAGATCAAGGCATTCAACAAGAAACGAATCCAAATGTCCAACCAGATTCTTCATCCGATTCTGATACTTTTGATGATGTTGACATGTTCCTTCAAGATCCGAAGATAATAAAAAAGATGGATAAGTTCTTGAACAAAGTCTTTAAGATGTTTCCACAAAAGTATCTTAACATGATGAGTAATGTGACATCTTCAAGTGACCAAATCAATGTGCAAGAACAACAAGGTGGTGAGTTGTTAAGTTTCTCCCTGCATCCAAATGAAGAAAATACACAACAAGCAACTCAACCTACATTGATGAGTAAACATGCTTCAAAGGCATTGACAGTGACTATTCCTCAAAAGTCACCATTTGAAATGATAAATAATCCACTATTTAACACAACACCTGTAACGCAAGATCAAATGAAGAACACGCAAATATTGACAGCTGTCCCTCAACAAGAAGTGGTTCCTTACATGCATAAAGTGGGATCAAAATCTAAGATGCAGGAAAGCTTCACAATTGGAATGCCTAATGCCACCAATGTCCAAAATAATTCCACGATGCAACAAAGTTCTTATGTCCCGTTAAGTTCAATATCTTTGCCAAACACTATTGGGACCAATCCTTCAATAATGGTGACACAAAGAGCTACGGATAGTGGTTTGCACCAACAACAATTGTTGCAACAATTGAGTAATATACAAAAGGTACAATCGAATGTGCAAACAAGTAATGTGCAACAACAACAATTTCGCATTCGATAACAAATTGCAGCGCCTTCGGCACCATTACAAGTTAATGCAAACTTGCAACCATCACAATGGATTGGACAAGCAACACAGCAAGTTAATGCAAGTGCTATACCCCATCCTAAGGAGAAACAATGAAAAGCACCTAAACAAAGTTTTTTACAAATGATGGGATATACACCACGACGACAATTGGAACAAAGTCAACAAATTCTGATCTATCAGCCTCCACACCAACATGTGCCACAATATGTGCCAAGGCAAACAAGCTATCCTACTTTACAACCGCAATTGGTGCCTATGCAATATCAACAACCTACTCAATTGCAATATCAACCTAGGCTCCAAGAAGCACAACAACAAGGTCAATATCAAGGCATAGCACAACCACAGCAACAAGCGATGTACCAAGAACTTTATATGCCAGAAACACCAAAAATGGCCATTTTAGAATACCAACAACCGATTGGAAACACGATGTATCAACAAAGAATACCCACTAGGATTAATGATGGACCTCTAAATTCTGATACAATTGCACAACAACTTGAGAAGTTGCAATGAAAAGTTGACGCATTAGAAACTAAAGGAACCAAGAAGTTGTATACAGATCAAGATTTATGTCCTAATCCATTTGACAAGAGTGTACACATGCCTCCATTCCCTAAGCATTTTGAGGCACCTAATTTTGAGAAATATAAAGGGAATGGCAATCCAAAAGATCACATTCAAGTATTTTTCATGGCATGTACTAAGGTCAGCTATGAAGAGATGTATTTAATGTGCTTATTTGCATGAAGTCTCACGGGACAAGCCATGGATTGGTATTCACATCTGCCAGGAAATATAAAGACTTGGTCTGAATTGGCTCAAAAGTTTTTATCTCATTTTGCGTTCAACATCGACAGTGAAGTGACCATGTTAGATTTATGCAACACCAAGCAAAAGCAAGGTGAATCATTAGTGACTTTCTTGCAACGATGGCGAAGCTTGTATAGTCATTCTTCTCTTGATATACCCAAAGAACAACAAGTGAATCTGTTTATCCAGAATTTGGTCCCAGAAATGATGTATGAGCTAAAGTTGAAAAGTCCCAGTACTATAGAGAAACTCATTAAGAAGGGAATGAGCATTGAAACGGCTCTGGTAGCTAAAGTAATTATCAAGCTCAATAAGGATAATGACAATGCCAATTATTCGGGGGATAGAAACAGATTTTGGTATAAGAACAAGAATGTCACTAATGATGGAGTTGTAGATGCAAGAGCAGTGAATGCAAATCAACCCCCATTTACGATCAAGAAATTGAGTGTTCCTAATATGTCAACTATGGAACAAAATCAAGCACCAATGAGCAATGTTACTCAACAGCCGCAATACCAATAGCATGCTCAACAATAGCAGACTCAACAATATAACCAACAACAAGGCCAACAACAAAACCAACAGCGCAAACCCTTCCGATCGCGGGATGGGCCTCCTCAAAAATTTACGCCATTGGGAGAGCCTGTTGAATCAGTAATGAGACAATTGATACAAGCAAAATTTATTAAGCTACCAGATATCAAGGCAGAACTAGCGGTAAAACCGCATTTGTGGAATGACAATGCGTACTGTGAATATCATCGGTCCAAAGGACACAAAACTGCATCCTGTTTTCAATTGAAACACATGATTCAAGATTTATTAGAGAAAGGAGTAATTGAGGTAGATCCACCCCATCCGACCTCTAACACTGATCATACTATTTTCAAAACTCCTTTGCTTGATCATGACAAGGGTAAAGCGTCTTCTTCCAATTCTGCCCAAATGGCCAATTATGGAAGTTCTAGTTATAATAATGTCATTAATTGTTTTCACGCATCAAATGAGTATGTTTCTACCTTGAGAATAAAGGGACAAGATCCTTCTTGTGCAGTTACCACTCGTCGATCCAAGATAGTCCTGAAAGAAGCTCCTCCAGCTCCTCCCAAACCAACTCCTGCAAGCCAGTATAACCTTTTGGATCATCTAGGAAAGACACCTGCCCAAATATCAATCCTTGAGTTACTGAAAATGTCTCCCATGCATCGTGCAGTCCTGGATAAGGCTTTAATTGAGTCCACTGTTCCGACAGATATTGATGTTGAACAGTTTCAAGCCCGGATTGGACATTTAGCCATTTCCCAAAATGTCGCATTTTCTGACAATGATATCTCACCTAATAAGATCCCTCACAATGATCCTTTACACCTTGAAGTCTTTGTTCATAACTGCAAAATTCGACGAGTCTTGATAGATGGCGGAGCAGGTCTTAATATTTGTACCTTGAGAGTGGTCATTGGCCTTGGATATACAGAAAATGACATTGATGCTTCTAAAAGAATAACAATTAAAGCATATGATGATGCTGAGCACCCATCCAAAGGGATAATTACATTGCCTATCAGAGTCAGTCCAGTGATAGAAAACACTTTCCTACAAGTCCTAAACCTTGATCTCCCTTATAATATGATTCTTGGTCGTCCATGGATCCATGCAATGAAAGCAGTTCCATCCACCTATCATCAGTGTTTAAAATATCCTTTCAATGGAACTGAGATAACAATTCTGGGAGATCCTAATCCATTTCAATTTTGTGCTACTCTAAAGGATACCCCTCAGCAGCAAGTCCCAGTTAATAGAGACGCCAAGTCACATAGTTATGTGGATCCTAATGAATTTTTAGATGCTGTCAAAGGGAAATTGAAGATACAGGACCAAGGGTGTGGAGAATATTCAATGGATCAAACATTACTCATCGGGAATTTACCAATATCTCCAAAATCATATGGCAAACCACATTTATTGCAAAAAGAACCTAAGGTCATTATTCAATATCAGCCTCCCACTACATTTACAAGATGGGGTGAACTTGACAAAGAAACTGTAGATGATGATGTCATAAATTGGCTTTATAAAGATCCAACTGAGACCCCACCTGTCAGATTGCCAGTGGAACGATATGGAAAAGGATTTACCATGCTACAAAAGAAAGGATATGATGGCTGCAATGGTTTGGGCCTGAATAACAATGGAAGGCTAGAACCTGTTATACCCAAGAGACGACCTCCAACTTTAGGGTTAGGTTTTGTACCGTTGCAAATTAGATCCACATCTACCAAAGTTCCCACGTGTAGAAAAGGGCATGATTCTGACGATGATATAACACCTGAGGATACCCGACCTGAAACTAATTCTAATGAATGGGAGTGGAGTTCTTTTTCTTCTAGCTCCTATGCCGTCGATAATATTTTCATTGACCCTGATAATTTGCCTATGGAAGACAAACATGAAATAACTCCTCTTCCTAAAACTTGTCCTCATGCTTGGATAGAGACATTCTGGGATCCAAGCTCTGAATCCGATACAAGCAGTTCGGATAGTGACACTATAGATGTTCATATCTTTACCATATCAGCCCTCTCTCTCTCCTTACAACTGATGATGACATGCCCCTCATCTATCCCCAGCTTATCCAATATGACCAACAAGAACCGCTCACATTGGACTATTTTCAAAATGACAAAGTAATTGCAGAATTCCTTGGACTACGGGAAGGCATACCACAAGGTGATCATAAGGCAGGATTTGCTATTGACCTAGATTCCATGGCATATTTTGGGGAGTCAACTCCCTCTTCCAGTCATAAAAATGAAAAAAGAAAATAAATAGTAAAAAATCAAAAGAATAGATCTTTGGGTGAAAACCGTAAGGCACTCTCTGATCATACAAAAGTCAAAATAAAAGACGTACCTGCGGGTGAAAACCTCTCTGAGGCGCCCAAAGGTGGAAGAGTGGACATACCCCTATCAAGTCAGGACAAATCAACATTGCTTGTGGAAATGACTGAGGAAATCAATTTGGGTACACCTGACAACCCTAAGGTCATTCATTTTGTCGCTTCTCTCTCACACCAGGAAAAAATAGATTTTGTCAATTTCTTTCTTGAGAAGAAGATCAGCTTTGCATGGTCCTATGCAGATATGCCTGGCCTCGATCCAGAATTGGTTCTTCATCATTTGCCACTAAAAGCAGATGCCAAGCCTATCAGATAGAAACTTAGAAAGATGCATCCTCAGGTGGCTCTTTTGGTCAAAGTGGAACTAAAAAAATTACTAGATGTGGGCTTCATTAGACCCATTGATTATGCAGACTGGATTTCAAATTTAGTACCAGTTAGCAAAGTAACTGGGGGCATCAGAATCTGCACAGATTTTAGGGATCTCAATAAAGCATGCCCTAAAGATGATTTTCCATTGCCAAACATAGACATCATAGTGGACATGACGGCTGGGTATGAGATGCTTTCATTGATGGATGGTTTCTCCGGCTATAACCAAATTCGCATTGCTCCTGAAGATCAGCATAAGACAGCATTCACCTGTGCTTGGGGTACCTACTATTGGAATGTGATGCCCTTCGGTCTTAAAAATGTAGGTGCAACATATCAAAGAGCAATGACGACAATTTTTCATGATTTCATGCACACTCTGATGGAGGACTATGTTGATGACTTGTTATGCAAATCTATCACTAGAGATAGTCATCTGGCCATCCTGGGCCTGATCTTTGACTGACTGGAGACCTACAAACTCAGGCTCAATCCAAAGAAGTGTGTCTTTGGTGTCACAGCTGGCAAGTTACTAGCATACATTGTTTCTCACCGAGGCATTGAGGTCGATCCTGCTAAAGTCAAAGCAATAATGGATATGCCTCCACCTTCAAATCTCTGGCAATTAAGAAGTCTATAAGGGAAGCTCCAGTCAATCCACCACTTCATAGCTCAGTTGGCCGACAAATGTCATCCATTCCAGCATCTATTTCATAAAGGTGTCTCTTTCAAAAGGACTGAGCAATGTCAAACAACTTTTCAAGCTCTTAAAGAATATTTGTTGTCGCCACCTATTCTAATGCCTCCGATAGATGGAAAGCCATTTTTATTATATATTTCTACCACTAAAATGGCATTAGGAGTTCTCTTGGCCCAACAAGATGAGAACGGCAAAGAGCGAGCCATTTACTATATCAGCCGGACACTGGTAGGCTATGAGCTAAATTATTCAACTATTGAAAGGGCATGCTTAGCAGTGGTATTTGCAACATAGAAACTCTGACATTATATGCTGAGCCACCGAACATTGTTGGTTGCAAAAGTTGATCCCTTAAAGTATTTGCTTAGCCGAGCAGCTTTGACGGGTCGTCTAGCAAAATGGGTCATGATTCTCAGTGAATTTGACATTGAGTATATGGAGTGAAAGGCCATAAAAGGACAAGTCATAGCAGATCAACTTGTAGAGGCTCCTATTTTTGATGATCATCCCATGTTGACTGATTTTCCAGATGAGTCAGTCTTTGCTCTCACATCCTCTACTGAATGGAAGTTATACTTTGATGGGTCCCATACTAAGTTTGGATCCGGAGCCGACATCTTGTTTGTCACCCCTCAAGGTGACGCTATTCCAAAGTCTTACAGAATAACTTTCCACTGTACCAACAACATTGCAGAGTATGAAGCACTGGTTACAGGACTTCGAGTAGCAGTCCACTGGAACATCAAGTATTTGCAAGTCTATGGAGATTCTCAATTAGTCATCCGACAAGTAAATGATGACTATGAAACAAAAGATGAAAAGCTTATTCCCTATAAGCATATGGTAGATTTCTTCAAGACCAAATTCATGGCTATCCATTTCAGTCAAGTTCCAAGAATGCAAAACAAGTCGGCAGATGCAATGGCTACGATTGCCTCCATGTTAAATATGCCAAACAATATGGACAAATGTGAATTTTTAGTTGAACAATTGCTGGTTCCTTCTTTTGACATTCCGACGGCGGATGTGATGTGCGTTCTTGTTGGTCCCAACTCCCCATGGTACAATGACGTATATCAATATTTGAAATCCCAAACCTTACCACCCAACCTTTCCGCTAACCAATGCCGAGCCTTTATCTGACATACAGCCAAATATGTCATCATCGCCGACACCCTTTACCACCGTTCCTTTGACCATACCCTCCTTAGGTGTTTGGATTCTGATAAAGCATAAACAGCTTTACACGAGGTTCACGATGGTATATGTGGGGGCCATTTCAATGGTCTTAGCTTAGCCAAAAAGTTGATTCGTGCTGGGTATTATTGGCCCACTCTGGAAAAAGATGTTCATGATTTTGTTAAGAAGTGCTACAAATGCCAGATTCATGGAAACTACATTCATGCACCAGCCCAAGAGCTTCATTCTGTCATATCTCCCTGGCCTTTTTCTCAATGGGGATTGGATCTTATTGGCAAGATACACCCGACCTCTACAAATGGACACAAGTTCATCATTACAGCCACAGAGTATTTTACAAAATGGATTGAGGCTATCCCCATGACCTATATCACGGGTGTCCAAATTTCAAAATTCTTGCTGAATTATATCATATGCCGGTATGGGGTTCCCCTTGCCATAGTCACAGATAATGGTCGTCCCTTCAAGAATAAAGATGTCAAAGAACTTTGTGAAAAATTTCATATCCAACACCGTTTCTCCAGTCCATATTATCCACAGGGGAATGGTCACGCCGAGACATCCAATAAAACCATTATCAAGATCCTGAAAAAGGTTGTCAATGATGCTGGTCGCGATTGGCATGTTCAGTTGAATCCAGCACTATGGGCCTATCGCACTTCTATCCGCACACCTACTGGCGCAACACCTTATTCTTTGGTGTATGGTGAGGAAGCTATTTTACCCTTGGAAGTGGAGATTCCTTCCTTGCGTGTTTCCTTGCAACATCTGATTGATGATGAGACACACAGAGTCTCTTGGCTGCATCAGTTTGAGATGTTAGATGAGAAACGTTAGACAGCTCTGACACATTTGCAAGCATATCAAAACCGTCTCCGTCGCTCTTATAATAAGAAGGTCAAAGGGTGACACTTCGAAGTGGGAGACCTGGTTTTAAAGGAAATCCCTAAGAATGCACAGTCTACTGACATCATCAAAGGTAAATTTGAACCTAATTGGGTTGGTCCTTTCATAGTAACTGCAGCATATGGCTCGGGGGCATATCAGCTTGCTACCCCGGAAGGTGAACCTCTGTCCGATCCTATAAACAGCATGCATCTTCGCAAGTACTGGGCATAAATTTTCTATCAGTCCTTTTTCAAATATGATCTTGCAAAAATACAAAAAAAAGTGAAAAAAAATGAAAAATACAAAAAAAAGTGAAAAAGAGAAAAAAGAAAAAGAGCAAAAAAGTAAAGAAAAATGATTCACCCTCTAGTGAAAACCTGGCAAACAGGCGCTTGGGGCAAGTATCTTGGTGAAAACCTGGCAAACAGGCACCATGTGTAAAATGAGATCGTTGCTCTGTCATTTATCATGACCTCTAAGCTATGCTTTTTCTCGACTGGTTTCTCACATCTATCTTTGTCTTAACCCAATGTCCTATTCCAGGCCTCTTATTGGTCAACATCATTGTCTTACATACCTCGGTTCCTTGTCCATATGTTTTGGTCCTGGTCTATGTATGTCCTTCAGATGCACATTGGGTGTGTTTCCCTTGTCATGATCGATCACTGGAAACTTAAACATTTAAAATGTCCTGAAATAATTCAAAAAAACAAAAAAACATTCAAAAATGTCCTAAAAAAAAAAAAACATTCAAAAATGTCCGGAAAAAAAATCTTCAAAAAAAATCGAAAATGTCCTGAAAAAATATCTAAAAATTGAAAAATGAAAATCCCTAAAAATCATAAAAAGTCCTGAAAAAATGAACACAAAAACATTTCAAAATTTTAAAATCCAAAAACAAGCATTTTGCAATAAATCATCCCTTTGTGAATAAGACAGATCCCTGAGCATACATCCAATGACAATCAATCAAACATTGTGCTTTAATGAAATCACGCCTTAATAGATAAACTTTTCCAATCAAACTAGACATTCAAACTAATCACAATTGTCTTCTCAATCGAACATCAGCATCACTATCATTTGTCCTTGGCTCTACTATCATGGGTCTTATACAGGGTGTGGTATACTCGAAACCAGACTGTGTCCTATCTTAGACGGGGTACCACATGTCCTGAAACCAGACAGCATGGTCGTCCTATCAGCACGTTCAACTTTTGACAACGAAGATCAAGGTGTTTGTTTGATTTGTTGGAATTTGTGCATCTTATCTTTCTATTGATTTATCTTCGATCATGTTCCTATGTTGCTCGATGATGTCACTAAGTGATTTAGAGTGACCGAGATGGTTCATGATCCTTTTCTTTTTTTGATTGTGATTGTTGCTTGTCTATGATGTGTCTATCTTTCACAAATAGGGTTGCATTTCCGCTCTGGCCTTCAATGCCATGATGCTACGCATCCATTTTGCTACATAAAAATAAAGGTTCTCACCTACAAAGTGCATTACTGAAAGCAAGTTTTCTTCATCTTTAACTGTCTTCTGTCTCATTTTCTTCTTACTAACATTTCTTCCCTCAGTTCGGATAGTCAGTTCGGTTTAGTGCTCCGATTTCCCCACACATATGTTGTATCCTGCATCCATTTGGTTAGTACATTTGCATTACATCGAGCATCACATCAAGCATTTTATCCATTTCATATTCTAAATGCATCAAAAATGCATACGCAAAAAAAAATATATACATCCATACATATTCCACAAAGGTCCATAAATAGTGCATGAGCCATCCATACAGGGAAAATCACATAAGTCATTTGCATCTCATCATATCGATGCATATCATATCATATCTCATCATAATATCGGAGTACAAAATCAGACTGTTTGTCCTAAGTCTGGCCCGCAGGCTGACTACAAAATGTCAAACTACATAATGTCCACTGTCTGTCCTAAGGAGCATGTGCCTCTGTCACTGGGTGCTCCCTCTGTCCTCCTCATCCCTGCCATGTCTTGCGGATGATGTCCCTCCTGGTCCTGGCTATGGTGGTCTCATAGGTCCACTCACCCCCATGCTGCTCAATGACCTCCGAGAGTGTGCCCTACTCTCTGTCCTCGATTGTGCCCGATATGAAGGTGCTCTTTTCTCTAGTGGAACTGCACTCTCATATAGTGTCCTCCAATGGCATATCTCCTCTCTGGTCTCTACCAGCATTTGTCCTAGCTCCCGTACGCTGGCATCCTGGATCGACCCAATATACTCAATGACTCTTTGTCCTTCTTGCTGTGCCTGAGCTACTGCTATGTCTCGAGCCACTCTGAGTCTGGCTATCTCCGCTCTGAACTGCTCATGCTCTCTCTCTAAAGTTGCAATGTGATCCTGCTGACTCGCTATGATAGCCCTGCACATCTCCATCTCCTCTGTCCTAGCTATCTCTGGCTCTATGGGTATATCCTGTAATGCCTCCTGCTCACCATCCTCATTATCCTCGCCATCCTCATCCCTGTCCTCATCCTCATCCCTGTCCTCATCCTCATCCCCATCCTCATCCTCCTCATCCTCATCATCTCCCTCCTCCTCTCCTGTGAGTGGGAAGTCCTCCTGTCGCCTTGGTACTGGAATATCCAGATCTGTCAATGGCACTGGCCGCCATCGTGCAAACCATCTATCATACTCCTCTGTCGTCCCAGCGTCCACCACATCTGATCCCCAATCCCACTATCTTTGCTGTAGCTGTGAAAAATCAGTATATGCTATGTGTGGTTGAATCATACTCCCCCACTGACTCGTCTCTCTGTGAGATCGGGCAAAGTGTGCAGTCCTCCTAGGTACATCCTGCCTCTCTCCAAACTGTCGTCTGACTCTCTCTGGTAGGTACAACTCAATTACTCTCTGGCGATTCACTGGTCGCCCAATCAAGTACCTCTCCTGTCTACAATACGGTAGCTCCTCACTATCATCTGACCATCTAGGGCAATCATGATATGGTCTCTATGTGAACTCTCTCAGTCTATCTAGCTCATGTCGCCAGTACAATATGTATCCAAAAGGACCCTGTCTCAGTGCTCCTCCATAGCAATACACATATGGTCGATGTGGTACTACCTATCTATCTGTAATCGGTTGACATATGGCTATGTGCTCAAATGCGCATACCTGTAGCAATGTAACTCCACAGCTCAAAGTCTGCACTCCCTGATATGCTATCTGATGCAGCTGAAAATAGAGCATAGCCAGTACACATGGTCCCCATGCATACACTGTCCCCTCTGTCGCCATCCACTCCAGCACTCTTCCCCATCCAATAGGGAATCCATGTCCTCGTCTATCTCCTGCTAGTAGACATGCTATCACCACGGCTATCACCACATACCGTCGATCATACTCCGATGCCATGGTCTCCCAGCCAATCTCTCTCTCGACGATATCCAGATCATCTGCATCACACTCAAATAGTCTGCACAATGCATCTCTCCCTGTCACTGGGTCATACTCTATCATCTCTCCATGAATCGGAATGCGGAGGATACGCCATACATCCTCCAATGTCACCATCGCCTCTCTAGTCGCCGGATGGAAGGAGGAAGTCTCTGAATGCCATCGCTCTGCCAATGCGGTAAGAAGTCCTATGTTTTCCCTAATCTCGGGCATGAATGTGACATAGTATATCCCAAGTCCTGCTAAGGTATCTCTCTCTATGCTCCTGAGTCTATGTCGTAGCATAAAGCAATCTGGTCGGTTCTCTCGTGTGATCAACGGATACTGTCGACTCTGCATCACAATTGGGGCAAATTTTGTCAGTTTTAGGGTTTACTCCTATGGGTTGCATTTCCTCATTTTCATGTCTAATCAGGGTGTTTTTCATCTAATTTGACCTATTCTACCCTTGTCCCCTTTTTCTGGATCATTGGCATGTCATTTTGACCAAAATTAGGGTTTGCATTGCACAATTGCACCTGTGTTAGGTAACCTGCGCCTCTGTCAGGTAACCTGCACTTGTGTCTCCCTACACAAGTGCAGAAGGCCCCACACAAGTGCAGGATTCGCCCTACACAAGTGCAGGAGTCCTCTTCTGCATCCCCTGTGGGCCCCACAATGTCCTGTAAGCACTCAAAGTTCATCAAATTTAAAACATGGGTATTTGAGATCCATACTGCTGCTCCTACGTCGTCTGGTCATCTGAATGTGCGTACACATTCACTGAGGTGATCCGCCATTGGAATGTTCGCCATCTATCTGCAAGTGTCCTTGTCTAGAGCAACAAATCCTTCTCTTTGCGTAGTGCAAATGAGCAAATTGTCACTTTCTTGGTCTCATTTATAGATCTTTGTCAGTGCATAGATGGATGTGCACCCTCTCTATCTTATGTTGGTCGCGGTCTTTTGCATCTTCAATTGCTTGTCCTTCATGCATCCGGTATCCGATTGTCAGTCTGTTCGATCCTATCCTTTTTATTGATCAATTGGCCTCTTTTCTGCATGTTTCCGGCCAATTCCTCGAGGGGGCATGCATATGTCATCATTATTGTCCGAGGCATTTTTATTACTGTTCTTTGAAACAATGCTTAAAATTGCATTGTGTCAAAGAGGGGCAAAATGTAGACACCTAAAAATGGTCAACGCTTGCAGAGTCATACTTTAACATTTGCGCATTGCCTCATTTTAGGTTTTTACGTTGCATTAATATTTCTCCTATGATTCGTACTTGGTTTTTATCATTTACGAACATCGAGTCTTTCTTCTACATTCTTCCTTTATCTCGCTCTCGAATTTGGTCTTGTCGACAACAATCTCCAGTCATGATTTTAATCAATCTTATCCTATTGCATCAATGTGCGTGCTTATTTGTCATCATTTTGGACATCGTCAATCCTAATTAGGGTTTTGTCCTCCTGTCAATCTTGCGATCGATTTGTCATCGATCATTGTCCTCTTGTCAATCTTGTCCTCTGGCGATCGATTTATCATCAATCCTTATCATTTTCAATCTTGTCATTTGACGATCGATTTGTCATCGGTCGTTGTCATGTTCGATTTTGTCATTTTGTGATCGATTTGTCATCAATTGTGGTCATTTTTGTCGTCTTGTAATCTATTTTGTCATCAATCCTTGTCCTCTTGTCAATTTTATCATCTTGCGATAAATTTATCATCGATCATTGTCTGTCTCAATTATGTCAATTTGGATCAATTAGTCATTGTTCCTCGTCAATTGGCACATTTGATCAACCAAATCATTTATCATATTGGTCATTTATCAATCCAAAATCAAATCAAATCGAGTCAATTATCTTTCAAGACCTAATTCATCTTCTAGGGTTTTGTGATTTAATCATTTAACCTTGTGTGTGTCATTTCTTCCTTTAGGATTAATAAATTGTTTATTTATTCTAAGTCTTCTCATTGCAATTAAATGTTCATTTAATGGGCTAATTATTCCTCTTTGTGAATTAATTAATAAATGACAAATTATTAATTAATTTACCTAATTTCATCATTTCCTAATTCCTAATTTCATTATTTCCTCATTCCTAATTTCCACCTATTTTCTAATTTCCTAATTTTAATTTCCACCTAATTAACTTGTCTTTAGTGCTCCCTATTTTTGTGCTTCATGCGTCATACTCTTGGCATAGCAAGATGTCATAGGGTTCTAGTCCTCTAAGCTTTGCATTGGCAATATGTCATAATTCATGACATAGAAGGTGTCATAACCTTCTTCTTTCCACTCAATTGTGCCATTTTTGAAATTAATTGCTTCCAATATCCATTTCATGCTAATTTGTCTTTTCTCCAATTTTTCTATAAATTGGATGATCTTCATCAATCAAGGCTAATTAGTAATCACTTTTGCAATCACATAATCATAGAATCAAATAATGAGAAATAATCACTTCTTCTAGTATTCTTGTGCCAATATCAATCTTGCTTTCACATTAGGTTTGTGCACTTGAAGGTGAGATCCACAAACAAAGGCTATTTGGAGAAGAAAGAAGGACAATGGAGCCACATGAAGAAGCATTCAAGTCTACCATTTGTTTGCATATGTCTTTAATTTTGAATGTTTTGATTTCATGTCTCTATTGAGTGTGTTTAGGATAGATTCATTGCATTCTAGCTTTTTGTGATTAGGCTAAATTAGTATTATGTTTATATTGTTTGTGATGATTTCCTATTTCCTAACGTACAGCTCCACATCTACATTCAACTGATCTATGTCCATACATGTTGCATGTAAAAAAATGACCTTCAAACCTCATAGATACATACCTAACATTTGCATCGTAGCCTATATTCTCATTGGGTCTGTTTCTACACACATTTGCAGTATGTCCAGTTTTATGACAGACAAAGCAAATAGGTTTAAAAACTCTCTTACCTATAGGCTTGTTAGCCTTAGGATCAGTTTTGTCCTTGTGAATGTTTCTCTTTGTACTAGAAGACTCTCCTTTCTTTGATGTGTTAAAGCATAGTCCAGATGTATCACCTTTCATCCTCTAAGATTGGATCTGCTCATCCAGCATAGAATAATTTTTATTGAACTTTTCCAACTTTCCATTAGCCTCAGTGAAGTCCTTGTAAGATCTTCATTATGTTTTGTAAGAGTCTCTCTTAGGGATGATGCCATTCAAGATCTAGCTGCAAAGCCTCTTTTTCTTCTTTCTCTTCATGCCAATGTTCATGCAAAGTTGCATTCTCTTGTTTGATCTTAGCAATCTCATGATCTCTTGCTTTGACAAGATCTTCAGTCGCCCTCCTAGCTTCCAGCTCTTGACTCATGTGGATAGTTAGGGCTTCTAACTGTCTTCTTAGATTTAACTTCTCACCATTCAGATTTTCAACTTCTTTAGCTAATGCATCAATGTTAGCTTCATCCGGAAGAACTATTATTAGATATTTCCAATATTTGTTCAGTCATCTCTCTCCTTTTTACTTGTGAAGCTTTAAATTTGACCATTAGAGTTTCGAGCTCTTCCTTGGTAGCTTCAAGAACTCTAGCCATCTCAAAGTATCTCATATCCCACTTGGTGGCTTTATGGTTTCCTTCCAAGTGATTAAGCCTTAATGAAGTTAGGATCTAAAACCAATTGATAGACTTAAAAAGCACTGAGAGGTGGGGTGAATCAGTGACAGCAAAAACAATACCACTTTAAACACTGACCAATAGAGATACTTAACAAGTTTACTAAACACTATGCATGCAATTCAAAATGATATTAAAGAAGTCACAATAAGTAAAACATCCATCATAACACAAGTTTTTATACATGGAAAACCCAAATGGGAAAAACCACAGTGAGCTGGGACTCACAAGTTAACTATCTGTAGTATTAGGTAACTGGACGGTTAAGGTCTACAAAAATGCTCTGCTAGGAGCGAATCCTGTTAAAGATCCCAAAGCTCTGTTAGGAGCTATACCCTGTTAAAGGTAGTACCCTGTTAGGAGTAACCTTAGTAGAGGATTTTTGAATTGAAACTAATGGATCACCTTGTTAAAGGATTTGAAAAATGAAGCTTGTTAGAGCTTACCCAGTTAGGTGATTTGACTATTTTAGTGATTAGAAAACAACAGGTGGTGTGATCTAGAAGTAGCACAACTTGCTTGACTAGATCCTATTCTACTCAATCAAAACTGCATCACCAACATATTCTGCAATCCCTTTAACAAATTAACACTTCTATCTTTCCATACATCATATCTCTAAAATAGTTCATCATAATGTCATTATATAGACATTAGATTTCATGTCAGCTTAGAAATCATATCACAACTTCCTAGGTGCAGTGCATCTGGACAATCTAACATAACTCATTAGAAATTGCTGCCAAATTTTTCGATTAGGGGTAACTCATCATGATCGATGATAACTCATCACACAATTAATGAATAATAGCTGGAACATTGATACTGGTTAAGAGTTAACCACTATCAACATGTAAATTGATTATTCTCCGTTTTCTTCTTTGATGGTCTCCGTTGAATCTCTAAGTAGGGGTCAATTCATTCGAGCATATATCAGTTGTCAACATGTAGTGGTTGACATTCTCTAAACCATTATAAACTAAACTTCCAATACCAGTTGCAATACAGGTAACTTTTGGAGTAATATCGATTTTCTCTAAGATTACAATGACAATGTGAACATATATCTATGTGTACATGTTCCATCAATGACAACACTTGAAGTCATTCATTACAATCATCATCAAGCTAGCACATGGTTCCTGACACCTGGTTTTCACCATGGTACTTTCACACAGTACCACCAAAGTGGTTTTCACCATTGGACAAATTTATTTCTTTTTACTTTTTTTTCGATTTTTCTTTTTCTTTTTTTTTTTGGTTTTATTATATTTTTTTTATATTTTTGATATTAGGATATTTTGAAGAGCTATGTGTAAAACCTATGAAGGTGTATTCTATTGATAGGATCCTCGAAAGGTTCTCCATATGGTGTTGAGAGCTGATATGCACTAGATCCGTAGATTGTTAAGATGACAAAAGGAACAAGCCAATTGGACTCAAATTTTCCCCTCTTTTCTTAGTCCTGTTGATTATTAGGACTCTCTATCAATACTAAGTTACCCACCTCAAATGTGCAAGGCTTTACCTTGTGATTATATCTGCAACTCATTCTTTGTTGATAAGCCTTAAGATGATTAAAAGTAGTTTGTCATCGCTCATCCAATAGTTCTAGTTTGTATAAGTGGGAGACCCTATAGTCTTCGTCCGTGATTATATTGTGCAAAGAGACTCATAAGGATAGTAACTCAACCTCAATAGGAAATATAGCTTTGACACCATAGAGAAGCAAATAAGGGGTAGCTCCAGTAGGTGTGCAAACACTTGTGTGATAAGCCCAAAGTGTGGGGTTAAGTTGGATGTGCCAATTTCGGCTAGTATCATCAACTATCTTTTTCGGGATTCTAAGAATGGTTTTATTAGATGCCTCAACTTAACAATTACCTTGGTGTTATGGAGTAGAATATCAGTGGTTAATATAGAAGCAATCACAAAGTTCATAAATATCTTGGTTCTTGAAGGGACGTTCGTCATCTGTGATGATGGAAAGGGGAACACCATAGCAATAGATAATATAGTTAAGGATGAATGTAGAAATGTATTTTCCAGTGACTTGGGTGAGAGGAATGACTTAAATCAATTTTGTGAAATATTTTGTAGTAGTGATAATGAATTTATGACCATTGGAAGAAGAAGGATGAATCTTTCCTATGAGATTGAGTCCCCATTGACAAAAGGGCCAAGGAGTCACGATCGGTTGAAGTTCTTGAGTTGGCACATGAATAAGATCTCCTTGAATTTGACATTTCTTATATTTCTTGACAAATTGATATGAATGTTTTTCCATAGTGGGCCAGTAGTATCCACTCTTAATAAGTTTCTTGGCTAAGCTAAAGCCACTAGAGTGGGAACCACATATACCTTCATGAACTTCTCATAATTCAATCTTATCTTCACCCCTTTCTAAATATCTAAGAAGAGTGCCATCTAGACCTCAATTGTAAAGGGTATTGGATAAAATGACATAGCGAGAAGATTGGCGGATGAAAGTATGACAATGATTGCTGGATAGGTCAGGGGGAAGGGTATTGTTGCGAAGGTATGTAAAAATAGAACCGTAGCAAGGGAAATCGAGACCAACAACACATATCATCTCGATAGGAGTGATCTCATATGAGCGGACCAAAAGGTTGTCCACCAAAAACTAATAGTAGGTTTCATTATGCAGTAGATAAATCAATGAGGCAATAGTAGCCATGGCATCTGTAGCTCGATTGTTTTCCCTTGGAATCTACTCAAAGATTATCTTTGTGAATTATTGTTTGAATTAATCTACCATCTTCTTATAAGGAAATGATTTTTAATGTTTTTTTTGGTACTCATCATTTTCTTGGCGAATTACAAGTTGAGAGTCCCCAAAAACATGAAGTTCCTGGATCTTCCACTGAACTGCAATTCGTAAACCCATTATTAATGCCTCATATTCTGCTATGCTATTGGTGCAAGAAAATTACAGTCAATAGGATTTAGGAATGGAATCCCCTTGAGCTTTGATAAAAAGGATGGCAGTTTCTCCATCATGTTGTGTGTATGAACCATCAAAGTACAATTGCCAAGCCTTTGTGTCTATCATCGTCAGAATGGATTCATGTGGGAACTCTGAAGTCATAGGAGTATCATCAACCATGGGTGTGTCTGCCAATTGATTTGAAATAGCTTGTCCTTTAATTGATTTTCTATCCACATATTTGATGTCAAATTTACTTAGGATCATAACCCATTTAGCTAATCTTCTAGTGAGTGTTTCCTTATTGAGAAGATATTTTAGTGTATTTATCATTGCATCAAGCTTGGTTTTATGAGTTACCATGTAATGTCATAATTTTTGCGTGGAAAAAACTACACCAAGACATGCATGCTCACTCGGTGTGTAGTTAAGCTCATAGCCAACCAAAGTGCAACTAATGTAATATGCTACTCTTTCTTTGCCTTCATTGTCCTGATGTGCCAAGAGTGCCCCTAGTGTTGTTTGTGTAGCTAATATGTATAGTAACAAGGGTTTTCCTAGAATTGGCTGCATCAAAACTAGTGGATTTAGGAGATTATCTTTAAGTATCTAAAAAGCCTGCTAACATTTTGTTAGTATTGTATTGTCATTGATTTCATCCGGTATGCAAGTTGATGTTACCGGTATGCAAGTAGCAGTATTGGAGGTTCTTGGCATGTTGATGTCAATCTATAAGTATGTCAATCGGTAAACAAGAAAAGAGACAAATTGAAGGACTCACTCCAAATGGAGTTTTAGCATAATGGTTGATGCCAAGGTTGAAGGGAAGACAGACAGAACTGGAGGAAGACATATTGGATGGTTGTTAGATCATAGATTGAAGATGTGAGTATAGCACTAGGAGAAAAGTGTGTGACTCAGATAAGAAGATGAAAGGATATTAAGTCTTTGTCACTTTGGAAAAATGGTTGAGGGCTGTCACCAGTAAATGATAAAGATTTCTGACAGTGGCTTAACCCAGGTATGTTTCATGGTTTGGCAAGTGTGGTCTAGGATAACATGTCCTAACAGACAGAATAGAGAAGTGCATGATATGAAGGTTAACCAGTTTGTGTATACCGGTAGTATGTTTGAACCGACACAATCAAGTGAGTTGGATGTCAACATAGATGACATGTGGATTCCAAGTAGTGAACATGTAGTGGTACATGAGTACTGCATTGATGAGGTAGTTGTCGATTAGGTCGATATTAAATGAAGACTACAAAAATCACAGATTGATTACACAGGATTGCGGCCCAAAGAAGATCAAAGGTAGAGTTTTTTTGTGTTATGATCGAAACATGACATCTGATCATCTTGTTGATCTAGAGAAGGAAACAACTAGATCATTTATTGTGACTAACAAAATCAAGGCCGATGAACAGGGTCTAGTTTTCTAAATAGAGTAAACGGGCATTGGAAGAATATAGAGGACAAAGATTTATTTTTATCTATTGCATGTTGTTGATTCAAGAAGATGAGATCCAATTTAATACAAATCATGGTCGATGAAGAAAACCCTAGGTACGTAAAGTTTGAAAAAAAAAATGGCAGGAAAGCATGTGTATAAATGTGCATATCAAAGACTTAAGTTGTGTGATGAAAAGTGTGATGGTGCTAGATGAGAGTTGATCAGTCTAAGCATTGCTAGCAAAATATTGAAGTGACTGAGTATTAGAAGAAGAACCGGCAAGGTTTAAGGTAAACGGTAAATAGTTACAAATAATAACTATCTATCATACTGGCAGGGATAGTACTGACAAGGTGTTGGCAATTGGAGGAATTGATTATGTGTTGCATTGATGTTTTGGCATTTATGGAAACACTATTTGTTTTTGTTGTTTACCGGCTTTCGATAGGTTTTGATAGAGTGGTTGGTTTATGATATTGATCTGGTATGCTCTGGTATGCTTGGTCTTGTGGAGTTGGTTTAGATCTATCATTCATGCTATTCTGATGGGTATCATGATTAGTTGGTTTGGTATTTGATGACTCAAGAGCTATCACTTGTTCTAGTAAGCCTTTTGGTCACCGGTAAGGGTTCTACCAATAGATCTTTGTTGAAGACCTTCTGATGCATGTAATAAGTAGTGTTGGTATGGCTTCTAGATGGCTTTCGAGATGCTATTGGTTATCTTGTTCATGTTCCTATTGATTGGTGGTGTTGGATTTTGGGTCCAGACCTGATGCTATCTTATTCAGATAGGTTATAGACCGATTTATGTAACATGTTGGTAGATGATCCCGATGCATTATCAGTTGGGTTTATTGATTGGATTATGTTGTTTTGGTCTCAGGTCAGCTTGGTTGATCATTAGATTAGGGTTTAATTTATGAATTTATTGTATTATGTTTTAGGTGGCTGACCAAATTTTTTAGGTCCTCGGTTGGTATAAATGTGATGTAAGATCTCTTTGTAGATCATGGGATTAATGGGATTATGGTTATGGGATTATCTATGTGTGAATAAAGTTGTAATCATATGTAGAGGTTTTTGGTCGATCATAGGTGATCAAATTGGGTTGGTAAAAGAGGGTTAAGACCTCTAATACCAAGCTTAACCGGAATACTACTCAGGCATAGGAGATGCTATTTTTGCAGTTCATTCTTCTTTCGGATTGTAGTCTAGATTCATTTTGAAGTCGGTGAGGCTCCTTTTGTGATGAGTAGTGTGCTCTAGGCTATTTGCCTTCCTCGATGTGCATGCCCCTCTTATTGTAATCACATACTTACTGCAAAAGTATTATCTGACTATGGGTAGGCTTCCCACCATGCTTTTTCCCTTTTTCGAGTTTTCCACGTATAAATCTTGGTGTTATCTTTTGTGGATGGTTGGTAAATGTTCTATGGTTTATATTTGTGCTTAGCTATTATATCTGCTATTTCATTATTTGGTTTATATATTCTAGTAATAAGGATTTAGTGATTAAAGTTCTATAGTCCGTTGATGATTGATTCACCCCCCCTCTCATTTATCCTCTAATTAACACAAGGAAGAGTGTGTGAGAGAGGAGACCGAACAAGAAAGAAGCTAAGAAGTGAATTGTTTGCAGGGGTTACAAAACTCATTTGTAACAAGGTGCTTATCATTGTATTGTTTTTATATCTCATTGTATTTCACTAAGTGGGTGCTTAGTGTAGGGGTTGTTTCTCCTTAAGTTGTTTTTCAAAATAGAATAGGGATTGGTTCTCCTTTGGGTAGGTTCCCATAAATTGTTATGGGTTGGTGCTCCTTGGTTTGGTGTCCTAAACATTGTAATATGACTATTTCATTGTGAGGATGGATTGGAGTAGTAGACTCCAACAACATTTCTCACCAAGGGTTTTCTCACATTGGGTTTTCCTCGTATATCCAGTGTTGTGTGGCATATTTATTTTGTGTTTGTTATTCAGTATTTTAATTATTCTACTAGTTAGCACACATAGATTGAAATTGTTTAATATCACTGATTCACCCTCCCTCTCAGTGATATCTTGTGTTCTACATTTGGTATTAGAGCATTAGGTTCCCTGTTGGTCAAAGCTTTCTCTATCTTGGGTAGATTTTGGTTTAAGAGCACAATGCCAAGGAATGAATCCTCCTCCCCCAAATTTCCCATTTTTGGTAGTACCAACTATGCCTTTTGGAGAAGAAGAATGGAAACCTATCTATCCTCCCTAGGTTTTGATATTTGGATGTCTATGAAGAATGGGTATACTACCCCTAATGTTCCCCCTACAGTTCTGTATGCTAAGAAGGAGTATGAAAACAATGCCATGGCCAAACATTCTATTCTCAGTGGATTGTCTGATAATGATTTTGTTAAGGCTATGCATTGTTCGCCCCCCAAGAAAACTTGGGATAAGTTGAAGATATTATTTGAAAGAGATTTCAAGGTCAAGGAGGATAAACTACAAACACTAAGAGCTCATCTTGAAGCCTTGAAAATGAAAGATGAAGAAAATATTGTTGATTATCTTCAAAGAGTTCATGAAACAATGAAATACTATTAGAGGTTTTGGAGAGGATATATCTGATGATGTTATTGTTAAGAAGGTACTTAGACCACTCACATATAAGTATGATACAAAGGTCTCTAAAATAGAAGTAGCTAGGGATCTAGAAACCTTTTCAATGGATGAGTTATTTGGGTCCCTAACTGCTTATGAGATGAGAACAACCGGTGAAGAAACTTCAACGAAAGAGGCTGCTTTAAACTCCATCAAAAAGGGTAAGGAAGAAATTTCTCATAGAGAAATTAGTGAAGACTCAGATAAAGTGGTAGCAATATTTGTAAGGAACCTTAAAAGAGGATCTAACAAGTAAAAAGGAAAATTGCCTTTCAAATATTTTAACTATGGTAAAATAGGACACTTTGCTTCAAAATGTCCCTATGGTGAGAATGGTGGAGAGGAGCAACAAAGCACCAGTAGACCTTTGGGTAAGGATAAAGAGAAGAAAGCCTACCGACAATAAACAAGAAGCTACCGGAAGTTGAACAACCTATATACTTTTGAATATGATGCTACAGATGAAGAAAGTGCCTCAAAAGATGATTGTTGTGAGGATGAAAGTGAAATTAATCTCTTTATGGCACAAGATTAACCGATTGATGGAGCTAATGAAGGTGAAGACATTGAAGCTGAAGTGGACTTGGAAGGTGATCTCATAAGTGCTTTTGAGGAGTTGAGAGAAACAAGAAGGGAACATAAGAAGTTTAAGTATGTTGTTATAGAAGAACAAGATCATTTAGAGCAATCTATGGAGGAGTCCAAGAAAACAATTTATGATCTGTAACTCTAGTTGGAAGAAGCTAAAAGGATATGTAAAGTTACATGCTCTGATTTAATAAAGAAGGAGAAGAAGCATCAGAATTTGGGAGACGAAATTGTAAGGCTTAGAAAGTAGCTTGACAAGAGAAAGAATGAATTGAAGATGAGGAGCAAATATGAGAGAAACATTGAAGCCTTGGATAAGATGTTGAGTAATCAGAAGTACTCAAAGGATAGCGGAGGTATAGGATTTGAAGAGGGACAAAGTTCCAACAACAAAGACTCATCCTACAAGGAGATGCAGTTTACTTCTTCAAGTGAAAATAAAGAAAACCAAAACTTTGCAGTCAGCAAAGCTATTGAGAAGAAGACCTATGTTGCAGCTACAATAAATCAGCTTGTGAATCGAAATGCTCAAACCTAGACCTAGAAGGATCACTCATTGTACCAGAATGCAGATCCTAAAGGCAAGGCAAAGGTTAATAATGAAGGATTCACTAAAGTCAATAACGTGAGAAGAAGACACCCAGTGAGACAAAGATTTGTTGGTCCAAAGAGACAAGAGTGGTATCTACCCAAATTCCATGATTACTGTTATCCGTATAATAAGTTTGGACATATAATTGCTGATTGTAGTTTGATGCATAATCCCCCTACTAGTTTTGTAAGTAAAAATCCATTTGTTGCACTCTAGGATATGAATATTTTTTGTTATTAGTGCTGAATATTTTTTGTTATTAGTGCAGTAAGTATGGTCATAGGAGTTATGAATGTCAAAGAAATATGTCGGTACCTTACAATAATTTTTCAAATTCATCATTTAATGCAAATATAAAATGTTGTCATTGTAAAAGTTTTGGTCACATTGCAAAACATTGCAAGATCAGCAAATCTAAGAAAAAGAAGGGAGTACTAGGTCAAAAATTGGAAGAAAAACCAGAGTAGAAAGGTGTTGCAAGAAAGGAGAAGGAAGCCAAATAGTTTTGGGTAGAAAAGGATAAGAATAATGCTAAGTCAAGTCTGATTGTCTAGACTACCCTGGATGCAAAAGAAGAAATTTATGGGTAGTTGACACTGGTTGTTCAAATCACATGGATGGAGACAAAAAGAAGTTCATCAAGTTTGAGGATTGGAATGGATGTTCGGTGAGGTTTGGAGATAACTCTTCCATCAAGATAAGACGAAAATTAACCCTAAACATAGACGAAAAATTTAAAGAATATGATGCTTACTATGTGGAAGGCCTAAAATGTAATTTGTTGAGTGTGAGTCAAATGTGTGACAAAGGATACAACTTCACTTTTGACTCTACCAGTTGTCAGATAAGAAGGGAGAGTACAAGATAGATTGTTGCAGAAGGAAAAAGGATAGATGGAAATGTATACAACCTCAAAGAATACTTTGAATTCCAATGCATTACGGGACAAGTGTATGAGAGTTAGTTGTGGCATAGAAGATTAGGCCATATAAACTTTGATAATATGGTTAAAGTGAGCAAGAAAGGCTATGTGAGACATATACCACAGATCATCAAACCGGCAAGCACCTTTTTTGATAAATGTCTAAGAGGTAAGAAAACTAAAGTGACCTTCAAGAGAAAAGAACATAATACCTCAAGGCCCTTAGAACTTGTGCATACTGATTTGTGTGGCCCAACTAGAAGAAGAGATTTAGCTTGTGAAAGATACTTCATGTTGCTCATTGATGATTTTTCAAGAATGACATGGGTCACCTTTCTACATTACAAACCACAAGCATATGAGAGGTTCAAAATATTTTGGAAGATGATTAAGAAGGAAAGTGGATGCAAGATGAAGTGTTTGAGATTTGACCGGGGTGTTGAGTTCACATCAAATGAGTTTGAAAACTACTGTGAGAGACATGGAATCAAAAGACAATATTTAGCCCCATGGACACCACAACAAAATGGTGTTGTAGAAAGGAAAAATTGGACTATCAAGGAGATGGAAAGAACAATGTTAAATGAGGCAAACATACCAGATATATACTAGAAGGAAGCTGTTCATATTATTGTATATACATTTAACTAGGTTCAGTTGAGAGTAAATAGCAGAATGACATGTTATGAATTGTGGTATGACCAGAATCCATTAGTAAAACATTTCAAAGTGTTTTGAAGTAAATGCTTCATCAAGAGAGATGAATATGATTTAGGTGGTTTAGGTGATTTTGATTCTAGGCCTATAATTTCTACAACAAAAGACTGAGAAGAGTCATTGAGAGTGTGCATGTTAGAGTTGATGAAGACTTGCATAAAGGTAGACAAACACAAGTAAATCAGTATGATAACTCATGTGATGAAGATGAAGTGTAGTCAGAAATTGAACAGGAAGAGGCACCCAATAAGACCCCTAATAGATATGTGCCAAAAAATCACTCGGAAGAGTAGATGATAGGAAATAAAAATGACAGTGTGCAGACTGGAAGAAGAATTGCATGGAACAATGAACAAGTGAATTTTTGCCTCATGACTGAAATAAAACCCAAAAAATTTAATGAGGCTAGAAAAAGTGAGAAATGGATGGATGCAATGGAAGAAGAGCTCTAGAAGATTGAAAAGAACAAGACTTGGGAGTTAGTTCCTAGACCAGCAGAGAAGAATGTCATTGGTACTAAATGGGTCTATCGGAACAAGATGAATGAAGAAGGTAAGATTGTCAAGCATAAAACAAGATTAGTGTTCAAAGGGTATTCTCAAGTAGAAGGAATTGATTTTGAAGAAACATTTGCACCAGTTGAAAGACTTGAGGCTATTGGAATGTTCTTAGCATTCTTTGCCTGCAAAGGATACAAGGTATATCAAATGGATGTTAAATCTGCCTTCTTGAATGGTAATTTGGAAGAAGAAGTCTACATAGAACAATCAGAAGGTTTTTTGCTGCATGATGATGAAACTTTTGCATGCCGATTGAAGGAGGAATTGTATGGTTTGAAGTAGGCTCCCAGAGCATGGTAGTCAAGGTTAGATAAGTATCTTCAGGAGCAAGATTTAAGAAAGGGAAATGCAGATAGTAATTTGTACATCAAAGTACATGGACATCACATGAATATTGTTGTTGTGTATGTGGATGATATAATATTTGGAGGCAACAAGGATAACTTGTGTAAAGAGTTTGTTGATTAGATGCAATCAGAGTTTGAGATGTCAATCCTTGGAGAGCTGTCATATTTTCTTGGTTTGTAGATTTCACAACAAGATAAAGGAATATTTATCTCTCAAACCAAGTATGCCAGAGATATGTTGAAGAATTTTGAGATGGAGGATAATAAACCGGTAAGTACCCCCATGGTGACTAGATGAAAGTTGAGCAAGGTTGATGAGTCACCAGAAGTGGATTAGACCCTATATAGATCCATGATTGGTAGTCTATTATATCTTACTACCTCAAGACTGGATATAGTAAAGGCAGTATGTATGGTGGAAAATTTTCAAGATGCACCTAAACAGTCACATGTGAATACAGTTAGAAGGATCTTAAAGTACCTACAAGAAACACTTAATTATGGCTTATGGTATCCAAAGCTAGGAGATTTCACTTTACATGGCTACATTGATGTTGATTGGGGAGGCTGCATTGATGACCAAAAGAGCACAACTTGTGGAGCATTATTTTTGGGTCACTGGTTGGTTTCATGACACAATGAGAATCAGGATTCAGTCTCCTTATCTAGTGCTAAGGCAGATTATATTTCTACTGCTACATGTTGTTCTGAAGTGTTATGGATGAAGAAGACCCTCAAGGACATTAATGGAGAAATATGTGACCCTATTCCTATCCGGTGTGATAACTCAAGTGCAATTAGTATTTCAAATAATTTGGTTATTCACTCAAGGACAAAGAATATTGCCATCAAATACCATTTTCTCAGGGAGAAGGTTGCAAAGAAAGAATTAAAGGTAGAATATGTCCCTACAAGTGAACAAGTTGCTGATATCTTCACAAAACCTCTATCAATAAACATATTTGAGTATCTAAGACACAAGTTAGGAGTTGTCCCACCACCTTTCTGCACTTAAATGTGTATGGAGATTTGTAGTTCAGGGGGAGTTCACAACTATACATCTTTTGACTCTTGGACCATACACTGTACACAGGGGGATATCAAATGTTTGTGTTACAGTGATAGCAGGTGTAGGATTGGATGTGAAGATGGGTGTTAATTCTAGAGGTTTTGCTACTTGAATTCAGTATCACACATAGAGGGAGAGTATGCACCTTTGGCAAGTTTGAGATTTCAAGAAGTTGTCTATTCAATTTGTCTATCTACAAAAGTTGTAATCAGCTTGTCAGGAAGAGTAAATTCAAAGAGGGAGAACTCGATCATCAGTCATTATCTACAAGACAACATTGTGATTTTTATAGTTGTCTATTCAATTTGTCTATCTTCAAAGGTAGCAACCAGCTTGAAAAAAATGGGAGAGTGTATTGATGTTTGGAAAGGAGAGTGAACCAGGGTGAAGTTGGTGATTGAGCCCTTTGTATTGTTGTCAAAGGGGGAGAGAGAGTCCCATTGTGAATAAAATGTGTGTTGACATCAATACCAAACGGGGAGATTGTTGGAATTGTGTTGTCGTTGATGTCAATTATTCAAGTTGATGTTACTAGTATGCAAGTAGGAGTATTGGAGGTTGTTGGCATGTTGATGTCAACTGGTAACTATGTCAACCGACAAAATAGCAAAGAGACAAATTGAAGGACTCCCTCTGGATAGAGATGTAGCATAATGTTTGATGCCAAGTTTGAAGGGAAGACAAACAAAACTGGAGGAAGACAAATAGGATGGCTATTGGATTATGTATTGAAGATGGCAGTACAACATCAGGAGAAAAGTGTGTGACCCAGTTATGAAGATGAAAAGATGTGAAGTGTTTTCCACTTTGGAAAAATGGTTGAGGACTATCATCGGTAAATGATGAATATTTATAACAGTGGCTTACCTCGGGTATTTTTAATGGTTTGGCAAGTGCGGTCCGAGATAACATGTCCTTACTAGCAGAACAGAGAAGTGCATGATATGAAGGTTAACTAGTTGGTGTATATCAGTAGTATGTTTGGTCGGTGATTGAGTTTGAACCGATACAATAAAGTGAGTTGGATGCCAATAGAGATGACACATGGATTCCATGTGGTGAACATGCAGTGGTAGGTGAGTAGTGCCTTGATGAGGTAGTTGTCGATTAGGTCGATATTAAATGAAGACTACAGAAATCACGGGATTGCAGAGGATTGCGGCCTAAAGCAGATCAAAAGGAAGATATTTTTTCATGTTATGATCAAAGCATGATATCGAATTATCTTGTTGATCTGGAGAAGGAAACAAATAGATCTTTAATTGTGATCGACAAAATCAAGGCCGATGAATAGGGTCTAGTTTGCTAAATAGAGTAAACGTGCATTGGAAGAATAAAAGGGACAGATATTTTTGTTGATCTGTTATAGGTTGTCAATTCAAGAAGATGATATCTAATTCAATATGGATCGTGGTCAGTGAATAAAACCCTAGGTGCATAAATTTTGAATTTTGGTTTTGGTAGGAAAGCATGTGTATAAATATGCATATCAAAGACTTAAGTTGTGTCATGAAAAAGTGTGATGATTCTAGATGAGAGTTGATTAGTCTAAGCATTAATAGAAAAATATTGAAGTGACTGAGTGTTAGAAGAAGAACTGGCAAGAGGGATTTAATTGACAAGGTTTAAGGTAACTGGTAAATAGTTACCGAGAATGATTGTCTATCATACCGACAGGGATAGTACCCGCAAGGAAGAGTTAGTGAGAGAGAAGACCCTGCAAGGTAGAAGCTAAGAAGTGAATTGTTTGCAGGGGTCACAAAAATCATTTCTAACAAGCTTCTTATCATTGTATTATTTTTATATCTCATTGTCTTTCACTGAGTGGGTGCTTCGTGTAGGGGTTGGTGCTCCTTGAGTTGGTTCTCTAAATATATTAGGGATTGGTGCTCCTTTGGGTAGGTTCCCATAAATTGTTAGGGGTTGGTTCTCCTTGGGTTGGTGCCCTAAACATTGTAATATGGTTATTTCATTGTGAGGTTGGATAGGAGCGGTAGACTCCAACAACATTTCTCACCGAGGTTTTTCCCACATTGGCTTTTCCTCGTATATCTAGTGTTATGTGGCATATTTTTTTTTCTGTTTGCAATTTAGTGTTAGCACACATAGATTGAAATTGTTTAAGATCACTGATTCACCCCTGCTCTCAGTGATATCTTGTGTTTTAGATATTTATCATCCCATTTGAATTTGATGTTTTTTTGGAGGAGTTGAAAAGGATGACATTTATCTATAAGTTGAGATATGAATCTTCCTAGAGACTACAATCTTCCCTATAGAGACCAAAGTTGGTT
This sequence comes from Cryptomeria japonica, assembly GCF_030272615.1. Taxonomy (NCBI): domain Eukaryota; kingdom Viridiplantae; phylum Streptophyta; class Pinopsida; order Cupressales; family Cupressaceae; genus Cryptomeria; species Cryptomeria japonica. Next base: position 851,586,827 of record NC_081414.1, read on the forward strand.
GATGTTATTTGGTGGTGGCATTTCTAATGTAGCTCTAACTTTTGTTGGGTGGGATTCAATTCCTCTCTTTGAGACAATGTATCCAAGGAGTTTCCCAAAAGTTACTCCAAAGACACACTTCTTAGGATTTAATCTTACTTTGTATTTCTTTAACCAATCAAAGATTACTGAAAGAATGTCCAAATGTGTTTCTCTTTTTAATTATTTTCCTAGGAGACCATCAACATAATCTTCCATGATAACATGCATAATATCATCAAAGATGGTAGTCATCTCTTTGGTATATTGCACCCATGTTCGTTAGTCCGCACGGCATAACATTCCAGCAAAAGGTTCCCCAAGGAGAAGTAAATGTTGTTTTGTGCTAATCTTTGGGTGTGATTTTTATCTAGTTGTAGCTAGAAAATCCATCCATCAAAGATAAAATTGCATGACCAGCTGTAAGATCCACTATCAAGTCAATATTTGGCAACAAAAAGTCATCTTTATTATAATCTTTGTTGATGTCTTTGAAATCTGTACATATTTTGATGTTGTGATCTAACTTGCTGACAGGTACTAAGTTAGAAATCCACTCAAGGTAATGAATTGGTCTTATGAATCCAACATCCAACCGTTTCGCAAGTTCTTCCAATACTAAGAGTGCCACTTGTGGATGCATTTTCCTTAATTCTTGTTTCACTGGCTTTGCTCCTAGTGTAACTGTCAAATGGTGCATTACTAGATCAGGGTCTAGTCCAGGCATATCCACATATCACCATGCAAAATTGATTTTTCGTTCTATGAAGAAACTTACGAACTTTGATCTTTCTTTGTCTATTAGGGATTGTGCTAAGAATATGTTTCGTGGAATCTCTTTTATGCCAATATTTGTTTTGATAGTTTTCTCCACCAACATGGATGATTTCTCTTCATATCATGCCATCAAGAGAATGTCAAGCCTTCCATCTTCAGGCACCTCAAAGAGGTTTTCACCCTCAGGTACATCCTTTCTTTTTACTTCTTTTGAGTCATACAGTACCACAGTGTGGTTTTCACCATAAAACCCATGATTTATTTTTATTTTTATATTTTTTTGACTAGAAGGCCCAACACCCTCACCGAAGTATGGCACACTATTGAGCTCTATAGTGTACCCAACTTTATGGTCCCCAAGTGGAAGATTGTTTTGTATGCCCAATTAGTCTATGAAAGCATCATCATTTTGAAATATGTCTAGTTGTAAAGGTCCTTTGTGGTGCCAATCAATAAGTTTTGGGTAAACAAGGGGAAGGCCATCAATGTTTTCAAAGTCAGTGGGATTAAGGGTAAAGACACAATTCTCTTTAGGTATATCAAGGTAATTGTCGAAGTCATCACTAGCACTCTCCTCAACTTTCTTGACCATAAATGAATCCAAATTTGCATCACTAAAAGGACATTTAGGAAAGATAGTCCTTAATCTTCATGATTTTGACATAGAACCTAGAAACTAAGACTGTTTGGGATCCTCAAGACTTTTTCCTTTATTATCCTCTTTTTGAGCTGTAGACTCCGAAGTAGTTTGACCAACTCTGAATTTTCTATTGAACTCTTCTTTCTTTGTAGGTTCACCTAGTTCTCTGAATGTTTTAGTGAGCTCATAATCACTACACGATTTGTCTAAACCCCATTCCCACTCATTAGAATTGGTGGAATAACGTTTCTCTTTTTTCTCATTAGAGTCTATGATTTTCAATGCTTATTTAAATTTGTATGTACCTAACCTGAAAGGTATGAAACCAAGTCCTTTGGAGTGTTGATTCTTGAATGTCAATTCTGGTGGTAAAGGTTGAGTGACACCCTCTTTTCTTAAGCCAAGATGGCTCTTTTCATCATACCCAAATTTTTGCAAGTTCTTGAATCCTTTGCCATACTTTTCACATGGTATCTTGATGTAATCTTGTGTATCTTCTTCAGGTTCTTTATAACGCATTTTGTATAAGTCCTCCTATTCCGTCTCATCCCACTTTTGGAATATAGTAGGATCCCATTTTAGTGTAATGATAGATACCCTTTTAGAATGATGTGGTCATCCATAGTCTTTTGGAGAATACATTACTTGTCTTAGGTATATAGTTTCATTTAGAGTGTACTCGCGCATGCCTTTATCCTGATATTTCCCTTTAAGCTCACCTTGTTTCAATGTTGACAGTTTTAGTGATTCAGGATCAATATATGTGGATGATAGAGTTGCCTCTCTATTTATTAGTATTATTTTTTTGAATTTTGATTGCAAGTTGTTGCAATATATGAATGGATTCAGATCACCATTAATGGTGACTTCAATTCCATTATGTGGGAACTTGATACATTGATGATATGTAGAAGGAACAACTTTCATTTCATGAATCCATGGGCATCTCAAGATTATGTTGTATGTGAGCTCTAAATCAAGGACTTGACACATCACATCCTTCATAATTGGCCCGACTCTGAGAGGGAAGGTGATTGTACCCTTGGATGTGCACTCTTCATCATCATATGTTTATATGGAGATAGCATATGTATAATTTGGAACCTTTTAAAAATATCCCAATTGTTCTATAGTGTTCAATGTACAAATGTTAAGACCTTCTCCTCCATCTATTAGGACTCATTTTATTCGATTTTCATAGATAAAGGCTTCAATATGTAGAGGTGCATTATGTGATTGGGTAATGGATGCATCATCTACTTTTGTGAATGTGAGGGTATATAGAATGGAAAGGTATCCCACCATGGCTTGAAACTTGTCCAAATTCAGATTAGTGGGTATAGAGGTCTCCCTCAAAGTCTTATCAAGGATGGCCTTATGTGTGGGGGATAAGAGTAAAATATCAAGGATGTAGATGATGGTGGGTGTCTTCCCTAACTGATCTACAAGGTCATACTCATTCTTGGTGGATAATGAGGTTGTGCGCTTAGATGGAATGCCTTGGAAAAAGTGACTTTACCTCAACAGGTTGTGACATTACATTCAGAGGTTTCATCTTTAGAAGATGAGAAAGATGATCTAATACCTTTTAGAACAACCTTACTCCTTTGGGTAGAACCTTTGGGAGTTTTGTCCTTTATGATGATGGTTGAAAATGTTGGCATTTACATGAATATTTCATTAATGATATGTTATGTTGTCATTGATGTCAATTAATTGGTAATGATATTGTTGATATTTTTGTAATATTATTTTGTAACCGATAGGAAGAATTTGTGGAGTGAACTGGTATTTCTATATATTGGAGAGTTGAACCGGTAACCGGTAAAACCCTACCTATTGTTTTTTATAAACCCTAACCGATTAAGTTTGGTGAGTTAGTTATATTAGTTTATGATCTGATGATGAGCAGCAATGATTATGACACGTATGATTATTGTATAAAGACAATTTGAAAATATTTTGGCGATTTGTTGTAATGGTTTTTTGTCTAGGGAATGAGAAAATGTATTTCATCTAATGCAAAGTGTGTGATGAGTTACTAAGCTTGATGAAGCGATGATCAAGGAGCGATCATGGTTTTCTTGATTGATGTGAAAATATTTCTATGTAATCCAACAATCATACTTGAAGTGTTTGTTTGTAATATCTATGAGAATTAGGTTTTTGTTGTGTTACCGACTTGATTGATTTATATTTAAGGTCGATGAAGTTGTTTAGTTTAATGAGTTGGAAAAGAGTGAACATAGATTAGTTGAGTGTGTGGTTGCTGAACTGGATGATGTATCTGCAATTTGAGTAAAGGCAGATAGGAGCTTGAAATGGATCTAAACAAGCAAGTGTAATGTTATTCAAAGAGATCAGCAAACTCCTATTGTTTTCTAACAATTACAGTAGAATTAAAATCCCCTAACTGGGTAAGCTCTAACAAGCTTGGAGTTATTCAAATCCTCTAACAAGGTGATCCATTATCTTGGATTTTCAAATCCTCTACCAAGGTTACTCCTTACAGGGTATTGCCTCTAACAAGGCATTTGTAGTCAATCCCTTAACCAGGTGATTCCTAATAAGCTCAGTTCTTAACAGGACTTTTAAAAATCTTTAACAAGTTAGGCTCCTAACATGGAGAACTTCAAAAGAGTTTAGATAGTTATCTTATGAGTCTCATCTCACCATGTTTTTTACCTATTTGGGTTTCCACGTCAACAATATTTCTGTCAAGTGGTGAATGTTTCTGTGGTTGATTTACTTAACTACTTTAATAAGTCATGATAACAGGAAGAATTGAGAATTAAAGAAGTTGTTTTCTATTAATTTGTTGTAACAGTCAACCGGTTTATCTTATGAGTTTTTATCTTGACAAAGGTATTACATTGTTAGTTGTAAGTTTACTTTCAGAGATTGATTTTTGAGATTGGTGAAGTTTGTATAAGTTTTTCTATCTACTGATTCACCCCCCCTCTTAGTAGTTGATCAGATACTTATTCTTTCATCATACAATCAAATGGTATCAGAGCTTATCAGGTCCTCTAAGGTCTAAGCCTAACAGGTTAAGGTAAAGATCTTGCAGATCATGATGAAGAAGCAAGGTCATGTTTGAACTTTAATAGAGAGAACTATAGGATACAGACTGACAGAATGAAAATTTATATCAAGAGTCTAAGAAGCCATTATTAGGAACATGTCAATACTAAATATGTTGCACCTACTAGGATGTTCACTGATGATCAGAAGAAAGAGCAACAAGAAAATCATCAAGCATTGGAGGATATTATCAGTTCTTTGTCTGATGCAGAGTATGTAGATGTTCATGGTCTTGAAACTGCATATGAGGTATGTAAAAAACTTGAAGAGATTTATACTGGTGATGAATATGTTAAGATTGCTAAAGAAGAGAGTCTAAGAGGAAAGTTTGATAACATGCAGATGGCTGAAGGTGAGAATATCCAGTAGTATGGTCAAAGGATAAAGGAGATAGTTGCTAAAATTAAGAGTGTAGGAGGTAAAGTGGAAGATTCTACAATGATCAATAAGGTACTGAGAACCCTGCTACCAGTCTATGGTATCCGAGTTGCAGCTATTCAAGAGCTAAATTCCATTGACAAAACTAAGGTAACTCTTGACTCCATCATTGGAAAGATTAGTTCTTTTGAATTAAATGGTTATGCTGGTAGTGTATAGAAATCTGAGTCTACATTTAGAGCTTCTATTTCTAACCAATCTGTGAGGAAAAGCAGAGATACCAGTCACAGTTATGAATCTAGATCCTATAAAGAAGCTGATGATGAAGACAATTTAGGTGAGCTTCAAGCATTGTTGGCTAAGCGGTTGCCTAGAGGTATGGGTAAATATAGAGTTAAATTACCTCTAAAATGTTTTGTATGCAATAAGATTGGACACATAGCTACTAACTATCCTAATGGTGATAATGAGAACAAACGAGAGAAATTCAAGAAGTACAAGGCTAAAGGGAAAAGGGATTTTCCTATTGTTGTTGATGATTGTATCACTGACAAAGAATCTGATGGTGATGCTAATGAAGATATTGTGTTTGTAGCTATTAAAGAAGAGATATCATACCAGAAGGCATTAGTATCCATTATGGATAACTCTAATGATTGGATCACTGATAGTGGTTGTTTACATCACAAGACTGGTGATCGGAGAAAATTTATTTCTCTGAAGTAATTTGATGGCGGAGTTGTAAGATTTGGTAATGACTCACCCTACATGGTTAAAGGTAAGGGAACTATTTCTCTTAATGGAAAGAGTAGTACATATGATGTCTACTAGGTTGAAGGTCTAAAGAATAATCTTTTGAGTGTGGCACAACACAATGACAAAGGATACCCATTGGAGTTTTAAAATGGTATGTACAAAATCTATGGCAGCAAAGGTGAACTAATTGCAACTGGAAAGAAAACTAAAGGAAACTTGTTTCACCTTAATCCTAGAGTCAACAATTGTTTAATTGCAAAAATAGATGATAGTTGACTTTGGCATAGGATATTTTGTCATATAAACTTGGATAACATTGTTAAAGTGAGTAACTCCAAGACAATGAGAGGTTTTCCTCGCTTCGATAAATTGGTTAATGCTCTATAGAAAGAATGTCAGTTGGGAAAGATGACATCCTCAACTTTCAAAAGAAAATATTTTTTAGCACAACATTTGTTAGATTTGGTTCATACAGATCTTTGTGGACAAATAAGAAAAAATATTATTCAAGGTGACACATATTTTATGATCTTCACTGCTGATTTCTCAAGGATGATGTGGGTCACATTCTTGAAGTATAAGACTAAAGCTTTTGGTAAGTTCAAAGCATTTAGGGCCTTAGCTGAGAAGGAGAGCGGTAAGAAGATAAAGTGTCTGAGGATAGATCAAGGCAGTGAATTTACTTAAGGCAGTGAATTTACTTCTAAGGAATTCACAAGGTATTGTGAAGTAAATGGTATCGAATGACAACTTTCTACACCAAGGACACCACAACACAATGGTATCGTAGATAAAAATAACTGGTCAATTGTTGAAGCTGCTAGGATGATGTTGATACAAGGAGGTGTAGTGAAATATTTCTAGAGAGAACTTGTTAGCACAACTGTCTACACTATGAACCAGATTCTAGTAAAAAGAGGAAAGGACAAGACTCCTTATGGATATTGGTATGGAAGATGACCTGATGTTAGTTATTTCAAGATATTTGGAAAGAAATTTTTTATTAAGAGAGGTGATTATATTAGAAAATTTGGGGCTAAAAGTGATGAAGGTATATTTCTTGGCTATTCCACCAAGAGTAAGGCCTACAAGTGTTTTAACAACCGCACACAGAGAATTATTGAGAGTACTGATGTTCAAGTGGATGGATATCCTGACATCTCAGAGGAAACTAGTTAAGAGAAAAAGGATTAAGATCATTGCATTTTGTTTTTGGAACCAAGATTGTGAAATTTGAAACCGGCAAAGCAAATACTGGTGTACCAGTTCATCCAAAATAGATAATTTCAGAAGAAGATGATGATAATAAAGAAGCTAAACCTAAAGATAATGATCATGATATTCCAAGATATGTGAGACTGAATCACAATCCTGAATAGATTATTGGGGATAAGGATGCTGGAGTACTAACTAGAAGAAGAATCAGAGAGAATTCTTGCATGATCTCCACTATTGAACTAAGAACCGCTAAGGAAGCATTTAGTGATAATCATTATGTTAAAGCTATGGAGGAGGAACTTGATCAAATTGAGAAGAACAACACATGGACCCTAGTACCTCGACCAGTAAATAAAAATGTGATAGGTACTAAGTGGGTATTCAGGAACAAGTTAAATGAAGATGGTGTTGTAGTTTGCAACAAAGCTAGGTTGGTTTGCAAAGGTTATGCGCAAGATGAAGGAGAAGACTATGTTGAGACTTTTGCACCAGTGGCAAGACTAGAAGGTGTCAGAACTTTACTTGCATTTGTAGCACATAAGAAATTCAAGGTATACCAGATGGATGTTAAGTTAGCAGTTTTGAATGGGATACTAGAAGAAGAAGTATACATTGAGCAACCGGATGGTTATGCTTTGACTAATGAGAGAAACATGGTATGCAGATTGCATCAGGATTTATATGGATTAAAGAAAGATCCAAGAGCATGGTATGAAAGGCTTCATACACATTTGATGAAGATAGAATTTTTGAGAACCACTGATGATAGTAACATATATCTCAAATTTGATAGTAACATATACTACTCAACGAAGTATTTGTTGATGATATCATATTTGGAGATAGTGATCACATGAGCAAAATTTTTGTAGATGAGATGAAAAATGAGTTTGAAATGTCTTTAGTTGGAGAAATAAACATTTTCATAGGCATGCAAATACAACAAATGAAGAATGGTATTTTCATCACACAGTCTAAGTATGTGAAAGAGGTCTTGAAGACATTTGGCATGAGTGACTGTAAACCAGTTGGGACACCTATGGTTATAGGTTGTAAGTTTTCTAAGGAAGATAAGTCCAAATCTATTGATGAGAAGGAATACAGGTCAATGATTGGAAAATTGCACTATGTTGTTCACAGCAGACCAGACATAGCTCATGTAGTTGGCATAGTTGCTAGATTCCAGAAGAATCCTAAGGAAACACATTTGATAGCAACCAAGAGGATTTTTAGGTACTTGAAAGGTACTGTTGATTATGGGTTATGGTATCTATATGGAGGGAACTTTGACTTGAAGGTATACACAGATGCAGATTGGGTAGGAAGTGTTGATGATCGGAAAAGCAGTACCAATGGAACATTTTCTCTTGGAGGAAGACTACTTTCATGGAGTAGTTAGAAGCAGAGTTGTACATCATAGTGTACTGCTGAAGCTGAGTATGTTGCAACTTACATGAATTGTAAACAAGCTATATGGATGAGGCATATTTTGGAAGGTTTTTAGATGAAGATTTGAGAACCTGTAAATATTTTATGTAATAATACAAGTGCCATAAATATTTCCAAGAACCTTGTTTTGCACGCATGAACCAAGCATATCGAATCGAAGTATTATTTCTTGAAGGAAAAAGTACAGAGTAAATATGTTATCTTGGAGCATGTTTCTACCAAGGAACAACCTGCATATATTTTTAATAAACCTCTGCCTAAGACTACTTTTGAGTATCTTACAAGTGAGCTAGGGGTTGTCCCTCTTCATGAGGTCAGTTAAGCATGATGTAGATTGAATCAATCTCGGAGCTACTTGCAGAATTTTATAGGAGGATTGGTGTAGAAGTGGATTTATTCCAAAGGGGGAGCATCAAGTTGTAGATTATTGATGATGCACAATGAAATTCAAAATTACATGTTTTACTTTCAATTTGGCATTGTTGTCAAAGGGGGAGAAGAATTATGTGATTATGGGAAGGAGAACTAGTGACAAGCTGAAGACATGGAGAGCATGGTGAATACTTGCTAATGTAAACCAGGATTCCTATTCACAATCACACAACAATCAATGCTAAAGGGGGAGATTGTTGGCATTTGCATGAAGATTGCATTAATGATATGTTATGTTGTCATTGATGTAAATTAACCGGTAATGATATTGTTGGTATTGTTGTAATATTGTTTTGTAACTGGTAGGAAGAATTTGTGGAGTGAACCGATATTGCTATATATTGAAGAGTTGAATTGGTAACTGGTAAACCCTACCTATTTTTGATAAACCCTAATTGATTACGTTTGGTGAATTGGTTATATTGGTTTATGATCTGATGATGAGAGGCAATGATTATGACATGTATGATTATTTTAAGAACACAATTTGAAAATATTTTGGTGAGTTGCTGTAATGGTTTTTTGTCTAGGGAATGAGAAAATATATTGCATCTAATGCAAAGCACGTGATGAGTTACTAAGATCAATGAAGCGGTGATCAAGGAGCGATCAAGGTTTTCTTGATTGATGTGTACAGTTTTCTATGTAATTCAATGGTCATACTTGAACCGATTTATTTGTAATCTCTATGAGAATTAGGTTTTTGTTGTGTTACTGAGTTGATTGATTTGTATTTAAGGTTGATGAAGTTGTTTTGCTTAATGAGTTGGGAAAGAGTGAGCACATATTAGTTGAGTGTGTGGTTTCCGAACTGGATGATGTATCTGTACTTTGAGTAAAGGCGGATAGGAGCATGAAATGGATTTGACCAAGCAAGTGTAATTCTATTCAAATAGATCAGTGACCTCCTATTGTTTTCTAACAATTACAGTAGAATTGAAATCCCCTAACTGGGTAGGCTCTAACAAGCTTGGTGTTATTCAAATCCTCTAACAAGGTGATCCATTAGCTTGTATTTTCAAATCCTCTACCAAGGTTACTCCTTATAGTGTATTGCTTCTCACAAGGCATTTGTAGTCAATCCCTTAACCAGGTGATTCCTAACAAGATCAGTTCTTAACAGGAGTTCTATAAAGCTTTAATAGGCTAGGCTCTTAACAGGGTGAAACTGGAGAAGAGTTAAAATAGTTATCTTGTGAGTCTCATCTCACCGTGGCTTTTACCTATTTGGGTTTCCATGTCAAAAATATTTGTGTCAAGTGGTGAATATTTCTATGGTTATGTTTCTTATGGTTGATTTACATAACTACTTAACTACTTTGATAAGTCATGATAACTGGAGGAATTGAGAAATGAAGAAGTTGTTTACTGTTAATTGGTTGTAACATTCAACTGGTTTATCTTATCAATTTTTATTTTGACAGAGATATTACATTGTTAGTTCTAAGTTTACTTTGAGAGATTGATTTTAAAGATTGGTGAAGTTTGTATCAGTTCTTCTATCTACTGATTTAGCCCACCCCCTCTCAGTAGTTGACCGGATACTTATTCTTTCATCATACCATCAATTGGTATCAGAGCTTATCAGGTCCTCTAAGGTCTAAGACTAACAATTTGAGATAAAGGTCTTGTAGATCATGATGAAGAAGGAAGGTCCGAAGTTTAATAGAGAGAACTATAGGATATGGAGTGACATAATGAAAATTTATATCAAGATTCTTGGAAGCCAGTATTGGGAACGTGTTGATACTAAATATGTGGCAGCTATTGGGATGTTGAAAGATGATCAGAAGAAAGAGAAACAAGAAAATCATCAAGCATTGGAGGCTATTATCAGTTCTTTGTCTGATGCAGAGTATGTAGATTTTCATGGTCTTGAAACTGCATATGAGGTATGGAAAAAAATTTAAGAGATTTATAGCGGTGATGAACATGTTAAGATTGTTAAAGAAGAGATTCTAAGAGGAAACTTTGATGACATGCAGATGGATGATGGTGAGAATATCCAGTAGTATGGTCAAAGGATAAAGGAGATAGTTGGTGGAATTAAGAGTGAAGGAGGTAAAGTGGAAGATTACCTAGTGATCAGTAAGGTACTAAGAACCTTGCTACCGGTCTATGCTATCCAATTTGAAGCTATTCATGAGCTAAAGTCCATTGACAAAACTAAGGTAACTCTTGACCCCATCATTGGCAAGCTCACTTCTTTTGAATCAAGTGATTATGATGGTAGTCTACAGAAATCTGAGTCTACATTTAGAGCTTCTGTTTCTAACCCATCTGTGAGGAAACTAGAGATGCCAGTCACAGTTATGAATCTAGATCTAGCAAAGAAGCTGATGATGAAGACTATTTAGTTGACATTGAAGCATTGTTGGCCAAGTGTTTTCCTAGAGGTGCAGGTAAATATAGAGGTAAATTACCTTTGAAGTGTTTTGCATGCAACAAGATTGGACACATAGTTGCTAATTGTCCTAATGGTGATAATGAGAAAAAACAAGAGAAATTCAAGAAGTACAAGGGTAAGGTAGAATATATTATCTTATTGTTGTTGATGGTGGTATCACCGATGAAGAATCTGATGGTGATGCTAATGAACATATTGTGTTTGTAGCTATTAAAGAAGAGATATCAGACCAGAAGGTATTGGTATCTAGGATGGATAACTCTGATGGTTGGATCATTGATAGTGGTTGTTCACATCACATGACTGGTGATCAGAGCAAATTTGTTTCTCTGAAGGAATTTGATGGTGGAGTTGTAAGATTTGGTAATGACTCACTCTGTATGTTTAAAGGTAAGGGAACTATTTCTCTTAATGGAAAGAGAAGTGCAGATGATGTCTATTGGGTTGAAGGTCTAAAGAATAATCTTTTGAGTGTGGCACAACTCAATGACAGAGGATACCCATTGGAGTTTAAAAATGGTATGTGCAAAATCTATGGCAGCAAAGGTGAACTGATTATAACTGGAAAGAAAACTAAAGGTATCTTGTTTCACCTTAATCCTAAAGTCAACAACTATTTAATTGCAAAGATATATGATAATTGGCTTTGTCATAGGATATTTTGTCACATAAAATTTGATAACATTTTAAAAGTAAGTCCAAGATAGTGAAAGGCTTGCCTCAATTAGACAAATTGGTTAATTCTCTATGCAAAGAATGTCATTTGGGAAAGATGACATTCTCAATTTTCAAGAGAAAATCTTTTTCAGCAAAACATTTTTTAGATTTGGTTCATATAGATCTTTGTGGACCAATAAGAACAAAAAGTATTGAAGGTGACAGATTATTATGATCTTTACTGATGATTGCTCAAGGATGATGTGGGTGTTAGGACCCGGGAGGCAACTGAGTGGGGGGCTGAATCAGTTGTCTATTAATTTCAACCCAAATATAACTTAATTAAACTTGATGCATAATACTAGTAAACCAAACTTAATGGTGGTTGATAGATTAGCAATTAATATTAATACTAGTGAAACTTAATGCATGAAATAGAAAGAGAAACAATATCCACAACTCATAACATAGAGATTCGTACGTGGAAACCCTGTAAGGAGAAAAACCATGGTGGGAAACCTTACCCACAATCAGATGATACTACTGCAGATAGTATGTGTACATAAATGGGGTTTGCACATTCAAAAAGGCCAACCACCTAGAGCTCACTACTCAATCACAAAATAGGAGTCACACTGACTACAATTGGATGGTTAAATCCAATGATAATGTACTGCTCAAAGTAGCATCTTCAATGGTGGATTCAGTATCAGCTAAGCTTTGATAATCACCTTCAAAAATTCCTTCAACCTTCTCTTATGGTCTTCTCATATGATCTTCAATATTCACACATACCATGTTATAAAACCATATACCATATACCTATTACATGTTGCACATTTATCTCACAAATGAGATCTTGCATATATACCAAAACCTAAGACTAAAGGTGTAGGTCGGCTTAATAAGAATAAGATAAGATGTGATGCATCATGTTATCTTAATACATTTACAACAATAACCAATCAATAAATCATCTCCATAATGTGTCATGCTGATCTGGAATAGATAACGTGTGATGGTGCATAACCTAGACCAATTTTTCGGTAATAAAAAATATGTCAACCCAATTAGACCTATAACCAAACCATGTCTTTGACATAAAAAAGTGATCTCCAGATGATAACAAGTCATCCTTAGTGCCATTGAACAATATAACTTGCTAGTGAGCATATATTGGTGACTGTGCATAAGTCACTGAACATGCCGATGAACAACAATGTGTCAGTTCAACATAACTATAGATCTCCAGAAGGATAAGTGTTGACATCAATGACAAAACTAATGTAACACATCCATAATATCAACAATCTCCCCCATTGGCATTGATGGAAACACTAGATGGAAAAACATCTAAGTGTTAAAGTAGAAATGCCAAAAACCAAAAACCAATAATCTCAATAAATTAAAAACCAAAATGCAGAGAGTGTAAATCTCTCCCCTAATGAATAATCTCTCCCCAAAGGATACTGTTTTTCTATAAATATCTCTCCCCCTTTGACATCAAATGAGAAAGCAATACAAATACCAGAATGTACAATTCAACTCGTATAGTCAATTATAGTGACCAATTGTTATAACCAACTACTCCCCCTGAGAAGTAGCTCTCCTCCATCAAAGCCAAAAAAAAAAGGTTTCTCTATTAATTTCTGTCAGTTTGATGCCAATCTTGAATTGTCTAAGTCTCTACCGGTAAGGGTATTACCCAAGATTCTCTCTAAGATATTCAAAAGTTTCCTTAGGTAAAGGCTTAGTAAAGATATCTGCAATCTGCTCTTTAGTATTCACATAAACCAATCTTACTTCTTTTGCTTCAACATTCTCTTTCAAAAAATTATACTTAATAGAGACATGTTTAGTCTTAGAGTGAAATACCGGATTCTTTGATATATCAATTGCTATTGAATTATCACAATAGATGATTATAGGTTCTTTGCATTTTACCTTTATATCCTTCAACATTTTCTTAATCCATAATACCTAAGTACAATTAGTTGTTGCTGCAACATATTCTGATTCTATTGTTGATAATGATGTACAACTCTATTTCTTGCTCAACCATGAAATTAATCTGCTACCAAGAAATAATGCCCCGCCAGTGGTGCTCTTTCTGTCATCTACATCTCTTACCCAATTTGCATCAGTGTATGCACATAAATCAAAATTTTCATCTTTAGAATACCATAAACCAAGATTTGTTGTGCCTTGTAGATACCAGAAAATCCTTTTTACTTTTGATTCATGATTTTCTTTAAGATTACTCTGAAATCTTGAAACAATACATACTGCATTCATTATATCAGGTCTTTTTTGTGTCAAATACAATAAACCTCCAATCATAGACTTATATCTTGTCAGATTAACAGGAGCTAAATCATCTTTCAATGTTAATTTATCAGTTGTAGTCATAGGAGTAATTACCAGTTGAAAATTTTCCATACCAAATTTCTTGAATAGTTCCTTCAAGTATTTTGTTTGACATATGAATATACCTTTATCAGTATGTGAAATCTACAATCCTAAAAAGAATTTTATCTCCCCAATCATAGACATTTCAAATTCTTCCTGCATCTTATTAGCAAAGTCTTTACACAATCCATTTTCTCCTCCAAAAATGATATCATCAACAAAAACTTCAATAACCAAGATGTCATCATTAGTTACTTTCAAATATAAGTTGTTGTCAGCATTACCTTTAGTGTAACCAAGCTTCAAAAGATATTTATCCAATCTAGCATACCAAGCTCTAGGAGCTTGCTTCAATCCATACAAAGCTTTCCTTAACTTGCATACCATATCTTCATCATTTGTCAATGAAAATCCATCAGGTTGTTCAACGTAAACTTCTTCTTCAAGATCACCATTTAGAAATGCACATTTTACATCCATCTAATATACTTTATAGTTCCTGTATACTACAAATGCAAGAAATAATCTGACTGCCTCAATTCTGGCTACCGGTGCAAAGGTTTCATTGTAATCAATTCCTACTTTCTGTGAATATCCTTTACACACTAATCTTTCTTTGTTTCTATTTACCTTACCATATTCATTAAGTTTATTTCTAAATACCTATTTAGTTCCAATTACATTTTTGTCTTTAGGCCGGGGAACCAATGTCCATTTATTATTCTTTTCAATTTGATCTAATTCATCTTCCATTGCTTTAATCCAATGTTTATCTTCACATGCCTCAATAATAGATGCTGGTTGAATTTGAGAAATTAAACATACCTCTTCATTTTCTAGTCTTCCTCTTGTCATAACTCCTTGATACTTATTCCCAATTATCTGACTTTTAGAGTGATTTAATCTTACATACCTAGGTTTGTTCACTTGTTGCTGTTCTTCAGTCACTGTGGAATTCTCTGATGATGCCGATGTGACTGGATTAACATTTTGTACTGGTGTACTCTATATAGGTTCATTTATAATAATCTCAACTGTCGATTCATAATCTATAGACCTTGAATTTACTCTAAAGTGTTCATCTATCTTCACATTTGCACTCTCAATGATCTTTTGTAATCTTTTATTAAAACATCTATATGCCTTGCTCTTAGATGAATAACCAGGAAATATTCCTTCATCACTTCTAGGATCAAATTTACCAACATACTCATCTCTCCTAATATAACATTTTCTTCCAAATATTCTGAAGTATTTAAGAGTAGAAGTATAACCAAACCATAGTTCATAAGGGGTCTTACCAGTTTCACCTTTGATATGAACTCTATTGAAAGTGTAAATGACTGTATTCACTTCTTCTCTCCAGTACACATGAGGTAGATTTTCTTTCAATATCATGCTTCTCACTCCATCTAGAATAGTTATGTTTTTCCTTTCCACAATTCCATTTTGTTGAGGTGTCGGAGGTGCTGATAGTTGTCTTTTGATTCCATTCACTTCGCAAAATGTATTAAACTCCATAGATGTAAATTCTCCTCCTTGATCTGATCTTAAACATTTGATTTTCTTACTGCTTTCATTCTCTACCAATGCCTTGAATAACTTGAATTTCCCAAAAGCTTTTGATTTCTCCCTGAGAATAGTAAACCAACACATTTTAGAATAATCATCAATAATTAGCATAAAGTATCTATCTCCCTATAGACTTCTAGTTCTTGCTGGACCACACAAGTCAGTATGAATTAAATCAAGGACATTATTGGATTTCTCAGAAATACTCTTAAAAGTTGTTCTCACTTTCTTTCCCATTTGACATTCGTTACATACCGAATTATGAGGTTTTACAATCTTAGATAAATCCCTTACTGCTTTAGTAGTACTAATCTTCACAATGCAATCAAAATTTACATGACAAAGTCTCTTATGCCATAACCAACTTTCATCAATATCTGCAATCAAGCATGTCTTTTCACTATTATTCAAATGAAAAATATTACCTCTAGTTTGATTATCGGTTGCGAATCTCTAAACTAGTTCTATTCATGATTTTGCATTTACCATTCTTGAATTGTAACTGAAATCCCTTTTCAACTAATTGACCAACACTCAAAAGATTATGCTTCAAGCCTTCAACATAATAAACGCTGTCAGTATTGTGCTTACCATTAAAAGATATATTGCCTTTTCCTCTGATTAAACAAGATTTATCATCCCCAAATCTTTCTAGACCTCCATTGTATTCCTAAAAAGATAAGATTTACTTTTATCACTAGTCACATGATGTGAACATCCAGAATCTATAATCCATTCATCCTTTTCTTCAATTTTAGCTACCAGGGCCTGCTCTACCGGTGGAACAATAGGTGTCGGTTGATCTTTTGTTATCGCAACAAAAGCCCATCCATTGTCTATCGGTTCTTCATCAAAATCATCAGTCACTCCTTCATCAACATAGTAACATGACTTATCTTTGTTCTTCTTAAATCTGTATCTTTGATATTTACGGTTAGGCTTATATGTCCTTTTAGCTTCTTCTCTCAATCTTACATGTCTATCAAGACATCTAGATGCCATATGACCAACTTTATTGTAGTTAAAACATTTAAATGGTGCTTTAACTTCATACTTACTTCCAATAGGACATGTAGGCATTTTCCTTGCAAATAGTGCTTCAAGGTCTTTTAGTTCTTCATTTTCCTTTATGATATCTTCAAGTTCTTTTGCATAAAGTGATTTCCAATCAGATTTTCCATATGATGATGATAATGCTATAGATGATGATTCTTTGAAGGCTAAATCCATCTTAATAGTAGCAACAATGGGTCACATTCTTGAAGGATAAGACTGAAGCTTTTGGTAAGTTCAAGGAATTTAGGGCCTTAGCTAAGAAGGAGAGTGGTAAGAAGATAAAGTGTCCGAGGACAGATCAAGGCGGTGAATTTACTTCTGAGGAATTCACAAGGTATTGTGAAGTAAATGGTATCAAATGGTAGCTTTCTGCACCAAGGACACCACAACAGAATGATATTGCAGAGAGAAACAATTGGTTAGTTGTTGAAGCTTCTAGGATGATGTTGATACAAGGAGGTGTAGCGAAAACTTTCTGAAGAGAAGCTATCAGCATAGCTGTCTACACTATGAACTAGATTCTAGTAAAAAGAGGTAAGGACAAGACTCCTTATGAATATTGGTATGGAAGATCACCTAATGTTAGTTATTTCAAGATATTTGGAAGCAAATTTTTTATTAAGAGAGGTGATTATATTAGCAAATTTGAGGCTAAAAGTGATGAAGGTATTTTTCTGGACTATTCCACCAAGAGTAAGGCCTGCACGTGTTTTAACAATTAGACACAAAGAATTATTAAGAGTGTTGATGTTCGAGTGGGTGAATATCCTGAAGTCTCAGAGGAAAATAGTTCAGAGAAAAAGGATGAAGATCCTTGCATTTTGTTTTTGGAACTAGAGATTGTGAAATTTGAAACTGACAGAGCAAATACTGATGTACCAGTTCAATCAAAAGAGATAAATTTAGAAGAAGATGATGATAATGAAGAAGCTGAACCTGAAGATAATGATCATGTTATTCCAAGATATGTGAGACTGAATCACAATTCTAAATAGATTATTGGGGATAAGGATGCTGGAGTACTAACCAGAAGAAGAATCAGAGATAATTCTTGCATGATCTCCAAGAACCAAGAACTACTAAGGAAGTGTTTGGTGATGATCATTGGGTTAAAGCTATGGAGGAGGAACTTGATCAAATTGAGAAGAACAACACATGGACCCTAGTACCCCGACCAGTAAATAAAAATTTCACAGGTACTAGGTGGGTATTCAGGAACAAGTTGAATGAAGATGGTGTTGTAGTTCGCAACAAAGCTAGGTTGGTTTGCAAAGGTTATGCACAAGAGTAAGGAGAAAAGGAAACTGACATAAATGACACAAAGTTTATTCACTCAATTCTCACAATAGATAATTAAGAAAAATGAGCAGAGTTCCCTTTTAGATTATATGAATACTTTCAGACTCAAAGTTCTCATAATAATCACACTCAAAACCTAATATGATAGACAAAAAGTATTGAGAATGGTTGTAGATCACAAAGTATATGACAATCAAAGAAAACTTAATATAATGCAAATATTTATAAATTTCCTTTATTTTCTTAACACATTCCAAGAATTCAAAGACTCTACATCTATACATAAAGATTATGCTTCCAAAGAAAAACACACTACCATCTCCCCATTACAAAGCTAGAACAAAAATGCTTCGTTCTAATCGAGTCTCACTCATATGAAAAAGCATAAGGGGGATTAGAATTTGCCCCTTCCATAATCTATTAATTACATATTTAAAGACTCTCCAATCAGCCTTTTTAGTTTTTGTAACTGCTTCTTTTAAAAGAATGAAAGAACCTTTTCACATTCACATGATATCTTCTCTCAAAATAATTTAAAACATCTTAAAATGTTTTAAATAATTGTAGATAAACTATAGAGAAATTGAGAAATCTTTAATTCTCCTACAACTACTTTTGAATAAATTTACTATAGGTTAGCTAAGCATCTTTGTGTCATGAGAAGTTATGATAATTAAAATAAAACATGGGTTTATTAAGCATTTTTAAATAGCTCATGAAATTGAGGCACTTCCTTTGTAAACTAGCCCTACCAACCATATCACTTCATAGAGAAAATATTAAAATAGTATATCATATGATCTTTTATGGCCACAAAATTAAAACTAGTGACATCTGAGACCAAAATATTAGGTGGGCTGTCTTTAGATTTAATTAATTTCCAACTTTTTTTGGATGCATTTTCAGACTTGTGAATCAATGAAATCGAGAAATTGGGGAATCAAGGAATTTTGGAACATTGGAACCCTTTGAAGTTGACGAATTGGCCATTTTACGAACTCTGGAACTATCAAGAAATCAAAGATTTTAGGAACTCTGGAACTTAAAAACTTGGAAAAGGTCAACTATGAACTAGGACTTAAAAGTTTAAATTTGGTCAAGTTAAAAAATGGACCAATACAATGATTAAAAAATCAATTATTGTAAGGTACCTCAAGTTACAAATGAATTTTTATCTCACTGAAATAGATTATTATGTGTGTCTTGCTGTTGTGTTATGTTGACACTCTAATATCTGATCTCCTCTGCCCTCTAATCTCTGCTATCCAGCCCTATCTTCTCCTTATATCTACGTCACACTATCTGATCTCTACTTGATAGAGTGCTTGCTGTCTATCACACTATGTGTGACTAGCCTTTTATATTATTTGTCTCTACACTCTATTCGCTAGTCTCTGGTCTCTACTCTTCGCACAGCTATCTCCTTTCTACACTTGTTTCTTCACCTCATGCACTACTATCTTTCAACACTTCAATGCTCACTTTTTCATACACACTCGTATGTTTGTATTGAGCATAGCAACAATAAAAAACAAAACTTTCCCACCAAAAACTTAATCTGAATGATGTAAAGGCTAATTTGATCTCTTGGTAGCCAGCATATTTAAATGCATCCATCTATCTTCAAAATTTGTTTCGTGTTCAGATTACTATCTTTTGTAATATTCACCTACTCATCAATCTGATATCTTGTCAAAAAAAGATAGTTGATCTTCTTGAGCCACTCAACTGGTCTTCATTAAATGGGATCGCCTCTCTTCTTCATCTTTACGATCTAATTTGATTGGACTACAAATCATTGCTTACTATGTGTCCATACCATCATTCCTCACCTACAATTTGAATTTCCTTATTGGATAGAGGAATTGGATTTTCTTTGTATGAACTACGTCTTTAACTTCTCCTTTGTTATCAGGTTGTGCTTGGTCAATGTCCATGTGGACAATTTTTTGTTGACATCATCATACTCTTGAATAATATTTGTGTGCTATGTGCATCCCCTTGCATTTACAACAATCTATCTAATACAACACATTATGCACACTGTAGTTTGGTAGGTGGCATGGTAGTCCTTTGACCGTTGACTATGGAGTTACGAAAGCCATCTTCCATACCACTCAATAGTTGTAAACTTGACTAATGTGAGGTCCACTTGTTTCTTCGTTACCACACAAGTTGTCGACTATGGGACTACTTCCATAAGAGAGTCAGGATATTGGGCACCTCAAAAAACATTGAACAAGAAAAATATGTGTGCATAAAAATCCCAAAAGTGCGATTGGCGAATATGGGACTTGTGAGCACCCCTTTGACATGACACTATTGGAGATTGGGGATTAGGTGGAACAAGACTCAATGACTACAAAAACTAGTTGCTACATTTCCATCAGAGACATTAACCGATAAAGAAAGGGTGGGGTCCACAAGTTGTGCAGGGTGGGGCAACCATACCCCTTATTTTACAAGTCCGTAGGTGACCTGACCGTAAAGGAGAGTTGAAATTTTGAGTGACATGGTGATGAACAATGCTAGCAGGAGTTACAAGTTTTTGATTAAGGAAAATCAAGTTTTAAGGGACCCAAAACCCACTTACACATCAAAAGGTAAAGCAATAGAGAAACTAGAAAAGATAGAACAAAGAGAGAAGGATGCAAAAGAGCATCACAGAAGACAACATCCAAAGAAAAGGACAGCAAAAGGCCAGCAAGAGACTGGCACACCTAAAAAAAATTACATTCAGGTGAAAATCTTTATAGTCTCTTCCGCATCCTTGACCAACATCATCATCGCATTCGCTTCCTCTTTCAGGTCTTTATTTTCCTGCATTTGTTGATGGCCTTTGGTCTTCAACTCCAACTCACTTGCATTTTGCCTGGTTCTGTGTCTGGAGGAGTGTTGAATAGAACTAGAATCTAGCTCGTCATCAATAATCATAGTTTCTTTATTCTTCTTATCCTTCTCCATGCGAACAACTAGCGCATTCATGTTTTGAGAGGACACCTTCAACATGGCCAAACTATGCTCCATGAATTTCCTCAAAGAATTCTCAGTTTTTTGAATTTGATTGTTTATTAGATCATTATCAGACTCACCCTTATCTTTGTGAATCATCACCACATCCTCCAGGTGCTTCAAATATCCCTTTATAATCTCACTATCCGGCCAATCCAAAATTTCTTTTCCATCCTCTACAACAATACTATCCTCCGCATTATCCTCTTTATCTTTAATGTTGATATCCTTAACCAAACTTTCAATTTTAAAATCTAGCTCTCTCTATTTTTCCTATATTCTAGTGATGTTATCAACCACCCACTTCTAGAAATTGAACATTTCTAGAGTGTTGTTTCTAGCAACATTTAGAATGAAATCTGCATCCTCCATTTCCAGGGTAGAATCCTCAGACCTAGGGTTTCCCTCCTCCATGGTATGTTGATCATCATCCCTAATATCTAAACAATAGGGAATATCCTTCACCTCTGACTCTTCAACATCCTCTTCTCTCTACTCATTAACTTTGAACCCTTCCTCACCCTCAACTTCCTTCACCTGCTCATTCTCTACCTCTTCTTCCACCTCCTTCTCGTGCTCCTGCTCAAAACCAGCACTCTTCAGTGTCTTCTTTAGCTATTTAACTAATCCTCGATTTCTTTTTAGGAGGAAGAGTAGAATAATCCTCATCAAAGTCAGAGCCATCATAATCATTAGAAATATGGGCATTCTCCACAAAGGGATCATCCTTATTAACCTTAGCTTTACCCTTAAGATGCTCATATATTAATAAAATAAGGCCTTGGTGAGCAATGGGGTAGGAATTAGGATTTTTAGCATGGTCAGCTAGACTATCATTAAGGGAGGAGGCCAAGTAGAAGGGAAAAGATATCTTAGAGTCATGGCGAAAGTGGTTAAGGATCACAAAATGGTAATTGTAGACTTTTGAAAACCTACCATCAACCGTAAGTTACTCCATTAACACTTTCCGCATTTTCTGTGAGAAAGATTTTACCTAGTTAGGGAGATAATAGGAAGCATTATCCTTTTTGATGAGCCAAGCCCTTTCTTCTTCATTTTTGGCGAGATTATTGATGGCTTCCACCAAAAACTTGTGGTCTCTGTAAAACTTGAAGCCATCCTTCTGCAAACCAGTAACCTCAGCCACCAAGTCTTCATCCACTTTCTAGGTCTGACCGAACAAAGTAACTTTGTTATTTTTCTAACCCTTGCAAGAACAACAGGAAATGGACTTCTTGCTCCCATGCAATTTCTCCATATAATCGGTGAAGCCATATTTGTGCAACCTCCAAATTTTCCTTTCACCCTTCTAGCTATCATAGCTAGTAGGCTCATTATGGTTGATATTTCCTCCCATAATGTGATAGCTATTGAAGTCAAAACCCTCAAAGGAGCGCGAACTGAACAAGTACTAAAGAACAAAGACGCTGGAATTGAAAAACAAGGTGATTTTCTTGTTTTTCAAGTAGTCTTTTAAATCATGCAAATTAACCCAGTACGTAATATGATAAGGCCCTTCACATCGATACTCATTTTCGCAATGCCTTAGACAGGTAATCAACTAACAATCCGCCTCACTCCAAAATCTATCATTGAAGTCTGAACCCAGAAAGGTAATAAAGAAATTAATATGTACCATGGATTCTATCATAAAATAATTGCTCTCGGACTTTGTTCGTACATGATGATTCTCCGATATAATTAGCGTCCTCCGCTAAAATGACCCCCTCATTGGCTAACAAATCAGCTACCCTATTACCTTCCCTAAAGGTATGGGTAATAATCACACTATCATAGGCGTCTAACAAATATTTTGCATTATCAATGTGTTAGCCCAATTTTAATGATATTTTGGATATTTGAAGAAGGGGGACTAATACCTTTAATAGCCTGAATTATATTAAGGGAATCCAACTCTATCCATATTCTTTTAAAATTAATCTCTGAGAAAGATGAAGACATTGTAACATTGCCAGTGCTTCTGCCACATGGTTGTTTTGAACTCCAAAGGGAGAGGAAATCATAGCAACACAAAATCCATAAGATTTTTTGATGACCCCTCCCCCTCCAGCATTCCCTGGATTTCCTTTAGCTGCACCATCAAAGTTAACCTTAACCCAATCATGAGGAGGGGACCTACACACAACATTATCTCTTTTACTCTTCCTATCAGACTTCCAGACCTTGTGTATCAAATTCCATTCAGTTAGAATGCTTTTCTCATTATCAGTCATGTCAATATAACTACACTGCTTGTTACTTTTGTGAATGGTATTGATGTTTTCTTTAATAGCCCTACAAATATTTTCAAAACCACCCGAGAAGAACACTTAGTCTCCTAAAAAATTCTATTGTTTCTCTCCTTCCAAATGTGCAACCAAGTCATTGGAAGGACAAAGAACTAGAGGATCTCAATCATGGGAAGTTTGGTAGGGAAAATCCAGTGCCAAAGGACTTCCTTGAAACTATTCTGTATAACCCAATCAACTTTCCATTGTGTCCAAACTTTACCCCAGATCTCCCAAGTAAGAGAATAGTTAATGAATAGATGATCCACAGACTCAGCCTCTTTCTGACATAACTCACACCTATTAGGAATCATGAATCCTCTTCAAACCAGGTTATCAATGGTAAGTATCTTGTTGTGAGTTGCTAGCCAAAAGCACATATTAACTTTAGGAATGAGGACTCTATTCCAAACCTTAGTCCAAATAGGGTTGTAGGCTTTAGTAGCTATTTTTTAATAAGAAGAGGCATCAGTAAAATTGCCCCTAGGATTACTCTTCCATAAGAAGACATCATCAAAATCTTTGCTAATAGAAAAGGATAGCAAATCATGCTGGAGCAAAGAAAATTCAGCATAAACTGCATCAATTCTAACCCATTTATTCTCCTCCCAATAATTATAGACCATATTACCAAACCTCCTTTTATAGTCTTCAATGATATTGCTGCAATCCTGATTAAAAAGAGGCTCATCTTTGATCCAGGCATCCTCCCAGAATCTAATTTTGTTACCTTTTCCAAGGACCCATCGAACTCCAACTTTATAAACTTTAATTGATTTGATCATACTATTCCATATAAAATATCCAATAGGGATATCTTTAGAATAGAGAAGGGAGTGAATGGGCTGATTATGTATGTATTTATCAAACCACACCCTACTTAAATCTCTCTTAATACCATATGCCCTCCAGATCTATTTGGCTAACAAAGCTTTGTTGAAAGGTTTAAGAGATTTAATACCTAACCAACCATTTATTTTATGACAACAAACTTTATCCCAGGCAACCAAAGAAATCCTTTTCTTATCTTCCACACCACACCAAAGAAATTTTTTCTAAATTCTTTCTAAAGCTTCTACAAATTTGACCAGTATACTAAACAAACTAAGAGCATAAACAGGCAAATTCTAAAGAGTGGCTTGAAGAAGCTGAAGCTTACTAGCCTGCGATAACATAGAGCCTTTCTAAACAGCCAATTTTTTGTTGAACTTATCAATTAAAGAATTCCAGAAAGAGTTTGGAGGAGCCAAACCAAGAGGGAGACCCAACTAAGTAGAGGGCAACAACTCAACCTTACAACCAATTATGTTAGCAATCCTCTGCTGCCTCAACAAGGGGGTGTTGATGAAGTAAATAGTAGATTTATCCCAATTAATCTACTAACCAGTACTAAGGGAGTAAGATTTGAGAACACCTTTGAAGGTAGAAGCTTCACTAATAGAAGAATAACCCAACAACATTGTATCATCAACAGACTGTTGATGAGTGTAGAAGAAATTAGTAGAAGAGGGTTGCAACCCTTTGATGGTCCTATTCTCTTTCAACTTTTGAATCAATCTACTCAAACTTTCTGCCAAAATAGTGAAAAGAATAGGCAAGATAGGATCTCCTTTCCTGAGACCCCTTGAAGATTCTAAAAAATCTAGATGGAGATCCATTAATAAGAATAGAAAAATTTGGTGTAGATATCAGCTCTCTAGTGATTTTGATAACCTTCTCATAAAATCCAAAGGCCTCCATGATCCTAAAAAGAACCTGCCATTCAACCCTATCATAGGCTTTTGCCAAATCCATCTTGATGAGAAATCCCTCTTTGTTTGCAGCATTAAGAGAGTGGATATTCTCATGCACAAGAATTATAGATTTCAAAATCTACCTGACTGGGACAAATCATTTTTGCTCCTCAAAGATAACAAGAGGAAGAATGGCCAGCGATCTAGAAGTCAAGACTTTTGAAATTATCTTGTAAAATGAATTAGATAGACTTGTTGGCATAAACTTACCCATAGAATCAGCTCCAGCCACCTTAGGAATTGGAGCAATGGAAGTAGAGTTCATTTCTTTAAGAATTCTTCTAGATCCAAAGAATTCTTTGACAATATTGGCCATATCAACCCCAATAATGTGCCAATATTCCTGAAAGAAAAACATGGGGAAGCCATCCGGGCCCGATGCCTTATCCCCTTGAAAGGAGAAAATAACTCTTTTGATTTCATCAACTGAGGGGATGGTAGATAATATCTTGTTTTGATTAGGTCAAATAATCTTAGGAATATTATCAACCAGATCTTGCTACTTAACAATGTCAATTTCCTTGGTACCTATCAGGAGGTTAGAGAAGAACCTTACAACTTCATCACCTATGTCATCATCTTTCACAAGAATTTTATCATCAACAATTAATCTGGAAATTCTGCTTGTTTCTTTATGCTTCATTGATTTCATATGAAAGAATTTAGTATTTCCGTCACCAGCTTCTAACCAAACCAGAATTTAGTGTAATTTGGCTAGAACCTCATCTTCTTTAGCTTTGTGGAACTTCTTATAACCATATTCATGAATAGAGTTTTGGATCTATTCTAATTCCTCCTTAAGTTTCATCTTGGATTCAAAAATATCTCCAAAAACCTTTTTATTCCAAATCTTAATGTTGTCTTTGATATTTCTTAATTTTTTAATAACTTTGAACATAGCAGAACCATCCATAGTTATATTCCACCATTTGGCAATGGAAGCTTCTAAAGAAGGGTGTGAAATCCACATTTTTTCAAACTGGAATGGAAAGCAACGTTTACCCTTAATAGGATCACCAACAAAAGAAATGGGATAATGGTGTGATCCTATTCTGTTAATAATAGACAAATAACATCTATACTTAAGGACCCAATTAGGATTGATAAGGGATCTATCTATCCTTACCTAAATAAGATCTCATCCATCCCTTCAATTAGACCAAGTGTAGGAGGCTCTAGAAAGGTCAACATCAATGAGGGCATTGACATTGATGAAGTCCATAACATCAATCCTGCTATCTAGTTGAGCTTGGGTTCCTCCAAATTTGTCAATCTCATCCAGAGGAATATTGAAATCTCCCATCAAAAGCCAACTATCTTGGGAAAAAATCCCTCTTTTCTGCTGGATTTTGTCCCAAAAATTACTCCTACAAGCTTTAGAGTTTGGAGCATAAATATTGGTGACCACCCATTCCTATCCTTCAGCAATGCATTTCACTGTCATAGAAATGATATTACCATCTCCATCAATCAGATCTCCATCAATAGTTTTCTTATTCCAAAATATGGCAACCCCTCTAGATGCTCCATTAGAACTACTACCACAAACACCCCCCTGTTTAAAGAATTTTAATTTTTCAACTTTTTCCTTACTCATTTTAGTTTCTTGAACCAGGATAATGTCCAGCTTATGATCTCTAATAAAATTATTGAGCACATCCTATTTATGGAGACCATTTAGGCCTCGTATGTTCCAGGAAATTACCTTAATTTGGAAACCTGGGAGTAGGATTCCTAAATGGTTCGCTACCTTCCATCAGCTATATTTTGTTTACTCTGCTAGTCCCTATGCTAGTTCATAGTTTTACATCCCTGAGGTGATTTGGAAAGACCAATATCTAGCTTAGACTTGGTTCTAGTTTTAACCCCATTAGAACAACTTGTTTTCTTGTTTTTTCTTTTTTCCCACTCCTATTATCTCTTCATCTTCTTCATCTTTAGATACAGACTGCTTATTATTCCAAGGTTCTCCTTTTCTCTAAGAAGAGGTGGGTGAATTAGTTCAAAAATTTTGGAATAGAGGGTTAAGGTTAACCTAGGGCAAACTGAACTGGGTTTTTTTTCCAATGATAACATCTGGACCTTCTGAGTCCTTTGAGCACACTTTATTACTCTCCTATTTTGTATCTTTTTGAGACTCATATTGTGATTCATTTATGTCGCCAATCTCACCTTCTTCAAGAATTTCTTCTATAATTACATTTTCTTACTCTTGAATCTGTAAAGCTTCAAATCCATTGATTGTTTTGACTTCAAATACATTCTCTACATCCTTTCTAACTTCCTTCTTATGAAACACTCTCACACACACATATGATTACAATGACTACTAGTGTAACTTCATTGGTTTGCATTGTTAACTGATATGTTTAAGGTTTATCTCTAACTGGTACTCTGTATCAACTGGTATGTTCTTAAGAGATAACCTATGGTTACATTAAGTCGACATCAAAATGAAGATAAAGATGAAGATGGAGATCAAGCGGAAGATTCCAAGACAACGGTTCACATGTTTTGTTCCAACCAGTATTGACTGTTCTAACCGGTATCTGATTTTGTGATGAGTTACCAGCACCGACTTCTTGATGGTCATTTTTGTGATGAGTTATGTCTACTTGTCTAGATACACTGCACCTAGGAAATTGTGTTTTGATTTCCTATGGCCGACATAAGATTTGAATGTCTATTTAAAGACATCTTAGTGAATCATTTGAAACTGATAGAGAATGATGGTATGCAAATACTAATATGCATCTAGAGTGAAAGCTTTTGTTGAAGAGCGATAAATGTTAAGATGAAGAGCAGTGTTGAATGTACTTAGAAGGATATGATCAAGCAAATATTGTGCTACTCAGAACAAATCAATCCATTCTTGTTGTTTTCTAATCATTACAACAGAATCAAATACCCTAACTAGGTAAGCTCTAACAAGCTTCATTGTACAAATCCTCTAACAAGGTGATCTATTAGTTTGGATTCTCAAATTCTCCAGCGAGGTTACTCTTAATAGGGTAGTACTCTTAATAGGGTATAAGCTTCTAATCAGGCTTAGGATCTCTAACAAGATTTGCTCCTAGAAGAGCACTTTGTATGGCCTTAACCAGTCAGTTATCTATTATTGCAGATAGTTAACTTGTGAGTTCCATCTCACCATGGTTTTTACCTATTTGGGTTTTCCATGTATAAATAGTTGTGTTATGGTGGATGTTCTACTTTATGTGGATGTTGTTATTTCATTCTGGATAGCATGAATTTTGTTTAAATGCTTGGTTAATTTCATCTACCGGTTAGTGTTTGAAGTTGTGTTTGTTTTAGTGTCACTGATTCACCCCCCCCCCCCTCTTAGTGCTTTTTAAATCCATCAGATCATTGTGAAGACAGAAAATAAGTAGATCCTTGTGCAAATCATGCAGATATCATCTGAAGGTTGAAGGAAGGTTGTTAAAGGCCATGAAGGTATTTGGTCCTCATGCACAGAGCTTAAACTGGTACGGAATCCAACATTGAAGATGCTAAATATATGCAGTACATTGTTATTGGATTTAACCATCCAACTATGTAGTTAGTGTGGCTCCTATTTTATGATTGAGTAGTGAGGTCTAGGCAGTTGGCTTTTCTACATGTACAGACCCCATTATTGTATTGTCTTACTATCTGTAGTAGTATCATCTAATTGTGGGTAAGGTTTCCCACCATTGTTTTTCCTCTTCAAGAATTTCCACGTAAAAATATCTGTGTCATGTGTTGTGGATGTTGTTTCTCTTTCTATTTCATGCATTAAGTTGTACCGGTAATACTATAACTGCTAATCTATTTTATCGACACTGAGTTTTAAGTTGGAATAATTTGTTTTGGGTTATAATTTATTGATAACTGATTCTACTCCCCTCTCAGTTGTCCTTCCTGGTTCCTAACAATTGGTATCAGAGTCTAGTCCTCTTTTTGCAAAAGCCTAATAGCTTGATGAGATTATATGGCAGAAAATATCTTCAGGAAGTACAATCCCAAACTTGTTGGAACTATCTATGGTATATGGAAGATCAAAATGGAGACACATTTGAATTGCATTGGAAGAGATATATGGGATTTTACAAAGAATGGATATGTGGCTCCTAATCAGAATAACCCTAATCCACTGGCCTTAGCTAAAGAGTTGGAGAATGATTGCAAAGCAAGAGAAGCACTTATGAGCACACTATCAGATCAATAAATCACGGGATTACCAGATAGATCTATAGAAAAATCTATTTGGGATAGACTCGAAACACTGAATTAAGGAGATTCCACTATCAAAATTGCAAAGTTGGAATGTTACTGGGTCCAGTATGAAAATTTAAAAATAGAAGAGGATGAAAGAATTTCTGCATTTATGGAAAGAGTTAACGAAATTGTTTTAGGAATACAATGTTGTGGAGGATCTTTAAGTGAGGATGAAATGGTTTCTAAAGTTTTAAGAGCTTTTCCACCGTCTTACAAAATAAAAGTGACAACTATTAATGAGTTGAGAACAATGCTTAATACATCAGTATCTAGAGATACTCTGGTTGGAAAACTTTCAGCATTTGATCTTCATTTGAATCATCTATAACACCTTCATCTATATAGTAACATGACTTATCTTTGTTTTTCTCAAATCTGTATCTCTGATAGTCGAGGTTATGTTTATATGTTCTCTTAGCTTCATCTCTTAGTCTTTCATGTCTATCAAGATACCTAGATGTTGATATGTGGTGATTGATCAACAAAAGTACTATACACTCAGCCCGTAAATTTTTTTGCCATTTTTTTGTTGATGAAAACTGACATTGTAATAAAACCCTAAAATGGCCAACTTTGTTTGTTGCCCTAAAAATGTATGTTATAAATGGCTGGGATGATTAAGGCATTGTAAGGTTGATGTACTATTTTTGCTGGATAATAAGAAAGATTGGATGGCTATGAATTGCGGACGTAACCCATTTTGGGTGAACCACGTTAAATCTCTTTGTTATCTGTGTCCTATTTTATTTCTTTATCTTTTATATTTAAATCTGCATATAATTGTTAATTCATATTTTCTTTGGATCTACTTGAAACCCTAACAATTGGTATCAGAGTGAGGTTTTCTGTAAATTGGTAGGACTTTCAGATTTGAGTGGGAGCAATGGAGGATTCCAAATTCAAGGTCGAAAAGTTTAATGGCTAGAATTATCATTTCTGGAAAATGAAGATAGAGGATTACCTGTATCAAAAGGATTTGTGGCGGCCATTGGAAGGAAAGGCAAAGAAAGCAACCACAATGTCAGATGAAGAGTGGGACATTTTAGATAGAAAGGCACTGGGATCCATTCGATTCTGCCTTGCATCGTCTATAGCATTCAATATAATAGAAGCAAAAATGACTGTAGATTTGATGGTGACATTGGCTAAGTTGTATGAGAAACCCTCGGCTTCGAATAAGGTATTTCTTATGAAGCATCTATTTAATTTGAAAATGAGTGAGGGAGGATCTGTAGTGGAGCACTTAAATGAATTTAATACAATTACCAATCAATTATCTTTAGTAAAAATTACTTTTGCAGAAGAGGTTAATGCTCTCTTGATTTTATGTTCTTTGCCAGAAAGATGGAATAGCTTGGTTATGGCTGTAAGTGACTCTGTCTCTGGTAAAAATACTTTGGTATTTGATGATATTGTTGGTGTTATCCTAAGCGAGGAAATGCGAAGGAAAAGCACAAGTGAGACTCCAACATCATCGGGTAGTGTTTTTAATATGGAGAACAGAGGAAGATCAAAGGAAAGAGGAAAAGGCCCTGGGAATGAGAAGTCATGAGGGAAGTCAAAGAAAGGATGCTCTCAATCTAGAGGAAAGAAAGATTGTTGCTATTGTTGAAAGCCTGGTCATCTAAAGAAAGACTGTTGGTCTTGGAAAAACAAAGAAGGAGACAAAAATGAAAATGACAATAAGGAAGCTAATATTGCAAGTAATACTTTACAAGATGCTTTAATCTTGTGTCTGGATAATGTTAATGATTCCTAGGAAATAGATTCTGGGGCTTCATTTCATGCTACACCCCATAGAAAATATTTTCTAGATTATGTTCAAGGTGACTTTGGACAGGTATATTTGGGTGATGATGAGCTTTGTCAAATTGTTGGAAAAGGAAAGATAAAGATCAAGTTGCAAAATGGAAATGACTGGTTTCTGCACGAGGTAAGACATGTTCCTAATTTAAGAAGAAATTTAATTTTTGCAGGGCAACTAGGTAGTGAATGTTACATAGTTACCTTCTCATACAATATGTGGAAGGTCACTAAAGGATCATTAGTAGTAGCTAAAGGTGTGAAGGTAGGCACATTATATCTATGTTCTGGTAACACTTACTCTACCCTAGCTGCTATAGATAAAGTTACTGCAGGGACAACAACAATAGATATTGGAAGAACATATTCGATAATGTGGCACCATAGGATTGGGCACATGAGTGAGAAAGGGATGAAAACCCTTCACTCCAAAAATCTATTGCTAGGACTAAAGAAGATTGAATTAGAGTTATGTGAAAATTGTGTTTATGGTAAATAGAAAAGAGTCAGATTTCTCAAGGTTGGGAAAGAGAAGAAGAGTGAGAAGTTAGAGCTTGTACATTCAAATGTATGGGGACCAACTCAGGTATCATCTCTTGGTGGCTCTTGTTATTATGTTATTTTTATTGATGACTCAACCAGAAAAACATGGGTATATTTCCTAAAACAAAAATCAGATGTTTTTGAAACTTTTAAGAAATGGAAAGCTTTGGTTGAGAATGAGACAAGAAAAAAGTTGAAGTGTCTCAGATCGGATAATGGAGGTGAGTATTGTAGCAAAGCATTTGAATATTACTGCTCCTTAAATGGGATTCGAAAGCAGAAGATAGTTCCAAGAACTCCACAGGAAAATGGTGTGTTAGAGAGAATGAATAGGACTATCATGGAATGCGCGAGGAGCATGAGAATGCATGTTGGATTGCCCTTACATTTTTGGGCAAATGTTGTATATACTATTGTCTATTTGATAAATAGAGGACATTCAACCCCTTTGGATGGTGGTATTCCAGAGGAGGCATGGACTGGTAAAAAGGTAAATTATTCTTTTCTAAAAACCTTTGGTTGTGAAGCTTTTGTCCATGTTGATAAAGAAAACAGAACCAAGCTTGATGCTAAATCTCAGAAATATACCTTCATTGGATATGGGATAGATGAATATGGCTATCGGTTATGGGATTTTGAAAATAAGAAAATAATTAGAAGTAGAGATGTTATATTCAATGAGAAGGTTATGTATAAAGAATAGATGCAAGAAAAGAAGCATGAATAGGACAAACAAGAATATGTGGTGTTAGATGAGATTCCTAAAAATGAAATACCACAGGTACCTGATGCTTAGCAACAATAGATTGTCCCACAAACTCCTACAATTGTTAGACGTTCTACGAGGTCAAGTAGAACCTTTGAAATATTTTCTCCTTCTTTGTATTTTGTTTTATTAACTGATTCTGGTGAACCAGAAGAATATGAAGAAGCAATGTAGGTGGATGCCAAACAACAATGGGAGCTAGGCATGAAAGAGGAGATGGACTCCTTGATGAAAAATAAGACTTGGGACTTAGTCCCTTTACCTGCAGAAAAAAAAGCCTTGCCTAACAAATGGGTTTATCAGCTGAAGGAGGAGGAAGGAGGTCAGAAAAGATATAAGGCCAGACTTGTGGTAAAAGGTTTTGCACAGAAAAAAGGTGTAGATTATGATGACATATTTTCTCTAGTTGTAAAAATGACTTCAATTAGAACTGTACTTAGTCTTGTGGCTGCAGATGATTTACATCTTGAACAATTAGATGTCAAAATAGCTTTTCTCCATGGAGATTTGGAGGAGGAAATTTACATGTTGCAACCACAGGGATATGAGGTCAAAGGTAAGGAGAACTTGGTGTGTAGGTTGAACAAAAGTTTGTATGGCCTAAAGCAAGAACCTCGATAATGGTATTTAAAATTTAATAGTTTCATGGTTGAACATGTCTATCATAGATGTCATTCTGATCATTGTGTATATTTTAAGAGATTTGATAATGGCAGTTATATTATCCTATTGCTTTATGTTGATGACATGCTTGTTGCTGGGTCTAACATGCAACATATAAATGATCTTAAACAGAAATTAGCCAAGTCATTTTCTATGAAGGATTTGGGTGGAGCTAAGCAAATTCTCGATATGAGGATTATACGGGATAGGAAAAATAGAACCTTGAATGTTTCCCAAAGTTAGTATATAAAGAAGGTGTTGAAAAGATTTAACATGCAGGATGCAAAAGTAGTTAGTACACCTTTGGCTAGTCATTTCAAATTGACTAAGGAGATGTGTCCAAAGGCACAAGAAGAGGTAAATAAAATGTCTAACATCCCGTATTCATCAGCTGTTGGCAGTCTGATGTATGCAATGGTATGCACAAGGCTAGACATTGCACATGTTGTGGGAGTTGTGAGCAGGTTTATGAGTAATCCAGGTATGGAACATTGGAATGTTGTGAAATGGATTCTTCAGTATTTGAAAGGAACTACTACGAAGGCCTTATGTTTCAAAGGATCTGATGCTACTCTGAGTGGATTTGTTGACTCTGATCTGGTGGGTGATATTGATTCATGGAGGAGTACTATAGGGTATGTTTTTACTATAGGGGGAACTGCAGTGAGTTGGATTTCTAGGCTGCAAAAGGTTGTTGCACTTTCAACCACTAAAGTTGAGTATATTGCTACTATAGAAGCCAGCAAGGAGATGATTTGGTTGCAATGTTTTCTGGAGGAATTGGGTCAGACACAAGAGGATAGCCCATTGTATACTGATAGCTAGAGTGCCATTCATCTTATGAAGAACTCTACTTTTCATTCAAGGACAAAGCACATTCAGCTTAGGTACCACTTCATCCTGACTATTTTGGATGAGGGTCAGTTACGGCTTGAGAAGACTCACACAAGTGAGAATCCTGTCGATGTGTTCATGAAGGCAGTTCCACAGGAGAAGCTAATTTCTTCATTAGTTTTTGTTGGTCTTCTTGATTGATAATTGTGAAATTTATACCTTTCGAGTCCTAGTGTTTTATCTAGCGGATGTTGCAAGTAGATTGGTGTCATCTAGTATCAATCTTCAAGTGAGAGATTGTTTAGTGTGGAGCCTGATTAGTCTCCAAGTGGGAGATTGTTGATATGTGGTGACTGATCAACAAAAGTACTGTACACTTAGCACATATTCTCATTGGGGTCTAGGGCTTGGCTAGGCCCTGGGAAAGTGGGCAAAGCCCACTACGGGGGTTTGGGGACGACAACCCCCAAAGCGGGTGAAGGTCGCTACGGGGGTTCGAGGGCGGTAGCCCTCGAGAAAATTTTTTTTGTTGATGAAAACCGACATTGTAATAAAACCCTAAAAAGGCTGACTTTTTTTGTTGCCCTAAAAATGCATGTTATAAGAGGTTGGAATGCTTAAGGCATTATAAGGTTGATGTACTATTTTTTCTGGATAATAAGAAAGATTGGACGGTTGTGTATGGTGGACGTAACCCATTCTGGGTGAACCACGTTAAATCTCTGTGTTAGATGTGTCTTGTTTTATTTCTTTATCTTTTATATTTAAATCTGCATATAATTGTTAGTCCATATTTGCTTCGGATCTGCTTGAAACCCTAACACTAGATGCCATATGATAAACTTTATTGCAATTAAATAATTTGAAAGGTGCTTTACCTTCATACTTACTTCCTACTGGACCTTTAGGAATCTTCCTTGCAAATAGTGCTTCAAGCTCTTCATTTTCTCTCCTGATAACATGAAGTTATTTTGCATAAAGTGCTTTCCAATCAGATTTGTCAGATGATGATGATGATGATATTTTGAAAGCTATACCAGTTTTGACTATAGCAACAAGACCAAATCCTTCAAGCTCAAATGCTGAAAGTTTTCTAGCCAATATCTCTAGATACTGATGTATTAGGCACTGTTATCAACTCATTAATAGTAGTTACTTTCATTTTGTAAGCAGGTGGCAAATATCCTAAAACTTTAGAAACAATTTCACCTTCACTTAGGGATCCTCCACAACATTGTATTCCTAGAACAATTTCATTAACTCTTTCCATAAATGCAGAAATTCTTTCATCTTCTTCCATTTTTATATTTTCATACTTGACCCGGTAACATTCTAATTTTGCAATCTTTATAGTGGTATCTCCTTCATTCAATTTTTCCATTTTATCCCAAATAGCTTTTGTAGTAAATTTGTTTGATAATCCTATGATTTGTTGATTTGATAATGCACTTAGAAGTGCTTCTCTTGCTTTGCAATCATTCTCCAAGTCTTTAGCCAATGTCGGTGGATTAGGGTTATTCAGAGTAGGACCAACATAGTCATTCTTTGTAAAATCCCATATATCTCTTCCAATGTAGTTTAGATGTGTTTCCATTCTAATCTTCCATATACCATAGTTCCATCAAGTTTCAGACTATCCTTCCTGAAAATATTTGCTGCCATAGGATCTCCTCAAGTTGTTGGGCTTCCATGAAAAGAGGACTAAGCTTTGATACCAATTGTTAGGAACAAGAAGGACAACTGAGAGGGGGGGTGAATCAATTGTCAATAAATTACAACCCAAAAATAATTAATCTAACTTAAAACTTAGTGCTGGTAAAATAGATTAATAGTTATAGCAGGACTGATATAACTTAATGCATGAAATAGAAAGGAAAACAACATCCACAACACATGACACAAATATTTTGACGTGGGAACCCTATAAGTGGAAAAACCATGGTGGGAAATCTTACCCACAATCAGATGATACTACTGCAGATAGTAAGTGTATACAATGATGGGGTCTGCACATGCAAAAAGGCTAACCGCCTAGAGCTCATTGTTGAATCACAAAATAGGAGTCACAATGACTATATTTGGATGGTTAAATCCAATAAACAATGTACTGGTTGATAATAGCATCTGCAATTCTCGATTCAGTATTGGTTTAAGCTCTGACCATGAGTGCCAAACACCTTCATAACCTTTTCTTCAACCTCTAATATCTATGTGATTCACACAAGGATCTACTTATACAATGATCTTTAATATTTGCACACACTCATAATGATCTTAAATAAGATTTTATAGTTATTTATACAAAACCTAAGACCTAATGATTAGGATGGCTCCCTAAAGATATTACATTTATAAAATAAGTCTTGATGCGATACAATATGTTGGCTCAATACATTTACACATTATTCAATCAATAAGCCATTTCCAAAACATGTCGTGCTAATTTGGAACATGATATCTTGTACCGATACATAACCTAGACCTATCTGCCGGTTAAGGCAAATATGTGAACCCAGTCAGACCAATAAGTAAAACACCAAATCCAAACATCCAATCCATGTCTTCTACATAACCAAATGATCTCCAGATGATAACAAGTCACCATCACTACTGGTGAACCATATACCGGTGACTGTTCATAAGCCAATATCCATACCGAGACCACAATGTGCTAGTTAAACAATAAATCAATATAACCAGAGTGCCAAATCAACAATGTAGACCTCCAGAAAGATAAGTGTTGACATCAATGACTAAACTAATACAACACATGATGAAGTCATCCATAATACCAACAAAAACTCTACCCATCTCACATGTGTCTGATTCAACTTACTCTCACTATTCAAATACTACAAGGCTTGATGATCAATATGCAACACAAATTCCTTAGGCAACAAGTAATGTTTGCACTTTTCCAAGGCTTGAACTATAACATAAAATTACTGGTCATACACTAAATATCTCCATCTTGCATCATTCAACTTTTCACTAAAATAAGTTATTTCTCTCCTTTCCTGACTTAACATGACTCCAATTGCATCCTTGCTTGCATCACAATCCACTTGAAATACTTTCTTGAAATCTAGTAAAGCTAACACAAGCTGCTCAGTGACCTTCTGCTTCAATAATTTAAAACTTTAATTTGCTATGGTTGTCCCCTTGAATTCTTTCCTATCTCCTCTCATTGTCTCACTAAAAGCTTGCTAGTCAATGAAATGATCTTACCTTTCCAATGCTTTCTAGTGTAGGCCATTCAACAATTGCTTTCACCTTCTCAGGGTCCATATTTAATCCATCCACAAATATTACAAATCCCAAATAGACTAACTCTTCCTTCATGAAAGTACACTTCTTAAGATTTATCAACAACTTCTCCTCTCTCAACCTCTGCAAAACTTGTCTTAAATGAAATAGATGTTCCTCTTTTGTATTACTGAAAATCAAAATGTCATCCACATATACAAGAACAAACTTACCTAACATTTTTGTCAATACCTCATTCATCAATCTCGTTAAAGTACTTGGTGCATTAGTCAACCCAAAAGGCATCACCAACCATTCATACAATCCTTCATTTGTCTTGAATGTTGTCTTCCACTCATCCCCTTATTGGATTTTGATATGATGAGATCCACTCTTCAAGTCTATGTTTGTGTAGTATTTGGCTTCACTTAGGCAATCCATTATGTCATCCATCCTAGGTAAAGGAAACTGATATTTCATTATGATCTTGTTTATTTCTTTGGAATTGGTACACATCCTCCATTCTCAATTCTTGTTAGGTGCTAACATTGTTGGCACTACACAAGGACTCAAACTTTCTCCAATCAAACCTTTCTTCAATAATTCTTGCACTTGTCTATTCAATTCTTCATTCTCTGTCAGTTTCATTCGGTGTGCAACTTTGTTGGGTAAACTATCTCTAGGAATCGGGTCCATGCAATGACTTATGCTCCTCACAAATGGTAATACATTAGGTACATTATCTAAAATGATGTCTTTGTATTCTATTAGTAACTCTTTTATCTCCTCTAGTTGTTCTTCTTTAGGCTCTAGGCTCTTATTCCTCTTAGGAACTATGGCAAAGAACACATTCTCATGTCTCATTCCTTCTAGGAATTTCCTTCCATCCACAAAACAAATTCTAGCATTCGTACAGACTTCACTCTTCAGGGGTTCCTCCAAGGGTAACAAGGTTTGCTTCATCCCATTTGCTACACTGTTGTATATGTTCTTCCTTCCATCATGTATTGCTTGCCTATCAAACTGCCAAGGTGTACCCAACAAAATGTGCCAAATATCCATAGGCATAATATCACACAAAACTTCATCATGATAATTTCCAATTTTTTAGTTTCACCAAGCATTTCTCACTTACTAACAACTTATGATCATCCTGAATCCATGCTATCTGATAAGGCTTAGGATGTTTCAATCTTTCCAACTTCAATTTATTCACCATTTCTTCTGAAATAAGATTATCTGAACTACCACTATCAATAACTAATTTACAACACTTAACGGATACCTTACATTTGGTCTTGAACAAATTTCTCCTTTGCAAAGGTTATTCATCCTCTCCGGTATAACACAAAGCTCTCCTCATCCTCAACAATTCTCCATCTTCTATTTTGTTAGCTGATCTGATGGGGCTTTCTTCTACTGGTGTTGTTCTCCCAGTGGTCTATGTCTTCTTACATTCAAAATTTTGATGTCCTTCTCCTTCACACTTAAAGAGAGTTCCTCTAAACACTCTCTTATCTTGTCTTCTGTCATCTTTTCCAAAATTTTCATTCTGGTAGCCATGAAGCTCTCTTATTTGGTAGAAATTTGTGTCATCCTTCCAGTATGAAGTAACATCTTTGCTTACTTCCTTTTCCTTGTTCTAATCTATACAGGTTCCCATTCCTCCAAAATATCCTCTTCCTCCTTGAAATCTTCCTCCGGAAAACCTACCACTTCTACCTCTTTGTCTCTACTCATGTATTTTTCTCAACTTCTCTTCTACTTTCAAGGCATATTGGTAAGATTCTTCAACACTCTGCAACTTGTTCAAACTTAGTTCATCTTATATAGACAGTCACAATCCATTCAAATATCTTCCATCTTGTTCAATCTCATCATCGACATGTCTAGATCTAATATTCATCTTGTAGAATGCTTCAGTATACTCCTTCACTCTTGATTCCTTTTGCTTCAAGTTTTGCAACTTCTTGAATAGATTTACTTGGTAATCAGCTGGCATAAACTTTGATTTTAACTTAGCAACCATTCACTTCCATGTTTTGATCTTATCTTTACCTCTTCTCTATTTTTCCACCTGCAAATGTTCTTACTAAAGAGATGCATGACCTTTCAACTGAGTATAGGCATATTTAACCTTTTTTTCTTCTACAGTGTTCTCAAAATCAAAATACTTCTCCATCTTTGAGATCCAATCCATTAATTCATCTGAGTCCAGCTTTCTGTCATACTCCAGTGGGGTAAAATGTGGTTTAGTGTTCACCCTACTCAAAACCCTCAAGAAACTCTCTTACTTTGGATCAATTGCTAGTGGGCTTGCCACTTGATCTTCCACTTCTTCATCTTCCTCATCTTCGCTCACATCTTCAATATGTCAGCCTCTTCTCTCGGTTGTCTCAACGACTTCTAATCAGGATGGAATTCCTCTCAACATTCTATCATAGTAGGGTATGCATTCCCATGTTCTCTACCATTACTATTTGCTCTTTGCACCATCTTTTGCCAGTCCTCTACAGCTGTAGGTCAAATCCATAGTCCACCACCCTACAACAAAATCTTAAGAATAACGCAATCTCCGGAATGAAATTTTTCTCTGATACCACTTGGTGTAGTCATAGTTAGGAGGGACCTCAATGAGATCTATCTAGACCATCCAACAAGAGAAAACACAACAAAAGAAGAACAAGATGATGGAGGAAATGCAAAATTGAGTGAATTAGATCATGAAAACTGATTACAAACAACCATTAACATCTGGCCTACAAGATTCAACTCACTGGCCTGCTTCATACATGCATAATTATAGAACCACTCAACTCCGGACCTCTGAATCTTAGGATTTATCTTCTATATTCTCTATGATAAATTATGGTGTTTAGTTACATTTATTTATATGGTCTAGAGGGATCTGATTGGCCCAAGAATAATCAAACAATGATGAACATGATGAAACATGCAAAAACCATCGGGTCAGCCTCAACCAAAGAGAACTCTCCAAAAAATCCAAAGGATGAAGTACAGATTAGAGAGAAGATTAACCATGCAACAAGGAACATTGGAATCAATGAACTGAAGCTCCGTAAGCTTCAAAAAGGATCCACAAGATTCACCAATAGCAAATAGGTCCAAGTGGTTTCGGTGTTCTAAGCTAGAAAACTATCTCAGAATCCATAAGTGATAACTTGCCTAAAAATGATCTAAACATCCCGTGACATAAGAATAAATAACATGATCATGTTCACAAGAAAAATACATCTCCGCAAGATCCGGTGAGCAAGTGAAAGAAAATTCAAAAAGAAATGCTAAAACTGCAAAACAAGAATAAATTGAAAAATAAATGTTTTTGGTTGATCCAAGATTGCCAAGAATCAAGGATGCTCCTGCATCACAAAGGAACATAAAGTATTGATGGTAATTTGAAATCACAAAATGTATATTATGTTGAAGGATTAAAACACAACTTACTCAGTGTAAGTTAGATGTGTGACAAAGGCTACAAGTTTACAGTTGACACCTAGGGATGTGAAATAAGGAAAGAAAGTAATGGGAAATTAGTTGCAGAAGATAAGAGAAATTATGGAAATGTGTATAGATTAAAGGAATGCTATGAGTCATAATGTATGATAGGACAAGTAGATGAGATTTGGTTATGGCACAGAAGATTAGGCCATATAAATTATGATCATCTTGTCAAAGTAAGATGAAAGGGATATGTAAGACACATACCTAAGATTACTATACCAACCAACACCATCTGTGATGAGTGTCAAAATGGGAAGTATACTAGGGTGAGCTTCAAGACAAAGGAATATTCAACCTCAATTCTACTGGAAATGGTGCATATAGGTTTATGTGGCCCTACTAGGACAAGATAAATAAATGGTGAAAAGTATTTCATGTTGCTCATAGAGGACTTTTCAAGGATGACATGGGTTACCTTCTTGCAGAATAAGTCACAGGCATTTGAAAGGTTCAATTTTTTTAGAAAAATGGTTGAGAAAGAAAGTGGATTAAAGGTGAAATGTTTGAGATCAGACTAAGAAGATGAGCTTACATCAAATAAATTTGAAGATTACTATGAACTACATGGAATTAAAAGATAATATTCTGCTACTAGAACACAACAAAATAGTGTTGTTAAAAGAAATAATAGAACAATCAAGGAAATGGTAATAAAAATGTTGAATGACTCAAATGTGTCTGATGTTTATTGGAAGGAGACTGTCCATATAGCTATATACACCTTAAACAAGGAACGATTAAGAGTGAACAACAAAATGACACCTTATGAGATTTGGTATGACAAGAAACCCTTTGTCAAATACTTTAAAGTCTTTGGAAGAAAATGTTTTTTCAAAAGAGATGAGGATGGAATAGGGAGTCTTGAAGAAAGGTGTGATAAAGGCATATTTTTAGGCTACTCAACTCACAACAAGGCATACAAATATTGCAAAAAATGGCTCAAGAAAGTTGTTGAAAGTGTAGATGTAAGAGTTGATGAAGACTTGCAAAAAGGAAAGCATTATGTCATAAATCAGATTGAGGAACCATTTCATGCAGATGAAGGGCAATATGAAAGTGGAGAAGAGGAAACTAAAAATAATCCACCCAATAAGTATGTGTAGAAGTATCATCCTAAAAATCAAATTATAGGTAGCAAAGATGGAGGTGTATAAACAAGGAGGAAGCATGCTACACACAATGAACAAGTCAATTTTTTTCTCTTGGCATAAATGGAAACAAAGAACTACAACGAAGCTAGCAAGAGTGAGAAATGGGTGAAGGTAATAGAAGAAGAGCTTCAATGGATAGAAAAGAACAAAACATGAGATTTGGTACCAAGGCCTGCTGATAAAAATGTAATCTACATAAAATGGGTCTACAGGAACAAGGTAAATTAAGATGGGAAATTAGTTAGAATTAAAGAAAGATTAGTATGCAAGGGATATGCACAAGTAGATGGTATAGACTTCGAAGAAACTTTTCCCTTGTTGCCAGACTTGAGGCCATTAGAATGTTTTTAGCATTTTTAGCATACAAAGGTTATAAAGTATATCAAATGGATGTAAAATCTACATTCCTAAATGATAATCTTGAAGAAGAGGTGTACATTGAGTAGCCTGAAGGATTTCAATTTCTTCAGAATAAAGATTTTGTATGTAGATTAAGGAAAGAATTGTATGGTCTAAAATAGGCACCTAGAGCATGTCGGTATTTTGGTATGGTTTTGTCATTGATGTCAACACCTACTAAATACACCTACTTTGGAGATCCAACAACATTCATCGGCAAATAGTAAACTGTGCAACAGTTACTAGTATAATGTTCACCGGTAGGATATAATGTTCACCGGTACCTACAATGACATGGAAGACACTTGGTAATATCGAAGACATCATGTGGACAAATTATTTTGAAGTAATAATCATTAGTATACTCTTATTTGCATATTTGCTTTTATCGGCAAATAGGTCCAGGTTATCTAGGGTTTCACCGGTAGGCTTATCTTTTCCAGATCAGTATGGCACGCTATGGAGATGATTTATTATTGTTGTAAATGCATTAAGACGACATGTCCAATCGGTTATTGCATTGGATATTGTATTATTTGTAAAATGTTTTTATTGTAATATCTTATAGAGCCGACCTACTAAAATTGGTCTTAGGGTATGGTATAAATGTAAGATCTTATTTGTAAGATCAAGTGTGGAATGCAAAAAAGAATTGTGTGAAGGTATATGCGAGATCAAGAAGAGGTATACACGAAGACATCATTCGAAGGTGAAGTTAGGTTTTTGCAGAAGCATATCAGCATTACACCGGTACTAAATCTAGTATATAAAGATGTTATTTTGTGTAGTACATTCTCATTGGATTTAACCATCGAACTATAGTCAGTGTGACTCCCATTTGTGATTGAGCAGTGAGCTCTAGGGTGTTGGCCTTTCTGCATGTGCAGACCCCTCTTTGTACACTTACTATCTGCAGTAGTATCATCTGATTGTGGGTAAGGTTTCCCACCGTGGTTTTTCCCCTTACAAGGTTTCCACGTACAAATATTGGTGTCATATGTTGTGGATGACTTTGTGCTTATGTTTCATGCATTAATTCTTACCAGTACAACAATTTTTTGTTAACACTATTTACCGGCATACTTAACTGTCTTACCGGTATTAAGCATTAAGTTGGTTAATAAGTTTTTGGTTTGAATTTATTAGACAACTGATTCACCCCCCCCCCTCTCATTTGTCTCTAGGACCTACAATTGGTATCAGAGCTTAGTCCTCTTTTTGTAGAAGTTTAACAACTTGAGGAGATCCAATGTCTACTAATTATTTCAGAAAGGACGGTCCTAAACTTGATGGAACCAACTATGGGATATGGAAAATCAGAATGGAGACACATTTGAATTGCATTGGTAAAGACATCTGGGAAGTTACTAAGAATGGTTATACTACTACTATAGCTGGTCAGACTGCTCCTACTACTTTAGCCAAAGATGAAGAAAATGATTGCAAAGCTAGAGAAGCACTCTTGAGCGCATTATCAGATCAACAAATCATGGGATTATTAGATAGAGCCACTGCAAAAGCTATTTGGGATCATTTGGAAACACTGAATGAAGGGGATTCCATAGTTAAAATTGCAAAACTTGAAAGCTTCCAAGTCAGGTATGAACATCTGAAAATGGAAGAAGATGAAAGGATTTCTACTTTTATGGAAAGAGTAAATGAAATTGTTTTGGGTATCAAATGTTGTGGAGGAACCTTGAGTGAAGATGAGATTGTTTCAAAAATATTAAGAGGGTTGCCACCAGCATATAAAATGAAGGTTACTGCTATAAATGAGTTGAGAACAATGCCTAATACATCAGTAACTAGGGATACATTGATTGGAAAACTTTCATCTTTTGAAATTGAGGAATTTGGTCCTGTTACTA
Source organism: Cryptomeria japonica (assembly GCF_030272615.1). NCBI lineage: Eukaryota > Viridiplantae > Streptophyta > Pinopsida > Cupressales > Cupressaceae > Cryptomeria > Cryptomeria japonica. The sequence continues at coordinate 851,631,127 of NC_081414.1, forward strand.
CTATAAAAACTGATTTGGCCTTCAAAGCATCAACATCATCTACTCCATCCTTTGACAAATCAGACTAGAGAGCCTTTTATACAAGAGAACTTGAAGAAACCAAGAAGGAAAATGAAGAGCTTGAAGAACTTGAAGCACTATTCGCAAGAAAAATGCCAAAAGGTCCAATTGGAAGTAAGTATGAAGGTAAAGCACCCTTTAAATGTTTTAACTGCAATAAGATTGGTCATATGGCTTCAAGATGCCCTGATAGACATGCTAGACTAAGAGAAGAAGCTAGAAGAACATACAAACCTAATCCTGAATATCAGAGATACAGATTTAAGAAAAACAAAGATAAATCTTGTTACATTGCTGATGAAGGTGTGACTGATGATTCTGATGAGGATCCAATAGACAATGGATGGGTCTTTGTTGCAATAACAGAAGATCAACTGGTACCTATTGCTCAACCGGTAGAACAAGCCCTAGCAGCTAAAGTTGAATCAAAGGATGAATGGATTATTGACTCAGGATGCTCACATCACATGACTGGAGACAAAGGTAAATTCTTGAACTTTCAAGAATACAATGGAGGTTTAGTAAGATTCGGAGATGACAAAGCCTATTCAATCAAAGGTAAGGGTTCAATATCTCTTGATGGTAAACATAACACTGACAATGTCTACTATATTGAAGGATTAAAACATAATCTTTTAAGTGTTGGTCAATTAGTTGAGAAAGGCTTTCGGTTACAATTTAAAAATGGAAAATGCAAAATCAAGAATAGAATTGGTTTGGAAATTACAACCGGTAATCAGACCAAGGGTAATATCTTTCATTTGAATAACAGTGAAAAGGCATGCTTAATTGCACATATAGATGAAAGTTGGCTATGGCATAAAAGACTATGTCATGTAAATTTTGATTGCATGTTAAAAATCAGTACTTCTAAGGCAGTTAGAGATCTACCTAAAATTGTGAAACCTCAGAATACAATTTGCAAGGAATGTCAATTTGGAAAACAAGTTAGAGCTGGTTTCAAAAGTATTCCAGAAAAATCAAATAATGCTCTTGATTTAATTCACACTGATTTGTGTGGTCCAACTAGAACTAAAAGCTTACAAGGTGATAGATATTTCATGCTAATTATTGATGATTATTCTAGAATGTGTTGGGTTACTTTTCTTAGAGAAAAATCAGAAGCACTTGGGAAGTTCAAACTATTCAAGGCAATGGTTGAAAATGAAACCGGTAAGAAAATTAAATGTTTAAGATCAAATCAAGGAGGAGAATTCACATCTAGAGATTTTAATACATTCTATGAAGTAAATGGAATCAAAAGATAGTTTTCAACACCCCAGACACCACAACAGAATGGAGTTGTTGAAAGGAAAAACAAAACTATTTTGGATGCAGCAAGAAGTATGTTATTAGAAGCAAATCTACCACATGTGTATTGGAGAGAGGCAGTAAGCACTACTGTCTATACATTCAACAAAGTTCACATCCAAGGTGAAACTGGTAAGACCCCTCATGAACTATGGTTTGGTAATACTCCTACTCTTAAGTATTTCAGAATTTTTGGAAGTAAATGTTATATTAGAAGAGATGAGTATATTGGCAAGTTTGATCCTAGAAGTGATGAAGGAATATTTCTTGGTTATTCATCTAAGAGTAAAGCATATAGATGTTTTAATAAAAGATTACAAAAAATTGTTGAGAGTACAAATGTAAAGATTGATGAGCAATTCAAAGGAACTTCAAGGTATATAGACTCTGAACCGGTAATAGAAATTATGACAAATGAACTGACAATAAATCCACTAGTATAGAATGATGATCCAGTTACTCCGGTATCATCAGAGGATTCCACAGTAAATGAAGAACAACAACAGACTAAGACACCTTGGTATGTAAGACTGAATCATTCTGAAGATCAGATAATTGGAAGCAAATTTAAAGGAGTCATGACAAGAGGAAGATTGGCAAATGAAGAGGTATGTCTTATTTCTCAAATTGAACCATTATCTATCAATGAGGCATGTGAAGATAAATTTTGGATTAAAGCTATGGAAGAAGAATTAGGACAAATTGAGAAAAATAATACTTGGACATTAGTTCCCCGGCCTAAAAATAAAAATGTAATTGGAACCAAATGGGTATTTAGAAACAAACTCAATGAAGATGGTAAGGTTATCAGAAATAAAGCAAGACTAGTGTGTAAGGGATATTGTCAGAAAGAAGGAGTTGATTACAATGAAACCTTTGCATTGGTAGCCAGAATTGAGGCAGTTAGATTATTCTTGGCCATTGCAACTCACAAGGATTACAAAGTTTATCAAATGGATATTCAATGTGCATTTTTGAATGGAGATCTTGAAGAGGAAGTCTATATTGAACAACCTGATGGATTTTCCTTGACAGATGACAATGATATGGTTTGCAGATTAAGAAAAGCTCTGTATGGATTAAAACAAGCTCCAAGAGCTTGGTATGCAAGATTGGATAAGTATCTTTTAAAGATTGGTTTTACTAAAGGAAATGTAGATAGCAATTTATATTACAAAGTAACTAATGATGACATCTTGATTATTGAAGTATTTGTTGATGATATAATCTTTGGAGGAGAAGATTAATTATGCAAAGAATTTTCTCTTGAAATACAGCATGAATTTGAAATGTCTATGATAGGAGAAATAAAATTCTTTTTAGGATTGCAGATTTTACATATTGATAAAGGCATATTTTTGAGTCAATCTAAGTACTTGAAAGAACTACTTAACAAATTTGGGATGGAGAACTCTAAACCGGTAAGCACACCTATGACTACAAATGACAAATTATCTCAAAAGGATGAATCTACACCTATTAATCCAACTAGATACAAATCTATGATAGGACGTTTACTATATTTGACTCAAACTAGACTTGACATTATGAATGCAGTATGCATAGTTTCTAGATTTCTGAGTAATCCTAAGGAAAATCATGAATCAACAGTAAAAAGGATTTTTCGGTACTTACAAGGCATAGAAAATCTTCGATTATGGTATCCTAAAGATGAAGATTTTGATCTATATGCATACACATATGCAAATTGGGCAGGAGATGTGGATGATAGAAAAAGCACCACTGGAGGAGCATTCTTTCTTGGAAAGAGATTAGTTTCTTGGTTAAGTAAGAAACAGAGTTGTACATCATTATCAATAGCAGAATCAGAATATGTTGCAGTAGAAACAAATTGTACACAGGTACTTTGGCTTAAGCAAATGTTGAAAGACATAAAGGTAAAATGCAAGGAACCTATTTCTATATATTGTGATAACACTACAACAATTGATATATCTAAGAATCCAGTATTACATTCTAAAACAAAATATGTTTCTATCAAACTGAATTTTCTAAGGGAAAAAGTTGAAGAAAAGGAGATAAAACTAGTTTATGTGAATACTAAAGAACAACTTGCAGATATTTTCACAAAACCTTTGCCTAAGGAAACTTTAGAGTATCCTAGAGATCAACTCGAAGTCATACCTCCACCGGTAGAGACTTAGACAGTTGATGATTGTCATCAACCAGCAAAATTAAATGGACAAATCTTTTATTCCAGTATTTGATGAGGAAGCTACTTCTCAGGGGGAGTAGTTGGTATATTGAATTTATTGGTATTTTGTATGAACTTGACTTTTTGTGACTTTGGCATTTGATGTCAAAGGGGGAGAGATATATGGAAAAACATTGGGGAGAGATATATGGAAATACATTAGGGAGAGATATATGAAAAATGCATGATCTTTTTGAGGAGAGATTGGTATTGAAAATAAATCTTTGATAAACACATGTTATTCCCAGGGGGAGAAATGGAGATTGTTGGTTTTTGTACTTGCCATTTCTGTTTTGGCACTTTGATGGTTTTTCCATCTTGTTTTGCCATCAATGCCAAAGGGGGAGATTGTTGGTATTTTGGTATAGCTTTGTCATTGATGTCAACACCTACTAAATACACCTACTTTGGAGATCCAGCAACATTCACTGGCAAATAGTAGACTATGCAATAGTTACCAGTATAATGTTCACCGGTAGGATATAATGTTCACTGGTACCTGCAATGACATGGAAGACACTTGGTAATATCAAAGACATCATGTGGACACTTTATTTTGAAGTAATAATCATTGGTATACTCTTATTTGCATATTTGCTTTTACTGACAAATAGGTCCAGGTTATCTAGGGTTTCACTGGTAGGCTTATCTTTTCCAGATCAGCATGGCACGCTCTAGAGATGATTTATTATTGTTGTAAATGCATTAAGCCGACATGTTCAATCGGTTATTGCATCGGATATTGTATTATTTGTAAAATGTTTTTATTGTAATATCTTGTAGAGCCGACCTACTAAAATTGGTCTTAGGGTATGGTATAAATGTAAGATCTTATTTGTAAGATCAAGTGTGGAATGTGAAAAAGAATTGTGTGAAGGTATATGCAAGATCAAGTAGAGGTATACACAAAGACATCATTCAAAGGTGAAGTTAGGTTTTTGCAGAAGCATATCAGCATTACACTGGTACTGAATCCAGCATATGAAGATGCTATTTTGTGCAGTACATTCTCATTGGATTTAACCATCCAACTATAGTCAGTGTGACTCCCATTTGTTATTGAGCAGTGAGCTCTAGGCTGTTGGCCTTTCTGCATGTGCAGACCCCTCTTTGTACACTTACTATATGTAGTAGTATCATCTGATTGTGGGTAAGGTTTCCCACCATGGTTTTTCACCTTACAGGGTTTCCACATACAAATATTGGTGTCATGTGTTGTGGATGACTTTGTGCTTATGTTTGATGCATTAATTCTTACCGATACAACAATTTTTTATTAACACTATTTACCGGCATACTTAACTGTCTTACTGGTATTAAGAATTAATTTGGTTAACAAGTTTTTGGTTTGAATTTATTAGACAACTGACTCACCCCCCCCACTCTCAGTTGTTTCCGGGACCTATAGAGCATGGTACTCTAGGATGGAAAAATATCTACATCAACAAGGCTTCAAAAAGGGATGTGTTGACATCAACTTATATATTAAAACTAATTGTAATCTCATGATTATAGTTGTATATGTTGATGATATTGTCTTTATTGAAAATAAGGATGTCTTGTGTAAAGAATTTGTTGATCAAATGCAATCAAAGGTTGAAATGTTATTGTTAGGAGAGTTGTCTTACTTTCTTGGACTGAAAATATCACCACAGAATAAAAGTATATTTTTCTTCCAAATCGAGCATACAAAAGACATGTTGAAAAAGTTCCAAATAGAAGATTGCAAGATAGTTAGTATTCCCATAGTGATTGGATGCAAGTTGAGTAAAGATGATGAGTCACCTGATATTGATCAAACCTTGTATAGATATATGATTGGGATTCTTTTTGTATCTAACTACTTCCAGACCTTATATAGTACAAGTAGTGTGTATGGTGGCTAGATTTCAATGTACTCCAAAGAAATCTCATATGAATGTTGTGAGAAGAATCTTCAGGTATTTGTAGGGTACACTTGAATATGGTTTGTGGTATCCAAAGAATGATGACTTTACTTTGCAAACCTACATAGATGCATATTGGGTAGGTTGTGTGGATGATAGGAAGAGAACTAGTGGTGGAGCTTCCTCCCTTGGTGATAGATTGGTCTCATGGTACAACAAGAAATAGGAATCCATTTCTTTATCTACCACTGAAGCGAAGTATATAACTACCACTACATGTTCACAAATTTTGTGGATGAAGAAAATACTCAAGGACATTTAGGTAGAGTATGCGGATCTCATCTCTACCAAATATGATAATTCAAGTGCTATTAACATTTTCAAGAACCCTATCATACACTCCAGATCAAAACATAGAGAAACTAAGTATCATTTCTTGAGGGAGAAGGTATCTAAAAAATAAGTCATGGTTGAATATGTAAGTACTAGAGAGAAATTGGCTGATACTTTTACAAAACTTGTATGTAAGGACACTTTTGAATATTTGCAGCTGAGATTGGGTGTTGTCCCTTCATCCTTTAGACCTTAAATGGATATAAAGGTCCATGGTTCAAGGGGAGTTCATAGATTCACTTTCTACATCCTTAAACTTGTTTATGCTCCTAATGTGATGGAGCATATTGATTTTGGTTCTCAGGGGGAGACTATCATTGCCAAATAGGGTCAACAAAATGTTAAATGGTGTTTTAGATGCACAGGTACAACATAATTGTATATGATAAACCCATTGTGATTAAAACCATATGTACAATGCAGTTGTCATAGGGGGAGTGTTGAGCTGAGAAAAGAAAGAAAATGAGAAAGGTTGGTAGTCCCTTTGCCATTGTTTTCAAAGGGAGAGAAGATGCACGATCTGGACAGGAATTCCAAAGGGGGAGATTGTTGCATTGAGTTGTCATTGATGTCAACAAGGATAGATGCAGATTTGGCATTAATGCACAAGAGTTTTTTTATGGACTACATATTATGTTTGTCACCACTCATTGTGCTCCTAAGAATGTTCCAGTTTGTTGTGAAATAGAAATTCTCTTGTCTAGTGCAAAATAGCAATTACAAATCTCTTCCTCTCCACTGGCCACATCGCTCATCACCATAGGCATCGAAACTAGAATTATTCCTCTTTGTGGGGAAAGTGATGGACTTGTAAAGCAATGAGAGGAGGGGTGAATCAATGACAACAAAATTAATACTACTTTAAACACTAACCGGTAGATATACTTAACAAGTTTGTTAAAAAATATACATGCAATCCAAAATGATATAACATAATCCACAATAATTAAAACATCCACCATAACACAAGTTTTTATACATGGGAAACCCAAATTGGAAAAACCATGGTGAGATGGGACTCACAAGTTACCTATCTACAGTAATAGATAACTGACTAGTTAAGGTCTACAAAAAGTTGCTCTGCTAGGAGCGAATCCTATTAAAGATCCCAAAGCTTAGTTAAAAGTTATACCTTGTAAAAGGTAGTACCCTATAAGGAGTAACCTCGGTAGAGGATTTTGAAATCCAACCTAATGGATCACTTGGTTAGAGGATTTGTACAATGAAGCTTGTTAGAGCTTACTTGGTTAGGGGATTTGATTGTTGCAGTGATTAGAAAACAACAAGTGGTGTGATCTAGTAGTATCACAACTTGCTTGAATAGATCCTCTTCTGTGCACTCAAAACTTTATTACCAACATACTTTGCAACTTAACACTTCTGCCTTCATATCAAATCATCTCATAACATATCTTCTTCGCTCATCCAAAATAGTTCATTGTGATATTAATATATAGACATTTAGATTTCATGTCAGAATCTATAAATTATATCACAATTTCCTAGGTCCAGTGTATCTTGTCAAACAATCATGACTCATCACAAAAATACCACAAAAAATTGTCGGTAAGGATATCTCATCATGACTAGTGATAACTCATCACATAATCAATGAATACTAGTTGGAACAACAATACCGGTTGGAGTTAAACATATAAACAGTTTGTCCTTTGATGCTCCTTTGATAATTCCATTGGATCTTCACGTTAGCGTCGAGTTATGTATATCCATATATAAATACACACTCGTTATCTCCATGTATATACCGGTTAGATATAAACTTCTAGTATACCAGTTGTAATATAAACAACTTTGAAGTCACACTAGTAGACAATGTGAACATATGTGTGTGTATGTGTTTCATCAATGACAACATATGAAGTTATTCATTACAATCATCATCAAGCCAACAATCTCCCCCTTTGGCATTCATGGCAACACAGAGAAAATTTTACAGCAATACCGCTAAGTGTGCTTTCAAAAAAAAATTGTACACACATATATATATATATATACTCCCCATTACTACATACAACATAAAAAAATTTCACAACACACACAAATATTTCTACTCCCCCATTGACAACAATGCCAAATTGAAAAGAAAAATACATATATATATAGAAAAATTTGTAGCAAAATGTTTTACATATATACAAAAACTTGAAAATCTGAATCAAGATGTATGCAGTGCAATCCTCAGAAAAATATCACCAAAGCTTCTCTTCAATTGAGAAAAAGAATGTTCCCATGTCTCCAGCAAGTTCTCAGTGATCTCAATTATGGTCATAATTTGAGTATAGAACTCTTACATTGAATCAAGTGTACATGTTTCTAGAGTAGATAAAATTGCTTCTGCATTCTTGTAGGCTCTTTGCAATATGTCCACTTGGGGTCTGAGTAGATTCTTCAATTCCTTCACAGATTGGAGTCATTTTGCCTTTTCAAAATCATAGGTATCTAACTTGTTTTGTAAATCATCCACAGATTTGCCATAAGAAAAAATAGAATCTTGTAGTAGTACATATGCATTGCATATCTTGTCTAGCTCTTGCTCTGTTTCAATTTGCCTATTATTGATATCAGAATAAAAGAATGAAACATTAGAAGTAGATGCAAGAATTTTCCCTCCTGTTTCAATATCTTTTCTTAATAAATATTTATTAAGAAATAGAGAAATTTTTCCTATATCAATCTCTTTCATAAGATGCTCTCCATGCTTCTTCCTATAACTCTTATCAGCATAAGTTTGTGTTGCTTCTTCTCGGGACTTAAGTTGGTCAGATGCATCAGCAACCAATTGACCAAGTTTGCAAATAGGAGTTGTCAAATGCCTTGTAGTAGTTCCCGATAGTAGTCTTGTTAGAATATCCACAACATTCTGAATGGTTTCTATTTCTGTTCTCTTTTCTTTAAGTCTCTTCTTGTGTTCCCTAGATTGCATGATAGTTGCAATCTTCATCATTTCTGATGCACTCATATTACAACAATTATTGGCCTTGAAATGTGTAATGAGTCATCATCATCTTCATCAGTCTGTTGTATGACTAATGATTTTACCGGTTCAATAGATGTTACCTTATTAATCTTTTCTTTCTCTTGTTCTTTCTTTGGTTCTTGTTCAACAATCTGTGTATCAACTTTTTAATCAGATTCCTTCTGAGTGGCCTGTGAAACCAATGGGAGTTGGGGTTTAACTGGTTGTTCCTTGGCTGGTGGAATATCCACTCCTGGTTGAGTTGTCGGTATCTCAAATGAAGTAACTTGTGAGTCTGAAATTGTTGGTGGTTGCATCTCTGGTGCAGTAATGTTTCCAGATAGATCTATTGCTTCCTGAATATCATCAACAAGTATGACTCATTGGGAAATAGTGTCATCCTTCTTCTTCATAGGATAGACAATATCAGCTTGCCCAATTTCTTCCTCACCCATTCTAGGTACATCAATAGTATCTTTCTCATCCTTAGAAGAATGTATAAGCTCTTGCATCCATTGGATATTACGAGCAATCTAATGAGTTTCAGTTTCAACAGTTTGCACCTTTCCACTAAGTAGCTGCAACCTTCTTGTCTTGAAAGCAAAATGGACTTTGTACTTATCAAGCAATTCATTTACTCATCCTTTGACAAATCTAAAAAATATTGCACAAATACATCATCTATAATTTATTTTTATTTCTTCATAGCTTCCTCCCATTTATTCAAAAGAATAGTATGTAAGGAATTAGAAATATCCTTTTCCAGATCATGGGGTAATATATTGTAATGGCACAAATAAATGATTACCTGTTGAACAATTTTATCCTTGTGATCTTCATTGAATGAATCAAAATGATCTCTGACATTATCAAATCTACTTCTTCCTAATGTCTTCACCATTCTCTTAAAATTAGTCTAAATCTTGAAAGTTAAGACATTAATAGGCATAGTTGCCTTTGGCACTTCTTTCACTGGTTTGGCTGATTTACCAATTGCTTTCACTTTCTTAGGTTCCTCCTCAGTATTAGGACTTTTAGATTCTGCTTGGAGAATCAGTTTTCGACCTCTTTTCTTTGATGCAGTCTCCTTCTTTACATATACTTTATGTTTCAGATCCTTTTTAGTTTCGACACTTTGGGTCACTCTAGTTCTTTTTATTACCAAAGGTGCTTTCTCAACCTTCTTCCTCTTACCTTTACCACTTATGGTTGGAACACTACTGGTTTTAGCTTTTGCAGTTTGAACTTTGACTATATCAAATCCTACCCTCTTTTTGTCCACTAGAGATGCCAACAGGTTATTGGCATAACTGATCAATAAGTCATATTTGACTTCATAGCTCATATCTTCCATTTCATCTTCTCTAGGCTCAATAGCCTCCATCAGACAAAAATTAGTGGTGACTGTGAAAATGATGTCCTTAGCAAATTTTTTCACCACATCCTCACGTAGCGTTACCCTCATACTCATTTTATTTTGAAATTAATTGAAATATTTATTCATTGCAGTAGAGAAGGTGTTCCACACAACCTAAATGTTGTTCTTAATCTGGGCAGTTACTGGTATATCCTTAGACCATTCAAGATCACCAATCCCCGATAGGAAATTCTGCAATTAAAAGAATAGACCAATCAGCAACTAACAAAATTTAAACTTTTGACTAGTGTCCTTCTTGATAGACTAAAGATTCAATATTAATTGGTTCCTTATGGCCTCACATAGATCATAATTAGCATTTTCAGCTTATAAGTCATAATTAGCATTTTTAGACTATCATTTTATAAGCAGTATGAACTGCTACAGATGGTACATTGTTCATTCTATTGGAATAGAATATCTGGTAGCCTATAACCATAGCTAGCAACTTAACTGCTTGGTCCTTGATGTTATTGACAGAAAAAGCATGCTCATCAGAGGTTGATAAGGTTAAAGTGTTTACTATCTCTTTTGAAATTTGCCTCAGCTTAGATACTTCACCAGTTGAGAAAAAACCAGTTACAACTTGAATAGCCTCCTTGGTTATAGTGTGAGTCTTTTCCAAATACATGTTTTCCCCATGAACACGAATCAGAATAATTCATATATGTTCCTCTTTAAAATCTTCAAGAAAATACACTGCATTATGAAAACCTTTGTCATAAACCCTAATATACTCGAGTTGAAACTTTTTGTTTTCATCGTAAAGGGATTTCAACTTAGAATATATTGAAAATGATCCTAAAACCTCAATTTTGCAATCAATGTAGCTAGACAAATCGCCTTTCACTATGACACTGTTAGGAACTTGAGATAAAGCATTATAAGACATAATTCATTCTAACTTCATAACCTCCATACGTACAGATGTGATCATAAATTTCTCTACTGGTTTAGAAGATGGTTCTATTTCAAATAGACTAGATTAGAAGAAGGATTTTTCAAAGAAATACCTTATTTTACATGCGCTGCCTCATTTACCAGTTAATTACTCAAGTGCACACCAGTTCAGTCTTCACTAACCTTCAAATCAGCTTGATTACTCAAATCAACTAAGGGGGGGTTGAATCAGTTGTCGATAAATTATAACCCAAAACAAATTATTCCAACTTAAAACTCAGTTCCGGTAAGATTTTTTCATATCTAGTGTTTCCATCAATACCAAAGGGGGAGATTGTATGCCATTTGGAGGAATTGATTATGTGTTGCATTGATGTTTTGTCATTAATGTCAACACTAGCTATTTTGGCTACTTTACCGGTATCCTTCTCGTCCCAGTAGGTTGGTTGGTTTCGGGTTGGATTAGATCATGCTGATTTGGTATGCTCTGGAATGTTTTGGTTCTTGGAATTGGCTTATTCATGCTACTCAGATTTATGTTTAGTCAATTGGTTTTGATTTGGTGATCGGATACTATCCTATATACTAGTAAGCTTGGTTTTTTGTTCTGATGAGGGTTTCACTGGCAGAGAATTATTGAAGATCTTTGATGTTATTTATAAGTGGTGTTGGTGCGGCTTTGAGTGGAGATTCAGGATGCTGAAGGTGATTGGGTTCAAGAATTTGTTGATTGGGATCATTTGTTTAGTGTGTGTGGACTTAAATTGGGTTCTAGATTATCTAGGTTATGGACCAACTTAATGTAACGTGTTGATTGAACTTCTCGATGTGTTTTCGAGATGTCTTATGGGTTGGATATTATTTGTTTGGTTTCTGGCTGACATGTTTTGTAATTATGTAATATGTTTTATTGTCTAGTGGCTGACTTTATTGTTTGTGGTCGAGGGTTTGTATATATGTGATGTAAGATCTCATTGTAGATCATGAGGTAAGGGATATGGATATGTAAGGAGAGAATAATGTAATAATCATTCATGCAAAGGATTTGGTTGATCATTTGATATCGAGTTGGTTTTATGTAAGAGGATTTAGTCCTCCAGTATTGATCTTAACCAGAATTATACTCAGACATAGGAGATATAATCATTGCAGTTCATTCCTTCTTCCAGATTGTAGTCTGGATTTTTATGTAGTCAGTGAGACTCCTTTTTTAATGAGCAGTGTGCTCTAGGCTGTTGGCCATCCTGGAAGTCCAAGCCCCTCTATTTGTAATCATATACTTACAGCATAAGTATTATCTGACTGTGGGTAGGCTTCCCACTATGATTTTTTCCTTTACCGTGTTTTCCACGTACAAATCTTGGTTTCATGTGGATGGTATTTATTCTTTGATTTTTAGTTGTTCTTAATTGGTATATTTGCTATTTCGGTAACTAGTTTATGCATTTCGGTATTGATCTTTTGGGTTCTGCTAATAAAGTTTTAATTGCTTAAGGTTCTAGTAATATGGTGACAACTGATTCACCCCCCCTTTTGAGTTGTCTTCTAGTTATTTCAACTGTCTAGCACTTTCTTCACCTCACCTACTACCATCTTTCAACACTTCACCACTCACTTTTCCATATACACTCTTATCTCTATATTGAGTATGATAATAGCAAAAAACCAAAAAAAATTCCCAGTAGAAGCTTAATTTGAATGATGTATAGGCTGATTTGATCTCCTGGTGGCTACCATAATTAAATGCATCCATCTATCTTCAAAATTGTTCTCTGTTCAGATTACTATCTTTTGTAAGCTTCACCTACTCATCAATCTAATATCTTGTCAATAGAAGACAGCTGATCTTCTCAATCCACTCAATTGGTCTTCATTAAATGTGATCACCTCTCTTCTTCATCTCTAATATCAGATCTGATTAGATTGCAAATCACCACTTACGGTGTGTCGATTCCACCTTTCCTCACCTACAATTTAAATTTCCTTATTGAACATAGAAATTGGATTTTCTTTATGCAAGCTATGTTTTCAAATTCACCTTTATCATTGGGTCGCACTTGTCAACATCCATGTGGGCAATTTTTTTGTCAACGTCATCATACTCTTGAATATTCTCTATCTATTATGTGAACCCCCCTGTGCTTCTAGCAGTCATGCTAACACACCATGTTATGTGCACTACAATTCCGCATGTGGCATGGTGTTCCTTTGAACATTGACTATAGAGTTACGAAAGCCATCTTCCATACCACTAATAGTCACCATCTTGACTTAGGTGGGGTCCACTTGTTTCTTCCACTGGAGAGTCAAGCTATCAGGCAACCCTAAAAAACATGGTACAACAAAACATGTGTGTGCAAAAACCCTAAAAGTGTGATCAACCAATATGGGACTTGTGAGGACCCCTTTGACACAACACTATTAGAGATCGGGGATTGGGTTGAATGAGACTTGATGACTAAAAAAATTAGTGGGTACATTTCCATCAGAGAGTGATTAACCAATAAAGCAAGGGTGGGGTCGACATGGTGCAAGGCACAACAACCATACCCCATATTTTACAAGTCTTCAGGTGACCTAGAAGTAAAGAAGAGTTGAATTTTCATGCAAAATAGTGATGCATGATGCTAGTAGGAGTTATAAGTTGTTATCATTTGGTAGATGATTATCGCTATTTCCCCACAACCAGGAACACTGTTACTTTCGATGCTTGTGGCGATGAGAGATGTGGCCAATCGAGAGGAAGAGCTTTGTTATCACTATTTCATAGTTCACTAGATTGTTAGACTTATTATTTGTTGTTGTGCTACTTTGGTTAAAACTATTTAGTTATGGGAGCTTGTTCTCCAAGTCCATTTTTTTATTATATGTTTTAAGTGCAAAATTGTATGGGTTGGGGCCCTTCCCTAATTAAATTATTAAAAAAAACACAAGCTAGCAAGAATTAGCTTCCATAGGACTATAATGTCTTAGGACAAAAACTAATGTAAGTATAATTATTAACTTTCCCAAAGAACTTATTATTTGAATAACAACACTATCAATCGTAACATTCACTCAAAATTTAAATGAATTAGATTAAAATTATAGTTTATGCATCAATCATATCATTTTATTTTAAAATAATAAGTCTCAATATGTTTATTATATTGAATAGAAAATAGTAGGTGTAAATTTGAGATATCTTTCTTATTACAATAATAGTCATTGGTAATTATTATATTGAATAGAAAATAATAGGTGTAAATACTCATATTCAAATTGTTATATGACATTGGTAATTATTAGTCGGATTGGCTAAGAGTATTACTAGAATCAAGTAAAAACCAAATTCATAATAAAAATGTGTGTACATATAGGTCAAGTGGTTCATTTAGATAAAACAATATTCCTAACAATCATTAAATGGTACAAAGTAGGCTCCACCAAGTGGCAAACAGGTGACAAAATGTGTCTTGGTGAGTTTGACCAACTCTCCATGTTTCCATATAACCTACCTAAGGTGGCTTAAATCTATGTGTAGAAATAAATAAGAGAATTTACTTTCAAATATTAAGTAAAATACATTTTAGAGTCACTTCCCTCCTTAATAGTAGCTTAAATGGGTAGTTATGGATCTTGATTAGCGGGCTTCATGAGGTATCCATATACAAAGTAATATGTTGTAAACTAGAACATTAATATTTTGATCTATTACTATAGAAAGGTGTCAAAATAAATAATTGTTGAGTCTAATATGTATAGTAATAAATAGATACCAAATATATCATGATAGTAGTTAGTGTAAACAAGAGAAAAGCAATAATATTTGAAGATGAAAATGATGATGCAAATTCATTGAAGCCAATGTTAAATAGAAAAAAAAATCATCTATGTTGTCTCCTAGATCAATAAGGTAGAACTATGAAAAGGAATGAAATTTCAAGTAGATATGCATTCACATGAGCTAGATATGGAAAGATGATATCTTGGTGAAGTTATAAATAACAAGAAACCATGAAGATATCAACATGTGATGATGGTAAAATGATGATTACTTTATACCAATAAGACATTCTATATCAGTATCAAGATGTAGGAATTTCATTTTTTGATCATAGCAAGATCATGTTGGAATGAAGAAAGATTTGACTCTTCATTAATCTCCCAAATTTTGATCCATAATTCATGCAGAGATTCAATATCAATGATGACATACAAAGTGACATATGTTATATGTAATGTAACTATACAAATAATATGATCATGATTATTAATCCACTTACTCTTCTTAGATTTTTTAAATATTTGAAGAAAAATTCCACACAGATAAGGCATGAGATTATCTTACCTAATATGTTTCAACATGCCATCATAGTAGGTCTTATGATTACCCTGTTTAGGTTCATAACCTAAGAGTGATTATAATATCTCATCATTAAGAATAGGTTAATTCTTTTAGAAAATAAAAATTGAAATATTAGGAAACCCCCTATGATGCAATACTAGGTGACCCCCTAGTTTTTACACTTTATGAGTTTTATAACATGGACATTTTTAATGGAAGGAAAAATTTAATTTAATAAGAGCACAATTTTGTTTCCAATAATTTAGGAAAAAAATATTTATTGCTAAAACAATAATATTTGATTCGAGCATCTAATAAAAAATTATAATATTTTGTATTTTTCTACTTATATACTTTTACACTTAACACATTAAATTTTCCTTTTTGAAGATGAGATAATTAAATATGTTAGCAATAATTAAGAAACTACTATATGAAATAAAGACCTATGTATTTGGCATGCAAGAAAAGCTTTTAATGATGGAGACTAAGTCTTAGATGATGACTTTAGGAGATAATTTGGATGTGGCAATTATGTTGGGAAACAATAATACTCTTGTTCCTCTTTTGGCTCATAGATTCAACATTAGTAGTAGATTTGGGGAATTTCAAGCATAAATGATTTTTACCTATTCATTGCTCCAAATGTAGGTTCAACATTAGAGTTTTGGTTGAGACTGTCTTTAAATTTTGATAATTTGTTGTAGAGGTCATGAGAGGACTCAATATTTATGATCCTTAATGTCACTCCTTGTCAAAGAAACATTAGAAGTAGATCCTTAGGAAATGTTCCAACTATAAAAGAACTATATCCAAGAAACTTGAGCATTCCTTGGCCCTTCCTTGGTTTGTGGCTCCAAAAATCATCCCATTTCCTCCTCTTTTCACATTAGACTTAGTAAAATATCAAAAATGTTTTCTACTTAGTAAAAAACATTGATATATCTATTGCCTATGGAGGCAAAGAAAAACAAACCCCTATTTCTAATAATAACCAGTTCAATTGGATGCTTTATTGATAGTGGAGTCTCTACTTTGAACTTTCCTAATCAACTTTTAGTGTCCATATGCAACTAGTAAGATCTACCAAGTAGCGAAGAAGTGCCTACATGTGCTTTGGTTTATTTTGACAATTTCTCCAAGTTGCTACATAACCCACCTAAGCTGGCTTAAAGCCATGTGTAAAAATACACGAGCTAATTACTTATGAACTAATAAGTAAAATATATTCTACACTAACAATAAATATAAAAAAAATTCATAGCAACAATAACAATAGACTATATCAAAATAATTGAACTATAATTTTCGTTGAACAAAATTTAAACACAAACTCTGTATAAGATCATTCTCCAAAAAAAACCACAAGTTTTTCATCTTAAAATTCTAATGCCTAAACACAAGTGCTCAAATGAATTCTAACTGGAATGTGACTAAGCTTAGACGATAGTCATAGATGAAATTTTTTCCAATTGACATCGGAGAGACACTTAAATTTGTTTATCTTAAAATAATAACTTTGATTTGTTTTGATAGAAGAGAGAAAGGAGCTCTATTATATAGACTCTTAAATTGCAGGTGAGACATCAATTCTAACCAATAGAACAACGGTATTATTTATTGTATTTGAAATAAAGAAAAACAACTAAGACCATAGACCCAATACACTATTACACTCAAATATTTGGAAAAGTCTCCAGATTTCATTCAGCAAATCAATCTACCACATATTATTAACTATACTCGAAAATTTCACTACAATTAAAAAAGTCTAAGTTCCACAGCGAAATCAGTTTGAAGCTTTTCCTGGTTGTATATGTATAATTGATGAGTCGCAATCATTAGTTTTAAAATCAACAATTCTTATATATGCATTGTTGTCATCCGATGGAATCGTTTTATTTGGATTTGGTTTAGTTGAATGACGTGTGATATTTGATAATATTATTATAAATATATTATTTATATTTATTTTTATGGATAAGTGTTTCATAGTATTTTATATATATATTTTGAACAAGATAGTCATAAAAATGTACATTTAATCTTTGAGAGTTTGAGAAAATAATTTTATGAATTATTTTATATATATATATATATATATATATATATATATATATATATATCAATTTGGAGCTATTTTCAGCAATAGACAATGAAGTGCATGATTGTTTCTTGCTAAGACATGAAACTAACTTATTCCCAAGAAAGAATACATCGCCAGTAGTTCTCTTCCTATCATCCACATCTCCCGCCCAATCATAATTTGTATAGGCACATAATGTGAAGTCATCATTCTTTAGATACCATAACCCAAAGTTTGTTGTACCTACCAAATATCTGAATATCCTCTTAACAACAATATCATGAGTTTCTCTATGATCTGAAATAAATATAGAAGCAATACAAACAACATTCATTATATCAGGTCTAGTCTAAGTTAGGTACAACAATCCACCAATCACTGATTTGTATCTGCTTGGATTCACTTTAGGAGATTCATCATCCTTTGACAATTTGCAACCGGTTATCATAGGAGTACCGATAGGTTTAGAATTCTCAAATCCAAATTTCTTAAGTAACTCCTTCACATACTTAGTTTGACAAATGAAAATACCTTTATCAGTCTGAGTAATCTGCAAACCTAAGAAAAATTTCATCTCACCAATCATGGACATTTCAAATTCATTCTTCATATCATCAGCAAATTTCATGCATAGGCTTTCTTCTCCTCCAAAAATGATATCATCCACAAAGACTTCAATGATTAGTATGTCATCATGCTCAATTTTTCAATATAAGTTACTATTAGCATTACCTTTGCTAAAACCAAGCTTAGAAAGATATATGTCTAATCTAGCATACCAATGTCTACGGGCCACTTTTAGTCCATATAAAGCTTTCTTTAGTTTGCAAACCATGTCTTTGTCTTTTGATAAAGAAAATCCACCAGGTTGCTCAATGTAGAGTTCCTCCTCAAGATCTCCATTCAGAAATGCACATTTGGCATCCATTTGATATACTTTGTAGTTCTTGTGTGTAGCATAGGCAAGAAATAGTCTTACCACTTCAATTCGTGCAACCGGGACATAAGTCTCTCCATAATCAATTCCTTCTTCCTGTGAATATCCTTTGCAAACCAATCTAGCCTTGTTTCTCACAACCTGACCTTCCTCATTAAATTTATTCCTAAAAACCCATTTAGTTCCAATAATATTCTCATCTTTAGGTCTAGGAGCTAGTTCCCATGTCTTATTCTTTTCTATCTAATCTAATTCTTCTTCCATTTCTTTTATCCATTTTTCATCCTTACTTGCTTCAATAAATGATTTCGGTTCAATTTGAGAAATTAAACATACTTCTTCAGTAGCTAGTCTTCTTCTAGTCATCACATGTTTCCTTTTATCTCCAATGATCTGATCTTCAGAATGATTTAGTTTCACATACCTAGGAGTCTTTGAATTTTCTTGATTTTTTGACTTTTTCTGCTGTTCATCTGTCACAGATGAATTTTCTTATGTTATTGGTGTCACTGGTTCACTATTCTGAATTGATTCTTGCATTGCCAGTTCAGGTTTGATAAATTCATCTTTTGGTCCATAGTCATATGATCTGATTTGATTATTGCCATGTTCATCCACCTTGACATTTATGCTTTCAATTATCCTATTCAATCTTGTGTTATAACATTTATATGCTTTTCTCTTAGTAGAATAACCCAAAAATATTCCTTCATCACTTCTAGGGTCAAACTTTCCTATTGCATCATGTCATCTAATGTAATATTTACTTCCAAAAATTATGAAATATCTGACAGTAGGGGTTTCACAAAACCATTATTCATAAGGAGTCTTATCGGTATCACCTTTAATGTGTACTTTGTTGAAAGTGTATACAGTCGTATTGACAACTTCTCTCCAATAGATATCAGGTAATCTAGCTTCAGCCATCATTGTCCTTGCTGCATCTAATATGATTCTGTTCTTTCTTTCCACTAATCCATTATGTTGTGGAGTCCTAGGTGTAGAAAGTTGTCTTCTGATTCCATTCCTTTCACAAAAGTTGTTGAACTCACTAAATATAAAATCACCACCTTGATTTGATATTAAAAATTCTATCTTAAGTCCTATCTCAGTCTCAACCATAGCTTTAAAGATTTTAAATTTCTCAAGAGCTTCAAATTTTTCTTTCAAAAATGCTACCCACATCATTCTAGAATAATCATAAATAAGTAACATAAAGTATCTATCACCTTGAAATCTTTTAGTCCTTCCCAGTCCACACAAATCATTATGAATAAGATCAATAATTTCATTATATTTAGCATGTATACTTCTGAAAGAAGTTCTAACTTGCTTACCCATTTGACATTCTCTATATACTGGATTATGAGGTTTAACAATCTTGGGAAAATCTTTGACAACCTGAGTTGAATTGATCTTCACTATGCAATCAAAATTTACATGACACATCCTCTTATGCCATAACCAACTTTCATCAATCTAAGCAATCAAGAAAGCCTTCTCACCAGAGTTCTAATGAAAGATGTTTCCTTTGGTTTGAGTCCCGAAAGCAATTTCTAATCCAGATCTATTGATGATCCTACATTTTCTATCCTTGAATTGCAAATGAAATCCTCTATCCACCATCTAACCTACACTTAAAAGATTATGCTCAGTATTAGTCCTACCATCTAATGATATTGTTGCTTTGCCTTTGATCCAGCATGCCTTGTTGACTCCAAATATGACTAGTCCGCCATCAAATTCTTGCAGTGTTAGAAATTTTATCATGTGATGTGAACATCCACTGTCTATAACCCATTCATCCTTTTCTTCAATTTTAGTAGCTAAATCTTTCTCCTCAGTATGAGTTGCTTCAATGACAGATTCTAGAGAATCATCCTTGATAGCAATAAAGACCTAGTCTTTATCGGATCTTCCATTATCGGATCTACTCACAATTTCATCATCATCATCATCATCATCATCATCATCATCATCATCATCATCATCATCATCATCATCATCATCATCATCATCATCATCATCATCATCACCAATAATACCAAAATCATCATCACCAGCATAATAGCATGATTTATCCTTATTCCTTCTAAATCTAGGTCTGCTCTAATATTCTAGATTATTCTTATAATTCCTTAGAAATCTTTCATGATTCATAGTAGCTCTTTCAGGAACATCTAGAAGCAAAATGACCAATCTTATTGCATGAAAACCATTTAAAAGGGACTTTTCCTTCATACTTACTTCCAGTTGGTCCTTTAGGAATTCTTCTAGCAATTAGGGCTTTGAGCTCTTCAAGTTCTCTTTCTTCTCTCTCAATATCCTCCAAATATTTAGCATACAACTCCTTCCAATCTATCTTCTTCTTACTAGAGGTAGATGCTTTAAATGCAATCTCAGTTTTAGTATCACTCTGATCTCTAATTTCTTCATGTTCAAAAGTAGTTAATTTCCCAAGCAATGTATCTCGGGTAACAGGGGTACTTGACATCTTCCGGAGTTCATTGATTGCAGTAGCCTTCATCTTGTAAGTAGGAGGTAGAACTCTCAGAATCTTTGACACAATCTCATCCTCACTAACTGATCCGCCATAATATTTGATACCCATGGCAATCTCATTCACTCTATCCATGAAATAACTAATCTTCTCATCTTCTTCCATCTTCAAAGTTTCATATCTTACCCAGAAACCTTTAAGTTTTGCAAACTTTACTACTTGGTCACCTTCATAAAGAGTCTCAAGATTCAACCAGATCTGGTTAGCATTCTCCAACTCTATGACATTCAATAATTTTTCATGAAATAGGGCACTTAGCAATGATTCTTTTTCTCTAACATCATTTTTATCTTTCTTATGGTCATTAGCAAGTGCCGGTGTTCCAAAATTAGGATCATAAGGTATATACCCTTTCTCCACTATTTCCCAAACTTCTACTCCAAGACATCTGAGATGAATCTTCATTTTCTCCTTCCATATTTTTTAATTTGTACCATCAAATTTGGGACTCTCCATCTGATAGGGATTAAAGGTAGAACTTGATGCTAATCCCATCGGATCTCCTCAAGCGGGTAAGCTTTTGTAAACAGGACCTTGCTCTGATGCCAATTGTTAGACAGATCTGATTCTGGGAGTAAATTGAGAGGGGGGGCGTAAATTAGTTTACTATTAGAAATCAAAAGTATTGCATATCAAAACCTTTGAACCAGAGCACAAAGTAACCAACACAATAAATGATAAAAAATGAAAGAACGGTACACACAACACTAATATTTTTTACATGGAAAACCCAATAAAGGGAAAAGCCCTGGTGGGAAACCCTACCCACAATCAAATATTACTTCTATAGTAGTATGTGAAATAATAATAATGGGGATTGCACCTACAATCGGGCCAACCACCTAGAGCTCACTGCTCATCACAAAGGGAAGTCTCACTGACTTACAAAACATCAGACTACATTCTAAAAAGAATGAAATGTGAAAGTAACATCTACTAATGCTTGATACAATTTCGGTTAAGAACAAATGTCTGTCCTGTAATACATAACCTTCCTCAAACCTTTGTTGAATTATTTAACCTTGTTCGCACATAAAATAGTCTCTGATAATGCAAACATAACCATCCCATAACCATCCATACCAATTACATGAATATATCACCTATAAATACAGATCATCAACCTTATTGACAAGGTCGACTAAACTCTAAACCCATAAACCCATGATTACAAAAATCACATCACATGATACCACAAGACCAATATTATGATTTAAATTACATATAATTAACCTAATTCAAGTTACCAAATAATTCCATCCACCCAAAATTCTTCTAGGATCAAAATCCAACACGCTTCACCAACTAGTAGAAACCCTCAGTGAAATAATAGAGAGTTTAACCAGATCCAAGTAGGACTGCCATAATAGCATGCCAGACAAAGTAATGCCACCAAATAATTAGGACACAATTAAGAAACACCTTTAGCATGAAAGAAACCATTCCCATGAGCCAGATAAAAATCATCTGACCAAATCAATAAATAATACTTACCAGTAAAGCTAACTGGTACCAAGAAATATCAATGAGGAACAAAAGCGATAGCAACCAGAGCACCAAATCATGAACCAATAGAATATGGCAAGCATATAACCATCCAAAATAAGCATACAAAACTGATTCTAGAGAACTGATCATACCCGATCAGAATCACAGGCAAAACCAAGATGATAACCAAGACTAACCAGGATATGTCCAACTAAGATATAGCATTGACATCAATAACAACACTTAACCAAATCCAGGATATTGCTAATATGATCCTCCTCTATAGGGCCACTAGAAGGAGTAGAGAAAATGACACTCTTAGAGCCTACCCTATAAAATCCGACCAAATGATTAAAGAAGAAGGGACCAAAAGAAGAGACCCACGAAAGAAGCAACATCCACCAGAGAAGACCAACTTTCAGCACACTTATAGGCACAAGGGAGGCAAATCCCACTATAGTTAATATCTCGTAGGGTAGCCATCCCACAATAATCCTCCAAAGAAAACCAATAGCTACTAGTGAAGAACCAACTCTAATAAGAATGTTGACTTCCTCATAAATCTACAAAGACAAAGCCCAAAAATACCCATCACGAACAAAAAAGCCCAAGGCCAAGGCCCTAGCATCTGAAGCCAAAAATAAGAAAACTCCCATAGGGTAGAGATTCCAATCAACCCCTGCTAGAGAGGTAACCAATAGCCAAATGAACCAATGAGCCTTCACCCCATCCATCACCATTAAAAGACCCCATATGGAAAGGGAACCTAAAACCCCAAACCACCATAAACAGTGGTAACCACAAGCAACAAATGAAATCTCCAATGACATCATAACAATAGAAAGTAAGGTGCGTAAGCATTGTCGAAGTTATGAAAGGACACAATGATAACTTCAAGAGGATCAATAGACACCCATGAAGACAACCATCATGTAAAGGACAAAAATACTTGATGTTGGAGAGTTAAAAATTCATGGGCCAATAAACAATACCTAAATGAAGCTCCAAACGCTAGGAAGCCCAAAAAAATAGTCCAAGAAGGGGAAGGGAATTGTGAAGACAACACCCCCTCATCCATATCCGCATCACCATCATCCTCTGCATCCTCCCCTACATCTCCCTTTCCCCTCAAAACCCTAGCTGTCTCTCTCTGACTCTTCTCCCACTCATCTCTGTTTCAAGACAAATTCCTTAAATATGCCTCATTTTCAAGACATTTCACGTAAGTTATTTTAATTTTGTAGACATGTTAAATAATCCAATTAAAAAAATATTATTTTAAGCACCTCAGAAGTAGTTTGGGTAGAACAGATATAGTATAATCATCTATGGATCCATCTATTTAACTTAAGTAGTCATCTACAAGTAATAATACTTACAATGTTAATCCTAAAATGATAATAATAATGTATATAATAATTATTATTATTTTGGCCAAGAATGATAACTTCATATAAATAATAATAAATTTAGTGTAAGGAACAATAAAATTCTAGTATAATGATCTAATAAATTGAATTTGTCTTTGTAATCCTATATAGAAGAAAATACCATTCTAGCATATCTCTCTTGGCTATTTTAGTTATTGGATCAATAGTTGATAGAATCTCTCCTAATGAGTGAAAACACTTGATACCTAGGTTCATATGCATGTATACAATGCTAAAAGTATAAGATTAATTCTTTATATTATATCCTCCCATATTAAGATTTTTTTGGGAGATCATATTACTACATTGGATGGTAAAATAGTCAACCACCATAATAATAAGCCCTTCAAATCCACTATCTTGGGGCCTCACTTAGCTAATAATCCCTCATTAGTGATGTTATAAGTGAAACCAATGCCAATGCATAAAGTTATCCTTTGAACTTACAAGAAACAATAGATGTAAAAGGGTTTGTTCCTCAAATATACTAGATAACATCAAACGAGTATCCCTTAAGATTGCCTCTTCCTATTTTAGATGATCTTCTTCATTTGCACTTTTAGTTCCTTAGATCCTAACTCATCATTAAAATGTACAAAAATGGAATGAAATATATTTTCTCCATAAATTTATGTCTAGAAAACCATGGCTTCTCGTAATTGTATTCCTTTTTAATTTATCCCTCACCTCAGTTTCTAGTTCTAATGTAAATCATGGTATACTATACATATTTTGTGAAATGGATTCTTTGGAATGAAAATTCATCTAAAAATTATTTTTCACTACGAAGGTTAAATTTTCAAATCCCACTCAATGGCCTCTTCTACGATATGTGGTTTAAAAGTTCTTACTAGCCCCTTGAGGGATTCAATTAATCCGTCAATAAAGATCATGGTCAATCTTCTTTCTATGATGATTAGTACAATCAAATTGATAATTTATAAAATTATGTTACATAGTTCTCCATTGAACAAATCATTTGATATGAATTGAATCTTTAAAAAAACTTTAAGATTCTTATAATCAAAACTCATCAATAAAAGAAGTAATGGATTCACGTGCTTGAATCATTATACCATTGTACCACCACTCGAGTCTGCTACCTCTATATGCAATGTATAAAGGTTGTGTTAGATAAATCATAGAAAGAGAGTTTCAAAGTTAAACATTATTTCTATCACTCTAAATGAAATTTAAACATTGTATCCTCAAAATACTTTGAATATATCCCTTTTACACAAGTTCAAAAAGATTTTTTGACCGATCTTCTCAAAGAAAAATATATTCTCTTTAAGAATGACCTCGATAAAATAATTTGGAATGCAAAAATTTAGGTATCTATTATATTAAGAAAGGATATAAGTTTCTTTTGCATCATGGAGAACACACCCAATCCCAAAGATCCTATTCATTCTATTGGAATGATATGGTTCTACCAAAAGTAGGTTGTTTCACTTGGTTATCTCTAAGAAAGAAAATTTCAACTAGTTCAATATTAGTCAAATTGGGTATCTCAACTCATTTGAGATGTGTTATTTGTGGAGAAGCATAAGAAGATGTTGATTAGTTTCTCATGTAGTGTAAATTTCGCAAACTTGTTGGAGTAGTGTCAAAAACAAGTTGCAATACTTTGGTCCTCTACCAAAAATTTATGGGATTTGTTTTCTAGTTGTCTAACTCTTCATAATAAAGCTCTATTGGGTAGCAATTGGAGAATGGTGCCACCCTTGATAATTTGGAACATTTGGTGGGAACATAGTAGAAGAATATTTAGACAAGAAATTTCAACAAAAAATCCAATTTGTGCTCACATTGAAAAATCTATCATACAAGTGGTCAAAGCTTATGTTGTAAAATTAAAAAAATAGCATTTATATTTATATATTGATATTATTATATAGTAATTAAATGGAAACGAATTTTATTACCATTTCAAGGGATCCTATTTCATTGAATTAAAACAATGGTGGATAGATTATTTTTTCCATTTATTTCTCCTCTTTAAGACATAATCAATATAAACTTCGATGGAGCTTCCATGGGGAACCAAGTTTACCTATTGAAGGTTGTGTTTTGTGGGGTTCACTCAAGAAAGATAGCTAGTGTAATGGAAATAAAATTATCTAATGGTACAAATGAATTAACTAAGGCCCATGCACTTATACATTGTTTACTGCTTACAAAAAGAATTGCACATCAATTTCCTTCAAATTGAAGGTGATTCCCATGTAAAAAAAAATTCGTACAAAAAAAAAATTCAAAAAATTAGAAATCACTTTATATTTTATAACATCTATGGGAATGCTAGATAATATAGAAAGGTACAAGCTAACACATTACTATAGGGAGGCTAATAAATTGGTAGGCTAGTTAGAAAATATGGGTTGCAAGAGAAATGATGGCTAGCAAGTGTTCTCTAGTAATTCTATATTGTACAATATCCAACAATTGTAACAATCATTTCAAATGAATAGAGAAAAATGTTTTTGAACAGCTACAAATAATCATATCAATTGAGTTGAGAAAGAAAAGGATTATTTTGTGTAACATGTGATTTATTTTGTAGGTACATAAAATTTATAAAGATATTTTATGATTTAACACATCATTAACTTTCCCTTAAATAAGACTGGCAATTGATCATTACTTGGTGTTGAATATCTTTGCATGGACATCTAAGTATTTGACTGAGCATCTCAAGGGTAATATTATTAATTTTAAATCAATCTATAAAATGTATTCTTAGACTAGACACTTCTACGATTTCAAATAAGTAACTTTTCAATAAGCAAATTCATTTACCCCATCTCATTTAGTTACTCTTCCTTGTTCTTTCTATTGAATTTTTTGCTCCACTATGGGTTATTATCTAATGAATTATTGAGTAGTGCTTCCATTCCATGTCTGGGAATACCTAATTTGTGGATTATTTCATCATTAACAACTTTGCAAGATGTTTTCCCTCATCTATCTCAAAGTAGAAGAGGTCATTCACAAAGTCATTGTTCATGCTATTCTTGATTTAGAAGCACCAACATTGTTTTATCCATCCTACGTACTTTCAAACTTCTTGTAAAATTGTCTAGATCTAACTCAATCCTATACTTAGTTGATTCATATTTCTATTGAGTTTTTTCAACATGAATATGTCGCTGACCAAGATTTATATAATGGAGTAAAAAAATATGACTTATTTAATGGAAAATGATATGTTAGGGGAATTTTCTTAGGGTATTATCTCAAGAATAAATGAGAATATACTCCAGTCTATGATGCCATTAAACAATTAGCTTTAGAATAAATGTATCCTCTATCATTTCCTAGAAAATAATAATCAAGATTTGGGTGGCTTTTATTAAAAAAGCAGTGAGGACAAAGGCACTGACCCTTTACATAGAAGAATATTAAGGAGACCACACTGCAAAAAACAACACTATAATAGCATTAGCAGTAATAGAACTATTAGCAAAATGAGACCAAGTCTTAGAAAATAAAAAAATAGCAAGCAGAAAACACAAAAACAAACTACAGGGATGCCTTTCGCACCCCAGTGTCATCAATGACAATTTTCCATTCATTAAACAAGAACCTATATAGGTCCTTAGTCTCCTTCTTATCGTAGATCTATGTCTACAGTACGTTCCCTTAGCAGAGAGAGGGTGAGCGCCGAGCTATGTAAAATCTGTAGATGAAATATGTTAAGGCCCACAATTTGGGCATCCTAGGCCTCCACCTTGCTCTCGAGCCGATTGACATCATCCATGATAGCCTGCAATTCAAGCACAAGGCCCAGGTTCTCAATCCTCTAAGTGATGTCCAACACGTTTGTGCGCAGTGTTTCTATGTGCTCCAGAGTAGGGATACCCTAGGGGTTCATAGTAGCCATCTCATCCATAGTCTTATCCATCACCTTGGTCACATCTTTAGGAGGGGAGTAGTCAATATCATTGCCTAGGACCATCCAAGGAATAGATTGCATCACCTATTCCTCCATCTTTAAATTCGAGACCAAGTCACCAGAGTCCAAGGCTTTGGTATCATAATTTTCGTCACCCATGACACCCACAGTGCCCATATTCATAGGGGCCCTATCCTTAACATCAATAGTCCTGGGATTGCATCTTAGAATTGCCCGTGCCAGGAGTACCAACAATGCTCAAATCCATGGGGTCCCTAGTCATATCCACTTCAGCAACATCCTCACTAGAGGTCCCCATAGTGGTTTTAGGGTCCTCTCCCTCCTTGTCCTCAATGGGGTCCTCCTCCGAGTCAATATTTTCAATCATATGGGTCTTCTTTTTGTGCAATCTTTTGGAAGCCAATCTGAAGGATTTCCTTTTAACCTCAGAATCAGGGAAAGGGTTATCATTCTCAGCATCCTCAAAGGATGAATTGTCATCAAAGACAATACGTTTGTGTTTAATAGGGGTTTCGTCTTTACCCTTGGACAGGGAGTGGGAAATGCTGGGAGAGGCAGATAAAGTCAAGATGGGAGAGATCACAGATAAAGAAACAATGAAGGCATAAGATGGAATAGACTTGGAGAAGTTGACCGTAGCAAAGATTTCATGTGGATATTGGAAAAATTTGGGGAAGGCCATAGACAGGGTGACAAGCTGTTGAGGAGTAGGCATGGGGGGCTGAGAGAGAGAGAGAGGTTCTAGGGGGGCAAAGGGACTCATGAAATTTGTACAGCCCATAAATGAGGCCTTGGTGAAGGCGGTTAGGTGGTTTATCCCTGTGCTTGGGGTCCATGGTGTCTTTAAAAGAGCTTTCAATGGAATACGGTAAATAAAAGGGAAGAAATAGCAAATCATTATTGCAAAAATGATTCAAAAGGGGCAAATGATAGTAGCAAAATACCTTGTGCTTGCCCTCAAGAGTGAAGTAATTCATGATCATAAGGTAGATCATATTCCATAGGTGTTTGAGCCCTTCCTGAGAAAACCCTCCTTGGAGTTTGACAGGTTCCTCATGATTGCAGAAGAAGCATTTTAGACCTTACGTGTTGGCAACATGGCTAGTGCGCTTCCAGCGTCATCCATCAAGGGCCACCTTCGTGGACTGGGAAATTGTTTCCTTAGAGACATTGAAAGAAATGTGGCCCACCAAAACATGCCTCTAAGGCTTGGAGGAGGCAAAAGCAGCTGAGAGTTGCTCATCGTGGCCCAACAGAGATTCCAAAAAGTCGACAACCCCTCCTTCAACGCAGAAATTCTAGACCAAGGGGTCATTCTTGAAATCATCTAGTTTTTTCTAGTTCTTAACAAAATTTTTCACCCCCAATATGCTCCACCATTAGAACTTCTTTAGACACGAAAAATTTTTTGCAGAGAAAATTGCAAAAACCCTTTGAGAAGAAAGCTGAGAAAAGACAATGGGAAGTGTGCGATCCTGACGTCATTAAGTGAGACCTGAAGATTTGGGTGTTATTAAGGTAGCTTTGATTAAATAAAAATGACTAACAATAAGATCCCTCATAAACCACATATATTTCATCATCCATTTTTTCCATCAAATCATTCTCCATGACCTGATGTAGGGTAGAGGGACCAATAATAATACGAGCTAACATTGTCAACTTGTAGCTAGTACATGGAATATCGTAAGACCTCTATTTCTTTTGGAAATTTAAAATGGATACTTAACTATCTACAACTATGGTTTGAAGGGATGAATCATCATGCACCTTGTTAAAATAACATGTCTCATATGAATTATCCAAAAAAATGACTTAAAAGATTGAACTAAAACTTAATGTTAAAAACCTTCGTAGTTGAATAAAAAAACATAATTTGTTATTAGTAGAATATTGTATTTCTATGTAAAATATAACATATTTAAAACTTAAATAGATCAAATACCTATTAGAAGTCATAAATGTTTGTTATCTCTATCTTTAATATCTAACTCAAAAGGAACAATAGTTGAACACAAAAAAATATTTGTTGTTTAAAAAACAACACTGAAGAGGATAAAAGACTAGTGAGGTGGATTAGATAACAAATATGCAAATCAAACATATAATGACATGAAATCCAAAGACATAATTTGAAATGCTCAAAACAAGAATGAAATGCATATACCTCACAAACCAATACCTTCTCCTTCGGATGGAGCTTGATGAAGTGAAGGAACCCTTGGATGATGCTTCACTTGATGTGCTCCTCTTGCTTGCTTGATGTGGATGACTCTCCAATGTTGTGCACAATATGAAAGGGATTTTAGGAGGATGATATGGACAAAATGGTTAAGTGTGGATGAGATATGATTTGGACATGATAAGGTTGCTAAGATGATTTCCTAGGCTCAAAAGGGCAACATAAGATTACTAGAATTGGAGATGATCAATGAAGGGATGGAGTCCTCAATTTATAGGAAGAGGATAGGAAGAATGGATGGTTGGGATGGATCCAAGATGAAGGGATAGGATTTCTTGTGAGCTCACACAAGGTCCAAGAGAGGGTGTGGAGACCAAGAGATATGTCTTAAAGGAATTTCTTGTCTCCACACTCCTCAAGGTGCATTGGGAAGACTTCGCAAGGTACTTTGAGAAGAGCAAGGTGCATTGGGAAGACATCCCAATGTGCCTTGAGAGGAGCAAGGGATGTGAAATTCCTTGAAGAATGGAGAGGAGGAATTAAAAATTCTCCAAAAAGGGATGATCATGGGGATTAGAGGAATAAGAAGGAATTAAAAATTCCTTGGGAGAGGAGATGCCTAGAGGATTGTGAGATTTTGAAAATCTCACATTCACCTAGCAAAAGAGCATTAAAAGCTGGTGGTTGGATGGAAGGGACAAGGGGTTGACATTGTGGATAATCAAGATGATTAGCCACTAGAAACTCATTAGGAGGGGATTAGAGGAAGAATTAAGTGGGAAAGGATTTGTAGGAGGATTTGACTATGAGATAGAATGAGTCGGGGAATTAAAAATTCAAAGAATAATGTTAAGTGGGTTTAGGGGGATTTTAGAAGACTTTATTAGGCTAATGATAAATTAGAAAGGTGATTTAGAGGAGTTGTGTAGGATAACTAATTAACTGGAATTAATTAGCTAAGAGCAAGATTTGTGAGGATTCAGCTTTTAGAAGAATAAAGAAAGCGATTGATTTATTAAATAAATCAGTCACATACTATAGTGACAGTATTAATTTTAATTAATTAATATTGAGGAGAATTTGAATTGACATAATTAATTAATTATGTGAGGGAATTAAAAATAATTAAAATAATTATTTATAAGTGTCTACATTTTGCCCCTCTTTTACGCAGCGGAAAATTTGGTGATGTGTAGAAGATAGAAGTAGGAAACGATGCCCCAATGTAAAGCATGGGAGGTGTATGCCCCCTCGAGAATTTTTTCAGAAAGAAAAGATGAAAAATTCTAGAAAATAGAGGGAGGAGAATAAGTGAGGAAGAAATATGAAGTAATCGGGAAGGATTTGGAAGGAAGAATAGGAGATAGGAGACCACAGAGGAACATGGGCCCTCACAGGGGGTGGGGGGTATAGCAGAGGGGGCTGGTGACACAGGAGGGATGAGCTAGCTCCCTGCATTACTTTTGTATTATATTATGACCCTTCAGGGTGATCATTGTATCATGACAGAAAAATTTACCTGTTTATATATATACACGATTTGATTGGTGGCAGATGATGTGTAGCATTTATTGTGATGGATTATTTTTGTTTTTCTTATGATGTCCTATTTTGTAATGTAGAGTGGATGCTTATATATGTATGTTTATGATGTGTTGTTGACATAGTTGTTGGATGCAGGATGAGTGATTTTTATGCTTTATGTATAAATACACGTGTGAATGATTTATGATGTAGTCTAAATGTAATACTATATGGATGAGTGTATATTTTATTTATGTGATGCAATCTTATATGGTAAATGTTTTGTGGAAAATATGACTGTCTAAGAAACGCACTCTATATGATGTGAATGAATTAATAAAAAGAGGGAATATGCCAATAATAACACAATGATCTTAGATAGAAGAATATGGAATAGATGGGAAGTGGGGGAAATTTTTGAGAACTCCATGGGTTTATTGAGTTTACAATTTGATGGAATGATGATGAGATTTTGTGCACAATAAATGTGGAGAGCCAACCTAGTTTGATATTGCCCTAGGTGACTTGCACCACTGATTATAGAAATCAGGATGCCATGAGAAACCCAAGGTGTGGACTGACTCTCTGATAAATGGGAATTCCTTACACACAACTATGCAAGTGTTAAGAAACACTGATACAAAGTTGTGGGTATGTGCAAGGAGACCCTCAAACACACCAATAACTCTTGCACACGAGAAGGTAAGTGTTGATGAACACTAATACCAGGTCACCAGTTTGTACAAGAGAGATCCAAAACATGCCATGATATGAAAATATTCCCCAGTCTACGCCTATTGTAACATACCTGGATATGGAAAAAAAAACTAGGCAGTCATAAATAGTTGCAGTCATAGGGCAAAAGATGCAAGTCTAAATGAAAAGATCCAACAAAATTTAACAAGTCAAATATAACCAACTGATACCTCTTGCCAAGAGTAGGACTAGGATGGAGGATTAGGTTGCTAGGCAAGGGAAGGAATCATCCCTAGGGCAACATGGTCTTGTAGATTTTAGGCAAATGATTCTATGGTTTTGGAGAGTGATAGTAGATTTGGGATTGTTCTCAAGACTTCTTGAAGCTCACATAGAGGCATAAAAGTTGAGTTTAATGGGATACTCCCTATTCATGACTCAGGCGAAGACTCATCATCATATACATGTTTTATTAGGAGGCAGAAAAGAAAGAATGTTGCGAATGGGTGGACTGGATGGTGGGTGATTGGTAGTGTTGACCTGATAGATAGTGGATCTAGTTATTTACCTTGGCGGCTGCATGGAGGTTTTCACCAAGGTACTTATCCATAGTGCCACAAAGTGGTTTTGACTGGTGGATGAATTGTTTTTCTTTCTTTTTCTTGTAGATTTTTCTTTTTTTTTTGTGTCACATGGTGCTTGTTTGCTAGGTTTTCACCAAAGTGATGCTTTTTTCAAGATCTTTTTCTTATTTTTTTGTATTTTTCTTGATTTTTTTATTTTTTTGGTTTTTTGACAATTTAAGACTTTCTGGGGATTAGGCATAAAATCTTTTGAGGTGCATGATATTCATTGGTTCATCCAAAGGATCGCCTTTAGGAGTAGCCAACTGATAAGCTCCTGATCCACACATTGCTGTGATTACATATGGTCCAAGCCAATTAGGCTCGAACTTGCCTTTCTTTTCTCTTTCTTGTAGATTTTTCTGATTCTCCATGAGGAAAAGATCACCAATCTAGAATTCTTGGGTTCTGACTTTTTTATGATAACTCATGCGCAGACGGTTTTGATATACCCGGAGATGATTCAAGGCCTTGAGGCGCCTTTCATCTAACAATTCTAGCTCTTGTAAGCAGGCAATTCTATATTCCTCATCTAGTAAGATATTTTGCAGCGATATCCTTAGAGAGGGGATCTCGATCTTAAGGGGAAGGATGGCTTCAGAACCAAATAGTATGGAATAAGGAGTGGCACCTGTGGGGGTGTGGTAGGCCCACAATGTAGGATGGAGTTGGAGGTGCCAATCACGACCCACTTCATTGACTGTCTTTTTGAGGATTTTAATTAGGGTTTTATTAGAAGCCTCAGCTTGGCCATTGCCTTGGGGGTAATATGGAGTGGAGAAGTGGTGTTGGATGTTGAATTTTTGGCAGAGTTCTTTGACATCCTAGTTTTTAAATTGTCTGCGATTATCTATGATGATAACTTTTGGGATGCCATATCAACATATTAGGTAGTTCAGGATGAATTTGGATATTTTCTTACCGGTGGTGAAAGTAAGAGGGATAGCCTCTACCCACTTGGTGAAGTATTTGGTGGCGGTGATAATGAATTTATGTCCATTTGAAGATGAAGGGTGGATTTTCCCAATGAGATCGAGCCCCCACTGTGAGAAGGGCCATGATGTTATAAATGGCTGCAATTCTTGTGATGGTGCATGAATTTTGTCACCATGTTGTTGGCAAGGCATGCATTTCTTCACATAATTATATGCATCTACATCCATTTTAGGCCAATAGTATCCTATTCTCAAAAGATTTTTAGCCAATATGAGCCCACTTGAGTGTGCCCCACAGATACCCTCGTGTACTTCACGTAATGCCCATTGTGCCTCTTGTTTATCTAAACACCTTAGGACGGAACCATCGAAATGCCTTTTGAATAGGGTGTCTCCGAGGATGGTGTAATGAGCACATCGGCGGATGAAGGTTTGTTGTTGGGCTTTTGTGAGATGTGCGGGAATGGTGTTGTCTTTGAGGAAAGCGAAGGTTTCTTGGGACCAAGGGGACTCAAGACCAACGAGAACACACACCATTTCAGACTCTGGCAGGTCATATGCTGGTATAAATAATTGCTCAACCAAGAACTCACACTTTTGACTGTGCGCTGGCATTTGAAGGAGGGAGCCAATGGTGGCCATTGCATCTGCAACCCTGTTGTTTGTTCGTGGGATTTGATTAAATGTGATTGCTATGAAATGTTGCTTAAGATCTTCAACCATGTTATGGTAAGGAAGGAGTTTATCATCTTTTGTCTAGTACTCATCATTGACTTGTTTTATAACGAGCTGAGAATCACCATAAACTTGTAACTCCTTTATTTCCTAGTGGATAGCCAGATGCAAACCTGTGATCAGTGCCTCATATTCTGCTATGTTATTGGTACATGCAAAGGCTATTTTGTATGATTTGGGGATGCCATCTCCTTGAAGTGTAACCAATAATATTCCTGCCCCCGATCCGTTTTGGGTGCAGGAGCCATCAAAGTACAATCGCCATGTGGAGGATGTCGTAACAGTCATAATGAACTCATCTGGTAATTTTGTGAGAAGGGGATGGTCACTTAGAAGTAGAGCTTCTGCCAATTGATCTACAATGACTTGTCCCCTGATTGCCTTTCTGTCCACATATTTGATGTCAAACTCACTTAGGAGCATGACCCATTTGGCGGTTCTGCCAGTGAGAGCCACTTTTGATAGGAGATATTTAAGTGGATCAATTTTAGCAATTAGTTTTGTCTTGTTGTTTAGCATATAGTGTCCAAGTTTCTGTGTGCTAAACACCAATGCCAAACATGCTCTTTCAATGGGGGTATACTTGAGTTCATATCCTACCAGTGTTCAACTGATGTA
Organism: Cryptomeria japonica; assembly: GCF_030272615.1. Classification (NCBI taxonomy): domain Eukaryota; kingdom Viridiplantae; phylum Streptophyta; class Pinopsida; order Cupressales; family Cupressaceae; genus Cryptomeria; species Cryptomeria japonica. The sequence goes on from NC_081414.1 coordinate 851,666,346, forward strand.
GTAAATTGCATGTTCCTTCCCTTGATCATCTGTTTGTGCCAGTAATGCCCCCAATGCCACTACAATAGCACATATGTACAAAATGAGGGGTTTTCCAAGAGTAGGTGGCATCAAAATTGGAGGTGATGCTAGATATTCTTTTAGTTTCTCAAAGGCCTTTTGACATAAGCAATCCCATTTGAATCTTATGTCTTTACGCAACATGTGTGCAAATGGATGACACTTGTCTGCTAGCTATGAAATGAAATGTCTAATAGATTGGAGTTTTCCCTGGAGACTGCATAGTTGTCTGAGAGTCTTTGGTGGACGCATTTCCATAATAGCTTTTACTTTGTGGGATTGAACTTGATCCCTCTGCGGGAAACAATGAATCCTAGTAGTTTTCCCGATGTGATGCCAAACACACAACTTTTGGGATTTAGGTGCAGTTTGTATTTTTCCAATCTTTCAAAGATCTGTTTTAAAATGGGAATGTGTTCTTGTCTTCTCTTGGATTTTCCTAGTAGATCATCCAGATAGTCCTCCATAATTTTGTGCAAGAGGTCATGAAAAATGGTTGTCATGGCACATTGATATGTAGATCTAGAATTTTTTAGTCCAAAAGGCATGACTCGGTAACAGAAAGTACCCCATGGTGTCGTGAATGCAATTTTATGTTGATCCTCATCTGCTTCTTGATTTGGTTGTATCTGGAAAACCCATCCATAAGTGATAGCATTTCATGTCCTGCTGTAAGGTCCACAATCATGTCTATGTTAAGGATCGGGAAATCATCTTTAGGACAATCTCTATTTAGATCTCAAAAATCTGTGTAGATACAGATGCCCTTGGTAGGTTTGCCTACAGGTATAATGTTGGAGACCCATTCAACGTAGTCTATGGGTTTGACGAATTCTGCATCTAACATCTTTTGGAGTTCCGCCTTGACCAGGAGAGCAATATGCAAGTGCATTTTGTGTAGTTTTTGTTTTATAGATGGACAGCAAGATTGTGAACTACCAAGGCAGGATCCAATCCTAACATATTGGCATAGGACCATGCAAAATTTATTTTTACCTCTATAAGGAAGTCGATGAAATCTTGTTTCTCCTTTTCTGTGAGGGACTTTGCAATGAGAACATTTTGTGGGATGGCTTCGATGCCCATGTTGATACTATCTATTTCCTCTATCAACAAATTTGATCTGTCTTGTGGAAGGTAACTAGTGGTAGGGAGGTCAAGTCCCTCATTGTCAAGTGCCTTTTCCAGGTTTTCACTTTTGGATATGCCCTTTGTTTTTATTTTTTGCTCATCCAAAGGCACCTTAGGGAGGTTTTCACCTAAAGAATCATGTTCTTTGTTTTGATTTTCCTTTTTGTGACTAAGGGCATTGACCTGACTACCAAAGTATCCCTTTTTATGAAGTTGAATACCCTCTACTCTATTACAATCTTCTAGATTTTGCATTGTTAGGAGGGTAATGAGAGCATTGTTATCAGCGCAGATGTCTAACATGGGTTTGTCTCATTGGTACTAGTCTATGAGTTCAAGATGGATAAGATGTAACTCATGTGAAGTAGAAGGGGTTATAGGGGTAATGGTATTGATGTGAGTGTCAAAGAAGATATCATTTTCATATTCATAAGGCATTTCGTGGAACTCCTCTTCATCAACACTTTTGACATCCGAAGAAGGACTTGAAGGGGCACCAATGATAGTAATCTTGGGCACTAGGGTGTACCCCAAGCCTCTGTTGTATTCATAGGAGATAGGATTGATGGGTGCTTTTCTTCCTTTCTCTTCTAGTCCCAGGCCATGTCCTTTGTAACCCATTTTTTCGACTATGATTGATGCTTTTGGGTACATCTTTTTGGCTATTTTTGCTGGATCTTCATCTTCTTCTTGGTACAGCCATGAAGAGACATCTGCTTTGAGGCTCTCCTCATCAAGTGGGCCCGATTATTGGAAGGTGGTATTTTGGAATTTCATGATTGGTTTTGGGTCTTTTTTGAGTTCTTTAGGTTTGCCAAATGACTTAGGAGATAGGGGGAGGTTGCCTATTAAGAAGACGCCCTCCAATTTGTACTCTCCATAGCCATTGTCCAAGATCTTGATTTGAGTATCTAGTTGGGATGAAGTGGAGGCAACATTTGATGAGTCAGGTGGAGGTGTTGGTGAGGGTCTATTTAGTGGGAAATGATATGGATGCTTCCCCTCTAAAAGTTTACAATATTGAAAAGGTTGGGGATCACCTTTGATAGTGATTTCCCTTCCATTAAAGGGGAATTTGATGCATTGGTGATAGGTGGATGGTATGACCTACAAGGAATGAATCCAGGGCTGACCAAGGAGAATGTTGTAGGGGAGATCAAGATCTAGTACTTGGCAAGGGGTTTCAATTGTAATAGGGCCCACTTGAAGAGGTAAGGTGATCATGCCCTTCGAAACTCTTTCTACATCATCGTATGGTTTTATGGTGATCCTTCCTATTGTGTCTACCAAGTCCTCAGAAAGTCCCAATTGTTTTATTAATTTGTATGTACACAGATTAAGTCTGGATCCACCATCTATCAAAATATATTTGAGATTGTGTTTTTGGATAAGGGCTTCGATGTGCAAAGGCTTATTATGGTCTCCATCTATGGGTGCATCATTGGAGGTGAATACAAGGTGCTATTGGGCGGCAAGGTTTCCAATGAGGTCTTGGAATTGAGTAGCATTGATGTTATCAAGAAAGTGGGACTCAAGGAGGGCTTGTTCCAAAATCTCCTTATGTACAGGGGACATCTTGAGAAGTTCTAGAATGGAAATCTACGCAGGAGTCTTTCCAAGTTGGTCCAGGAGGTTATATCGGTGGGTGGAGGACATAGGTGGGGGGTTTGGTGGGGGGGGGAATTCCCTGGACGGTGAATTTTCCTCGACATGTGGTTACATTGCAATCATTTTGGGAGGTGGAAGGCATGGCGCCTTGGATGATTATCCTAGCCGGATTTGGTCTGCTTTGGGGAGGGGGAGAGTTAACTCCTTGGATAGTTATGATGTTAACATGGTTGTCTACTAGCTCGATGCGACCTACTAAAGAGTCAAAGCCCGTTATGTGATTGGTATAGTCATAACTCACAACATTAGATGGTGAGCCTTTTCCTTTATCATTCTTTGGGAATGGTTCCTGGTACATTTTAAGTTTGTCATTGTTATTACTAGGTTTTGTGTTTGCTATTTCAATCTCACCCCTATCAATGAGATCTTTTATGTAGGATTTGAGCTTCATGAACGTTCGTGTGACATGTCCCTTGATACGATGATACTCGCAATACTCATTTTCATTGTACCATCTTGGTTTAGGTTGATTAGGATCAAATGGGTGAGTGATTGGAAACACCACCACACCTGCTTGGACAAGTTTTTGAAACACCATTTCGATAGGCTCAGCAAGAGGAGTAAAGTCTCTTGGAGCTCTGTTATTTCATTGGGGTGGTCATCCCTGGACTGAGACATTGTTGTGAGGTTTTTGGGATTGATTTTGATTGTTTTGATTGTTATATTGCTAATTATTGGTGGTGGATTTTTGGGGAGTAGCCACTGTTTGGACCCGTTTTGCATCAGTTATACCATCATTGACCACATTTTTGTTTTTAGACCATAATTTTGGCTTGTTGTTATGGTAAGAGGAAAAATTTTGTGTCGATTTCTGGTAATGTTTCAAGGTACCTTCCTGCAACAAAACACGTTTGAGAGCAAGGCCCTTATCAGTCAATTTTTGGAAGGATTTGATAAATTGGGATGTCAACGGTCTTGAAAGTTTGGGGACCAAGTTCTTTTGAAATAGCTCAATTTGATGTTGTTTTGGCATGTCCCACTAGAATTTCTTGATAAGATGTCACCATCTTTGTAGGAAATTGGCGAAAGTTTCTCCGGGCCTTTGTTTTGTATTACATAGGTCCATCATAGAAACATCATTAGCCATGTTGTAAGGATAGTGGGCCACAAATTTCTCTGCCAAGTCTGGAAAAGAGACAATGGAACCTTGTGGTAGAGATGAGAACCATGCCAGGGCATCTCTCGTGAGACTCTTGGGAAAGAGTCTATGAAGATAAAGGTCACTATAGGAGACTTCTTGACATAAGATGTGGAATTCCCAAACATGGTTGCGGGGGTCTCCTTTGCCCTCATACTTGGTGAATTTAGGGATCTCAAATCCTAGAGGGTATGATGGAGCTGATATAGATGGGTCATAAGGACAAGGGCAAAATTCCTCAAATGAGTAAGGTTTCCTTTTATTAGTCCCTTCTTTCATGTCCCTGATGATATTTTTAATGTCTTGAATTTTCTTGATGAGATCTTGTTGTGGATTTCAATAATGATGTATTGTATTTGCCCCAATAATCGGATGAGTCAAGGAAGGTGCACCACCACCCATGTATTGATATGATGATGAGGAGGGGACGCGAGATGTGATGACCGATGGCATAGGGATTTGAGTGATAGTTGGTTGTGATCTGCAAACTATTGTGATAGGATTCAGTACGGCCTGGATAAAATTTGCGACATTGTTGGTAGGAATGGAAGTTTGTGGAATGGAAATATGTGGTTGAATGGAAGGAGGTGGCACAAAAGCATGTTGGAGAATAGATGAGATTGGATTTGATAATGGTATAGATGGTAAAGAGGAAGAAGGTGGGATGGAGACCACTGTGGGAGGTGCTGCGGGTGGCATTGATTGAGCTTAGATGATTTGTGGGGCTGCAACTGGTTGATTTTGGATAATAGGTGCAGCACTTTGTAAGGGAGAAAGGTCTCCTTGTGGTTGTTGACCAATGGTGGATTTATCCAATTCGGGTGGAAATTGAGATCCATTTTCAAGGAGGGTCTTTAGAAGTGTGGTAGGATTGTGTTGGAGGAACTTTTCAATCATCTCTTGGTTATAAGAGTCCAGTAGAAAGGTTTGCACTTCCGGGGAGAGCTCATCTTGGCTAACCATGTTAGGATTTTGGCTTTGATCTGGGTTGCTAGGTTGCCCACCTTGTGTAGGTTCTTGTGTGGGATCTTCATATAGGACACTAATGTCCAACATGCCATATTGTTGTTTAGCCATCTTTTTCTTTTGGGATCAAGTTGTGAACATGCACGATGAGAGTTAGAAAAAGCTTAGAGGAGTAAATCTTTTGATGAAAGGACTTAGCAAGATGTTTATGGAATTTTGGATTTTGTTGATTGGTGGTGTTCTTGGATTAGAGCCCGGATTTGATTAGGATTTGACACCTTAGTCCTTGGATGAGGATTTTAGGTGGTGGATTAAACCCCAAGCAAGGTAGTGACCAAGTTGGGTAGAAGTTAGACCTGGGAATGATGATTAGAAAGCCTCTCTTACATTAAGAGTTGACTAATGACCCTAGGAAAAGCAGAGACGTGAGTTCAAAGTCTTGATCGACTCAAAAGGATTTAGGCGAATGATACCTGGAGAGGATTCTTCTTCAAGCACAAAGGCCAATTGATCAATGATGAGGTCTAAATCGAACTTCACAAGGTATGCAACCTTGAAGTGAGGTTAAATTGGATTGCACAATACTTGGATTTGGATTTTTTATCATTGATTTGATAATGGTGAGAGATTGATTTGATGTGCTAAGTCCTTAGGAATTTTGAGGATGATTGATTGAGGGGGTGTGATAGTGATGACTTGGAAGAAATTTGATGACTAGGTTGCTCTTGGCATGAACATGACTCAAAAGAGGATTGATTCGAATGGCTGGTTGTATGAAGGGACATGACCACCCAGATTTTGATGGCAGTTGTTGTTTCAAAGAATGAATCTAAACCTTAATGGAGAGCATGGACTCTTAGTTTCTCACTTTGAGCTCACGGGACATAGGATGGATGGAGTTTTGACGCAATTTTGGATTTTATGTGGGTAATGACTTGGATAATTGTTTGTGTTTGGACAAATGTTTTGCAAAATTTTTGAGGATAATGACATGTTTTTAGCCTACTCTTGGCAAGTATGTATCAACCAAAGCAAACACAATGATCAAATGCATATTAACTCAAAGACACTCATGCTCATATACAATATTCTTAAGGCTGGCAAGGACAATAGTCATTGGATCCCAATTGGTTTCCCAGTTACACTTACCCAGAGCGAACACTTAGATGCTTGACCCCACTGGCTCCCCTCCATGACACTCACTTCTCGAGGCAGCCAAACATCAATTCCCATGAAAACTCCTCATGGCAAACTTTGTGTCTCTACTAAGGGCTGTAAAAATATGGGCGGCTTCGGAGGTTTGACCTCCTGCACCAATGACTAGAAAGTTTTTGGCCATTATGAACAAGGTGTTTAGTAAGTCTTCTCGTTAGGAGCTACCCTTCGAAGTTGCGCAGCGCAATTGAGGCCTATAGCCCAACAAAGCACCAAGAACTTAGTAACACAAGCATGATTGAGATCTCTAGGATCCTACTAAACACCCAATGTGAGAGTGAACTCTCATATAGCCCCAACCATTAACCCATTCATAGTCAATGGCCTATTTATTATAGTGAGTTGGGAACCCCAGGTTTGGGTCTACTCACTTGGGTCATTCCCCTCTTACCTTCTCAAAGAGAAAGTTGGGAGGGTAGGCCCGCTAAGGGTAAGCATGCAATCAAACAAGAAAAGGTTTGAGGAGTGGGATTTCTGATTGTCTATGTAGACAAGAGCATACTCTCCTACCTCTAGAGTTTCCTCAAACACAAAAAGAAAGAGTTCTTTTACCCCTAATTAATATCTAGATGCCTAGAATAAAAGATTAAGAAAACACAATGTTTGGTCGGATTTCTTAGGGAACCTGCAAAACAATTTGATTAGTAGTTTGAAAAATGAAGTCTTCAACAAGCGTCCTACAAAAGACAACAAAATGACAAAAATATAATTTTTTTTTATTTTTTGGAAAAGAGTAAAAAAACATGAATAAAAACTTTTCTACTAATAACAAATGTGGCTTTGGAGGAAGCTTTGATGGGTAAATGGGGTTTGAGTAGGTTTTTGCCACTTTCCAAGGGATAGCCAAGCATAAAATGAGGATTTTGGAGGAGAGGTGAAGGAATGGAAAAAATTATCCAAGAGGGACAAAGAAGAAAAAGTTGTAGATAGACAATGTGGAAAAATTTGGAGGTGATTGGATAAAAGTGGAAGGAGTTATCGAAAACCCTAAAAATAGAGGAATGTGAGATTTTGGGCTTCAAAAAGTGGATTTTGGGATAAGGTTCCCAAGGAAGCAAATGTGCAAAATGGAAATATGGGGGATCTAGTGGAGTTTGGAAGAAAGAAGAGTGAAGATGCAGAGGATATGACTAAAAAACATAATCAATTTTTTTTTCTTGGATGGTCGGATTAAGCTACGAAACTAAAAAGATGGAAATTAGTCCTAACTGCACTACACAGATAGCGGACGCGCTTGAAAGTGCAGTCACAGACATTGGATGCGCTGAGCTAAATAAAACAACAGACAAAAAATGATAGAACATACAAAATAGAAAGAACTTTATACTTGTCCATTGCACTAGTCGCCTGCGCTCATGCTAAACCTGAAAACAGGGATCTGTGGGAGTTAGCGGGTAAAATTTTTAAAATTTAAATTTAAATAGCTGGGCAGGACTAACATAAAAATGCTCGTGTTGATTTAAAGCACCCGCACTAAAATGCCAATGCTAGTGCTAATACGCCTGCACTCGCGGCAAACAAACAAACAAATAGTAAAATTTTTAATTTCAAACAACAGGCAGCAAAGAAAAATTGAAATATGTGAAGCCAGTCGCGTTGAAGCGCTATCGCTTGTGCCGAAGTAGGTTTTTTCTCACACTGAACCCGAGTCACTCATGTTGTTTTGCAGTCACTCACGCTATTTCGGAACCTACGTCTAACAACTCACAAAAACTCATAAAAAACATTAGTTCTTAGGGACGCGAGTCCCACCGAGTGTGCCAAAATTAAGAGGATAAAAGACCAGTGAGGTGGATTAGATAACAAATATGCAAATCAAACATATAATCACATGAAATCCAAAGACATAGTTTGAAATGCTAAAAAAAATAATGAAATGCATATACCTCACAAACCAATACCTTCTCCTTCAGATGGAGCTTGATGAAGTGAAGGCACCCTTGGATAATGCTCCACTTGATGTGCTCCTCTTGCTTGCTTGATGTGGATGGCTCTCCAATGTTGTGCAAAATATGAAAGGGATTTTAGGAGGATGATATGGACAAAATGGCTAAGTATGGATGAGATATGATTTGGACATGATAAGGTTGTTAAGATGATTTCCTAGGCTCAAAAGGGCAGCATAAGATTACTGAACTTGGAGATGATCAATGAAGGGATGGAGTCCTCAATTTATAGGAAGAGGATAGGAAGAATGGATGGTTGGGATGGATCCAAGATGAAGGGCTAGGATTGCTTGTGAGCTCACACAAGGTCCAAGAGAGGGTGTGGGAACCAAGAGATATGTCTTAAAGGTATTTCTTGTCTCCACACTCCTCAAGGTGCATTGGGAGGACTTCCCAAGGTACCTTGAGAAGAGCAAGGTGCATTGGGAAGACATCCCAATGTGCCTTGAGAGGAGCAAGGGATGTGACATTCCTTGAAGAATGGAGAGGAGGAATTAAAAATTCTCCAAAAAGGGATGATCATGGGGATTAGAGGAATAAGAAGGAACTAAAAATTCCATGGGAGAGGAGATCCCTAGAGGGTTGTGAGATTTTGAAAATCTCACATTCACCTAGGAAAAGAGCATTAAAAGCTGGTGGTTGGATGGAAGGGACAAGGGGTTGACTTTGTGGCTAATCATGATGATTAGCCACTAGAGACTCATTAGGAGGGGATTAGAGGAAGAATTAGGTGGGATAGGATTTGTAGGAGGACTTGACTAGGAGAGAGAATGAATGGGGGAATTAAAAATTAGAAGAATAATGTTAAGTGGGTTTAGGGGGATTCTAGAAGACTTTATTAGGTTAATGATAAATTAGAAAGGTGATTTAGAGGAGTTATGTGGGATAACTAATTAATTGGAATTAATTAGCTAAGAGGAAGATTTGTGAGGATTCAACTTTTAGAAGAATAAAGAAAGGGATTGATTTATTAAATAAATCAGTCACATACTATAGTGACAGTATTAATTTTAATTAATTAATATTGAGGAGAATTTGAATTGACATAATTAATTAATTATGTGAGGGAATTAAAAATAATTAAAATAATTATGTTTAAGTGTCTACATTTTGCCCCTCTTTTATGTATCGGCGAATTTGGCGATGTGTAGAAGATAGAAGTAGGAAAGGATGCCCCAATGTAAAGCATGGGAGGTGTATGCCCCCTCAAGAATTTTTTCGGAAAGAAAAGATAAAAAATTCTCAAAAATAGAGGGAGGAGAATAAGTGAGGAAGAAATATGAAGTAATCGGGAAGGATTTGGAAGGAAGAATAGGAGATAGGAGACCGCAGAGGAAAATGGGCCCTTATGGGGGGGGGGGGTATACTACAGGGGGGTGGTGAGATACGAGGGATGAGCTAGCTCCCTGCATTGCTTTTGCATTATATTATGACCCTTTAGGGTGATCATTGTATCATGACAGAAACATTTACCTCTTTATATATATACATGATTTGATTGGTGGCAGATGATGTGTAGCATTTATTGTGATGGATTATTTTTGTTTTTCTTATGATGTCCTATTTTGTGATGCATAGTGGATGCTTATATATGTATGTTTATGATGTGTTGCTGACATAGTTTTTGGATGCAGGATGAGTGATTTTTATGCTTTATGTATAAATACAAATGTGTGAATGATTTATGATGCAGTCTAAATGTAATGCTATATGGATGAGTGTATCTTTTATTTATGTGATGCAATCTTATATGGTAAATATTTTGTGGAAAATATGACTGCATAAGAAATGCACTCTATATGATGTGAATGAATTAATAAAAAGAGGGAATATACCAATAATAACACAATGATCTTAGATAGAAGAATATGGAATAGATGGGAAATGGGGGAAAGTTTTGAGAACTCCATGTTTTTATTGAGTTTAGGATTTGATGGAATGATGATGAGATTTTGTGCACAACAAATATGGAGAGCTAACCTAGTTTGATATTGCCCTGGGTGACTTGCACCACTGATTATAGAAATCAGGATGCCATGAGAAACCCAAGGCATGGACTAACTCTCAGATAAATGTGAATTCCTTACACACAACTATGCAAGTGTTAAGAAACACTGATACATAGTTGTGGGTATGTGCAAGGAGACCCTCAAACACACCGATAACACTTGTACATGAAAAGGTAAGTGTTGATGAACACTAATACCAGGTCACCGGTTTGTACAAGAGAGATCCAAAACATGCCCTGCTATCAAAATATGCCCCAGTCTACGCCTATTGTAACATACCTAGATATGGAAAAAAAAGCATGCAATCATAAATAGTTGCAGTCATAGGGCAAAATATGCAAGTCTAAATGAAAAGATCCAACAAAATTTAACAAGTTAAATATAACCAACTGATACCTCTTGCCAAGAGTAGGACTAGGATGGAGGATTAGGTTGCCAGGTGAGGGAAGGAATCATCCCTAGGGCAACGTGGTCTTGTAGATTTGAGGCAAGTGATTCTATGGTTTTGGAGAGTGACTAGTAGATTTGGGATTCTTCTCAAGACTTCTTGAAGCTCACATAGAGGCATAAAAGCTCAGTTTAATGGGATACTCCTTGTTCATGACTCAGGCCAAGACTAAGGTGGTAATGGCTCTTCTAATTCACTTGGATCATGTAGAAGGGAAAGGTGAAAAAACAACCCTAGGAAGTACCAAGTAGGATTATATCTGCATAGCTATCTTTGGTTCTTTTATATCTAATCTAATAGCTCATAGATTGTATATGATATGCTACTATATACTATAATTATCTTGTTTTGAACCTCTACTATGCTATATTTTTAGCTAGTTCTCTTGTCATTTATTATCATTTCTATGCTTTTACTCTATGAAAACTATATTTTATTTAGTTTATATATAGCCTATAATCATTTTTCTAAAAAAAAGTTAATAAAATTTTTCTTTCAACAATAAATTATAATATTGTCAAAAATTCATTTTCTTTAAATATATTGAATTACTATAAAGTTTCATGAATATTATAAATCTCAAGGAAATATGTCTATTGGCAACTTGAATTTTAAATAATCTTGTTGGAGAGCCACCTTATGCATGTATTATGTTGTCTTATTGAATATTTGTACTTATCATTTTTATTTGATTTTTATTGTTTATGGTATCAAAACTAAGTTAGTAGAGCTAGCCTAGGTTAGGATAGGACCCCAATCACTCTAGCAGGATTTAGAAGATCCAAGGTATCACTCCTAACTTATCCATAATTTTTTTTAATCAAATTCTCTATGTTGATCATATCAATTTTTAACTTTGTTAAAGGTAATTTATAATAATCTCATGGCACATTTTAATGAAATGCACAAATCTTAATATTATCAAGATAACCAAAGATGCATAATATCTAAGAATTATTGAATATAAATGAAACTATTGATGTTACTATTTATAAAGGGTTAAAAACCATACCAATAGGAAAATTGAGGATGTGGATCAACAAATATCTTGCAAAAACCTATATTGAAACCCCTTGAATGTTTAGTATAGTGGTAGACAACAATAATACAATGTACTTTTTTAATATTTTTTGATCTACGTATTAGCCCTATATGGACTCTAGGGTAGCAGTTTTATATCCACCCACTTTTATTTTGTGAACACAAGTAAAATTATTTAATAAAATATGATAAAGATAATACTTACTCATTAAAAAAAATAAAATCACAAATTGAGCTTAATAAAGAAGAAACGCGAATTTTGATAGAATGAGTTTACTCCTTAGAGTCTTGATGCAGTCATCGGTTACGAGGGAACTCAAAGAGATCAATTTGGACTAGGCAGCAAGAGTAAACACAATGTAAACAAGTGGATATGATGGAGGCAATTCAAAACTGAATGATTTAGATAATAAAAATTGATTATATATAACCAATAACATCTGGGTTACAAGATTCGGCTCACTAGCCTGCCACATGCATGCTCAATTATAGAATAGGTCAACTATGGACCTATAAATCCTAATATCTATCTTCTATGTTTTATCTCACTGATTTTTAATGCTCAATTATAATGATTTATATGATCCAAGAAGATTCGGTCAGCCCAAAAGGGATCGAATGCCGAAGAACAAGATCAAAAGTGTAAAACCAATAGGTCGGCCTCCACCAAAGAGATTCCTCTGAAAAATCCAAAGAGTGAAGTGCGAATTAAAGGGAAGGTCAGCCACATTCCAAGGAACATTGGAATCAACAAGTTGAGGCTCTGCAAGATTCTCCAATAGAAAAAATAGGTCTAGGCTGTTCTGGTATCCGAAGCGAGAAACTGTCTCAAAATCTGAAAGTGATAACTTGCCAAAAAATTATCCAAATTCTCTGTGGTTTGGGAATGAGGAAGATGATCATGTCCTTAACCAAAATCCAACTTCGTTAGATCTGGTGAGAAAATGCAAGAACATACAAAAATAAATGCTAAAACTACAAAATAGAAAACAAACTAAAAGTAAACGTTTTTGGTTGATGCAAGGTTGCCAAGAACTGGGGATGTTCCTGCATTAGGCATCCAGGGTTGTTGAAAAGTGAGTCCCTCACTTTGCTAGGGTCAAAGGAAAACCATGGGGGTCTACCTCTACTTGAGGAATCCAAGATGAATCTTCAACTAGTCTATCTTTCCATTTCACATGATACTCCATGTACTGACTACTCTGAGTACTACGCCCAATCCTACTATCCAAAATGCCTTCAATTTTCTTTGGTTCCTTTCAGGGGAAATGTTTCTTCAACTCTTCAATACCATCTTCATTGAATTCTGATCCATGGTACTATTGTATATCTGCAATGTTAGGTATAGGTGAAATACTCAAACTATCTGATAACTCTACTTCATATGCATTTCCATAATTTCATAAAGATCTTACAAGTTCCAAACTTTCTCATTTGCAACTTGAACAAGGTTCCAACTGGAAATCTTTCTTTACTCAAATAAACCATCACTTTAGCACCAACTTCAAATTCCTTATGTTTTCTCTTCTCTTCTACTTTCTCCTTATACTTATTGTTCATATCTTTCAAATGTTGTTTACCCTGAATATGTAAGTCCTTCATGTGATCTACAAATTCTTTTGCTTTTGCACTCCGCTTGTCTTCCTTACTAACATCCCTCAATTCTGATACAACTTTAGGGTGTGCTCCAGTAACAATCTCAAAAGGTGTTCTTCTAGTACTTCTGTTTACTAAATTGTTGAAGGAAAACTCTACTTGTGAAAGAATCAAATCCCAACTTCAGGTTTTCTCTCCAACTAAACATCTCAATAAATTTTCCAAGCTCCAGTTACTACTTTCATCTATTCATCAGTTTGTGGGTGAAAAATAGAACTGAATTTCAAATATGTCTTCATGTTCTTCCAAAGTGTTCTCAAAAAATAACCAACAAACTTAATGTCTCTATCTAAAACTATTCTCTTAGGTAATCCATGTAATTTGACTACCTACTTGAAAAATAAGTCTACTACATGCACTGCATTTGATGTCTTCCTACAAGGTATGAAATGAGCGATCTTCAAGAATATATATGCCACCACAAATATAAAATCATTCCCTCTTTGTGTCTTAGGCAATCCAAGTATGAAATCCATGCTTATATCCTCCCAAGGTCTCTCTGATACTATCAATGGTTTATACATTCCCACATTCTTGCTACTACCTTTTGTAATTTGACAAACTCTACAACTCTGCACAAATTTCCTAACATCCTTATGAATCTGAGGCCAAAAGTAATGTTCACTTACCAATGCTACTATTTTATCAACACTAAATTGTCCAACTAATCCTCCACTATGCTTCTCTTTTATAAGATTATCCCTCATAGAACTCTTAGGTATGCACAACTGGACTCCTTTGAATAACATCCCATCCTAAATGAAATAATCCAATCACCAACTTTTGTCCACCATAATCGGTTCTCTACATGCTTTCCAAGGTTTTGCAAAATTTGGGTCATCATCATACAAGGTCTTCAACTCCTCAAATCCTACTACCGTTATTCTCATCTTTGTTAGCAAATTCCTCCTTCTTCTTAATGTATCAACAACTTTGTTTGACTTCCCACTCCTATGCTTCAACACAAAGGTGTAACTCTACAAAAACTCTACCCATCTCATTTGTCTCTGATTCAACTTACTCTGACTATTCAAATACTGTCAGGCTTGATGATCGGTATACCACACAAATTCCTTAGGCAATAGGTAATTTATCCACTTCTTCAAGGCTTGAACTATGGCATAAAATTCCTAATCATAAACCGAATATATCCTTCTGGCATCATTCAACTTCTCAATGAAATAAGCTATTTCTCTCCCTTCTTGACTCAGTATTGCTCCAATCGCATTCCCACTGGCATCACAATCCACTTGAAATACTTTGTTGAAATACTATAAAGCCAACATAGGTTGCTCAGTTACTTTCTGCTTCAATAGTTCAAAACTTCAGTGTTCCACTTAAATTCCTTCTTATCTCCTCTCATTTTCTGAGTCATAGGGCTACAACCTAAAGTGAAATTTCTTATAAACTTTAGGTAGAAACTAGCCAATCCATGAAATGATCTTCCCTCTCCAATGCTTTTTGGTGTAGACCATTCAACAATTGCTCTTACCTTCTTAGGGTCCATGTTCAATCCATCCACAGATATCACAAATCCCAAATAGACTAATTCTTCCTTCATCAAAGTATAATTCTTTAGGTTTATCAACAACTTTTCTTCTCTCAACCTCTACCAAACTTGTCTTAAATGCAACAAATTATCCTCTTTTGTCTTACTAAAAATCAGAATGTCATCCAAATATACAATAAAAAAACTTACCTAAGAATTTATTCAATACCTCATTCATCAACCTCATAAAAGTACTCAGTGCATTAGTCAAACCAAAAGGCATCACCAACCATTCATACAATCCTTCATTTGTCTTCAATATTGTCTTCCACTCATCTCCTTTTCTGATTCTGACTTGATGACATCCACTCTTCAAATCTATCTTTGTGTAGTATCTAGCTCCACTCAAACAATCCATTATGTCATCCATCCTAGGTAAAGGAAACCACTACTTCACTGTGATCTTGTTTATTTCTCTAGAATTGATACACATCATCCATTCTTGATTCTTCTTAGGTGCTAACACTATTGGTACTGCACAAGGACTTAGACTTTGTCTGATAAAAAATTTCTTCAACAATTCCTACACTTATCTATTCAACTCTTCATTCTCTATTGATGTCATCCAGTGTGCATCTTTATTAGGAAAACTAGCTCCAGAAATCAGGTCCATGTAATGAATGATACTCCTTATGGGTAATGACTGATACTCCTTATGGGTGTTAATCCACTAGTTACATTATCTAAATTGATGTCTTCATACTCTATCATCAACTCTCTTATCTCCTCCGATTGTTCTTCTTCATGCCCTACGCTCTCAGTCTTCTTAGGAACTAAGGAAAAACACACATCCTCATATCTCATTCCATCCAATAATTTCCTTCTATCAACTAAATAGATTCTAGCATTCATACAAACTTCAATCTTCAGGGGCTCTTCCAAGGGTAACAAGGTTTGTTTCATCCCATTCGCTACAATATTGTATATGTTCTTTCTCCCATCATGTATCGCCTATCTGTCAAACTGCCAAGGTCTACCCAACAATATGTGATAAATATCCATAGACATAATATCATACAGAACTTCATCATGATAATTTTTAATTTTCAATCTCACCAACAATTGCTCAATTACTAGTAACTTATGATCATCTTGAATCCATGCTATCTGATAAGGCCTAGGGTGTTTCAATCTTTCCAACTTCAATTTATTCACCATTTCTTCTAAAACAAGATTATTTGAACTACCACTATCAATAACAACTTTACAACACTTACCGGATACCTTACATCTAGTCTTGAAAAAATTCCTCCTCTACAAGGTCTCTTCATCTTCTCTGGTACAAAGCTCCCCCCATCATAAAAAAATTCTCCATCTTATAGTTTGTTAGCTGATCCAGTAGGACTTTCTTCCACCAATGTTGTTAGTTGATCCAAGTGTTTTTTGTCTTCTTACATTCAAAATCATGATGTCCTTCTCCTCCATGCTTATAGAAAGTTCCCCTAAACACTCTCTTATCTCATCTTCTATCATCTTTTCCAAAATGCTCTTTTTGGTAACCACCAGGTTCTCTTCTTGGGTAGAAATTTATGTCATTCTTTTAGTATGAACTACCATATTTGTTCACTTGTTTTTCCTTGTTCTGATTTGTATAGGTTGCTCCTTCTCTAGAATATCCCCTTCCTCCTTGAAATATTCCTCTAGAAATCCTTCCACCACTACCTCTCTGTCTTTGCTTGTGTATTTTGTTTAACTTTTATTCTGCCTTCAAGGCATATTGGTAAGCTTCTTCAACACTCTACAACTTGATCAAACTGATTTCATCTTGTATAGAGATCTGTAATCCATTCAAATATCTTGCAACTTGTTCAACCTCATCCTCAACATGTCTGGATCAGATATTCAACTTGTAAAATTCTTTGATATACTCCTTCACAATAGATTCTTTCTTCTTCAAGTTCTACAACTTCTAGAACAAATTTACTTGATAACCAGCTGGGACAACCTTTGATTTTAACTTAGCAACCATCCCATCCCATGATTTGATCTTCTCTTTACCTCTTCTCTATCTATCAACCAACAAATGTTGCTACCAAAAAGACACATGACCTTTCAACTGGGTACAGGCATATTTCACCTTCCTTTCTTCTGTAGTGTTTTCAAAATCAAAATACTTCTCCATCTCCAAGATCTAATCCATTAATTCATCTAAATCCAACTTTCCATCATACTTTGGTGGGGTAAAATGTGATTTAGTGTTCGCTCTACTAAAGACCCATAAAAACCTCTCTTCATCTAGATCAATTGCCAGTGGATTTGCTACTTGTTCTATTAGTGCTTCTTGTTCTTCATCTTCGCTGACATCTTCAATATGTCGGCCTCTTATCTAGGTTGTCTCAACACCTTCCAACTATGTTGCAATTTCTCTAAACAGTTCCATCACAACAAGGTCTGTATTCCCACATGTTTCACCATTCCTATTTCCTCTTAATGCCATCTTCATGCCAATATTCTACAGTTGCAGGTCGGATCCATAGTTTGCCACCCCACACTAAAATTCTTAGGATAATGCAATCTCTAAAATGAAATCTTGCTCTAATACCACTTGATGCAGTCACTAGTTAGGAGGAACCTCAAAGAGATCAATCCAGACCGAGCAGCAAGAGTAAACACAACGGAAACAAGAGGATATGATGGAGCCAATGCATAACTAAATGAATTAGATCATGAAAACTGATTATAGATAACTGGTAACATCTGGGTTACAAGATTTGACTCACTGGCCTGCCACATACATGCTCAATTACAAAATAGGTCAACTCCGGACCTCTAAATTCTAAGATCTATCTTCTATGTTCTATCTCATTGATTTCTAATTCTCAATTACAATGATTTATGTGATCCAAGAAGATCTAGTTGGTCCAAATGGGATCGAATGCCAAATAACAAGATCAAACATGTCAAATAGGTCGGCCTCCGCCAAAGAGATTCCTCTAGAAAATCCAAAGCATGAAGTGCAGATCAAAGGGAAGGTCGACCACATGCCAAGGAACATTGGAATGAATGACCCGAGGCTTTGCAAGCTATGGAAAGGATCTAAAATATTCTCCAATAGGAAAAATAGGTCCAGTTAGTTCTAGTGTCCAAATCAAGAAACTATCTCAGAATCTAGAAGCAATAACTTGTCGGAAAATGATCCAAATGCTTTGTGGTTTAGGAATAAGAAAGATGATCATTTCGTTAAGGAAAATCTAACTTCAATAGATATGGTGAGGAAATGCCAGAAAATGCAGAAAGAAATGTTGAAACTACAAAATAGAAAACAAACTGAAAAGAAATGTTTTTAGTTGATTCAAGATTGCCAAGAACTGGAGATGCTCCTACATCAAGTCATGAATTAGAGTTGATTTCTACAAAAAATAAATAAATTTAGAAAGTAAGATGAGAAAAGTAAATATATATAATTGACATTTTGTAATAAAAATTGAGTGAAGTAAATATAGTTATTCTTCATTGCCGATGTTGAGTTGTTGTAGACTAGATTTGTAGAATATGAAAATATAGAAAAGTGATATGCATGTATTGTGAATAATTGAAGTTAGTATAAAACGATTGGATTGAGAATTATGTATCTTTATTTTCTATAGTGAGAATAGTTTTAGTCAAGATTCCTCTCCTTTTTGTATAACTATGTATGGATTGTTTTGCATTTTAGAGTATTGCTCAAATAGAATGTTGGCTAAATGCAAAGGCAATTTAATGATTTTATTCTTGATATAATTTCAAATGTTAGTCCTTGTATTTTTATTTTAACAATATCTATTGTATTCTTTTTATAGTTATAGACCTTGGGATATATGTATAGTGATTACCCATGCCATTGATAGTGGTATTTTCCAAGAATCTGATAAAAGATATTAGATTAAAAGAAATCTTGTTGTAGAGGAAACTTTTAGCCTCTATTCTCCAATATCAAAATATAGAAGATGTAAATGTGAGGCTTTCAAATTTGACAAGGAAAGAATCCTCTTTTATTTATGTAGCTAGATATATTTTCCAACCTAAAAAGATGCCCTTAGAATGTGAGTCCAAACACCTTACATGTAATCACATACTATCATAATAGTTTGATAAAACTTTCTATCTCATTTGTTGATTAATTTTATCAAATATAGGTGATCCCACCTAAATGCTTAATTATGCTAATAGGATAAATTAAAATCTTCTCCTAAAATGTTAAATTGTAAATTTCATCATTACATCGCTTTCATTTACAAATTCATTAAAAGAATATAATGTAAATACGTTTTTGATTAAGATAAAAAGGATTTCACAAGGACCCGAAACCCAAATCCAAATACGTAAATATAAAAAAATTAGTGATAAAGTCTAGAAACAACAACCAACTAGAAGCAAAACAAAGGCACAACGCCACAAAGCCTTGCAAAAATAATAACACTAAAGAATCAGGCAAAACAATGAAAAGAATATAAAGTAAATATGTTAATATGATAATTGTCATGAGTAAAAAATATTGTTTAATTTATAAATTTTTTGTTATTCTCTCACACTCTTAAAGGTTCCTCTTAAACACATAGTATTGAAAAATACCTTGATCCAGAATAAACTTTAAATATACACATAAACTATTTCTAACTTTGTCACAATATCACAATAATCCAAATCCACCTTATATCAAATTGAAATAACTCTTATTTCATTTTAGTTTATGTCAATTTATACTCCATATTTACTTTTATTATTCTCAACTTAATAATGTCTTCAATATTAAATTATTTAAATTTATCATAAAATTAAATATATTTGTAGACACATAAATCTATCCACTTAATTAAATGAATATTTAGTATTTATTTTATTATTTATCCATCAGTCAACATAACCCCTTTCCTCATTTAAATAAACAAATATTTATTTAAATCTCTAAATCCCACCCCACTTGC
Source organism: Cryptomeria japonica (assembly GCF_030272615.1). Lineage (NCBI taxonomy): Eukaryota > Viridiplantae > Streptophyta > Pinopsida > Cupressales > Cupressaceae > Cryptomeria > Cryptomeria japonica. The sequence goes on from NC_081414.1 coordinate 851,686,077, forward strand.
ATTCTCCTACAAATGCAAGTTGCACCAATAAATAGATTTTGTTTCTAAATAAAATTCTATTTTCTCTCACCCACCAAACCCACTTGCCTCCTAAACCCCTTCTAGATTCTTCTAATCCATTCCAAATTAGCCTAATTCCCCTCCCTAATTATTGTCATATTCCTAAGCAAAGAGAAGTTACTTCTCAAAGCCTCCAAAGTCTTTGAAATGCATTAAAGGATTTTTATCCTTCAACAAGTTAACCCCCAAAGTCTTCTAAACCATTTATGGCTCTTACATAACCATTTATAACTCTTACATAAACATTAATGGTTAACTCAACTCACCCACATGGTTAGAGGCTTTCCCTCTAACTCAACCCTCATTTAACTCATGGGTCTCTTCAAGCATTCATTGCCTTGACCATGGTTATCCTCATTATCTCTTGCACAAGAGTTTATCCATTGGGTAAAGGCATTATTCATTAGATAAAAGTTTTATTTACTAACTCAAGCCTAACCAAACCATCCCAAGGTAACCTTCATGTCATCTCAAGCATTTAATGCTTCCTTCTTCTCCTTTCAAGCCATCTCATGTTGACATTTGTCATTATGGGATTGGGTTGAAAACCATCACATGGATCATAAACCCATCAATCCTAGCCCTTTTCAAGATTACTCAATCTTGACCATCCATTGCCCTATTTCTCCTATAAATAGAGCTCTCATTCTTCATTTTCAGGATCAGAAGTCTTTTGTGCATCAAACCTATAGTCATTTTAGAGAGCATTAAGAAGCATTTTCATTGTTATTATATTAATATTTACATAAAATAATTAGGTGCTTTCTCACAGTAAATCATTTACACTTTCATAAGCATTTATTTTCATTTTGACGACCAACTTGAATCTTCATATGGCATCCATGGATAGTACAAAAAGCTAAGAGCTACACTCATGTGGGACTTGGAGAGGAGAGGAACATGGGAGGAATATCTATGAGCATTTTGGGGAGCATCTTGGGGGTTTTCTTTCCCTTTTTCATTTATGTATGCTTCTTATTGTATGCTTTATATCTCTCTTGATATGCATGTTGAGGTTTTTAAGTTCATTTGTATTTAATTTTGGTTGTGACTAATCCACTAACATTTAAACTTGTCTTTTGTACCTTGTTCCCCTTTTGTATTGCATCATTAAAGTCTTTGAAATGCATTAAAGGATTTTTATCCTTCAACAAGTTAACCCCCAAAGTGTTCTAAACCATTTATGGCTCTTACAGAACCATTAATGGTTAACTCAACTCACCCACATGGTTAGAGGCTTTCCCTCTAACTCAACCCTCATTTAACTAATGGGTATCTTCAAGCATTCATTTCTTTGACCATGGTTATCCCCATTAACTCTTGCAAAAGAGTTTATCCATTGGCTAAAGGCATTATTCATTGGATAAAAGCTTTATTCACTAGCTCAAGCCTAACCAAACCCTCCCAAGGTAACCTTCATGTGATCTCAAGCATTTAATTCTTCTTCCCTCTCCTCTCAAGCCATCTCATGTTGACACTTGTCATCATGGGATTGGGCTGAAAGCCATCACATGGATCAGTAATCGGATGCTAGAGAGTGATTATGAGATAGACTCACATGAGTGGGAATGGGATTCAGTGCATTTAAATAGTTTAGATGAGGAAGAGACATGACGTGCCCCACCTCGTAAGGATATACTAGTTTATGGAGAAGCATGGATTAAATTTTTTTAGGTTCCTGAGCTAGAAGTAACTTCCACAGGCCCTACGTAAAACCCTACGCTGAAATCTGACAAGGAGAGTACCATTGATGAACTTCACACCTCGATATTAACCCTCATAGATGCCTCCTACGAACTCAACTTAATCAATGAAGTAATGCCTATCATTCATCCTAAACTCATTAAATGGAACCAACCAAATCCCCCATGCCTTGACCATTTCCAAAATGATGTGGCACTCATAGAATCTCTATAATTATGGGATAACATACCAGTCAGGGATGATAAAGCTGGGTTTGCCATTGAACTTAAGAGTGCAACATACTTTGGGGCAGATGCCAAAACTTTTAGATGCAAAAATATTGCAATAAAGCATGGATCTTCTAGTGAAAAACACATGGTGGCACTTTTTCATCACAAAATAGTAAAAATAGAGAGCGTATCCAAAGGTGAAAACCTCTTTGATGCGCCTGAGGATGAAATGTTTGACATCCTCCCCTTTAGTACAAATTAGGGGAGATCAACCATCCTAATAGAAGAAACAAAAGAATTCAATGTGGGGACCCCTGAGACTCCTCACAAGATACATTTGGCATCTCTATTAACTCCTAAAGAACAACCAAAATTTGTGGAATTCTTCTAGAAGCACCATATCAACTTTGCATGGTCTTATGTGGACATGCCCAACTTAGATCCAAATTTGGTCATGCATCACTTAACTATAGTAGAAGGAGCTAAACCTATCAAAAAAAAGCTCAGAAAGATGCACCCACAGATTGTCGTTCTTGTAAAGGCTGAACTTAAAAAGCTCTTGGATGTTGGTTTCATCAGACCAATTGATTATGCAGAGTGGATCTCCCATATTTTACCTATCCATAAACCTAATGGGGGCATCCATATCTGTACGATTTCAGAGATTTAAACAAAGCATGTCCTAAACATGCCTTCCCCTTACCAAACATCGACATGATTGTCGATCTAACAGCAGGTCATGTGATGCTTTCTCTTATGGATGACTTTTCAGGGTGCAATCAGATTAAAATTTCTCTAGAGGATCAACACAAAACTACTTTCACCTATCCATGGGGAACATACTGTTGGAATGTAATTCCATTTGATCTAAAGAATGCAAGGGCAACATATCAAAGAGCCATGACCACCATCTTCTACGATATGATGCACACAATAATGGAAGATTATGTAGATGATTTCATAGCTAAATCATTAACAAGAGAGGGTCATCTTGCAGTACTGGATCAAATCTTCAATAGATTGGAACAATACCACGTCCGTCTAAACCCCAAGAAATGTGTCTTTGGAGTAACTTTCAAGAAACTCTTAAGATACATTATCTCTAATAAAGGCATTGAGGTAGATCCTATGAAAGTCAAGGCAATCATGGACATTCCACCTCCAAAGAATATCAGTCAATTGAGGAAATTACAAGGGCAACTACAATCCATTCGGCGGTTCATCGCACAATTGGCTAATAAATCTCATCCCTTCACCCATCTGTTACATAAAAATATCCACTTTCAATGGGATGAAAAATGCCATCTTGCATTCCAAATGATAAAAGACTACCTAATGAATACACCATTCTTGATTCCACCAGATCCAAGTAGACCTCTATTGTTATACATTTCAGCTACAAACATGGCATTAGGAGTATTGCTTGCACAGTATAATGCAAAAGGAAAATAATGTGTTGTCTACTACATCTCTCATATACTGGTAGGCTATGAAATCAATTACACACCTATTGAGCGAGCTTGCCTAGCATTTATCTTGGTAGCCACCAAATGAAGGCACTACATGCTAATGCACAAAGTAAAACTTACTGCCAAGATAGATCCACTCAAGTACCTACTTAGAAAGGCAGCATTGACAGGACGCTTGGCCAAATGGGTTATGATTCTGAGTGAATTTGATATTGAGTATGTGGACCGCAAAGCTATCAAGGGACAAGTTATTGCAGATCAGTTGCTTGATGCACCACTCAAGGGCGACCATCCTCTTATTTCTAACTTTCTGGATGAAGAAATTTTCATGATCACAGCTACACAACCCTAGAAGCTATATTTTGATGGCTCATACACCAATAATGGCTCAAGGATAGGAATTCTTTTTATCACACCTCAAGGTGACATCATCCCAAAGTCATACAGGCTCACTTTCCCATGCACAAATAATATAGTAGAATATGAGGCCTTGATCATAGGACTCACATTGGATGTAAAATAGAATCTAAAAGAACTACAAGTATATGGAGATTCCCAACTAGTCATCTGACAAGTCACTGATGAATACCAAATAAAGGATGATAAGCTCATGCCATACAAAAGGATGGTGTATAGTTTCAAAGAATCATTTATAACTATCACATTTCAACAAGTACCAAGAGATTAGAATCAAGTTGCCGATGCAATGGCTACAATTGCATCTCTCCTAGATCTTCCACAAAATTTGACATGCTATGCGTTCTTGGTAGAACAGCTTTGGATCCCCACTTATGATATCCCTGAATCTGAAATGATATGTCACCTTACCAGTTCTGACTCTCGATGGTATGGTGAGTTTTTCACTTAACTACGTGACCACACACTTCCCCCTAACCAATCAAACAAACAACAAAAAATGTTTATCTACCAAACTGCTAGATACATCATCATTACCAAAACCCTATACAGACAAAGTCTTGATGGTACTCTCCTTTGATGTTTGGAACAAGATGAGATAAACAAATCCTTGGAAGAGGTACATGAAGGAGTTTGTGGGGCTCACTCAAGCAGTCCTTCACGAGCAAAGAAACTCATGCGAGCTGGATACTATTGGCCCTCCATGGAAAAAGACTCCTACTACTTTGTTAGAAAGTGCAAGAAGTGCCAAGTTCATAGAGATCTAATATATACCCTAGCATAGAAATTATAACCTATCACAACACCATGGCCCTTTTGTTAATGGAAACTTGACCTTGTGGGTAAAATCTATCCATCTTCATCTAACGGTCATAAATTTATCATTACCACCATAGAATACTTCACAAAGTGGATCGAAGCCATTCCACTCACCGAAGTCATTGACAAGCAGATCGCCACATTCATCCTCAATTACATAATTTTTCGTTATGGTGTACCCATGTCCATCATCACAGATAATGGACTCCCTTTCAAAAATGAAGATGTCCATGAACTCTGTGAGAAGTTTCATATCCAACACTGTTTTTCCACCCCATATTACCCACAAGGAAATGGTCAAGCTGAAGTATCCAATAATAATATATTAAGGATCCTCAAAAAGAAAATCAATCATGTTGGTCGTGATTGGCACATTCGTTTAAATCCAGAACTATGAGCATATCAAACTAGCATTTGAACCCCTATAGGTGCAACCCCCTACTCATTCATTTATGAAGCAGAAGCCATCTTGCCTATTGAGGTTGAATTACCATCTATATGGGTCTCCTTGCACAATCTAATATATGATGAAGAATATCGAGTCTCATGTCTTCAGGACTTGGAATTGCTTGATGAAAAGCAACAAGCTGCCTACAATCACCTAAAAGCCTATCAGTAGGGCATGAGCATAAGCTACAATCATCAGGTCAAACCTTGCACATTTGAAGTAGGAGATATTTTTCTCAGGGAGAATCCTCACAACCAACTGAATAGAGAACATCAGGGAAAGTTTGAATCCAATTGGCAAGGTCCATATGTCATCACTGTCGTCTTCGGGTTTGGGGCATATCAATTAGCAACTTTAGAAGGAGAACCATTAGCAGATCCAATCAACAACATGCATCTCAAAAGGTTTGATACATAAGCTGTGCAGAGCATCAGGCTCCTCCAATATTAGAAAATACAAAAAACATTTAGAAAATAGTCTTGAACAAAATATAAAAAATAAAAAATAAAAATTAAAAAATTAAAAAAAGTTAAAAAATAAAAAAAAATAGTAAAGAAAAATCATTCATCGAAATGGTAAAAACCACTCTGGTGGCACCTTGGGTAAGTAGGGTGGTGAAAACCTGGTAAACAGGTGCCATTCGTAAAGGCTATGGCTCCATTGTCTTTCAGACTTGTTGTGATCACATCCATTCATCCATTATTTATACCATGGCTTGTTATTGATCTACAATCAGGGTTATTACTTCATGTGTCTCACATCACGCTTTCATACCAACATCCAACTGGGGGCAAATATTCTTAAACCTATTGATGGAAGTGAATCCTCCATTGCTTATGATACATTGAGTTGCTCATTCAAAAATGTCTTAAAAATAATACCAAAAACATTCATAAAATCTCAGCAAAATCCCAAAAACATTTGCAAAATGTCCTAAAGATAATACCAAAAACATTCACAACATTCAAAACATCTAAAAACATGACAAAAACATCAAAAATCAATCAAAAACATTACACCATATATTATTTCTTGTACATACACATCGCAAAAGGACACAAAACAACATTTTGAGCTACTCAAACAATGACCACCTATCAAATCAACCAACCAATCAAAACATCTACACACAACCATCTTCACAAGGATGCATACTTCTCCACAAACAAGACATGGTAACATTTTCTTTGACAAGAAAATTTTGTTCAGCTGATAAGTACTTGGTCGATTTGTTATTTGTTTATTTATATCAGGTTCCTAGTCTACTCCATGATATCCACAAGTGATTAGAGTAGCCGGGATGGTTCCTGATATATTTTTATTTGTTTTCTATATGCGGATTGTTCCAATGAAGTTTTGGGGCATATACTAATGGTGTCTACATGGGAAGTTCACTAAGCTACATGATCCTATGTAAAAATACAGTCATGGATCACTATGGCTTACTAACTATAGTGTATACCTCTACCATTTGTACATGAACCAGAATGGAGGGGAACTTTCTTTGTCTGCAATGTTTTCTTATAGGTGAAGCACTCAACCTTGGTTTATGATACCTCAGCTGAGATCGATACTACCATGTCTGATTATGAAAATTAAGCACTGTGAATAATCTATGGATCGCCATTTCATCTCATTTGTATATATTGCATTCCCTTGCATTTCATACATCCATAAATCCATATTGCTACATATCATTCATACATAGTCATGACAATAGAAACTCTATTTTGCTCCTCTTACATAGGATTGGGTCCTAGGTCCTCCATATCTTCTATTTAATGTTGAATCCCCCTCCCCTCACCCTCTATATCTTGATCATCATCATCACATACCCTACATCGTGTCCCATCAACTCAATCAAGCCACGTTCATCATCGTCCATCTCTAATAGGAGGGGCTATGTTTCCCATCCTAGGTCATCTTATAAGAAAAGAAAGTTACTCTGTCTACACAAGTACATTGACTCACACTACCTAGACTATCAACAGATACTTTTTGCTCAAGTATCTTTGGGTCTCAATAGGTAATCAATTATGGAAATCCTAGACTACAACAGGCATTTACATCAATTGCCTAGTCTCAATGGGTACACTAAGTCCAACAAACTCCACAAACAACCTCAAATGCAAACACTATCAATTGATCAACCAATCAAACACAATCAAAACCGACAATTACATCAATTGTCTAAATCTCAATGAGTATTTTGCTTCAAATACCTTGACTTCATCGAGCAATTACATCAATTGTCTAAGTCACAACAAGTCACTTTGACTCACTTACTCAGACTTCATCCTGTCCAAGCGAACAACTAACATCAACTGTCACACTTTGACTCAACCGAAGCAATTCAACCGATTGCACCAAATTGTCCAACCAATTTTGATCAATTGTACAGTATCAATCAAAAGCACAAACATCGCATTTGCACCGTATCTCGTGCATGACCTAAGGGTACTCACTTCCTTGCTGTTTCTCTGTTTTCACTCCATTCTCTCCCATTCTTTCACCATTATTTCTAAATTCTTCTATTCTACCTCCCCCCAACTTCTTTCTCTTTTTCGAGAGATCGCTGATTTTTTGAAATTTTTTGGCCCATCTCTCGAGGGGGCATACCACCTGCTAAATTAACATTTCTGGGGCATATTTCTCATACCTATCTTTCTTTCCTTCAAACGACGCGATAAACCGCACCGTCTCAAAGAGGGGCAAATGCAAACACATAAAGCTGTCCACTTCATTAAATTGATCTTTAATTAATTAATCTTAAACCTATTCTTCTATTAATTAAATAAGTTATTTAATTTATTTAAATTAATTCAATAAACCATATTCTAACAATTGATTAAATGAATAAAGCATATTTTTTTAAATTAACCCCTTTCCTCATTTAAATAAATAAATATTTATTTAAATATGTAATTCCCATCCCACTTGTATTCTCGTACAAATGCAAGTTGCACCAATAAATAGATTTTATTTCTAAATAAAATCCTATTTTCTCTCACCCACCAAACCTACTTGCATCCTAAACCCCTTCTAGATTCTTCTAATCCATTCCAAATTAGCCCAATTCCCCTCCCTAATTATTATCACATTCCTAAGCAAAGAGAAGTCACTTCTCAAAGCCTCCAAAGTCTTTGAAATGCATTAAAGGCTTTTTATCATTCAACAAGTTAACCCTCAAAGTCTTCTAAACCATTTATGGCTCTTACATAACCATTAATGGTTAACTCAACTCACTCACATGGTTAGAGGCTTTCCCTCTAACTCAACCCTCATTTAAGTCATGGGTCTCTTCAAACATTCATTGCTTTGACCATGGTTATCCCCATTAACTCTTGCACAAGAGTTTATCCATTGGATAAAGGCATTATTCATTGGATAAAAATCTTTATTCACTAACTCAAGCCTAACCAAACCCTCCCAAGGCAACCTTCATGTCATCTCAAGCATTTAGTGCTTCTTCCCTCTCCTCTCAAGCCATCTCATGTTGACATTTGTCATCATGGGATTGGGTTGAAAACCATCGCATGGATCATAAACCCCTCAATTCTGGCCCTTGTTAAGATTACTCAATCTTGACCATCCATTGCCCTATTTCTCCTATAAATAGAGCTCTCATTCTTCATTTTCAGGATCCGAAGTCTTTTGTGCATCAAACTTATAGTCATTTTAGAGAGCATTAAGAAGAATTTTCATTATTATTATATTAAGATTTACATAGACTAAGTAGGTGCTTTCTCATAGTAAATCATTTACACTTGCATAAGCATTTGTTGTCATTTTCACAACCATCTTGAATTTTCATATGACATCCATGGATAGTGCAAAAAGCTAAGAGCTACACTCATATGGGACTTGGAGAGGAGAGGTACAAAGGAGGAATATCTATGAGCATTTTGGGGAGCATCTTGGAGGGTTTTCTTTCCCTTTTTCATTTATGTATGCTTCTTATTGTATGTTGTATGTCTCTCTTTATATGCATGTTGAGTTTTTTAAATTCATTTATATTTCATTTTGGTTGTGACAAATCCAGTAACATTTGAACTTGTCTTTTGTGCCTTGTGCCCCTTTTGCATTGCATCAATATTAATAAAATGTTTTATTTTAAAAATCAATTTAAAATGGTTTTTTTCTTTTTTGGCAAAGGGTCAAAGACTCGTACTTATATTATTGAAATGAAGGATTACATATAAAGTTCAGATGATTCCGACTGCTACTCCAAAACCAACCATCTCAAACTACAACCCAATATAAGGCGAGACCACCCATTCTATGAACCACCTTGAACTATGGTAACCAGCTTACACACAAGCGACTAATGTCCATCATTACCTAGCTGAGAGTCCAATCATGTAGAAACCATGTGTCATGAGTAGAGGGCTTGCAAATGACCACTTTGTATCTATGGTACTTTTATCATCTTCATCATCAACAACTTGAGAATTCAGACCATCTATAGAGCACTTTATTGTAGACTCGACCAAACTATCACCTACTGTTTTAAGCCCTTGTCTTGTAGAGTTGCCATGGAAACCTTTCTCATCCTTAGATGGTTCACATGCTGCCACATTTGCCAGAAGCTTCATAGCCGCTTCATCTCTGCAAGTAGCTTTACAAACATGTGCACAACTCCTCCCTAATACTATTGTTTGAAATTTTTCACATACCCTACTTATTTTGGCATCAACTACACCCTTTGTTGAAATGATCTCTTTAGTTGATGCTGATGATAGAGTTATTTTAGGTGCTCTAGTGTTCTATCAATTACTTCACCTATTCTACTGCGATCTTCACTTGGAATACCAGTGGATAATCCGTCTCCATCCTCACCCTTTGTGAAGCCATCTTTAACTTAATTGCTCTACCCTAGGACTTAGTATTAACCTCTAGGGCAATACCAGCATGAAAAAAATCAACCTTCACTTTTTGTTTTCACATTATTTGTCTCATGTTTGTTAGAAGTGATAGGATAAGACCCTCTACTTGCTGAAAAGACCATGTCCTTAGTTGTCCCACATTGACACTTGGAGCAGGATTTCGTCTAGGATTGGGGGGTTTAACTATAAATCTATGACTACTTGCATTATCCCCACGACCATTTTCCATTGCCTTATCAGTTGCATGACTAGCTTGCAATTTCTTTTCACATGTATTTTTGCCCAATGCATTTACCTTCCCCCCACCAGCTCCTTTATGAGATCCTCCCTTACCTGAACCCACCATGCAATTGTTTTTTTTTTTATGGGATGAACCTGTACTTGATCCCTTAGCTCTCAACGTTCACCTGCAGTAGAACTCCTAGCATCCTCTTTCGAAAATGAACCTATAACTTTTCCAAGTTCACTTGACTATGATTGATTGTTATTATGAGATTGACTTGAACTACTACTCTGCTCTTCCTTTTAGTTTGAATCCTTGGACTGATGGTTGATGAATGCAAGCCTAACATCTAGACAGATGTAGAGTGGGTAGATGTTGTTGCTGATAGAATATTTGTCTGTACTGACCTATTTGAGACTGCTTTTACATATCCAATCTTTGCTGCCCCAATTAGTTTGCCTTACAAAGTTATTAAACCAACCCCAATTCCTCAACCAAATTGGCCAAGATTGGCTTATCACTTAACAGGGCTAGAATTTCATCGACCTCCCAAGCGCACGAGCCCTGCACCAATTCTACCCCCAAATTAGATAACCTATCAGCCAACTGGTTCGCCTCCCTATAGGAATGACTTATTTTGAAATCATCAAATCTTAGTAGGAGCTACCAAACTTCCTCTAACACATACTACAACTCCCAATCTGTCACCTTCTTGGAGATAAGACCTGAGGTGATAATCTGCGAATCACCCTCAATATGCAGCTTGGACACTCCCATGTTGGTTGCAATTTTAACACCTTCCAAAAGTTCCCTTGCCTCAGCCAAACTATTTGAAACATTAGGTAGCCTATAGGAAGCTACCTTCACAATTCAACCATTTTGATCCCTTAAAACACAACCTACCCGTGATCTGCCTGGGTTCCCTTTGGAAGCACCATCAACGTTCAAATTCAAAAATGAATTTAGTGTCTTTTCCCACTTAACTTGCCTATGAGAATCCTTCTTGGACTTCTCCCCCACAGACATACCTTTGAAAGGGATACTAATTTGACTCCATCTGTTAAGAACCTAATTATCATCTGAAGTAAAAGCTGAGGGCAAGGACTTATACCTCATTGTGTATGCATTAACAAATTCTAAAATTGACCTTTCAATGAGTTCACATACCTTATCCACATTCAAAGTCTCCTTTCTAAAGATCCTTTTGTTTCTTTCCCATGAGAATCCCCAAACCACAGTGGCTAGAACAATCCTCTAGATTTCCGCAAAGAAGGAACCTTTATGGAGCAATGTCCATTCAATCAGTAGCTTGGTTAGAGAATTGGAAATGGACCCCTGCCAACCTAGCTTATTTAAAACCCATTTCCAACAATCTTGGGCAAAATCACAATTGAGAAGCAAGTGATTAATGTCCTCCATACCCTTGCCACATAAAACACACAAGAAAGTGTCAGCAATACCTAATCTATGAAGCCAACCTTTCACTAGTGAGAATTTTGTTTTGGAGGGCCAACCAAAGAAAGGCCCCCGCCTTTGGAAGCACTGCATCATGCCAACAAAATCTGAACTCCTTCCTGTCTACATTAACCCTCCCCTTAACCAAAGATTGATATCCGTCTTTAACACTATACTTCCCCTTACTATTCCTAGTCAAAATCAGTTTATCCCTCTCCTTATTAATATAGAGAAACCTCTGACTCAGAAAATTTTGTATTCCCATTTTATCCTCATTAGCTTTCGAAACATCTGATAGATCTTTCCACTCCCCCCGGCACAACACATCCTTTGACTCAATTGCAAAATAGTCACTAACCTTAGGACCCCATAAGGCTTCCAAAATCTCATGAGCCCTGGACAGATTGCAAGAGGATTTAATCGAGGGAAGGCCATTCCATGATTCTGTCCAAAAGAGAGCCTTATCTCGAGAATTAACAACCCAAGAAAGGTGAGGTAAGATTACCTCTCTACTCTTCACCATAAAGTTCCACATAGCTGATCCTTTTGGGGGTTCCTCATTGTAAAAATTCTTTCTGGTTCATCTGAAGCAATTTAAAATGTTAATTAAGGTACACTAAGGAATATTTCAATCATAATTAAATCATATTTCTCAAAGATTCTAAAGAGGTGCAGCTGGAACAACTTGGCCGATGAGAAACACACCAGCCTCAACCATTTATTAATGAGCAGGCTCACTGAAACATTCCAAGTTGCTTGCCTGAAATTCCGCTCATATTTTGTCAAACTTTCAACGATGCGGATTAAAAAAATGGGCAAAATTTGCAAGAAGAATTTATTAAACCTTACCACAGTAGAAACTTTTCCAAATGGAACCAATCCCCTACAGTTGCTGCTTCAATCTATCCAAAGTAAATGAGAAGTAGATCTGAAATATCAACGCTTCAAGAGAGGAAGAGCCCTTTCATTTCCAGTTGCACTTTTAAGCATCTCTCGAATATCAATGGGAAAATCCAGAGCCATGTTTGGAAGACGTCTGCAAGTGGAGAATACTGTAAGGTTTACTATTTTATTTCCCATATTAATAATGGCCCCCATTAGAGCAGACCCAGAGACCACACTTTTAGCCTACAAATGCAGACCCCAGAGTTTTGCCCCCCCAACAACGCAACCCTCTTTGAGCAAATTTTCAACTCCGCCCTTTCATCTGTGGTGAAAGAAGTTGGTGCATCTGGATTTACTACAAAAGATGAGGAGACATCTTCAGAGACAACAACAGATTCAATATACATTCTGGCACAGTGCAGAAAGGATAAGTCCTCTACCGATTGCATTAATTGCATAAAAGTTGCAGAGAACCAAATTCGCAACTGCTCCGGTGTGTCTGCCAAAGCATACTACGATGGTTGTTATCTGTGTTACGAGAGTATCTATTTTTATGATCTATACACTAATACCACACATAAACCGCTCTGCGGTGATGTCGATGCGGCCAATTCCGATTTAATTTCGGCACCTGGTCGAAGTTTGATAAGTGATCTTTGCACTGCAACTCCACAAATAAAAGATTATTTTGTTGCACAGACGAGGAACGGGCCATCTAATACCACTATCTATGGACTTGCCTTCTGTCTGTGTTCCATTCAAGAGGATTCCTGCAAAAATTGCCTGAGTATTGCTCAGGAAAACATAAACAAGTGTTTTCCTCGCTCCGAGGGACGGGCTTTAGACGCCGGCTGCTACTTACGATATAGTTCCGAACCCTTTTTTCCAAGCAATTCGACTATCGAATTAGCACGTTTCTTACCCACAGGTTAGAATTTAATTTCATTCAATTTAATTTCATAAAATAAGTAACGAAGAGCTTCAGCCGATCACCTAAATCGATTTTTATTAAAAAAAATTCAAACAGTTACTCCTACTTGCAATGATTTATTCAGGGTTGAGGTATTCTCCATTTTGTTTTTCAGGGAAGAGGGTGAGTTCTCTAGAGTTGATCATAGTTGCTGTTGGGGGAGGGGTATTCCTACTTGCCCTTCTAACTTGTATCCTTGTCTTCCGGAAGCAGATAGGGCGCCCAAGCCAGAAAAGAGGTATATTATTAATGGCTAAATTTAATATAATGAAGCAAAAGTCTTGCAAGTTAATTCGATCTTAATTAGTACTAATATAACAAATTTATGCCATAGCGGATAGGGAAGGAGCAACTAAACTCCGTGAGCGAGAGGATTTTGATTTCAAGGTACTGAAAAAGGCAACTAACAATTTTGATCAAGCAAATAAACTTGGAAATGGAGGGTTTGGTGAAGTATTTAAGGTAAATTATTATTTATTTGTTGTCCATATTAGGCTTCTACGTTGATGTATTCAAACGATGAGATATTTGACTTTTGCAGGGTACATTGAAAAATGGCGAAGTTGTGGCAGTAAAGAAGCTGACATTAGGTCACTCTGCCCGTGCAATTTCTGAATTCAAAAGCGAAGTGAAACTCATTTCTAATGTTCATCACCAAAATCTTGTGCGTTTACTTGGATGTTGCAGACAAGACCAAGAAAGACTCCTGATTTATGAGTACATGCCCAATAGGAGAGCCTTGACAGAATATTATTTGGTTTTCTATTCCTTAACTTTCATCTTTTGTTTATTTCATCTGTTACAACAAACATGATGGGTTTTCAAAGTCTAGTGAATTGAACTTCATGTAGGAAAAAAAAGAAGATTTCTGCGCTGGAAGGAAAGGTTCAACATTATACTAGGCACTGCTCATGGTTTGACCTATCTCCATGAGCAATTCCATGTTTGTATCATCCATCGTGACATTATATCAAGCAATATATTACTTGACCACAACTTTGAGGCAAAAATAGTAGATTTTGGGTTGGCAAGACTTCTTCCAAATGATAAATCTCATGTTAGCACAAGAGTTGCAGGAACACTGTGATGAAACTGTTGGATTTTGTCAAGATCAAGGGCACAATGAAAAGCATAAAAGAGACAATAGAATGACAAGAACAAACTGTATTCTCATCAATAAAAAATGATCAACTGGATTAACCAATACAATGAATAGAGGCCTGCTTATATAGGCAAGGCCATATGGATGTATGAGCACACAAATATGACATGTGGCTCAATGAGAAACAAGGGTAGGTAGGAAATAGGTGTGGGTAGGTAGGAGAAATAATATAATATTCCACATGAGGTGGATCACCCACCGAAGGTGGAATTATCACTCCACAATAAGTGGATATGATAGTGTAATAACAAGATCAACACCATAAAAGGTGGAATTTCTCCTACACACACTATCCCAATGTGACACAAACACCCAAGTGTCTCATATCCAAACTACTATGAAATGCATTATCCTAAGTTAACTTAAGTAAGTGTAATAATATCCATAATGAATATTTATTTACACCAACACCCCCCTTAAGTGCAACTTAGGGGAATGAAGACTCAAGTCAACAATGCAAGATGGGTCCTGGCTACTAGGCCATGATAGGTACCCATGTACAAAATGCAAATGCAAGCAAAACTATGCAATGCAATCTCTCACAAATGGAGAAAGGGAGAAAACCCAGTGGAAAAAAACTCCCCCCCAAAAGAGAGATGAATATACAAAAGACTCTCAAAGAAGAAGGACAAAACCTCAAAGAGGAAAAAGTCCCCTCCATATGAGAGGAAGGAGAAGTCAGCTGACCCCCCCTAATGACACATCCCGCACCCCCAAGAGAGCTCGCAACTGCTGGAACTTACTCTCGGTGAAAGGTTTGGTGAATATGTCAGCAACCTGCTCTGCTGTAGGACAATACTGCAAATCAATGACCTACTCCTGGATGAGCTCTCGGATATAGTGCATATGAATCTTGATGTGTTTGGTCCGCTGGTGCTGGACCGGGTTCTTTGAGATTGCAATGGCACTCTGATTGTCACAATGGAGAACTGTCGGCCGTGGAGTGGTGAAACCAAACTCTGTGAGAATCTACTGGAGCCAAATGGTCTCAGTCGCTGCGTTAATAGTGCCTCAATACTCAGCCTCGATCGAAGAGAGAACAATAGCATGTTGCTTCTTGCTCTGCCAACAAATGGGGCCTGAACCAAGGTGAAAACTATAACCAGAAGTAGACTTACGATCAACTAGATCGCCAGCCCAATCGGAGTCTGTGTAACCAACCAAGTGAAGTCCTGTGCCTGCTGCATAGTGAATCCCATAGTGATGTGTACCCTGGATGTAATGTAGAATGCATTTGGTAGCTTTCCAATGAAGCTCATGTGGTTCCTGCATGAAGCGGGAAACCATGCCAACTGCAAATGAAAGATCAGGGTGTGTATGAGTCAAGTAGATGAGACTACCCACAAGCTGACGATACAAAGTGGCATCAACTGGTGGAGAAGAACACTGAGCCTCAAGCTTGACTCCTAAAAGAAAGGGAGTCGGGGCAGGCTTACAATCAGCCATATGAAAGCATGCAAGTAGATCAAGAGCATACTTGGGCTGCGATAGAGTAATCCCGGAAGGTGACTGTGAAATCTCTATCCCGAGAAAGTAGTGCAAAAGACCCAAGTCAGTCATAGAAAATCTATCATGCAAAGCAAATTTGACCCTGCTAATGATGGATGAAGTACTCCCTGTAATGATCAAGTCATCAACATAGAGCACAAGGATCAAGTGAGAGTCATCCTGTCGCAAAATGTAGACATTCGGATCGGAATGACACCTGGTGAAACCTGCAGAGAGAAGAAAGGAATCCATCTTGGCATACCAAGCCCTGGGGGCCTGCTTAAGGCCATAGAGAGATTTCCTTAGTCTGCAAACCAAGGAAGTATCCTGGATGAAACCCTGTGGCTGCTCCATATAAATCTCCTCATCAAGGTCACCATGAGGAAAGGCACTCTTCACATCCATCTGATGTACAGCCCAACCATGAGCTGCAGTAATAGCAAGTGTCAAATGAATGGAGTTCATCTTGGCTACGGGTGCAAAGGTCTCAGTATAGTCAACACCTGCAACCTGTGAGAAACCTTTTGCAACAAGCTGAGCCTTATACTTATCCACACTACCATCTGCTACAAACTTGGTCTGATAGATCCACTTACATCGAACCATCTTTCTCCCCTTAGGGAGATGGACTAGATCCCATGTGTTGTTCCTCATCAAGGAACTATACTCTTCCTCCATAGCTTGGTCCCACTCAAGAACCCCTGATGCTTCCCTAAATGTCTGTGGATCGGAAGCGGTAGCAATAAATGCATGTGGAAGATCTTGATGTTGTGATCAAGTTCTCCATGTATCCAAAGGATCCCCAACAAGAGAACCCACGGACTCAAGTGTCTGTCGAGCCCAACGAGGTCTAGGTGGAGGTGGAGAATGAGGCTCCTCAACTGCAAATGGACCTTGCGGAGGTGTAACCCTGCGAGTCAGAGTTGAGGGAGTCTCATCATCTAAAGCACTAACATCACTATCCACAATGGAGGAAGGTGGAGGAGGTAGAGAGGCTAAGCTAGGAGAGCTTTCCTCAAAGTGAACACTCCTCTCAATGAATACCTCATGTGTCTCTGGATCCATCAATCTGTATGCCTTAACACCCTCAGGATATCCAACAAATATGCAAGGTCGACTCTAAGGTTCCAATGCCTTGCATTTCTATGGAGGTATGCGAGCCCATGCTGGACATCCAAAGACTCTGAAATGTCTCACAATCGGTTTCCTTCCAGCCCAAACTTCAAAAGGAGTAATACCTTGCAAAGCTTTGTGAGGAACTTGATTCTGGATGTGTGTGGCATAACTGATAGCCTCTACCCAAAAGGTGGGATCAAGAGAACGTGCATGTATCATACAGCTAGCCATCTCTTTGAGAGTTCTATTCTTGCGTTCTGCAACCCTGTTCTGCTGTGGAGTGTATGCAACAGAATGTTGAAGATCAATCCCCTCAAATGTACAAAAGTCCTCAAGTCTCTTGTTCACATATTCCCTTCCATTATCTGTGGGAAGAATCTTGACTACTTTCCCTGATTGCTTCTCCACACGAGTCTTGAAGTCCTGAAATCTGTCAAATACTTCACTCTTATGAAGGAGAAAGTAGACCCAAGTGAAGTGGGAGTAGTCATCAATAAAGGTAAGAACATAGCGGGCCTTACTAAATGAAGGTGCTGGAAATGGACCTGCTACATCACTGTGAACAAGTTGAAGAACTTCCAAAGCTCTCCAAGTTTTCTCTTTATCAAACTTCTCTTCGGGATGCTTGCCCATGGAACAACCTGAACATACACCCTCTGAAAAACTGATTCGAGGAAGACCTGTGACCATGTCTTTAGTGCTTAGCTGTTGAAGATAGCGGTAGTTGAGGTGACCAAACCGCTCATGCCATAGCTTACTCTCTGAATTTGAATGAGTAAGCAAGGCCTTAGAAGGTGAACTTGGCACAAAGTGGGAGAATGAATAAAGTCTAGAATTGTCATTGACTTGTCCCATTGCTACCAAGGCATCATCATCAAGTTCCTTTACCACAACTGAATCTGGGGTAAACTCAACCTTTTTCCCATTCCCATAGTGAGTGATTTGGTAGATGGAGAAAATGTTGGTAGACAAGTTAGGAACATAGAGAACATTCTCAAATGTTCCATCATCCATGTCAACTGAACCTTTCCCTTCAACCTCTACTTGTGTGTCATCACCTATGTAAATGTGAGGTACCTTAGATGGTTCCAATGAAGAAAACTGCTCCTTTGTAGAACCCATGTGATATGAGGCACCCGAGTCAAGTATCCATTGCTGTGAAGAACCTGTTGTAGCCACAAATGCTTGCCCGTTTCCCTTAGACTGTGAGGAAGAGGAAGGAGTTGAATCCTTCTTTGTGTAGGCGGATGGCAAGTTGATGTTGTTTTTCTTGAGAAGATTGGTTAACTCATCAACTTGTTTTGCGTGGCATCGATGCTCATCATGACCATACTTTTTGCAATATGCACAAGTTGGTTTATACTTCTTAGGTGGTGTCCCCTTCTTGGAAGAGGATTGAAAATTGCCTTGTGATGGAGAGGATGATTGTCCCTTTTCCTAGTGTGGTTGAGACTTAGATTGCTTCTTCTTCTTGTTGGAATCTTTGCCTTGACTTCCTTGATTTCCTTGATTTGCTACCAAATCCTTGGACTTTGAAGACTTGAGAAACCCCATGTTCAACAACTTAGTTTTTTCCAATATCAACATTTCTGTGAAAGCATCAAATGAAGGCATAACATAAGAACTCCCCACTGTCAAACAATGAGTTTGGAAGCTAGACACAAATGCTGCATATTCTGGTACAAGCTTATCCAACAAATTGAATATCAATTGAGCATCCTTTTTGTCAATTCCACAATCCTTTAGCTTTGCTCTTAGCTCATTTGCTTTGGTGACATAATCTTGGATTGTATCAAAATTCTTTGGATCTAAGTTGGTGAGCTCATTGTCAATCTGATAGCCTCTGATTTCATCAACTTGTCCATACAATTTCTGAAACATATCCCAAGCCTCCTTGATTGTTTTACACTTCTCAATGTGAAAAATGAGGTCATCTGATACATACTTGCGTAAGGTTCCAAGAGCCATGCAATTATTTGTGAGCCATTCTAATTGAGCATTTGGATCAGCCTTAAGATCAGGTGGTGCTGTTATTGTTCCATCTATGTAGTGTGTGAGACCCTTTTCCATTAGTTTACTCCATACTTTAATTTTCCATGATGCATGATTATGTGGAGTTAATGGTGGAAACTTATTAGGACTCATTGCAACAAGAATGGAAAGAGCACAAAGAGAGGCACAATCATACAAGACACCCCCCCAAATTCACTCAATCAAAGAACCCCCCCCAAATGTGATGATTTTGGCACTTTATAAGTAGTGCGTATACAATGGGCCACTTGCAAAAAATGGCATAGTGGACTTCTGATTTACAATTTTACAACTGCTTCAATAAGGCCAAAAGAGTCTCAAACTATTAATGCAAGAGATCTAACTAAGATCCAAGCAATTTACAAGTACCTAATAGGCCAAATAAGACCAATATCTAAAAGTACAATTTTCACTCAAAATCTCTGAAATCTTATCATAGATTCTGAAAGTAGACAAAAAAATAAGCACTTTCAAAAAAAACGGCACTTGAAAAGGAGGTCGTATGAGCTCAAACGAGGCCTTTGAAGCTGCAGAATTGAGGATTGGACAGGTACAACTGAGAGAATCTGAAAATTCCAAAACACCTGTGCATCAAAATCAGAAAATAACCACACCACTGCAAATATCATGAAATTTTAGCCCATTTCAAAAAAAATTGCACCAAAAAAGGAGCAAAAATGAGCAAGATATGGCCTTTCAAAGTTGGACTGCAAAATTGAAAAGCTCAATGGAGAGGGGTCAAAATTTTTTTTAAAAGTGCTGATGTAATGCTGATGTCAGCAAGTCACTGTGTTAAATTTGACGGCTGTATGACCATCACGAAAACTTCGCTCCCTGCTAACTGGGCGTCCATACTGTACGGACTGCTGACTGGGCGACTGACTATGCAGGCCGTACAGATGACGTGGCACTGTACGGATGCTTGCATGGCCCTGTGACTGGGCAGATCATATGGTCTATGTGGCACTGACGTGGCGTACGAAGGTCTATTTTCGGGCCACGTGGCTGGGTCCTATTGCTGACATGGCGGGAGGCAGAGGCTGTCAGGTTCGGTTGTCGGTGCAGGCGACGACAGGAGTACCGGGAGGAGAAACCGAGGCAACCGGAGGAAACCGAGGCAGCCGGGGAAAACCGAGGCGGAGGGCGGGGGAAGCGCTGGGGACCTGCGGGTGTCGTCGGCGGGAGCTGTTCGTTGCCGGCGGGTCACGGTAGTCGACGTCAGGTATGGGTCTACGACTGCATCGACGTCAGGTACGAGTCTGCGGGTATGGTTAGCCTGCAGAACCTACAGAACCTGCAACGCGGGTACGACCGGGTATGGGGGGTCTGCGAACCCCTCAATAATTTTTTTTTTTTTTTTTGATTTTTTTTTTTTCGAAATTCCTCCTTTTTTTTCGAAAAAAAAAAAATTTCTGGAAAAAAATCCGAAATCCGTACGAAAATAGGCAAAATTGGGAAAAAAAAATTCTCACCAAAATAGGTCGACTTTATAGTCGAAATTTATGGAAATGGCCTCCCGGATTGAACGGTGATGTCCAAATCGCTGTATGATGCCCCCAAAAAATGAAGATCCCCAAATCTGAAAGTAGAAGCCTTCCACGATGTCTCAAAAAACTGATCAATGAAGCCCCAATAGCTCTGATACCATGTTGGATTTTGCCAAGATCAAGGGCACAATGAAAAGCATAAAATAGACAATAGAATGACAAGAACAAACTGTATTCTCATCAATAAAAAATGATCAACTGGATTAACCAATACAATGAATAGAGGCTTGCTTATATAGGCAAGGCCATATGGATGTATGAGCACACAAATATGACATGTGGCTCAATGAGAAACAAGGGTAGGTAGGAAATAAGTGTGGGTGGGTAGGAGAAATAATATAATATTCCACATGAGGTGGATCACCCATCGAAGGTGGAATTATCACTCCACAATAAGTGGATATGATAGTGTAATAACAAGATCAACACCATAAAAGGTGGAATTTATCCTACACACACTATCCCAATGTGACACAAACACCCAAGTGTCTCATATCCAAAATACTATGAAATGCATTATCCTAAGTTAACTTAAGTAAGTGTAATAATATCCATAATGAGTATTTATTTACACCAACAGAAACTCCTACTTTATCAACTTCTTTTTCTAATTCCAAAGTTTTCAATAGAGATAGTAAGACCATATATTTAGAATTTTGCAGAGGATACACAGCTCCTGAATATGCTAACCGTGGGCAATTAACAGAGAAAGATGACACCTATAGCTTTGGTGTGGTGGTTCTTGAAATTGTCAGTGGTAGAAAAAGCATTGACTTTAAGCAACCACCTCATATGCAATATCTTCTTCAATGGGTATTTTAAAATTCTATAATATTATCCTTTAATCCCATTATTCTCTCCCTTAAAAACCTTGATCATTTGCTTAAAAAACCTATGGTAGGTTTGGAGCCTATACGAGGACAACCAGGTTTTACATGTGGTGGAAAGTGAAAAGGAGATGGAAGGGTATAGCAAAGAAGAGGTGTTGAGGGTGATAAACCTTGCCCTTCAATGTATACAAGTTTCTGTCAGAGATAGGCCATCAATGTCTGAGGTTGTGACAATACGCTTAAGTAAAGATGAGAGTGATTTTCAGAAACCTTTGCAACCATCATTCATGGACGTGGAGTACAAAGAATTGAAAGAATCAAATGCAACAATTACAGAATCCCTTAATGCTCAATAACAGTGACTATTTCTCTGGTTGATGGACACATGGAGAGCAGCAAGGAAGGATGGAGTGTTAATATCTAATTGATTATATAATTTCCCCTTCCTATTTAAAAATAGTATTTAAAATATTCCAATATATTTTTGCCCTTTCTATCTTTGCATTTAATCCTCACTTTTTTAAATATAGATGTGTATAAAATTCAAAGATCTCGGTGTTATAAAATTTATTTTTATTTTAGAAATTAGAATTTATTATGAAAATAGAATTTGTGGGTGTATTAAGAGAGAAATATGTTGAACTGATTTTGTAAAGTTTTAGGTTGTAAGATAGTAAGTTTATGAAAATTTCATTTATTATAAATACAAAAATTTTGACGCAAAAAAAATTCAAATATAAAGCAACACTGAGAAAACGTGTGAAATTTCTTATATTAGATTAGTTGGCATACTCATGTCTACAATATTTTGAACTAGACTTGACATTGTAAATGAAGATATAGTTGTGAAGTAAATAAGAATTTTAGATAGTTATATGGTACATTATCTTATGTAATTTGTTAGGAAGGGAGAAATTATTTAAATAAAACATTACATTCATTAAAATTTATGGATTCTAATTACATTGAAGATCAACTTAAGCTAGAATATTCTACTAATTTCTAACCATTTTGTCTTTAGTTGTTTTTTTTCTTTTTGTCAACCATGCATAGCTTTTTATAAAATAAGATTTCTAAATTATGTCGGCCTAAGTTTTTTATTTATAGAAATTTCTCTTTTTCTCTAAGTCCTCTATAAAAGAAGCATGTGCAAATAGTTTCAAGCAAGTTCAACAACACAATTTCATATAAATTTTGTTTGTTAAATCTATGGCTTTGCCCACCTTCATAATGGAATTAGAGCTAGGGAAAATGGTTCAAGAGTGCAAAAATATGAGTAAGAATAGGAAAAAATGTAGAGAATAGGGCCAAGAGGTTGCAGGATGATGTCTAAGGGAAAATTCAAAAGAAACCATGCTAGAGATGATTGAAGCTGCTAGACACCAAAATACAATAGAGGCAATTGCCAATAAAGATACTCCAAGGATGATGTTGATGTGAAAGAGAAGATCAAATCAAAGATTGCAGATCAAAATTTTGTAGTCATTGAAATCAATAGAATGGTTTGAAATTGATGTTGTTAAAAAAAATGTGAAAAATCAAACTAGGTCGTAATGATCGAAAACCTCAATTGTTAAGACCTCAAACACTTAATCTTTCTATCAACTTTATTTTCAACTTTAGCCTTGAATACATTGAACTTCTCTAATGCTTCTAATTTCTCTCTCAAAAATGAAACCCATTATATTCTAGAATAATCATCAATCAATAACATGATATACTTCTCACCTTTTATATACTCCTTGTTCTGGTCAGAGCACATAAGTTTGTATGCACTAAGTCCAACAATCTAATGGATGAATGCTGCTTTCCAATATAATTTCCTCTTGTCTTCTTTCCAACTTGACAAATTCTCTACAAATGTTGTTTTCTAGTTTTCTCAGTCTCGATAAATTTCTCACTACACTTAATGAACTAACCTTCACTAAGTTGTCAAAATTGATATGACATGTCCTTTGGTGCCAGAGCTAGCTATCATTGATCTAAGATAACAAAAAATGCTTCGTAGCTCCTTCTAGTAGATACATATTTCCGCTAGTCCTTTTTTCTGCTCCAAAAACAATTTTGGATCCTTTCCTGATCTCACAACCATCATCCTAAAAGACAACATTGTAACCATTTTCACAGATCTGTCCAACACTCAAAAGATTATGATGCAAACCCTTCACATAGTAAATATTGTCAGTATTATGCTTTCCATGAAAATAAATAAAACCAATTCCCATAGTTTGTGTTGTATGATCATCTCCGAGCCTAACAGAACCACCATCATACTTATAAAGTTTCACAAACTTAATTTCATCATCGGTCATATGATTTGAATATCCACTATCAATCAACCATTCATTTCTATCTCTTTTAGAATGTAAGGTAGTAGCGCCAGTACATCTTTTTCTACAACAAATATTAGGTACATCTTTTTATACAAAAAATAGATAATCACTATCTTCATAATCAGATTCATTATCTAAAATACTAGCATCATCTTTGACATAGTAGGCTCTCCTATTAAATTTTCCTTTAATTTCTTTATATTTTTCCTTGAATCTTTTTTCTAGACACCTAGTAGCAATATGACCAATCTTTTCACATATAAAACATTTAAAGGGTAACATACCTTTGTCTTTGTTAGTGCCTTTCTTAAACTTCCTTACAAAGTTTTCTTATATCTTAGCTGAACTTAAATCTTTCATATCTTCCTTAGATGCTTTAAAGGCAGACTCAGTCTTAGCTTTGTCTTTTCCAAACTTCCTTATCTCAAATGTTCATAGAGTGCCATAAAGCTGCTCTCTAGTGAACTTCTTTGGATCACGGGTTTCTTCAATAGGTGAGATCTTGTCACTATAGCTTTCTAGTAGGGACATCAAGATCTTTTTAGTTATATCTTAATTCATCAAGATGCCGCCAAGTTCTCTAATTTCATTTACTGCACTATCAATCTTGTGAAAGTATATACTTATGTCCTCTCCTTCTATTTTCAAGTTCTCATATCTGCGCTTAGCTATTAACTTCTTTGATAGTTTGACTCTATCATTTCCTTCATAGATCTCTCAACTTTTCCCAAACCTCATAAGCAGTATTCAATGAAATAACTTTTATGAATTTAGTCTTTGATAAAGCACTAAAGATAGAATACCTTTTCCTTTTCATTCTCTTCATAATCTTCAATCTCATCTGGAGTGATAAAACCATTTGTTAGTTGAACATACTTAGTTTCCATTTCTTTCCAAGTGTTGTATCCCAAATAGAACAAGTAGCCTCTCATCTTTACTTTCTAAAATCTATAATAGGAAACTTCAAAGATAGGAGTAGTCCATTTATGTGTCATCAGATTAGGATCTACCTCAAGTGGTTCATCTCTTCTTCAAGGAACCAAAGCTCTAATACCAATTCTTGAATATCGAGGCAACTGAGAGCTGGGGGGGGGGAGTGAATTAGTTGTTAACTTTAAAAAAAATTCCCAAAATCTTTTTGACATCTAGATCCAAATCATCAAAATTAATTAACAAAGATATTACATGAAAACATGAACATACAATAGATTAAACATGAACACCAGATATGATGTGGAAAATCCAAGAAGAGAAAACCACGGAGAATGTTATTTCTCAATATAAAACACCGATTAAGGTAATTTTTATAAAGAGTGGCTCGCTTCCAAAATGTTCACTGCAGGTGGGCTCACTACCCAAAAAAAGGCTCACTGTTGAAGAAAGAAAGAAAGAAAGAAAGAAAGAATCCACCATTTGAAACACAATCTGCAAAACCAGACTTCTTCTAGTAACTTAACACCAATAGACTCTCACATATCACCAACAATTAGATATTTCCTTTCCAATCTCACATATCTTCAAAATAATGTCACACTTTTTTATATCAAACACAATTAGATCATCCTCATATATATTGTCTCTCAGAAGCATAATCTTCCAAGTTAGCCAAGACAAAGATCTAAAATAGGTCAAGACTAAATATTCTGATGGTGGGAAGGAATGAGAAGTAGACCATAGCACAAAACACATCAATATTTAGATCAACATGTTATAATCATTACAAATTTTGGACCCAAAACATGATACACACGCTACACCACAAGCTTCTACACATCCTCAAATTCCAGACTTAATCCAAACCCAAAGACTCATTGCATAGTACACCAAAGAGAAGAATGGAACCTTGATATGCATGAATATCATCGATCAATGCCATATCTGATAACCAGAGATATCCAAATAACCAACAACACATCATCTATTCTAGAACATGTTTTTAGAGAACAAAAGATTATGTGAACACATATTTTGAATCACCAATACCAAGAAAATAAAAAATATAAATGATAACTATTATTTTGACATCATTGACAACCACTCAATATCATCAGTATCACAACTGCAACATTTTTTATTGTCCATTGAATGATTACAAGGTTTTTCATAATGGCACTTTATTTACCAACACTTTAATAAAATTTTAGTTCAAAAAATAGATTAAATTATATTTTCTAGCACATCCAAATTTTTATCTAAGAATTTTTTTTCTCAAATCATCTTTTAACTTTTTAATTCATTTCCCATCCTCATCCATTTCTTATCCATGTCTACTCAATGATCTTCTTTTCTTCCATCATCTTATGACATTTTTTAGGTTCAATAGAAAATAAATTGTAAAAGACATTCAATCTTATCATGAGCATAAAAAACATGTTAACTTTTTTCAAATCACACTTTTAACCAAAAAATTATTCATACATGGAACTAACAATTGAACATGTCATGGAGAATCATGTATGATGTGTACAACTTAATTCTATTGAAATAATTTATGTTTTAAGGTAAGGTGGGTTTTCCATAGGACATGAACCTTGGAAAAAAACAAGGAGGTTACTAGAGGTTTAACGAGAAACAATATAAAATAATAGATAAATAAAAAAAAGAACTAGCTTGTAGGACAACAATCCTATTATGAAACAAAAAACCAACAAGAAACTTGAAAATTCAATTAAAATCAAGGACCCAACTTTATCTCCAAAGGAACAACCTAAGAGGGAGATACCTTCAAATAATGAGTTTTTCTTGCATTGAACAACTATCCAAGGAGTATCATCATGAGTAAAAATTTTCGGAGTAGGGGAGGAGTCATTATCAAAGACTATAAAAATGAGAACCAAACCTAGAGAGACACACCTCTCACAATAGAGATTGAGTATGTAGAAAAACCAAAAGATGATATTAAGTATCTAAGATAACCAAAGAAAGAGGAGATTTTTTGTATCCACTGAGTATTAGGATAACGAAAGAGGACACATTTTTTGCAATATTCAAATAAGTCAAAGTGGCATGGGAGGTGTATCTTATGGAATTGGGAATTTAAATATTGCAAAACCTATAAAGATTCAACCACATAAAACCCTAGTTTAACAATGAAATTCACCATACATCGATGAAGAAGCTAAAAACATGCAAACAATAAGAATAGAAAGATTATACATTCACATGCTCATAGGATTTGATCTCCACTATTTCTTGTCTCCATTGATCTTGCTTGATATTGGTTCCTCTAAGATTTTGTGTGCACAAGAACTCAATAAAGAACAAATTTTTGTTGTGTATGCAATGCGAAAGAATGTTCTTATGCTTGAATTATCCTTTTGGAAGGATTAGGAAAGGATCCTCTTTTAGAAATAATACCCTAGAAATGGAGGGCTAGGATTAAGAGGTGGGGGGATAAATGGTTGGTTCATATTAGAGGGTAGATATAGAAAATAAGAAAATATTTGGGTGGTGGTTAAAGGTGAATTCAGAGACGAATGGCACTTGGGCTAGAGGGGGAAAGCTAATGAGCTAAATAAATAAATAAATAAATATTTATTTAATTTAATAGAAGAGGTGGGGCCAATTAAGTAAATAAAATATTTATTTAATTTAGGGAAAAGATAATTTAAATAAATAAAACTATTTATTTAAACAAGGAAAGGTTGGAAGAAGATTAGTGAATTAATTAAATAAATAAATGATCTATTTAATTAATATAAGGTTCAGGATAAAATAATAAAATATTTATTTAATTGGACGAGGACACTTTTTTGTGTCTACATTTTTCCCCTCTTTGAAACAATGCAACTTGTCACGTTGTTTCAAAGAAGATTAAAATATAGTGGCTAAGATAGGGATAATGACAAGAAGCATGATGCCCTATCCATAGGATGGATGATGAGTTAGGATGACACCTGGTCGCGCCCACAAAAGGATATGAAAATCACAGTAAAACCTTTCCTGGGAATTGGGCATTCCAACAGGTGACCAATATCTCTCTCTGTAGATGTTCATTTACTTGTCAAACCAGGGGACGTATACTTTAAATGGCGCAGCAAAATATATGCACTAGGAACTCATTTTGGTCAAATCTTAGCAGAAATACATACTGGAAAGAAATTCTATCTACGCTACAAGAAGGTAATGCAAATTTCTTTACCTCAACCATGATTTGATTAAAACAAAAACCATGATAACTACAACTGAAACACAGACTATGAACTAGCCTTATGCTGCAGGAACAGGTACAGTGATGGATTCCTTGTGCTGCAGAAGCAATATAAGGCTGAGTTTGTATAAAAACTTTAAAAATGAAAGTAAACTGAAGCTTAACAAGAAAGAACAACTAACTAACTAGCTACAAATACTTACTGAGTGGGCCCCCTTAGCAAGCATCTACTGATTACGCAGATGCTAAAATCAAAACTTCATTGAACTTTATTCATAAAAATAGAATGACATATATTGTTTTGTTGATATGGAAACTAACAACAAACTCTGTCTCTAGTTAAATAGATTCTGTTTTTCATTATCATATTGATTCTTACATGATATCTACTACTCTGATTCTATCTTACTCTATCTATCATCTCTCTTTTTTTCTCTCTTTTTTTTCGCGCAGGAGGAGAGCTTTATTTAAAAATAAGAGAGCAACTAACTAACTAACTCCATCAAAGAAAGATGTGGGAGTAAAATATATCCCCGAATCAAGGAATAAACTTCATAAATGAATTTATGCGTTCAACCCGATCTAGAGAGAATCTAGCACTCCACTCTTTCTGGATTAACTTTCATTAAAATTCTTTCCCATGGTTTTGGTCAAAGAGTCTTCACCGGAGCTCCCTCGAAGTCGTGCAGGAAATGGACTTTACTGTAAGGCCGAGATCGGCTGCACTTGACTCGATCATTCTTCAACAACCTGCAACAAAAGGTAACAGGCAACAGAAAAGGCGTATGGCATATACACGATATCTATTCATTAATCACACATTTAAATCTACTTCATCATTCAAAAACTGTATACGATATACCAGTCATTTTAGGGAGTCAACGGGGTGATAAATGCAATCAAGTCAACATAATGAGCTACAGGAATATAAAAGTATCTTGCTACAGGATATCCCAATAAAAAGTTTCAACAAAGTTTTAACAGCCATGAAATAACAACAGTAAAGGCATTTAAAAGTTTATCATAACATCCAAATTATGAGCATATTTTAAGCTCATCACTGCCCCCTACTTAGCCCAATGCTGGTCCTCCAGCATTAACTTTCCTGGTGGTTTCTCTGAAGTTGGTGGTTGCTTCCTGGCTCTAAAACAGATTTCCAAACTTGTAATAAAATCCTCTGAAATCCTGGCATCTTTCATACCTTCGGTCTTCGAATTCATTGTTAAGATTTGTAGCCTGGTGAGGATAAAGTGGCTACATTAGCACAGGGGGTCTGAATGTCAGCGGCAGCCACAGTTCAAATATTATTTGAAGTCTTAATTGAATATATCTGCTGGTTCATTTGAGAGCTGCTGTGAAATTTAGGGGACCATGTGGTTCTGACTTTCTTAACCCAACAGTTAATCTCTCCCATCTTTTCTCACTTCTGGTATATATCAGTTTCCAAAATGAATATTGTTGTGCCTAGAATTCATCATATACTTGTTTTCTGATATCAAATATTTTCTCTCTTGCTGAAACATTATTAATACCATATGTCAGAGCAAACCAATCTTTCAACATTGCATGGGGGTTTGAACTTTGAGAACGTAATGGAACAGGCTTTGTTTTCTCAGCTTCCTCATATGTTTCCCACTGCCTGCCATAATTCGCCTCATTTGCTGCCCATGACATAAATGCTCTCAAATGAATATCACCAATATATAGAAGAGGATTCCATTCTATTTCAAATGGTATTAAAAAGCCATGCAAATAGAATTCACACAAAGAATTCCTTAACTAGTTAGAGGCTGCCTAGTATGCTTCATAGAATTCCTTGGCAGTATGAATTATAGGATCTTGGTTTCTAGAAATTCTCATCAATTGAAACCATAAAAACTATTCTTTAAGGCACAGAGCATAAACTCTAGGTGGTGGTCTACATTCCATAATCTGACCAGTTACTTTTAACATTTCATCCATTTTTGCTTTCAACTCAGCAATTTCCTACTTCTGACTTTCAATTTTCTTTTTCAATTTTCTCTTTTCTATTTCCCATAGACTTTGTTGCATGTTAGTCTGGGCTATGAGTCGGAAAGTCAGGGTTTGCAATGTAACTGTTTCCCAATTAGCTTTAACATATTCCAGAAACTCAATTAAAAACGTTCTCTTATACACAACAATGGCTTTACAAATTGCAGGGTGGAATACAACTTTACTAGGCACATTCAATTGTTCAGTCTGTTCTTGCTTTTGCTACAAGATAAATTCTTCTTGTTGCTGTGGTGGAGAAGTTTGTGCTTCCTCCAAAAATTGCATAGCAGCAGTAGCCAAATCATCAAGATTTGGTAACTTTTACTCATTATGCCTTGTTTCTTTTGTCTCAACTTGTTCCTCTCTAGGAATGAACGAACTTTAAGCAGCATTTTCAGACACATTCTGAGAAACATTAAATTCAAACTCAACAGACCCTTCTGAAATTACAATCACCTCTGGTTGTGGTGAAGCAAGGGAGGTCTTAGATTGTTTCCTTGTGGAAACCCTTCTTAGCACTGATGCGGCTGCAGGAGGTGTTTCGGTAGCTTTCCTCTTCCTTGTTTGTTCAGAGGGCTCTACCCTACTAGAGGATGACGGTGAACTAGTAATAGAAATAGGTGTTGGTGTAAGAGAAATAGCTGCAGGGGAAGGTGCTACAGGAGAAGGGCATTGTCTTTTCTGAGAACGAGGGTCAGATTCTGGGGACCTTTCTGTCTTTGTTTTTCCCTTCTCTCTCCCAGTGGTGGATCTAGTTTGTACCCTAGCAGAGGATTGAGGTGCGAAAGCTGCAGGACCAGGTGCTATAGGAGTAGATGACCCTTTCCCTGTTCTACTAGTAGATGCAATTTCTTTCTTCTTTTTCTGAGGCCATGAGGTAAGTACCCTAGGGGGTTGTGGAATTTGCAAACTCTTTTGGGAAACAAATTGTTGCCAGGAGAGAGGTGAGACATCCCTCAAAGAGTGCTCAATCAGTAATTTAATAAGGCCATGATGAGCGACAGAATTATCTTTCCCCTGTTGAGTTCCGTGGGCACTTTGTTCTAAAAATTTTAACAAGAAATTCGGAACATTTATAACTAACTCATGCCTTATATGGCTCAATAATTTAAAATGATGAGAATGCAGATAGGAAAAACGGCCTTCACAGGTCAAATACTTGATTATGTAAATAGCATACTCTGAATAAGGAGGAGGCAACGATATGCACTTGCATCGCTGCTTGGAGACTTCTAGAGGTCCATCAGTAGGCATTGAAAACTCAGCCCTTGCAGCTGCAGCATCTGAAGAAAAGTTTTCTCCAACGGCTGGAAGCCCGGTTACTTCAGCAATTCTGTTTTTGGTTGCAACAACCGTTAGACCCCATATGGTGGCTTCCCCTTCAGAAAGGGTTCTCAAAAATTCTCCAGCAGCCTCCTCATCAAAATCATTTAAGCTCAAGAAATAATTTAACCATCCACAGAGACTGAATGCATGGACTATTTGCAGATTTTGCAATAACAATTCATGAGCTACAGGCTCATGTCGCACCAACTGACCACCCATGTTTGTAGTTTTCCTTTAGCTAAACTCAATTCCTTGCTAAAGATTCAAATTCTTTGTTTCCCTTTCTGCTCTGGTTTTTCTTCTTTCGTGCCCTCACATTTCTTTCTTTTTTCAAAAAATGAACTTTTTGAACAAGCAGTCTTAATCAAAAATCATGCAATAAAGAAGGATATGCGAGCATATTTGGAAAGTACCAAAAAAATATTAAAGAAAGATTATTTTGCAGCTATGGCAGTGGCAAAAAGACAATTTTTCAAAGATGGATTACCCCGCCCCCTACTTAAAGTATGAGATGTGTCCTCACATGTCATAAAGATCAAGTAGAGGTTCGGGTAATAATGACCGGTACATGCATAACAATAAATGAATAGAATGAAATAAATCAAATATGCGATAAGAAAAGATATGGCGTACCTTTGATAATTGCACGTACGTGTGAAGAAAGATGACGGCGTCTGCATGAATTGACAAGTGGGAAAGATATCTTAATTAAGGTTGATGCGGATGGATGGAAGATAAAGAAGTGAAATGGGGACAATAAATGAAAATGGAGAAAAAGGAGTTTCCTTTTTTTTTTTTAAAAGAAAACCTTTATTATGGGCATGCTTTTTTTTGAAAATTATGGTAACGCTGCAGGAGAAAAGCTAAAGCCTTCAGCTATAGGAAGAGTAGCGGGAGGAACCTAAACAAACTGCTGCATGAATTCTTCCTTGGAGACTGGTTTGTGATACAACCGGAGTCGGTGGCCATTCACTAGCAATTTGAAGCGGACTGGGTCTATTGTTACCAGCTATACATCTCCATTGTCGAATACTTTCTCAACTTCATAGGGGCCAAGCCAGCATGTTGTGAGCTTACCTTGGGTTTCTTGATATCTGGAATCATATAATAGAGCCCAATCTCCAGCAGAAAATTTTCTGTTTTTGATGTGCTGATCATACCATTTCTTCCTTTGCTGTTGGATTGCTTCTGTATGCTGCAGGGCGGCTTTTCTCATTTCATCCAAAGCATTTAACTACAGGAGACGGTCCTTCTGTGCTTCAGATATGTCTATATTGAGTTCAAGAGCTGTCCTCAAAATTTTGTGTTCAAATTCTATGGGTAACATGGCTTTTTTCCCAAAAAATAGCTCAAAAGGTGTAAACCCAGTTGTTGTTTTCCATGTAGTTCTGTAAGCCCAAACTATTTCAGGAAGTCTATTGCTCCAATCTTTTCTATGGATCTGCACTGTCTTTGTGAAGATTACCTCAATTTCTCTGTTTGTTACCTCCGCCTGACCATTAGCTTGAGGGTGATAGGGGTTGGACTTCCTATGTTTGATCTTATAGTCATTCATTAGTGTAGTGATAAGATTCGACGTAAACTGAGCTCCTTGATCAGTTACAAGCTCTCTAGGAACTCCAAATCTTGTGAAAATTTGTTCATATAGAAATTCAACAACTTTGTTATCTTGGGCATGAGTCATAGCTGCTACCTCGACCCATTTTGTTACATAGTCCGTGCAAACTAGAATGTATGACTTTCCATTTGATGGTGCATCAATTGGCCCTACAAAATCCATCCCCCATTTATCAAAAGGGGTGACTATTATCTGCGGATATAGTGACATTTCATCAGACTTAGTTGGTCTTCCCATATGCTGGTAGCTGTCACATTTTCTTGTATAGGCCACATCATCCTTATGTAATGTTGGCCAGTAGTACCCTGTTGTAAGAACTTTCATTGATGTTCTTTTTGCTGCAAAATGTCCTCCACATGGTTCGTCATGGCAAGCATGCAATATGTCGTAAGTTTCATCTTCTCTTACACATCTTCGCATTACTTGATCAGGTCCAGTATAAAACAAACTATTTGCAATCCAGGAAAAGTTAAAACTTTTCTCTATTAACAATTTATTTTCTTTTGGAGAAAAGTGGGCTGGTATTCTGTTTGCTGCTAGATAATTGGCAATGTCTGCATACCAGGGTGTATGTGCAACGATGGAAAACAAGTGTTCATCTGGGAACCTATCATCAATGATCTCATATTCAACAGGTGCAGTTGATTGAAGTCTTGATAAAAAGTCAGCTACAACATTAGCTCTCCCTGATTTGTCAATTATGGTAATGTCAAATTCTTGTAACAATAGGAGTCAACCTACCAGAGCTGGTAGGTTTGTTCATCAGATACTTGATTGCTGCATGGTCAGTATGGATGAATATCTAATAACCTGTGATATAATGCCTAAATTTATTCAAAGCATACACTACTGCAAGCAACTCCTTTTCTGTGACAGTATAGTTGAGCTCAGGACCTTGAAGGTTCTTGCTGATAAAGTAAATAGCATGTTCAATTGAATTTTCTTTTTGACTCAGAACTGCTCCTATGCCAAAGTCAGAAGCATCAGCATGTATGTGAAAAGGCAAATTCCATTTTGGACCTTGAAGAACAGGGGCTTTAGTAAGCAAGTCCTTTAGTTGTAAGAAGGATTTTTCACAGGCCTCTGTCCACTCAAATTGGGAATCCTTTATTAACAAAGCATAAAGTGGACTGACAATTTTACTGAAGTCTTTTATAAACCTTCTATAATACCCTACATGACCAAGAAAACTTCTGACATCTTTTTGTTTTGCAGGAGTTTGTAAATTTTGAATTACTTCAATTTTAGCAGGGTCAACCTGAATTCCATTTTTTGAAACATGATGACCTAGAACAATACCTTCTTCCATCATTAGAAAACACTTCTCACTGTTTAGAGACAAATTTTGTTCTCTACACCTTTTCAATACTTTTTCTAAATTCACCAGTGCTTCTTCAAATGTGACTCCATAGGTAGTGAAATCATCCATGTAAATCTCCATACATTCATGAGATATATCAGCAAAGATACTAATTACTGCTCTCTGAAATGTTGCTAGCGCATTGCATAGGCCAAAAGGCAAGATCGAATAAGAAAATGTTCCCCATGGACAGGTAAAAGTGGTCTTATTTTGATCTTCAGGGGCAATTTTTATCTGATTGTACCCACTGTAACCATCCAAAAAGGAAAAGTATCTTTTGCTAGACAGTGAGTCTAGTATTTGATCTACAAAAGGTAGTGGAAAATGATCTTTTTAGTGGCACTGTTCAATTCTCTGTAATCTACACATACTCTCCATTTTCCACCTTTCTTGGGGACAATGACTAATGGAGAAACCCATTGACTGTCAGAGATTGGATAAATAAAACCAGCATCAAGCAACTTTTGAAGCTCACTTTTAACTATCTCTCTAAGTGCTAGATTTACTCTTCTTTTAGGTTGTCTAATTGGTAAACAATCTTGTTTGATATATATCCTATGAGTACAAACTCAAGGATCTGTTCCTTGCATGTCCCCATATTCCCATGCAAAAGCTTTATGCTATTCTTGTAGCATTTTTAATAGGTCAGCCTCTTGAGACTGTGACAGCTTGCTATTGATATTCAAACAATGACCTTGAGATAATTCTATTTGCTCTGTGAGATTACTCATAGAGTCTACAGATAATGTTTGTATCTCTTGTGGAAGCAAATTATGAAAAATTGCTGGAAATTTAGGCAGTGAACTTTCAGAATTTGGTTGCTGTAGGAAATATTGTAAATGAGTACCATTTGGATCAGAGTTGTACTGTAGAATTTGAAATAGCAAGGCATCCTCACTCTGAAGTTGTGAGAATGGGTCATTTTGAATCATCATTAATTGAGCCAAAGAATTGGCTTCTTCAACTTCTTCCCCCACATCTGGCCAAACAGGTTGGGACAAATCTGGCTGAGGTCTAGCAGGTGGATATAGAGCCAATTTCTTTGTGGACTGTCCATCAGAAATGGCCATATCTCCAGAACGACATCCTATAAAAGCATCAACAGTTTCTAACCATGATCTACCAAGAATAACTGGATATCCTCCTAAAGCTGCCTTAACTCATAATATTGTGAAATCAGCAGGATACTCCAAAGATTCAAGAGTGACAATTACATCTTCTACTATCCCATCAGATTTAACTGTGGAGCTTTCTGCAAGCTGCAGAATTATGGGTGTAGACCTAATGTTTGAAATGTTCAGGGAGTCCATAGTATGCTTTGTCATGACATTAATGGCAGCACCTAAATCAATCAAAATATTTTTTACAACTTGGCCATTTACATTTATCTGCACTACAGGACTTCCAGGGTCAATATACTTTGGAATAACTACATTTCCCAACATTATATCAGCCAATTTTCCTAGTACATGAATTATTTGAGGATCCTTTTTCTTTCGTCTAGGCTTCTTCAAACAGACTTCTTTAATAGCTTTTCCAAAAATAAGAATATCTTTAATAGCCTGAAATAAAGGAATTTGAATTTGCACATTCTTGAGCTGATCCAGAATGTCAAAAGTGGGTTCTTCCATGGGTTTATATGTAATACTTTGCAACCTCTGAGGAAAAGGTGGGTTGTCTTGAATTTGTAGAACAGGCTCTTTAGGAACTGTATCAGTTATGGGCATGTGCTCAATAGGAACAAGTATAGTAGATTCTTCATGGGGAAAATCTGGTATTTCAGTAATCAGAGGCGGTTTTGGAGTAGGTAAAGTAGTTCCAGTCCTCAAATGGATGTCATTAATGTTTAAAGCATAAGCTTGATATTGGCTGGCTTCACCAAGATATGCAGGCTGCTGCTGCTGCTGTTGCTTGTTATTGGGATTGGGCAACGGCTGGGCAGGCATAGGCATTTGTTTTGGAGGTCTAGGATTTGTGGCAGTTACTGCAGGAGGCGGCATAAGGGCCTGTAGTTGTAGCTATGGAAGCTGCAGGAATCCAAAGGACTGGTTTTACCATTGCTGAGGGCCTCGCCATTGAGGATTTTGCTGCCAATTTTCTGAAGGTGGGGTCCATTGCCCTTGTGGCTACTGTCATCCTCCTTGAGGGGGTTGCCATTGCTGGTTCTGATAATTAGGCCAATTTGGTTGAGGTGGATTCCAGGGTGGTGGTGGTCCATATGCATGTTGCCATTGGTTATTATAGCCAGAATAAGAATTACCAAAAGTTAAAGGATCTTGAGGCATACCTTGTCTTTGGGCCCATGGTCTCCTTTGTGCAACAAAGAACACTTGATCATCATCTCCTTCTACTGGCTTGAAGTCAGTAAGTAGTTGTTTGGCTTCTAAATTAGCCACCATCTTGCATCTGTAGTCACACTTCTTTTGTCTGCAGTGTGGACAGAACTCGGCCAAAACTGCTTCAGTCTCTTCATGTTTCTTCCGAGCTTACATAGTGTCCAGTTGTGTAGCCATATTATTAATGATGTCTTGCTTGAAGTCAGATAGAAAATTTGTTATCTCCATTCAGGAAACTCTACCAGAAGAAGACTTCCCTATTGTAGCATGATGACCTCAACCTTTCTTAACTATTGCTCGAGAGTAGTTAAGACATATTTTCTTTATATCATCCCAAGGCAGTTGGGTTATATCACCTCCTCCTATCAGGTCCAGGGCATCTATACAGGCATCACTGATTCCCCTTAGAAATAGTAGTTTCTAAGAGTCCTCATTGAGAGTATGGTTTGAGTTCCTCTTTAGTAAAAATAAGAATCTGGAAATATAATCTTCCAGACTTTCATCGTCCTTCTGCTGAATTCAAAATATGTCATCACTTTTACTGGCGCTCTTACAATATTCCTTATACTTGTCAAAGAATGTCATCTGCATGGCCACCCAACTATTGACGACACCTCTTCCTAGACTCATGAACCATCTGAGAGCTCCTTCCTTCAAGGTGGAAGGAAATAACTTCAGTTTATAAGCGTCTCTGTTGTAGTCATAACTGCGATAGAGGACATCAAATTCAAACAGAAAGGTTTCTGGGTCCTCTGTGACCAGACCATAAAACTTTGGAAGCAAAGAAGAAGGAATGTTTTTAAGATTGTCAGTATCTCCCTGAGAAACAATAGGAAACTCAAATGCAGGAAGTGGATTATTTGCCATGTTTGGTTGCTGGAATAACAAAGCGAATGGATTTTCCTCAGGTTCGTTGTCAGCTGGGTCAAATGGTAGTTCAATAAATAGATTTTCAGGGAGGAACCTTCCCAGGGCGTCTCTTCTTCTTCTATGCATGCAATATGATGAATAGTGGCTTGAAGGATCTAGAAAATTTTACTAACAAGCTAAACTAATGCTAAAAATGACTTCTGATAAACTCCTAGGTAGATGCCATCCCCGGCAG
Source organism: Cryptomeria japonica (assembly GCF_030272615.1). NCBI lineage: Eukaryota > Viridiplantae > Streptophyta > Pinopsida > Cupressales > Cupressaceae > Cryptomeria > Cryptomeria japonica. The sequence goes on from NC_081414.1 coordinate 851,724,037, forward strand.
CGGCGCCAAAAATGGTAGCGCCCACAAAAGGATATGAAAATCACAGTAAAACCTTTCCTAGGAATTGGGCATTCCAACAGGTGACCAATATCTCTCTCTGTAGACGTTCATTTACTTGTCAAACCAGGGGACGTATACTTTAAATGGTGCAACAAAATATATGCACTAGGAACTCATTTTGGTCAAATCTTAGCAGAAATACATACTGGAAAGAAATTCTATCTACGCTACAGGAAGGTAATGCAAAGTTCTTTAACTCAACCATGATTTGATTAAAACAGTAACCATGATAACTACAGCTGAAACACAGACTATGAACTAGCCTTATGCTGCAGGAATAGGTACAGTGATGGATTCCTTGTGCTGCAGAAGCAATATAAGGCTGAGTTTGTATAAAAACTTTAAAGATGAAAGTAAACTGAAGCTTAACAAGAAAGAACAACTAACTAACTAGCTACAAATACTTACTAAGTGGGCCCCCTTAGCAAGCATCTACTGATTACGCAGATGCTAAACTCAGAACTTCATTGAACTTTATTCATAAAAACAGAATGACATACATTGTTTTGTTGATATGGAAACTAACAACAAACTCTATCTCTGGTTAAACAGATTCTGTCTTTCATTATCATATTGATTCTTACATGATATCTACTACTCTGATTCTATCTTACTCTATCTATCATCTCTCTTTTTTTCTCTCTTTTTTCTTGCATAGGAGGAGAGCTTTATTTAAAAACAGGAGAGCAACTAACTAACTAACTCCATCAAAGAAAGATGTGGGAGTAAAATATATCCCCGAATCAAGGAACAAACTTCATAAATGAATTTATGCGTTCAACCCGATCCAGAGAGAATCTAGCGCTCCACTCTTTCCAGATTAACTGTCATTAAAATTCTTTCCCATGGTTTCGGTCAAAGAGTCTTCGCCGGAGCTCCCTCGAAGTCATGCAGGAAATGGACTTTAATTCAAGGCTGAGATCGGCTGCACTTGACTCAATCATTCTTCAACAACCTACAACAAAAGGTAACAGGTAACAGAAAAGGCGTATGGCATATACACGATATCTATTCATTAATCACGCATTTAAATCTACTTCATCATTCAAAAACTGTATACGATATACCAGTCATTTTAGGGAGTCAACGGGGCGATAAATGCAATCAAGTCAACACAATGAGCTGCAGGAATATAAAAGTATCTTGCTACAGGATATCCCAATAAAAAGATTTCAACAAAGTTTGAACAACCATGAAATAACAACAGTAAAGTCATTTAAAAGTTTATCATAACATCCAAATTATGAGCATATTTTAAGCTCATCAACACCCTCGAGAGAGGACATATGGGTTAGGAGAACACATGTGTTCTCTTGAAAGGAAAGATAGTGGATAAGGCTAAAAGAGAATGAAATAGATGATGAAGGGGGTATGGATATGGAGATGGTAAATCGATGGAAACATAAGTGGTTATAGGCTAGAGTGGATACTGGAGATAGAGATGAATAAGAGTGATGAACTCTTGTGATATAACATCATTGAGTTTATTATGGAAAGCAGAGACAAGCATCTAGATATGATTAAACCTAGATAACTCACATACTATTTGCAAGGAGTGATAAGAAAAACCACAAAAAAACAATCAAATGATAAAAAACATTATCCATCCTGGCCAGTCTAATCACTTGTGGATATCCTTGAATAACATAGGAATATAATACAAACATGATAAAGATAAATCAAAGAAAAGATATGACTCATTGGACCAAACAAGTCAATAATTATTTAGATCTGCTTGTCAAGTGTTCTTATTAAAATGATGTTTTATAGGATGTCCATTGTAGGAAAGATGTATCCATAGGACATGATAGGATGTTCATTGTAGGAAACATATATCCATGGGACATGATATATGCCTATTATAGGAAATATGTGTTAGGATAACCGGTGAATAACTGAGAAGGGGGGGGGGTGTTAATCAGTTGTTAACATATTATATCAATCAAACCACTTAATAACCGTTAACCAGAGCATATAAACATTAAGTACCGGAATAGCAGAAACAAATACTGGTAAACAATACAACTTAACAATAAAATAAATAATCAACACAATGCAACCATACCACATAGCACCATGATTTGTACATGGAAAACCCAGAAAGAGAAAAACCACGGTGGGAAGCCTACCCATAGTCAGATGATAATTTTATAGAAAGTATGTGATACAATGAGGGGCTTGCACATGTAGGAAGACACACTTCCTAGAGCATACTTCTCATTACAAAAGAGTCTCACTAAATACAGAGAGGTTATAACCACTTGGAGATAATTGAACAATCCAAAAGAATGAATTGCCAGAGATAACATCTACCATGCCTGATTATAGTCCCGGTTAAGCTTAATATTGGAGGCCTTTGAACTCTTCCTTATACCCAATTCGATCACCTATGATCGACCAAATCTCCTTCACATATGATATTACATTTTCATTCCATACCATGATCTATAATGAGATCTTACATCAATTTATACCAACCCTAAGGCCTAAATCAATTAGGTTAGCCACCTAAAAGATATTATAATTAAATAATTAAATATATCCATATTAAAATGATATGTCATGTTGGCTTGAGACCAAAACAATAATAACCAATCCATAAATCATCCCGGTAATGTGTAGAGAACATGTTAACATGATACTGGTCCATAACCTAGATAGGTATCGGACCTAATCTAGGTCCACCATGCCAAAGCGATGTCTTCAATCAGTTGAGGCATGATCAAAGGGCATCTTCAACATCCTAAAATCCATCTAGAAGCCGCACCAACACCACTTATGCATCCTGTCCAATATTCTCAATAAAAGCTCTATCGGTAAAACCTTAAACCCATGCCAGTAAGCATTTACAAAAGTGTATGATAGCATCAATCACCAAGTCAATACCAGCTGACCAACAAACTCCAGGAACATGGAACGCATTTAATCAATCATACTTCATTGATCCAAACATTCCAAAAGTGTCCAATAGATAGTCCTTTCTACTGGTAACACTAGATTTTCTACCGGTAACCAAAACCTGTATGCCGGTAACCAACCATAATAGCTAGTGTTGACATCAATGAGAAAACATCAATGCAACACATAATCAATTCATCCATATTGCCAACAATCTCCCCCTTTGGCATTGATGACAACATTAGATGTGAAAAACATCTAAGTACAAAGAAATGTTAGACAAGTCTCCCCCTATGGAAGACAACCAACAATCTCCTGAATATCAATAACTCTCCCCCTGTGAATGTAAAGGTCTGAATTTATTTTTCACATCACTATTAGTCCCCCTTTGACATCAATGCCAAAAATTTGACAAAAATATCAAAGAAAGAATATAAACCTCTTAATCCCAAAGCTGACTACTCCCCCAGAGTAGTAGCACCACTCATCAATGCCAGAATGAATAGTATCTCTGATAATGCATGCCAGACTGATGATAAACTGCATTAATCAAGTCTCTGTCGGAGGGGCAGAAACCCCTAACCTATCTCTCAAATGTTCAAATGATTCCTTAGACAGTGGTTTAGTGAATATATCTGCAATTTGTTCTTTAGTGTTCACATAAACTAGTTTTACTTCTTTTTCTTCTACCTTGTCCTTCAAAAAGTTATATTTTATTAATATGTGTTTATTCTTAGAGTTAAATACCAGATTATTAGACATGTCAAAAGTTGTAGAGTTATCACAATAGATAACTATCGGTCCACAACAATTTACCTTGATACCCTTCAACATTTGCTTCATCCACAAGACTTGAGTGCAATTAGTTGCTACTGCAACATACTCAGCTTCTGTAGTAGATAAATAAATGCATGACTATTTTTTGCTAATCCATGAAACCAAATTCTTTCCAAGAAAGAAAGCTCCACCAAAACTGCTCTTCCTATCATCAGTATCTCCTACCCAATCTGAGTCTGTATATGCACATAAAATGAAGTCATCATCTGTAGAATTCCATAAACCATATTCTGTTGTTCCTTGCAAATACCGGAATATCCTTGTTACTACACATTCATGATTTTCTTTAGGATTACTTTGATATCTTGAAACAATACTCACTTCATTCATAATATCCGGTTTAGTCTGAGTTAGATATAACAAGCCACCAATCATAGACTTATACCTTTTTGGATTTACCAGAGTAGATGTATGCTTGATAGATAATTTCTCACTTGTCACCATAGGAGTACTATTGGTTTGGAATTATCCATACAAAAATTATTCAAGAATTCCCTTAGATACTTAGTTTGACAGATAAAAATGCCTTTGTCAGTTTGAGTAATCTGCAAGCCTAAGAAAAATCTCATATCACGAATCATGGACATTTCAAATTCATTCTTCATATTATTAGAGAATTCTATGCAAAATTTATCTTCACCTCCAAAAATTATATCATCAACAAATACTTCAATAATCTAGAAATATCATTATTAGTGATCTTATAATATAAATTACTATCAACACTATTTGTAGTAGAACCAAGCTTCAAAATATATTTATCCAATATTGCATAACAAGCTCTAGGAGCTTGTTTCAATCCATATAAATCTTTCCTCAATTTGCAAACCATATCTTTATCATCTGTCAGTAAAAATCCATCAGGTCACTTAATGTATACCTCTTCCTCAAGTTCACCATTCAAAAATGCACATTTAACATCCATTTGATAGACCTTATAGTTCTTATAAGCTGCATAGGCAAGTAATAGTCTAACAGCTTCAATTCTATCTACTGGTGCAAATGTCTCACCATAATAAATTTCTTCCATTTGAGAATATCCTCTACAAACCAATCTAGCCTTGTTTCTTACAACTTGACCATCCTCATTCAGTTTATTCCTAAAAACCCATTTATTTCCAATAACATTCTTATTTTTAGGCTGGGGAACTAAAGTCCATGTCTCATTCTCCTCTATCTGAACTAATTCATCTTCCATTGACTGTAACGAATGTTTATCTTTACAAGCTTCAATAACAGATGTCGGTTCAACTTGAGAAATTAGACATACCTCTTCATTTGCTAGTCTTCTTCTTGTCATAACTCCCTTGTTCCTATCTCCAATGACTTGATCTTCAGAATGATTTAACCTTACATACCTTGGTGTCTTTTAAACTTCAGGTTCACTGCTTTGATCATCAATCACAATTAAATTTTTTGATTGTGTCCATGTAACTATCTCAGTTTCCTATACCGGTTGAAGTATTGTTGGTTTAATTATGATCATTTCCACTGACGGTTCCCTATTATATTATATAGATTGATTTTTGTATTTCTCATCCACTTTCACATTTGTGAAATTTAATTGTGTCGGTGTAACAATCTCAGTTTCCTGTACCGGTTGAGGTATTGTTGGTTTAATTATGATCATTTCCACTGACGGTTCCCTATCATATGATATAGATTGATTTTTGTGTTGCTCATCCACTTTCACATTTGTGCTCTCAACAATTTTGTACAATCTTTTGTAATAACATCTATATGCTTTTCTTTGAATTGAATATCCAAGAAATATCCCTTCATCACATCTAGGATCAAACTTCCCAATTGAATCATCCCTTTTGATATAACATTTACTTCCAAAAATTTTGAAATATTTAATAGTAGGTGTATGTCCAAACCATAATTCATAACGGGTCTTACCGGTTTCACCTTTTATGTGAAATCTGTTAACTGTGTAGACTGTTGTACTCACTGCTTCTTTCCAGTAGATGTGAGGCAATTTGGCTTCCATCATCATAGTTCTTGTTGCATTCAAAATGGTTCTATTCTTCCTTTCCACTACTCCATTCTATTGAGGAGTACGAGGTGCAGATAACTGTCTACTAATTCCATTTGTCTCACAGTAACTATTAAATTCATGACAAGTGAACTCACTGCCTTCATCTGATCTGAAACATTTGATTTTCAATCTAGTTTTTATTTCTACCTTTTCTTTAAAGATCTCAAATTTCTCAAAGGCTTTAGAGTTCTCCCTAAGAAAATTCACTCACATCATCCTAGAGTAATCATCAATTATCAGCATGAAAAACCTATCACCTTGAAAGCTTCTAGTCCTTTCTTGACCACATAAGTTAGTGTCAATCAAATCAAGCAAATCATTAGATTTATCATGTATGCTCTTAAAAAAAGTTCTAACCTTCTTTCCCAATTGACATTCCTTACATACTGGATTATGAGGCTTCATAATCTTAGGTATATGTCTAACTTCCTTGGTTGAACTGATCTTAACAATACAATCCAAATTAACATGACACAACCTCCTATGCCATAGCCAACTCTCATCAATATGAGCAATCAAACATGTCTTATTACCAGTGTTCAAGTGAAAGATATTACCTCGAGTCTCCAAACTAGTTTTGTTAATGATTTTGCATTTTCTATCTTTGAATTGAAGTTGGAATCCCGTGTCCACCAATTGACCAACACTTAAAAGATTTTTCTTTAAAACTTCTACATAATAGACATTATCAGCATTATGCTTACAATCCAGAGAAATAGTACCTCGGCCTTTGATCATACATGCTTTGTCATCTCCAAATATGACTTGAGCATGATTGTATTCATGCAGAGACAAAAATTTCCTTTTATCTCCAATCATATGATGCAAGCATCCACTACCAATTACCCATTCATCCTTAACTTCAACTTTTGCTCCCAAGGCCTTTTCTTCATTCTTGATTGTCGGTTCTAGTTCATCTTCTTTTAAAGTATAGAACACCCATTCCTTTCCATTGTCGGATCCACTAGAAGAGTCTGTAGCCAGTTCATCCTTAGAGTCATCACTTACTCCTTCCTTATCCACTATGTAGCATTTTTTATTTCTCTTGAATCTATATCTGTTCTGATTAGGCTTAAATGATTTCTTAACTCTCTCTTCAAATCTTGCATTCCTTTCAGGACATCTAGATGCAAAATGACCAATCTTATTACATGCAAAACATTTAAAAGGTGCTTTTCCTTCATACTTACTTCCTATCGGTCCTTTAGGTACTCTTCTAGCAAATAAGGCTTCAAGTTGCTCAAATTCTTCATCCTCTTTCCTCATATCTTCCAATTCCTTTGTATATAAGGATTTCCAATCATTCTTGCCAGTAGATGATGATGGATGAAAAGTAGGTTCAGACTTTGCAGCTCCAAAAGGTCCAAATTCTTCAAGCTCAAAAGCAGATAATTTCCCAATTAGAATGTCTCTGTTCACTGAAGTGTTTGCCATTGTTTTCATTTCATTAATTGCAGTTGCCTTCATCTTGTAAGCCAGTGGAAGGGCTCCCAAGACTTTAGAAACTATTTCATCTTCAGTCAGAGATCCTCCATAATATTGAATTCCCATAACAATCTCATTTACTATCTTAGACAAGATGCATAAGGGACTATCTGTTGGACACCACTTATGCATCTTGTCTAAGATTCTCAATAAAAGCTCTGCCAGTAAAACCTTAAACCCATGTCGGCAAGGGTTTACAAGAGTGTATGATAGCATCGATCACGAAGTCAATACCAACTGACCAAAACAAAATCCAGGAACATGTAACACAAAAAATCAATCATACTTCATTGATCAAAACATGTCGGAAGTGTCCAACAGATAGTCCCTTATGCCGGTAACACTAGATCTTCTACTGGTAACTAACCATAACAGCTAGTGTTGACATCAATGAAAAAACATCAATGCAACACATAATCAATTCATCCATATTGCCAACAACATGTATCCATAGGAAATGATATATAATAATGTGCCTATTTTAGGAATGATGTGTTTATAGAGGCATGTTGTTTGATAAAGATGCTAAAACTGATAGGCAGTTAGTTGGTTGGTAAGATTGTAATTTAGCTTTGTAGTTTGTCTATTAATCCATGATTTGTTAAGCTCATTGTTTTAATTGTGTTTGTTCAAAGTTTACTGTCTATGCAAAAGACAATTTATTGCAGATTTTAGATTTTTGAAAAATATATTATTTTTTTTTGGATTTTACGGATTTTTATTTTTTTGAAAAATATTGTGATTTTAAAAAGTTTTTCTGATTGTTTGGATTTAATTTTTTATACTTAAATAAAAAAATTATTGTTTTTTATTTTAGAGGTTTTTCAATTTATTTATTTATTTGTATTTTTCAAATTTTATAATATTTTTTAGATTTTAAAAGTTTTTAAAAATATTTTAGATTTTTAAAAGTTTTTCATGTCATTGATTGAGTTATAAGACATATATCAAGGTTTATTCTCAAGAATGTATTTATTTGTCCCTATTGTCTAGCAAGGCATAGGAAAATATGAGCAAATGAATAAATTATGGGGGTGGAAATGGATAAGTGAAGGATGGAGTTAACTTATTATGGAATCAAGGCTGATTTGGTTTTCAAGGATTATCTCACAATGAGAACCCAAGCTAAGGGATCAATATTGTAATGTAAGGTAATGGAATGGTGCTTTGGATAGAATGGGTTTGATAGGAATGGACATGTCAAGAGGTTTTCTAAAAATATATTTTGTATTTTATGTCCTTAGTTTTCATCATGATCAAAGGATGGAGATAGGATAAAGATAGGATAAGGAAGATCATATGTTGTAAGGGATGATTGAAGCAATATATGGATAAGACAATTGATATAGATTGAAGGGTGTAGATAAGGTGAAGTAAAAAAGGATGTATGATGTTTATGGAGATACCTAATCTTGTCAAGATCAAAGGTGGAAGAGCAGATATGGAGATAGATAAAGTGAACGAGAGATAACTAAAGCTATGAGCGATAATGGTGGATGACAGATAATGGAGGATGAGGTAGATAGGAAGTATGGATGGAAATTGCCCCCAAGTGTAGAGTGCAAGCAGAAAATGGATTACATGTGACACCTATTTCCCAGGTTTCCATCACAGTAATTTCCAAGTGGTGTGGGGGCACTCAAAGGTGATATAACATGTGTTTGCAAGAAACATGATGTGTTGCCTTGAAGGTTTCTTATGTAGGTCCTAAATGGATATGGTAGGTCCAATTCTATGTAATAAGCCCCAAGGCTCGAAAGTTGTATACTTGGTCACAAGCCTTGTATGATTATTTTATTTATTTATTTTGGTGTCTAGGGGTCATAGAGATGTTGTCTATCCATTTTGTAACATTTGATACAAAGGCAAGTGTGTGATGTTATAATTTGTCAAAAGTTGCCATGTTGTCATTAGCAATTTTACAAATTTTTGAGTTGTGGTTTCCCAATGGCTAGTTGGTTGAATTGGTACATTGGGAAGTGGTTGGAAGGATTCCTTGGCCTTATTTAATCCTAAGGAATGATTCCCAAAGGTTAGATTGAGACTTTGAATGAAATTTATGCTTCCTACTAATCTGAAACTGTCATTTTTACTACTTTTTCTTGTGTTCCTAGATTTGGTACAAATTTGTCCGGATTTTTGGAAGGATTGATGCCTTGAAATAGTTGTAGTAGTGAATAAAATTTCATTTGAAATAGTTTTGAGGTCTTGAAGTTTTGTGGTTGAGGAGTAGTTGAGTTTTCTTTCTTGCTGCCTAGTAAAAGCCCCAAAACCATGGTTTGGATGCAAAAGGAGGCACCATTCAACATTCGTCAATGGGAAAGGTATGAAACCCCAAGGAATGTTGGATTACCATGTATAATAGGTGATTTTATTGGTTTGGGGAGTAGAAGGTTTCGCCTTGTACTGTTGGAGTGATTCCCTAGTTCTTCCATGTGGCAAGTCTATGCAGTGAAGGATTGAATGAATCCTTGGGATAGTGGACACAACGGTGGTAAAAAATTTCTTAGAGGGGACCCTTAGACATGTGAAGACCCTCTCCAAGATCCTTGACTTCATTTCCATCTGACTGGTGAAGGTTTTGAGGCCAAAAACCCTATATCGACTAATTAGACCCAAATAGGCCCAATAGGGTTTGAACACTTGCACTCAAAACCCAGATGCAGAAGTTTGAAATATTTAAGAATACCCAAAAGGGTATTCAAATATCAAATTTTTTCAGGGGGTCATTTAGAGAGTTTGGTAGATAAAGTGGGAAAAGTCAAAACAAAGGCCTAATTGCTTGTAGCCCTATTTCATAGGTCCCTAAGGACAAAAGGCACAAAGGACTTGTAAATACTGACCCAAGGGTTCAAGGTCAATAAAAATACCATGAAAAACATGTACAAACACTCACATATGAAAAACTCTACCATTTGAGAAAAAGGTCCTGTTGGCAAAGGGCTTGGGGTTGTGAGGTGTCTTGGTTTAGGGGTTGAGTACATAGGAGTAGGAATCTCCTAGAGAAACTAATTTTTCCTAAGTAGATTGATACTTGGGAAGGATTAAGGACAAGCTTAATAACCTTTGGAAGTTTGGAGAGATTGGACCATTGGATGGTGCCAAGTTTTAACCCTTGAAAGAAACCAAAGAATTTTCTCATTAACACAAAATCCTCTGCATCACCAAGGTGCCACATGAAGTATTTTTCACCATTGGAGGAATTATTTCTCTTTACTTTTGTTTTTCATTTTTTTTTCTTTTTCTCTTTTTCTTTTTGGTTTTTTTGGAAGATAATGGATGCATGATAGGAGATGGAGAGAGGACTCAAGTATCTTGTTGTTCTTTGGATAATACTCTTGGAAGGATGTGCTACAATGGACCATGGCTATTGAAGGTATGCTCAAGAATGTTGGTAGGATAATGGTAAAGGGAGATGAAATGGATGATGAGGTGGAATATGGTAAGAATTTATGCAAAAGATTGGATCGGAGGAGTGGAGTGATAGAAAATAGGTGTTGGATAATGGATGGCGTGTTCAAATATTTTTGTAGGGATGGATGGAAATATTGGCAAGATTCATATTGTAACACACCTTAAGGGGTGGAGTGATCTAATAACAATAGATTTTGGATTTAGAGATTTTGATGGAGAAGTGGATGTGGATTTTGGCACATAAGGACCTAAAATGGAGGAAGGAGATGATGGGGGATTGAAGCTAGTGGTTTTTAGGAGATGTTTAGTTGGAGGAGTGAAGGAGTCTTTTCAATAGTAATTTTGGATGTCAATTTTAATTTTTATTTACAATGAAATTCTTCTATAAGAAAATTGGGAATCCACACGATTTTTAATTTTTCTTTCCTTTGTGGTTCTTTAAATAGCATTGCTTATATGAGCAACTTAGGAATCCACATGATTTTTTCTTTTTCTTTTTTCTTGATGGGCCTTTGAGGATTTTTTTTTAAATTTTGGATCAAACTTTTCTTTATTTTTGCAAGTCTTTTAGATGCGACATGTTGATCCTTACACACATGTAGATTTTTGGACACATGAATTTTATGCTTGACATCCAAATTTCTTCCAAAAGCATTAGGATTTATGGATGTGTAAGAGTGATATGGAGGTATTTTGGATGGCTTCATGTAGGTACATGATTGGAAGGTTCTCAAGGATGTGTTCCTTTATTGACCTTAATTTATGGTATGGTAATTTGATTTTGAGGTAAGGTTGATATGGATAGTAGATGGAGGGATATGAGGACACAAGATGGATGGAAGGAATGAAGGATTTGGATTTGGGGCATATGGACCTAATATGGGTGGAAAGGATGAAGAGAGATGTGTATGTTTGGTTTAAGATGGAGGAATGTGAGACTCAACATGGATACCAATGTCTTGAGAGTCAGCAATGTAATCAAGGCTGTGACAATTTGTATTTGCTTTTAAATCAAGGGGTTCCAATATACCTTGTTCATGGATGCCTAACCATTTTCCTTGATAGTGAATTATTTGACAAATCCTATTAGCAATGAGATACTTGTTGATTTTAAAATTTAATGTGAGTCCATTTCGGGGAGGGTATGGTATGGAGGGAATGATAAGCTAATGGAGTAATCCTAATTTTATGAAAGTGGATGAACCAAGTTGCTATGTAAGGGGATCATAAATAGCTTGGATAGGGGTGATGGGATCTTGAGGAGGATTAGGATCATGCAAAGGATTAGGAGGGATGAAAGGATCTTGAGGAGGATATGGAGGATTATGACAAGGGGATGAAGGGATACTTTGAGCTTGACATGGAAGAGGATCATTGGATGGAGTGGAAAGGGTGCCTAAATTCTCTTAATTTTGAATAAGATCATTGGAAAGGATGGAAGGGATATCATGAATGGAATAAAAAATGTAAAAGTGGATCAACATGAGATTCTAGGGAGATGGGATCTTGGTCCAAAATTGGATGGCATGAAAAAGATTTGGGATCTTGATCTTGATTCATTTTAGGACTTTTTTCTCAATACTTTAGATTATCCTATTGACCTTGGGTAGGAGTTTAGATATGGATGGGGGTTTTTGGGATAGAGTCCATGTTTTGGCATGATGGGACTATATATTGGATGTGACTCTCTTGAGTGGGTTTGATTGGAGATAGAGCATATGGTGGCATTATTTATAGGATTTTTAAATCATGGGTAGGATCAAGAAGTGGATTATCTTGGATTTCTATTGTGGATAGCCCTTGAGGATAAACTTGAATGGTGTAACTATAATTGGATTCATTGTTTGACGGAGATGGTAGAAATTTATGTTTTAAAGATTTAGGAGATGAGGGAATGGTGGGAAAGACAGAAACTTTATTTTAGGATGAGTCATTTCTATAAATAGGTATATGATTTTGATCATACTACTTGAAAGGAGTATTTTGACACATGCCTAATTCCTGATTAGGTGAATTATTTATGTTTTCTACAATTTTAGTGTCACCTTGGTCAATAAAGTTTTGAATGAATTATTTCAATCATGAGAAATTATAAGTTTTATGTCCATGTCTCCTATGGTATTCACAAAATTAATTATGATTCTACCATTAGGGTTTCATTCTAGGCTCAAAGGTTTATTCTCAAGAAGCATAATAAGTTTATTAGCAACAAGTTATTAGAAGGTTGATTTTGTTGGTTCACCCAAAGTTTAATCTTTATTCCTCTATTGTATGTGTATTCCAAATATTAATTTAAGGATTTATTTTTTGGAGAAATGTGTGAGTGATTTTGGGGATTTTGCCTAAGTTCTTTAACTTTAATACCTATTTTCTCAATACAGTCCTTGAATTTTGAGTTTGGATTGTATGAGTTTGTGGAGGAGGTTATTTTTGATATTGAAACATTTATTTATTTATTCTTTCTTGAATTTTTTTTTTTTTTTTGATTTTTGATTAAATATGAGAACACACAAGAAAGAAATGCAAAAAAATTGAGCATGCCAAAATGTGTGTGATGGAATTGGAAACTCAAATATTGTAAAACCAAATAGGATTCAACCACGTAAAACCCTAATTCTACATAAAATCCACCATACACCAATTAAGAACCTAAAAACATGCAAAGAAACAAATATGAAATATTATACCATTCACATGCTCATTAGGTTTTGATATCCATTGTTTCCTTATCTTCATTGATCTTGCATAATCTTAATTATGGTTGCTATTAGATTTTTTACTATGCACAAGAGCTCAATAAAGAATGGATTGTCTTTGTGTAATTCAACAGAGTGTGAACACTTTATTGATTGATGACTATATAATTAAGGATGGATAGGGAAAAAGATCATATTTTATAGAGAGTACCCTAGAAATGGAGTAGGATTAAGAGGTTGAAGGATAAATGGTTGGCTCAAATTAGAGGGTAGGTATAGTAAATAGGATAATGTTAATGAAGGGTGGATAATGGTAAATTAAGAGATGATTGACAAGTGTCATTGAGGGAAAAAGCAAATGAATTAAAATTAAATAAATAGAGATTTATTTAATTAATAGAAGAGGTGGGAATAGACCCCCTCTATAATTTTGAGATCTTTGTAGAAATATGATAAAATCCAAAACATTTGTTAATTTGCTCTCAAAATTATTTTTTTTAATGAAAAATCATAAAAAATCTATAAATAATTCAAAACTAATCCAAAAATTCAGATTTTTGGACTGAGAACTCTTTATACCATTGGTATCATGTAGAAATAAACATTGTGCAAAAATTCATTTCTGTTTGTGAGATCTGATCAAATATTTCCAAAACTCCACACTTGTGTCCAAAACCCTACTTGCACAAGGTTAGCCTCTAAATGTTTGTACAAAATAAAAATATAGGGTTAGAAAAACCTACACAAATATAGATCTAATTTAAATCCATGTCCCACTAGACATACCAAAATATATACAATGAAATTGGGAATTCAAATATTGTAAAGCCTATTAAGATTCAACCACATAAAACCCTAGTTCTAGAATGAAATCTACCATGCACCATGAAGAACCTAAAAACTTGTAAACAACCAAAATAGCAAGATTATACCTTCACATGATCATAGGGTTTGATCTCCATTGTTTCCTATCTCCATTGATCTTTCTTGATATTGGTTGCTCTCAAATTTTGTGTGCACAAGAGCTCAATACAGAATGGATTGTTGTTGTGTATTCAATTTGACAAAATGTAGGTACTTATTCTTCAATTCTCCTTTTGGAAGAATAAGGAAAGGATCCTCTATATAGACAATACCCTAGAAATGAAGGGCTAGGATTAAAAGGTGGACGGATTATAAATGGTCATCTCAGATTAGAGGGTAGATAGAGAAAATAGGAAAATATTAGTGAGGTGGTAAAAGGTGAATTAAGAGATGAATGACACTTGTCATTGAGGGAAAAATCTCATGAATTAATTAAATAAATAAAGAGCTATTTAATTTAATAGAAGAGGTGGGGCCAATTAAGTAAAAAAAAAAACTATTTAATTTAGGTAAAAGATATTTAAATAAATAAAAATATTTATTTAAATAAGGAAAGGCTAGAAGAATATTAGTGAATTAATTACATAAATAGAAGGCTTCGTAAAAAATAATAAAATAAATAAAATATTTATTTAATTAGGATAGGTAGGTGTCTACAGGTGGCATCAAATCAAAAGAATCACTTGAATAATCATTTGAGTTGTCAGGAAAAACTATGAGATGGCTTGGAAGAGAAGTCTTCCATCAAGTAGAGGAATACCTAAGAAAATAGTCAAAGGATTAAGTGGAAGCCAAATATCTAGTAGAAAAATATAATCTACAACAAAAAGGAATTCCCTTATAATTGATTATTAGATTCCAAATACACTCATTCACTTGAAGAATAATCTCTCCCAACAAAGAATTAAATGATAAATCCATATTGACAAGGATATGGGAATAGGAAGTGTGTTAGAAATTACTAGTACCCAAGTCCACCTTAAGGAAAAGACCCAAAGCATTACCAATAGCCTCATTAGCTAGTTTACATAAAAATAGTAGGGAAAGATAGGGAAGTATTACTCAAATAGAGGGAACATAAATATATTGCTTGAATGAGTAAATGGAGCGTATTCAAGAATGGAGAGAGAGAGAGATAGAGAGAGAAAAAAAATCCATTTTTAGTCCCCCGCATCAATAACCTCATCTTGATCTTTATGAGAGGCAAAATAGACAACAAAGAACCCTTGATGACAATGGTAAATTTCCATCTTACAATCCACCACATTAATCTAATGCACAACAATTAAATTATTAAATTCCAACAACATCAGCCAAAGATGAATTAACTTAAGAATTAAACCTTTTCTCTTAAAAAGTAAAATATTATTAGACACCTCCTAGTCTAGAAGCACCACAAGGGTTTTTGAGCCATTGGAGAGGTATTTCTAGGTAGCAACCTGATTCACAAGAGCAGAAGCACTGCAAGGATTACAGGAAAGGTGAATGAAAGAGAGGGGGCTATAGGCATAATGGATGAATTGATTATGTGTTGAATTCATGTTTTGTCATCGATGTCAACACTAGTTGTTATGGTTGGTTATCGACAGACAAGTTTTTGTTACTGGTAGAAGATCTAGTGGTACTAGCAGAAGAGAGTATCTATTGGACACTTCTGACATGTTTGGATCAGTGAAGTATATTTGATTTCATGTGTTATATTCTCCATGAGCATGTTTTGGTTAGTTGGTATTGGCTTGGTTATCATATGCTAT
The DNA here is from genome assembly GCF_030272615.1 of Cryptomeria japonica. Classification (NCBI taxonomy): domain Eukaryota; kingdom Viridiplantae; phylum Streptophyta; class Pinopsida; order Cupressales; family Cupressaceae; genus Cryptomeria; species Cryptomeria japonica. The sequence goes on from NC_081414.1 coordinate 851,740,086, forward strand.
CATACATTCTAGTAAACCCTTACCGGCACTAGTTTAAGGCTTTACCGATAGAGCTTTCATTGAGGAATTTTGACAAGATGGATAATTGGTGTTGGTGTAGCTTCTTCATGGATTTTAGGATGTTGGAGATGTTGTTTGACCATGCTTCAACTTCTTGAAGACATTGCTTTGGTGTGGTGGACCCATAATAGGTCCGGTACCTATCTAGGTTATGGACTGGTATCATGATGACATGTACTCTACATGTTATCGGGATGTCTCGAGATGATTTATGGATTTGTTATTATTGCTTTGGTCTTAAGACAGCATGGCATATCATTGTAAATAGAATTATGTAATTATCTTATTGCAATATCTTTAGGTGGCCGACATAATCAGTTTAGGCCTTAGGGTTTGTATAAATAAGAGGTAGAAACTCTTTGTAAAGTATCATGGTTATTGGAAAGGTCATGATCAAGGAATTTAATGTGCGAATATTGTAATATCATTTAGGCAGAGGAGTTGGTCGATCATTGGTGATCGAATTGGATTCAGAAGAGGATTCAGTCCTCCGACAGTGAGCTTAACCGGGACTGTAATTAGGCATGGTAGATGCTATTTCTAGTAGTTCACTCTATTGGATTGTTGTCCATTTATCTTGAGATGGTTGTAGCCTCTCTGTAGTCAGTGACACTCTTTTTTAATGAGAAGTACGCTCTAGGCAGTGTGCCTTCTTGCAAGTGTAGGCCCCTCATTGTAACACATACTTTCTGTAGAAGTATCATTTGAGTGTTGGTAGGCTTCCCACTGTGGTTTTTGCCTTTCCAAGTTTTCAACATACAAATCATGGTTTTATGTGGTATGGCTTCTTTGCATTGATTATCTGGTTAATTTTTAAGTTGTATTGTTTACCGATATCTTTCCATATCAACATTTGTATGTGCTTTATCGGTACTTGATTTGTTTAAGGTTGTATTGTGGATTAAAAGTTATAATTTGTTAAGAATTGATTCACCCCCCCCGTCCTCTCAGTTGTGCACCGGTTATCATAACAATTGGTATAAGAGCTTTGGTCCTCTTTTGTAGAAGTTGAACCACTTGAGGTAGATTCTATGGCAACTAATCGACTGGTAACTATTTTCAGAAGAGAAATCCCTAAGCTTGATGGAACAAATTATGGGATATGGAAAATTTGAATGGAGACTCATGTTAGATGTCTTAGAAAGGATATTTGGGAGATCACAAAGAAAGGATACACACCTTATGATCTGGCATCTAGCAATCTTGCTCTTGCAAACTTGGATAAGAATATTGAAAATGATTGCAGCGCTAGAGAAGCCCTCTTGTGTGCAGTTACTGATCACTAGTTTATGGGATTGACTGACAAATCATCGGCTAAAGTTATGCGGGACAAATTTAAAATCTTGAATCAAGGTGATCATACTGTCAAAATTGCTAAACTTGATGGTTATCAGGTAAGATATAAAAACTTGAAAATGGAAGATAATGAAAGAATTATTGTGTTTATGGAAAGAGTAAATGAGATTGTTATGGGAATTCAATGTTGTGGAGGATTTCTAGGTGAAGATGAAATAGTTTCCAAAGCCTTGAGAGCCCTTCCACCAGCTTACAAGATGAAGGCAACTGCAATTAATGAGTTAAGAACAATGGCAAACACCTCAGTTAACAGAGACATTCTGATTGGTAAATTATCTGCTTTTGAGCTTGAAGAATTTGGATCTTTTGGAGCTGTAGAGTTTGAACCTTCTTTTCATTGATCATCATCAACATCTACTAAAAGAAGTGATTGGAAAGCCCTATAGGAAAAATAATTGGAAGACATGAGGAAAGAAGATGTAGAACTTGTGCAACTTGAAGCCTTATTTACTAGAAGAATACCTAAAGGACCAACTGGAAGTAAGTATGAAGGAAAAGCACCTTTTAAATGTTTTTCATGTAATAAGATTGGTCATTTTTCATCTAGATGTCCTAAAAGGAATGCAAGGTTTGAGGAAAGAGTTAAGAAATATTTTAACCCAAACCCTAATAGATATAGATTCAAGAAAAGAAAACAATACTACATAGCAGATGAGGAAGGAGTAGCTAATGACTCTAGAGATGAATCGACATAAGACTTTGCTAGTGGATCTGGAAATGGAAAAGAATGGGGTTTCTATGCTTTGAAGGAAGATGAACTAGAACCAACAATGCCTCAACCAGTATAGGAAGATCAGATAGTTATACAGGCACAATCAAAAAATTCAACTGTGACTAATGATCAAAGTAGTGAACCTGAAGTTAAAAAGACACCAAGGTATGTAAGATTAAATCATTCTGAAGATCAAATTATTGGAGATAGAAACAAGGGAATTATGTCAAGAAGAAAACTGGAAAATAAAGAGGTATGTCTTATTTCTCAAGTTGAATCAGCAACTATTATTGAAGCTTGTAAGGATAAACATTGGTTAAAGGCTATGGAAGATGAATTAGATCAAATAGAGAAGAATGAAACTTGTTCTTTAGTTTCCCAGCCTAAAAATAAGAATATTATTGGAAATAAATGGGTTTTTAGGAATAAACTGAATGAGGATGGTCAAGTTATAAGGAACAAGGATAGATTGGTTTGTAAAGGATATTCTCAAATGGAAGGAATTGATTATGGTGAGACATTTGCACATGTAGCTAGAATTGAAGCTGTTAGACTATTTCTTGCCTATGCAGCTTATAAGAACTATAAGGTTTATCAAATGGATGTTAAATGTGCATTTTTGAATGGTGAGCTTGAGGAAGAAGTTTACATTAAGCAACCTGGCAGATTTTCACTGACAGATGATAAAGATATGGTTTGCAGATTGAAGAAAGATTTATATGGATTGAAACAGGCTCCTAGAGCTTGGTATGCAAGGTTGGATAAATATCTCTTGAAGCTTGGTTTTACTAAAGGCAATGCTGATAGTAATCTATATTATAAGATCACTGATAATGATAATCTGATTATTGAATTTTTTGTTGATGATATCATTTTTGGAGGAGAAGATAAACTGTGCATGGAATTTGCTAACAACATGAAGAATGAATTTGAAATATCCATGATTGCTGACATGAAATTTTTCTTAGGTTTGCAGATTACTCAAACTGACAAAGGCATTTTTATCTGTCAAACTAAGTATCTGTAGGAATTGTTGAAAAAGTTTTGTATGGATAATTCCAAATTGGTAAGTACTCTTGTGGCTACAAGTGAGAAATTATCTATCAAGGATACTTCTACACCGGTAAATCTGATAAGGTATAAGTCTATGATTGGTGGTCTATTATATCTAACTAGACTAGACCTAATATTATGAATGTAGTAAGTATTGTTTCAAGATATCAAATTAATCATAAAGAAAATCATGAATGTGAAGGAAAGAGGGTATTCTGATATTTGCAAGGAACAACATAATATGGTTTATGGTATTCTAGAAATGATGATTTCACCTTATGTGCATATACTGACTTAGATTGGGTAGGTGATACTGATGACAGGAAGAGAACTTCTAGTGGAGCTTTATTTCTTGTAAAGAAACTGGTTTCATGGATCAACAAAAAATAGTCATGCATTTCTTTATCTACTATAGAAGCTGAGTATGTTGCAGCAACAACTAATTGCACTCAAGTCTTGTGGATGAAGCAAATGTTGAAGGATATTTGGGTAAACTGTAGTGAACTGGTAGTTACCTACAGTGATAACTCTATAGCTATTGACATGTCTAAGAATCCGGTATTTCACTCTATGACTAAGCATATTTCAATAAAGTATAACTTTCTGAAGGACAAGGTTAAAGCAAAGGAAGTCAAATTGGTTTATGTGAACACTAAAGAACAGATTGCAGACATTTCACTAAACCATTGTCTAAAGAATAAGTTTATTATTTGAGAGATAGGTTAGGGGTTTCTACTCCCCCAACAGAGACTTGATTGATGAAGTTTGTCATCAGTATGACATGCATTACCAGAGACATTATTCATTTTGGCACTGATGAGTGGTGCTACTACTAAGGGGGAGTAGTCAACTTTGAGATCAGAGGTTTATATCATTGCTTTGATATTTTTGTCAGTTTTTTTGCATTGATGTCAAAGGGGGAGTGATAGTAATGTGAAAAATCATTCAGAACCTTACAAAGATATCATTCACAGGGGAGAATTATTGATTGTTGGTTGTCTTCCACAGGGGGAGACTTGTTTGGCATTTCTTGGTACTTAGATGTTTTTCACATCTAGTGTTGCCCTCAATGCAAAAGGGGGAGATTGTTGGCATAACAAATGAATTGATTATGTGTTGCATTGATGTTTTGTCATTGATGTCAACACTAGCTGTTATGGTTGGTTACCGGTAGAAGATCTAGTGTTACCGACAGAACAGCCTATCTGTTGGACACTTCCGACATGTTTGGATCAGTGAAGTATATTTGATTGCATATGTTATATGCTCCATGAGCATGTTTTGGTCAATTGGTATTGTCTTGGTAATCAGATGTTATCATACATTCTGGTAAACCCTTACTGACACTGGTTTAAGGCTTTACTGATCGAGCTTTCATTTATGAATTGTGACAAGATGCATAATTGGTGTTGGTGCAGCTTCTTCATGGATTACTTTGAAGATGTTCTTTGATCATGCTTCAACTACTTGAAGAAATTGCTTTGGCATGGTGGACCCAGAATAGGTCCTGTACATATCTAGATTATGGACCGATATCATGCTAACGTGTAATTTGCACATTACTGGGATGTCTCGAGATGATTTATCGATTTGTTATTATTGTTTTGGTCTTAAGCCGACATGGAATATCATTGTAAATGGAATTATGTAACGATCTTATTGTAATATCTTTAGGTGGCTAGCCTAATCGGTTTAGGCCTTAGGGTTTCTATAAATAAGAGGTAGAAACTCTTTGTAAAGTATCATGGTTATTGGAAAGGTCATGATCAAGGAATGCAATAAGTGAATATTGTAATATCATTTAGGTAGAGGAGTTGGTCGATCATTGGTGATCGAATTGGATTTAGAAGACAATTTTAGTCCTTGGCACTGAGCTTAACCGGGACTGTAATCAGGCATGGTAGAGGCTATTTCTAGTAGTTCACTCTATTGGATTGTTGTCTATTTATCTTGAGATGGTTGTAGCCTCTCTGAAGTCAGTGAGACTCTTTTGTAATGAGCAGTACGCTCTAGGAAGTGTGCCTTCTTGCAAGTGCAGGCCTCTCGTTGTAACACATACTTTCTACAGAAGTATCATCTGATTGTGGGTAGGATTCCTACCATGGTTTTTTCCTTTCTGGGGTTTCCATGTACAAATCATGGTGTTATGTGTTACGGTTGCTTTGCATTGATTATCTGGTTAATTTTTAAGTTTTATTGTTTACAAATATCTTTCCATACTAGCATTTGTATGTTCTTTATCGACACATGATTTGTTTAAAGTTGTATTGTGGATTAAAAGTTATAATTTGTTAACAACTAATTCAACCCCCCTCTCAGTTGTTCATTGGTTATCCTAACAGGGGCAACACTAGAAACCACCAACTCAACTACATGGGTAGCACCAACATCAATTGCTAGTATTGTTCGATGTGTATGATCAGGAATCCCAAAAATAGGGGAAGCATTCACCAAAGTCAAATAGATAGGTGTATGTGCATGCATCAAGAACACAACACTATCAATAATTAGAATATCCACAACTATATTGTAAGCAAGAGGAGGCATTGTAACTAGGGTAGCCAAGCATGAAACTAGTGTCTAAAACTATGAAAGAGAGAGAATCCAATGAGAGATTGATATACTATCAAAAACTCTTGTCTTAGACTATATTATTGTAGAAGAATTTTTTTTTAAATTGTTATAGAGTCATGCATGCATTTAGTAGTCAGCAAGGGAGGCATTCATGAGTTATGTTTTTCTCTCAACCACACAATGGTTTCCATCATATTATTGTTGTCACCCACCACACTAAAGATTCCATATATTTAAATTTGGTATTTTGGAGGAAATCAATTGATCCACAACTAGAATATTTGGTGATATTTTTTTTCACCCATTATAGTAGTAACATCAATAACCTCATTTTGAGATTCAGAATTATTAAACACTATGAATTTTTTGTTTATGTTGATAATATTAAGGTTATGCTTTTTTCTAAAAGGTGTTATGAGGTTATTATAAAATATTTTGAACAAGGTTAGAGTGTGATATGATGATCACTAAATATTTTATAATAAAAAATGGATAAGCTAGGAATGAAATGTGAGATTACCTATTTGTTGCTAGAGCATACATGACTCCTATCATAACTTATCCCACTTGTACTAACTTACCTTTGATATAATGAAGAGAAGAAAAATAAAAATGATAACTACAAATCATCTACAAGAACACATTGTACACACACAACGGATGTCTCTCCAACAAAATTAATGAAAATTGAAGTTGTCAATAGACCCATTTCCTTGAGATTTATAATATTGATGTGACTTAAATAGTAAGACAATATATTCAAACAAAAAAACAATTGGGATATCATAATTCTTTGTTGAAATTTTTTTTTGATTATTTTTTTATTAGTGCAATTATTTGACTTATAATACTAAGATGGAACAATAGTCTCTTTGTGCATTAAATTTTTACTTTTTTTTTAAGCTTGAACAAGCTTAGTGATATTAAAATATTATGATGTGATATATTTGGATTATGTGTTCTTGACCTCTAAATATTGGTAATTTATGGTTTGTAATTATAGACAACCATATTTTCTTATTTTTAAGTTGTAGTTACAAATATGGTTGAATAGTAAAAAAACTTAATTTAATATTTTAGATTAGAGAAAAATTTCTTTTCTTGTAGAAGACAAAAAATTTAGTGAAGTGGTATAATAAAATTATTGCATATAAGATCTAAAAAATGATAGAATAAATAAATATTAAATATTATCAAATCATCTCTACACAAGTATTGCTTATCAAGTTAGGAAATTAATGCAAGAAAATCAAAGATATTCTTTTTCATCACTCAGACCTTAATCTTCAACTAAATTTGAAACTTTCTGGGCTTTAAAAAAAAAATTTTTCCTTGTAAATATCTTCGCATTCCCTTTTTCATTGCAACTAATAAATGATAACTTAAAGATGAACAACTAGTACCAAATTGGTACTGAGAGGGGGGAGGGGTGAATCAATATAGACAAAAACATAAACTTAAATAGGTTTGTCAGCAAACATTGTGCATAGACAGACAAACAGTGACACCGACTCTTCAAAAAAGTTCAACCGGCAAACCCAGAATGTCTAAGATAAGCATAGACTAGTTGACTCTTATCTTCTCATAAAAACTAACACTTTATTTCCACTTCACCTTAAGGCATGAGCAAATAATCTACCATCACAAATGTACATATTACTGCAAGATCAGCATGCATCACCACTTAACCGAAAACAAATCATAGCATCACATAAAGAATTCATCACACTTGACACACATATTTTTCACGTGGAAACCCAACTGGGAAAAACCACGATGGGGATGAATACCCACAAGCTTTTTGAACTCTTTTGAAGTCCGCTCTATTAGAAGCCTTGTCCAGTTAAAGACAAATACAATAGGTTCTATTAGGAACTGATCTCGTTAGGGATCACCCAGTTAAGGGATAGCTACAATACCCAGTTAAGGGTTAAACTCCATTAAGAGCACCTTGTTAGAGGATTTCAAGAACTCAATAGCTAAAGGATTCCCAGAGCTCTCTAGCTCTCCAGATCTCAGTAACTTTGAGTTACCCTATTAACGGATTTACAACAGGTCGGTTAAGGCTACCCTATTAAGGGATTTCACAGCAAGCCAGTTAAGCCTACCCTATTAGGGGATTTCACAACTGTTGAAGTGGTTAAACATCAAAAGGTATATAAATGACCTAATAACAACACTCTATGCCAATGCACATCCGTTTAAGCTCCTCTTCACCATCTGCACTTACACTCTATAGATATCACTTCTCTCTTCTTGGTCAGGCAAGAATCATGTATCTCTTCTCTTAGATACACACACACAACTTTTGCCAACAAACTCTGAAAGAGTCACAACATCAACCTTATAGGACAACAGACAGGTCGGTAGCATAAACCCTAAACCCTAAACCTGTTAGGTCAAGGAATTCAAATGGTTCAATACTGATCATTGAGAATAGTACATTAAATGCAATAGTCTTGATCCAATCTCAAGACATTCTTCATCGCCCATTTCGATTGATTTCTTGATGGCTAATAACCCATCATGCGTTATCACCGTTTTACAGACTTCACACATTCCCGAGGTGGATAGGAGCAATCTTCCTCATGCAAGATCCTCCACACACACAGGCTTACATGGCAACATGATCTGTTCTTCTTTACAATGCTAACTCATCACACAATGTCACCAGTTGAGCCACACAGACTTGAAGCACTTCAATAGGAAACCCTGAAGTTGAGACCACCAACTGGTAGTCATACACCGCATCCATGTGCCGGTTTCCATAATCATATGTCAGTTCCTCTAAACAAACACACTGCCTCACTTTGGCACAAATGTCGGTTCATAGTGTTATACCAGTTCTCACTTATGCTGGTTCTCTCCTTTCCAGCATATTGACATCAATGACAACATACAATGTCATTATATCCTCATACCGGTTCATATACCGGTTCACATAATGCCAACAATCTCCCCCTTTGGCATTGATGGCAATACTCATAGATATATGTCCGCTTCACATCTTCTCCCCAAATTTCTACAGATATCTTCTCCGCTTCATATCTTCTCCCCCTTTGACAATAATGCCAAAGTGGAGGCACAAGTTACCCTGTTCCATTATGCTGCTCCCCCTGAGGAGTAGCATCCTTCAACACATCAATCCTGAAAAGATTTGACCATGCAATACCTGACTGATGTGGAGCACATACCTTTAGTTCACCTCCTGAAGGGGTAGCACCCCTAATTCACCTCTCAAGTGGGTAAATGTTGCCTTTGGGAGAGGTTTGGTGAATATGTCTGCTAATTGGTCCTTGCTGGAAACATGTTCCAGTGCAATCTCTTTGTTCTGAACCTTTTCCCTCAAGAAATGATACTTAAGTTCAAAGTGCTTGGTTCTAAAATGTAAAACCAGATTCTTTGAAATATTGATAGCACTTGTGTTGTCATAGAATATGCTTACCGATTCAAATATAGGAACTTTGAAGCCATTTAGTACATGCTTCATCCAAATTGTCTGAGTGAAGTTCATGAAGGTTGCAACATACTTTGCTTCCACTGTAGACTAAGAGATACAACTCTACTTTTTACTCATCCATGAGACCAGTCTACCACCAAGAAAGAATGCACCACCGGTTGTGCTCTTCCGGTCATCTACATTACTAGCCCAATTAACATCTGTGAATACTTTCAAGTTGAAGTCCTTGCTATATGGATACCACAATCTATAGTCAACTGTTCCCTTCAGATACCTAAGAACCCGCTTGACTGCAATCAAGTGGGATTCTCTTGGACTTTTCTGGAACCTTGCAGTAATGCCAATTGCATGTGCAATATCTGGTCTACTATGCACTACATAATGCAACTTACCAATCATTGATCGATATTCCTTCTCATCAACCAATGCTAAGTCATCCTCTTTGGATAGTTTACAACTAGTCAACATTGGTGTCCCAACCAGTTTCCTATCTTACATGCCAAAGGTCTTCAACACCTCTTTGACATAGTTGGACTGAGTAATAAAGATTCCATCTTTTATCTACTGGATCTGCATTTCAATGAAGAACTTGATCTCTCCTATGAGTAACATCTCAAACTCTTTCTTCATCTCATCAGCAAACTCATGACTCATCTTGTCATATCCACCAAAGATAATGTCATCAACAAAAACCTCATAGATCAGGATCTGATCTCCTTCAGACTTCAAGTAGATATTGCTATCTTCACTTGTTCTCTCGAATCCAATCTTCACAAGATGGGAGTGCAGAAATTCATACCATGCTCTAGGTGCCTACTTTAGACCATATAAGGCTTTATGTAGCCTACACACCATGTCACTGTCTTCAGATAGGGAAAATCCATCTGGTTGCTCTATGTCCACCTCCTCTTCAAGAACACCATTTAGGAATGCAGATTTTACATCCATTTCGTATACTTTGAATCCTTTAAAAGCTGCATATGCAAGAAGCATGAGAACTCCTTCCAACCTTGCTACTGGTGCAAAAGTTTCTCCATAATCTTCTCCTTCTTCTTGAGCATATCCTTTGCATACCAATCTGGCTTTATTCCTAATCACTGTGCCATCCTCATTCAATTTGTTTCTGAAAACCCATTTGGTACCAATGACATTTTTATGCTCTGGTCTGGGTACCAAGGACCATGTACCATTCTTCTCTATCTGGTCAAGTTCCTCTTCCATTGCCTTGATCCAATCTTCATCTCTATGTGCCTCTTTGAATGACTTAGGCTCAAATTTAGAGATCAAACATGAGCTTTCTCTGACATTTCTTCTTGTAAGGATTTCAGCATCCTTATCTCCTATGATCTGATTAGGATCATGATTCAGCTTGACATACTGAGGAATGGTCTTAATAGATTCCTCTTGCTTTTCTTCTTCATCCTCATCTCCATCAGTATCAGCATCTACATCTGCCAGTGTAGGAACATTATTACTAATACTTGGTTGACTAACAACCGGTTCCCAGAAGGTTACAACTGGTTCATTTGCCGCTTGCTCACTACAAGTTTCCTCAGTTTTCTTAGAGGTTTCATCAGCTCTTACATTGATACTTTCCATAATTCTCTGAGTCCTATTATTGAAACACTTGAGAGCTTTGCTCTTGGTGGAATATCCTAGGAATATTCCCTCATCACATTTAGCATCAAATTTTCTCTGGTGTTCACTCCTCTTGATGTAACATTTTCTACCAAACACTCTTAAGTAGCTAACTACTAGTGTCTTACCAGTCCAATACTCATCAAGAGTTTTATTCTTACCTTTCTTGATGAGTAACCGGTTCATTGTGTAGACTCCAGTGCTCACCGCTTCTCTCCAAAAGGTGTGAGCTACCTTTCCTTGAATCAACATGGTTCTAGCTATGTCGACCATAGTCTGGTTATTCCTCTCTACTAGGCCATTCTGCTATGGAGTCCAAGGGGCAGACAATTTCCTCTTGATGCCATGTTCTTCACAATACTTGTTGAATTCGGTGGAAGTGAATTCTCCTCCTTGATCAGTTCTCAGACACTTGATCCTTTTGCCACTTTCCTTCTCTACTAATGCTCTGAAAGCTTTGAATTTTCCAAAGGCTTCATACTTATCTTTCAAGAATGTGACCCACATCATTCTTGAGTAGTCATCAGTGAGAATCATGAAGTACCTATCACCCTACAGACTTCTAGTCTTCATAGGACCACACAAGTCAGTATGCACAAGATCAAGCAAATTGTCAACAATGAAAGTTTTACCTTTAAAGGTTGAGGAAGACATTTTCCCCAATTGACACTCTTTGCACGAGGTATTATCTGGTTTGCTTAGCACCAGCAACCCTCTAACTTCCTTGATCTTACTAGCCCTCATAATGTTGTCAAATTTTACATGGCAGAGTCTCCTATGCCATATCCAGCTATCATCAAATTTAGCCATAAGACGTGTACTTACATTTGCATTCAGCTAAAATAGGTTACCTTTGGTCTGCATGCTGGTGGCCACAATGTCATCATCCTTTCCTTTGATTCTACACACTCCATTCTTGAATTACAGAGTGAATCCACTATCATTCAGCTGGGCAACGCTCAGAAGGTTGTGTCTGAGACCATCAACCCAGTACACATTGTCAGCACTCCTCTTTCCACTCAGAGAGATGGACCCTCTGCCTTTGACCATGCATGGTGCATCATTACCAAAGAGAACCACACCTCCATCATACTCTTCCAAGGATAGAAACTTGCTTTGGTCACCAGTCATATGGTGAGAACAACCACTGTCAATGATCCACTCACTAGAATTTTCAAACCAGGGGACTAGAGCTTTCTTGTTTGATGTATCTTCCTTCACAACAACAAACACAATGTCTTCATTTTCTTCATCCTCTGATTCGTCATCTTTGACACCTTCATCAACTACCACAAGATAGTTTCTCCGGTTTCCTCCTTTGAATTTCTTGAACCTTTCCAGTTTGTCCTTGTTATCACCATTAGGACAGTTTACAACAATATGTCCTATCCGATTGCAAGAAAAACATTTCAGAGTAAGCTTACCTCTATATTTACCGGTTCCTTTTGGAAGTTTCCTGGCAAGAAGAGCCTCAAATTCCATTAGAAATTCCTCATCATCCATTACTCTACCCTATCTTGTTCCATCACTGGTGCTTTCTTCTTTATCCTTTTCTAGATGGTTCAACAGAAGATTTAAAAGTTGATTCAGTCTTTTGAACACTGCCATCAAAACTATTTAGCTCATAGGCAGTCAATTTTGCAATGATGGAGTCTAGAGATACCTTATTCTTGTCTATTGATCTCAACTCCTGAATAGCTGCAACCCTTATTGCATAGACCAGCAATAAGGTTCTCAGAGTTTTGCTTACCATAGTGGCATCATCCATGGTACCACCTGCACTCTTGATATCTCTGACAACAGTTTTGATTCTTGTTCCATATTGTTGAATGGTCTCACCTTCAACCATTTGCATGTCTTCAAACTTTCCTCTAAGGCTTTCTTCCTTGCCTTGTTTTACATGCTCATCACCGCCATAAATATTTTCAAGAGCTTCCCATACTTCTTTGGGATTTCCTTTCTCTTTGACATCAATAAACTCAATGTCAGATAAGCTACTAATTAGGGCTTCTATGACTTGCCCATTCTCTTGCATTTCTCTCTTTTGGTCATCGGTAAGGGTACCGGTAGGGGCAACATAAGCATTCTCAACATAGCTCCAGTGTTGATCACCCATGCTTCTGATGTATATTTTCATTCTGTCTTTCCATATACGAAAATTATCTCTGTTGAACTTTGGACCTTCCCTCTTCATCATTTCAGTAGGATCTTTTCCTCAAGCGGTTAAGCTTACAACATAGACGACTTGGAGGTTAGCTTTGATACCAATTGATAACTTAATGATGAACAACTAGTACCAAACTAGTACTGAGAGGGGGAGGTGAATCAGTACAGACAAAAACATAAACTTAAACCGGTTTGTCAGCAGACACTGTGGACAGACAGACAAACAGTGACACCGGTTCTTCAACGGAGTTCAACCGGCAAACCCAGAATGTCTAAGATAAGCATAGACCAGTTGACTCTTATCTTCTCATAAAAACTAACACTTTATTTCCACTTCACCTTAAGGCATGAGCAAATAATCTACCATCACAAATGTACATAGTACTGCAAGATCAACATGCATCACCACTTAACCGAAAACAAATCATAGCATCACATAAAGAATTCATCACACTTGACACACATATTTTTCACGTGGAAACTCAACTAGGAAAAACCATGGTGGGGATGAATACCCACAAACTTTTTGAACTCTTTTGAAGTCCGCTCTGTTAGAAGCCTTGTCTAGTTAAAGACAGATACAACAGGTTCTGTTAGGAACCGATCCTGTTAGGGATCACCCGGTTAAGGAATAGCTACAATACCCAGTTAAGGGTTAAACTCTGTTAAGAGCACCTTGTTAGAGGATTTCAAGAACTCAATAGCTAAAGGATTCCCAAAGCTCTCTAGCTCTCCAGATCTCAGTAACTTTGAGTTACCCTATTAAGGGATTTATAATAGGCCGGTTAAGGCTACTCTGTTAGGGGATTTCACAGCAAGCCGGTTAAGACTACCCTGTTAGGGGATTTCACAACTATTGAAGTGGTTAAAGATCAACAAGTATATAAATGACTTGATAACAACACTCTATGCCAATGCAGATCCGCTTAAGCTCCTCTTCACCATCTGCACTTACACTCTATAGATATCACTTCTCTATTCTTGGTCTGGCAAGAATCACATATCTCTTCTCTTAGATACACACACACAACTTTTGCCAACAAACTTTGAAAGAGTCACAACATTGACCTTATAGGACAACAGATAGGTCGATAGCATAAACCCTAAACCCTAAACCTGTTAGGTCAAGGAATTCAAATGGTTCAATCTTGACCATTGAGAATAGTACATTGAATGCAACAGTCTTGATCCAATCTCAAGACATTCTTCATCATCCATTTCCACTGATTTCTTGGCAGCTGATAACCCATCACGCGTTATCACCATTTTACAAAGTTTGGACATTCCTGAGGTGGATAGGAGCAATCTTCCTCATGCAAGATCCTCCACGCACATAGGCTTACATGGCAACATGATCTATTCTTCTTTACAATGCTAACTCATCACACAGTGTCACTGGTTGAGCCACACAGAATTGGAGCACTCCAACCAAAAACCCTGAAGTTGAGACCACCAACTGGTAGTCATACACCGCATCCATGTGTCGGTTCCCATAATCATATGCTGGTTCATCTAAACAAACACACTGCCTCACTTTGGCACAAATGTCAGTTCATAGTGTTATACTGGTTCTCACATATGTCGGTTCTCTCCTTTCCAGCATATTGACATCAATGACAACATACAATGTCATTATATCCTCATACCAGTTCATATACCGGTTCACATAATGCCAACAATAAATCTTCCTATTATTCTACACTCTCCTCTTCAATTCAAAGAAAATTTTGATCCTGGGAGAGTAAATGGCTATCATTTGCTGCTAGAATTATTCTCATTAACTCAATTCTTTCAACATCTTGAATTACTTAATATCTATGTACCAATACCCAAGAGTATTCTATCAAATTCATAGTAAAAAATGAGGATTTTTAAATGGAAAGGGAACATGGATAACAAGAAACAAATTCCACTCATTTCATGGGAGAACCTTTACAAATCCAAATCTTTAGGGACTTCAGGAATTCATAATTTAGAATCTAGAAATATGGTTTTAGGGGCCAAATTAGTTTGGAACTTATACTATATGCCATCTTCAAAGTGAGCTAAATTCATTGACACAAATTGCCTAGACCCAAATGATCCTAAAAGAATTTTCTCAGGAGTGGATCCTCCTCAAGGATAAAAAATGTGGAACTTCATGATGAAGTGCAAAGAAGTGACCCTTCCACATCTAATTTGGGTTATTCATGATGGCAATAAGACATTATTCTAGGAGAATTCTTGTCTTGGTCAAAACCCTCTTGGTAATAACCAAACTCTCTCACAATCAAAATATATCCTTCAAATCCATTGGGGAGTTAAAGTTAGAGATTATATGACTTGGTATCAAGAGAATAATGTTACCCATGACAAATGGAAATATTTTTCTAACCTCCCTTTTTAACAGGACCAAAAATATCTTCTCACATAGCTACTTCAACATAGAGATTTGTACCCTTCTTCAAAAAAAGATTTTCTGATATGGGTAGCTTCTCCCTCAGGCTCTTATTGTGTAAGAAAAGGTTATGAATACCTGAATTGCCAAGACCTTCACAATCTTCTCAAGCATTTCTATTTTATTAGAATCAAGTGGTCTTACCCAAAGTGAGTGCATTTACATGGATTTCCATTAACCAATTAATCCTTACCAATGATCGACTTGCAAGACTAGGCATCTTTGATAGCTTTAAATGTGTGTTGTGTAACTCTCACCTAATACCTAAGAACATCTCCTTCTATAATGTGATTTCACTCAAATTTGTTGGGTTTGGTTAATTACCAAATTGAAATGGACAACTCATTTACAAAACTCACTCTCAAAACTTCTAAATTGTTTGCCTTTTCCTCATCAAGATGGTTTTTTTAGATGCATATGGAAAGTCTCCCCTACAATACTCATCTGAAACCTTTGATGGTAAAGAAGCAAAAGTATTTTTATGTATCAAAATTAATTAGTATAAAAGGTGATTAAAGGGACTGAGGCTTCTATCTCTATGAATGTTAGATCTTTCACTTCTTTATTCACATCCTATGACTTATATCACTTAAATGAATGGAAGTAGATATCCTTCCATTTCAAGGAAAGCCTTTTGTTCAACCTTCCATACAATGTGGATAGAAAATCTATAAAATGGAAACCTCCCCAATATAGTTTTTTCAAATAAATTTTTGACAACTCTATAAGAGGTAATCTTGGCCCCTCAGGGTTGGGATGTATTTTTAGATCACACATAGGTCTGACCATCTTAGCTATTCCATCCAAAAATAAATAAAAAATGAACAAATAACATAACTAGAGCTTAGGCTTTATTCCTTGGTCTCAAATTGGCAAAAACAAAGAATAACTCTCATCTAGCCATTGAAGGAGACTCTCTACCAACACTCAATGCACTAAGTCTTAGAGAGATTAACAATTGAGGTTAGAAATATATCTTCTAAGAATTCTATGAAATATTGACTTCCTTTCAAAGCTATCAAATGTCACACTACTACAAGGAGGAGAATAATATATCGTATTTTCTAGCCTATATAGTGTTGGAATTTGATTGACGATTGTATTGATGAACTATTGTGTTGTCATTGATGTCAATTGTAACCGGTAACGATGTTGTTATGCAACTGGTAGTTGAGCAAGTGAAGGAAACTGATATTACTCTAGAAGCAGTGAGATCAACTGGTAACCCTGCCTGTTGATATGCCAAACCCTAACCGATGGAGCTTTGTGAATCAATTATATTGATTTATGATCAAATGATAATCGATAATGATTATGCCACATATGCATGTTTCATGTGATGAGTTTCAAAGTGTTTTTGGCACGTAGAGATAACAATTTTATCTTGGGAATAAGCGAGTACATTACATGAAGAGGAAACCACATGATGAGTTATAGGAATCGATGAGCGGTGATCAAGGAGTGGTCGAGGTTGTGCTGAAAAATGTGCAATGATTTCTATGTAAATTGAATGGTCATGTTTGAACCAATTTGTGTTTGTAATCTCTATGAGATCCCATGTTTGTGATATGTTATCGACCTATTGTTTTTCTTATAAGGTTGATGAGTTGTTTTGTTGTAGTGTTGGAAATTTTCGTTAAGTGTTAGTGTGATTGATTGCCGAACCAAAAGAAGTATCTATAGTATGTGCGAAGGTAGATAGGAGCATGAAAAGGATCTGATCAAGTAGAGTAGTACTATTTACAAAATCAGCAAACCCCTGTTGTTCTCTAACAATTACAATAGTTAAATCCCTTAACCAGGTAAGATTTAACAAGCCTAGTGCTATCTAAATCCTCTAACCAGGTGATCCATTAGCTTGGATTTCAAATCCTCTATCGAGGTTACTCCTAACAGAGTATTGCTTCTAACAGGGCATTATAGTCAATCCCTTAACAGGGTGGTCCCTAACAGGATTTGTTCTTATTAGGACATTTTGTAAAGCTTTAACAGGATTGGCTCCTAATAGGGAGAACTTCAGAAGAGTTCAGAATACTTGTGGGTATTCATCCCCACCATGGTTTTTCCCATTTGGGTTTCCATGTCAAAAATCATTCTGTCAAGTGGTGAATGGTTTTTGTGGTTGTGTTCTTGATATGGTTAATTTTCTTAACTAATAAAGCCACTTAGATGTGTTAAGTTCATCGACAGTAATATGAAATGTGCTTTTTCTATTGTTAGTAAAGTGGTTTCATTATTTGGTAAAATGATTTGATGTTTCAAATCTGTTATTCTGTTATATCATTTAACCGGTAAACTTGTAAGTGCAGTTATAGTTTATTGTTCAGTGTTTGAACCGGTTAGTTTAGGAATTGTTTTATGATTTTGTTTTTAACTTTGGTGACAAATTAGTGTGTTTTCTATCTATTGATTCACCCCCCCTCTCAGTATTTCTCTAGATCCTTATTAATTCATCATACCATCAATTGGTATCAGAGCATTTTAGGTCCTGTAGTGTCTAAGCCTAACAGCTTGAGGTAAAGATCTAGGAGAACATGGTGAAGAAAGAAGGTCCAAAGTTCAATAGAGAAAACTATAGAATCTGGAGTGATAGGATGAAAATATATATTAAGAGACTAGGAAGCCCATATTGGGAACATGTGGTTACCAAATATACCTTACCTAGTGTGATTTTGTCTGATGATCAAAAGAAGGAACTACAAGAGAATAATCAAGCATTGGAGGCCATTATTAGTTTCATGTCTAATGCAGAGTATGTTGATGTCCATGGTTTGGAGACTACTCATGATGTGTGGAAGAAAGTTGAAGATATTTACAGTGGTGATGAGTCTGTGAAGATTGCCAAAGAAGACAATTTGAGAGGTAAATTTGATGACATGTAGATGGCTAAAGGAGAGAATATTCAACAGTATGGTCAGAGGATCAATGAGATAGTCGATGAGATTAAAAGTGTTGGTGTTAAAGTGGAGGATACCATAGTGGTTAGCAAGGTGTTGAGAGCCCCTTTACCAGTCTACGCTATCAAAGTTGAAGCCATTCAAGAGCTAAACTCTATTGGTAAAACTAAGGTAACTCTTGACTCAATCATTTGCAAATTGACTGCTTTTGAGCTAAATAGTTATGATGGAAGTATTCAGAAATTAGAGTCTGCATTTAGAGCTTCAGTTTCTAATCCACTGGTAAGGTAAAGAAGAGAAGCTAGTCATAGTCATGAATCTAGATCCAGTAGAGAAGTTTAAAATGAAGACAATTTGGTTGATCTTGAGGCACTATTGGCCAAGAGGTTACCCAGAGGTACTGGTAAGTACAAAGGTAAATTACCTTTGAAGTGTTTTGAATGTAACAGGATTGGACACATTGCAACTAACTATCCAAATGGAGACAATGAGCATAAATGAGAGAAGTATAAGAAGTACAAAGACAAAGGCAAAATAGATTATCTCATTGTTGTTGATGGAGGAATCACAGATGAGGAATTTGAAGATGGTTCTAATGAGGATATTGTCTTTGTTGACATTAAAGAGGAGACATCTGATGAGAAGGCGATAGTCTCTCGTATGGATAGTTTTGATGATTGGACTATTGACAATGGTTGTTCACACTACATGACCGGTGATCAGAGTAAATTTATTACTTTGAAGGAATTTGATGGAGGTGCAGTAAGATTTGGAAATGACTCACCGTGTATGGTAAAAGGAAAAGGAACCATTTCTCTTAATAGGAAGAGCAATGTAGATGATGTGTATTGGGTTGAAGGCTTGAAACACAATCTTGTGAGTATTGCTCAACTCACCGACAAAGGCTATCTATTCGAATTCAAGAATAGAATGTGAAAAATAAATGGAAGCAATGGTGAACTAATTGCAACCGAAAAGAAGACAAAAGGTAATCTATTTCATCTAAATCCTAAAGTCAACAACTGTTTAACTACTAAAGTAGATGATAGTTGGCTTTGGCATAGGAGATTTTGTCATGTAAACTTTGATAACATTGTCAAAGTTAGTAAGTCCAAATTGGTAAGAGGTTTGCCTCAGTTGAACAAACCGGTGAATGCTCTATGTAAGGAATGTCAGTTAGGAAAGATGGCATCCTCGACTTTTAAGAGGAAATCCTTCTCAGCAGAACATTTGCTATATTTGGTTCATATAGATCTCCGTGGACCAATTGGGACCAGAAGCATTCAAGGTGATGAATATTTTATGATCTTCACTGATGATTTCTCAAGAATGATTTGTGTCACATTCTTGAAGGACAAAAAAGAAGCCTTTAGCAAGTTCAAGGCATTCAAGGCCCTAGTTGAAAAGGAAAGTGGAAAGAAGATAAAGTGTCTTAGAACTGATCAAGGTGGTGAATTTATTTCTTAGGAATTCACTCAATACTGTGAAAGCAATGGAATTAAGAGGCAGATTTCTGCACCCGGGATACCATAACAGAATGGTATTGCAGAGAGGAACAACCGGTCAGTTGTTGAAGTTGCTAGAACTATGCTAATACAAGGTGGCTTTGCTAATACTTTCTGGATAGAAGCTATCAGCATAATAGTCTACACTATGAATTGGGTATTGGTTAAAAGAGGTAAGGATAAAAATCCTTATGAATACTAGTATGGTAGATCACCTAATGTCAGTTACTTTAAGGTTTTTGGTAGTAAATATTTTATCAAGAAAGCTGACTATGTTGGTAAGTTTGATGCTAAGTGTGATGAAGGCATATTTCTTGGGTTCTCCACCAAGAGCAAAGCCTACAAATGTTACAACAACCAGACATAAAAATTGTTGAAAGTGCTAATGTCTGAGTGGAAGAGCGTTCTAAAGATTCGGGAGAGACCAGTGAAGAGAAGGAAGATGAACCTTACATTTTGATCTTGGTGCCAGAACTAGTGAAGCCAAAAGTTGGTGAGATGAATGTTACAGTACGAGTTCAACCGAAATAGGTAGGTTCTGCAGAAGATGAAGATAGTGAGGAAGAAGAATCTGATGATCCTAATCATGTTATTCCAAGGTATGTAAGACTCAATCATGATTCTAATTAGATTATTGGTGATAAAGATGTTGGAGTGTTGACCAGAATAAAAATTAGAGATAATTCTTGTATGATATCCATTATTGAGCCCAAAACAACAAAGGACGCTTTCGGAGATGAGCACTAGGTCAAAGCTATGGAAGAAGAGCATGACCAGATTGAGAAGAACAAGACATGGACCCTAGTACCCACATCGGTGAACAAAAATGTAATAAGTACTAAGTGGGTTTTCAAGAATAAACTAAGTGAAGATGGAGTAGTAGTTAGAAACAAAGCCAGACTAGTATGCAAAGGTTATGCTCGGGAAGAAGGAGAAGACTATGGTGAGACATTTGTACTAGTTGCAAGATTGGAAGGTGTTAGGACTCTACTTGTATTTGCAGCATATAGGATATTCAAAGTATATCAGATGGATATGAATTCAACATTTCTAAATGGAATACTAGAAGAGGGAGTCTACATTGAACAAGCAGATGTTTATGCTTTGACTTATTCAGAGGATATGGTGTGGAAACTACACAAGGCATTATATGGACTAAAGCAAGCACCAATAACATAGTATGAAATACTGCATTCACATTTGGTGAAGATTGGTTTTCAGAGAACCAGTGAAGACAACAATATATATCTCAAGACAGAAGGAGATAAGATGTTGGTTAGTAAAGTGTTTGTGGATGATATCATTTTTGGAGGCAATGATGACATGAGTGATGACTTTGCAAATGGGATGAAAAGTGAATTTGAAATTTCTCTGGTAGGAGAGATAAAATTCTTCATAGGTTTGCAAATTCAACAGATGAAGAGTGGTATTTTATCACACAGTCCAAATATGTAAAAGTGGTATTGAGGACATTTGGAATGGGAGACTATAAACTAGTTGGGACACCAATGGTTATAGGTTGTAAATTGTCTAAGGAGGATGATGCCACATCCGTTGATGAAAAAGAGTATAGGTCAATGATAGGAAAATTGCATTATGTTGTTCATAGCAAACCGGATATTGCTGATGCAGTTGGATTAGTTGCCAAATTTCAGAAGAACCCAAAGGAGACACACATAATTTCAAATAAAAGGATATTCAGATATTTGAAAGGTACTATTGATTATAGATTATTGTATCCATATGCAAGTAACTTTGATTTGAAAGTTTATATAGATGCAGATTGGGTAGGAAACATTGATGACAGAAAGAGTACAACCGAAGGTGCATTCTTTCTTGGAGGAAGACTTATATCTTGGAGCAGCAAGAAGCAAATTTGTACATCACAGTCAACTGCTAAAGCTGAATATGTTGCAAAGTATATGAATTGTACCCAAGCAATCTGGATGAAACACATTCTGGAAGGTTTTAAGTTGAAGATCACAGAACCAGTCACATTTTTTTGTAATAACATCAGTGCAATAAATATTTCAAAGAACTGGGTGTTGCATGCTAGAACCAAACATATTGAGTTGAAATATCATTTCTTGAGAGAGAAAGTGTAGAGTAAAGATGTGATACTGGAGCATGTATCCACTAAGGAACAACTGGCGGATATATTTACTAAACCTCTACCTAAGGCTACTTTTGAGTACCTTAGAAGTCAGCTAGGGGTTGTGCCCCTACATGAGGTCCGTTGAATAGATGTGGAAGACATTAGTCCCAGTGCTAACTGAAGAATCTTGAAGAAGGATTGGTCTAGAGTGGAGCTACTCCACATGGGGAGCAACTTGATGCAGAACAGTGAAGTACAACATTGCATGTTTTACTTTCACTTTGGCATTGTTGTCAAAGGGGGAGAAGACCTGTATGATTATGAGGGAGAAGAACTGAGAGAAGAACTGCAGCGAGTTACTAGTTAAAGACATGGAGATTTGAAGGAGAGTCAATGGTAAAATGTAAACCATGATTCTTATACCTGTGTATGTGCATTACTCTCAATCATCACAATCAAGGGTATTGATATTTGTATTGCCATCAATGCCAAAAGGGGAGATTGTTGGAATTTAATTGAAGATTGCATTGATGAACTATTGTGTTGTAATTGATATCAATTGTAATCGGTAATAATATTGTTATGCAACCGGTAGTTGAGCAAGTGAAGGAAATTGGTATTACTCTAAAAGCAGTGAGATCAACCAATAACCCTACCTGCTCATATGCCAAACCCTAACCGATGGAGCTTTATGAATCAGTTATATTAATTTATGATCAAATGGTGATCTGTAATGATTATGCCATGTATGCATATTGCATGTGATGAGTTTCAAAGTGTTTTTGTCGCGTAGAGATAACAAATTTATCTTGGGAATAAGAGAGTACATTGCATGAAGAGGAAACTATGTGATGAGTTACAAGAATAGATGAGTGGTGATGAAGGAGCGATCGAGGTTGTCTTGAACAATGTGCAATGATTTCTATGTAAATCCAATGGTCATGTTTGAACCGATTTGTGTTTCTAATATCTATGAGATCCTAGGTTTGTGATGTGTTACCGACCTAATGTTTTGCTTATAAGGTCGATGAGTTGTTTTGTTGTAGTGCTGGCAATTTTGGTTGTGTCAATGTGATTGATTGTCGAACCAGAAGAAGTATCCGCAGTATGTGTGAAGGTAGATAGGAGCATGCAAAGGATCTGATCAAGCAGAGTAGTGCTATTTACCAGATCAACAAACCTCTATTGTTTTTTAACAATTATAATAGTTAAATCCGTTAATCGGGTAAGCTTTAACAAGCCTAGTGCTATCTAAATCCTCTATCCAAGTGATCTATTAGATTGGATTTCAAATCCTCTATCGAGGTTACTCCTAACAGGGTATTGCTTCTAATAAGGAATTATAGTCAATCCCTTAACAGGGTGGTCCCTAACAGGATTTGTTCTTAACAGGACATTTTGTAAAATTTTAACGGGCTTACCTCCTAACAGGGCAAACTTCAGAAGAGTTCAGAATACTTGTGGGTATTCATCCCCACCGAGGTTTTTCCCATTTGGGTTTCCACATAAAAAATCATTGTGTCAAGTGGTGAATTGTTTTGGTGGTTATGTTTTTTATATAGTTAATTTGCTTAACTGATAAAGCCACTTAGATGTGTTAAGTTGGCTGGAAGTAATATGAAATGTGCTTTTGCTATTGTTAGTAAAGTGGTTTCATATTTTGGTAAAATGGTTTGATGTTTCAAATCTGTCATTTTGTTATATCAGTTAACCGGTAAACTTGTAACTGGAGTTATAGTTTATTGTTCAGTGTTTTAACCGGTTAGTTCATGAATTGTTTTATGAGTTTGTTTTTAAGTTTGGTTAAAGATTAGTCTATTGTCTATCTACTAATTCACCCCCCACCCCCTCTCAATAGTTGTCTGGATCCTTATTAATTCATCATACCATCATATAGGTGCTAGCCTTCAATGTGAAAGGCATTTTACATATCATGAGTTATTCTCATTTCCCAATCTCGGGGAAGAACTGGCTATATTATTTTGATTTTCATTTAGATTTTGTTTGTTTTGCAGGTGTTCGTTTTATTTTGAGGCAAATTTTAATCAAGGTGCTTGTATTTGTCAGTCACATTATGAACATCATGTTGAGATCAACATGACTTGATCTCTAGCTTGTTGTGATAATTTAGTATCCCATGGTTGCACATCAAAAATGCACTTTGCTCGAGGGCCATACTGGTAGGTGGTTATTCCTTTTCTAATTGCAAGAGCAACTAGTTTGAGGACTGTAGTTGTAGGTGACAATTTCTTATCTCTCAGCTTGGGGGACTAGACAGGTCATATCCACTTCTGTCCTAGTTCATTTGTGCCTCTAATCATTTTATCTATCAGCACATCTTTAGTAGGACGATTTCCCTATCCTGCCATCAATCCAACTAAGCTGTCCACATGTGTAGCTCCCTTTAAATCTCAATCTAGGTCTTTTGTCCACATTCTCTTCTTGGTTCGTTAGCAGGAGCTAGGTCTTTCTTCGTGGCGACCAACACGGCAATTTCTCCAAATCATTCCAATCAGGCCTGTATGCAATACAATTTCAGAATAAAATTGTCGATGAGAAAATGGGAATTCCGCATTCCATGTTAGTGCTCCAAAGTTCACTTGAGTAGTATCTTTGCTCTAAAAAATGCCCAAATTAGGGAATTAATTGCTGACCATATCTTGTCAGCTTCGTCTCCTCCCCTTCTCTTCCCTTTGCAGTTATTATCTATTTTCCTTTCTAATTGTCTTGACCTGTGCCAAGACTTCGGTCAACATGGCAACATTGTTGGTAAATTCATTCATAGAGAATACTTGCCTAACCAAATGTTTGATGATGCAGTTAGATGTTACAACTTCCCTAAGGGCCAAGCAAAGCTTGCAGACCTCTTTTTTTGAGAGGACCTTCAATCTAACCCATCCATTGCATCAATCTTTGAAGTTCAATGTTTTCTCTTTGTAAATACTCTTCATTTTATGGCTCGAGTTGGGTTTAGCTAGTTTCCTCAAATCATTATAATGTAAACTTCTTGGATTTAGCGGCTGAGCTTTGCTTCCTCATTCCCCGTATATAATTTGTCAGTTTGTTCATAGTAGTTATAGTCTTTTTGATTGGAGGTCGAGCTAGTCTCCCTCCATGGAAGGGCTATTAGAAATCTGCAAACACTTATGTTGAGTTTGAGAATGTCTCCCTCCCTTTTGGTCTTATACGTAGTTGAGGTTGATCCACATTTTTTCATCTTTACCACTTTTATATATTAATTAAATCATATATATATATATATATTATATGTAATATTTTCATCTTTAAAAAAAAAAAAGAATTTCTAGCATAGCAATAATTTTTTTTATTGTATAAAACTCAACCATTTTCTTATACAATAATGAATCTCATACTTCATCCTTAATCGTGTATGAATATTAGAAATAGTAAATTATTCATACATCCAAAGTAGTATAAAAAAAAACCCAAAAATTATATAACATACAATGTAAACTATGTTGAAGTTTCTCATAACTATAGAACATACAAGTATACAAAAAATTACTAACATCCTCTCTCTTGCTAAATACTTTATATAAATATCTATAATTCTAAACTATCAATTGTTTAAAGCAATTATGCTCATTACTATTCTATATGCCAATAAAATTTCTTAATATATTTAATATCTTTGTCTGTCAAATAAATCAAGAATATTGTTATATGCATGAAGGTATTACCCATTTTCTTTAATGTATTTCTCTTCAAAATATATATTGTACTATAATATACTTTCATCAAACATGATAAATAAGGTTATTGGTCAAATATATTATATCGTAAGTATCATGTTCATTGCATACAATTTTTTGTTTCAATCCAAATAATAAATCACAACCTCTATAACCACTACTTCCTTACATGCACGAGTAGCTACCATCCACTTAGCATATGTTGTATAAATTGCGACTATTTATGCATAGATAATTCTAATTTCTATATCTAAAATAAAATTGCTTTCTCGTCAGAGTGTGGCGTTGCTCTTGGGGACAGGGATGCATAGGTATGACAAAAGTGTTGTCTTTGGATCTACTCTAATGGGGGGCATTAAAATTATATTAAACGTAAACCATCATTACTGGTTATCTGAATGAGGTAATTAATTATACTCAGAATAAATATTTCTATATTTAAAAAAGTCAATTTTAAGATAAAGAGTTATTTATTATTCTTTGAATGTAAACAAAATGATATTCATATTTTATTCATATATTCTTTGGAGAGTTGAAAAACCAAATTTATGAATGATAATATTATAAATATATTATATATATTTATTTTTTAAGAAAGAGTGTCTTATATTTTTTTAAATACAAAATAAATATTATATTTATTGGAAAAGATAGTGAAGAAAATGCACATCTAATTAAGTCTAACAAATGATAGAAAAGATATCTCATTAGTAACAAAATTTGGCATAAGAATAAATATTCCTAAATTTAAAAATGGCAATTATATTTATTATTCTTTGATGTCAGCTAAATGATATCTATATACTATTCATATATTATTTGGGGAGTTGAGAAAACAATTTTATGAATGATAATAATATTATTATAAATATGGAATGGACACACACCTCTGGTGAATATTAGGGATTGGTCTCCTCTGATCACTATTCTTTCCTCCCTTTGGGGTGTTTTTGTAGCAGATTATTTTGAAATTGTGACTAGTGAACCCCTTGAGCTAGCTAGATGGAAGTCGATTGATTTCTTAGATGTTGATCAAAGTATGAAATTAGATTTTGAGAAGATTTTGGGGGATAGAATTGTATTTCTTTCTGATTCTGAGGGTGAACTTATTTGGACAAAGAATATTTCTGGTAACTACACTATTAAAGATGGTTACAACTCTCTTATGGTTGCTAAAGATTTATCATCCTAGGCTTATAAGTTGTTTTGGCATTCGCCTTGTCTTCCTAAAGCCAGAGCCTTTGCTTGGTTGGCAGTTTAGGACAGAGTCCTTACAGCTATGAGACTAGACATGCTTGGTATTACTGTTGCTTTCCCTTGTGTCCTTTGTAACAAAAATTTGGAATCTCCTTCACACATGTTCCTACATTGTGATTATGCTTATGAATGTTGGCAATGGTTGTTTGAGAAGTTAAATATATCCTTTGTTATTGGTAAGGATCTCATTTCCCATTTTAGATCTTGGCTCTTTATGTTTGCCTCATCTTTTTATGCATGCCTTTGGATCATATCTCCATCTATTGTGATTTGGAATATTTGGCTAGAGCGAAACAATAGGATATTTAAAAAAACAAGTTCTAATGTGTCTAAGGTTCTATTAAAAATCGAGTCTTCAATCTTCGAGGTTGCTTTCTCATTTATTTATAAGAATTTTGACAATATTACTTCTTTTTCACACTGGGATAGTAGAGTTACTAGAGTTTGGAAGATGTTGTCGGTTTTACCCTCTCATGGTTCAATTTTTAAAAAGAATGATGCAATAGGTAAGAGATGCTCTGCTAGATGGAAACCTCCTCCGCAAGGGCACTTTAAACTAAATTTTGATGGGGCTTCTCGTGGTAACCCTGGGCCGGCTAGGGTAGGCATGGTAATTTATTATCACAATGCAAATGTTTTTTGAGCTAAGTGTCATGCTATTGGTTTTAAAACTAATAATTATGCGGAATTTCATGCTTTTTCTTTTGGATTGGATATGGCAATCTCTTTGGGAATTAAAGACTTAATAATTGAAGGCGATTCTATGGTGATTATTCAATGTGTTATGAAAAATAAATCAAATTGTTGGAATTTGCAATATATACTTGATCTCATTTTACAAAAATTAGAATTGTTTGAATCTTTCTTGTTATCCCATTGTTACAGAGAAGTTAATAAGATTGCAGATTATTTGGTAAATTTAGCCATTGATAGCAATGCTAATCAGCGAGAGGTGGGTTTTGAGGAAATTCCTTCTAGGGTATGGGAAGGTTCGCAACAATAGTTATGTGATTTTTTTGAGTAATGTTTATGTAAAATTTTATGATGATAATTATTCTCGCTTTCCCCTTTCATTTCAAGTATTCATGTTTGTTGTCTGGAGGAGAGTTTGAGCTCAAGGTATTTGATACAATAGTGTTTTTCCAAAGGTTTTTTTGATACTTTCTTTTTTGGGAGGAAGGTTTTTGGCTCATGGGATTTGGCAGAGGGATTTGGAAAATTTTGTGTTCTTCCATTGATAGCATCTATTGAGTCTACATTTGAAAATTATATGGGCTCTATGTAAAACTGATATTATATGTGTTGTGACCGCATTTTATATGTGGTTCTGGATGGGGTGTATAAACCAATCTGTTAGATATTATAGGTTTATTTTATGAGGTGTGACCGGAGGTTTTCTTCCCAGGATTCTTTCCTCTGGTATACTCTTTGAATCTTGTGTAAAAAATAAAAAATATTAATTTAAAAGTTTAGTGGAATAATCCACTTTTATTGAAAAAAATATAAAATTATTATAAATATATTATTTATATTATTTTAATTAAAAATTAGTATTATATATAGTCAAGGAAATGCACATCTAATCAAATATAACAAATGATTTAAAAGGTAATTGACTACTAACAAAATTTCACATATGAATAAAGATTGTAAATTTAAAAATGTCAACTCTAAGATAAAGAGTTATTTATTATGCTTTGAACTCAAGAAAATGATATACATATTCTATTCATATACTATTAGGAAAGTCGAATAAACAAGTTTATGAATGAAAGTATTATTATAAATATATTATTCATACATCTATTCTTTAAGAATAAGTGTTATATATTATTTTAAATAAAAAATTAATATTATATATATTGAAAAAGATAGCGAGGAAAATGCACATCTAATCAAGACTAACAAATGATACAAAAGAGCCATGGTTGTTGATTACAGATCCCACCACAATGAACCGGTGAAAGATCTTGGAGGGGAAGATATGGCTGTTGTTGACAACAAAACCAGTAGTCCTAGTTTCACAACTAGAAGCATGAGCAACCACAAGGGTACCTCCATATTCATTATCGAGGAGCTGGAGGAAATCAACAAGATTTCCATCCAAAAGAACAAGGATTTGGTGCACTCTCTTAATTGAGGGTTTTTATTTTGTTTTGTCTTGTTTGTCTGCATCTCTTTTGCTTTTGTGACTGTTCGAGGGTGCTCCCCTATTTTGATGTTGGTTCATGTCTATTTGGCTGATGGCTGATTTATGTAAAACTTTTGGTTTTGGGTCCATGTGAAACCCGTTTATCTTTATCAAAAAAAATGATACAAAAGACAATTGAATAATAATCACATTTCACATAAGAATAAATATTGCTACATTTATAAATGTCAACTCTAAGATAAAATGTTATTTATTATTCTTTGATTTCAACCAAATGATATCCATATTCTATTCATATATTCTTTGGAGAGTTAAGAAAATAATTATGAATGATAATATTGTTATAAATGTATTAGTGGCCCTCGCTAGGCTGGTAGCTCGCGGGTTGTCATGCTCGCAGGTCTTGACCTCCATGAAAAATAAATAAATAAATGTATTATTTATATATTTATTCTTTAAAAATTATTTTATATTATTTTAATTAAAAAATTAATATTATATATATTAAGAAGGATAGTTATAGAAATGCACATCTAATAAAATCTAACAAATGATTTAAAAGATAATTAATTACATACAAAGTCTCAAATATGAATAAATATTCCTACATATTAAAAAGTCAATTCTAAGATAAAGAGTTATCTATTATTATTTGAACTCAACAAAATGATATCGACAATCTTTAGAGACTTGAGAAAATGATTTGATGAATTACTTAATTAATTTGTTAATGTGTGTACATATAAATGTAATATATTATGATATCAATATGGAGCTATTTTATTTTAAATAAAAGTTTTTTTACTTAACTTTTGAACCATATAAGGGTCAGTGCAAGAAGCTGAGTCAATTTTTTGGCCAAAAAGTGGAAGTGTTTTCCCTAATTTTCAGATTTTGCCACATTTGAGCTGAAAATTTGAAGCACTTAGAGATTGAATCTTGAAAAAAGTCAGGAATAAAAAATATATCCCTCTGAGTCTACATTCCAAATATGTAATTTATTTTAATACCACATAATATAAATTGACATTCAAAATGTATTTCTAAAAACCATTTTTTAAAAATGCCTGTTTCTGGACCATACCATGCACATGTACAACCCACACTTCTTGACAAAAATGAGTTTTTTTCAAACCATCTTGGGAGATGATTTGTAACACAATCAAGATTGATGAGCATATTTCTTTGTATTGTTTTTTGAATATTTAAATTTTTATTAATTTTTTATTGACCCTAACTATCATTTTAAAAACTTGACGTGTACGGCCCAAATAATTTGAACTAAACTTATTATTTTTTGAAATTGTTTTTCTAAATAAAAAATATTGGTGTTTAGATTGATGACATGATTTTTTTTCAAAAAACATTAAAACAAAAGAATTATTAAATAAACAAAATTAGTTGATATTTCAAGTTTATGGACCAGATTCAGTATAAATTAAATGAAAATGGGAGAAAATAAACAAAAATTTAAAAAAATTACATGCTCAAAATTTACACATTATAATGTGAAATGGGTTTTGAATTTCATGAAAAATTTGTCTAATAACAGGTATGTAAAATATTGTAGAAGTTCATATTTGTTCTTTCATTGATCCAAGTTTGGATTTGTACGTCCAAGTGTAAGGTCTAGGCATTCCATGCCTATCCCAGACCTACAACCAATGCAGAAGGCAGACTGTAGGATCAACTTTCACAAAATGGGGGCCCGTTTTATTTTTTTACCATTATTTTTAATAACGGGCCCCCGTTTTGAAAATGGGGGCCTGCTGTAAAAATAGTCGTTACCATCAAAAAAAGCACTGAAAATTATTGACAATCTCTTGGGATCCGTACTGACATAGACTATTTACACAATTTGGCTCAATTTTTTACAACCATTTACTCAAAATTCACGAGAAGGCAAGAAATTTAATCTTTTGTTGAAAAGAAATCAATTTTTTATTCAAGAGGACTTTGTAAAGATGGGTTCAAAGCAACGTCGAAAGAAACAAAGGAAGACAATGAAATCAGAGTAAATTCAGGCACAAAGAGAGAAAGAGGCAAAATTCCAAAGAGATAGAAGATCACAACTATGACAATTGAAGAATATTGAAGCATCGAGTTCAATGCCTATTGTAGATGAAACCTTTGAAGAGACCATGATGGACACAAGCAATGGAGAACCAAATACGAGTGCATCTTTAGATGAAACTTTGACTGATGATGAAAATCTTCATGTGCATGCGAATCTTGGTATGTTTTTAAATCCCCAAGAGTATGATGCAAATCAAATTGATGATTTAAAGGAAGTTGGATATGAATTTAATACACCTAAACGAAAAGAATTAAAAATTGAAAATAATACAACACCCTCTTTGAATGAAAATGAATGTAATTTGTATACTATTGATAGGAATGTGTTAGATAATCTTAATGGGTTAGTTTCTTGGAGATAAATCAGAACACATGCAAACAGATTATATAAATAATTTTTCTATAATAAAAAGCTAGGATTTCAATGCCAATAAATGCTACAATTAATGAAAATGTTAAAAATGTGTAAAGTCATGAAAAATTTATGAATTTATACAATACCAAAAAGGAAAGATGAATCATATAAGCAAGTTGTATCCACTATTGCCAGTGCCATCGATTCTATTGGAAAAAAAAGTCGATCTAAAGATAAGAATGTGGCATGACAAGTTATAACAACTGCTATAGTTAACAAAATAGTTGTCAATAAAATAATGTTAAGTGATATAAATGGCTATTTAAACAGACATCGTAGAACCTTGTCCAAAGCGGCCGAAAGAAGAGACACAATTGAAAGTGATCCACTAAACCATTGTTGGAGTTTTAGTGTTAGACTTCGAAGGTCGTACATGAAATTAAACGATGAAACTAAATCACTAAATGAAATATTTTGTCACAACCCTCCTTTATCACTTTTGGATTTAAAATACAAACTCTATTATATTTTTGGATAAACTATTTAAATGATTGAATGAATATCATAAAAGGATAAAAATAATAAAACTCACACACACACATGGAAAATATACATTTTTCTTAATTATTTATTTAATTTTCCTCACCCAATTATGGCACATGTTGTACGAAGAATAAGAAGCTTCTAGAGGATTCTCCACCACCTTTCATGTAACTCCTCCCACTAAGTCTAATCAATTTTGCATGAAGACCAAAACTGAAAAAGAATCTCATTTTTTAATTAAAATTATAGATAGTGGAATAGAGGGATGGTTTCCTATAAAATGATATGCAAGTTTTCAAAAATGGGAGTTGGATATTCCATAAAGAAATTCTTCTCTCAAGTAAATTTTTTTGTAGTCATATTTCATTCTTTTGAAAAAAAAAAAAAAAAGCTAAGATTGTTTTGGAGGATTTCTTTCAAATTTGAATATCAAGGGAGGCCAATTGAAGGACTCATACGGGATTCTACATCAATTGCAAGTATCCAAGTTCTTCTTATTTAGTTTATTTTATTTTGAATCATGCATCTTGTTCTTGCTGCAAATTAGAAATTAGATCAATTTGTTTCAAATTCTTGATAGGAATTAGATCAATTTGTTTAAGAAATTAGATCAATTTGTTTCAAATTCTTGATAGGAATTAGATCAATTTGTTTAAGAAATTAGATCAATATGTTTCAAATTCTTGATAGGAATTAGATCAATTTGTTTAAATTTCTTGATAAGAATTAGATCGATTCTTGCTAAAGAACTAGATTAGATCCATCTTATCTCCTTTCTCTAAATTCACCTCTCTGGTTTTCGAATAGAAATTTGAATCTCATCCTTTAAAGAGATTTCGCTATGATTATTCCCTCTATGATATTCTCATTCGATTTCATTATCTTGTTATATATATTCTCTATGAAAATTTAGTTGAAAATAAGGATAGATTTCACTATGATTATTCTAAATTTCTCTCTATAATTATTTAAATCTCTATGATTATTTTTAATCTCTGTGAATATTTCCTTTATGGTTATTCTAAATTCCCTCCCTGTGATTATTTTTGAATCTCCCTGTGAGTTGAACAAAGACCTCACTGTGAATATCAGATGAACAAATCCTCTTGTGAACACTGGAAATGAATCCTAGAAATAAACAAATTCTCCGAGAAGTCTGGAAATAAACTCCCTTCCTGTGATGGCTGGATAAAGCTCTCTCCCTCTCTCTCTGTAAATGATAAACTCCTATTTACTGTGGAAATCAATCAAAAGAAAAAAAAAACACACAATTATTTGATCATCTATTTTGTTCTTACTTTCATAAATAAATCTCTTTGTAAGGAAACATAAAACCATATATATATATATATATATATATATATATATATATATATATATATATATATATATATATATATATATATATTTACCATATCTATATATATAATATTATTTCAAATGTTATCATATAAATATTAATGTCCCATTATCATTATAAAATACTACGTTAAATGCCAATGTTTGACACGGACTTCGAAGCGTCTGGAGGCATGCAGGGCGGCGGTATTGAAACTGTCAGGGATAGCGGTACCCCCCACTACCTGCAGTCACTGTAAGTGGCCGCAAGGGAGTGGAGGGGACCACGTGGCCCCCTCAACCCCTACGGGCCTGCACATGCAAGACCGTAGGGGGTGATGGGACCCGTAGTCCCCACCCCCTAGTTACTATTAATAAAACATATTCGTTGTTTAAATTATTACACTTTGAAAATTTCAATGAAATTTTTAATAATTGTTTTAATTAAAATTTAGGTTAATTTTTTTTTATATCGTTTTAATTAAATTTAAGTAATTTTTTTAATATCATTGTTTTAATTAAAATTTAAGTTAATAATCATTTTAATTAAATTTAAGTTATTTTTTTTGTCTAGTTAAATTTTAAGTTAATAAATTAGCAAAAGATTGAAATCAAAATTTTGTCTCAATTCCTTTAGGGATTTATTGGATTATTTGATCAGTGATTTTGACTCACCTAAAAACAAATAAGTCTTATTATTTCGATTTGATCCAAAATTTCCAAAAAAGTATAAGCTAATCACTCATGTGGAATTAGTAACTCTATAATTAATTAGTCTCATGATAGGAGTAAACATTTCTTCATTTTGTATTTAAACGATGCTACTTTTGCATTGCATTTATATTAATTCGCATTCATTATCTTCATGCAATTGTACGTAAGTTCACAATTATCATTATCATGCCAATACATGTATTAATTTGTTTAGTTGTAGAATAATGATATTTCTCTTTTTCAAATAGTATTTAAGTGTCACCAAAGTTCGCAAAGTTTACGTTATGTACATCCATTTCATAATTATATTTCAAGCATGATGTTTTCATAAGCTCTTAGTTAGAAACTAAACAAAGGAAGTTGGAAAACCAAAACTAGTAGCGTTCGGTATATACGGTGCCTCTGGGTCATTCTTACTGGTAATGCTGTCGTGGTGAACTACTGCACTTAACGCCTAATAAAGCTACATCAACGACGTCTGTGGCATCATCCCTATAAATCGTCAGGGAGTAATAAGGGACACTTGGAAGTTAAAATCCAAGCGGCGGGTAATCCCCCTTGGATCGATAATTTAATAAGATAACTTTTAAATGATTTCACATCCATTGAGATAAACCATAGTAAACCCCTTTTAGGGATGGTCAAGTTAAATGCTTTCATGAAATGGATTTCTTTTTATCTTGAAGAGATATTGGTGATTTGCAATTTGGTCAAGGGTGATGCTCATGATAAGAATTAGGATCTAGTTATTTTAGGCCACAAGCAATAGGCCATCTTGAGCCTTCGCTTAAGCGCTACGATCATGGGTAGCAACCGTAGAGAAACTGTCTGGGACATTGACCCTAGAAAGGGTTGTGTACCCACAAATCAGTTTACATCAAACCATAGAATAGAAAATAGAACTACATACTTTATGCCTTTATCCCGTGCCGAAGTAGACCTATGTAGGCAGTCTTTGGACGGAGTTATCCCTCATACTCAGGTGTTTGTGGGTGGGGTCTAGGCTTGATTGAGTAAGAATCCTAATTGAAAGATAAGATAATTAAATTGGAAAAAGAAATTCAATGCATACACGGAAGGAATCCCATATGGATTTGCTTGACTTCTCAAGGCTTTAAGCCAAATTCTGAGGTGGAATTCAAGCTTGTATTATTTAATTACTCCTAAGGACTGCGACTTTGGTGCACTTCTATTAGAAGAGTGTAGTACTTAGTGAGTGGCTCAGGACCCGAATGCTCCTAATGAGTCTAAGTCTCTGGCTAGAGCATCTCCTATCCCGTTTGGATAGATGCCTACCCCGTATGGGTAGATGCCTGTCCCGTTTGGATAGATGCCTACCCCATATGGGTAGATGCCTATCCTGTATTGGATAGATGGAATCTTATGTCCCATATGGACCATTGCCTAACCCATGTGGTTAGATTCTCATCCTAGATGGATGAATGCCTAATCCTAATGGATGGATGCCTAGAGTATGCAATTGAATAAAACATAATGATTAAATTAAACACACACAAAAAAAAGAATACTCAATTTTGTTGAATCAATTATCGTGGGTTATTACATGTGGTATCAGAGCAAAGGTTCAAATCTAGGTCTTGTGCTCACTTCAATTTATTCAACTAAGGGAATATTTTGCAATGATAGGAATTATATTTTAAAATCCTAAACCAAGAACTAACTACATAATTTTACTTTTAGGTAAAACCTTAGAATGGCAAGAGGAAGAGGAAGAGGAAGAGGAAGAGGAAGGGGTAATGGAAGACGTACTAGGAGTCAAAGAGAAGAAAACCATGAGGAAAACCATGAGGAAAACCATGAAGAAAACCATGAGGAAGACCATGAAGAGGATCGACACAATCCAAGAAATAACGAAGATGGGGTCCAAGCTATAATTATTGGAATGAGTTGGTTAACAAACCATCAAGCTAATGTAGATTGCTATAACAAAGTTGTTGAATGTTTGGATGATGGGGGGAAAAGGGTCAAAATCCAAGGAAAGTTTAAACCCATTAATATAGAAACCATCTCAGCAATGCAATTAAAGAAGGAAAGGAGAAGAGGAGGCCAAATCTATGTGGTTGAAATTGATGAAGGAAAGGGGGAAAATACACCAACCTTTGAAAATGCCCCTTTCTTAAAAGAATTTAAGGATGTTTTTCCAGAAGAATTACCCGGTTTACCCCCTAAGAGGAAGTTTGACTTTTCTATCGAAGTATTACCAGGAGCTGAACCAGTATCAAGTGCACCTTACTGTATGAACACAACTGAATTACAAGAGCTCAAAATGCAATTAGAGGAACTCTTAGCTAAGGGATTAATAAGGCCAAGTGTATCACCATGGGCAGCGCCAGTCTTATTTGTTAAGAAGAAGGATCGAACCTTAAGGCTATGCATCGACTATAGGATGTTGAACAAGGTCACAATAAAGAATAGGTATCCCTTGCCTCGCACAGAGGATCTTTTTGACCAAATGAAAGGAGCAGAAGTTTTCTCAAAGATAGACCTCTGATCAGGGTACCATCAACTCAGAATTAAGGAGGAATGCATTCCAAAAAT
Source organism: Cryptomeria japonica (assembly GCF_030272615.1). NCBI lineage: Eukaryota > Viridiplantae > Streptophyta > Pinopsida > Cupressales > Cupressaceae > Cryptomeria > Cryptomeria japonica. The sequence goes on from NC_081414.1 coordinate 851,776,746, forward strand.
AGCTTTCAGGACTAGATATGGGCATTATGAATTCATACCAGTTCCTTTTGGTGTAACCAACGCCCCAGCTGCATTTATGAACCTAATGAATAGTGTACTCCATGACTACTTGGATAAATTTGTTTTGGTATTTCTGGATGACATATTGATTTACTCTAGAAATGGAGAGGGACATTTAGTGCACCTACAAATTGTTTTGCAAAGGTTGAGAGAACATAAGTTATATGGGAAATTGTCCAAATGTGCCTTCCTTGAGGAAAAGATTCACTACCTTGGGCATATAATATCAAAGGAAGGAATAGCAGTTGATCCAGATAAAATAAAGTCAATAGTAGAATGGCCAATCCCTAAGAATGTTTCAGAGGTAAGAAGCTTTATGGGGCTAGCAAGTTACTATAGGAGGTTTGTAGAAGGATTCTCTAAGTTAAAAAACCCCATCACCTCATTACAAAGGAAGGGAAAAATGTTTGTGTGGACCGAGCAAAGTGATAACGCATTCCAAATCTTGAAGGGAAAACTAACTTCACCACCCATTCTAAGGGTACCAGATCCGAATGGACACTTCACAGTTGTAACTGATGCTTCTATTGAAGGGTTAGGAGGAGTACTTGTCCAAGATGAAGGGGTAGTAGCCTACGAATCCAGAAAGCTAAAGACTCATGAAGTCAATTATGCACCCCACGACTTAGAGTTGGCAGCGATTGTGCATGCCCTACAAAAATGGAGACACTTCTTACTAGGGAAGCCCTTTGAGCTAAAGTCAGATAACCAAGGACTAAAATACATCTTTACCCAACCCCACTTAAATGCCAGACAAAGAAGGTGGTTGGAGTTTCTAAGTGAATACGATTTTGAAATTGAATATATTAAGGGGAAAGAAAATAGGGTGGCAGATGCCTTAAGTAGGAGGAGACACTTGATGACTATAGAAACATTCGAAACCTCTTTCAAAAGGAAAGTAATGGATGAACAAGGACATGACCCATGGTACGAGCAAGTCAAATTGACTTTAGAATACGATCCAACTGACCATAAGATCGAAGGGTATACATTAGATGAAGATGGGTTGCTCAAATACAATAATAGATCTATATTCCTAATTCTGAGAACTTAAGGGAAGTAGTCTTGTCGGAGGCTCACAATGCCCCTTATTCAAGGCACCCAGGAGTTAACAAACTTTATGTAGATCCAAAGAAGTTATACTTTTGGCAAGGGATGAAGAACGACATTGTCAAGTATGTGGCTAAATGTTGTGAGTGTCAAAGAGTAAAGGCAGAACATAGACATCCAGTCAGATTGTTGCAATTGCATGATGTACCTCAACACAAGTGGCAAGTTATTAGCATGGATTTTGTGCAAGGGTTGCCCATGTCACCTTCTAGGCATGATGCAATAATGGTGGTAATTGACAAACTCACTAAGGTGGCATACTTTATACCAGGGAATCTGACAGATGATGCACCTTTCTTGGCTAGATGCTTTGTTAAGGAAATATTTAGGTTGCATGGAATACCAGAGAAAATCAGATAGAGATGCTAGATTCACTTCCAGGTTTTGGACCACTCTTCAATCAGCTCTAGGAACTCAACTAAATTTTAGCACCGCATACCATCCTAAAACCGATGGTCAGACAGAAAGGACAAATTAGATTATGGAAGACCTTCTTCGCATGTATTGTATGGACTAACAGAGGAAATGGGAAGAATACCTACCTCTAGTAGAATTTGCTTACAATAATACATATCAAACATCTTTGGGAATGGCACCTTTTGAAGCTTTTTATGGTAGACCATGTCGAACACCTTTGAGTTGGGATAGTCTTGAAGATAGAGTGATGATTGGGCCAGATATGTTGAAAGAAATGGAAAGGAAAAATAAGGAAATTAGGCAAAGATTGAAGGAAGCCTCAGATAGGCAGAAAAGTTATGCAGACAAAAACAGAACACTAAGGGAGTTTGAGGTAGGAGAGAAAGTCTTCCTAAGGGTTAGGCCACACAAGAGTTCTATAAGATTTGGGAAGAAGACTAAGCTTGCACCTCATTATGTTGGACCCTTTGAAATATTGGGAAGGATTAATCCAGTTACATACCGGTTGGCCTTACCTCCCCAATTGAGCCGAATCCATGATGTCTTCCATGTATCTCTTCTTAAAAAGTATGTACCTGATAAGAAACACATTTTAAATTGGGATGCTTTATAGGTCCAAGAAATGGGAGGAATAATGATAGAGCCATTCAAAATCTTGGAGAGGTGCCAGTGCCAGTTGCGCAACAGAGAGGTTGATCAGTGCAAAGTGCAATGGGACCAATATGATGAAAAGAATGCCACGTGGGAAGATACTAAGGAGATGCAGTAGTTGTTTCCTTTTTTATTTTAAACATAAACTATAGACGCTGTTGGATGCATTTAATAAGTGCATCGGGACGATGCACAAATTAAGGGGGGGAGGATGTCACAACCCTCCTTTATCACTTTTGGATTTAAAATACAAACTCTATTATATTTTTGGATAAACTATTTAAATGATTGAATGAATATCATAAAAGGATAAAAATAATAAAACTCACACACACACATGGAAAATATACATTTTTCTTAATTATTTATTTAATTTTCCTCACCCAATTATGGCACATGTTGTAGGAAGAATAAGAAGCTTCTAGAGGATTCTCCACCACCTTGCATGTAACTCCTCCCACTAAGTCTAATCAATTTTGCATGAAGACCAAAATTGGGAAAGAATCTCATTTTTTAATTAAAATTATAGATAGTGGAATAGAGGGATGGTTTCTTATAAAATGATATGCAAGTTTTCAAAAATGGGAGTTGGATATTCCATAAAGAAATTCTTCTCTCAAGTAAATTTTTTTTGTACTCATACTTCATTCTTTTGAAAAAAAAAAAAAAAGCAAAGATTGTTTTGGAGGATTTCTTTCAAATTTGAAGATCAAGGGAGGCTAATTGAAGGATTCGTAGGGGATTCTACATCAATTACAAGTATCCAGGTTCTTCTTATTTAGTTTATTTTATTTCGAATCATGCATCTTGTTCTTGCTTCAAATTAGAAATTAGATCAATTTGTTTCAAATCCTTGATAGGAATTAGATCAATTTGTTTAAGAAATTAGATCAATTTGTTTCAAATTCTTGATAGGAATTAGATCAATTTGTTTAAGAAATTAGATCAATTTGTTTCAAATTCTTGATAGGAATTAGATCCATTTGTTTAAGAAATTAGATCAATATGTTTCAAATTCTTGATAGGAATTAGATCAATTTGTTTAAGAAATTAGATCAATATGTTTCAAATTCTTGATAGGAATTAGATCAATTTGCTTAAATTTCTTGATAAGAATTAGATTGATTCTTGCTGAAGAACTAGATTAGATCCATCTTATCTCCTTTCTCTAAATTCACCTCTCTAGTTTTCGAATAGAAATCTGAATCTCATCCTTTAAAGAGATTTTGCTATGATTATTCCCTCTGTGATATTCTCATTCGATTTCATTATCTGGTTATATAAATTCTCTATGAAAATTTAGTTGAAAATAAGGATAGATTTCACTGCGATTATTCTAAATTTCTCTTAGTAATTATTTAAATCTCTATGATTATTTTTAATCTTTGTGAATATTTCCTTTATGGTTATTCTAAACTCCCTCCCTGTGATTATTTTTGAATCTCCCTGTGAGTTGAACAAAGACCTCACTGTGAATATCAGATGAACAAATCCTCCTATGAACACTAGAAATGAATCCTGGAAATAAACAAATTCTTTGAGAAGTCTGGAAATAAACTCCCTCCCTGTGATGGCTGGATAAAGCTCTCCCTCTCTCTCTGTAAATGATAAACTCCTGTTTACTATGGAAATCAATCAAAAGAAAAAAAAACACACAATTATTTGATCATCTATTTTGTTCTTACTTTCATAAATAAATCTCTTTTGTAAGGAAATATAAAACCATATATATATATATATATATATATATATATATATATATATATATATATATATATATACATATGTATATATATATATATATACATATGTATATATATATATATATACATATGTATATATATATATATATTATTTCGAATGTTATCATATAAATATTGAAACTGCCGGGGATAGCGGTACCCCCCACTACCCTGCGGTCACTGTAAGTGGCCACAGGGGAGTGGAGTGGACCACGTGGCCCCCTCAACCCCTACGAGCCTGCACATGCAGGACCATAGGGGGTGATGGGACCTATGGTCCCCACCCCCTAGTTACTATTAATAAAACATATGCGTTGTTTAAATTATTACACTTTGAAAATTTCAATGGAATTTTTAATAATTGTTTTAATTAAAATTTAGGTTAATATTTTTTTATATCATTTTAATTAAATTTAGGTAATTTTTTTTATATAATTTTTATAATTAAAATTTAAGTTAATAATCGTTTTAATTAAATTTAAGTAAATTTTTTTGTCTAGTTAAATTTTAAGTTAATAAATTAGCAAAAGATTGAAATCAAAATTTTGTCTCAATTCCTTTAGGGATTTATTGGATTATTTGTTCAGTGATTTTGACTCAGTTAAAAACAAATAAGTCTTATTATTTTGATTTGATCCAAAACTTCCAAAAAAGTATAAGCTAATCACTCATGTGGAATTAGTAACTCTATAATTAATTAGTCTCACGATAGGAGTAAACATTTCTTCATTTTTTATGTAAACGATGCTACTTTTGCATTGCATTTATATTAATTTTCATTCATTATCTTCATGCAATTGCACGTAAGTTCACAATTATCATTATCATGCCAATACATGTATTAATTTGTTTAGTTGTAGAATAATGATATTTCTCTTTTTCAAATAGTATTTAAGTGTCACCAAAGGTTGCAAAGTTTAAGTTATGTCAATCCATTTCATAATTATATTTCAAGAATGATGTTTTCATAAGCTCTTATTTAGAAACTAAACAAAGGAAGTTGGAAAACCAAAACTAGCAGCGTTCAGTATATACGGTGCCTCTGGGTCACGCTTACGGGTAGTGTCGTCGTGTTGAACTACTGCACTTAACACCTAATAAATCTGCATCAACGACGTCTGTGGCATTGTCCCTATAAATCGTCAGGGAGTAATAAGATACACTTGGAAGTTAAAATCCAAGGGGCGGGTAATCCCCCTTGGATCAATAATTTAATAAGATAACTTTTAAATGATTTCACATCCATTGAGATAAACCATAGCAAACCCCTTTTAGGGATGGTCAAGTTAAATGCTTTCATGAAATTGATTTCTTTTTATCTTGAAGAGATATTGCTGATTTGCAATTTGGTCAAGGGTGACGCTCATGATAAGAATTAGGATCTAGTTATTTTAGGCCACAAGCAATAGGCCATCTTGAGCCTTCGCTTAAGTGCTACCATCGTGGGTAGCAACCGCAAAGAAACAGTCTGGGACATTGACCCTAGAAAGGGTTGTGTACCCACAAATCAGTTTACATCAAACCATAGAATAGAAAATAGAACTACATACTTTATGCCTTGATCCTATGCCGAAGCGGGTATGTAGGCAGTCTTGGGACAGAGTTGTCCCTTGTACTCAGATGTTCGTGGGTGGGGTCTAGGCTTGGTTGAGTAAGAATCCTAATTGAAAGATAAGATAATTAAATTGGAAAAAGAAATTCAATGCATACTCGGAAGAAATCCCGTATGGATTCGCTTGACTTCCCGAGGCTTTAAGCCAAATTTCGAGGCGGAATTCAAGCTTGTATTATTTAATTACTCCTAAGGACGGTGACCTTGGTGCACTTCGGTTAGAGGAGTGTAGTACTTAGTGAGTGGCTCAGGACCTAAATGGTCCCGATGAGTCTAAGTCTCTGGCTAGAGCATCTCCTATCCCATTTGGATAGATGCCTACCCCGTATGGGTAGATGCCTATCCCATTAGGATAGATGCCTACCCCATATGGGTAGATCCCTATCCCGTATTGGATAGATGGAAACCTATGTCCCGTATGGACCATTGCCTAACCCATATGGTTAGATGCTCATCCCGGATGGATGAATGCCTAATCCTAATGGATGGACGCCCATAGTATGCAATTGAATAAAACATAATGATTAAATTAAACACACAAAAAAAAAGAATACTCAATTTTGTTGAATCAATTATGGTGGGTTATTACATATTTTGTCATGATAGCACAAGAGTTTCATCTAATGGTAGAGATGTTTTAAATTTAAGGGTGGGATCAAAAATTTGTGATCCTCATCCAAAATATCTTCTTGACATGACTGAAACTAGTTGTTTTTTTTTTTAATTAGATAAATCTATGTTAATGAATTTACATATTAGTCAAAGATCATTTGAAAAATGCAAACCCTAGTATGTTAAAATCAGTACACAAAGAATATATTGTTGTTGTAAAACTCATGTTCAATTTCATTACTATTATGATGTTTTTTGATATATAAGTTATACATTGCATGCTAATGATCTTGTGCAAGATTGTGGTGTTTACATACCACTTGAAACTATCAAATATTTTATTGCAAGTTTATTTTGTAAACCACCTAGAATGAGCAACTATTTATTTCAAGTGCATCCATTTCTAGTCTTTACAATTTATGTGGGAACTATTCATTGATAGGTGAATGTTTGCATGAACATGTTTCAATTGAGTTTGGACAAAAAATGGTTGACATTAGGAGATTTAAAAATATAGAATACCCTTTAAAGAATGGAAAGATGGAGAAACGTTTAGATCTAATTACAAATTAGAATAGTGTGAATGCATTTATCAATGATTTTAAGAGTCATATTGTTCCATAATATGTGAAACACTCCCAACATGCTCAATGGCTTGATGGATAGTTTCGCATATGCAAGCACACATTTCCAGTTGGAACAATAGTATCAGTTGTGGATTTTGTAGAAAACTACACACTAAAACCACAAGAGGAAACTCAATCACAGTACTATAATTCAATGCAAGTGGCAATTTTTGTGCATATTATATATAAAAAATGCCCATGATAGTACAAAAGATAATAGAATTTGTTTGAGGGAGTACCAATTTTATGTTAGTGATAATCGATTACACTTGTCAAAGTTTGTTCAACATTGCTTCGAGGTCTTTTATGACAATCTTAAGGAAAGAGAAATTCAAGTGACACAACATATGATATGGTCAAATAACTGCATAGGATAATTCAAAAATGCAAGAATGTTTTATTCGCTAACCAGAGCTCACAAGGAAACTAATGTCTAATATATATGGAGTTTTTTTTAAGCGGGACATGGTAAAGGAGAACACGATGGATTTGGTATCTATGTAAAAAGAGCTCTTGCTAGGGAACAACTAAAATTCAAGGATGTAGTGAAACGCAAAGATGCTTGTGCAGTTGTGGATTGGTGCAATTCCAAGTTATCTACAGGATCAATTGAGAACTCTACAATTCAATATTTCTTCTGGTTGGTTGAGGAAGACAGTATTCCTATTCTACATGATTGTGATACCATCAGTGGATCAGCTAAATGGAATCCATTTAAGAGTTCTAATTCAAACACATGGACTATATTAACAAGGGAGCTTGCTTGTTTTTGTCAGTTTTGTGTTTCTAGTGATTGGAAATTTTGTCACAATAAAGAATGGGTTAAAGAATGGAAACAAAGATAATTGAAACCCATAGATACAAATGATCTGCATGAAAGAACAAATGAAGATATGGATCATATGTTTGCATCAGATGACTATGATCGCATTTCAGATCTTATACAAGAAGATAAAATTCAATTTGAAATTTGTTTTGGTTTATTAAACAGTACATATATGAAATATTACAATGTATATTTTTGTTTTCATATCTCACTAAATATTAAAATGAAACTGGTTTGCAGGACATGTCTATACTATTGCTGCACCAGAGGACAATGAAGAGGGGATAGAGTATTGTTTGGCTCAATGTGTAGAGTGAAAACATAAGTTAACCACTCCTCTAGTAGATGATGATGGTTATGACTATCCAACACGATCTGTGGTTGTTGTTGGCACCTAGCTATGCAAATATCTAACAAGAAAGAATGGATTTCCTGTGTTTGAATATTATGAATCATAGAAGAATATTATACACTACTTGCATTTGGTAGTGGAAACTAATATAAAATTGGATAGATATCACGACAGGCTTGCTAATAAACAATTATGGACTCCTTCTATGGAAGAACCCGAGATAATTATAGATGCATTGCAAAAGAGAGAGGATGCATATGGTATAACAAAATGAATAAATACAAGTAAGTTATAATTTCCCTTAATCCATATCCCTTTTAAAAGTTGTGATGTATACTTTATGTTGCATTTTAAATGATGCATCCTCGTTATAAAATCTAATCAAATAATTTTGTTTCAGGTCTCCCACAAGCAGAAGGCATGAGCGACTACCACTGTTTGTGCATACTTTATGTTGCATTTTGAATAATCACAAGTAAGTTATAGTTTTGTACCCTTAAGCCATATCGTTTTTAAAATTCATGATGCATGCTTTATGTTACATTTTAAAGCATGCATCCTAATTATAAAAGCTAATCATATATAAAAAAATTTAGGTCTCTCATGAGTAGAAGGCATCAGTGACTACTACTATTTGTGCAACTTTATGTTGCATTTTGAGAGATATATCCTTATTACTATAATTTAAGATGATCTATTTCTATTTTATTTTAGGTCTTCAACATGTACATAGCATCAATGAATACTACTATTTGTGCACTTATGGATATATGCTAAAAAATTGTCTTTGTAAGATGTAAGGTTCAATTATCTAACTTTACTTGAATAAATATAATTTTCTTGCATAAATACAAAATTATGATAATGTATTTTATAAGAAATGTATTTTTTTTGTAGGTCCCTTAGGAGATGAAATCGAAGATTTTAGATACCTGCTTGATACGCTTTATGTAATATGCAATTAATAGACTTATGATCAAATTTATATATGAGCTTATTATGTTTTAATCAAGTTGAATTCAATATATTATATTCTATGGGGTACATTCTATTTCATACATGGCATTGGTTCTACTTGTTGGACCCCATCATACCACCTAAGATATGTATTGATAGTCCAAAGTCCCACACTATTATAAGATATGTATTGATACTATGTTCCTTACACCATATTGTGCCTATATGTGGATTAAGACATTTTAATTAAGTCTCCACCACATATTCAATGTTTGTTTCTTAAGCCATTATTTTTTAATTTTTCTAGAGCCTACACAACTCAACATGTCTTTGAATTGGAATTATTACCACCTACAAACAATGTGAAAGAATAAAATCATTAAGATTAAGTTACTACACATTTTTAGACTTTTTAATTAAGTGTCCACCACATATTCAATGTTTGTTGCTTAAGCCATTATTATTTAAATTTTCTAGATTCTACGCAACTCATGCTTACCACCTACAGACAATGTGAAAGAATAAAATCATTAATATTAAGTTACATTTAAATTTTGACTATGTTTTCACGTCATTTTTAAGTGGTCCATAATGACACAAGTTATAATATATTGCAATTCTATTTCACTTTCCTACATTGGTCCATGTTGGCATGCATATGTTACCATATTTGTGGTTAAAATATGTTGATGATATAGTCACAACATTCTTATCTTTCAACTCATGACCTTACTATGTATCTTCTCATAAACATCAAGAAAAAAAAATCACTATTTTAGATCACAAGTATCCTATAGTTTGAAGATCAATTTCATCCTCTCAATGGTAGATATTTAGATTTATCAAGTCCACATAATCCATATAATATCTAATCCATATATATCCATGGTAACACGATGAACTCCATATAATATCTAATGCATATATATATATATATATATATATATATATATATATATATATATATGTATATGTAGTCCAAAAAAACAAATTATCTACACCACATAATGCAATTGTCCATATATATAATGTACGCATGTCCAAGAAAAAATATATAATGTTCATAGATTATAAGTACATGTAAACACATGTATACAGTCCATAAATAAGTACACATCATAGTTTAGTACATGTAAAATTAGGGCCAAATCACCAGTAAAATCTAAGTCCTATCATCAATAACATCTCGTGTTCTCTTCACTCCACATGGACTAGATTGACCTGTCTCATGCTGTACAAAAAATATATATTAAAATTAGATTAACTATTAAAAGATAATTATTTGTCAAATAAAATTGGAATCAATAAATTAAGTTACAAACTTACCATATGCAAGTGCTCATCAAATTTAACAACTTGTTGTGCATGTTCTATCTGCTCAGGAGCCATTTCATCTTGTTCAAGATAAGAAACATGATAACAAACATGAGCACACACACATGTTTATTTTTTTATTAAATTTAAATTCATTTATAATTTGATTAAATAATCAAAATTTAAAATATTATAAATGAGGTTGCTAATCTCCTCTACCAATATCTTTTTCACCTTGAGGTCTAGGCACATTGAAATCAACACCACATGTCATAGTAGCTAAGTCTTGTACAAGGTCAAATTAAGTGTTTTATGAAAAAATTAGGTTAAAAGATTACATTAAAGTATGAAATTTTTTAATCCCTATATATATATTGTAGTTAGACGTCAAAGGATGTCGATGGCCATTCATTTTGGCTTTGATAAACATGATGAGGATAGCCTATCTTGATAGTAGTGTCCACCTACAAACATGCATATAATGAAATCATATTTATTGAACATATGTGTATTGAATTTAAAGCTAACTTACAAAGTCGTAAGTACATATTTAATCTTTATTAAATCTAAGATACATACAATAGATGGTGTCACAATTGTGACACCCTCTGCTCGATATGACGTAGAGGGCCCCTCATGACCTGAAGCCTAGAGAAACAAGCATTCAATGTATCAACACAAAAACTTAAATAGTCCAAGACGATAACATGATAACTTAAATCTAGTATAATGTCTAGATATAAATTGTTATTATACCCCAAAAGGTGTGCCAAGCTGTGCAGAAGTAGATGAAATATTGACTCTAACATTAGGTGTACTCCTTACCTAAATACACCAAACAATTTTAATCAAACTTTAGATTGTATTATAAAAAAAGTGTGCACTTAATTTATAGATCACACACACACACACACACATGTATATATATATATATATATATATACCTATTCGAGATGATCATCCGAGCAAAGAAAATCCACATATGATGTGATATGGTCATCTGATGCATCATCAGGTGTAGCTAAAGTGGATCGATGATCTAGAGTAGGACCTACACACATCTGATTAAAACTCGTACAAGGATGTGGCATCGATCGTGAAGCAAATGCCATGTGGGAATCTTGCTCACTAAGGTTACCCGAGAGGGACCTCAAAGAACCTAATGTGGAAATCAATGATGTATGTTGCACATTTGCAAGAATAGTTGGAGTAACAAGAGGAACCATAGGTGGATTGGGTATGGGTGTAATAGTACATGCCCCTAATCTATGTTGTGGCATGCCACCACCAACACCCTAGAATGACATAATATCAAAATAATTAGGTTTTTCACCCAATATAAACTCACAGTATAATTTCTTCAAAAAATAGAAAGGGACCTCATAATTGTGATGTGGTGGATTATAAAAACCCATCGACCACCTATCCCAAAACTATCTACTCATCTCAGGATGTTCACACCACCTAATTGGCATTCTTTTTTGGTTAGCTTGCATTTGTTCTTTTGTTTTAGGGTTACTAAAATATGGGCATAAATGAGTTTTGGTGATTTTCATATCATTTATTTTCTTATAAGTTAATCCAGTAGCATAAATTTCATGCAACTTCTCTCTCCATCTATGGAATTGATCTAATTGTGAATCGACAAATCAAACGGAGTCAACAATAGTTTGCATTGATTTTCCAAAGTCTAGAAGATGGGTGGGGGGGGACCGATAGGCTCATTTTGGTTTGCGGCAATATTTTTCTCTATAACTTGAAGGTTTTGATTTATTCTTTCTCTTAAATGAGCCTCATCTGAACTAGGGGGTGGAGGTGGAGGTGGAGGTGGAGGTGGAGGTGGAGGTGGAGGTTGAGGGGGAGGGGGTTGAGGTGGGGGATTTTCACCTAAAAATTCATCTATGTCAAACACATCCATGATAAAATATAACACCTACATATATAAATTGTTAGGTTCCAGAGACAACTAAGAGGGGGGGGTGGTGAATCAGTTGTCTAATAAATTTAATTCAAAACAACTTTAATCAACCTTAATGCTTAGTACCGGTAAACCAAAACTTAATGCCGGTAAACGGTTTATCAGTTAATTGCAGTACCGGCAAAGATTAATGCATGAAATAGAAAGACAAAGACATCCACAACACATAACACCAATATTTGTACGTGGAAACCCTGTAAGTGGAAAAACCACGGTGGGAAACCTTACCCACAATCAGATGATACTACTACAGATAGTATGTGTATACAAATGGGGTCTACACATGCAGAAAGGCCAAGCGCCTAGAGCTCACTACTCAATCACAAATGGGAGTCACACTAACTACAGTTGGATGGTTAAATCCAATGATGATGTATTGCTTAAAATAGCATCTTCATATGTTGGATTCAATATTGGTGTAGTTCTAATTGCTTTTACGAAAACCTTCCTTAAACCTTCAAGAGATGTCTACGTGTATAGCTCTACTTATTTTCGCATATACCAAATTACAATCCTTCTCACATTCACATTTTGATCTTAAAAATAAGATCTTACATTTATACCATAACCTAAGACCAAGTTTAGTAGGTCGGCTCTAAAATATATTACAATAAAATCAATTTACAAATAAATCAATGACCGATGCAATAACTAATACAACATGTTAGCTTGATGCATTTACAACAATAATAAATCATCTCCTTGATGTGTCGTGCTAATTTGGAATAGATAAGCCTGCCGGTGCTTAACCTGGACCTATTTACCGGTAACAGCAAATATGCAATTCCAAATATACCAATGAACAAATCTCCAAGACAAAGTGTCCAAACAATGTCTTTGACATAACCAAGTATTCTCCATTTTATTCCAAGTTCCGGTGAACAATATTTCCTGCTGGTGAACTAGATACCAGTGTCTGTGCATAAGTCACCTGTCTGCCGGTGAACATTGCCAATTCTTCAGAGTTGATAAGTGATAATAGGTGTTGACATCAATGACAAAACCATATCAACATATCCAAAATACTAACAATCTCCCCTTTTGGCATTGATGGCAACACAAGATGGAAAAACCATCAAAGTGCCAAAACAAAAATGCCAAATATCAAAAACCAACAATCTCCCAAAAAGAGATCATAACAAAATTTAAATGCATAGAGTAATCAATCTCTCAAAATAACAATCTCTCCCCCTAGGAATCTCTCCCCCTAGGAGTAACATGTGTTTTCTATGTGTTTTTACATATCAATCTCTCCCCCTTTGACATCAAATGCCAAAGTTACTACAAAACCAAGTGCAAGTGCAAAATACCAACCAATTTAGTATACCAACTACTCCCCCTGAGAAGTAGCTTTCCTCATCAAAAATCGAAGTAAAAGATTTCTCTATTAGTTCTATCGGTTGATGATAAACATCAACTATCTAAGTCTCTACCGGTGGGGGTATGACCCCAAGCTGATCTCTTAGATAGTCAAAAGTCTCCTTAGGCAGAGGCTTAGTGAAAATATCTGCAATCTACTCTTTAGTATTCACATAAACCAATTTTACTTCTTTTGCTTCCACATTCTCTTTCAGAAAATTCAATTTGATTGAAACATGTTTAGTTTTAGAATGTAGTACTAGATTCTTTGATATATCAATTGTTGTTGTATTATCACAATAGATAGTTATAGGTTCCTTGCATTTTATTTTTATGTCCTTCAACATTTGTTTAAGCCATAATACCTATGTACAATTTGTTGCCACTGCAACATATTCTGATTCAGCTGTTGATAAAGATGTGCAACTTTGTTTCTTACTCAACCAAGAAATTAATCTATTACCAAGAAAAAATGTTCCGCCAGTGGTGCTTTTTCTGTCATCTACATCTCCTGCCCAATTTGCATCTATGTATGCACATAATTCAAAGTTTTTATCTCTAGGATACTATAAACCAAGATTTGTAGTGCCTTGTAAGTACCAGAAAATCCTTTTTACTGTTGATTCATGATTTTCTCTAGGATTACTCTGAAATGTTGAAACAATACATACTGGATTCATAATATCAGGTAGATTGTTTGTGTCAAATATAGTAGCCCTCCTATCATAGACTTGTACCTAGTTGGATTAACAGGTGTTGATTCATCCCTTAGTGATAATTTGTCATTTGTAGTCATAGGTGTGCTTATCGGTTTAGAGATTTCCATGCCAAATTTCTTTAATAACTCCTTCAAGTACTTGGATTGACTTAAGAATATACCCTTTTCAGTTTGTGAAATCTGCAATCCTAAAAAGAATTTTACTTCTCCAATCATAGACATTTCAAATTCTTGCTGCATTTCAATACAAAAGTCTTTACATAATCCATCTTCTCCTCCAAAGATCATATCATCAACAAAAACTTCTATAACCAAGATGTCATCGTTAGTCACTTTATAGTATAAATTTTTGTCAGCATTACCTTTAGAAAACCAATCTTCAAAAGATATTTGTCCAATCTAGCATACCAAGCTCTTGGAGCTTGCTTCAATCCATACAAAGTTTTCCTTAATCTGCAAACCATATCTTTGTCATCTGTCAAAGAAAATCCATCAGGTTGTGCAATATAAACTTCTTCTTCAAGATCTCCATTCAAAAATGCACATTTGACATCCATTTGATAAACTTTGTAGTTCTTGTGTGCTGCAAAGGCAAAAAATAATCTAACTGCCTCAATTCTAGCTACCGGTGCAAAGGTTTCATTATAGTTAATTCCTTCTTTCTAAGAATATCCTTTAAACACTAGTCTTGCTTTATTTCTGATTACCTTACCATCTTCATTTAGTTTGTTTCTAAATACCCATTTAGTTCCAATTACATTTTTGTATTTAGGTTGGGGTACTAATGTCCATGTGTTATTTTTCTTAATTTGTTCTAATTCTGAATCCATAGCTTTAATCTTGTGTTTATCTTCATATGCCTCATTAATTGATGTTGGTTCAATTTGAGAAATAAGACATACCTCTTCATTTGCCAGACTTCCTCTTTTCATAACTCCTTGATATTTGTTCCCAATTATCTGATCTTCAAAGTGGTTCAATCTTACATACCGGGGTGTCTTTGTTTGTTGTTGTTCTTCAGTTGCAGTGAAATTTTCAAATGATACCGGTGTAACTGAATCTTAATTCTATACCGATGTGTTCAGCGTAGGTTCATTTGTCTATATTTCTGTTGCCAGTTTAGAATCTATGTACCTTGAAGTTCCTCTACACTGTTCATTAATCTTCACATTTGTACTTTCAAAGATTTTCTGTAATCTTTTGTTAAAACATCTATATGCCTTACTTTTAGATGAGTAACAAAGAAATATTCCTTCATCACTGCTAGGATCAGATTTGCCAATATACTCATCTATTCTAATATAGCATTTACTTCCAAATATTCTAAAATATTTAAGAGTAGGAGTAATACCAAACCATAGTTCATGAGGGGTCTCACAGATTTCACCTTTGATGTGAACTTTGTTAAAAGTGTAGACTGATGTACTTACTACCTCTCTCCAATATACATGTTGTAAATTTTCTTTTGATAACATACTTCTTGCTACATCCAAGATGGTTCTGCTTTTCCTTTCTACAACTCCATTATGCTATGGTGTCCGGGGTGCTAATAACTATCTTCTGATTCCATTCACTTCACAAAATGTATTAAATTCTATAGATGTGAATTCTCCTCCTTGATCTGATCTCAAACATTTGATTTTCTTACCGGTTTCATTCTCTACCATTTCTTTGAACAGTTTGAATTTCCCAAGTGCTTCTGATTTTTCTCTGAGAAAAGTAACCCAACACATTCTAGAGTAGTCATCAATGATTAGCATGAAATATATATCACCTTGTAAGCTTCTAGTTCTAGCTGGACCACATAAATCAATATGAATTAGATCAAGAGCATTATTGGATTTTTCTAGTATACTTTTAAAAGATGCTCTTACTTGCTTTCCAAGTTGACATTCCTTACATACCGGATTATGAGGTTTGACAATCCTAGGTAAATCTCTTACTACTTTGGTTGTACTAATTTTCACAATGCAATCAAAATTTACATGACAGAGTCTCTTATGCCATAGCCAACTTTCATCAATATGTGCAATCAAGCATGCCTTTTCATTGTTGTTCAAATCAAAGATGTTACCTCTAGTTTGACTATCGGTTGCAATTTCTAAACGAGATCTATTCATAATTTTGCATTTACCATTTTTGAATTTGTAACTGAAAACCTTTTTCAACTAATTGACCAACACTCAAAAGATTATGCTTTAAACCTTCAACATAGTAAACATTATCAGTATTGTGTTTACCATCAAGAGATATTGTACCTTTTCCTTTGATCAAACAAGCTTTATCATCTCCAAATCTTACTAGACATCCATTATATTCTTGAAAGTTCAAGAATTTACCTTTATCACCAGTCATATGATGTGAGAATCCTGAATCAATGATCCATTCATCCTTAACTTCTATTTTAGCTGCCAGGGCCTGCTCTACCGGTTGAATAGTAGGTGCCGGTTGATCTTCTATTATAGAAACAAAGACCCATCCATTGTCTGTCGGATCCCTATTAGAATCATCAGGAACTCTTTCATCAGCAAGATGACAAGATTTGTCTTTATTCTTCTTAAATTTGTATCTCTGATATTCACGGTTAGGTTTGTATGTTCTTCTAGCTTCTTCTCTTAGTCTATCCTATCTATCAGGGTATCTTGAAGCCATATGACCAATCTTATTATAGTTAAAACATTTAAAGGGTGTTTTACCTTCATACTTACTTCCAACTAGACCTTTAGGCATTTTTCTTGCAAATAGTGCTTCAAGTTCTTCAAGTTCTTCATTTTCTCTCCTGCTTTCTTCAAGTTCTCTTGCATAAAAGGCTTTCCAATCAGATTTGTCAAATGATGGTCAGATGATGTTGATGCCTTAAAAGATAAATATGTTTTTATAGTAGCAGCAGGACCAAATTCCTCAGTTTCAAAGGTTGAAACTTTTCCAATCAGTGTATCCCTAGGTACTGATGTATTAGGCATTGTTCTCAACTCATTTATAGTGGTAACTTTCATTTTACATGCCGCTGGCAATCCTCTTAAAACTTTTGAAACAATTTCATCTTCACTTAAGGTTCCTCCACAACATTTAATACCTAAAACAATTTCATTTAACTCTTTCCATTAAAGCATAAATTCTTTCATCTTCTTCCATTTTTAGATTCTCATACCTAGCCTAGAAGCTTTCAAGTTTTGCAATTTTGACTGTGGAATCTCCTTCATTCAATGTTTCCAAATGGTCCCAAATATCTTTAGCAGTAGACCTATTTGATAATCCCATGATTTGCTGATTTGATAATGCGCTCATGAGTGCTTCTCTTGCCTTGCAATCATTTTCTTCATCTTTAGTAAGATTTGGTGGATTGGGCTGACTTTGAGTAGGAGCAGTATAGCCATTCTTTGTAACTTCCCAGGTATCCTTTCCAATGCAATTCAGATGTGTCTCCATTCTGATCTTCCATATCCCATAGTTGGTTCCATCAAGTTTAGGACTGTCCTTCCTGAAATAGTTAGAAGACATTGGATCTCCTCAAGCTGTTAAACTTGTACAAAAAGAGGACTAGGCTCTGATACCAATTGTTAGGTCCCGGAGGCAACTGAGAGGGGGAGGGAGGGTGAATCAGTTGTCTAATAAATTTAATTCAAAACAACTTTAATCAACCTTAATGCTTAGTACCAGTAAACCAAAACTTAATGTCGATAAATAGTTTATCAGTTAATTGCAGTACCGGTAAAGATTAATGCATGAAACAAAAAGACAAAGACATCCACAACACATAACACCAATATTTGTATGTGGAAACCCTCTAAGGAGAAAAACCACAGTGGGAAACCTTGCCCACAATCAGATGATACTACTGTAGATAGTATGTGTATACAAATGGGGTCTGCACATGCAGAAAGGCCAAGCGCCTAGAGCTCATTGTTCAATGACAAATGGGAGTCAAACTGACTATAGTTGGATGGTTAAATCCAATGATGATGTACTGCTCAAAATAGCATCTTCATATGCTAGATTCAGTACTGATGTAGTTCTAATTTCTTTTACAAAAGCCTTCCTTCAACCTTGAAGAGATGTTTGTGTGTATAGCTTTGCTTATTTTCGCATATACCAAATTACAATCCTTCTCACATTCACATTTTGATCTTACAAATAAGATCTTACATTTATAGCATAACCTAAGACCAATTTTAGTAGGTCAGCTCTAAAAGATATTACAATAAAATTACAAATAAATCAATGACCGATGCAATAACCAATACAACATGTCATCTTAATGCATTTGCAACAATAATAAATCATCTCCTTGACTTGTCGTGCTGATCTGGAATAGATAAGCATGGTGGTGCTTAACCTGGACCTGTTTACTAGTAACAACAAATATGTAATTATGAATATACCAAGGAACAAATCTCCAAGACAAAGTGTCCAAACGATGTCTTTGACATAACCAAGTACTCTCCATGTTATTCCAAGTGCTGATGAACAATATTTCCTATTGGTGAACCAGATACCAATGTCTGTGCATGAGTCACATGTCTACTAGTGAACATTGCCAATTATCCAGAGTAGATAAGTGCGAATAGGTGTTGACATCAATGACAAAACCATATCAACATATCCAAAATACCAACATAAATATATACATAAATTATATACAGCTCTATGTCAAACAAGAATCTAATTAGATTAAAAAAAAAGCATTTATAAGTAAAAATATACATATAGTTATTGAACTCGACATGAAATATAATATAGTAATTGAATCAAAACATACATACGTACTTATTGAATCTTTAAATAAAAAAATTGGGCATGAAACTTAATTAAAAAAATTCATTGAATCTTTATTTCTATTATAAATTCAATAATATATTCATATCTTGTAAAATGCATCAACTTTTTTTTTCATTTATTTAAATCTACACAAACTATAAATATACATCATGTTAAAATGTAACAAAAAATCTCTATTCTTTTTGTAGTATATGTCTAAAAAGATGAGTAAATAAGAAGGCAATGGAATTATTTTACCACAAGTAATGTGATTTGGAAGAAGAAAAAGATATGAAAATACTAAAGTAAATTGATTTTTCAATCTTATATATTGCATTGGACAAAATGAAATATAACTCTAAGGAGGCTTAAGGGTGCTCCCTATGTATTCTATATCACTTCTTTGATTGGTAGAAGTGTATTCAACCTTTTTTTGTATTGATATAACCTAGCTTTGTGGATAAAGGGATTGTTTCAAGAAAGAAATGAGGATACAAAGAAGTGTAATGGAATGACAAAATTCTACATTAGATCTTTTGTATCCCTTATAGAAATCTTAGACATATTTAGATACTTTAGGATAAAGAAAACTAAGTATTGGAGAAGCTAACAAGGTCTAAATTTGGATCACTACCTCTTCTAGAAGCATACCAACTAAGAGGCAATGTGGGATGTCCAAGGTCCAAATATGTAACTAGTGCATAGGGGATGGTTTTTTGACATCGCATAATTTACCAACAATAAAACAAGACTTTGGTGTATGAAAATAATTTCTTGAGCTATTTGGTAGTATATGTCTAAAGAGATGAGTAAATAAAAAGGCAATGGAATTATTTTACCACAAGTAATGTGATTTGGAAGAAGAAAAAGATATGAAAATACTAAAGTAAATTGATATTTCAATTTTATATATAGCATTGTACAAAAGGAAATATAACTCTAAGGAGGCTTAAGGGTGCTCCCTATGTATTCTATATCACTTCTTTGATTGGTAAAAGTGTATTCAACCTTCTTTTTGTATTGTTATAAGGGTTAGTTAATAATGAATAACTACCTTCCTTATGCTTATGTATTTGAATGACTACCTATCATACATATTTCAACACTTAATAGGGCCAATCAAGACAACCTAATCTATTATCGAGAAGTTACACACTAATTAATCATGTTTTCAAATTTTGCATCATTGTATCTTACAATATTATCTTGTTTATATGGATATATTTAAACCTTAAAATGCACTCCCCCAATTAATGCTTTATTGACTTAGTTCTGAATTAATTAACCATGTTCTAATCTAATCTTCCATAATAGGATAATAATACATCATGCTCCCCCTATCACATGGTGTATTCATATTAGCAAACTATGTTTTAAGATATACGTCAAGGACATGTAAGTAAATAATATCTTATCCAAGAAGATTATAGATAGTAGTCATGTTAATATGGAAGACCCTCCTCTAAAAAAAATGGTGATCTAAATACATTGAATGATCCTCCCTAAACATGGGTAAGAATATTCCTCTAACAAGGTAGCTCCTCTAAGGGTGTTGATTTTTCTTCCATAGCCTATAATTACACTATTTGGTTTTGATTTGTTAAATATTTGGGCATAAGGATTTTGTTAGCACATGATAGCTTCTGTAAGATAAATGATTGAATGAGAGATAAAATGAAGTCTCTCATTTAATCATTTATCATATCAAAAACTATGATAAACCCTTCAAGCAATTAATTCCTCTTTAAATAACCATTCTATATTTGCATATAAACAACCTATTGATAATCCTACTATATATTTTGGTTATGTTCATCAATCTATTAAATCTTGTATTTATATATATTGATTAACATAAATAATATTAGATAAATGATTAATGAAAACACCGATTAAATATCGGGTTGCATATAATATATCGGGTTGCATATATTACCGGGTTGCATATGATATCGGGTAGCAATATAATGAAGATCACCGATAGTTATCGGTGTGTTAGTCTACACCGATAGTTATTAGCTGTTAAGCCGAACACACTAATAACTATCGGCTATTAGTATTAATTCAACACCGATAGACATCGGTTGTAATACTACTCCCACTGATTGGCATTAACGTGGAACATACATTTGGTTAGTATAAAAAAAGAGCCATGATCAAGTAATGTCTTGATTGACATTGCTTGATCATGCCTCATTTGTTACATATTATATTGAGTGGCATTCGTGAGATAGGACATAAAAAAACATTAAATGCTCCTCTCACCTTCCACAAACAAGAAGATAGTCAGATATATACATTAAGGAAATAATAAAATAGTTAATAGAATATAACTTGCATATTGAATGTAAATTGAACATCATTTACATGGTATCAAAGCTATAGTTAAAACGAACCTAAGGCTGTTCAATTTTACATAAAATTCAAATCAAGTATATATTCAACATCAAAATCCTATCAATGGCCAACACTATCAGATATGAAGACAGACTTGTAGGAGGAGATGACTTCTCTGCATGGAAATTCAAAATTCAAATGATTCTAAAAGATAACAAAGTTGAATCATTTGTAAAGAATGAAACTAAAGAACCTGAGACTGAACATGATCAAGCAATTTGGAGAGAAGGAAATGATAAGGCTATCAAAATAATAGTTGATGGGGTAGTTGATGGGGTAAGGAACAATATAATGCCCATTATAAAGAAACATGAAACAACCTTCAACATGTTCAAAGCACTTGAAGACGCTTTTGAGATATCCAATGCCAATAGAACCTTCGCTCTAAAAAGAGAGATAAATCATATAACCATGATAAAAGGAGAATTAGTCAATGCCTACTTCATCTAGATATCTACCTTAAGGGATGAACTAGAAACTCTTGGATATGAGATCCAAAGAAAAGAATTAACCCTCATTGCTTCAGATGGGTTGCCTAGTAACTAGGAAATGTTTGTCCAAGGCATCAGTGCAAGGGATAACTTTCCTAAATTCGATAGGCTAAAGGCTGACTGTCTCCAAGAGGAATCAAGGCAAAACAAGAAAGGAATCAAACAAAATAACATAGATAAAGACCTTCAAGTTCTAACTATGAAAACAGATAGAAAGAGCAAGAAGAAGCAATTCAGGAAGAGAAAAGGTCGTCACAGCAAGAACTCTTTCAAGAAGGATCTCTCTCAAATTCAGTGTTAGAGATGTGACAAATTTGGGCACTATGTTGCCAACTGTCCTAAAAGAGATAAACAAGCCACATTTGCCAAATTAGTAAAATCAAAAAGGGAAGAGGACTCCAAGAAGTATGTACTCTGTTCAGCACTCACAAATCACGCATCAAACAAAGTAAACTCTTGGGAGATCGACAGTGGCTCATCCAGACACATCACAGGATTGAGAGAAGTACTAGACTGCATGAAAGAGGAGAATTATGAAGAGGTAACCATCGAAGATAACTCCACACACCTTGTCAAAGGAGTTGGAAACTACACTATCAAACTAAAGTCAAGTGTATCACTACAACATAGAGGAGTGCTATATGTTCCAGGCATTAAGAGGAATCTTGTCTCAATATCAGCACTAGAGGACAATGGATATAGAGTGACCTTCATGGACAACAAAGTGTTTTCTTGGCCAAAGAACTCATCTATAAAGAAAGCTAATACAATTGGTCAAAGACAAGGCTACTTATATGAGATATGCACAGAGCCTAACTTAGCCCTAATTCATGAAACTACAGATGCCAATGAAATATGGCATAGAAGACTAGGCCACCTAAATTTTAGAGCTTTATCATCAATGGGAGACCTTGTTACAGGTCTACCTAAGCTAAAGCAATATCATTCAGGGGCATGCACAGGATGTGCCCTAGGTAAAAATACTAAGGCTACTTTTTAGAATAGTAATAGGAAAACAAGTAAAATTTTAGAGTTAGTTCATTCTGATGTATGTGGACCTATGTCTATAAATTCATTGGGGGGATTTCTATATTATGTAATATTTGTTGATGACTACTCTAGGAAAACCTAGATCTACTTTCTGAAATGTAAAGAATCAGAGGAGATCCTTAATAGGTTTAAAGAATTTAAATCACTAACAAAGAACTACTCAGGAAACAAAATTAAAACCCTAAGAACTGATAATGGGGGGGAATACACATCAGAATTGTTTAAAGAGTTTTGTAAAAATGAACGGATTAATAGGGAGTTAACAATACCTTACAACCCTCAACAAAATGGGATAGCAGAAAGGAAAAATAGGACAATCGTTGAAGCTGCCAAAGCTATGATTCTTGATCAGAATCTAAATATCAATCTTTGGGCAGAAGCAACTAGCACTGTAGTATCTATTCAAAACAGATGTCCTCACTCTCATCTTGAAGACAAGACTCCTGAGGAAGTCTTTACTAAATCAAAACCAGATATAAGCCACCTTAGGATTTTTGGATTCCTTGTCTATATTCATGTACCTAAGGAGAAAAGATTAAAATTAGAGCCCTCTGGAAAAAGGGGAATCTTTGTAGGATATAGTGAAACCTCCAAAGCCTATAGAATATACATACCTGGTCAAAAGAATATTGAACTAAGTAGGGATGTGATATTTGAAGAAAACCTAGCCTTCAAAAGAGCCCAAAGCTCTCTAGATCCCGAAGTTTATATTCCCAACCCTAGCTTAGATAGAGATCCTACTCCTGAGCTTCAAAGGGAGAATCCTGAGGAAACTATGAGTGAAACTCTAGGTCCACCTAGAGAAAACCTCAAGAAAAGACCACTATGGGCCACCAAAACTATAGAAGAAGCTTAGAATTTTGCTGCTCCCTTAGGAACCTTCAGAGAAAGCAAACGGCCTAATAAATTTACTAGCTATGTTGCCCTTATGAATGACCTTTCTAACGTTGAACCAAACATTATATCAGATGCACTTGAACATCAAGTATCGAAGGATTCCATGTCTGAAGAGTATCAATCCATTATGAAAAATGATGTTTGGGAGATTCTTCCTAGGCCAAGCAAGAAATCTGTGGTTTCATCTAAATGGTTATTCAAAATCAAACATGCTGCAAATGGTAGCATTGAGAAACACAAGGCTAGATTTGTAGCCAGATGCTTCTCACAAAGGGAGGGAATAGACTGTGAAGAAACCTTTGCACCTGTTGCCAGGTATACATCAGTAAGAGCTGTATTAGCCATTGTAGTAGCAAAAGGATGGAACGTACACCAAATGGATGTTAAGACAACATTTCTAAATGGTGAGATCTCAGAAGAAGTCTACCTAGACAAACCTGAAGGGTTTGAAATTTATGATCCAGAGTCTCATGTGTGCAGACTCAAGAAAGCTCTCTAAGGGCTTAAACAGGCTCCCAGGGCCTAGTATGAAAGAATTAACACCTATATCTTAGGATTAGGCTTCTCTAAAAATGATGCAGATCCTAACCTCTACTATGAAAGAAATAAAGGTGATATGCTAATGTTGATTTTATATGTTGATGACTTATTAATCACAGGAAATGATCATCTTATAGATCAATGCAAGAATGATCTATCCAAATAATTTGACATGAAGAACTTAGGACTCCTTCATTACTTCCTAGGATTGGAAGTATGGCAGAATTCTGACAACATTATACCAAACCAAGGAAAGTACACCTTGGATATTTTGAAGAGATTCAAAATGCTAAATTGTAGACCCATGACCTCTCCTATGGAAACCAACTTACATATACTTAAAGAAGCAGTAGCAGATTCACAACCCACTGATCCTACTCAATACAGATAGATGATTGGGTCCCTGATGTACCTGGTAAATACAAGACCAAATATATGTTATGCAGTTAATGCTCTAAGTTAGTTTATGTGTGAACTGAAAGAAATACACCTGGTTGCAGTGAAACACATTATGATCTACCTACAAGGTACTCTAAACCTTGGTCTGAAATACGAGAAGGTTGATATAGACCTACATGGATTTACAAATTCAGATTGGGCTAGAAGTGTGATAGACAAGAAAAGCACTTCAAGGTGTTGCTTTAGTCTAGGTTCAACTATGATATCTTGGATTAGCAAGAAGCAGTCTTCTGTAGCTCAAAGTTCCACCAAGGTAGAATACATTACAGCTTCTATGGCTGCCTGAGAGGTAGTATGGCTTAGGAAGTTGCTTGTGGGGTTATTTGGAGAACCTATGAAACCCACTGTTATACACTGTAAGAACCAGAGCTGCATAAAACTTTTAGTAAACCTAGTATTTCACGACAGATCCAAGTATATTGAGATTCCATACCACTATGTGCGAGATATGGTAGAAATGAATGCAATCCAACTGGAATATGTTTGCAGAGGAAATCAAACTACAGACATTCTGACCAAACCCCTTTCCAGTGTAAAGGTTGATCACTTTAGAAAAGTCTTAGGTATGTTAGAAAAGTAATTTACTTTGTAATCTATCTTTGCATACCTATAAGATGTTTAATGTGTAAACCTCTTTGTCCTGTTAGGAAAATGTTTGGATTCTATCCCCTGGGTTCACATCTAAGAGGTGACAATCTTTCAAGATAGTGAACACTTGTATGGGGACATTATAAGGTGATGATCTTGTAATGTCCAAACCAGTTATCATGTTGGATCTCTGGTGTGTCACGGATGTGCCATGATTCTGTTGTGATAAAACATTTGTATAAAGTGTTAGTGCACATATCACAACATGGATAAGGTGAGAAATTAATCCTTCTCATATTATTATCCTTCAGTATTGCATGTGTAGGCAATACTGATATCACATGCTTAGGTGATATTCTGTAAATCACAAGATTGATGTGATGTACTTTAGTATCATGTGTTTAGGTGATACTTCATACCATATGACTAGGTGGTATGATTTCCCATGAATGTCTAAAATGATTACTATCATTTGAATTGTGATGCTTGAATATATTGTCTACATTCATCTTACCTATCTAAGAGGGAGTGTTAACACATGATAGCTTCAGTAAGATAAATGATTGAATGAGAACACTGATTAAATATTGAGTTGCATATAATATATCGGACTGCATATATTATCGGGTTGCATATAATATATCGGACTGCATATATTATCAGGTTGCATATGATATCAGGTGGCAATATAATGAAGATCGCCGATAGTTATCGGTGTGTTAGTCTACACCAATAGTTATCAGCTATTAAGGCTAACACACCGATAACTATCGGCTGTTAGCATTAAGCCAACACCGATAGACATCAGTTGTAATACTATCCCACCGATTGGCATTAATGGGGAACATACATTTGGTTAGTATAAATAAAGAGCCATGATCAAGTAATGTCTTGATCGGTCATGACCGATCAAGGCATTGCTTGACCGTGCCTCATTTGTTACATATTTATACTGAGTGGAATTCGTGAGATAGGACATAAAAAAAACATTAAATGCTCCTCTCACCTACCACAAACAAGAAGATAGTTAGATATATACATTAAGGAAATAATGAAATAGTTAATAGAATATAACTTGCCTATTGAATGTAAATTGAGCATCATTTATAGATTTCATGCATTATAATATGTCTAAATTAACTATTTGGGCATAAGGATTCCATGCATTTTAATATGTCTAAATTAACTAATTTTGTTAGCTATTTGGTTTTGGTTTTGATTTGTTAACTATATGGGCACTAAATTAATAACTCACCAATATAAAATCTAATTCATGTAAACCCTAATGTGTAAAAAAAAACTTAAATAATACAAAAAACATAATAAAAGATGCAAGAAAATGAAAAATTGTCAAGTGGGTGATTGATTGCATACCTGTGATAGCAGTGGGAGGTCAAAAATGTATCAACAACATGAGGGCATGTTCTTCTTCTTGCCTCTTCACTGCAACTATTCAAAAAAAAAAAAGGAAAATAGGGCAAAAAAGGGTGGGAAAGTGTTTTTGAAAATGAGGGCCCGTTTCTTTCATACTGGGCCCCTATTTTGAAAAGAAATGCGCGGCTGTTCTTTTTCACCTCGGGTAGCCATTTTATTTTTCCTCGAGGGCCCAAAGCTAAACGAGTCCCTATTTTAAAAAAAAACTGGACCCCATTCTTGGCAGTGCATTTCCCAATGCACGAACTTCCCCATAAGTGGGACTCATGTTCTTTCACTTACCCATAATAATTTTTTTTATTTTTGTATGTGATAGTTAATTTTACATTTGAAAAATACACCATTTGCTAATTTTAATTTTTTAAAGTAAATTAATGGATTAATTTAATGGTACATAACATTGTTTTTGATTAAGATAAAATAGGTTTTACAGGGACCTGAAACCCAAATCCAAGTACAGAGAAATCAAAATATCAGCATAAATTTGTAGAGCCAACAACCAAAAAACAAAAGAAATAGGGGAAAAACCCCACAGAGCCCAAGCAAACAATAAAAAATCTAAACAAAACCACCTAAGATCTCAACATTTTTCTTAATAACTTCCTTGTTGATATCTTCTAGCTCCTCCATGATGCTCCTCGTGGTACTTTTCTCTTGATTCTTGATTTTGTTCCTAGTAGGTAGGCCTGTAGAGATGGTACATAACATTGTTAAGTATTAATGA
The DNA here is from genome assembly GCF_030272615.1 of Cryptomeria japonica. Classification (NCBI taxonomy): domain Eukaryota; kingdom Viridiplantae; phylum Streptophyta; class Pinopsida; order Cupressales; family Cupressaceae; genus Cryptomeria; species Cryptomeria japonica. Next base: position 851,804,418 of record NC_081414.1, read on the forward strand.
TATTATATTTCCACAATCTATAATTTGGTCTTTGTCATTTCTAGATTAGATCGTGGATGAATTTTCCATCAGACAAAAGGAGATTTTAAAAATGAAAAATTATTTCACATTGATAAAAAAATCACACATGATCTAATCCAAAAACTATAGAGACCTTGTTTCACTAGTTTATTCCATTAGACAAATACTTATTAACTAGTCTTCCTATTTTCCCATTACAATATTGATGACTTGATTAATCTTGGGTTCATAAAACTATTAATTTTATCTTTAAGAATTACATTCATACTACTGATGCAAGATAATAATACTTACAGTATTTTTTTGATTGGGTAAAATAGATTTTGAAGAGACCCCGAAACCCTTTACAAGCATATTTTATAGGGATCTAGAACCCACGACATTGCTAGAAGATCAACAAAGAACAAAAATAGAAAAACAACAACAAAATGAAAGGATACGAACATCAAAGATCCATCTCCAAAAGAACAAGGCTGAAATCATCAACAACCCTAATTCATGAATACAACCATCATGGGTTTCGAGAAGGCTGCCATAACCTTGAGATAAAAAACAACAAGTAAAACACAAGTTACCCGTTGCCTACATTCAGCTAAAAAATAGTAAATGAAGTAGAGAAACAATACTAAAACAATAAGTCTCCCACCCTCTCCTACAAACCGAGTCTCCACCTCAATAAGAAAACACCTCCACCTTTATAGGGAAGATATACAAAAGATGTAAGAGAAACACCCTCAACATCCACCTCAATAGGATAAGAAGAAGGTCCACCAAATGAAGGGTAGAGCCAAATTCCCCTTACAACATCTTCCACCATTACAACAAAGATTCTTCCAATAGATAAAGAAAGGCAAACAATATCTCAATAAATTAGAACCAAGGGCAGCCAAAGCCTACAAATAACATATTCCCACATATCCTACAAACCATGTCTCCACCTCAATAGAAGACAACTCCACTTTAATAGGAAGAACTAGAAGAAAATAAACAAAGGAAAGTAGAAAACCACCAAAACTCAACACCATCCCCTCCATATAAAAAGGAGACATGAAGAAAAGGAACACAGAAAGGATAGAAAGAGCCCCCATGAAGAACAATCAAGCTAAAACAACAAAAACTCCAAAACAAAAATAAACTACCAGAATGTGCCCTTAAAAACTAGTAGCAATGAACCAGCCAACACAAATCACCAAGAGACCAAAAAGGAGGGAAAGAAAGCACTCACCCATAGAGGCAAAAAAAAACAAAAAAAACCCAATGCTAGAAGCCAAAAGAGACTTAAGCATGCCCTCTCCTCTAAGAGGCTCCTACCACCACAACCGACCATGCCAAAATCCAAGGTCACCCTCTAAACAAATTTTCAAGGATGGACAAAGAAGTCCAAAAATGAACCATAAAATCCATTCCCACAACTATCATTAGGAGAAATGGCACACACATCAGAGATAAACCAGCTCAAAAAAAGGGCACAAAAAGGAGCCCCCCCATCAGACAAATCACAACCTCACGAGGGCTCAAAATGGTAGAAATATGCCAACTCATTGCTAATGAAGGGCATCTGAAGCCAAAGCCACAACAAGATGCAAAATTCCATGTGAAAAAAGAGCCACAAATACAAGGGCCCTTGCAACATCATTATCACCAAGGGAAATAAAAGGTGGGACAAAAAAACCCCTAGAAAATATTGGCACCCAGAAGAGCCTTGGGCTTAGACCACTGAGGCAACCAAACAAGCTCCCTTATTGTCTGGATCATCTACTTCACCCTCTCCATCCTCACCCTTCATGAACAAAACCCTACTTGCAGACCTCCCTCTCCCTCTCATCCCACTAATCTTAATTATAACACTTACAATGTTAATCATATCTTTTGAATTAATAACTTTGGCCAAAAATGCTAACTTCACATAAATAATAAATCTAGTGTAAGGAAGAACAAAATTCCTAGTATGATGATCTAGCTCTTTGAATTTGTCTTGGTAATCCTATATACAAGAAAATACTATTTTGACATATCTCTTTTGGCTATTTTAGTTCTATTGATCCATTATTGATAGCAATCTCTCCTAATGAGTGCAACCACTAGATACCTAGGGACATATGCATGTCTCCCATGCTAAAAGTATAGCATTAATCCTTTATGTTATATCTGCTAATACTAATATTGGATTGGGTGATCATATCACTATTTGGGATATTAAAATTGTCAACCACCATAATAATAAACTCTTCAACTCCTCTATCTTGAGGCCTTTTTTGGCCAATAATCTCTCATTAATAAATTTGTGAGTGAACCAATGTTAATGGCTAAAGACATCCGTTCAGCTGAAAATGAACAATAGATTTAAAAAGGATTGTGCCTCCAATATACTAGAGAGCATCTGATGGGGTTCGCGTAGCTTGCTTACACTTCACCTAGTTGGTGTTGCTATTTTCCACCAACCTCTCCAGGTCTAGCTATGCTCTAAGACCTCCTAGTCCTTCTAAATCTCTTCTAGGGCTAGCTTCTTGTCAATCTCAAGGTGTTTGCATCAAGTGTCTTAACTAGGAACCCTACAAATTCAAAGAGTTTCCCACATGCTCATTCTTGTTGTCTTGGCCTCAACTTGTCAATTTTAGCTCCTACTGGTGTGAGTTGTTGCAGAGGCATGGAGGTGGATTCTAAAATTATTTGAATACCATTTAGGTCCATTTTAGGTTTGCATTCATTAGCTTTGTTACCGAATTAGCCGTTTTGCCTAGAAAAGGGCTACAAGGAATGAGCCCCTATCAGGCCTCCAAAATCTCATTTTTGTGGGTTTAGTGGAGAACAGTCTAAAAGACCCTGCAACAAGGTTTGATATTTTTCAATGGTACACCTAACCACAAGTTATTTCAGTGGTTTAGGTTTCTGAACCCACCATAAAATGCCCTAACTCAAAAATGAGTGTTTTGAAGGGTTTCTAGGCCTCTTAACTGACAGTGACTGGTCAAGTTTGTGAAATGGGGATCAAGAGGTGTTGTCAAGGTTCCTCATTGCTATGGAAACTTTTTATGAACTTCATGGACTCCCCGAAAAGGATTGGTTGTGGTTTTATGCTCACCCATGCACTTTACACTCCAATTTCACCCTATCTTCTCTAGCCGGGTTGCTCCTGGACTCACCTACAACAAGGTGACAGTCATATCAATATTCATCTCCAGAACTTCTCCCTGCATATGTACACTATAAAATTGGTTTCCTTCCATGTCTCAATAGGCTATGATGGTAGCATAGAGGGATTTCATTGGGGAACCATTTTACATAAAATTGCTATATACAAGCCAAAACTGGTTGTTTGCAAACAAAACTATGAAAACACTAACACACACTAACTAAAAATCTTGAAATGAACTAAATGAATCTAAAACACACAAAATAAACTCAATCAATTATTGGATCAATAGATTCAATCCATTTGTATTCACATTATGAGCAAAATAAACCAAAATAGTGACAAACAGTCTGAAAATGAGTAGTTTTTGATTGTTGATCATACAAAAACAAAACTGCAACCTTGTTAACCATGCTAGAGGAGGTCTTTATAGTCTTCCCCACATGTGGAGGAATTCTAGGGTGTTGTGCTATCCCTAACTCCATCGCCAAGCATTTTAGGACAAAAATTGTCATGACAACTTTCAAAAGTTGTCATGACAACTTTTGCAACTTTTTGCTTTTTGCTTTTCTAACCTATGAAACCCATTCTAAGTCATTACTCGTGACTTTTAAAGAATTCCTACGACTATCCTAAATCTCTCTAATGGTTATACCAATTTTTTCCACTTTTGACCATCAAGAAGGTCAATTTCCCACTCAAACCACTACTTATGCAAAAAATGCAAACCTAGAAAGAAACTAACTCAATCTAGGCCTACATTTGACTCATCACACTCACTCTTGGACCCTCCTAGAGTCCTTATTAAGTACCTAACTTGGCTAGGGTCAATACAAGCCAAAATTGAGAAAATACTATAAGCCTAAGTCCTAGGTGCTCCTACACCATTCTCCCAAACAAAAGAAAATTATGTCACCTCCTTGGGAATTAGATTTTGATTAATGCCTAACTTCTTAAACTCTATCTCAAGAACCCATGTAGCTTTAGAATCATCCATACCCTACCATTTGATTAGGTTCTCCCAATAGATTTGATACCTTTTCTTCTCGGCGATCCTTGAACTCAACACCTTCTCAGCCTTTGGATTTGGTTTTGCTGGTAGTTGAAGGTTTTTTGCATCATCTGATACCTCTGACTGACTGCAATCTGAACCTTGAATTGGTCCTTTGTAGGAAACTAAGTCTGCTATGTTGAAAACCGGTGACAATCCTATGTCACTAGGTATGTCTTCCTTTTATGCATTTTCTCCATACTTGGCTAGAATGGCACATGGACCCAACCTTCTCATTTCCAGCTTGTTAGGAACTCCTTGATGTAGCCTTGCTTTGTTTAGGTGCACCATGACAAGATGTCCCACTTGAAATTGTAGGTTCTTTCTTCTTTCATCAACTTTTTGTTTGATTTTACTTGTGTTCTCCATCAATGCTTGCTTGACTGATTCATGTACCTCCTTCATTGACTGAGCAAAGTCTTCTGCATATTCACTTCTTACTGCTGCATTACCTAAGTTTCTTAGCTCCAATATACCTCTTGGGTGAACACCATAGACCACTTCAAAATGACTCTTGTCAGTGGTCCTATTTATTGTGTCATTGTAAGCATATTTAACTTGTGAAAGAACTTGATCCCATGTCTAACCATACTCTTTGGTAAGGCACCTCAATAAGTTCCCTAAGCTTCTATTCACCACTTCGGTCTATCCATCTATTTGTGGATGGTAGGTTGATCCAAAAGATAGGTTGGCACCAAGCTTTAGCCAAAGTGTTTTCCAAAAATGACTCACGAACTTTGAGTCCCTATCTGAAACAATGCTCATGGGTAAACCAGGTATCCTTACTACTTCTTTGAAGAACAAATGAGCTTTTTGGCATGAATCATGAGTAGTCTTGCAAGGTACAAAGTGGGCCATCTTACTAAATCTATCCACAATGACATAAATGCTGTCAAATCCTTGTTTTGTCCTTGGTAAACCTACTACAAAGTCCATACTAATGCACTCCCAAGGTCTATTTAGTATGGGAAGAGGTTGGTATAAACCGGCATTTGAAGAAGTACCCTTGGCCTTTTGGCAAACTATGCAAGTCTCCACATACTTTTTCACATCTTGATTCATCCTAGGCCAATAGTAATACCTTTGAACCAACTCTTGAGTCTTATTGACTCCAAAATGACCACTAAGGCTACCATTATGCTTCTCTTGTATGATATTTTCTCTCATTGAGCCTCTAGGCACACAAAGTTGTCCACCTCTAAACAATAGTTCATCTTGCAAAGTAAAATTAGAATACTCACTATGGAAATGATTTTGATACTCTTTACACACCTTGTAGGTATTTGAGAAGTCTTCATCCTCTCGGTATAGGTCTCTAAAACCGTCAACACCTATTCTCTTTAATTGGATTTCTTGGAGTGTCAAAAGTCTTCTACTCAATGCATTAGCAACCCGGTTTGACTGTCCTTTCTTGTGCTTGATTGTGAATGTGTAGGCTTGCATGTACTCCACCCATTTCATGTGTTTATGACTGAGTTTGTCTTGTGAGTTTAGAAAGCTCAATGCTTGGTTGTCCGTATAGACTACAAATTCCTTAGGAAGGAGATAGTGTCTCCACTTCCTCAAAGCCTGCACTAAAGCATATAACTCCAAATCATAAGAGGAGTATTCCCTCTTTGCATCACTTAGCTTCTCACTATGGAAAGCTACTAGTCTTTCTTCTTGGCTTAGGACAACACCTACTGCAACATTGTTTGCATCACATTCCACTATGAAGAGTTTCTCAAAACTAGGCAATACCAACACTGGTTGAGTAGCTATCTTCTCCTTCAAGGTCTCAGAACCTCTATTTTCTTGTTCATTCCACTGAAAATTTTCCTTCATTCCACCTCTAATGGTGTCTAACATTGGTGCACATATAGCACTGAATTGCCTAATGAACTTCCTGTAATACTGAGCTAGTCTATGGAAGCTTCTCACCTATCTTGCTGACTTAGGAGTAGGCCAATTTAATATGGCTTCAACCTTTCTAGGATCCATCTTGAGGTTTCCTTGATAAAACACAAACCCAAGGTAAACTAGCTCCTGCTTAACAATTTCACACTTGTCCAAGTTCATGGTTATCTTGTAATCATACAATTTTCATAGCACATCTTGTAAATGACTAATATGATTTTCCCTATCCTTACTGAAAATAAGAATATCATCTAGATATCCCACCACAATTTTATGTATGAAGTCCTTCATCCCCTCATTCATGAGTCTCATGAAGGTTCCTGGAGCATTGGATAAGACAAATGGCATTACAAGCCATTCATAAAGACCCTCTATTGTCTTGAATGCAGTTTTGCATTCATCACCCTCCTTAATCCTAATTTGGTGGTATCCACTTTTAAGGTCAATCTTGGTAAAGTAATTGGCTTCCCCTAAACAATTCATTAGGTCTTCTATTCTAGGAATTGGAAACCTATATCTAATGGTGATCCTATTTATAGCTCTAGAATAAATACATAATCTCCAAGTACCACATTTCTTTGGGGCTAACATGATAGGGATAGCACAAGGGCTAATTCTTTTCCTAATTAGGCCTTGGTCTAAATGCTCTTGGATTTGCTTGGAAATCTCAACATTTTGTTGGGGAGTCATTTTATAAGCTGCCTTGTTAGGAAAGGATGCTCTGGGAATGACGTCTATTTGATGTCTTATGGTTCTTTTAGGAGGTAAGGTGGCTGGTTGTCTATAACTCACTATGCCTTCGAACTTCTTCAATAAGTCTTGTACCTCCATTGGCACATCTAGCTGCTCTTTCTTGTCTTCCTCTTTAGGCTTCATTACTAATGCAAACCCTATACCTTCACCTTCCTCAAGTGTCTTCAAGAACTATTTTTCACTCACCAAAAGAACATTAGAACCTGCTGCCCTCTTTTCACCTTCCTCAAGGATAGATTGAATCTTGAATATGACTCCATCTTTCTTGAATGAGTATGCATTCTTGGCTCCATCATGAATAGCTTTTCTATCAAATTGCCATGGTCTTCCTAATAGAAGATGGCATGCATCCATGGGTAGGACATCACATAACACCTTGTCCTTATACCTCCCAATGGTAAAACCCACCCATGCTTTCTCATTGACTAGGACATGTTGGCCTTTGTTCAACCAAGTGACTCTATAAGGGTTGTTGTGAGGTATCCTTTGCAATTTAAGCTTACTCACTGCCTCTTCTGACACAATATTGTTTGTTGACCCTAAATCAATGATCACTTTGCAAACTTTGTCCATTATCTTGCATTTGATCCTAAATAAGGACCTTCTTTGACTAGGCTCTTCTCTAACTAGTTATTTTATCAAAGTTCTCCTTATCATCCAATTGTCACCTACCTTTGATTCTAAGGCAACCTCTGAGGTCTTTCTGCTTGAAGTCTCTTCTTGAAGATAGTTCACTCTCCTTTCACCACCTTGTCATGATGATCCCTTCTCTAGACACCTATATGCTGGATGACCAAGTTGGTTGCAATGGTAACACTTCATTGTTGCAAAATATGAGGAACCTCTACCTTGTCCACTAGATATTCCTCTAAAACCACTATTTGAACCCCTTCCTCTATTGAATCCTTCTTTACTAGTGCCACTTTCTTGCTACTCAGTGAGTTTATACTCACCTTGTGTTCTTTGTTCAGAACTTCTCCCTCCAAAGCCTCCCTTATGGCCTCTATTGTCTTTTCCTCTACCTCTTCCCCTATTGTTGCTTGAATCATGTCTTCTTTTCAATTTTTCTTCCACCTTAAGGGCAAGTTGATAGGTTTGATGAATTGTCTTTGGGCTCATTAAACTGATTTCTTCTTGGATGTTCCACCATAGACCATTTAGGTACCTAGAAACTTTGAGACTCTCTTCTTCCATCGCATGAGATCTAAGGCTAAGTTTATGGAACTCCTCCATATAACTACTGACATCAAGGTCTTTTTTTCTTAAGTTTTGCCTTTTCCTATGAATTTGTAGTTCATAGTCATCAGGGAGATAGACTTCTTCAATTTTGACTAACATCCCTTTCCAAGAAGAGATGGGTGCTTTACCCATTTTCTTCCTCTCATCTTGCACAAATTTCCACCATGTGAGAGTAGCTCCTCTCATCCTAGACTTGGCCACTTTAACTCTCTGGTCTTCAGTTATTCCTTCACATTCAAAATGGTTCTCCATGCCTTCTATCCATTCTAAGACCACTTTTGTTTCCCTCTTACCAGTGAACAATGGCAATCCTTCTAGTGATTTACCACTTAAGGCCTTCAATGACTTTAGAAAAGGTTCTTGTTCTAGGATAGGATTAGGTTCAGATACTTTATAAATCTATGACACTTCCTTATGCTTCCCTTCTGCTCCTTCAACCTTTACCAACACTTCATCTGCCTTGGTTTCAACCTCACCAAGCTTACTCTCCAATTCAATCAACTTCTCCTTCAGGAGTCTATTCTCTTCATCCTGATCATCCAATTTCTTTGCCAACTCTACATTGGTCACCATGTTGTTGTCTCCTAAAAATTCCACTAAGGACATCTATTCACCTAGCCCAAATCTTATAGGCTCTGATACCATTTTGATGGGGTTCACCTAGCTTGCTTACACTTCACCTAGTTGGTGTTGCTCAATTCCACCAACCTCTCAAAGTCTATCTATGATCTAAGACCTCCAAGTCATTCTCAATATATTATAGGGCTTTTTTCATGTCAATCTCAAGGTTTTTGCATCAAGTGTCTTAACTAAGAACCCTACCAATTCAAAGAGTTTCCCACATGCTCATTCGTGTTGTCTTGGCTTCAACTTGTCAATTTTACCTCCTATTGGTGTGAGTTGTTGCAAAGGCATGGAGGTGTCTTATAACATTATTTTAATACCATTTGAGTCCATTTTAGGTTTGCATTCATTAGCTTTCTTACCGATTTCACCATTTTGCCTAGAAAAGGGCTATAAGGAATGAGCCCCTATTAAGCCTCCAAAATCCAGTTTTTGTGGGTTTAGTGGAAAACAGTCTAAAAGACCCTACAAAAAGGTTTTATATTATTCAATGGTACACCTAACCCCAAGTTATTTCAGTGGTTTAGGTTTCTCAACCCACCGTACAATGCCCTAACCCAAAAATGAGGGTTTGGAGGGTTTCTAGGCCTCTTAACCGGCAGTGACTCGTCAAGTTTGTGAAATTGGAATCAAGAGGTGTTGTCAAGGCTCCTCCTTTCTATGGAAACTATGTATGAACTTCATGGACCCTTCCAAAAGTATTGGTGGTGGTTTTATGTTCACCCCTGCACTTTACACTCTAATTTCACCCTGTCTTCTCTAGTCCAGTTGCTCCAAGACTCACCTAGAACAAGGTGACAGTCATATCAATCTTGATCTCCAGAACTTGTCCTTGTATATGTACACTGTAGAAGTGGTTTCCTTCCATTTCCCAATAGGCCTTATGGTAGCATGGAGGTATTTCATGGGGCAACCATTTTACACAAAATTGTTATACATAAGCCAAAACTGGTTGTTTGCAAACAAAACTATGAAAAAACTAACACATACTAACTAAAAAGCTTGAAATGAACTAAATGACTCTAAAAAAAACCAAAGGAACTCAATTCAGTACTGGATCAATGGATTCAATCCATTTGTATTCACATTATGAGCAAAATAATCCAAAATAGAGACAAACAATCCGAAAATGAGTAGTTTAGGATTGTTGATCATACAAAAAAAGAACTACAACCTTGGTAACCATGCAAGAGGTGATTTTTATAGTCTTCCCCATGTGTGGAGGCATTCTAGGGTGTTTTCTATCCTTAACTCCATCACTAAGCATTTTAGGACAAAAATTATCATGACAACTTTCAAAAGTTGTCATGACAACTTTTGCAACTTTGCACTTTTTGCTTTTCTAACCTATAAAACCCATTCTAAGTCATTACTCATGACTTTTAAAGCATTCCTAAGACTATCCTAAACCTCTCTAATTCTTATACCAATTTTTTCCACTTTTAACCATCAAGAAGGTCAATTTCCTACTGAAACCACTACTTATGCATAAAATGCAAACCTAGGAAGAAACCAACTCAATCTAGGCCTACATTTGACTCATCACACACACTCTTAGACCCTACTGGAGTCCTTATTAAGTACTTGACTTGGATAGAGTTAGTACAAGCCAAAATTGAGAAAATACTATAAGCCTAAGTCCTAGGTGCTCCTGCACCAGCATCAAATGAGTGTCTCTCAATATGGTATGTTGTTCTTTATGATGGTCTTCTTCACTTTGTCATTTTAGTTCATTATATCATAACTTATCTTTTGAACTTAGGAAAATGTGATGAAATTATCTTTTATCCATGAATCCATGTCTATGAAATGATGGCTTCTAATTGCAACACAACTTATTTATTTTCAATTTATTCCTCACCTCAACGTCGAGTCCTAATATTAAAAACTTAGTCTTCTATACATAATTTGTGAAATGGCTTCTTTGGAAAGAAAATTTTTATTTAAAAATTATTCTTCACCATGAAGGGCTCAAGTTCCAAATCCCACTTGATGGCCTCTTGTATGCTAGGTAAAATAAAAATCCTTACTAGCCCCTTGAGAGATTCAATTAGCCCTTTAATAAAGAGCAAAGTTAATCTTCCTTCGATGATGATTAGTACAATCATTGATAATTTCTAAAACAATTTTACATAGTTCTCCATTGAACCACTCACTATCTTTGAATTTTTTTTTTGAAAGAAAATACAATATTATTATAATCAAACCTCTAATTCAAAATATTGTATAATTTTTAACGCCTCGAGAAGGAACCACAGAGAATAAGTGAAAAGATAAAGTTAACAATACATGTAATTTTTTTCTTGAATTATTAAGTACAAACATACATGTCTCAAAGAGTATTAAGCTCAGAACTCAATATTAATTCAAGTTGTTGTTAATTGACAATGCACAAACAAAAGACTAAATACTTGAACCACCAACCAAACATGGGTAAAGGACTCAAAAATAATAAGGATGGGTGAATAAGGTGATTAGGGTCATACAAGAGTACACCCAAGCTCATGACTTGATTTGGCAATTAGGACCACCTAATAGATTCTAGGTATCACTGATGAGCTTCGTTGAAACCCTAATCATAATTAGGTGCCACCAACACCATCCAAACTCATTCTAAAGCATCACAATACCTCTTTAAGGGTTTTTTAACTCACTACCTTTAAAATTCACCCAAAATGGGTTCAATCTTATAGCCCTACTATTGGAATTTTTTATGATTATGTTGTGATTGTCATTGATGGACACACACTTGCTTTGAGATCACTTTTTGTATGTATAAGTTATGCTCAACTAGTATTTGTTCCAAACTGGTATTATGTATTATAGTCTTTAGGCTATCGGTGTTTTGCAGAAAGTGTTTATCGATCTGAAGTGACATGAAGACCCAAGCGGTATTAAGACCTCAAGCGGTTCAAGGATCTCAAGCGAAACGAAGGAAGTAAAGCGGCAGTTATCATTTTCCCAGTCTTCATTTTTGTCAATCGGTAATCAGTTTAATATTTGAACCGGTATTACTCTGTGATGAGTTACCAACCAGTATTTTTGTGATGAGTTACCATCCACTGACACTTTGACAGTGATTTTGTGTCATGTTACCAAATGTGTCTAGATGCAATGAATCTAGGAACTTGCAATGTAATCCTATTGGACCAACATGAAATTAGACTCATTTATAAGGACATCATGTCTAGGGTTTTAGTTGTTGTTAGGGTTTTTAATAGTGAATGAATTTTTGTATGAGTGATCATAGGAGAGAAGAGCAAGTTTGTGTGAAATAACAGAGTGTGGAGATTTTTGAAGACTAAAGTAATGCTGAAAGGCATTAACAATGAGATATCAAGGATCTAATCAAGCATACTATGCTAGTATCTAGATCACTCACTTGTTGATTACTTACATCTTCAACAAGTTTGATACCCTTAACCAGGTAGGCCTGGCAAAGCCTTTGTAAATCCTCTAACAAGGTGGTTCACAACTATGGATTTGAAATCCTCTGACAAGGTAGTCTTTAATCGGACGTATCTCCTAATAGAGATTGAGATTCCTAACAGGATTTGTTCTGGTGAAGAACATTGTATGACCTTAACCGGTCTAGTTACTATTCTGCAGATAGTTACTTGTGAGTTTTATCTCACCGTGGTTTTTCCCATTTGGGTTTCCATGTCAAAATCTCTTGTGTTATGGTGATTGTGCTTCTATGGGTGGATGCCTTCTTTGCTGCTTGGTTTGGATTTGTGTTAACCAGTTTATAGCTAAATTGTTTAAGTGTTTGAGTTTAGTATTTTTTGGTATACTAATTCACCCCTCCCTCTTAGTATTCATCAATTGGTATCAGAGAAAACCTTTCTATAATTTTAACGACATGAAATGAGATATGGAGGAATACACTGTGAGGGAGCTTACTCATCATCTCACTCAGACTGAGAAAGCTTTTGATGAACTCAAAGTCAAATATAAAGCTTCTTTGGCCAAAAGAAGAGAGCATGTTGAGAAACTGATGGAGCTTACTGAAAATAGTTCTTCTGATGAAGTGGACATGGAAGCCCTAGTTGAAGAAGTTGAAAAACTGAATGAATCTAATGCCAACCTAAGAAAGGAGTTGGAAGGACTGACTATCCAAATGTGTCAAGATCTTGAGAACTGGAGGAAAACTGAAGATCTGGTAAAAGACAAAGATCATGAGATCTCCAAGATGAAGCAAGAAATCAGTGCACTTACCGCTCATCTCCAAGAGAGTAAAGTGAAAAAAGAAGAAATGCAAGGTGAACTAAACATGGCTATCTCTGAGAATGTAACCTTGAAGGAGCCAAATTCAACAAGAGTATTGTTAAGCTTGAACAAAAGCTTGAATCAACTAAATCGGTTAAGAATACCACTGGACTTGATTTTTCTGGTTATGAGGAAGGTGAGACCTCTGAAACAAAAGATGGAGCATCAAAGAAGCAACCAACACCAAAGGATAAAGGTAATCAAAATTTTAAACCTGTTTGTTTTAATTGCCTTAAGGAAGAACATACTACTAATGTATGTAGAAGCAAGGCCTACAATAATTTTCCTTATTTTCTAAATTATAAGCCTAGACACAATAGATTTAATAGAAATTGTTATGCATGCAATAAGTTTGGGCATAGAGGATTTGAATGTATGTCTGTCATCCACAACACCAGAAGGTATCCTCAAAGAAGTCATGGAGTTTTTCCTAAACCCTCTGGGAACCGGAATCCAAACCAGCTTAATACCTATTATCATCAGTCAGGTAGCGGTGGCTATTAAGCAGCGACCAAATGGAGGGCAACCTATTTGATTTGTCATGGTAGTGGTCACACTGCTGCAACATGCAGAAGGAAGAATGGAAACATTAATAGTGGACCTTGGAGAGCACTTGGAATGGTTTGCTATCATTGCAACAAACTAGTTTATACAACAAGATTCTGCAGAATGAGAAAGAATATATCGGATGATATATCGGTCACTCCAGAAGGAAATATTGATGTTGAAACTGTTCAAGTGGATATGAAGAAAGCATGGAAAAAGAAGCCAGAAGAAGTGGTTCAAGAAGAACTAGTTTCTACACCTAGTGTGGAAATCTCTGAACCGACAAACTATGCTATAGAAAAGCTTAGGGGGAAACAAATTGGTGAAATGTTTTGTACCCCCGGTTTACACTAGTAAAAGACCTTAACCAGTATGTGATACCTGTCAATTGGCAGAAGACCAGAAACGGTAAAAGGAAAATTAGGGTTTACGTCCTAATAGTGGAACATTTATTATGGTAGGTGAAGAATTCATTTAAAAGAGATTTTCAAGTCATTTTCACTTATCAGTTTGCGAGCAAAGACGTTTTCAAGTGTAGAGCGACAAAAGGCAATTTGTCTTGTGATTCAGAGAGATTTCAAAACCTTGAAGAAGAATCAGAAGACAATATCAATCGGTCAAGTGTAGAACTCAAAGCGGTAATTCATCAACCAAAGTAGTGTGTGGCGAAGTGGAATTTGTAAGCCCTAAATCTCAACTTATGAAGGTATTTTTTGAGTTTCTCTGTTTATCATGGCTTCTGCATCACACTCTAGTTCTAGTGCACCCGTTGATTCAGTAGATTTCATCCAACAAAAGACAAAATATAATGCCCTATCCCAAATGCCCACCAGTGTTATAGTGGAGGAAGGTATTTCAGATTATATTGATTGTAAAATTGAAGACCTATGATCTCTAGTGATCCATTCTTAGTTGAGCTTATTCTATGGGAAGGACAAGAAGATCAAACCGGAATACAGCATCTTGGGAAAGAAGAAGCTTCACAATGCGGTCTATTTCCTTGAAGAATTTATAGATGATCACATCCGCATCATTCTAAGCAGAGTGCATGATGAAAAAATATATTTAGAGCGGACACATGACATCACACCGGAAGCGATTCATGCCATCACTGATTTCTGTAATGTTGGAGAATTGTCAGCCCTAAGGAAGATCATCAAGACCGAAATGACCAAGCTCACCAGTTCTATGAGTGACCAACAGGGAATGACCATCAATACCATCAAGGATGATCTGGTCAAGTATGTGTGCATGGTGATAGGTTACCAGACATTCTATGCTAGCAGAATTAACTTTGTCTCTGTTGTAGGGGTAAATGCCGCCTAGAGGATGATAAAAGGAGATGCCTCATTTCATTTATGCACTTGTATGCAAAGGCAAATTCTGGTGAACCTGAAGTCAATTAAACAAGATAATCCCTTGAAATTTAAATTTGGACAGCTATTGGTCAGATTGTTCTTCTACTTCCAAGGCTATTTCCTAGGAGTCAGAGATATTCAGTGGTCTGTTGACCAACTGGTTACAAAGCAAATCAAAGAAAGTCCAAAATTCCTAAACAAATAATTTGATGAGTTCAGACGCAAGATGAGCCAAAGGGTGAGAATATCTGACGATATTGTCAAGAAGTATGGAGAAGATATCTGCTTTACCATCAGAGTAGATGAGTGCATAATGGAGGCGGTTGAGCCCAGAAAGGAAGAAGTGGAGCCTATGGGATATGAGGTGATGT
Source organism: Cryptomeria japonica (assembly GCF_030272615.1). Lineage (NCBI taxonomy): Eukaryota > Viridiplantae > Streptophyta > Pinopsida > Cupressales > Cupressaceae > Cryptomeria > Cryptomeria japonica. The sequence goes on from NC_081414.1 coordinate 851,819,679, forward strand.
ATGACATGCTAGACGGGTATGATTATATCCTACTTGCCTCACCGCTTGATCCTAAGAAGAAGAGAACCGACACCTATTTGGAAAGGGTTACACCGGTTGAAGAACCTTCAGTAAAGAAGGGAAAGGAAGTGCTATCTGTATCGGCACCAGTTACTTCAGCAAGTCCTAAAGTTACCAAGTGGTCACCGGCAAAGAAGAAACTTGAAGTTGCACCTAAGAAGACACACCGGACTTAGAGGACACAGAATTTGAAGAACAACCTAAGAAGACTATGCAAACAAGGAAGAAGACAAAGACAACCAGCAATGAACTAGCATCATCAGCACCGGTAAATATTGATATTTCCTCTTACAAACCATTGACACATTCTCAAAGGATAATTAAGAATATTAGGACAAAAGTGTTGAGTGATTTAGTAGATTATTTTGACGATTTCAATGACAATCAGAAAGAGGAAGTAGAACAGGAAGTTCTTCAATATTTATGTATTAATGACCGGTCGCCATCAGAAATTAAATCTGTAACACCAGATTCTTTATACAATTCTTTAGACAACAAATGGCGCATTGCCATAGAAAAGGAATAGGAAATAAGAGAGGAAATATTTGCTCAATATTTTCCTGATGTGTCTAATTCAGAACTTTATGAAGTTATGGAAAAATATAAAGGCCTCTTCTTCATGAGAAGAAGAAGACTCCTCCTATTGGAAGGAAAAGTTCCCGAAGTGGTAAAAGATACCCACTCTCTTTCCCAAGCTGCTCTAAGATTGCACCAAGTGGCAGAAGCCAACAAGAAGGCTGAGCAAGAACCAGAAACTAGAAAACCAGATGAGGTGTATAGCAGTGAAGCATAATAGGTCACTTAGAAAATGGACCCTATTGATGTTGATGCCTTGGATAGTAGAAATGTCACTCCTGATGCACCAAAGGAAAAAGTTGATAAAGAGAGAATGGACAAGGAGAAACAGGACAAAGAAAAGGCTGACAGAGAACAAGTGGAGAAAAAGGAAAAGAATTAAGAGGAAGAGAAGAGGAAATAGGAAGAAGAAGAGAAGAAGCAACAGGAAGAGGTGAAGAGAAAAGAGGAAGAGAAAAATAAGTAGGAAGAGGAGAAGAAAGAAGAAGAGAAACAAAAAGAAGAAGAAAAGAAACAGGAAGAGGAGAAGAGAAGAGAAAAGAAGAGCAGAAGAGGAAGCAGGAAAAGGAGAAGAAGAAGAAGGATACAAAAGAAGAGAAGCGGAAAGAAGAAGAGAAAAGAAAGAGAGAAGGAGAGGAGCAAAAGAAGGAAGAAGAAGAAAAGAAAAAAGCCAAGGACAAGGAGGAAGCAGCAAAGAGCACACAAGTGGAGACCCCAACGGCCACCAGTAGTCAAGCCAAACCGGCTAACATTACCAGTCCCATTGACCTCCAATCTGCAAATAAATTGGAGGTGTTGCAAAGCATTAAGCTTGCCCAAGAGCGACTAGAAGCACTAAGGAGGAAAAAGGAGGAAGATGTTATTCAAACTGCGGTGGAAACTCTTACCAGTTTGATTCTTGGTACCAATCTCCCAAGTACCCATTCCTTTCTAGCTCAACTGGAACTCTTATGCATAGTTGTAGAAGACCAAGTGCAATGCTTGGAAGATGTTGTTGAAGCCAATGCAGAAAAGAAGCATCAAAAGGCTCTGAACACTACCTTGGTGAAGAAATTAATCGAGCTCCGATCCGCACTACAAAAAGCACAGAAAGACATCAGAGATGCTCTAGATGAGGGGAATCTACTACTTAGTAAGATATGCCAACCCCATCTCTTTTGTGATGATGTGCTTGCTGAGAAAGACAAACTGCAATCTAACTTGCAAGCATACATAAGCACCTTCAAGACGCACTATGATTCCTTCACCACATATGGGCAAACTGTTCACCGGTTTCAACTCTAGACTGCCAGAATAGAGTTAGAGATCAGCAACCGGACCAAAGATTTGTAGGAACTTCAACTGGTTCTACTACCAAGATTGCAAATACTTCAGAAATGCTATCTCAATTTGGATGCCTTAACAGTCACTCAAGAGATGAGTACCTTGGATGCCATGGAAGAACAGGCATCCCAGATGCAAACGGAAAGTGAGGTTTCTACCTCATTGCTTGAGTCATGGTCCTTATCCATGAAGACATTTATGTAGGACTTTAAATCAGTTTTTGACAAGTTTCACTCTTTATTGTCATAAACACTTATTATTTTAATGCTAATGGAAACAGGGGTTATTCAACTATACTTTGTCATTGTTGGCAAAGGGGGAGTAGTATTCTGTATTTAAAATTTTGCTGCATGTTATGTATACTTGCATGTTTAACTTTGTAAGGGAGTAGTATACATTGTATTTTCTACAAGAGGGATAGTGTACATGCTTATGGGGAGTAATTTTGACCATGGCATATTTTTGTTGTAAAACACCTAGATGTCAAAATTTTTCCTAAGTGTTGCCATCAATGCCAAAGGGGGAGATTGTTGGCATTTTTGATGATTATGTTGTGATTGTCATTAATGGACACACACTTGGTTCGAGATTGGTTTTTGTATGTATAAGTTATGCTCAACTAGTATTTGTTCCAAACTGGTATTATGTATTATAGTCTTTAGGCTATCGGTGTTTTACAGAAAGTGTTTACCGATCTGAAGTGGCATGAAGACCAAAGCAGTATGAAGACCTCAAGTGGTTCGAGGATCTCAAGTGGTATGAAGGAACTAAAGCAGTAGTTATCATTTTCCCAGTCTTCATTTTTGTCAACCGGTAATCGGTTTAATATTTGAACCGGCATTACTCTTTGATGAGTTACCAACCGGTAATCGGTAAAGTTGCATGAACCGGTAATACTCTGTGATGAGTTACCAACTGGTATTTTTGTGATGAGTTACCATCCGCTGACACTTTGACAATGATTTTGTGTCATGTTACCAAATGTGTCTAGATGCAATGAACCTAGGAACTTGCAATGTAATCCTATTGGACCGACATGAAATCAGATTCCTTTATAAGGACATCATGTCTAGGGTTTTAGTTGTTGTTAGGGTTTTTAATATTGCATGAATTTTTGTATGAGCGATCATAGGAGAGAAGAGCAACTCTGTGTGAAATAGTAGAGTGTGGAGATTTTTTAAGACTGAAGTAATGCTAAGAGGCATTAACAATGAGCTATCAAGGATCTAATCAAGCATACTATGCTAGTATCTAGATCACTCACTTGTTGATTACTTACCCTTAGCCAGGTAGGCTTGGCAAAGCCTTTGTAAATCCTCTAACAAGGTGGTTCACAACTGTGGATCTGAAATCCTCTCAGAAGGTAGTCTTTAATCAGACTTATTTCCTAACAGAGATTGAGATTCCTAACAGGATCTGTTTTGGTGAAGAACATTGTATGACCTTAACCGGTCTAGTTACTATTCTGCAGATAGTTACTTGTGAGTTTTATCTCACCATGTTTTTTCCAAATTTGGGTTTCCACATCAAAATATCTTGTGTTATGGTGATTGTGCTTATGTGGGTGAATGCCTTATTTGTTGCTTGGTTTGCATTTGTGTTAACGGGTTTGTTAGTAAAACTGTTATATCGGTTTACTGCTAAACTGTTTAAGTGTTTGAGTTCAGTATTTTTTGGTATACTAATTCACCCCCCCGCCCTTTTAGTATTCATCACCTACCTCTTGGAATCATTTCAAGACTGAACGACCTCCTACCTTCTAACCAAAAATATAGAACTGATAGCTACATAATTTTCAGACACTAGCATGGAATGAATGTTTTCTTCAACTATGTATTGGTTCTTTACCTATGTTGGCATCTTCCAAAATTGTGAACTTGCATTTCCATCCCCTTAGACATACATTTGCTTTGACTAGTGAGCTTCCTAGCTAGACAATTTGGCCTCCCAGACACTCAAAACCCCTTGGTGAAGCTATAATACCTATATGATGCTCGAATTGAGAGAATTGGACAAAAATGTCTGAAAATGAGAAAGGAACAATTTCTCCAAGTCATTGGGTGAATTTCAAACATATTCACTCCACCCAAAACTTCCCAAAATTGACTTTTAGATACTTGGGGATTTTTGAGGTAAATAGAAACCAAGTTGAGATATCTTGAGACACCCTATAGGTTGTCCCAATTGATTCTATAATGAATCTAATCCAATAAAACCCACATTAACTTTGTCAAGAACTCATGAAAACCTTAGGAGACAACTAAATAAACCTCCAAGATTATAAACATTGCATCTATGTTAGTTTTAGAGAACCAAATGGAGTGTTTGTACAACATATTCAGTGTGTGAAAGAATGACGAGCATACATGATCATAGATTGTGCCCAAAATTCTAACACTGGTTTAGTTTACACAAAAGCATATCAATATGGTACAATTACATCCAAGAATGAGATAATGAAGATAATATAGCTTTGAGGAAGGTGGAAAAGTTATCCAAGCTAATGATGATCCAAGTCCACCAGTTCCCAATAGTGGTTTGCAATACTACCCAACTATGGAGAGTCATTAGGTCCACCCCATTTTTCTCATGGAGATATTCACATGGACCAAAAAGTCATACAATCCTAAAAGGGGGAGTAGCAGGCTACCAATTTATCAATAATGAAGCATGCACTCAACATGAACATCTCAACTTATAAGAATTAGAATGTAACATCAAGATAAGAGAAGAAAGAACAATAACTTCAATGCAATCCAATTCATGTACAAAGTAAGGATGCACTCAAAAAGGAGGAACAACATCAAGTCATCAAGTAAGAACCAACTCAACATCTAACACCTCACTTTGGGCTCTCACACAAGAGCATCTATCCAGTAGTGAAAGGTGAAGAAAATCCAAGAGGTACTCTTCACCAACCACATGCTACTTGTGTTAGTTCAACCTAAACTCTCAAGAATGCCACACAAAGCTCCCAAGAAACAATGTTATAGCTAACTCACAATATAAATTCTCATGCATCCAAATATATTAGTGCTACAACACAGACCCTAATACTAGGTGTAATGCCCCACCAAGGAACCCTAAAGAATAAGAGAAAAGATACACTTAAGAATGGATGGAAACAATTTAAGTATTAAATGCAAACGTACATGTCTCAAAGAGTATTAATCTCATACCTCAAAATTAGGTCAAATTTCCTTTAACCGATAATGCATAAGTAGAAGACTAAACACATGATCTACTAACTGAACATGAGGAAAGGTATCCAAAGTCCTAGGGACAAGATTCCATGATGTTGTTACCTTGGCAGTGCATTTTAAATGGGTTCAATATGATATCCCTAGCTCCCATAATCATTTCATGATTGAACAACCAAACTTAGGATCCTATACTAAAACTAAAAATCTAGAAAGGAAACTTGTACAGTTTTCAGATACTATTGCAGTGTAAATGTGTCCTTAACCAATGCTAGCATCCTCTAGAGTAGTAAACTCACACTGACGTCCCCTAAGGTACACATCTGTCTTGACCAGTGAGATTTTTGGTTAAATGGTTTGGCCTCCTAGACACTTTGAACCCTTGGTAAAGTCAAAATACCCACATGATACTCAAGTCAAGAGAATTAGATAGAAAGGTGTAAAAATGAGAAAAGAACATTTTCTCCAAGTCACTAGATAATGCCTACAAGGCTAATCAGAAATTAAGAAAATTCAAAACATATTCTCTCCACCCAAAACATCCCAAAATTAACTCCACAATACTCATGTATGTTTGAGCCAACTAGAAAACAAGTTGAGACACACTAGGACACCCTACGAGTAGTCCCAATTGAGTCCACAATGACTAGGATCCACTAAATCTAATACTAAATTAATCGAGAACTCATGACCATCATAAGAGATGACTAAACCAGGCTCCATGACTATAAAAATCACATATATGTTTATTTTAGAGCACCAAATTAATTGTTCCTACAATATAACCATAATGCACAAGAATGTTGAACATATAAGATCATAGATCATGCCCGATTTTAATACTAGTGTACATAGGGTTACACTAAACCATATTAATATGATACAATAACATCCAACTCCTTTTAGTGTGTTCATAACATACATGATCAATGATCTATAATGCCAAATACAAAATTAAAATGAATACATCCTTGCAAGAATGAGAGAATTAATAAGATCTATACTTGAGGAAAGTGAAAAAATTATCCAAACCAATCACGATCCAAGTCCACTGGTCCCCAATAGTTCTTTGTAATGCCACCCAACCATGTAGAACCATTAGATCCACCCACCTTCCTCATGGAGATAGTAACATGGCCCAAATAGTCATAGAAGCATACAAGGGTAGAAGGAGTAGGCTATCATGATGTCAATATTGGAGTATGCTCTCAACACGAACATCTCAACTAGTAAGAATCATCATGCAACATCAAGATAAGAGATTGTAGAGCCATAACCTCAATGTAATCCAATTCATGTACAAAGTAAGGATGCAATCAATAAGGAGAAACAACATGAAGTCATCAAGTAAGAACCAACTCAACATCTAACACCTCAAGAATGTCATAACACCATGTCCCATGTACAAGACTACCACACACAAAAAATGAAAAATTGACACCATGGAAGTAATATCATATTTTGGTTTCCACTAATATCTACACACATAGGTACATAGAGAATAAGAGCCACAAGTGTCAATGTGTAGCTATAAGGGATGGCTCACATAGAATTGAGTAGTCTTCTCATAGAAGTCCAACGAGACTTGATCATGCCAAATCAATGCCCCACGGATGTCTAGGTCTTCCCATCTCATACTTAACCTGTACAAGTACTTAAGACATGAGAGGAGCATCCACTTTATATCTTGGTTCATTTGATTAATGTGTCATTAATTTTCACTTGAGAACTAAAATGCCCAGTAAGTTACCTTAGCGGCCCTTTTGTTCCCCAGCCCCCATTGGCCAACACTCCCATTATTGGCCCTATTACTTGCCCTTGGCTCAATGAAAATAAAACATGAAACCAATTGCAAGATATCAATTTTCAAGACCAAATTCTTTCATCAATTTGAGCCAAAAAATCATCTAATATACTCAGTTGCCCAAATGGCCAAAAATGCCATATAATGGATCTAATACGATCCCAAATTGAAAACCCCATATATAGGCATATCATTCCATATAATAATATCATTTTATAATAAACAAAATTCTTTTTACATCAATTATCAAATTAGATAGAAAACCAGTCCAAGAGGCCATCCACCATTAATGGTCCTCCAATCCCAAATTCAAAAATGGAAAGAGACTCATTTGAGGGAATATGCACCAAACAATTATCCAATTAAAAAAATTCACCAAACATTTATTCTACACAAAATTGGACAGCACTTTCTTTCACAAAACTAGGTTTTCAAATTAAAATTGAGATCTTTTAATTTTAACCATGCAATGATTCGACTTCAAAAGAAGGTATGTCCTATTTAATTAAACTACTCATTTTTTCAACAGATTTCAAACAATAAGATGGAGGAATGAAAAAGAATCTAAATTTCGAGGGTCCAAAATGGACTATCCAACCTTGGAGCCCAAAAAATATCTAAACACAATAGAAAACTCAATGCAAAATGAAATAGAAATTGTATTGATGAAAATAGACTGACAACATACCCAGAAGCCTTCACATGTTCCTTACGTTCAGCTTGTTGGCCCGACATGCAAGCTCACATGCCACCATGGTCTTTTTACAAAGATATCGTAAAATACCCTTCCCCTAATTCTATTAGTAATCTTCGATGCTCCATGATGTGTGTAAATACCAATTCCAATAACTGGGAATGATCCGTGTTGGCCTCCTTGGTGTAACGTATGGATATGTCTTGACTTATAGAGTGTGAATAGGTCCAAACCTATTTGTACCTCACTTGGCCCCATTTCAATCATGTGGAACGCTCCATAAGCAATATGATGTTTGGCAAAGTCTCACATGCTACTAGAATTGTGTCTGGACTAGGTTCTTCTAGAAAGATTTTGCGTCTTTAAATATGCATAAAAATTATACAAGTGAATAATTGCCACTTCCTGTGTTGAGTACAATATATGATTCCCCCTACAGGGAAGAAAAAGGTAGAATATCTATGAGACCCCCATAATATGTATCATATTCTAGTAATGCTATATAATCGACATAGAATATAGTTGTAGATCCAAGAATGTAAAAGAATGTTCTTCCCTTGGGAAGAAATGAAACCAAATGAAGATGTAACATATCTCCCCATTCCAAAAAGTAATATTTAGTAAGATATATGAAGATCTTTGAATTTTGCACATGGCTCAAAGACATAGAAAATGCCTTTCATTTCTTCAAATGATGCTCAAAGATCTCCAAGCAAATTCTATAATGTGACATAGATTGATTGGATAAATAATATTAAACAAGACCTGTACAACATCTATCCCTAATAAAAAGTGGCATGAACCTTTTCATCTTTAAGAATTAATCCTTAAAAAAATATTCTAGTGGATAAATTCTGTGTCCTTTTATGTAAACAATAGATGCAATGAAAAATCCATTTATCTTGTAGGCCAAAATGTATATATAAAGACCTTTGGATAGTCACTTTTTATTCTTTCTAATTTTTGTATTTTTAGGAGAGGTGAGATATGTAATACTTTACAAGTTACAAGTGTGTTAAAGCATGTGATGAAACATTTGAAAGAATGAGGGTTAGGATGATTGTTATGACTCAAACCAAGTTCCTAAATTAATTTATCTGAAAATGGGATTATTTATAAACATTTGTACGATAAAGAATCCACTCTTCTTCCATTTAATAAAATTTTCATACAAAATAAATGTTATGTCACCTTCATTTTGAGACTCATTTTTTTCAAGAATATCCACCTTTCCTTATAGTGGCACATGACAGTTGACTATCCATTTTGGAGATTCAGTTAGTCTAGTTACCCTTCCTCACATATCCAACATTATTATTCTTTTTTTTGTGTTCTTTGGACGATTTAAATCCATTGACAACTTCATACACGTTTCTTCTATATGGCTATCTTTACAATAATGTGTGTAATTGTGATCATCCTTTTATTCCTCTTATCCTTCACTTCCTTTACAATTTTCTTTCTCACTAGAATATTTTTTCCTACCCTACTATTTATATTATAGAAAGAGATGATAAGATTATATGGAAGTAATATATCCAAAATTAATTCTATTATAATACAAATACCTGCAATATCACAATAAACAAGTACCATGTATTCGGGAGAACTTGTCTTATTATTATTTATAATAAAAAAAATTGTTGTTGATGCAAGTAAGGGGAATGTGTTATCTAGTTGATAGATGAGTCGGCATGACATACTATCTTAGAAGTAGGCTAGTTATAGTTTGAGATCAATAAATTATTGTAAGTTTAAGCTACAATTTTAGTAGGGTGTAGAGGAGGAGATTTGTTACCCTCAAGGTGATGAACCTCAAGGAACAAAACTATCCGCTGCTACCTCACTTGAAGTGGTGCTAAAGGTGAGCTAGGGGATACAAATGAAAAACTAAACTATCAAACCACAAACAAAGTTTTCAAATGGATGATGAGTGCGCAAAACTAGGACACTTGTGTAGCATGCTATCATCTTCTATGGACAGGGTACAAAATATGTATGAGAGAAATAGATGTGATTATAATATTAAATAAACATGAATACTAATAAGCTAAGCTGCCAACACAAAATGCAAATGTTGAAACTAAGTAGAATGAGTGAGGGAAAACTTACAACCGGTGCATGATTGAAGCCTCCCGCAAGATGATAACTTTCTTATGATTATGGACATGTACATAGACAAGAAAGAAAATGTTGGGAGTTATGTTTTTGAGTTTGCCTTAGTCAGAACCTCGTTTTGGTGTTTCCAAATCCACGGACATCCTAAATAGTAGCAATAGGGAAAATAAAATGATAAAGATAAAAGAGATATAATTGGAATGATTCTATAGATTACAGCAAAAGATTATTAATATGAAAATGTATCAAGAAAGGTAAGTGAACTCCCCTTCAAAGACTTGTGAAGATGACACTGTGAGTTGTTCAAGAGAAACCAACTATGTAAGGGGAAAAGTGACACTAAGTATGGAAACCCTAATCCCACTCTCATACACACTAATGGAATACGAAAGAGCCTAGGGAGGTAATGCACTTCGGCTACTTCTTATGAGAAAGAGAGATTCATGGATTACGTCTTAGGGTTTCTATTCCTTTGCTGTAAATGAGAGAGAAGAATGATTCAAAATGCAATTTAACCTAAAGTGCAAGCAAGAAAACACACACTAATATGAAAATACAGAACAAAAAAAAACTGATAAACTACTGAAAAGTACAGATTAGGAGGCAAAATCAGAGGTGCACCTATGTCTAAAATCTAAGCCAAAATGACTTGGACCAAGGTGCCATGCCACTATCTTGATTCTACAAGTCAGAAGTTGCCATTGACAGGATAGGATCTGAGATCTGCAACTTGCTACAATATCAAATCCTGCTGAAAACAAATAGGACTAGGGCGCCACACCCCTATCTTGGGAAGGACCAAGGTGCCACACCCTTGTCCTAAGGGTTTCTGATGAGTTCAAAGCCTCGGGATAGCCTTTGGGTGCTCTGTCAGTCTTGAAACTTTCAGCGACAGAAAACAGAATATGCAGAATATGGGCCATTGGAATCCACAAAATGGCCTACAAGGCTCTTTTTTATTTACAAAAATTAGATATCCAATTTTAATGTATAAATTTGTGGTCCCAAATTTTTTTCCCGTTGCCACCTTTTTTTTACTGTTGCCCCATTAATGGTAATGGCAAAAAACAGATATCCGATTAAATCCGATATCCGATTTAATTAGTCATAGAGAGAAGGAGAAGGAGAGGGAGAGAGAGAGAGAGAGAGGAGAGGGAGAGAGAGATTAGGGGAAGAGAGAGATTAGGGGAGAGGGAGAGGGAGAGAGAGATAGAGAGATAGAGAGAGAGAAAGGAGGAGAGGGGGAGAGAGAGAGAGAGAGAGAGAGGAGGATGAGAGGGAGAGAGAGAGAGAGATTAGTGGAGAGAGAGAGAGAGAGAGAGATTAGGGGAGAGAGTGAGAGAGGAGGAGAGGGAGAGAGAGATTAGGGGAGAGAGCGAGAGAGGAGGGGAGGGAGAGAGAGATTAGGGGAGAGGGAGAGAGAGAGACATTAGGGGAGAGAGAGAGAGATTAGGGGAGAGAGAGATTAGGGGTCATATGGTGTCCTAAGGGGTCATATTGTGTCATACGACCCCTTAGGACATCATATGACCCATAACAACACAATTTGGTGTCTTAAGGGGTCATATGGTGTCCTACAACCCCTTAGGACACCATATGATCCCTTAAGACACCATATTTGGTGGTTATGGGTCATATTGTGTCCTAATGGTCATATTGTGTCATATGACCCCTTTAAGACATCATATGACCCCATACAACACAATATGACCCCTAATGACACCATATTGGGTCGCTTTGGGTCATATGGTGTCCTAAGGGGTCATATTGTGTCCTACAATGCCTTAGGACATCATATGACCCATAATGACACAATGGTGTCTTAAGGGGTCATATGGTGTCCTAGGACACCATATCAACCCTTAAGACACAAAATGACCCCTAACGACATCATATGGTGTCATAAGGGGTCGTATGTTGTCCTTAGGGGTCATATGGTCTCCCATGAACCATTATGACTCCTTAAGACACCATACAACCCGTTATGACACCATATTGGGTCGCTTTGGGTCCTATGGTGGCCTAAGAGGTCATATTGTGTCCTACAACCCCTTAGGAAACCATATGACCACTAACAAAATGATATGGTATCATAAGGGGTCCTATGGTGTCCTACAACCTCTTAGGACACCATATAACTCCTTAAGACACCATATTTGGTCATTATGGGTCATATTATATCATATGACCCCTTTAAGACATCATATGACCCCTTAGGATACAATATGACCCCTAATGACACCATATTGAGTTGCTTTGGGTCATATGGCATCCTAAGGGGTCATATTATGTCCTAGAATGCCTTAGGACACCATATGACCCATAACGACACAATTTGGTGTCTTAAGGGGTTATATGGTGACCTAAGACACCATATGACCCCTTAGGACACCATACGACCTGTTATGACACCATATTGGGTCACTTTGGGTCCTATGGTATCCTAAGGGGTCATATTATGTCCTACGACCCCTTAGGACACCATGTGACCACTAACGACACCATATGGTGTCATAAGGGGTCGTATGGTGTCCATAACAGTCATATGGTGTCCTATGACCCCTTAGAACACCATATGATCCCTTAAGACACCATATTTGGTCATTATGGGTCATATTGTGTCCTAATGGATCATATTGTGTCATGTGACCCCTTTAAGACATCATATGACCCCTTAGGACACAAATTGACCCCTAATGACACCATATTGGTTCACTTTGGGTCATATGGTGTCCTAAGGGGTCATATTGTGTCCTATGACCCCTTAGGACACCATATGACCCATAACGACACATACGGTGTCTTAAGGGGTCATATGGTGTACTAAGACACCATATGACCCCTATGGACACCATATGACCCCTAATGAGACCATATGGTGTTATAACGGGTCGTATGTTGTCCTTAGGGGTCATATGGTGTTTTATGAACCCTTATGACCCCTTAGGACACTGTATGACTTGTTCTAACACCATATTGGGTCGCTTTGGGTCCTATGGTGTCTTAAGGGGTCATATTATGTCCTACGACCCCTTAGGACACCATATGACCCCTAACGACACCATATGGTATCATAAGGGGTCCTATAGTGTCCATAGTGCTCATATGGTGTCCTACAACCCCTTAGAACACCATATGACCAATTAAGACACCTTATTTGGTCGTTATGGGTCATATTGTGTCATATGACCCCTTTAAGACAACATATGACCCCTTAGGACACCATATGACCCCCAATGACACCATATTGCGTTGCTTTGGGTCATATGGTGTCCTAAGGGGTCATATTATGTCCTACGACCCTTTAGGACACCATATGACCCATAACGGCACAATTTGGTGTCTTAAGTGGTCATATGGTGTCCTAGGACACGATATGACCCCTATGGACACCATATGACCCCTAACGACACCATATGGTGTCATAAGGGGTCATATTATGTCCTACAACCCCTTAGGACACTATATGACCCCTAACAACACCATATGGTGTCATAAGGGGTCCTATGGTGTCCATAGCGCTCATATGGTTTCCTATGACCCCTTAAGACACCATATGACCCCTTAAGACACCATATTTGGGCATTATAGGTCATATTGTGTCCTAATGGGTCATATTGTGTCATTTGACCCCTTTAAGACATAATATGACCCCTTAGGACACCATATGACCCCTAACGACACCATATTGGGTCGCTTTGGGTCATATGGTGTCCTAAGAGGTCATATTGTGTCCTATGACCCCTTAGGACACCATATGACCCATAACGACACAATTTGGTGCCTTAAGGGGTCATATGGTGTCCTAGGACACCATATAACCCCTAACGACACCATATGGTGTCATAAGGGGTCGTATGTTGTCCTTAGGGGTCATATGGTGTCCCATGAACCCTTATGACCCCTTAGGACACCATACGACCTGTTATAACACCATGTTGGGTTGCTTTGGGTCCTATGGTGTCCTAAGGGATCTTATTATGTCCTATGACCCCTTAGGACACCATATGACCCCTAACAACACCATATGGTGTCATAAGGGGTCCTATGGTGTCCATAGGGGTCATATGGTGTCCTACAACCCCTTAGGACACCATATGACCCCTTAAGACACCATATTTGGTTGTTATAAGTCATATTGTGTCCTAATGGGTCATAGAACACCATATGACCCATAACGACACAATTTGGTGTCTTAATATCTCTCTCTCCCCCTCTCCCCTAATCTCTCTCTCCCCTAATCTATGTCTCCCTCTCCTTCTCTCTCTCTCCCCCCTAATCTCTCTCTATCCCTCTCCCCTAATCTCTCCATCTATCTCTCTCTCCCCTAATCTATCTCTCCCTCTCCTTCTCTCTCTCTCTCTCCCCTAATCTCTCTCTATCCCTCTCCCCTAATCTCTCCATCTCTCTCCCCTAATCTCTCTCTATCTCTCTCTCTCTCCCTTCCCCCTCCCCTAATCTCTCTCTTTCTCTCTCTCTCTCCCTTCTCTCTCTCTCTCTCTCTCTCTACCCTAATCTCTCCCCTAATCTCTCTCTCTCTCTCTCTCTCCTAATATCATATACTAATTTATTTATAAATTAATATATTAATATATTAATAAACATTAAATTAATTTTGTGCAAATTTAGTTAGAGAGTTTACTTATTAAAATCGGGTATCCAATTTTTGTAGTAAAATTTTCAAATTTCAAATTTTAGCTCGTGAATACTTTGGTATTTGGCTTGGAAGTGACAAGCCTAGAAAATCAATTGAAAAAACATGTTTTTCAGTATTCCTGGATTTTCCAGACTTTACAGTGGTGGCTGACGACTTTTTTTTATAGCCAAAATTGATCAAATGAAAAGGGTTTTTTAAGGACGTTACCAGATTTCCAACAATATAAGGCTTGTCTTATTTCGACTTTAATAAATAATTATTATTTATTTTCTAATTGAATTATGAGAATAGTCCTAATTTATAGACTGATTGAAAAACACTCATAACTTTCAAATGGTATAATATTTTTTGAATCTGAAACGTGCATCACATCCTATGCTTCGTCTACTATAGGTAAAAATTTAAAAAAATTAAATTTTATAAGGTTTTGACCAAGTTAAGGTGGTTAGACGTAGGATTTTCTGAATTTCTGAAAAGTTCTAGTAAAAAATTCATAAATAATTATTTACTTTATAAAAAATAAAAAATAAAACATTTGTCACATCCAGACATGAGTCTAATACTTGTATTATATATATTATAAAAAAAATATTATGATTTGATTGTGATTAGGGTGGTCAGACATATGTCTACTTTTTTTTTCTTGAAATTTTTGTACCACTGCATTCAAATTTGAAATTTTCATCAAATAAGATTTATTTTTTCCAAACAATAACTAGTAGCTTAGAAAATACATTCAATTTTCTATATATTCTCTTCTTACATATTTTAAAAATAATGTTGACAACTTATTCAAATTTTCATGTCAAGTTGCATAACTCTGATTTTTTGAAATTTCATTGCCACTTAAGGGCATGTTTTGGCACACCATTATCCTGCACATACCCATGTACTGAAAATATGTGTGCAAGAGTCTTGTGTGTGTGCAAGATCCTAAGAATGAAAGTAAACAACCTAGAGTAACCCTAAAGAGTAAACCCTAATTGCTTATAATTCACAAAGTAAGTGCTCTAAATTCATAATCCAAAGTGATCTAAAGCATGAATGTGAATCGAAATGAAGCTTATGCAAAGACATGAAAACAATATGAAACCATACCCAACCCCAAGGGAGAGCTACAAGCCAATCGTTCATCAGCAATCTCCTATTGTTCTTCTACATCTTCAAAAGCCCCCAATTGATAAAATGATGCTTGATGAATGTTTGATGGATGAAGGTTGAATTTTGCTGAAGACTTCAAAGATCTACTCTTTCATTGCAAAGAAGGCTCTAAAACTCCAAAAACTTGCTCTTAGTGATGAGTAATGATGAACTATAGATACCCCAACCAGTACTGAGAGGGGGGGTGAATCAGTACAGATAAAAACCTTCTACCACAACTTATCTAGTTAAAGTAATACCAACTGGTTATCACCATTACTAAAATTAACCACAACATTATTGGTTAAACACAGTAAGACACTAGACACCATAAACTGGTAAGTCTGAACACTTCAAGTAAGATCAATACTTGACATCAACTTCACCCATAAACATATGCATGTGGTGTACCAGTAATATCATAACCTATTAACTCTGCATGCATAATCTTTCAACCAAATAATTCATAAGCATCACATGAAAAATGCATAACACGTAACACGCAAAATTTTCACGTGGAAACCCAAATGAGAAAAACCGTGGTGGGGATGAATACCCACAAGCTTGTTTTTGAACTCCTTTGAAGCTCACCCTGTTAGGAGCCTAGTCCGATTAAAGACTTTACAATAAGTTTCTTCTAGGAACCGATCCTATTAAAGATCACCCGGTTAAGGGATGGCTATATACCCTGTTAAAGGTTACCTCGCTAGAGGATTTGAAGAACTCAATGATCTTGAGTCACTTGGTTACAGGTTTTATAATAAGCATGTTAAAGCTACTCGGTCCCTCTTATTGGTTTGGCAAGTATCAAGTATCTCATCACTCAGATATGCACACACACAACATTTACCAACAAATTTACATTACAAACATCATCGACCTTATAGGTAATAGATAGGTAGGAAGCATAAACCCTAGACCCTAATCATCTTAGGTTTACAACATAGGTGGTCCAATTCTCACCATCCAAACACATTGCATAGACCATTACAATTTTGAATAGATCACAAGACAATCTGTGCCATTCATTCATCACCACACATGGGAATCAGTAACCCATCACACTCTCTACTCATACCACTAAGAAGAATGATCATTCCTGAGGTAGACTTGAAACGCGGTCGATCTTCTCATGCAAGATCCTTAAGAAAATTATGCACGTGCATAAAGCTGACATGACACCTCGATCTCATTCACATCTCTTAGATAACTCATCATAGAGTATCATCGGCTGCATTGCACAAGCTGGATCGCCAAACCGATAACCCTAGAGCTGAGACTACCAGCCGGTAATCACACTTAGTGAAACACCGACACAGGTTCACTGAATCTCCTCATACCTCTTCATACCGATTCACTTGAACTTATTGACATTAATGAAAACATACATTATCATCATATCAACATGTCGGTTCATCATATGCCAATGATATCCAACAATCTCCCCCTTTGGCATTGATGGCAATACTAACATTGCAACTATAAACATTATAGACTAGTGTATCATCATCATCAGATATCTTCTCCCCATACATCAAATATCTTCTCCCCATTCATCAGATATCTTCTCCCCATACATCAGATATCTTCTCCCCCTTTGACAACAATGCCAAAGTGGAAGCATAAGCTTCCAAAGTCTACTATGCTGCTCCCCATAAGGAGTAGCATCCTTCAACACATCAATCTTGAAAGATTTGTCATTGTAGTACTTGACTAATGTGGAGCACACATCTTTTAGTTGACTTCATGAAGGGGCAGAACCCTTAATTCACCTCTCAAATAGGTAAATATAGTCTTTGATAAGGGCTTAGTGAATATATCTGCTAGTTGCTCCTTACTGGAAACATGTTGTAATACAACCTCCTTATTCTGAACTTTCTCTCTCAAGAAATGATATTTAAGCTCAATGTGCTTAGTTCCAGCATGCAATACCAGATTCTTGGAAATATTTATTGCACTTGTGTTATCACAAAAAATGTTCACCGGTTCAGATACAAGTACCTTGAAACCTTCCAATACATGCTTCATCCAAATTTCTTGAGTGTAGTTCATAAATGGTGCCACATATTCTGTTTCAGCTATAGATTGAAAATTATAGCTTTGCTTCTTGCTTGTCCATGATAGTAATCTTCCACTGAGAAAAGAACGTTCCACTGGTTGTGCTCTTTCGGTCATCCACATTACCTGCTCAATCGACATCGGTATATACTTTGAGATCATAGTCACCATTATATGGATACCACAAGCCATAATCAATAGTTCCTTTTAGATATCGAAGAATCCTTTTAACAGCTACCAAGTGGGATTCCCTTGGACATTTTTGAAAATGAGCTACTATGCCTACTACATGATCAATAGCTGGTCTGTTGTGCACCACATAGTGCATCTTACCGATCATTGACCGATACTCCTTTTCATTCACTAGTGTTGAATCATCTTCCTTAGTCAGTTTACAGCTAGTTATGATCGGTGTACTAACCGGTTTTCTTTCCTCCATGCCAAAGGTCTTCAATACCTCTTTGACATACTTAGATTGGGTAATAAAGATACCCTATTTCATTTGCTGAATCTGTAAACCTATGAAGAACTTTATCTCTCCTATTAAAGACATCTAAAATTCTTTCTTCATTTCATCTGCAAACGCATGCCTCATTTTATCATCTCTTCCAGAGATTATGTCATCCACAAACACTTCATAGATCAGAATCTGATCACCTTCTGATATCAAGTAGATGTTGCTATCTTCACTTGTTCTTTGAAATCCAATCTTCACAAGATGAGAGTGTAATATTTCATACCATGCCCTAAGTGCCTATTTTAGTCCATATAGGGCTTTTTGTAATCTACACACCATGTCACTATCTTCTAATAAGGTAAACCCTTCGGGTTGCTCTATATACACTTCTTCTAGGATTCCATTCAAAAAAGAAGACTTCACATCCATCTAATAAACCTTAAATCCCTTAAATGTTGCAAACGAAAGTAGAATTCGAACACCTTCTAGTCTAGCCATAGGAGAAAAGGTTTCTTCATAATCTTCTCCCTCCTCCTAAGCATATCCCTTGCATAGAAGCCTAGCCTTGTTCCTGACAAGAGCCTTCTTCATTCAACTTATTCCTGAAGACCTATCTGGTACCTATGACATTTTTATGTTCGATTCTAAGCACCAAAGACCAGGTTGCATTATTTTCTATCTTATCTAGCTCTTCTTCCATTGCTTTAATCTAGTCTTCATCTGTAAGAGCTTCTCTGGAAGTCTTGGGTTCAAATTCAGAAATCATGCAAGAGTTCTCCTTCACTTTTCTTCTAGTGAGTATACCTGCATCTTTATCTCTTATGATTTTCTTTGGATCATGATGCAACTTCACATATCTGAGAATGACTCTAGCCTAATCTGCTAACTTTTCTTCTTCTTCTTCACTAACCTCTTCTTCTTTTCTTTCTACAGCTTCTGCAGGAACACTGAGATCTTTACAAGTTTCTTTCTTAACCGGTTCCCAAAAGGCTATACTTGCTTCATCTTCTACTTCTACACTACATGTTTTCTCAGGTTCCTTAGGGGATTCATCAACCCTTACATTGATGCTTTCAACAATTTTCTGATTTCTAATGTTGTAACACTTGAGAGCTTTTCTCTTAGTGGAATATCCCAGAAATATTCCTTCATCACATTTTGCATCATATTTTCTCAAATGCTCACCTCTCTTGATATAGTACTTACTACCAAACACTTTAAAGTAACTTACAGTGGGAGTTTTCCCTATCCAATACTCATAAGGGGTTTTATCTTTTCCTTTCTTGATGAGAACCCAGTTCATAGTATAGACTGCAGTGCTCACTGCTTCTCTCCAGAAAGTGTGAGCAACCTTTCCTTGGATCAACATTGTTCTAGCCACTTCAACTACAGTCCTGTTATTTCTTTCTACTATGCCATTCTGTTGTGGTGTCCTTGGGGTAGACAATTGTCTCTTGATACCATTATCTTCACAGTACTTATTGAATTCATCAGAAGTGAATTCTCCTTCTCGATTAGTTCACAGACACTTTATCTTTTTACCACTTTCTTTCTCTACTAATTCTCTGAAAGCTTTGACCTTTCCAAATGCTTTAGATTTATCTTTCAAGAATGTGACCCACATCATTCTTGAGTAGTCATTAGTGAGAATCATAAAATACCTATCCCCCTAAATACTTCTAGTTTTCATAGGACCAGATAAATCAGTGTGCACAAGATCAAGTAAATGCTTTGCTGAGAAAGACTTACCTTTAAAAGTTGAGGAAGACATCTTCCCAAGTTAACATTCTCTGCACAAAGAATTCTCAGGTTTGTTCAGCAATGGTAATCCTCTTACTGCCTTGATCTTACTAGCTTAAACAATATTATCAAAGTTCATATGACAAAGTCTCCTATACCATATCCAATTGTCGTCAAACTTAGCCATTAGACACCGACTTATCTTGGCATTCAATTGAAATAGGTTTCCTTTGGTCTTCTTACCGGTGGCAATAAGTTCACCACTCTTCCCAATTATACTACATAATCCTCGTTTGAATTCCAGAAATAGTTCTTTGTCATTCAACTGAGCAACACTCAATAGGTTATGCTTAAGACCTTCTACCCAGTAGACATCATCTGCACTTCTCTTGCCATTCAGTGAGATGGATCCTTTACCTTTCACCAAGCATGGTGCATCATTGCCAAATCTGACAATACCTCCATCATATTCCTCCAGAGACAAAAACTTTCTTTGGTCACCAGTCATATGGTGAGAACAACCACTATCAACTATCCACTCATTGGAGTTATCAATACGAGAGACAAGAGCTTTCTTGTTGGATACTTCTTCCTTTACTACTACAAACACTATGTCATCATTTTCTTTGTCCTCTGATTCTTCATCAGTGACGCCTTCATCCACAGCAACTAGACAATTTATTCTGTTTCCTCCTTTATATTTTCTGAACGTCTCCAGTTTATCCTTATTGTCATTTTTAGGGCAATTAACAGCTATATGTCCTATCTTGTTGCAGGAGAAACATTTCAAAGGAATTTTACCTCTATACTTCCCAGTTCCCTTTAGAAGTCTTTTAGCAAGAAGAGCTTCGAACTTTATTAGAATCTCTTCATCATCCATATCTCTGCATTGTCTGGATTCATAACTGGTACTAGTTTCTTTTCCTTTTCTAGATGGTATAGTAGATGCTTTAAAGGCTGACTCAGTCTTCTGAACACTACCATCATAGCTATTCAACTCATATGTAGTTAACTTTGCAATAATAGAATCTTAGGATACCTTGGTTTTATCAATAAACCTCAGTTCCTGGATAGCAGTAACTCTGATTGCATAGATTGGTAATAATGATCGAAGGACTTTAATAATAATAGTGGTATCATCAATAGTTCCACCAATGCTTTTGATATCTCCAACTATAATCTTAATCCTAATGCCATACTGTTGAATGGTTTCACCTTCAACCGTCCTCATATCCTCAAATTTACCTTAAAGGCTTTCTTCCTTACCTTGCTTTACATGCTCATCACCACCATATATGTTTTCTAGTGCATCCCATACTTCCTTAGGTGTGTCCTTGTCTTGAACATCAATAAACTCAATATTTGATAGGCTGCTCATAAGAGCTTCCATGACTTGCCCATTTTCCTGGATTTCTCTCTTCTGATCATCAGTCAGAGTGCTAGTGGGAATGACATAGGCATTCTCAACATAGATCCAGTGTTGAGCACCCATACTCTTGTTGTAAATCTTCATTATGTCCTTCCATATCTTAAAGTTATCTCTATTGAACTTAGGACCTTCCCTCTTCATCATTACAGCAGGATCTTTTACCTCAAGTGGTTAAGCTTATATCACCGAGGACCTGGAGTTGCTCTGATACCCATTGATGAGTAATGATGAACAACAGATACCCCAACTGGTACTGAGAGGGGGGGGTGAATTAGTACAGATAAAAACCTTCTACGACAACTTATCTAGTTAAAGCAATACCAACTAGTTATCACCATTACTGAACTTAACCACAACATTATTGGTTAAACACAGTACGACACCAGACACCATAAACTGATAAGTCTGAACACTTCAAGTAAGATTAGTACTTGAATATGCTCGAGAGCATTTACATGTCACTTGAACTTATTGATATCAATGACAACATACATTATCATCATATCAACATACTGGTTCATCATATGCCAATGATATCCAACACTTAGATTCTTAGAAGAAGACCCCTTCAAATGAATAAAGAGAGCTCTTAAGTATGAAACCCTAGATCTTAATTTCATCTTTAGGCTGACCTAGGATTTTAATTTCGAGCTAATATTTTGGGTTTATGCATTATTATATCATAGGATTGTGCTCTCGAAATTTTGGGAAAAAATTCGTAGACCATGTGCATTCCCGCCATGGTCTGACCAACTTTTCACCAAATTTTTGGGGCCATTAGATATGATGATATTAGAGAACATCCCAAAGTTACAGTCGATTTTGAGATGTTTTGATATGTGAAATCGGGCCTAAACGGTCAAAATAAGACATAATCAGGGTTTATGATTAAATGATTCATTGGAGGAATAACATGAAAAGGGGCACACTTAGGGTAAAGGGTCCAACTTTATAATATATAAAGTGATGAGACATGACCTTAGATTTAATTAAATTAATTAATTAAATGCTTAAAGGAGAATTAGAAATTCAAGATGCAAGACACACTAAGGCGGGTGCTAACCTAAGTGTGAAATTGTACCACCCTAGAAAGGGTGTACAATTTATGACACTATAGGTCCAAGCCAATTAGGGCTGAATTTTCCTTTATCCTTAGGTAGATCATTGACGTTATGCTGATTTTAAAGCACTAGATTGCCCACTAAAAAGGAATGTGAAATGGCTTTATCATTATAGCTTTGTTGTAAAATTTTATGATATTCTTGAATATGCTCGAGAGCGTTTATATGTCATTCGTCAAGCATCTCAGGTTGTTGAAGTCTTTGTTCTCTATAGGAATCATCATCCACTATACCCCTAAGAGAAACTCTCAAAGAAGGAATTTCTAGCTCCATAGGCATAATGGCATCATCGCCATAAACAAGATTATAAGGGGTACAACCTATAGCAACACGTACACTCGTTCGATAGGCCCAGAGAGAATAGGTTAATTGAGTATGCCAATCCTTACCATGCTTGTTTATAGTCTTTGAAGAATCTATTCAATTATCCTATTAGAAGATTCGGCTTGACCATTTGATTGAGGATAGTAGGGTGTAGAAAATTTATGTTGAGTATGATATTTCTTGAGGAACTTATTTACATCCTTATTTGTTAATTGATGTTCCATTATCTGAAACTAAGGCAGAAGGTATTCCAAATCATGAAATAATATTTTCTAAGATGAATTGACAAATTACCTCAGCGGTAGTGGATCAAAGGGGAATGGCTTCCACCCACTTCGTAAAGTAATCAGTTGTAGTGATGATGAGAGTATGTCCTTTGGATGAAGGAGGAGATATTTTACCAATGAGATCCAAACCCCATGTAGAAAAGGGCCAAGACTCTACTTGAGATTGAATCTCTTGGGTAGGAGCATGGATCAAATTTCTATGTTGCTGACACTCATGACATTTCTTAACAAATGCAAAGGAATCCTTTTCCATGGTTTGCCAATAATATCCTATTCAGAGCAATCTCTAAACTAAGGATCTACCCCCAAAATGTTCCCCGCAAGCACCCGAGTGTGCTTCCCCAAGAGCAATAGGGATATCATCCTTGTTAAGATGTCTAAGAAGACCATTATAACCCCTCCTATAAAGAACATTAGAAATGATAATGTATCTAGCGACCAACTTGCAAATCCTAGCCTGAGTATTCTTATTCGTAGAGTTGGGAAAGGTACCACCACTCAAATATCTCATGATATGAGAGTACCATTCGTCAGAATATATAATGCAACAATAGGCCACATCACTAGGATTATCAGCAATAGCAGGGGTAGTGCGGTTGTGAATAGTGAATTTAAGATCTACCAAGGGATCCTCTAAAGATAAAAGAGAGGCTACACATGCCATTCCATTGGCATGTCGATTATCTTTTTGAGGAACAGGCTCCATGGTATAAGAATCAAATTTATGTAACAAGGATATAGCTAGATCTCTATATTGTGATAATTTGTCTTTCTTAGCTTGATAAACTCCTCTCTCTTGTCTTATGATTAGTTGAGAATCTCTATAGATATGTAGATGTTTTATATTTAATACTAAGGCTGCTTTAATTCCAGCTATAAGAGCCTCATATTCAACAATGTTGTTGGTATATAATAAATTGAGACAATATGATAAGGGGATAGGCTTCTTTTTAGGAGAAATTAAGACTACCCTTGCCCTCGATCTTGTATGACATCTAGAGCCATCAAAATATAATTCCCAAATCTCATCAATCTCAATAGAGAAAATGTACTCATCAAGAAAGGACTCTGGATTAGGTAGGGAGAAGGGTGAAGGAGCCTCAACTAAGTGGTCAGTCAATGCTTGACCCTTTATTGTCTTCAGTGAGAAAAACTTAAGGTCAAACTCAGTCAACATCATAACCCACCTAGCTGAGTGTCCTGAAAGATCAGATTTAGAGAAAAGATGCTTGAGAGGATCAAATTTAATGATAACATGGATTTTAGCATTCAAAAGGTAATGCCTTAACTTTTGGGTTGCAAAGACCAAAGAAAGGCACTGTCTTTTTATCATAGAATATAGGACCTCGTAATCGAGTAGAGTATGACTTATATAATAAACAAGACATTGTCTACCATCCTTATCACATTGTGCCAATAAAGCTGCAAGAGCATGAAGGGAAGCAACTGTGTATAGAAAAAAAGGGCTTAGAAGGGTCAGGGGGTTGAAGAATAGGAGGATTGGCCAAATAAGTTTTTAGGTCTTCAAATTCTTGATGACAATCCTCATTCCACTGAAAGGTGATATTCTTTTTAAGTAATTGATTAAAAGGAAAGGTACAATCCGCAAGCTAAGATATAAACCTATAAATAGTTTAAATCTTTCCTTGCAAACTTTTGAGTTGGCAGACAATTTTAGGAGGTGGCATGTTAACAATGGCATCTATCTTTTTCGTATCCACCTCAATTCCACGATGCAAAACTATGAAGCCAAAAACACATTTTCGATGATTAAAGCGCATGTTATACTTATGAATTCTCTCAAATATTTGACAAAGGACCTTAACATGATCTGTGCAAAGGATGGATTTAGCTAGGATGTCATCAACATAATATTCTAAGGTTTTATGCATGTAATCATGAAAGATAAGAGTCATAGCACATTGATAGGTTGCACCTACATTTTTCAATCCAAAAGGCATCATAGCCCAACAAAACATGCCCCAAGGGGTGGTGAAAGCATTTTTGTATTGATCTTGAGGATTAATGAAGATTTGATTATATCCAAACAAACCATCCATGAAGGATAATAAGACATGTCCTGCTACGGAATCTGTTATCATATCAATATTTGGGAGAGGGAAATCATCTTTTAAACAGGCTTTGTTTAGACCATGGAAGTCCGTACACATCCTAATCTTATTATTAGACTTAGCCATAGCCACAATGTTTAAAATCCACGGGGAATAATCGATAGAATGTATGAATCCAATATGCAACAATTTTTCAATCTCTGCTTTAACAAGTAATGCCATTTTAGGGTGAATCTTTTGAATCTTTTGCTTCATAGGTTTAGCATCAGGAATTCGGACAATGTTATGAGTGACAATATTAGGATCTATGCCAGGCATGCCAGAGTACATCCAAGCAAAGATTTAAGGGAATTCAAGTAATAACTCAAAATATTATGTTTTCTCTTCTTCTTCAAGACATTTACCTATCTTGATGATTTTATCTTCAACATAAGGATCTATCCTGTTATCGATAGTGTCACTTATTAGGAGATTTCTTTGTTGAGGAGGGCCTTTTAATAGAGGAAATTCTTTAAATATCTCATCATTATTTCTTTCTTTCCCAAAGTAAGCTTCCACAATTAGACAATAGGGAAAGCCATGATTATGGTGATAAGGAGGAAGGTTGTCATAAGCTCCTAAGAATTCAGCTAAGGAATCATCATTAGGAAAAACATCCAAAGTGAGGATAGTGGAAGAGTCACAGTCAATATACTCTGGATATTTAATTGAAAGAGAGGAAAAGATGACATTAACACTAATTGATGGTCTCTTAGAGGCTTTTGTATGCTTAAAATGATCATAACCAAGCCCGAATGTAATATCACGAAAGTTGTTTTCCAAGGTGACATTTATCCCTTGTTCTTGAGCACCACGTCCATTACCATTATATCCACATCTAACTAGGATGTGAAAACTAGGACCATGAAGGTTAGCCATTTCTGAGAGAGAAGGAGGATTTTCATAAAGTGAAAAGTCAAAGTTGTCCAGGTCAGAAACTAAGGGAGATGAAGTTTGGGAAGCTGCCACAAAGTTATTACTCAAAGGCCCAAACAATGTGGATTGCTTTTTAGGTTCTTCTTTCTCTTCCTTCCTTTCAACCTTAGGTTTTGTAGGAGAATTTCATATTCCCCTATGAAGGTAGGATTAAAATCAAGGGATCCCCAATCATCTTCTACAAAAACCTTTTTAGGAGAGAACATGTCTGCAAAAGTGAAATCAAGTTGACAAGACTCTTCCTCAAGAACTTTAGGTCCACTTGTGAAAGTATTGGGAAGCGATTCAGATGTGAGAGATGAATTTGATGAAGTGGACACACTAGAATCTTTAGAGGAATCATCTAAGATAGTTGGGGAAGAACCAATTGAAGAGGATTTGAATGTTGATGTCTGCAAACAAGCCTAGAAATTTGTGTCACCTAGCAGGGTATATGTCTTGTTGTTGTAAATGAACTTAACTTGCCTATGTAATGTAGAGAGGATAACTTACAGTCTATGAATCCAAGGTCTCCCTATTAACAGGTTGTATGTTAATTCTTCAGACATGGCATGGATAGGTGTGGGTAGAGTAACAGGACCTACCTTAACAGACAAGGTGATGATACCTAATGAATATTTAGCAACATTATCAAAGACTCGGATAGTGAGAGAATTGGGCCTAATAAGAGATGTATTGACATTGATCTTATGCAACAAGTTAATGCTACAAACATTAAGGCCAAAACCATTGTCCACTAGTGTTTGTCTTTTTGCACTATCATTTATAATAACCACAATCATTAAGGGATCATATTGATGTTGAATTTCACTAGTGGGTAGTTCATCTTGTGTAAACATAATTTGAGCCTTAGGAGCTGTGATAGAATTAATCAAGGAGGCCATACTATTAGATTTCACTACAGGTGGGACATTCAATGTTTTCAAGGCATCCTGTAGTAATCCATGATGAGTTGAAGAAGAATGAATCAAGTCCCAAAGGGATATCTTGGCAGGAGTGGCTTTAAGTTGTTCAACAAGATCATATTCCTTACCAAGAGTTTACAAAATGCGAGGTGCTTGAGGAAGAATAGGTTGAGGATCAGGAAGAGAAGTTGGGATAACCAAAGGAAGATTAGGTTTCCTATTGTTTATCAGGTTATAGGTATGGGAAACCACATTATAACTATCTTTAGTTCATCGTTTAGCATAGCTATAAGGACTCTTGGTGGGATTTCCTCCTTGCACAGTAATGATAGGTTTGATCATAGTACTAAAGGAATTATGACTATATCCACCTTGAACTACGAAAAGGGGTTGATTAGAAAGAGGTGAGTTTGGGGAAGGATAAGAACCTTGGACCAGAACAAGAGGTTTAATATGTTCATTCACATTGATCATGTTGATTAACCTTTTAGATGTATTGTTTTTATTTGGAGGTTTAGGTAAAGATATAAAGTCATCAAGGGCATCTTCCAATAAAGAATGGTCATAGTGATTGAAAGGCTTATCTTTGGACTCAAAAGGAGACTTAATCTCATAAAGAGAATTTTGAAGGTCAACCATGTCATTAGATTTAGTGGAGGAGTTCATAGGAATGTACCCATGAGAGGAATCATTCAACTTATCTTTCTCATTACCACAAAATTGCATTGTAACAAGGTTGATTAGTTTTTGGAAAAATGAGGGTTTAGAAGGCTTAGGGTTCAAAAAATCATCTAGAGCTTCATCTAATTCATCCTTACTAAACTCAAAATCAATAAAATTGAATACATCATCAAAAGCATGAATATATTGCAAATAAAAATCAGACATTTTTAAATGGAAATTGAAATCAAATTTAAACACATAATGTAAGCAAATAAAGGGAAATATCTCTTTTTGTTTCTTGAATTTTTTCACATTTTTTGAAATTTTATGTTTATAAAGAAAAATGAAAAGATACCAAACCTAGATCTAACAATGGAATCTAATGAAAATGCAATTGGTGATAAAATTATAAAGCACTAAGTGGGGGGGGGGCTGAATCAGTGAAAGCAAAAATAGTAACACTTTAATTGCAGATCGGTAAAAACATTTAACCAGTTTACCAATGAATTTGCATATAATCCAAAGTGTTATAAAATCATTCACCATAAGCAAAAAATTCACCATAACACAAATATTTATACGTGGAAAACCCAACTGGGAAAAACCATGCTGAGATGGAACTCACAAGTTAACTATCTCTAGAAATACATAACTAATCGGTTAAGGTCTACAAATGCTCTGTTAGGAGTAGATCTTGTTAAATATCTCAAGCCTTGTTAGGAGCTATACCTAGTTAAAGGTAACCTCACTGGAGGATTTAGATCCAAGTTAATGAATCACCTTGTTAGCGGATTTATAAAATGAAGGTTGTTAGAGCTTACTTGGTTAAGGGATTTTACTAGAGTAGTTGTTAGAGAACAACAGTGGGAATGATCTAAGAATAGCAACTTCTACTAGTTTAGATCCTTTTCTGTGCATACATTACTGCATCATTGACATATTCTGCAATTCCTTCAACAAATCATATCTACTTCAAGTCATATCATAACTTATATCTTCTGTATGAAATATCTCATCATAATGTCTTTTTATACACATTAGCTTTCATGTCAGCTCCTGAACCTTGACACAATTTCCTAGGTTCAATGAATCTAACAATCTTCCTTAAAATGACACAAATCACCGTCATAGTGTTGGTTGTGGTAACACATCACAATCGGTGATAACTCATCACATAAAATGGAAAACCGGTTAGAACACCGATACCGGTTAAGTGTTGACTGCTTCAAACTCACAGACCGATTCACTTGAATTCATACTGGGTGATTGTCTCCACATTCCTCTTTGACTTTATCTGTTGCATCTCAAAATTGGTAACTCTGGAACTTATCAAAAGCGATTGACTTAACTACATATACCGGTTAGACTTATTCATACATATGATACCAGTTATCAATACAATGACTCAATAGTACCGGTTTACCTTAACGGATATACTATGATGAATATGACAATTAGGACATATGTGTGCCATCAATTACAACACATAAATTCATCAAATACAAAAATCATCATCAAGCCAACATTCTCCCCCTTTGGCATTGATGGAAACACTTAGGGAAAATTTTGTCAACTAAGTGTAAATTGACTCCATGACATACACTCCCTTTTAGCAATTGCATGCCATTACAAAAATGATCATTACTCCCCCTTAACAGTATATAAAAATTTTTGAGTCTTAAACTAATTCTACTCCCCCTTTGACAACAATGCAAAGTAGAAAAGTAAAATACATACATTACATCAAAATTTGTCATGAAAAACTACATATATATAGATATAAGAGTTTTGAAGTCTTTACAATGAAATTCTCAAGAAAACATTACTAAAATGAAACTTCAACTATTTAAGGTCATTGTCCCATGTTTCTAATAGTGTCTCAGTGATTTCAACATGTGTCAAAATCTGTGCAGCAAATTCTTCCATAGTATCAATAGTGCTCATCTCTGGGGTACCAAAATTGCTTCAGAATTCTTGTATGCTCTCTGTAAGATTTCAACTTTCAAAATTAATTGATTCTTCAGCTCCTTCAAGGATCTTATCCACTTCACCTATTCAAAATCATAAACTTCTAATATGTGGTGTAAAGCATCAACAAATTTACCAAAATTCAAAGTGGAATCTTGTACCGGTATGTAAGCATCACTTATCCTTTATAGTTCCTTCTCTGTATCTTCTCTCTTTTTCTTTAAGTCAGAACAAAATAATGATACTTTATATATAGTGGCCAAAATCTTACCACTAGTTTCTATTTTGGTTTTCAAAAGATCTTTGTTCATTGTTAAAGCAACCTTGCCTTTGTCAATTTTTGAAATCAATTTTTCTCCCCTTTTCTTCTTGTAATTTTTTTCTACTAAAGCATGAGCTGCCTCTTCAAGTGATTTTACTTGTTCACTAGCATCAACAACTAACTATCCAAGCTTAGTAATAGGGGTGGATAGATTATCTGTATCAATCTCTGGTAGGAGACTTGACAAAATGCCAACAACAATTTGAGTGGTCTCTGCTTCTTGTCTATGCTCTTTCAACCTCTTCTTATGTGCTTTGGATTGCATAGAAGTACCAATCTCAATTAATTTAGAGGTACTCAAATTATCCATATCTATAGGATCTTTAATACTCATGGAGTCCCCATCATCATCATCATCATCAATCAAGGTTTTCTTCTTCTCCTTTGTTTTCTTCTCTTCATACTTTTTCTCTTTTGCCTTCTTCTCTGATTTCGATTTCCCTGTCTCTGTCTGTTCCTTCTATGTTGGTGTAATGACCGGTGGTAGTTGGCATTCAGCATTATGTTCTTTTACTGGTGGTGGTTTCATGTCCACATTGTTAAATAGCTGGTTCTTCCTCTGCTTTCTATTCCTTAACCATATCCATTTCTTGTTCTTTTTCCTTAACCGACTCATTATTGGTATCAGTTATATTAATAGTATCCTCAGTATCATCAACAAAGAATATGGCAAGTGGTAAAATAGTGTCACCCTTATCCTTGTCAGTTTAGACTTCATCTGGTGTAACTATTTCTTCTGTTTCCAGTTCTGGTGGAGCTCTGGTATTAGTCTGATCAGGTTTATTGTGATAATTTTTCAATTGTTCATTCATTTTCTGAATAACTTTTAAAGGTCAATGAGTATCATCTTCCACTTCCTAAATTTTTCCTTCCAATAGTCTTAGTCTCCTTGTTCTTGAATGAAATTGTCCTTTGTGTTTAGCAAGCATTTCTAATAATTCTTCATGAGACAATTCAAGAAAGTATTAAACAAAAATTCTATCTAGAATCTCTTGATCTTGATCAATGATCATCTTCTATTTATTTTTCAAAATTAAATTCAAAGAATTAGAAATTTCCTTTTGAATTTCTTGTGGTAACCGGTTATATTGACATAGGTAATTGATTACCTCTTGTACCACTTCTTGTTTCAAATTCTCATCAAAAGAAACAAACTAATCCTTTACATTATAAAATTTCTTTCTTTTTAATGATTTCAAAGTCCTCTCAAAATGACTCATTGGCTTGAAAGATGTAATATCAATAGGAATATTTGGTTTAGGGGTTTCCCCTACTGGTTTAGATTTCTTACCAGTTCCCTTCAGCTTCTTCTTTTCTTCCTCAAACTCTGTTTCCTTGGATTCTTCTTGTAGGATAAGCTACCTGTCTCTCTTCGTAGGGGTAGTTGGCTTCTTTGTATACACCTTATATTCCACTTCCTTCTTGGGTTGACACAAAATTTTCTTGATCATCTTTCTTATTTTCCCCTTTACACTACTGGGTTGTGCCTATGCAATTCTTTCTTTGATATGTACCTAGTCTCTTCTTCTTTTTGTCCTTAGATGATATCAAGAGGTTGTTGGAATAACCAATCAATAAGTCATACTTGACTTCATAAGTCATTTGCTCCATTTCTTCTTCTCTCGGTTCTACAACCTCCATTAGGAAGAAATCGGTGGTCACTGTGAACAAATGTGATTCTCAAAATGTTTGACCACTTCATCTGATAACCTCATTCGCATACTCATCTTCTTCTTAAATTCATTAATTTACCTATTCATAGCAATTGGAAATGTGTTCTTAACAACCTTTATACTATTCTTAATCTTGGTTGAGACAAGTGTATCATTCGACCATTGAACATCTCCAATACCAGGAATAAAACTTTGAAAATAGAAAAACAAACAGATCAAAAATTGTCCAAATTTGAACTTTTGATTGTTGTCCTTCTTGATCGATTCCATATTCAACATTAGCTGACTCCACATTGCCTCACACAGATCATAATCTGCATCTTCCTTTATCATCCTGTAGGCAACATGTACAATATTTGATGGCACACTATTAAGCTAGAATAAAATATTTTGTAACTGATAACCATTGTAGAATATTTGATTGCTTCATCTTCAATGTTACTGATAGACACAGAACAACAATCACAAGTGGTCTTTGTCAATTAAATGATAGTATTCTGCAAAATTTTCCTAAACTTGGGAACTTCACCGGTTTGATAGAATCTGGTCACAACATGAATAGCCTCCTTGGTGATAGTATGTGACCTATCTAAATACATATTCCCTCCATGGATGCGGCTGAGTATAATCTTGACATGTTCTTCCTCAAAATTGTCAAGAAAATAAACTGCATTGTGAAAACATTTCTCATAAACCCTAATGTATTTGGGTTTAATCTTTTCGTTCTCGTCGCACAAATATTTCAACTGGGAATAGATTTCTAATGAACCTAAGTCTTTAATCTTGCAATCTATGTAACTTGGCAGATCACCTTTAATCAAAACTCCTTGGGGTACCTACAATAATTCATTGTAGGATTCTATTTTGTTCGGACCCATTGACTCAATGGATTCAGTAGTGATAAAAAGACTCTTTTCTGCTATAGATGATGATTCCATTCCAAATAAATTTGATTCAAGAGAGGAGATCAACCAAATAACTTGTTTCCTTCGCACTGCTAGGGTTTCTGGTTTCTCTCTTGCTTGCCCACTCGATTCTCTTTACTTTGCTTCAAATTCGATCCACCTTCTCACTCTGTTGTTAAAAATCCATTTACAATCTGCTGGGAATGCTATGTTTCGCTCTACAAGTGCTCACAAAATTCTCTTTGAATGCAATAGGGTAAAAATGACATAGAAAAACTGCTTTTTATTAACTTTACCCACTGCATTTATTGTACTACCAATAGGGTGAAAAACCCTAATTACCACTTGACATATATGCCTTTACCAGCAGGTATATCAACTGATATATCGATTGATAGCAATATCAAAATTCTCATGTTCTAACTCAAAATGCAAAATTTACTTACATTCTTTCTTCAAGGGGTCCGAAAATAGATTTACTGCTATGCTCCAATAAGCTTGTTGAGAAGCTCAGTTTTCTGGTGTGGGATTCTCCATACTAGGTGAAGTATTAGCATCCTGTGATGCTTTGTCATCACTTTTCTTCTTCCAGATCCTATTCATCTTAGATCTCATTTTTTCAATATCAACTATCTTCTTCCCTTTTCAGTCTGTAGAGTGACTTACTAGTTGGTTCTTCTTTGTTCTACAAAACTTGGCAATGTGCCCTAGTTTATGATAATGATAGTAGGTCATTCTAGATGCTCTCCAATGTCCTGCTTGCCTCTACCTGTTCTTCTTCTGTAGTTCATAGCCACATGTCCAAAGTTATTGTAAATTGAACAAGTCACATTGACTCTCTTTTCCATCTCACAAGGACTAGACCGGTTAACATAGGGTCTTTGCCAGTTTGTGTTCCGCCAATTGGTGATATTCCTTCTCCAGTCACCAATAAGTGTTGGATTCATGTGAGTTGCAGGATTGTTTGCTCCATATCTGCATTCAACTGATCTATGTGCATACATATTGCATGTATAATAATAACCTTCAAATATTCTAGGCACATACCTAGTATTAGGTCTATAACCAATATTAGCATTAGATCTACTTCTATAAACATTAGCAGTATGTCTTGGTTTATGACAATTAAAACAAATAGGTTTGTAAGCTTTCTTATTGGTAGGCTTCTGAGCCTTAGGAGTAGCTTTACCTTCATGCAACATGTCGCTTTTGGTACCAGAAAGTTCACCCTTCTAATATGTATTGTATGCTAACCCAGATGTATCCCCTTTCATCCTTTGAGATTGGATTTGTTCATCTAGAATAGAGGAGCTCTTGTTGAATTTGTCAATCTTCTCATTGGCCTTAGCAAGTTCCTTTGTAATATCTTCATTTCTTTTCATCAGGGTCTCTCTAAGAGGCATTGCCAATTCAAGATCTGACTGTAATGCTTCTTTTTCTTCTTTGTCCTCATGCCAATGTTCATATAGAGTTGCATTCTCCTGCTTGATCTTAAAGATCTCATGATCTTTCTCTTTGATCCGGTCTTCAAGTACCCTCCTAGCTTTAAGTTCTTGACTCATTCGGATCATAAGGGCTTCCAGTTCTCTCCTTAGGTTAAGTTTCACACCATTCAGTATGTCCACTTCTTCAGCTAGTGCATAAATATTCACCTCATCTGAAGAGATGTTGTCAAAGATCTCTAATAATTGCACAATTAGTTCTTTCCTTTTTTCTTGTGAAGCCTTGAATTTGCTCTCAGGGTTTCTAGCTCATCCCTAATTTCAGCAAGTTCTCTAGCCATCTCTCTATAACTCATATCCCCCATAATGGCTTTAGGGTTTCCTTCCAAGCAGTTAATCCTTAAGGAAGTTAGGCTTTGAGACCAATTGATAAACTTATAAAGCACTGAGAGGGAGGTTGAATCAGTGAAATAAAAAATAAGAACACTTCAATTATACACTGGTAAAAACATTTAACTAGTTTACCAATGACTTTACATATAATCCAAAGTATTATAAAAACATTCACCATAACACAAATATTTATACATGGAAAACCCAACTAGGAAAAACCACGGTGAGATAGAACTCACAAGTTAACTATCTGTAGAAATAGATAACTGGCTGGTTAAGGTCTACAAATGCTCTGTTAGGAGCAGATCTTGTTAAAGATCTCAAGCCCTATTAGGAGCTATACCTTGTTAAAGGTAATCTCACTGGAGGATTTGGATCCAAGTTAATGAATCACCTTGTTAGAGGATTTATACAATGAAGCTTGTTAGAGCTTACTTGGTTAAGGGATATTACTACTGTAGTTGTTAGAGAACAACGGTGGGAATGATATAAGAATATCACATTCTACTGGTTTAGATCCTTTTTTGCGCATACATTACTACATCATTGACATATTCTACAATTCCTTCAACAAATTGCATCTACTTCAACTCATATCATAACTTGTATCTTTTCTATCAAATATGTCATCACAATGTCTTTTTATAGATATTAGATTTCGTGTCATCTCCTAAACCTTGACACAATTTCCTAGGTTCAATGAATCTAGATAATCTTCCTTATCATGACCCAAATCACCACCATAGTGTCAGTTGATGGTAACACATCACAATCAGTTATAGTTCATCACACAAACTAGGAAACCGGTTAGAACATTGATATTGGTTAAGTGTTGATTGCTGCAAGCTCAGAGACTGATTCACTTGAATTCATACTGGGTGATTGTCTCCACGTGCCTCTTTGACTTTATCTGTTGCATCTTAAAACTGGTAACTCTGGAACTGATCAAAACTATTTGACTTAACTACATATACCAGTTATCTATTAGGCCCAATATGGAAAGCTAATCTATTGAGAGGGGAGGGGTGAATCAGTACTTCAAATCCTTTTATCAACAATATCTTTACTGTTATGCATAAACCAAAAACTGCTGTAACATAACATAAAGCTAAAATAAATAAATAACAATCATTCATGATTCACTCCATAACACATATATTTTGGTTACATAGAAACTCTTGGTTAGAGAGAAAAACTGCAGTGGGGATGGCACCCACAACTTCACTACTACAATAATAAAGATTGGTCGGTTAGAGCTACATATTTAGCTATTCCTGATAGCTTACCCTGTTAGGAGTATCAAGATCTGTTAGATCTACCTTGCTAAAGGATTTTAGAACACTTAATCTAAATGTTGCACCTGGTTAGAGGCTTTACAATTTATAGACTTGATTAGAGTCTTTTACCCTGCTAAAGGTTTCTCTTACAACTTCAAAGTTTTCAATAAAATCTTTACAAATATCTGCATATTTACATCTGGAATGTTATAGCAGATTCTATGTGCTCAAAATAAGATTACCTTGCCTATAGCATACCTCAGTAACCTATAAAGTAACTTGGTAAACCCTTCTGTTTAATCTGTTCTTTGACTATTCTCTGAAATCCTTCTCGGTGAGCTCTATGTCTCTGTAACAGTCATAACACTTAGTGCTTTCTCATGCATCACATAAGTCTTGCCTCATACACACATGCACACACATTTCTAATCCTGAATTCATGTTGTATAAATAGATCTCTTATGTCGGTGATCTGATTCATTGCTTCAATCTTACAAACATGATTTCTTGAATGAAGAACCATGCAAAATATTTCATTGGTTAGATGACCTCAAAATCATACAAAATCTATAAATGCAATTTCCAATGTGATAACGGTTCTATGTTCCTCGATCTTGTAACACGTTTTCTTATGTGTGTCCAAGTTCAATGAATCTGATAACACGTTTCACTCGGTGTATATCAACTCAGTGTATCATCTTTGCTACTCAATAGACATGGAATGATGCTCGGTAGATAGCTCAGTGTATACTGGGCTCTGTGACTACTTTCTTCTATAACCGACTGGACTGTGCATATCAACTGAATATTTCAGTAGTAGTAACTGACTAGAGTATATAGAATGACTTTGGATATAAAACTAATGGCAATTTGATAAGTAGTAACAATCTCCCCTTTTGACATTAGTTGAGATGTTTGACAAAACTACTTTCAAAGTCATAACTCAAAAATCTATATACTTTACAAAATTTGACTAAACATATAGTATATACATTTGTCAATAAAATAGTATATTTAGATATACTCCCCTTATCAATATACTATACAAAACTCTGATTATGTATGCTCAGTGATCAATGATCAATGTGTTGCTCTTGTTCTTTCCTTACTGTTCTGTTCACTGCTCAGTTCACTGCTTACTGTTATGTTCACTGCTCACTCTTCTCGGTATACTCCCCCTGTATACTACACTCCTGTTGTTTGGTAATTTGAATACTATACACTCCCCCTTTTTGACAAACATCAAAATCTAGTTACCATTTGGAGGTGGCAACTGGTCAAAAATGGATTTGTACTTTATATTGGCTTCGGTGAGTGCGACAGAGAGTGCATCCTTTACACTATCCATTAAGGAATTATGTGCTTGAATATTAGCCAATAATGATATTAAGCCATCTAAAGTGCTTCCCTCTTGTGTAGTAGAGAGGTATGTTTCTCGATTGATCTGTTCTTGGACGGATGAAAGATGAGGAAGGAATAATGTCTAAAGTTTCATTATGTCCATCATGATCTTGTGTTCTTCATTCCTTAGTTCCAATTGTTGATCCATGAGCTATTGTAGCTTGGTATAAAAATTATGAACTGAATTGGGCTCTGGGGTCAACTTATTTGAGAGATCGATGATCTCTTTCTCAATTGCTTCTGTTTCATTTTTAATATCCTTAATGAATAAAGAAAATGTACAGAGTTTCTGAAATAAATAAAGAATGTGCTTGAGTTGAGGGGACAAGTCAGCAATAAATTTGACAAGTTTTACTTTGCCAACAGCAATGGATTTCTGTACCTCTTCTATCATTTGAGCAGTGAGCTCCTTGTCTTTTAGCTTGCTCAAGTATTCAGATGCATCTACTCCAGATGTCTCTATCTGATTAAGGAGTTCATCCAGTTGAATATGGATGGCTGCATCGGTTGACACTGTAGCTGTAGGTAGCATATCTTATAATAGTGTCTTTACCTTTTGAAGTACTTTATTCTTCTTTTGTATGGCCATTTGTTTTTCTTGTTCAGCCTTTGCTTTGCATAGTTCACCGAAATCAATGAGTGCTTGCCCCTTTAATTTTGATATATCAACATTTGGCAACATTATTGGTTTTGACAAATCTACTTTGAAACTATGCTTTTTCATCTTCTTTTCTTTACCTTTAGCTGGTTGAACCAATACAATAGCTTGTGACACTTGATGACCCTCGGTGGGTTGCTTGGTAGAGGCAACACTTTGGTCGGTTTCTTTAGCCTCTGTAGTGTCCTTTGGTGTCTTGGTACTGGGTGTCTCAGCTGCAACATTTTTAGTACTAGAAGGTTCTTGAGAGGTCTGTTCTTGAGTAGTACCTTCTCCTACTGTTGACTTGTGACCTTCGGTGCCTTGATCTATATCCTGAGGGCTTCGGTTGAGATAGGTTGATTGACCAGTGGATAATGCTGAACTTGTTCCAAAATTGATTCACTGGATACAAGTTTTGCATATGTAGTGCCTTCTATCATTTCCTATTCAGGTGCCTCTGTATCCATGATATCTTCATCTATTTGAATGGTGTCAGCGGGGTCTTGCTCGGTGACATTAGGATCTTGCTAGGTGACATCAATTATTTCAACTGTAGATTGTTCATCAGCATTCTTTCTTTGAAAGATTTCCTACCATTGTTCTTTTGTTTCCTTCTCCACTTCAATATATAGGCCATTCATCAGTTTCAAGGCCTTTTGTTTGACTGTAAATTTTGTCTAGCTATTTTTAAGATGTTCTTTTATTTCATCTACGGACATGTCAGGAAAGAGATGTGCAAATATCTTTCTCTGATCTATTTCTCCGAGTCCAAGGCATATTGCCACCTATTATCAATATGTGCATATAATTCTTTTGGAAGAGAATTACATACTTCCAATGGGACCACTCAGAATTTTAGAAGTGTGCAAATGACAGCTTCTTCAATTTGTCTCTTTTCATCAGCAGATCGGGATTCATATTTAACATATCTGAATCCTCCAAATCCACCATATTCCTTCAGATTAGTACAAAAATTTTCAACACTATGTACATCTACCTTCTTGCTCTTGACAATCTGAAATTTTCTTGCATCTTCAGATTCGGTGTCACTAGACTCTTTTGACAAAATGAGTCTCCGAGTAGATTTCTTGTAAGTTCTTGTTACCTTTGGAACAACAACAGTCTTTTGTTTCTTACTCAGTGAAGCTGCAGATGCTCTTTTGTTGGGTCACTTTGTTGGAGGAGTC
Source organism: Cryptomeria japonica (assembly GCF_030272615.1). Classification (NCBI taxonomy): domain Eukaryota; kingdom Viridiplantae; phylum Streptophyta; class Pinopsida; order Cupressales; family Cupressaceae; genus Cryptomeria; species Cryptomeria japonica. Next base: position 851,858,490 of record NC_081414.1, read on the forward strand.
GGTGAGACCTTTGATGTATCCTATTTCTTTCTCTTCAACACTTTTCCCTTAGGCAATTCGGTGCTTAGAGTTATAGCTACCTCTTGGGCTTCTGATTCCTCTTCGGTAATGGCTAGAGTGCCTTTGACAGGTGTGGAGGAAGAATCTTCTATGAATTTCTCCGTTAATGCCTTTATCATTTTTGTTGCCTTTCTTGTAGCTTTGGGTACTACAATGCTCATTTTTACTTTTTCCTTCACTTCTTCATAGGTTCCATACCTCAGCTCGGTAGCATGCCTTGGTAATGTAAGAAATACATCAATTTGCTTTTGTGTGATGTCAAAGTCAATCTTGTAACCCATAGGTGGCAAAGATTGAGCTCTTGGTTCAACAACATTCACATAACAGTAATCAGTGTCTACTTCAAAACATATCTCATCCTTGTATTTTTCCACTAGCTAGGGTGGAATCCGATATCTGTTATGCATTTTCTCTTGAAACTTACTGAAGTAATCATCCATAATATCATTTAATTATCACCTACCTTCTTGATGAAGTCATTTATTTGATGGGTGATTGGTCAGTGTAGTTCCCAAACAACTTTACCGACTATTGGAAAGAACTTCTCAACGTAGAAAAACATGCATACAAGCAATGATCCAAACTTTAGTGTATTTGCCAAGTTGTTCTTCTTCAGCTTCCTGATTGTGTTCAGATTCTCAAATAGGTTCTTCAACAATACCTCACATAAGTCAATTTTCATGCCTTTCTTCATAATTTTGTATGCTAAGTCTACTACTGCACAGGGTACACTATTTTCCCTTGCCAATTGGAAGAAACCGTAACCAATTACTGTAATGGCAAATTTTAGTTCTGCATCAGTGACATTGTTTAATTTTAGTCCTCTATAGTCTAATTCTACTCCAGTCAAACTGATCAATTCCTTCCATGATATCATTTTCTGGGCTCGGGTATGATCATAAATAGGGTAATTGGTGATCAAATGAATGATTTCCTTGGTAATCTTAAATGGTTGCTCTTCTAACCACATGAAGTCATCATGAACTCTACTTAGAACAAACTTGACCCACTAGGGTTTGAACACATGGGGATAGGTTAGGGCTTCAGTTAATCCCTTGATCTTAATGTGCTCATACTTGCTATCCATTTTACCATCGGTGCACAACTCATCATAGGTATCTTTGATTTCAACGCGCCCTAGTTCTTCAACATGGCATTTGGTGAAGAATCTCACATCCTCGACTAATAAAACTCAATCCGAGATGAGTGAAAATGCGGTTTTGTCATCTGATTCAGATGCAACTTTAGGAGTTAAAGAGTATTTTAGTGAGGGATTTTCAACATTCTTGACAACAATGGGATCTTGGATCTTAGGTGCCATTTTAGATTTCAGATAAAAACTGACAAAGGAACCTTAGGGTTTGAGGATTCAAACGGAAGATGCTTCACACTTAGCAGATAATAATAATTTGATAAGATCGGTAAACCAGCTTAACAATGCATTGAGATTGATGTAAATACCTTGAATTTTGCTTTGTAATAGGTTTGATCACCTTGATTTTCTCTGCTTTGCTTTCTCAAAAACTTGGTGAGTGAAAATGACCGAGTAAAATGCTTAAGTACACAATAAACCTGATCGAGCTCCATGTAGGTTAGGTTAAAACATTAAATGCACTCAGTTCCACTTTTCTTTCCTTTTTTTTGCTTTAACCAAGCAACCAAACTTCCTTCTTTTACCAACTTGACAGGCTTCCTGTTTTCACCGACTTGACAAGTTTCCTATAAAGTGCTCCAAAAGACTTTGATAGAATTTCAATTTTACTACTACATCTTAACTATGCAGATTTTGAATTAAGTACATAATAAGGTAGGAAATATTAAGATTTAACCTTGAGAGAACGTAGTCCCTTCATACCTTTACCGATTAATTTAGAATAGGAGCACCTAACTCGGTAGGTAAGGTGCTTTCTTTATTTGACACAATTTCCTTCTTTTTCCAAATCATCTTTTGTTTCTCTTTTATTTCCTGAGTGTCTTCTCTAGGTTGATCTCTGCAATTTCCAGCCAAGTGTCCAACTTTGTGACAATGAAAACATGCCATACCAGGATTTCTCCATGATCTTCGAGTGTTCATTCTAAACCTTATAAAGTAGTTGGCACTGATATGTCCATATCTTCCACAACATTCACACCATATCCTTGTATTGTAATCCCATGGTAGTACAAAATATTGTTGGTAAGGATCTGTGTGAGTTCAATAACCTCTAGTATTTGCTCAGTGTGCAGACCACATGTAGTTCTTTTGCTTAAACCAACACTTCTCGGTACTATGTCCATATCTATTGCAGTTTTTACAGAACCCTTTGAATTTTGCCTTTTGATAATTTTTAATAGACTTTTTCCTACATTGGTTATATGTGTGACCATATTTATTGCAATTGTAACAATAACCATTGGACTTAGTGACATTTGGTTGCTTACCTTTTTTGATTTGGTACATGTTGGCAGTATGACCTTGATTTCCACAGTAGTTGCAAATAGGCTTCTTTCTTTTGATGTTATTCTTGTTTCCAGCTTGCTTTGATGATTCTCCTCTCTCAGTAGAGTCTTTTCCTTTGTAATCGAGTCCTGCATCTTTGTAGGGTCATCTTGTATTCAGTTTCTCATCCAACATCTTTGATGCTTCATAACTCTTCTTCAGTGTTTCTTTGGATTTCTTCTCTATTTCAAGTTCATTGGTCAACCTTGATACTTCAAGTTTCAATGCTTGATTTTCATCATCTTTCATATTTGCTTCATGATGTGCATAACCTAGTTGATCTGACAAATTTTGTTGAATCTTAGTCAACCTTATGATTTTATCATTCTTATCGGATACTAAAGCTTCAAGTTGTTGTTTCTCTCTTTCTAGATCTCTTACTTTATCCTCGGTTGTCCTTAATGCATCAAGATTTTCAGTCATCTGTGTGTTGAAATATTCATGTTCTCTTTTCATTGCTTTTAGTTGATCAGCCAGTTCTTTGTTCTTTTCTTTCAATACTCTAATCATTTCTTTCAATACTCTAATCATTTCTTCAGTCTCTTCAGATATACTATTCTCAGATGATATCTCAATTTGTTCCACTAACTCTTGAGAGTGCTGCAAATCATCAGACAATCTTCTTCTCACTTTCAGAGATTTTTGCATTTGCCTTTGCATGTCTGCAATCACTTGATTAGCATGATCCAACTCTTCTTGCAGATACACAATCCTCCCAGATTGTTTATAGCCTTCCATTGATAAGATCTTTCTCTTTAGGCAGTTAAAACCTTTTTCCAAGATTCAATCTCTGATACCAATTGTTAGGCCCAATATGGAAAGCTAATTTACTAAGAGGGGAGGGGTGAATCAATACTTCAAATCCTTTTATCAACAATATCTTTACTGTTATGCATAAACCAAAAACTGTTGTAACATAACATAAAACTAAAACAAATAAATAACAATCATACATGATTCACTCCAAAACACATATATTCTGGTTATGCAGAAACACTTGGTTAGAGAGAAAAATTGCAGTGGGGATGGCACCCATAACTTCACTACTGCAATAATAAAGATTGCTCGGTTAGAGCTACATATTTAGCTATTTCTAATAGCTTACCCTTTTAGGAGTATCAAGATCTGTTAGATCTACCTTGCTAAAGGATTTTACAACACTTAATCTAAATGTTGCACTTGGTTAGAGGCTTTACAATTTATAGACTTGATTAGAGTCTTTTACCCTATTAAAGTTTCTCTTACAACTTCAAAGTTTTCAATAAAATCTTTACAAATATCTGCAACTTTACATTTGGAATGTTATAGCAGATTCTATGTGCTCAAAACTATAGCATACCTTGGTAACCTATAAAGTAACTCGGTAAACCCTTCTATTTACTCTATTCTTTGACTGTTCTCTAAAATCCTTCTCGGTGACCTCTATGTCTCTGTAACAGTCATAACACTTAGTGCTTTCTCATGCATCACTTAAGTCTTGCTTCATACACACATACACACACATTTCTAATTCTGAATTCATGCTGTATAAATAGATCTCTTATGTTGGTGATCTGATTCATTGCTTCGATCTTACAAACATGATTTCTCGAATGAATAACCATGCAAAATATTTCATTGGTTAGATGACCTCAAAATCATACAAAATCTATAAATGCAATTTCCAATGTGATAACGGTTCTATGTTCCTCGATCTTGTAACACGTTTTCTTATGTGTGTCCAGGTTCAATGAATCTGGTAGCATGTTTCACTCGATGTATCATCTTTGCTGCTCGGTAGACATGGAATGATGCTCAGTAGATAGCTCGAGGCATACTAGTCTCTGTGACTACTTTCTTTTATAATCGACTGGATAGTGCATACCGACTAAATATTTCGGTAGTAGTAACCGACTAGAGTATATAGAATTACTTTGGATATAAAACTAATGGCAATTTGATAAGCAGTAATAGTTATCTACATATACCAGTTATACTTCTTCAAACATATGATACTGGTTAACAATAAAATGACTCAATAGTACTAGTTTACCTTAACTGGTATACTAAGACATATGAAAATTGACAATTAGAACATATGTGTGCCATCAATGACAACACATAAAGCCATCAAATACAAAAATCATTATCAAGCCAACAATTGGATTCACGTCAAGTTCACCAAAATGTGTAAGGAGAAAAGTGAGACTAAGTATGGAAACCTTAATCCCACTCTCATACACACTAATTAAATACGAAAGAGCCTAGTGACGTAATGTACTTTTGCTACTTCTTATGAGAAAGAGAGAGTCATGGATTACCTCTTAGGGTTTCTATTCCTTTGTTGTAAATGAGAGACAAGAATGATTCAAAATGCAATTTAACCTAAAGTGCAAGTAAGCAAACACACCCTAATCTGGAAATGCAGAACAAAAACCAATTGATAAACTACTGAAAAGTATAGATTAGGAGGAAAAATCAGAGGTGCACTTATGTTTGAAATCTAAGCCAAACTGACAAGGACCATGGTGCCACGCCACTATCCTGATTCTGCAAGTCTGAAGATGCCACTGACAAGATAGGATCTGAGGTCTGCAACTTGCTACACTGTCAAATCCTACTGAAAACAGGCAGGAATAGGGCACCACGCCCCTATCCTAGGGGTTTCATATGAGTTCTGAGCTATGAGTTCTGAGCCCCGAGACAACCTTTGTGTGCTCTACCAGTCCTCAAACTTCCAATGACACTTAGATTCGAACCTGTACCTGTAGCTAAAAAAGAGGGTTTTGGGTGGCTATATAGGGTTTTGCCTTAGTCAAATCCCTATTTTGGTGATTTCCACCTCAACAAATAGTCTATAATGTACTGAAAATGTGTGTGTGCAAGATCCTAAAATGAAAGTAAACAATCTACAACAACCCTAAAGAGTAAACCCTAATTGCTTATAATTTACAAAGTAAATGCTCTAAATCCATGATGCAAAGTGATCTAAAGAATGAATATGAATCAAAATGAAGCTTATAAAAGCACACGAAAACAACATGAAACCATACCCAACCCCCAAGGGAGAGGTACAAGTGAATCTTCAGTCAGTGATCTCCTATTGCTTTTCTATATCTTCAAAATCCCCCAATTGATGAAATGATGCTTGATGAATGTTTGATGGATGAATGTTGAATATTGTTGAAGACTTCAAAGATCTACTCTTTCACTGCAAAGAAGGCTCTTTATGCTCCAAAAACCCACTCTTAGATTCTTAGAAGAAGACCCCTTCAAATGAAGAAAGAGAGCTCTTAAGTATGAAACCCGAGATCTTAATTTCATCTTTAGGCTGACCTAGGATTTGAATTTCCTACCAATATTTTGGGGCTAAGCATAATTATATAATAGGATTATGCTCCCAAAATTTTGGGAAAAAAGACGACAACCATGTGAACTTTCAACATGGTCTGACCAAATTTTCAGGGCCATTAGATATGATGATATTATAGCAAATCCTAAAGTTACAGTTGATTTCAAGATATTTTGATATGAGAAATCGGGCCTTAAAGGTCGAAATAAGACATAATTATGGTTTATGATTAAATGATTTATTGAAGGACTAAGATGAAAAAGGGGCACACTTAAGGTAAAGGGACCAACTTTATAACATGTGAAAAGGTAAAATATAATTTAGATTTAATTAAATTAATTAATTAAATGCTTAAAAGAGAATAGAAATGCAAGATGCAAAACACACTAAGGTGAGTGCTAAACTAAGTGTTAAATTGTACCACCCTAGCAAGGGTGTACAATTTATGATAGTACAACAACATGGTGGTATTGTGAAAACCTGTCAATATCGCCCAAGGAGATCGCCAAAAGCTTCAACCTACAAGAATTGATCCAAAAATACCCAAAGATCCTCAAAATGCCTTCCAACGGGACATAGATATAGGCTCTAAAAGAGAAACCAATGTCAGTGGGCGCATGCAGAAGTGTTACTTTTCCTTCCAAGCACAAGCATAATGCTCAAACGATCACTTATAGACTGCCAGATTCGCAGGATGCTAGCGCATCGTACAGATGTCTTCGCGCTGCAATAGGGTCTCGAGGATTACAAGTCAACAAAGTTAGTAAGATTCTAGTTTGAAGTTGACAAAGCGATCCAAGTCGACAAAAGGGAAATGGTGGAGGAACATGACATTTGATGATGTGGAGGAAGGTGTCATTTGTTGTGTTGAATTATACAAGGTATGATTTTTGATATTACATTTTGCCCCCACTTTAGCAAGCATGTCTGTGCTAAGAGATGCAAAGCTAAAGTAGAGGAAGATAAAGAAAAGAGTCATGATGAGAACGCAAAATTTCTTTGATCAGATGATGTTTCCCCCAGTGGGATGAAGCTAAGATTTGAAATATATATGTGCTAACTATTGCATTGCAAACATTCTAGCTACAAACTAACATGTCAGATGATAAGATAAAAGATAGATTAAGATAGATAATAGATAAGATAACATAACAGAAAAAAACCTCGCTTTGGAGGAAAGCCCCTTATTATGAAAAGATATAAGATAAGCAACCACCATCATATGAGATGCACCATTATGGATAGCAAAGTGTGTTATGATAGATAGTCATACAATAGGGCAATGATGTATGCCAGTATGGGTAATCATATGATAGGGAAAGATTTTGTCGACATGGGTAGCGATATGCTAGATAGCCATGTGATTGGTTGATCAGAGAAATATTTGATAAGTAGATAGATTGGCCCCTACAAAGGTAGACAAAAGAGATAGATCAAATGGTTTGGCCTTGATGGGGATTACCTAGCCTGCTCAACACTCCACCTAGCTGGTGTTGCTCAACTCCACCAACTCACCAAGCCTAGTTGCATTCTATACCTCCAAGTCCTTCTCAATCTCTACTAAAACTTTATTCTTGACCTTTCTAAGGTGTTTTCTTTAGGTGTTTTGGTTAGCAACCCTACCAACTCACTCTGCTTCCCAGGTGCTCAAATCTGGCCTCCTCGCCTCAACTTGAAAAATTGACCTCCAACTATTGTGAGATGTTGTAGAGGTGTAGAGAGGTCTTCTAACATGTTTTTAGTGCATTTGGAGTCCATTGGTAGTTTGTAACCTTGAGGTTTCTTACCGATTTCACAATCTTGCCTTGAAAAGGGTTATAAGGAATGAGCCCTGATTAGGCCTCCAAAATCGGTTTTCTAGGGCTTGAGGGGAAACGAATCAAAGGAACCCCAAAAAATTTTGTATTTTATTCAATGATACATCTATCCCTAAAGGATTTTTGTAGTTTTAGGCCCTGGTCTAACCGTACAATGTCTGAGCCCCAAAATGAGCATTTGAAGGGTTTATAAGGCCTTTAACTGGCAGTGAATGAAAACATTGGGGTTTTATAATTAAATGGATTTTTCAAGGCTCCTCCCTACATATAAAATTCTTCCCCAACCCCATGGACTCCTCCAGACTCTGAAATAGTGATCTTGCACTCACCCCTCCACTTTACACCACTTTTTCACCTTATTTTCTCTAGTCGGGTTGCTCATGGACTCACCTAGAATAAGGGGGCAGTCATGTTTAAACACTTCTCCATCACTTGAACTTTCATATGTACAATGTATAGGAGGTTTCCAACCATGTCCCAACTAGTCGTGATGGCAGCACGTGTGAGACTCATGGGGCAACCATATTTACAAGAAAATTGCTAGTTACAAGCCAAAACTGGTTGTTTACAAACTTGAACAAGAAAACACCTATGTACATTATTTCAAAAGCTCTAAAATGAACCAACAGTACAAAAAAACACAAGAGTAACTCAATCCATTTCTGGATCAATGGATTCAATCCATATTCTATTGCAAAATTGAGTAAAACAAGCCAAAATGCTATCAACAAGACTGAAAATGAGTAGTTTCAGTTGTTGAACTTACAAAACACACTTCACCAACCTTGGTAAATGTGAAAGAGAGGGTTTATATATATTTCCCATGTCTAGAGTCCTTTCAAGGCATTGGGAAATCCCTAACTCCACTGCTAACCAATTTCAAGACAAAAGTTGTCATGACAACTTTTTGCAACTTTGTGATTTTTGCACTTTTGGTCTCTTCAACCTATGAGACCTATTTCAAATCATCACATATGAAATTTCAAACATGTCTAAGACCTATTAACCCTCTCTAATGATTTTACCAACATTTGACACTTTTGACCAACAAAAAGGCCAAATACCTACTCAAACTAACTATTTACACAAAAATGCAAACCTAAGTAAAATGAACTCAACCTAGGCCTATATTGACACAATATACTCACTCTTGGACCCTCCTAGAGTCCTTATTCACCACTAACTTTGCTAGGATCAGTACAATCCAAAATTGTGAAAGTTAAATTTCCTAAGTCCTAGGTGCTCCTGCACCATTCTCCCAACAAAAGAAGTTCATGTCACCTCTTTGGGAACCAGATTCTGATCAATCCCAAGATTCTTAAGCTTTGAATCAAGTACCCATGTGGCTTCAACATCATCCATACCCTACCATTTGATGAGGTGCTCCCAATAGGTTTGATGCATTGTCCTCTTGGCGATCCTTGAACTCAACACCTTCTCGGCCTTTGGATTTGGTTTGGCTGGTAAATGAAGGTTATTCACATCATTTGAAACCTCTGAGTGATTGCAATCTGAACCTTAAATTTTTCCCTTGTAGGCAATCAAGTCTACTATATTGAAAATTTGTGACAATCCTATGTCACTAGGTAGATCCACCTTGTAGGTATTTTCTCCATACTTGGTTAGAATGGTACATGAACCTATCCTTCACATTTGTAACTTGTTAGGCACTCCTTGCTATAGCCTTGCTTTGTTTAGGTGCACCATAACAAGATCTCCCACTTGAAATTGTAGATTTTTCCTCTTTTCATCCACTTTTTGCTGGAGTTTGCTTGTGTTCTCCATCAATGCTTGCTTGACTGATTCATGGACTTCCTTCATGGATTGAGAAAATTCCTCTACGTATCCACTCCTTGTTGCTGTACTTCCTAAATCTCTCAACTCCAAAATGCCTCTTGGGTGCACTCCATAGACCACTTAAAAAGGGCTCTTGTCGATAGTCCTATTCATGGTGCCATTGTATACATATTCAACTTGTGAGAGTACTTGATCCCCATGTCTGACCATATTCCTTAGTAAGGCACCTTAATAAGTTTCCCAAGCTCCTATTCACCACTTCGGTGTGCCCATCTGTTTGAGAATGATAGGCTGATCCAAAAGAGAGGTTGGTGCCAAGCTTTTTCCAAAGTGTCTTCCAAAAATGACTCATAAACTTTGAGTCTCTATCTAAAACAATGTTCATGGGTAAGCCATGTATCCTTACTACCTCTTTGAAGAACAATTGAGCAATTTGGCATGCATCATGAGTAGTCTTGCAAGGCACAAAGTGAGCCATTTTGCTAAATCTGTCCACAATCAGATAAATGTTGTCATATCCCTGGTTTGTCCTTGGCAAACCTACTACAAAGTCCATACTAATGCATTCCCAAGGCCTGTTCAGTATGGGAAGAGGTTGGTATAAACCGGTATTTGTAGAAGTACCTTTTGCTTTTTGGCAAACTATGCAATTCTCCACATACTTCTTCACATCTTGATTCATTCTTGGCCAACAGTAGTACCTCTGAACCAACTCTTGAGTCTTATTCCCTCCAAAATGTCCACTAAGGTTTCCATTATGCTTCTCTTGTATGATATTTTCTCTCATTGAGCCTCTAGCCACACAAAGCTGCCCACCTCTAAACAAGAGTCCATTTTGCAAGGTAAAATCAGAATACTCACTATGGAAGTGATTTTGATATTCCTTACACACCTTGTAGGCATTTGAGAAGTCTTCATCCTCTTGGTATAAGCCTTTAAAACTGTCAACACCTATCCTTTTCAATTGGATTTTTTGGACTGTCAAAAGTCTTCTACGCAATGCATCAGCTACCCAGTTTAGCTGCCCTTTCTTGTGCTTAATGGTGAATGTATAGGATTGCATGTACTCCACCCATTTCATGTTTTTATGACTGAGTTTGTCTTGTGAGTTGAGAAAACTCAATGCTTGGTTATCCGTATAGACTACAATTTTTTTAGGGAGGAGATAGTGTCTTCTTTTTCTCAAATCCTGCACTAAAGCATACAACTCAAGATCATAAGAAGAGTGTTTCTTCTTGGAATCACTTAGCTTCTCACTATGGAAAGTACTGGTCTTTCTTCTTGGCTTAGGACAACACCTACTACAACATTTCTTGTATCACATTCCACAATGAAAAGTTTCTCAAAACTAGGCAACACTAGCACCGATTAAGTAGCTATCTTTTCCTTCAAAGTTTCAAAACCTTTGTTTGCTGCTTCAGTCCATTGAAATTTTTCCTTCATTCCACCTCTAATGGTGTCTAACATTGGTGCACATATAGCACTAAATTGCCTTATGAACTTCCTATAGTACTGAGCTAGTCCATGGAAGCTTCTCACCTCTGTTGCTGACTTAGGAGTAGGCCAATTCACAATGGCTTCAACCTTGCTGGGATCCATCATGAGGTTTCCTTGAGACAACATAAACCCAAGGTAAACCAACTCCTACTTGACAAACTCACACTTATCCAAGTTCATGGTTAGCTTTTCATCATACAATTTTTGTAATACATCTTGCAAATGAGAAATATGATCTACCCTATCCTTACTGAAAATGAGAATGTCATCTATATATACCACAACAAATTTACCTATGAAGTCTTTCATCACCTCATTCATGAGCCTCGTGAATGTGCTTGGAGCATTAGATAAGCCAAATGGCATTACAAGCCACTCATAGAGGCCCTATGTTGTCTTGAATGTTGTTTTCCATTCATCACCCTCCTTAATCCCAATTTGGTGATATCCACTCTTAAGGTCAATCTTGGTAAAGTACTTGGCTTCCCCTAAACAATCCATGAGGTCTTCTATTCTAGGAATAGGAAACCTATATCTGATGGTGATCCTATTTATGGCTCTAGAATCAATACACAAACTCCAAGTACCACCTTTCTTTGGGGATAACATGGTAGGGACAACACAAGGACTAATGTTTTTCCTAATCAAGCCTTGATCTAAGAGCTCTTGGAATTGTTTAGCAATCTTAATGTTTTGTTGGGGAGTCATCTTGTACGCTTCCTTATTAGGTAAGGATGCTCCAAGAATGAAGTCTATTTGATGGCTTATGGTTCTTTTAGGAGGTAATGTGGCTAGTTGCCCATCGCTTACTATGCCTTTGAATTTCTTCAACAAATCTTGCACCTATTTTGGAAAATATTGCTACTCTTTCTTGTCTTCCTCTTTAGGCTTCATCACTAGTGCAAACCGTACTCCTTCACCTTCCTCAAGTGTCTTTAAGAACTATTTTTCACTTACCAAAAGAACATTAGGCCTTGCTACCCTTTTTTCACCTTCCTCAAGGATAGATAGAATCTTGAATGCGACTCCATCTTTCTTGAATGAGTATGCATTATTGGCTCCATCACGGATAGCTTGTCTATCAAATTTCCATGGTCTTCCTGTAAAGCAGAAAAATCAAACCCTAGTCGTTCTCCCCTCCCCAACTCCAAGGAGAGAGAAGGGAGAGTCACTAGGGTTGATGGTTTTCACTTAGGAGAGACTTTACTTTCAAAAGAGGGGTTGAAACCCACAAGATCCAATCCCACGCAATGCAAGATTGGATGCTAAATGAGTTTCAAGGGTTAAGACATCAAGGATACCCTCTTTTGTAAAGAATGTAGATAGAAAGATTGAACTAGGAATGCATGTAAAGCAAGAAAGATTCTCTTATAAATAGAGATAGAGATATGGGATGAAGCTGCGGACCTGGAATTAGCAGTAAAATGTCGAGACGGTGCTGTTCTGCAAATTTGAGCGAAAGTTGATGGGACGATGGCACTCGGCGTGCACAAGGTCCTCCGAAAAATCCACGAAACGAAGGGGGATCTATTCGTCTTTACACAAGGATTCCAGATCTTCAATTACAACCGCGTACCTGCAACCTACACATAGAAAAGAGAGGATGATTGGGGGGTTAGGGATGAGGGGTTTGCCTTTAGGTCAAACCCCGATTTTGGAATTAACCAAGAAATGAGAATGCAGTAAATGTAAATGTTTGTAATGTAAACAAGTACTAATACCTTGTTGTAGGAATTTTTGTATTCTTACATGCGAAGGTGTAATGTATGTAGTATGTGATCTCCTCTTCAATGGTTGAATCCTTGTCTTGAATGCAACACTTAGCCTTGAATGGAGACTTAGAATGCTCAATTGCTTGAAGGAATGCTTGAATGCTTGAATGTTTGAATGTTTGAATGTTTGAATATCGCTTCCGTGTCTTGTACACATATGTCCTTCCCTCCCAAAATGGGAGAGGAAATTTAGTTTATATACTTGTCAATTAGGGATGATAGACTGATTTTCCCGACCTTAGGCCGACCAGGAAACATTATTTTCCAATTTGCAAACTTAAAGACCCGATGCCCACAAGAGACTAGGCCCAAAATAGGGCCAGGGACCAGGGCACTGGGCGCCATGGTCCTGGGGGACCAGGGCACTGGGCGCCATGGTCCCACCTCCCGGGATAGCAGGGTGCAGAAAAATGCAGTTTTTGATGTCATGAACAAGTTTCGGGGTCTCCATTCAGATTCTGTGTTGCATCACCATCGTGAAGACCCAAATGCAGTCAAAATTGCAAGTGTCGCAATTTTAGGATGCTACACTTCCTAATAGGAGATGGCATGCATCCATGGGTAGGACATCACATTACACCTTGTCCTTATACCTTCCAATGGTAAAATCAACCCATTCTTGCTCATTGACTAGTACATGTGGGCCTTTGTTCAACCAAGTGACTCTATAGGGATTTTTGTGAGGTATCCTTTGCAATTTGAGCTTACTCACTACCTCTTCTGATACAATATTGTCTGTAGACCCTGAATCTATGATCACCTTGCACACTTTATCCATAACCTTGCATTTGATTCTAAATAAGGACCTTCTTTGGCTAGGCTCTTCTCTAACTGATTCTTTGATCAAAGTTCTCCTTATCATCAAGTTGTCACCCACTTTTGACTTTAAGGCAACCTTAGAAGTCTTGCTGCTTGAAGTCTCTTCTTGAAGGTAGTTTACTCTTCTTTCACCACCTTGTGATGATGATCCCTTCTCTGGACACCTATATGCTGGATAGCCAAGTTGGTTACAATGGTAACACTTCATTGTTGCAAAATATGAGGAACCTCTACCTTGTCCACTAGATCTTCCTCTGGAACCACTGCTTGATCCCCTTCCTTTATTGAATCCTCCTCTACTTGTGCCACTCTCTTTCTGCTCTATGAGTTTAGACTCACCTTGTGTTCTTTGCTCACTACTTCTTCCTCCAAACCCTCCCCTATGGCCTCTATTGTCATTTCCTCTACCCCTGCCCCTATTGCTACTTGTGTCATTTTTTCTTTTTAGTTTTTCCTCCACCTTAAGGGAAATTTGATAGGTTTGATGGACTTTTTTTGGACTCATTAAGCTGATTTCTTCTTGGATATTCCACCATACGCCATTGAGGTACCTAGCAACCTTGAGACTCTCTTCTTCAACCACATGAGACCTAAGGCTAAGTTTGTGAAACTCCTCTGTGTAGCTGCTGACATCAAGGTCTTTTTGTCTTAGGTTTTTCCTCTTCCTATGAATTTGCACTTCATAGTCATTAGGGAGGTAGACTTCTTTAATCTTGATTAACATCCCTTGCGAAGAAGAGATGGGTGCTTTGCCCATTTTCTTCCTCTCATCTTGCACAAATTGCCACCATGCGAGAGTAGCTCCTCTCATCCTAGACTTGGCTACTTTGACTCTTTGAGCTTCAGTTATACGTTCACATTAAAAGTGGTTCTCCATACCTTCTATCCACTCTAGGACCACTTCTACTTCCATCTTACCAGTAAACAATGGCAATCCTTCTAGTGATTTACCACTCAAAGCTTTCAATGCTTTCAGGAAAGGCTCTTGCTCTAGGACAAGATCTGGTTTAGGCACTTTGTCCATCTCCAACACTTCTTTACCCTTCCCTTATGCTCCTTCAACCTTTACTAGCACTTCATCAGCCTTGGTTTCAATTGCACCAAGCTTACTCTCCAATTCAATCAACTTCCCTTTCAAAAGTCTATTCTCTTCCTCCTGATCAAATACTTTCCTTGCCAACTCTGCATTGGTCACCATGATGTTGTCTCCTACTAATTCCACTGAGGACATCAACTCTCTTAGCCCAAATCTTATAGGCTCTGATACCAATTTGATGGGGATTACCTAGTCTGCTCAACGCTCCACCTAGCTAGTGTTGCTCAACTCCACCAACTCACCAAGCCTAGTTACATTCTAGACCTCCAAGTCCTTCTCAATATCTACTAGGCATTGATTCTTGACCTTTCTAAGGTGTTTGATTCAGGTGTTTTTGTTAGGAACCCTACCAACTCACTATGCTTCCCAAGTGCTCAATTCTGGCCTCCTGGCCTCAACTTGACAAATTGATCTCCAACTATTGTGGGATGTTGCAGAGGTGTAGAGAGCTCTTCTAACATGTTTTTAGTGCATTTGGAGTCCATTGGTGGTTTTCAACCTTGAGTTTTCTTACCAATTTCACAATCTTGCTTGGAAAAGGGTTATAAGGAATGAGCCCCAATTAGGCCTCCAAAACTGCTTTTCTAGGGCTTGAGGGGAAATGACTCAAAGGACCCCAAAAAAAGTTTGTCTTTTCTTCAATGATACACCTATCCCTAAATGATTTCTATGCTTTTAGGCCATGGTCTAACTGTACAATGTGTGAACCCCAAAATGAGGGTTTGAAGGGTTTATAAGGCCTTTAACTGCCAATGAATGAGCACATTGGGGTTTTGCCATTAAATGGATTTTTCAAGGCTCCTCCCTACATAGAAAAGTTTTCCCCAACCCCATGGAATCCCCCAAACTCTGAAATAGTGATCTTGAACTCACCCTTGCACTTTACACCACTTTTTCACCTTATTTTCTCTAGTCGGGTTGCTCCTGGACTCACCTAGAATAAGGGGGAAGTCATGTTTAAACACTTCTCCAATATTTGAACCTACATATGTATAATGTACATGAGGTTTCCAACCATGTCCCAACTGGTCATGATGGCAGCACGTGTGAGACTCATGGGGCAACCATATTTACAAGAAAATTGTTATTTACAAGCCAAAACTGGTTGTTTACAAACTTGAACAAGAAAAAACCTATGTACAATATTTAAAAACCTCTAAAATGAACCAAAAGTACAAAAACACAAAAGAGTAACTCAATCCATTTTTGGATCAATGGATTCAATCCATATTCTATTGCAAAATTGAGTAAAACAAGCCAAAATGTTGTCAACAAGACTGAAAATGAGTAGTTTCAGTTGTTGAACTTACAAAACACACTTCACCAACCTTGGTAAATGTGCAAGAGAGGGTTTATATATATTTCCCATGTGTGGAGTCCTTTCATGGAATTGGGAAATCCCTAACTCCACCACTACACAATTTCAGGACAAAAGTTGTCATGACGACTTTTTGCAACTTTGTGATTTTTGCACTTTTGGTCTCTTCAACCTATGAGACCTATTTCAAATCATCACATATGACATTTCAAATAGGTCTAAGACCTATTTAACCCTCTCTGATGATTTTACCAACATTTGACACTTTTGACCAACAAAAAGGCCAAATACCTACTCAAACTCACTATTTACACAAAAATGCAAACCTAAGTAAATTGAACTCAACCTAGGCCTATATTGACACAAAATACTCACTCTTGGACCCTCCTAGAGTCCTTATTCACCACTAACTTTCCTAGGGTTAGTACAAGACAAAATTGTGAAAGTTAAATTGCCGAAGTCCTAGGTGCTCCCGCACCAGGCCCCCATCTAGGCAAAAAAGATCAAGTGGTTTATCCCCCACCCAGGAAGACATGAAAAATTGAATGATAAGAAACATAAATGCAAGAGGTTAAATAAAAAATGAAGATCATGCAAAAATCTAGGTATGATGGCCCCCCCTTAGAATGACACATGAAAGCTATGTTATTCTTAGGACAAGAGTAGTTTTAGCACATAAACATGGCGAGATGTTTTTGTGCAATGCCACCATTAGGTGGTGACACGTAAATGTCCATGACATCAATGATGAATTCAAGAGGACAAAGGGATTGGATAGTTTGGCATAAGAACCCATAGCAGTAAAACAAATATGTAATACAATTGTGATATGGGTATAACATCATAGTGCCAAAGTTCTCAGATCTAAAGAAGAGCACATGAAGACAAAGATAAAATAAAAACTTGGATCAACATGGAAGAAGGCCAGAAATGTCCCAATGCTTTGTATCATTCCCGAATATCTAAATGCAAGATATGATGAATAAAATAAGTAGAGACACAAATAGAAGAAGATATACGATAGAAAATCTCTAGTATTTGAGTACCTATTGATTAATTTGGGTCTTCTAGGAGAGAACAACAGATAAATATAGTCAACCTCCTGTATCCAAGTACCTACGGAGTGACCTGGGTCCTCCACAAGGGAACAAACATATAAAGAAAGAACTAAGTAACACAATCATGTACACACAAAAAAAAATGGAGATAAAAGATAAAGATCCTATAGGTCACCCCTTAGGAGATCATCATCCTCATAATCAAGATCATAAGGAGAAGGAGGGTGAGATTGAAGTAGGAAAATGACAAGAGTGGAACCAAGTGCTTCACTTGTAGCAAGGGCAGGGGACAAAGAAGCAACAACATCTACGTCCAGAAGCTCTGAGGAAGTAAGGGTCAAAGAGCATGAAAAGATCGTGAACAATGTCGGGTTGTCCGCTAAGGAGTTAAACATGCAACCCTATGTAGAGGAATCAAGTGACTCACTTGGAGAAGATGAAACATGAATAGGACTGTCGGCCTCCGAAAGAGGGATAGTGACAAAATCAAAAGAAGGTGGAGCCTTCTCAACCACACACACAGAAATAGGAAAACTAGCAAGCATTGAAATAGGAAGAGAATGGATGAAGAGCATACCTGTGAGGATTTTCACCATTGAAACTCTAGGACAGGGCCCTACTCAAACTTGCATTTGGGTTAAATAGGAGCAACTGGTCTCCGATCAACCATAGTAGGTTGGAGGGCCCCAAGAAAACTCTGATGCAAGAACACCTACAAAACATGGAGAGCATATAGAGTGGCACTAGACACCACCTGAGTATGCAACAGGTCAATAGGCTAAGACAATGGAGGTATGTTTGGTAGAGAGGTGATGACGAGCAACTCCAAAGAAGGAATGATGAAGACCTAAACCCGCTTAGGGGGAGGTTCATCGATAGGACCCGAAGCACTAAAAGTAGAACTGAAGATGATGCAGAAACATGAGAACACAATAAATAGAAGTTGAAGTGACATAATTGGGTGCTACAGAGGCAGTAGTAGGTTGTAGAGCAGCCTCACATTCATGAGCCATGGCCCATCAATAGTTCTTATGCTAACACACATGCCGATTATGACAAAGATGAGGGCCACCAATGAAAACTTGAGAGCACTCAGAAGAATCATGCTCCATGGGAGAGATCTCTGAAACTTTGTTAGGAATAGGAGAAGGCCCATCCAGGGAAAAATGAGGTGGATCCAAGATAGGCACCACATTCATGGGTAAAAGTACAAAGTTGTGTCACACTTTTATAAAGGATATGGTCAATGTTGATTCAACTTTTTAAATTTAATCAATAGAAAGTGAAATATATGTTTTGAATTTTGAAATGATGTAAACTGATAAAACTTATATTCTTATGTCTATTTTATGTTTTTAATTTTAACAAAAACTTAAAAATTTATTTGAATGTATTTTTTTATAAAGTAAATTGGTGCAGGACCACCTATCGAGCACCCATGAAGACAAGGTGCACTAGAGTCACTGTTAGGCCCTCATGGAGAATAAATGAGTAATGAATTCAAAAAGGTATTTAAGGTCTTAAAAAAATGTAATCATGGCCATTAGAGCCAATAAATGCAATGAAAAGGTCAAAAAGTGTAAAATTGTCAAAATTGGCAATTAGGCCTAGAAAGGGCTAAAATTGGGTTTTGAAGGGTAGAATAGGTTTGTGAGGAATAAAATCATGTAATAATGTTTAAAAAGTTCATTTAAGGACCATTTGGGTTGGGTAGGATGATTAGTTTCCAAAGTATCAAGTTGACAAATGAAATTGTCAATCTTGACAACTTTTGAGCAACTTTTGAGCAACTTTTGTTGCAACTTTGCAAAAAAGGGTAGTTATGGGTAGTTATAAGGTGGATTTCAGTCTTGGAGGCCCAAATACATTATAAAAGGGTGAGAACTGATGCAAACATGGGCGGTGTACATGAGTTTTGAATTTTGATCAATAAAACTTGTATTTTGCTGCACTTTTCTACCATTTTAACGAGACAATCAGATCTCTCATTGGTTTTGATGAATTTCATGTTTATATATTGAAATTTTCTTGATTATAGGTGATAGAGGAATGACTTAAATTTACTTTGGATGTGGTGGCATTCATTTTCATTGTGTTTTATCAAAGTTCTTGGCATTTTACTAAAAACTACCATAACCCTGGCTTAGGGTAACCAGTGGCTTCATAAATGTGATATATTTTGTTTTTATGCTTAACCAATCCTCATTTTGGGTAGAGATGAGGCGAAGGGTGTATACTACCTATCCATGGTGTGTTTAGGGTGTCATGCAAGGGTTTGGTAAATGCTACATGATGGTTTCAGATTGTTAGGACTGTCACAGGTGCAATTTGACTATCACAATCAAGTGAAGAAGGCTTTGTTTTATATGACAAAGTGTGTGATGGCCAGGAGGGCTTAGGGGAGTGTTGGTTGGTGTGTTTAAAACCTTTCTAAGGTGTTGGAGAAAGTGGAGTGACCAAGGAAGGGCTTAAACCAGTGGGTTTCCAAAGATAGTAGCATACTATCATAGTGTGATAGAATGACAATCACAGAAAAATGCAGCGTGATGCGTGGGCCATATCTTGGAGTTAAACGATTGGATTGGTTTAAAGTTTGGATATGTTGTTCAAAATCAAGTTCTTTAGAATCGCACCAAAGCGATTGAGGGTTTTTGATCCGATTCAAAAGTTATATACATATGTGTATAGGTATATCTAAGAGGACAACAAGAAGGTAACTTTGGTTTTATTTAATCAAAGTGTTAAACATTTTTGTCTTGTGAACCTAGTTTGGAGTCTAGTGGATTGTAGGAATTTCTAATACAATGTGGGAAGGTTATACCTTGGTGTTAGGGTATTGATTAGGGTCCAAAGGAGTGAGTAGGTTATCAAACCTTGAGAGGGAAGTCTTAGACAATTGATGAGATGATCAATCATGATCAATAGGAGTTGGAATGGGGAGTTTGTAACACCTAGCATGTAGAAGGATCCTCTGGAGTGTCACCTTGAGTGACCGAACCTTTTAGAGGTCTAGAGTAGGGGATCCCTCTGCATCATAAATACTATAATTTAGTTGTTGAAAAAATGTTGAAATTGAAGTTACACAAGCCACCACACTTTATTTAGTAAATTTTACCTTTTTTTCTTGAATTTTTTTTTGTATACTGATAACTTGAAATTTTAGTGCATCGATATATTTTTTACTATTTTTTATAAATATATATTTTTCAATAAATTTGAAAAGTTGTGTGCTGAAATATAACTCTTTTTGATTCCCACCACCTTTCTTCTTAATTATTTATCTAAATTAGAAAAGAATTATATCAACTTGACATAGCTTCTTTTCTCTACTGCATCATTTTTTTTTTGAATTTTTTTAATAAATTTTAGTATTTTTCCTTGACAAGATAGTCAACCTTATATTTTAGTGTTGATGACCTACTTTCAATAAAAATAAAATATAAAGATTTAAAACTAATTAAAATATTAAAAGATATATATTTTGGAAAAATAACTTATAGATCTATAAAAGGGTATTTTCCCATTTCAAAAAAACTATTATTTATAAGAGTAGGAGTTGTTGAAACATCGAGTTTTATTATTTTTTGTAATTAGACCAAAAGTAGTATAAAATATGCAATTAGTAGACACTTCCAATTGGAATTTTTTTGGCCCATATATAAATTACCTATAATGAATCTATATAGACCATATGTTTGACTAAAATTAATTTTTAGTTAGAATTACTAAAATTCACTTGGGCTGATAAGTTAGCCTGAAACTTGACACAATTTTGTGCTTTTACCCTCACAACAACTAGTTCTCTACTCTGCTTCATGTAGGCAGCAACGGGAGGAATAGAGGGTGCCAACTCGGGCTGTGAAATGGGAACAAGAAGTGATGAGTGAATGCGAGAAGAAAGCCTCTCTTTCTCATAGTGAGAGGGTTAAGCAATATCAGCCATGATTGGGAGCTCGAAGGGAGGGCGGGCCACAGACTTTGATAGCGCAGACACCATTTCTTTGTCTGCACTGGGTGCAGTCGCAGGCATAGAGGACACCACCTGAGGCTATGTAGTCTTAGTCCGATGAGATGGTTTGTTTAGAGGAACATGCTTAGCCTCATCCCTCTATGATGAGGGAACATGGGGAACCACCCACTCCAACATGAGAATAGACAGAGCAGAGGGCGATGCAGGAAGAGGTAATGAATAACTAGGATAAGATGATTTAGGGGCCAACTCCCTTGTCTTGTATTGATAATATGCATGGTACATCAATTCACCACGGGGAAGAATGGACCCCATTGGAGTAGGCCAAGGGTTGATATCTAGTATCTTGGATGACATGAACCAAAACCTCATGAGGAAACTTAAGACATTTATGATAGTCAAGGGACCGCATCCATACCAACCAATCGGGGAATTCCTAGTTTAACTCAAAATAGATCCGATTTAGGGATGATCATAAATATAGAGGACACAACCTTGGGTCCCACAAGGAGCATCAAGGTAATGCTACCCAAAGAAGGTATATAAAAAACATCATTCATCCTCAGAGTTTCTTGACATTCATCATATGTAGGCCTATGCTAACCATTCATGAGTAGAGTCTCCTTTGTGATAACATCAACTTTGCAGAATGGGTCAATCATCACACTTGTGATAGTTTGATGGTTCAACTTCGTAGGGATGTGCAAAGGAGAAAGCTCTCCATAATATAGAGCACCCAGAGGGGTGAATTTGATAGCACTATGTTAGACACGTTCCCCTTCTTGCTAGGGGGTGTATACAAAAAGAGGAGTAACGGTGACCATGTTCACAAATGGACCATCATCCGAAGAAGGATTTGATGCAGAAATTAAATTTATTGAATTTCATGCGAACACATTGGTGTAGATCTACAAGTCCCTGTTAGTTTTATCAACAAATTTGTTCAACTAATGTTTTTGCATATCAACTTTAATCGCACCACCGTCAATATGGTCTTGGAAAATATTCGATAACATCACTCAGTGTCATGACCAGGCACACGATGGTAGTGATAAAATTTTGATCCGTCATACCAATGCAAGTAGGGTCTTTTATTGAGAAGCAATCGAACCTTAGGAAGGGTAATCAGATTATCTTTTATTAATCACTGCATTATGCTTAGGTAGGAGTCATTCAATTTAGTGAAAAATGTATTCTGTTGTGATCCCTAGTGAAAAATATAGACCCTTCCGTGGACGTTCCTGCAAAAGACTCATTGTGAAGGTTCGAAGTAGAATCTCTGAACTATGACATGGTGTGATAGTCGTCCGTGAGTGCAGAACACATATTAGCAAATTTTTGGTACCGATTAAGGGATAGCTTCTCCATCAATACCGACTGTAGATTGGTGATGACAATCCTCTATAGATCTCTATCTAACAAGGAAAAGGGGATCCTAGTAGAGATTGACTGATACCTCGAGATAAAATTTGTAACCTTTTCATTGGGTTTTTACATATAGTGAACAAGGTGAGTGATAGTGACCCTACTGCCAATGTTAGCCTAAAACCGTCTAAGAAATAGATCCATGTGTTGGTCAAAGGTACAAATGGAATGATCTGGAAAGGAGCTATACCACTCTAACGTGGTTAACTTAAGGAATCGTGAGAATAGTTTGAGTAGCACAAAATCCAAGTTGTGGTAATCACTATATATGGTCATGAAAGAATCAATGTGCACATTAGGGTCCCCATAACCATTGAAACTATCAAATGTCAATGATTTAGCCACAGGAGGAAGGATGGTGTTCATGATAGTGATGTCGAGGGGACTTATTCTATAATATGCAAGCATATTGACCAAAAGTGGAGGCTGGGTTTTTGAGCTGCAACTGCAACTGCCCCATGTTCTGTAAGATAGTCTTCAAGACAGGATTAGTAGGAAAAGGAGGTGGAGGTGGGCCAAATACACCACCACCTCCATGAGCACCTCCAAGAGAACCAATGCCACCACCCCCACTAACAGAGGTAGTACTAGTGCTGACCGTAGAGATATAAGTTACAGCAGAGGCAGAGGTCAAACTACTTGACATACCCATATACCCTAAGGGAGTGGTAGAGGCATTGATGCTAGGAATATTAGAATCCACCATATGCTTGTTCAACCTTAGTATGTCAATGTCGATCTGAGAACTAGAGGTGTCAAACTAGCTATCCTGAGGGGGGTGCATATGCCAAGGGAATGTGGCTTTTAATGATCATAGATAATTCCCTCAACATCTCTAGACCTTTTCTGTCCAAGATGAGCATATCTCTCAAGGTATTATATACATTCCAGCTTGAGGGAGGACATTCTCTCAATTAAGGAACCCTTTGAAATCTCTTAGGTTCTCCTCTAGAGATTGAATCCGGTCAAAGTCAATAGTGATAGTGGAATCATGATCAACAACCAGAGGAGGAGAATGTGGTAGAGAGTTCGTCAGGAAGTTGTTGTAAGAACTAGTAGCTGACGAGCCTCCCATGAAAGGTATCTAGGGGGTATAAGAGGGGAAAGGGACACATGAGTTAGGATGAGGCTTTTAGATCATCGCGTTGAGTAGTGGAGGGTTGTAACGATCAAGAGGGAAACTCCATCTGGATGTCCTCCTGACTACAATTATTATGATAGTCTAGGTCGTAAAGCTCATAGACAAGTCTTGCGATGCTGAGACCACACTATAGGGACACGAATGGTTTTTTCTTCTAATAAAGTTTAATAAAGATGAAGAAACAAGTCCAAATGCTAAAGCAAAGATGCAAAGGATTCTTTTTTTTTTGTTAAGTTAGATTTTAGTTAGATGTATGCAATGGTCTAAATGATAAATATACAATGAAAAAATAAAATTTGTTTCACGTCGAGTTCACCAAAATGTAGAGGAGGAGATTTGTTACCCTCAAGGTAATGAACCTCAAGAAGATAACCCACCATTCGCTACCTGATATAAACTGGCACTAAAGGTGAGCCAATGGATACAAATGCAAAAATAAACTATCAAACCACAAATAGAGTTGTCGAACAACTCTGCTTAATGTATGTCTTTAGGACAAGCACATAAAACCAGGACACTAATACAATGTTTTATCGTCCTATACAGATAGAGTACAAAATCCATACAAGAGCAACATATGTGATTATAATATTAAATAAACATGGATACCGATAAGCTAAGCTACCAACACAAAATGAAAATGTTAAAACTAAGTAAAATAAGTGAGGGAAAACTTACAATCGGTCCACGATTAAAGCCTCTCGCAAGATGATAACTTTCCTACAATTATGGACGTGCACACAAACGAGAAAGAAAATGTTAGGGGTTGTGTTTTGGAGTCTTCCTCAGTCGGACCCCCGCTTTGGTGTTTCCACCTCCATGGACAACCCAGATAGTAGCAATGGGGAAAATAAAATGATAAAGATGAAAGAGATATAATTATAATGATAGATAGATTAGAGAAAAAGAATATGAATACACAAATGAATTAGGAAAGGTAAGTGAAATCTCGTTCCAATACTTGTGAAGATGACACTGTGATTTGTTCAAGAGAATGCAACAATGGTGGTGTTGTGAAAACCTATCAATATACCCCAATGAGATCGCCAAAATATTCAACCTGCAAGAATTAATCCAAAAATGACAAAAGATCCTCAAAATGCCTTCCAACGGGAGAAATAATATAGGCTATGAAAGAGAAACTGACGTCGGTGGGCACATGCAAAGGCGTTACTATTCCTTCTGTGTGCATGCATAACGCTCAAATGGCCACCTACAAACTATTAGATACACGGGACACTAGCGCACCACGTGGATGTCTTTGCACCATGCTAGAGTCCCAAGGATGACAGGTTGACAGAGTTGGTAAGATTCCTATTTGATGATGACAAAGTGATCCAGGTGGACAAAAGGACAAAGGTAGTGTTACACAATCTCTGATGATGGGGAGGAAGGTGCAATTTGTTGCGTTGAATTATACAAGGTGCAATTTTTATTTTACATAGGGGAGTGAAGATTATAGTTTATAGGTCTCCCTTTGAGCCTAATTTTAACAATAAAATTTTTTGTGTTGTTCAGCCAAGTATGGAGGGTGTGTTATCAAGTTGGTAGATGAGTTGACATGACAGTAACTTAGAAGTAGGTTAGTTCTACTTTGAGATCAATAGATTCTTGTAAGTTTAATCTACCTAGAGTGAAGATTATAGTTTATAGGTTTGACTTTGACCCCAAGTTTGCTTTGGACAAAATGAAATTGTGATTACAACAATTGAAATTGAGTACATTCAATAGAAAATAACCTGTATGTGTGTGTGTGTGTGTGTGTACACACACACACACATATATAGGGAAGGTCCAATGCTTCACCTTTGTGAGCATCACCTAGATACAATGAGTGTTAAGTGAACCATTCATTCTCATTAGAGATAGGTTCTTGTGAACCACTACTCATGAAACATGAGTCAGTGAATTTCTCTCAAAAATGACCCAGTTGAATCCTGATATCAATATCATAACTTTAATTTTAATTCTAATCTTGAATATATATTTTACTATAGCCCTAATCATAATTCTCATTCTAATCTTACTTTTAATTATAACCATAATCCTAAGTATATAATTAAAAAATAATAATTGTAATCTTAACCAAGTAATTATAAGTCTTAACATTAGAACTAATGTTAACCATTATTTTAATCGTAGTTTGTACGATTTGGTGGCCTTCATTGAGCTAAATAGCATCTTCAGCGTTGTTATTTTGAGTTTACTTCCAATATCAATGGGAGAATGCAGAATGGTCTGTGGAACTACCTAGCCCGTGGACCAAATTGTAAGGTTTATTTATTGTTAGAGCATTTATAGACGCCATACTTTTAGTCTACAAATGAAGCCCTGCCCCAACAACAATGTTTTTTTTTTTGCGAAAAATTATTATAATAGTTTTACAATAATATTATTAAATATCACTTTTAGATCTGCCAATAGTGGCATGTTGTGATGGTTAAGTTGTTGTGTTGTTGTTCTTGCCATCAAGGTTCATAGCTCCGGGTTAAAAGAGTTACTTAACTCAAGGAAATCTAAATAAAACAATGTGATTTGATGACAACAGGCATATATAATAAATTTTAATAGAGCATTCTTTTCTCTCTCTGGTGCACTTCATTTTAAAATTCATGAGACGTTTAGATTTTTTTGGTTTGCTGTGAACTTGCCTTAGTATTATTTGTAATAAAAAATATTTGTTGTGGATGCAAGTAAGGAGAGTGTGTTATTTAGTTGATAGATGAACTGGTATGAGATAGGAACTTAGAAGTAGGTTAATTCTAGTTTGAGATTAATAAACACTTGTAAGATTAATCTATTCCAATTTTAGTAGGGAATGAAGATTATAGTTTTGATTAGTACAATTGAAGTTGAGTGTGTTCAATGTATAATAACTCTTCAATATATTAAATTATATCTCTTAATATTTTTTTAGAAGTAAAATAAAATAAATCTGAAATAAATATTTTTTTTGTAAGAATGACAGCTTTTGAAATAATATGTATTTACTATTTATCTAGATTTGATTTGAAGAACTATTTCTATTTAACTTTAACTCTAATCTTAATTTTAATTCTACCCCTAACTGTAACTCTAGTTATAATCTTGAACCCCAATTTTTAATCTAATCTTAAATATAACTTTAACTATAACTTTAATAATAATTATAATTCTAATCTTAATTTTAATAATAACCATAATCCTAAATCTATAATACAGAAATACAGCTATAATTATAATCCTAACCCTAAATATATGTCTAACATTAGAAGTAATGTTATAGATTTGGTGGGCTTCAAAGAGCTATATACCATCTTCCCGCTGTTATTTTGAGTTTACCTCCAATATCAATGGGCGAATGCAGAATGATCTATACAACTGCCCAGGCTATGGATAAAATTGTTAGTGATGCCTTATCGCCCTTCCATTGGTAAACTTTAAATACTATTTTAACATGGTAAGACAAGCAGAAAATGCTTCAAAATAATTTGTTCGCTTTGTTGGAATCCAGACTTTCTAAATTTTATGGTGGATTGTAGTCAAAGTTTCGAGTATAATAAAGGATGCCATCATTTGTAGGAAATTGAAGATTTTTTAATCTTCACTTTTAGTTGCTCTTTCAAAATATTTAACTGTAATAATGTATTGGGTTTTTGGCCTTAGTTGCATTCCGTTGACTTTAAATGCAATAAATGATCTATCTGTAATGTTGGCAAAAATAGATCGTTCCCAAAACAATTCAGGAATTCTAGCACTTTAAAGTGTCTCACTAATATCAAAGGAAAAATCCAGAGCCATGGCTGGAAGAACGTGGCAAGTAGAGAATACTGTAAAGCTGATTATTTTATTTCCCATGTTAATAATGGTTCCTATTAGACCAGATCCTGAGGCCAGACTTTTAGCCTTCGGATGCAGCACCAGACCCAGCAACAACGCCACAGTCTCTGAAAAAAATATGAACGCGGCTCTGGCAGCCGTAGTGGAAGATGTCGTTCCATCTGGAGTTGCTACAAAAAATGTGGTGGAAGGAACAGATCTCACAGATTCAATATACGTTCTGGCGCAGTGCAGAAAGGATAAGTCTTCTGCTGATTGCGTTGACTGCATAAAGGCTGCAGAAAAACAAGTTCGCAACTGTTTCAATGATAAATATTGTGGCGGCAGGGCAACCTACGACGGCTGTTATCTGCGTTTGGAGAACTCTAATTTTTACACTAAGTACGCCGACACGGGAAATAAAAAGGTGTGCGGTGATACCAATGCACCCACCTCCAATTTAATTTCGGCAATTGGTCAAAGTTTGATAAGCGATCTGTGCACTGCAACTCCAGGAATAAAGGATTATTTGCTGCCCAGACGAGAAAAAGCCCGTCTAATACGACTATCTACGGACTTGCCTCCTGTCTGCGATCTCTCGAAAAGGATTTCTATAAAACTTGCCTGAGAATTGCTCAAACCAACATAAATAAGTGTTTTCCTAGCTCCGAGGGACGGGCTATTGACGCTGGCTGCTACTTGCGATACGATTCCAAACCCATTTTTCTATGGGACGTGTCTATTCTGGTTCTAAAATGACAGTATGGATTGACTAACAAGCGTGTTAATCATGCGTTTTCCATTGTCGATTTTGTATTAAATGACTGTGATTACTTCGACCTTTTCCAAACAATGCGACTACAGAATTGACACGTTATTGTCATCAATTGAAGAGCTTGCAATTTTGTTAACGCTTTTGACACTTTTCCATAGAAGCAAGATTGAGTTTACAATTTCAGAAATGCAGTTTCATAAAATCACCTCATGAATCACTTTTCTTTAAATTATTTGTCAGACAGTTACTCCTGTTTACAATGATTTATTGACAGTTGAGATATTATCCGTTTTGCTTTTCAGTGAAGAAGGTAAGTTTTCGAAAGTCGATAATAATTGGTGATGTGGGAGGGATATTCCTACTTGGCCTTCTAACTTGTCTCGTCTTTGGGAAGCAGATAATGTGGGCGAGCCAGATAAAATGTGAACTCTTAAAGGCTAAATTTGATGTATTATAGATAATGAAGCAATGTCTTGCAAGTCAATTCGATCTTCATTAACTTACTAATATAACAAATATTTGGAACAGCGGATGTTGAAGTAGAAACGGAACTCCGTGGGCCAGAGGATATTAATTTCAAGGTACTGCAAAGGCAACTAAAAATTTTGATGAAGCAAATAAACTTGGAGAAGGAGGGTTTGGTGAAGTATTTAAGGTAAATTATCATTTATTAGCTGTCCATATTAGGCTTCTGCGTTGATGTATTCATATAATGGGTTGCTTGATATTTGCAGGGTACGTTGAAAAATGACAAATTTGTGGCAGTAAAGAAGCTGACATTAGGTCGCTCGGTCCACCCAATTTCTGAACTCGAAAGAGAAGTGAAAGTCATTTCTAATGTTCATCACAGAAATCTTGTGCGTTTACTTGGATGTTGATCCAGAGGATATTTTCACCAAAAATTGAAGTATCTCCAAAGCTCCAAGAATCAGCATCATGGTAAAGTTCTTGAGATCCTAAATCCAATGCAACTTGAATGGACAAAAAAGGAGTCCATACGTCCGAGTTATGACCGGTCAAAGTTTAGTCAAACCATGTATAAAGACTTTCAAAAGGTAAAAAAATAAAAAAATAATCATCCCAAAAGTGATCAACAATGGGTTTCAAATTAAAGAGCTCGTCAAGAGCTTTCCCACGGCGTTTATTTTATCAAAAACGGAGTCCGTATGGAAAAGTTATGACAATTTGAAATTTGGAGGGAAAAGTATGATTTGATGATGTCAGCATGATGTCATCATACTGTTAGGGCGTTTAAAACTATTTATGGGTTTTGAACCCATAACCTCATGCAACCAACTACACCTCTCCACCATTGGAGCCAATGGGAGCTGAACTCCCAACCAACGGTCACCTAAAATCAAAGATAACCACTGCGCTATTAATAGCACATGGGATAATTTTGGAGGCTATTCTACTTATCCAAACATAATCCGCATAACTTTATTTAAATAAGGTTAGTTATTAAAAGAAAACTCTTAATAATGGAATAAAATCAAAACCATAAAATAGAAAAGGGGATATTTACGGGATTATTTTCCCAAGGGGGATTATTTTATAGTTTGAGGGTTTTAGCCTAATTATGGCTAATTTTATGTATAAAAGGGGGTATTAGGCCTTTGAAAAATCATCCAGGTGATGAGAAGGAGATTATGAACTTGAAGGCTTGTTGATTATTCCTGCACATTGGAGAATAATGTTGCCATTGTGCTTGAAGGGAATATCTTGTAACACTTGTAATTGATTTTGGAGCTAATCGGATCGGTCCCCCTATTGGAGCAGGACCCGGAGACGTAGTCCGATCCACGGACGAACTCCGTTATCAATTGTGTTTTGTCTTCTGTCTTTCTACTCTCTTTCTTTCAGTTCATTACCTTTATTATGCTTTGTTCATTTAAGCATTATTATGTTAATTCGCTCAGATTAAAGCTTTGAATTAACTTGTGTAATATTGTTAAGCATTTGTCTGTAATTGTCATAGATCCTAATCAGATCAAGTTTGGTATCAGAGCTTTGTTTGACTAGTATTGCAGAATTGAATGCTAACAAGATCCAGGATTCAACGAGGCGAAGGCAAACTTGAAGAATATAATCCCGAGATCGGAAAATGAAGAACTAATCCACCATCATAGATGGAAGGAAAAGGTGGTGAAGAAGGTTCCGAAGATAAGAGTATTCAGAAGACTCTTCAGAATTTGGAAACCATTGTACAAGTTTTAGTACAGGAGAGAGAGGACAAGAAGCGAAGACGTGCAGCTCGTGAGAACAAAGGAAAAAGACCAGGAGGTGACCCTGAGCCTCCAAAAACACCCCCATCTCCTTCTTCTCCTTCTTCCCCATCTTCTCCCTCTTCTACTCATTCTGAGTCTTCTTCTCTTTTCAACAGTTCACATAAGCCTAAGATTAAATTGGATGTAAAATTTGATCTACCAAAGTATTGTGGGGAATTAAATGCTGAAAAATTAGATGATTGGATTCAACAGGTTGAAGTCTATTGTAGAGTCCAAAACCTCTTAGATGATGCTGATAGGATCCAGTTAGCTACTCTTCAGTTAGGAGGTACAGCTCTAACCTGGTGGGAGAGTAGAATTCGGGATGGGTCCTCACAACATGGTAAAATCAACTTAACTTGGTCAGACTTTGTTAATGCTCTCAAGAAGCAATTCTATCCCCTAGGCCATATGCAATAGCTAATGATGAGCTGGCAACTTTTTAGGCAAGGGAAAGGTCAGTCTGTCCAGGATTACACCCATGAATTTAGAAAGAAGGCTATTGCATTAAATGTTGCATTGTATACTCAGGACACGTTGCTTAAGTACATAGGTGGTCTTCACTCTTATCTGAGACATTCAATTTTAGTCTTGAATCCTAGTAACTTTGATGAAGTCTGTGTCCAAGCCACACACCTAGAGTCAAGAGGTAAGGGTTCTTTTATTGATAAGTCTGATAAGAAGCCATCTAAGTCTGAGAACAAATCCCAAAACAAAGGGAAGGGGAAAAAGATAGCTACAATGAAGAAAGAGGGTGAAAAACCCACATGCTCACATTGCAAGAAAGAAGGGCATGATGATTCTAGGTGCTGGAAGCTGCACCCTGAAAAGAGGCCAAAGAGATATGGTGGAAAAAAAGACAAACAAAAGACTGTTGCTATAGTTCAACAGGATCTTAGATCTGACTCTGGAGATGAGACAAAGATCGTTGCTGCTGGAATCCAAGGTAAAGAAAAAGGTAGATCTCTCTCATCAGCTACAAGTTCTTCTAATATAAGTGCAAGTACAAGTAAAGATTCTACTCCTAAGAATGATAAGCAAAGGAATGAATTATTTCATATTCGGGTTGTTATCAAACATACTAAAGTTGATACATTATTTGATACGGGTTCTCAAGTTAACTTGATATCTGAAGAAATTGTTAAAAAGCTTAACTTGACTACAACACCTCATCCGAAACCATACCCTCTGGGATGGGTTTGCAATGATGCACGATTGCAAGTAACTAAACAATGTAAGATAAGATTTGCTATCACTGCAAACTTTGTAGATGAGGTAGAAGCTGATGTAGTCCCTTTAGATATTTGTGGTCTTGTACTTGGGAGTCCCTATTTGTATGATCGACAGGCTATCTTCTATAGAGGGGAGAACAAATACCATCTTTTTAAAGATAAGGTTGAATACATTGTACGGGCACATAAGGTAAAGACTAATCTTGCACTAGTTAATGCGGGTCAGATGAAAAGGTTAGTCAACTCTAGTAAGAACTTTGTATTAATGCTTGTAAAAGCCAAAGAGGAAGAAACATCTGAGGCATTTAAAGGATGTGATCCTAAACATAAGGCTGAAATGGTCAAAGTTGTTTCCGCTTACGATGACTTGTTTCAGGAACCAAAAGGATTGCCTCCTAAGAGAGAGATACAACATGAGATCCAGTTGCAGCAGGATGTGCCACTTCCAAACATTGGCATGTACCGGTTATCAGTCTTGCAAAATGAAGATATCAAAAAGCAGGTTCAAGAGTTGGTTGAGAAAGGAGTTATTCGTCCTAGTACATCTCCTTGCGGTTCTCCTATTGTGTTGGTTCCAAAGAAAGATGGGACTTGGAGAATGTGCATCGACTACAGGGCTCTGAACAAGATAATGGTAAAGAACAGGTATCCTCTTCCTAGAATTGATGATTTACTTGATCAGTTGAAACATGCTATCTATTTCACTAAGCTAGACCTGCGTAGTGGATATCATCAAATTCAAACTGCAGAAAATTATATTTGGAAAACTGCTTTTAAGACTAAACAAGGACTGTTTGAGTGGTTGGTTATGCCCTTCGGGCTTTGTAATGCACCAGCTACATTCATGAGAGTCATGAATGATGTCTTTCGTCCTTTTATTGATGATTTTGTCATAGTCTACCTAGATGATATTCTTGTATTCAGCAAGTCTTGGGAAGATCATGTAATTCATGTTAAAAAAATCCTTGATGTATTAAGGAAAGAAAAACTTTTTGTAAAGATGTCTAAATGCGAGTTCGCTAAGACATCCTTAGTGTACCTAGGCTATGTCGTAGGGAATGGTCAACTAAAAGTAGACCCTGCAAAGGTCGATTGTATTGTAAAATGGCCTAAGCCAAGTACAGTCACAGAAGTCAGGAGTTTTTTAGGTGCAGTTCAGTACTGGAGGAAGTTCATTACAAACTTCTCTTTTATTGCTTCATCATTGCACACATTGACCAGTACAAAGGCAACTTTTTAGTGGGGAGGTCCACAACAGAAGGCTTTTGACACTTTGAAGGAAAAGTTGAGCACCGCAACAGTTCTGGCTTTACTAGATTTACATCAACCATTTGAGATTGAGATAGATGCTAGTGGGTTTGCCATGGGAGCTGTACTCATGCAAGGAGGTAAACCAGTCTGCTACCACTCTGAAACTTTTTCGGGAGTAGTAAGTAACTATCCCACTTATGATAAGGAACTTTATGCTTTAGTTCAGAGTGTTAAGAAATGGAAACACTACTTAATGGGCAAAGAAACTGTAATCCACACTGATCATCAGCCACTTCAGTATTTGCACTCACAGTCTAAACTACAAAAAAGTAGGCATTTTAGGTGGATGGGTTTTCTTCAACAATTTCATTTGGTCATTAAGTATAAGAAGGGTGCCCATAATAAAGTAGCAAATATTCTCTCTAGGCCTCCAGTTAAGAATGCTTTGATAATCCTTAAAAATAGTTCCATGCTTTGTGAAAGTTTTTAGGAACAATATGCTAATGATGAGAACTTTAAGGACATATATGCAGCTCTAATCTAGGGTAAACATGTAGAAGAAAAAGATTACTATGTGCAGGATAACTTGTTGTACCACTTGGGTAAATTGTGTATTCCTAAAGATGAGCAGGCACAGGTGATTCGAGAAGAACATACCTCTTTGATTGCAGGGCATTTCGAGGTAAGTAAAACATTGGTTCAATTACAGAAGTATTGTTACTGGCCTCGTATGCAAGAAACTGTTACAAAGTATATAAAGGGATGTGTAATGTGTGCAACCAGTAAACCAAGTAACAGGAAATTGGGTTTGTACACACCATTACTTGTACCATCCCATCCATGGGAAAGTGTGTCTATGGACTTTGTGGGAGGTTTACCTATGTCTAGGAAGGGACATGATTATTTGTATGTTGTTGTTGATCGATTCAGCAAAATGTGTATTCTAATGCCTTGTAAGAAACAGGTCACTGCTGAACTAACAGCTCATATGTACTTCCAATTTGTATGGGTTCATTTTGGGTTACCTACTTCTATTGTATCGGATTGAGATTCTCGATTCTTAGGGGAATTTTGGACATCTTTGTGGGGACTCATGGACACCAAGTTAAAGAAGAGTACAACCTTCCATCTGCAGACTGACGAACAGACAGAGGTAGTCAATAGGACAGTTGTTCATCTGCTTAGAGGTTACTGTAGAAAGCATCCTAAGTTGTGGGATGAGAATCTTCATTATGTGCAACATGCTTACAACCATGCAGCACATTCTTCTACAAAGAGGTCTCTTTTTGAGACTTGCTTCGGCTATTTGCCAAAGACACCAATGGACTTTGCTTTTGGAAAGGACAATGTTATAGATGGACACCATGATGCAGAAAGGGCTTTAAAGTTCATCCAGAAGGTCCAAGCAATCCATCAGGCAGTAGAAGCACAATTGGAGCAGAGCCAAGCAAAATACAAGACTCGCCATGACAAGCATCGCATAGATCATCATTTTCAGGTTGGTGACCGTGTTTGGTTACATATCAGCAAGGAAAGAATGCAAGGTGAAGGAAGGAAGTTGAAGCCAATCAAATATGGTCCTTTTGAGATCTTGGAAAAGATCGGTACCAATGCCTTCCGCCTTAATCTTCCTCCATACATGCAGATTTACTCGGTTGTCAATGTTGAGAATCTAAAGTTGTATGAACCTCCAATGATCTTGGATGAAGACACTGACATACAGGTTCCATCAGTTGATGATCTCTCACCAGAGTACATGTCAGAGTTGCCGGAAGATGTTATCCTTGACAAGAATGTCAGAACATCACGAAGAGGACCAATTGAATACCTCCAAGTGGGACTAAAGGGGATGCATCCAAGAAAGGCAAGATGGATGGAAATTGGTAAAGTGAGGGAACTTTACCCTCACTTAATTTCCAAGTAATCAAACTTTCGGAGGTCCGAAAGCTCTCCAGTGGGGAGGCTTGATCCAGGGGATATTTTCACCAAAAATTGAAGTATCTCCAAAGCTCCAAGAATCAGCATCATGGTAAAGTTCTTGAGATCCTAAATCCAATGCAACTTGAATGGACAGAAAAGGAGTCCATACGTCCGAGTTATGACCGGTCAAATTTTAGTCAAACCATGTATAAAGACTCTCAAAAGGTAAAAAAATAATCATCCCAAAAGTGATCAACAATGGGTTTCAAATTAAAGAGCTCGTCAAGAGCTTTCCCACGGCATTTATTTTATCAAAAACAGAGTCCGTATGGAAAAGTTATGACAATTTGAAATTTGGAGGGAAAAGTATGATTTGATGATGTCAGCATGATGTCATCGTACTGTTAGGGCGTTTAAAACTATTTATGGGTTTTGAACCCATAACCTCATGCAACCAACTACACCTCTCCACCATTGGAGCCAATGGTAGTTGAACTCCCAACCAGCGGTCACCTAAAATCAAAGATGACCACTGCACTATTAATAGCACATGGGATAATTTTGGAGGCTATTCTACTTATCCAAACATAATCCGCATAACTTTATTTAAATAAGGTTAGTTATTAAAAGCAAACCCTTAATAATGGAATAAAATCAAAACCATAAAATAGAAAAGGGGATATTTACGGGATTATTTTCCCAAGGGGGATTATTTTATAGTTTGAGGGTTTTAGCCTAATTATGGCTAATTTTATGTATAAAAGGGGGTATTAGGCCTTTGAAAAATCATCCAGGTGATGAGAAGGAGATTATGAACTTGAAGGCTTGTTGATTATTCCTACACATTGGAGAATAATGTTGCCATTGTGCTTGAAGGGAATATCTTGTAACACTTGTAATTGATTTTGGAGCTAATCGGATCGGTCCCCCTATTGGAGCAGGACTCGGAGACGTAGTCTGACCCGCGGACGAACTCCGTTATCAATTGTGTTTTGTCTTCTGTCTTTCTACTCTCTTTCTTTCAGTTCATTACCTTTATTATGCTTTGTTCATTTAAGCATTATTATGTTAATTCACTCAGATTAAAGCTTTGAATTAACTTGTGTAATATTGTTAAGCATTTGTCTGTAATTGTCAAAGATCCTAATCAGATCAGATGTTGCAAACAAAGGCCAAGAAATACTCCTGATTTATGAGTACATGCCCAATAGCAGCCTTGACAAAATATTATTTGGTTTGCTATTCCTTAACTATCCTCTTTTCTTTCTTTCATCTGTTAAAACAAACATGATAGGTTTTGAAAGTCTGATTAATTGTCCTACATTTAGAAAAAAAATATCTGATTAATTGTCCTACATGTAGGAAAAAATAAGAGACTTTTGAGTTGGAAGGAAAGGTTCAACATTATTCTGGGCACTGCTCGTGGTCTGGCCTATCTCCATGAGGAGTTCCATGTCTGTATCATCCATCGTGATATTAGATCAAGCAATATATTACTTGACAACTTTCAAGCAAAAATAGCGATTTTGGGCTGGCAAGACTTCTTCCAAATGATAAAACCCATGTTAGCACAAGAGTTGCAGGAACACTGTGAGGAAACTCTTACTTTATCTACTGTTTTTCTAATTTCAAAGTCTTCAATAGAGATAGTAAGACCATATTTTTGGATTTTGCAGAGGATACACAGCTCCTGAATACTGTAACCGTGGGCAATTAACAGAGAAATCTGACACCTATAGCTTTGGCGTAGTGGTTCTTGAAATTGTCAGTGGTAGAAAAAGCATTGACTTGAAGCAACCACCTGATATGGAATATCTTCTTCAATGGGTATTTTAAAATTCTAATAATATTCTTTTAATCCTTTAATCCCATTATTCTCTCCCTTAGAAATCTTAATCATTTGCTTAAAAAACTTATTGCAGGTTTGGAGCCTATACAAGGATAACAAGGTTTTAGAGGTGGTAGAAAGCGAAAAGGAGATGGAAGGGTATAACAAAGAAGAGCTGTTGAGGGTGATAAACCTTGCACTTCAATGCATACAAGCTTCTGTCAGACATAGGCCATGAATGTCTGAGGTCGTGAGAATACTGTTAAGTAAAGATGAGATTAATTTTCAGAAATCTCTGCAACCATCATTTAAAAACGCGGGGTACGAAGACTACACAAAATGAAATGTAACAATTACAAAATCCCTTACTGTTCAATAAAAGTAGCCATTTCTCTTGTTGATAGACACATGGAGGGTAACAAGGATGGACTGTTAATATCTAATCGATTACATAATTCCTCCTTCCTATTTTCGAATGGCATTTAAAATATTCTAATATATTTTGTCCCTTTAATTTATTTATCTTTATATATAATCATAAAATTTTCTAAAGAGACGTGTAACGAAGTGAGAGATCTTGGCGCTCAGCAATTTTATTTTTATTATACTTACTAAAATTAATTGAGAAAATAAAAAATTGTGGTTTCATTTAAAGAAAAAATATGTTAGAACTAATTTTGTAAAGATTTAGGTTGTAAGATAGTAATGCTATGAAAACTCTATTTCTTATTGATAAAAACTTTTTGACTCAATACAAACTTCATATACAAAGTAACATTGAGAAAATGTGTGAAATTTCTTATATTATAATAGTTAGCATACTGAAGTAGACTTGACATTGCAAATAAAATTGTAGTTGTGAATAGATATATGTCTAAACAAGATAAAAAATACTAGAATAATATAAATAAGGTTATTAGAAACTTATATGGTGCATTAGCTTATGCAATTTGTTATGAAGAGAGAAATGTGTAAAATAAACTTATGAATTTATAAAAAAAATTATGAATTCTAATTAGGATGAAGATCAACTTGTAGATATGTATTTAATATTTTTTGGAGTAGTAAGTTGGATGACAAAAAATGATAGGTAATGGTTGCATTATATAGAACATATGCTTAGTACATCGTAGCTATTCATGCATGTGCACAAGTAATGTGGATAAAAATTACATGCATTGACAATGATAATAAAAATGAAATTATCTAGCCAAGAATAGCATATTAGGATACAATATATCTTTTCAATAGGAATACTTGTAAAAAAATGTGGACTAATAGA
The DNA here is from genome assembly GCF_030272615.1 of Cryptomeria japonica. Taxonomy (NCBI): domain Eukaryota; kingdom Viridiplantae; phylum Streptophyta; class Pinopsida; order Cupressales; family Cupressaceae; genus Cryptomeria; species Cryptomeria japonica. The sequence goes on from NC_081414.1 coordinate 851,896,423, forward strand.
AAATGTTGATGTATACAAGAATGTTGTTGTTTCATGAACAAAGTTACAAGTATTTCAAAAAATATATTTTACTATAGAATATTAATGAGCATAATTACTCTCCAAAATTTACAATTTAGAAGTATATGCCCCTATATAAAGTATTCAACATGTGAAAGAATATTTTTTAGGGGACCCAAAACCCCTTACAACAGGTTTTGGAGGGACCCAAAAACTTCAAATTTTACCACGATCTGGAACCCGCAATACATCGCTACCATAGAGAATAAACCATGAAAACCAGCAGCCCAAACACAGTTGAGCTGACAAAAGCCAGCCAAACACTAACATTGCCACAGACAAAAAGAACCAACCATACACTTAAGATATAATCAATACAAATCATGTTGGCCACACCAACTAGGCTATAGCCTCAAAATTAAGAGAAAATGATGAGGGTTAGCAGGCACCCTTAGCCAAACAGTAGGGATGTTCCCGACTCCCTTCAATTGAGACAAAGACTTCAGACAGCAAAAAGCATGACTATCCCATAACCAAAAACAACCACAATCTCAACTGGGCCCTTGAAAACTATCAGCTACCAACCACACAAGATAAGACAAGGCGAATAAAACAAGCTGACTAGAAACAAAGAGATTTTGAAAGGCTTCCCTAACCTTAAAATTGGGTTTTGAAATAGCTCCCAGAACCACATCAAAGGGTTTTGAAGTGGTACCCTTAACCACCTTGAGCTGAAAAAGAGGCCTAATCAAGATAGCATCCATACAAGCACACACCACCACACTCTCCACCCCTATAGGAGAAAACATAAAAGAGCTTGAAAGCAAATATCCAACAACCAGAAAATCACCTACCTCAAGAGAAAGATCCTCTAAAATAGAAGAGGAAGCACCTCAATCTGAGAAAACATTGTCCCCCAACACTACCACCTCAATAAGGAGCAAAGGGGTGAAGAGAACAATGAGCCCACACTTGGATCCAATCCAAACAAGAGTCAGAATCTCCAAGGCCTCCCTCCAACTTCTGCCAACAAGAATCACAACCACCGTCTCCACCTTAATATAAAACTATATATTTCCAATACCCATCATCTTAACCTCAATATGAGATAGGACCACCTCAAAAGGAAATATTGAAAATAAACCAGATGGCTGAGAAAAGAGTGATAGAAATAGGAGCAATAGGGAAGATAGGGAAGAAACAATAATAGGGCATAAGGTCCCCAATAGCCCCATAGCTCAAAACCAAGAAGGAGGAAGAACCCCCCAAGCACAAACCAAAAGGCCAATAGAAACATTGGAATCTAAGGCAAAACCAACTAGATCCCAAATATCCTTGCTACAACCAAGAACAACCCTTTCCCAACACCCCATTCCTCAGCCAAGAGCATCTCCACAAGATAAACAACCATCATGAAGAATCAAGTCCCAGAATAGAAACACGTCCCTCTGGGGGAGAGGAAAGAGGGCAGGAGCAACCAAATAGAAAAACTGCCACCCAAGGAGAGAAACCACAAGCCTCCTAACCCACCAATCAGAGTAGTGGAAAACAAAGGAAGAAACCCACAAACCGTAGAAAGCATGGCACAGAAGTGAAAAAGTTGCAAGATAGGCACATCCCGTAGCACCGAGGTCCCCCCCACCACCATCCACAGTCGATAAATCAAGACACCACCATTGACTAGGAAGGAAGCCCTGCAAGAGCCAAGGCACATGGAAGAATAGGGTGAAAGAAAAGAGTGTTGCAATTGCCATCTTAATCCCTTGCATCATCTCCATCTGCAGAAGAAACCCTTGAACTCCCACTCTCGCTCATCTACTAAACATAATGTTGTACATGTGAAAATAATGCTAGTAAAGTATAAGATTCATTATTCTATAAGAGAAAGGTTGAGTTTTGTGCAATAAAGAAAATTTTTGTTGTGCTAGGATTTTTATCCAAAAAGGATTTTCCATGGTGAAAATATTGTATTGAGTCTCTAATTTTTACTTATTCTATTGGTTTTAATTAGAGTAAAACAGGTTTTGAAGGGACCCTAAACACTTAAAAAAAAGGAGAAAACCAAACGAAAACCAAAAGTTGCCCAACAACTAAACAAAAGGAAATAAGAGGGTCGACATGCTTGAAATTGTACTGAAGATTCTTTAATATTTTTGTAGCTTCTACATTCTTGCGAATAAATTCTTCATTGATTTTCACAAGATCATGGATAATATGGGCTTGGTCCTTACCTTTATCATGGTTGTGTGTTCTTGATGAGGGGCCAAGAGAAGCTCTTGCGTCGGTGCGATGTTGATCTACAATATAATTCTTCCTTTTGTCCCCCATAGTAGCAGAAAGAGGGCCAAAGACACCCTCAATCAAACCACTAAGGGTCTATACCTTTTCATTCAGTTGTTTAATATCTTTAGTACTGATTTGCATAGTAGTTCTGCTCACAACCACAACATCACTAAGCTTATCATGTACTTTATTATTGGTCTCTTCTAGATGCCTTATATTATCGTCGTGATCTATCTTCATAGTTTTCACATCCTTGGCTACATTTTGAATAAGAGAAAGCATTTTATCAATGTTGCCCAAATTAGAGATCCTATTCAAACTATTCTGCCCTGAATCCACTTTGTTAATAAGGTATTAACCCTGTCCTTAAGCAAGTTGATTTCAGACATCATCCATTTGAAAAAGTTATTTTGTCCCTCCATCACATCCTTTGCCACCTTTAGCATGTCCTTTATCCCGATGGAAAAGGACTCCTTTCCCATTTTTGTGGGGGTACCTTTCTCTATTTCAATAAGGATTTTCATGTGGAATTCCATCTCATGTGGGTCCATCTTAGAATCAGGGATGTCAACCTTTTCCTCTACCTCCTCATCCTTCATCTTTTTGACATTTACACTTGATCTCTCCAAATTATTCTTCACATGGGGGTACTGGTCTTCCTTTTGTCCCCAACCATAGAATGAGACAAATTAGGACTTTTTTTCTTCTCTTTATCCTTTTCTGTGCTTTGAATATTTAGAAGAAATTCCCACTTGAGATTTAACCTTCTTAGCATAATTTGGTGTTTGGGTGTCTGGAATGTGCTCCACTGAGGGCACATAATCTGAGTCTTCTTTATCAGATTCATACCCATAAGACCAATTGGGGGCAGAATTAACCTTCTTAGGGTATTTGTGATTACCAAAATGGTAGTAAGCTTCATCATCAGATACTTATTCTATTGATTCTTTAGAACTTATATGCACTAGTTCTATTGTATGACTTCATTTAATTTAATTTTCCTTTACAATTAAAAAAATATTCCGTGGTTTGAAATAATATAATTCAAAATTTAAACTATTCAAACTATAGTTGTAGCTATAACTTAATAATTAGAAAAATTGTCTTTCTACAATTACAAACTATCAAATACCAATATCTAGAATTCAATAATACATCTTTAATAACATCTTCAAAACAAATCTCATCATAACATTGTAATATCACTAAATTTATTCATTTTATACAAATATTAAGTGAATTTTTAATGCTTAAAAAAATATTTTTTCCTTTGTGTTACAAGTAAGATAATTGCATTAGTAAAAATAGATAAATATTAATTAAAATATTATTTCAACAAAAAATTATAAAATCTTAATTTTTATAATTTTGTTTGAATATATAATCTTAATTTTTATGTTTCATTACTTTTGTTGGAGAGCCATCCACTATGTATGTATTATGTTGTCTTATAGATAATTTATAGTAGCTATCCTTTTTGCTTTGTTTGTACTCTTCATAATATCAAAGCCATGTTAGTAGAGTTAGGCTAGGTTAGGATAGGAGCCCCAAATACACTCTAAAAATAAATAATTCATGCTAGATTTCACTTCTAATTTATTCACAATTTTTTTTATCAAATTATCTATACTCATCATATCACTTTTTAACCTTATTAATAATGATTTATAATAATCTTATAATGTACTTTCAGAGAATGCACAGCCTTAATATTATCAACATAAATAAAGATGCATATTGTCTAAAAAATTCTTGATCTCTAATGAAATTATTGATATTACTATTTAAAAAGGGGAAATAAAAAATTCATATTACTAGAAGTAAATTATAGTTGTGGTCCAACCAATTGCCTCCAAAAGTTAATATATAAATCTACCAATGGTTGAGTGTAGTGGGATACAACAATAATATGATGGACAACATTGTGCAGTTGAAAGAAAACCTTCACTTCTTATAGCCCTCCTTGACTATCAGTGTAAATTATGTCTCATAATTACACTTTACTTATGTTGACTTGGGATAATGCATTCATTGTAGTTTGCATATGAAACACTTAGGGAATTGTGCATCTAGGGAAGATGGTTGTAGAAAAAATTCCACCTTTTGTGGTGTTATCTTGTTATCAAATTCCATCTTCAGTGGGTGATCCACCTTTAGTGAAATTATTTAATATTTCTCCTGACTACTCATGTATCTCATTGGGCTACATGTCATGATTGTGTGCTCTCATTTCCGTATGGTCTTGCCTTTATAAGTAGGATCATGTACATTGTATGTAATTTAATTGATCAATTTTTTCATCTTGGTGAGAATACACTTTGTTCTTGTCTATTTTTGTCCCTCTTGTGTTGTGCTATTCATTGGCCTCTAGATCTTGGTTGTTATAGGCAAATACTTACATGGTATAAGAGCCATTAGAATGTCAATGGTTTTTTATTTGAGAAAAAATTAATGTAATTTAGGGTTTTGTATTTTGTATCTCTCTATTGTATGTCAAATTTGGATCCTATTGGGTCAAATCTAAGGTCACTATTAGATTGTGGAGGTTCAATAAAGTCATAATCACCTTTTGTTTTATCCAAATTCCACACCAAAGCCCATTTGAAGGTGGAGGGTGGTTACCTTACCCAGGAGCAATCTATAATTCTGAAGCACTTTGGGCAAAATCTGACATTGCCATGCTCTCAAAAGGCCCACAAACCCTAAGATTGTCTATTCATTTGCCAAAATTGGAGCAATTGATCTGGAGATTAAAATGTTTTTGTCTCCTCCATTCTTAGTTGATGGTATGGATACATGTCAAACTAGTACAGTTCGCAAAAAAATTATAAAGTTTTTTGTTTGAAAAAATATGCATTGAAAAGAGTTCTATTTTAAAGTTAAAAAAAAATAACTTGGGGGGACCTTTTTTGTTTGTTTTGTTTTCTCCAAAAAATGAAATATATATTATTTTGAAAAAGTACAATTTTGGCACCTGCAGGTACCACAATGTACCTTGTAGGTACTTACATACCTGCAGGTATGTAGGTACTATTGGGCTCGACACTAGTTGTTTATGGTAAAAATGGAATAACAATATTGAAAGACTAAATAGATTCAACCACAAAACCCTAGCCTAACAACAACAAAGATCCACCATAACACATGAAGATTACCTAAGACAATGTAAATCTACAAAATCACAAAGATTATACCATCACATGTCCAATAGGGTTTGGATCTCTATTTTTCCTATCTCCATTGATCTTTCTTGATATATTTGCTCTCAGATTTTATGTGTGCACAAGAGCTCAACAAAGAACAAAAATGTGGTTGCAAGTAGGCTTGATCACATATTAAAGTTCGAAAACATAGTTGAGATCTTGATAATGAAGGAAGCATCTCCTTATATAGAAGACACTATAAGAAATGGAGGGATAAGATTAAGAGGTGTAAAAGATAAATGGTCGGCTAGGATTAGAGGGTAGGTAAAGAAAATAAGAAAATAATGAGAGGGTAGGTAATGTAGGAATTAAGAGATGAATGACATGTGTCATAGGTAGAAAAGGCTAATGAATTAATTAAATAAATAAAGATTTATTTAATTAATAGAAGAAGTCGGATCAATTAAATAAATAAAAAGTATTTATTTAATTTAGGAAAAAGGTAATTTAAATAAATAAAAGTATTTATTTAAATGAGAAATAAGGCTAGAAGAGGATAAATGAATTAATTAAATAAATAAAAATTCATTTAATTAATAGAAGAATTAGGCTAAAATAATTAAATAAATAAATATATTTAATTAATTAGACAAGACAATTTTAGGTGTCTACATTTTGCCTCTCTTTGAGAGAATGCAACTTGTCACGTTGTTTTAAAGAAATAAAATGAACTGATACAAAGTTGCCCCAAGATGGGAATGATATGCCCCCTTGAGAGATTGGATGAAAATGTCTGAAAAGATCGCAGACAATCTCTCGATAAGAAAGAAAGGCTGGAAAGGACTGACAAGATAGGATAGAGTGACATAGTCATGAGATAAAGAAGTCTAACTGGGGAGACTAGGGCTAGGGTAGCCTATAAGATAGACTAGGAGGGAAAACATCCTCATTGTCATCCACACACCTAAGAGATCATATTGCAGAGAGAGAAGAGAGTAGTCAACAGTGATGGCATTGGTACATAGATTCGATCATGTTCGCTGATATCAGAGGCCAGCAGATGCAGGAGAGTTGGTAAGTACAACAAAACTTCCTTGTACCTTGTTGCATTAATTGTTGTCATAAATGCATTTCAAGTAGTGTAATAAATGTGCTTTAGGTAGGTTGCAAAAAAATGTCAAGCAGAGGGAAAAAATGCTAAGGCATGTCTGCGTTGGTGCCAGGCGCGTCTGGGTAGGCTAGGCGTGTTTGTGTTGGTGCCAAGTGCGTCTATGATTGTAATAGCATCTATGTTCAATGCAAATGTGTCTATGAAATGCAGGCGTGTGTCTATTTAGGGCGGGCACATTTGTGTCTTCAAGGTCCAATCGGTAGTTCTGTGATAAACATATGTTGTTGTTTGGATAAGTTGTTGAGAGGATACACTCAAACAGGTCCTCTAGGGAAGACTAGGGTAGCAGATAGGGCTAGGATTGACAATTATGTGATAGAACATACGTTACCAATCAGGAAACTACTCAAGAGGATACACTCAAGCAAAGGCCCTAGGATAGGATAGATCGAGGCACTTTCTGATGAACAAGGAATACCAAAGAAATTGATAATTATGTGATAGAACATATGTTGCCAATTAGATAAGGCTGAAATTGACAATTTTGTGATAGAATATACATTGTCAATTGGATAAGCTACTCAAGAGGATACACTCAAGTAGGTGCCCTAAAAGATAGGATCAAAGTAGCACTTTGTGATGAACAAGGAGTACCACTAGGATAAAAGAACAACACTTTGTGATGAACAGGGAGTACTACTAGGATAGAAAGTAGCACTTTGTGATGAATAGGGAGTACTACTAGGATAGAAAGCAATACTTTATGATGAACAGGGAGCACTATTAGGATAGAAAGCATTAGTTTGTGATAAACAAGGAGTACCACTAGGATTGAAATAGTTGATTTGCTTGACTGTAGGAGGACCTACCTATGCTCGAGTCATGGGAGAGATTCCTTTCGACTCAAAGTTTACAAGCAGAGCTGACATTCGAGGATAGAGTACTAGTTGAGGCTATGGGCCTGTGATATATTATGTATGTGCCTGAGTTTTGGGTGAATATGGGGTTGTTGACTTCATTAGCTGAGAGATGACACTTAGAGACATGTATGTTTCATTTGCCGATGGGTGAGATGATAGTCACCTTAGATGATGTATACTAGATACTGAGGATACTGATCATTGGGGAGTTGGTTCCTTACGATATAGGACTGGAGATGAGGGCAAGACATGTGGTGTGGGACACCATGATAGCTAGAACATTGGCACTACCGACGGTGCTGGCAGGAGTGATCAGTAGATTCCTCTGTCCGGATAGGCTGACATGAGGGTTGGCTGTGGGATGGGGGAGGACACTAGAGACCTTGGTGACTGAGCACACTAGGTTTGCATGGGGGTCGTGTCTATGACACACTTGTATTATGAGATACATCAGTTTGTGTATCACAAATGAACGCGATTAGGATGCGAAGTGACATTATTGTAGGTATGGGCATATGAGAATTTGTCGGTTACACGACCGATATATTTTAGAGGCAGGGGACATGAGTGCAGTTTTGTACACCTTTATGATATGATTACATGACAACCATGGATTGGGAGGCTAGAGTATTGGCACTAGGTGATTGATGAGATAGATAGTGTCATATGGAGTCCTTACTTAGACTGTGAGGAGTGGGAGGATGATGAAGTGGAGTTCTCATATGTATTCAGGAGCAGGTATCTGATTGGTTCGACACCGTATATTATTGAGCGGCAGTTGATAGACAGGGTATGCAGGCAGTTCGACAGGATACAACGGATGCCACAAGGGTCGAGGATGTATGCATGGACACTGAGGGATCAGGTGTATTTAGGTCCATTATTGTCTTATGATTAGGCAGTGACATAGCTACAGGAGATGGTTCCCATGCCTTGAGACATATGGGTCGATGTAGAGGATGCAGGGATGGATGCATAGTATACTGGATATTCGACAGAGCATCCATTTCCATGGTTGATGGATCCAGGGGAGCCGATAGATGGAAACGGTGGGGGTGATGGAGATGATAGTGGAGATGGCGGAGGTAGAGGCCGATGGTAGAGGCGAGGGGCAGTGGTAGAGAGGAGAGTGGCTAAGAGGAGAGATGGTGGAGAGGAGAGATAGGCTCAACAGGCTCATGTAGTGAGGGGTAGAGGTGGATTGTCATTACAGGTGCTAGCAGCACAGGTTCCCAAACAGGTACAAGGATGGGGACAGGAACAGGAGTAGCCACAGGAGCATCCATAGGGATAGGGTGAGGGGACAAAGGAGGAGGATGAGCTACTATCCTTCAAGGAGATCTGCCAGGGACAGGCAGATGAGATCCATGATCTGAAGAGGGATACAGCTAGACTTAGGAGACAACTCAGGGACATTGAGCAAGAGAGGGATCAGGCTATTCAGTGCTATAAAGAGGCTAAGATAGCACTAAGGGCAGGGAGGCAAGTAGCAGAGGACACATAGGCTGAATACACATATGTTTAACATGCAGGAGAGAAGATAGCCTACTGGTGAGACCTGTATTATGGAGTGGTGCCACCAGATCAGCGAGCTAGAAGCTTCCAGAGACCATCGCGAACTACGAAGACCTCTGGAGGGAGAGACAGGAGACAGGCATCTAGCGGTGGGGTCATGGGTCCTCCACCACCATTATATAGAGGGGGCAGAATAGATGATCTTGCGGTGGGTCTTTCTAGGGCTCAAACTCCATTGACGCTAGCTGGCTCTGAGGGAGGGAGATCATAATAGCCTTAGAGGGGTCCCTATGTATCAGTTTTTGTACCATTTTTGTATGATGATGAAGACACCTTTGGGTGATTGTAGCCATAAGTTTTTTGACATCATTGTATCATGACACATGATGTTTTGAGATATATATATATATGAGATGATTCACCTTTGCGATAGCTATATGCATGTGTACCTATGTGATGTTTATGATATGGATGCAAATGTGTACATGATGGAATGCAATTTTTTTTTTGTCCTTCTATGTTTTTACATGTTATGCATGATGCAAATGTGAATGTATGAAATGCAAATGAATATGATAATGCAAATAACTATTTACATGATGAGAATGTAAAATGTGCTAGCATGTGTTGTGTGTAGGATGTGATGCAATTTTGATATTTATATGTATGTATGAAATGCTAATATGTAATAATGTAGGTGTAAAATACATGAAATGTAAATATTTTTGGCATGTCATTATACTTAGTCATGTGATAGTAGAGTACACGAACTCAAAAAGGATGATGGAGGTCAATCAAGAAAGGAGGATCGAAGATAGAAGATATGGAAGTGAAAGAGCTTCTTGTGCTATTATCATCATTGAGCTTTATTATGGCAAATAGTTTATGACAATTGAGACATATGTTTGACCCAAAAAGTCATTGTACTCGTTTGCATGGAGATCAAGTAGTTTCAAACAAGGAATGCCCCAGTTCACACTAGACTCACAATGTCCTCATATCCTTGGACAAGTCATAGCATTACTAAGAGATGATCCATAGACAACAAAGAAAAATATGTGATGATACCCCATCCTTGCCTTTCTAGTCAAAGACATCCTGGAGATAAAATCTCTAGTCAAAGACATCCTGGAAAAGATAAAAGACATGTCACCAAAAGATAAGATCAAAAGAAAACCAAGACTCAACACCAACATTCACTGTAGTCCTCAAGTTTAGTGTCTCTTGTCACTTGTATAAGTCTATTTGATTGTTGTAACAATGTTTACTTTCACAAAAGGATAGATAGCACTAAACCATAATGTTGTTTGAGTCTTTTGAAAGATTTGATTTATTGAAGCCCATTGTTGTTGTTGTGTCTCGTTTGAAACTAACTCAATCCATGAAACTAATACTTTATGGTGGAGAAGAAAAAACTTTATTGCGGATTAGCAATGCAAGTGTTGCTTTATTGTGGATCTTGCGCGGATAGACTGGAGAAGACTGGAATAAACTATACACCTTGGAACATGTGATTCTCTTAGTCCCACACCCATCACTAGACGTAGGATTTACCTTAGCCACAGATAGGAGCTGATTTATTATGGATGGAAAGGGGTGAAAAGGAATGTTTATTATGAATGGCTAACCAATCTTAGGTAGATCAATAACAAGCCATGATGGGAAGGGGTAAGTTTATTATGGACGGATAGGTTGTGAGTGTGTGCAAAGTGAAAGATGAAATGTAATCCTGAAGGAGGGAGGATCAATGTCTCTCTACATATGGCACCGGTCACCCGGTTTTCACCATGGTACTTGTCCAGGGTGCCACCGAAGTGGTTTTCACCGTTGGACGAAATGTTTTTCTATTACTTTTTTTTTTCAATTTTTTTGTATATTTTTTGTGTCACAAGGCGCCTGTTTGCTAGGTTTTCACCAAGTAACGATTGTTTTATTTTTATGATTTTTTTATATTTTTTAATTTTTTGATACTTTTTGTATTTTTGAATTTTTTGGTTTTTTATTTATTTTTGAATTAGGATATTCTGAAGAGCTATGTGTAAAACCTACGAATGTGCATGTTGTTGATAGGATTCTCCAAAGGTTTGCCCTCTAGAGTTGAAATTTGATATGCACCGGATCCATAAACTGTTTTAATGATGTAAGAACCAAGCTAGTTTGGTTTGAACTTTCCCTTCTTCTCTCTATCTTGCTGATTTTTAGGATTTTTTTTTAGAACTAAGTCACCTACCTCTAATGTGTGAGGCTTTATCTTATGATTATGGCTGCATTGTTCCTTGATTGAATGATGTGTAGCTCAAGTGACTGTCTCCCTTGATAAAGAAACTAAGATAGAATTACTAGCATGTGGACTACATAGGCACATATGCATGTCACCTAAAGAAGTTTGGGGATCCCTGATAACAAAGTCCCTAGAGGAAGCTCCCTTAAAGGTTCATGATGTATCTCCAGAAGGGAAAGGATGTGCACAACAAGTGAATGAGTGATAAAGGCTTATGATTGCGAAAAGAAGTGAAAGTACGATAGTATGATGGAGACTTAGGATCAACAAGTATGCTTTTTGACTTATAATTGTAGAACTTTTGCCCCGAGTTATTTTGATACTAGGGGAGATCATCTCTTGCTCTTTTCTCTTGATAGGATTTTTATCCTTAACCTTGATTTTTGTAGAGTGGAATAGCTTTTGATTTTGATTTGGACTAAAGGACTTTTCTTTATTTTTGACTTCTAAATTTTTTTGTTTATAGCTTGATTTTTCATCCCCAATTAGTAAGGGATTTTATGATTCTTGTTGGTCCAAGTCTAGGAGCGAAGTGGAAATGGAACGGGTGGATGAAATGGTAAGGCTATGTGAGTTATCAAGGGGATTGGTGATACACTCAACAGATTCTTTGTCGGAACCACTCTTAGGACTATTGATATCAGTAGTTGCTTGCACCACTAGAGGAGATTTCCATGCAGACTTAATAGCCACAACACTAGGTGGTTCACACCCAATTCCTTGCAAATTATTTATAGATTGTACCTATCGATTGAATACCTTAGGAGATAGTGCGATTTGATCAACATGAAAGATATAATCACCATATCCCATGTCTTTAATCTTGAACTTTTCTTTGATCTCTGTTTGTTTTGATGTAGAAGCTTTCAAGGATTCTGGATCAACATATGCTGATGAAGGAATAGCCTCTCGATTGATTGGGATTGTTATTTATGATGTAGGTCACATATTGTTGCAATATATGAATGGATTTGGATCAGCTTTGACGGTCATTTCAACTCCATTGTGTGGGAACTTGATACATTGATAATATGTAGATGGGACTGCACTCATCTCACGAATCCATGGATGTCCTAGCAATATGTTGTATGTGAGCTCTATATCAAGGACTTGACAAACCACATCCTTCGTAACTGGCCTAACTTTTAGAGGTAAAGTGATTGTGCCCTTGGATGAGTGCTCTTCGTCATCATATGCTTTAATGGTGATTTCATGTGTAGAATTCACAACCTTTTCAGAATATCCCAATTTCTTAGTAGTGTTCAATGTCCAAATGTTCAGACCTTCTCCTCCATCTATCAGAACTCATTTTATTCGATGTTTGTGCAGGAAGGCTTCAATGTGTAAAGGTGAATTATGCGGTCGGCTTACACAGGCGTCGCCAGCTTTAGTGAATGTGAGAGAATGTGGAACGAAAAGGTATCCCACCATGGCTTGAAACTGGTCCATGTCCAGATCAGTGGGGACAGTAGTGTCTCTCAAAGTTTAATCAAAGATTTCTTTATGTGCAGGGGATATGCGTAAAAGCTCTAGGATGGAGATAAGCGCAAGTGTCTTCCCTAACTGTTCTACCAGATCGTACTCTGGTTTGGTTGTTGAGGAAGTGGTGTTTTTAGCTAGAGCACCTTGCAATATGACCTTACCTTGACGAGTTGTAACATTACATTCAGAGGTAGGTTCAGAAGAAGATCCAATTCCTTTTAGGACAAGTTTAGGTCTTTAGGTAAAATTTTCATGCGTTTTGTCCTTGATGATAATGGTAGAGACATAAGTATCCATCGAAATGTGATTGATAGTTGAATCATAGTTATAGGATGCCCTGGTATAGTTTGTCTACTCATCTGTGGCTTTGGATTTTCCCTTGTCATGTTTTTAGAATGGTTCCTTAAACATCTCATGTTCTTGATTGGATGAATGTCCTTCAATCTCAATGTCACCTCTATCAATAAGATCTTGTATAATGTTCTTCAGTAGATGATAATTTCCCAGTTTATGTCCCTTGCTCTTTTGATATTCACAGTACTCATCATCATTCCACCAATTTGGTTTGACCTTTGGTTCATATGGAGGATTGTCGGGAATTGTTATTATCTTGTTTGCCACTAGCTTCTTGAAAGCTGATTCAAGTGGTTCTCCCAATGGGGTATATTTCCTTCTTGGTTTGGAAGTTGTTTGAGTATTCACTTGGTTGCTTGTAGAACTTGATCCAAAAAGAATGATTTTGGGTCGGTTTCTTGTAGAACTTGATCCAAAAAGAATGATTTTGGGTCGCACTGTATTAGCATCAACAACACCATCATTTACTGTGTTCTTGTTTTTGTTCCAAAATCGTGGCTTGTCTTTTTCTTTAAAGTCCTCTTTGTTTTCTTTGAATATCTTAATGACTCCTTATTCAATTAAGACCTTCTATGTCACTAAGCCTTTCTCAATGACGTCCTTGAAGGTGGACAAACAAGCTTTTCTCAAGTCATAACCAATGTCTTTGTTGACATTCTGGGTGAACATCTCTGCCATTTGTTTTTGTCGAATTTCACAAGGGAATCTGCTAGCTAGATTTCTCCATCTTTGTAAAAATGATGAAAAAGACTCCCCATCCTTTTGTTTGGTGTTGCATAGAGTGGTAACTAATATATCTGTCTCTATGTTGTATGAGAAATGTTGGATAAAAGCCTCTGCTAAATCACCCCATGACTGAATTCCAGGTGGGAGTTGTGAGAACCATTCCATAGCTTGATCACCTAAGCTTTGTGGGAATAATCTCATCAAATATGTTTCTTTCGATGCTACCTCAATGCAAGCTATCAAAAACTATCTTATATGTGCCTTAGGGTCTCCTTTGTCTCTGTACTTATAAAACTTAGGCATCATGAAATGTGTAGGAAAAGGCGGCATTGGAATGTTTTTGTCAAATGGATAAGGACATATGTCTCTCATTGTGTAAGCTGCCTTTGGTGTATTTATGTCCTCCATTTTCTTTTGTAAGTCCTTAATTTGTTGTTTCAAATTGTTCTTAGGTGGAGACCGACTTCTTGGACCATATCCCATACCTGAGGCACCGGGTGGAGGAGGAGCATGTTGCATATATGGATGGTATTGATCATACACATGTTCATATGGAGGATGTCTATAGTGATGTTGTGTATAGGAACCACCTGGTATAGAGTCATGATGAGGAATGGAGTATATGTTTTGTCCATGTATACCATACTCTACAGGCATGTCATGAGTTTGTTCTAGTGTGTTGCCCCCAAATTTAATGTGGCATTTCCTTGTGTCTAAATTTTAAGCATGCCTTTGGATATCCAATTGCTTTGGTGGTTGGTCCTTAGCATTGGTATGTGATTGAGTATATTTTTTCTGAATAAGACTTCCATAATGGTTTGCGAAGATGAGTATCATAAGCTTGACCATGTGTATGTGGGACTTCAGGTTTTTGAAACAAAGATGATGGTGATTCAGGCACAAAATGTGGTCCTCTATTACCTCCACTATTAGGCCTCCTTTGATCCTTGTTGAGTTGAGGTTCTTGCAAAGGTCAATGTTCCATTATTTGAGACATGTCAAAATCATGAGGAATCTTGGCTCCACTTTGTGCCATCACTTGTAAGAAATATTGTCTATCTCTCCTCATTATTTCCTCAACGAATCAATTGAAATGAGGATCCATAATGGAGTCTTCCACTTCTGCTGAATGTAGGAAAAAGTTGTCCACATTATCATTGTGTGTATCATTGTTGTTTGTATTATCCTTGTTCTCAATATTTTGAGTGTTTTTATAAGCATCCATGTCAGGTAATGTGGTATGATCATAATTGAAGAAGATATCATTGTCATACTCATAGGCACTCATGTTTGCGGACTCTTGAGCCTCCTTAACTTCTCTCCTAGATTCTTTGGAACAGGTTTCAACCATGAACTAGGTTGTGACCAAGATGTGTAAGACTAGATGAAAATGGAAAGAGTATGGAAGACCAAGAGTTGAATGGAATGTAAATGAATCTGAGGTGTACTTGCAATGTCCAAAGTGTAAGACCAAGTATGTGTTGGCAAATGCACACTCCAATGAGAAATTGTAGGTGATTGAAGGTTTTATCATTGATGGCAACCTTGCAATCATATGATACTGGCAAGACAAATATACTGGCACTGGCAATGAAAAAATCTATATCGAGACACAAAACACCGGCAGTGAAAGGAAGGATACCGACACCCTGGCCGATAGGAATTTTGTTGATAATGTATTTTGTAATTAATTGTAAAATCATTGTAAGCCGACATGGTGAGTTGTAATATGACTCATATATGTATGAGATCATTGTAGAACATTTTGTATTAAGGAGATAGGTGAAATTATGCAAACCTAATATGCGAATTATAGATTAAGGTTTATGTATGTAGCAGAGCTAAAACCGGTACTAGATGTGGCATAACAGATGCTAATTTGAAGCAGTACAAGCCATTAGATTAATATAACCCATCTTTGTAAGTCAATGTGACTTCTTTTGTATTTGAGCAGTGAGCTCTAGTCACTTGGCCTTCTTGCATGTGCAGTCCCCTATTGTAAAAGTAATATTCTCCTATTGGCCAGTAAGCGAATATTGTGGGTCCCAAATCCCACCGAGGTTTTTCCCACACCAGATTTCTTCGTTAAAATACTATGTTATGGTGTGCTTCTCATGTGGTTATTGTTATTCTTATTTACTGCATTATTTTTGTTTTACTGGTACACAGTATTGATATGCTTTACATGTTTTAAATCAAGTAAATTCATTAACCAGTTAGATACTGATTCACCCCCCCCTCTCAGTATCTTTGGGAATCCTAACAATTGGTATTAGAGCCTGGTCCTCTATTTTTAGAAGCCTAATAGCTTGAGGAAGATCTTATCACCGGTAGAGATGGAAAACTTGAAGAAAAAATTGGAAACAACTCTTTCAGACTATGATGCAGGAAAAGTAAAGAATATCAAACTTGAAGATGATCTAAAGGATGCTCAGTATATTATTCAAGCACTTCAAGAAAATCTTACCATTGCAAGAAATAAGAGAAGAGAACTTTGTAAAAAGATGCAGAATGAGAATGATGAAAAGGAAACTCTTAATGATCTAGTAAACAAACTAAGACAAGAAAACAGTACAACAAAGAATGAGATGCAAGATATGACTATGAGATTTTGCAAAGAAATTGAAGATAGGAAGAAAAATGAAGAAGACTTAACTAGAAGACTGAATGATGCTACAAATGAAAACACAAGACTTAGTCATGAAAATGATATGTTGAATACAGATTTGATGCATACACAAAATGACACAAATAAACTCATGAGATAGAAAGGAATCTTGGAAAGAGAACTAGCTACTGCAAATCTACACAAGGAGAAATTCAAGAAAATCTCAGAAGAACTTGGTGACATGTTGAAGAATCAGAAACCTAATGGTGACACAAATGGCCTTAGCTTTGAAGTTGGTGAAAGCTCTGGTACTACAAACACACATGATCATAGCAAACCGGTAAGGAAACCAAATGCTTATAAATTTAATGGCAAACACTTTAACTGTAACAAGTATGGTCATAGAGAAAATTAGTGTAGATCTAGAAATTATCAGAGCACTAATACACCCACCGGTCAATGTTCTAAATGCAACAAAGTTGGTCATAATTCAGAGAATTGCAAAATGAATGTAAGATGTTATGTTTGTGGGAGATTTGGACACTTATCTAATCATTGCAGAACACAAACAAACATAGGATATGGGAAAGCTATTCAGAAGAAACAATGTGACCTGTTATGCTTGTAACAAGATTGGACATATTGAAAATTTTTGTAGAAGTAAGGCACCACCAACAAATAATAATGGTGCTAGTTTGAAAGGTAAAGAAAAGGTTGAAGAGGTAAATCAAGAATTCTCAAAACAATGGATCAGAAAGTTAGTTCAAAATGTTGATGGGAATACTCCTCCACCGGCAGAACAAAGTAACACTCCACTGGCAGGAGACTCCTCATCTAACTAAAGGAAAATCCTCTAAGGATTTAGCAACAAATGAAATACATGCTATTATTCCCTTGGTTGATGGTCAAAAGTTGAAATTACCTCTATACCGGTAGATGAGTTAAGTTGTAACTTAACCAACAAGCATTAAATGTGGTGGTTGGTGAAAATAACATTATAAAGCAAGTGTTTTGGCTCCATTTTTCATTCACCGAGCATTCAAATCTTCAAGAGCACTAAAATTCCCGAGTGAAGAAGTGAAGCAATCTATCAAATCATTCATCCTCAAGGTAGATTAAGGTATTTATAGCTATGGCATCTTCATCCACTCCTAAATTTATTGCAAACCCTACTGTTGTTGAAGTTGTTAAGTGACCTAGACCCATTTTCTAGTTAGTTCCCAAAATTGCTAAGAAATATGATAGCATAGGTGCATTCTCTCAAATACCTAAAGGGTAGTATATGCTAAAGACCCTAGAATGTATATACACTGTCATATTGATGAACTAGGTGATGATGAAATTAAAAATATGTATAAGACTATAATCTGTGATGAATTCGGAAATGTCAAACTTGAACCTAAGATAATAGAAACCTTAGGTTTCACTAAAATTCTTAATATCCTGGATTTCCCCAAGGATATCATAAGGATTGTGTTGAGTAGAGTACATGGTGAATTTTTCTAGTTAGACTCTATTCATAAAATCACAAAAGAAGTAGTAAGAGTAGTAACAAGGTTACCCTCCACCGGCAATAGACTGACAAAACTAAGAAGGTCTCGAATGACTTAGTGATGAACGTAGCTGGTGCAACGTTTGATAAGAGATCTCTAAGGGTAAACGATGTAAAGGATATAAATATTAGATTTATCAGTATGATCTTAGGTTACAAGGCTACACATGCAAATAGGTTAAACTTAGTTTCTAGCCCATGTATTAAGAGTGCCTATGATATGGTAAATGATAATGCAAGGATAGACATATGTGAATGGATTAAGGATGAGCTAATAGACAATCTAGGAAAGATCAAAAAGGAAAAGAAAGGAACATTTAGATTTGGAAACCTACTTGTTTGTTTGATGCTATACATAACCAAACAAGTACCCAGTATTGGTTTTAGAGATTTTGGATTTGATATACCAGTAGGAAAACAACTAGCAGAACTACTGAACAATATGGGAGAGAACAGGGAGAAAAACATAAATGAGCATTTTCAAGCACTAAAGGCTCGAATGAAAATAAGAGTAAGGCTATCACAAGCTATTGTGGACAAATATCAAAAGGAAATCTGTTTTGTGATAAAGAAAGATGAAATTTGGATGGAGGCAGTTATTCCTAGAACCATCTGGGTAACTGAAATGCTCTATGAGATAGATGATAACATCATAGAAACTTATGCAAAAGACCTCCTGGAAGCTCCTAAGGAACCGGAAGAGAAAGTATTTGGTAGTGTTGAAACTATAGAGAGCCAAATTCAATCAAGGAAAAGAGTTAAGAAGGTTGAGGCAACTGTTAGAAAAGGAACCCAACAGGCAAAAGCAATTAAAGAAGATATGCTAAAACAAACTGGTATAACTGAAAGTGAGTTGGAAGGACTTCAATCAGAAACTCACCTTTCACCGGTTGGAACTTCTCCAGAAAGTGACATAGCTACTATATTCAAGAGAGTTGAAAGGAAAAGAAAACCTTCGCCAACACCTTCTCCTACACCAAAATGGACAAGACAAAAGCGACAGGCAGTGAGGCCTCCAACAAAGAAAATAACTCCAAAGAAAAAGAAGATGACTCCTAAGAAGAAGACAAAACAAACTATTGCTCCTATTGATAAACTTCTTAGTGAAATTACAAAGGATGGTAAATTGAAGAACATCAGCAAACTGTATGACACACTATCCACTGATGACAAAGAAAAAGTAGAGAACAGTGTAATCTTACACTTGGATATTTTCAAGAAATTTTTGATGCAAGTTGCTGATGAAATACCAGATGATCTATATAATAGACTAGAAGCTAGAAGGGTAGCCATTATTGAACTAGATAAGAAAATAAAGATTAAAAAACTACTTGCAGTGCACCCCGTTAACTCACCTGATGAGATAGATCAATTAATCTCTGAGGCTAACCGATCAGTATTCTCAACTGCTGATCAGCATGTAGCACGAATGGCAGGAAGAATGAATGAGGTAACAGAGGAAACAACAGATGCATGGGATATATTCCTAGTAGAAAAAGAGAAACATGAAGAGTATCATAAACCTAAAATCATCAAAGTATATCAAAAAGATAGGGATAAGGGAAAAGGTAAGGTAGGTAGACCTCCCTATATAAAGATAACTGATAACTTACCCCCACTGCCCTTAGATACTCCACCGGTAGACACTACTGACAATCAACCGACAACTGAGAGTATGGATACACCACATGAGGATACAAATCCTAATTCTGAGGTGTTATATATAATGAACATTGACACTCAGGAAGTCAATATTGTGGTGGATAAGGAATCAACTGAGAAGATAGATGTGGCAACAGAGCCACCGGTAGGAAATGTTATAGTTGAAAACATTGGAATTGGGGAACAACAACAAACTGAAGGATCAAATGAACCCCCGGACACTGGAAAGGCAAAGACCACAGATGTATCTACTGAGTCATCGGCAATAGGCAACACATAGGTAAAATTAGCAGTGAAAACCACAGAGAAATAGGTAGAGCAATAGGCACCTACACAAAATGTACCACTGGCTACATCTGAAAAACCCAAGCCTTTGGTAGTGGAAATGCAAACTCAAATAGATCCTCCAGAGAAAGAAGAAAGCAAAGCTATCACCACAACCGGTGGACTATAGATTGTGAAAATAGTTGGACAATCATCCGGCAAATCAATGACTGAATTCAGGCCAAAAAATGTAACCGAGGTACTCTTGGACTCAATAAAGAAAATAATAGAATGCAATGCACAAGCTTATAAGGCTATAGATGGCACTTTACCAATTTTGAAGATGATAGCTCCAAAGTGTAACATAGATAATAAAGATTCTTTGAGACAATTAGACACATGGTCTAAGTATATAACCGGCAACCTAATAACACTGGATCAAATAAATGAGGATAAATTTAAGGAAAGGATTATAAAAGAAAAAGAGAAATTCTTTGAGGATATTGTAAAGAAGAATAAGGGAGAAATAGACACCCTTTTACCGGAACTTGGAGAAATAATTTTTGACTTCAAGAAACTGTATAGGGATACTTGCAAAACAAATGTTCTAACAAAGGATCTTGACAAGGAGATCAACAAAATACAAGAGAAGATAAATAATATTGCTGATAATCTGATTGGAACATTAGACTCATTTTTGGGATTAGAGAAGAAAATTGTAGAGCAGGAAGAGAAAATCAAGAAACTGGAAAATGAAAAATAGGGAATAAAGGACAAAGCAAAGGACTTAAAATGCAGAATTAGTCCAAGACTAGAATACCTCATTTCTTTGAGAAAATAAATATCTGAGGCTCTGGTTCCCAGACTAAAGACACCGAAAGAGAAAATGCACATACTCACCGGTACAGTGAAGAGAACATAAGAGACCATAAAAGACTACAAAACATTCAACAATGGCATAAATTTAATTTTGACAGATATTTTTCAGATTGTAACCAACCGGTTACAAGAATCCAAGCAGGACTCCACTGACAGTGAATGACAAACTTTGGCATTGATGTCAAAGGGGGATATTGTTGGAAAATGCACACTTCAACAAGAAATTGTAGGTGATTGAAGGTTTTATCATTGATGGCAACCTTGCAATCATATGATACCGGCAAGACAAATATACCGACACTAAAAATGACAAACTCTATACCGGCACACAGAACATCGACAGTGAAAGGAAGGATACCGACACCCTGGCCAATAGGAATTTTGTTGATAATGTATTTTGTAATTAGTTGTAAAATCATTGTAAGCCAACATGGCGAGTTGTAATATGACTCATATATGTATGAGATCATTGTAGAACATTTTGTATTAAGGAGATAGGCGAAATTATGCAGACCTAATATGTGAATTATAGGTTAAGGTTTATGTATGTAGCAGAGCTAAAAATGGTACTGGATCTGGCATAGAAGATGCTAATCTGAAGCAGTACAAGCCATTGGATTAATATAATCCATCTTTGTAAGTTAGTGTGACTTCTTTTGTATTTGAGAAGTGAGCTCTAGGCACTTGGCTTTCCTGCATGTGTAGGCCCCTATTGTAAAAGTAATATTCTCTTATTGGCCAGTAAGTGAATATTGTGGGTCACAAATCCCACCAAGGTTTTTCCCACACCAAATTTCCTCGTTAAAATACTGTGTTATGGTGTGCTTCTCATGTGGTTATTGTTATTCTTGTTTACTGCATTATTTTTGTTTTACTGGTACATAGTATTGATATACTTTACATGTTTTAAATCAAGTAAAATCATTAACCGGTTAGATACTGATTCACCCCCCCGTTTGAGTATCTTTGGGAATCCTAACAATATGTATGTAGTAAAGTAGGCGTAGCTTCCAAAGAGATGATAGTTTCTCTTGATGAGGTAAGTTGACCTTGACTCTAAGTAAGACCAAATGAGACCTAAAGGTGATAGACCTTGATGAGAGACCACTTATCAAAATGTTGTTTTATGTGGTGTGTTGACAAAGTAAGATGAGGACAAGCAAGTGACCTTTCGACTCAAGTTTAGGAAAATGTGAATATAATGCAAGGTGTAAAGAAATGATGAACTTTGTCAAACCCAGAAATAGGCTGACTTCTAGATGAAAACCCAAACAAATAAACTAGGAAGCTCAATAAGTCTGAAACTAACTACTCTTGTTTTTGCCAGACTGCAAGTTTTTCCAATTCTGAACATAGACGTCCCTGTATACTTCATAGACGCAGTTAAATGACACAAACACTATTTAACACTACACATACGCGTTTCTAAGATTTTATGAATGTAATGTTGCTTGTAATAACACAAACGAATTCCTTCCCTTCACAGACATGGCTAAATGACACAAACGATGTTTAGCACTGCACATATGCGTTTCGAGAAACTGAGTGAAATTTTTTCCAATTTTGTAAAGTTGTTGTTGTGACCAAATCTGAATTTTTTACTTTTTTTCGTGACAAGAGGACACAATGTTTATGAGGACTCAATGTTTGCAAGTGTTTAGACCCAAAATGACTCAAAGAAAAGTGTGTTGTTTGATGTAAAAATGTATTGCATACACTTGAAGACACAAAAGATAGAATGTTTTGATGTTTGATATTGAATGTTCAAAAGAAGACAAACACAATTCTTATGGTTCACTAGGACAATAGTTGTTGATCCCACATGGGGTTCCCCCAAGGCTATGCTATTCAGAGTGGATACTTAGATGCTTGAACCCACTGACTCCACCCTCAGCACTCACTTCTCTAGGGAAGCCAAGCATCAATCCCCATGAAAACTCTCCGTCATGAACTTTGTATCTTTACTAAGAACCGTATGTGTGTGGGCTGCTCCAGAAGCCTGACCTCTTGCCCTAACAACTAGAAAGATTTTGGCTTTCTAAAACAAAAAGGTGCTAGTAAGGGCATCTGCTCGTGTGGCCATACATGTAGCACTTTCAGCTCTATAAATACAGAAGGCTCCCAGACGGTAGGGGTTATACCCTACAACTGATCAAATAAATTTGATCAAATGGGTTTATAGGGAGACATAGTATCGGTATGAACTAATTAGCACACGTTACCCATGGCTTTCACCATAGATATAATTATTTATAGTGGTTCAGAAGAGGTGGGTTTTCCTCGCTACCACTTGGGTCGTTCTCTCCTCACTAGTAGTCCTAATCACCACACGAGGAGATAGACCCTCTAGAGATTAAACAAAAAGAGCCTATTTCTCAAGACATAAAAGACACTGGTTCAATTTTAGTGCACCAATTGAAGTATTTGGTAATCTATGAAAACAAGGCACACAATGAAGATCAAAAGAAAACCCTTGCCAAAATTTTGCAACAAAGATTTGTTAGTAGTTTTTTAATAATACCCCTCCTGCAAGCACACAAGTTAGGTAAATTTTAGATCCAAAAGACTTTGTGAAAAGGGGGCCTTCGACAAGACGTATTTGCTTCAAGGACAAGCTGCACAAATTTTGTTAGCTAGATCAAAAGATGTTAGCCCGAAATAAACCAGATCTGAAATCCAAATGATGAAATGAAGCCTCAAAATTGGATTGAAAACTAGAAAATGTGAGATCAGAAACACAGATGCGGCAGAAAATTAGAAACGTGCCTAAAACCCTCACAGACGCCCCTAGATAACACAGATGCGATTTGAAAATAGAGACACAACCCTACAATCTACAAAATAAAATAAAATAATATCAAACACAGATGTGATTACGGAGGTCACAGATGCGGTAGAAAATCAAAAACATGATTCCAGAATGCGCAGACGCAGAAATGTCGAAATGTTGTCGAGAATGTCAGATCTGCAACTTCAAAAATACAAAATTTGCAACAAAAGATGTTAAATGCAAAAGGGACAAGAGTCCCACCGGGCTTGCCAAAATGTTTATGGTAAAAATAGAATAACAATATTGAAATACTAAATAGATTCAACCACGAAACCCTAGCCTAACAACAACAAAGATCCACCATAACATATGAAGATTACCTAAGACAATGTAAATCTACAAAATCACATAGATTATACCATCACATGTCCAATAGGGTTTGGATCTCCATTCTTCCTATCTCCATTGATCTTGCTTGATATATTTCCTCTTAGATTTTATGTGTGCACAAGAGCTCAACAAAAAATGGAAATGTGGTTGCAAGAAGGTTTGATCGCATATGAAATTTTGAAAGCGTAGTTGAGATCTTGATAATAAAGGAAGCATCTTCTTATATAGAAGACACTATAAGAAATGGAATGATAAGATTGATAGGTGTAAAAGATAAATGGTCGGATAGGATTAGAGGGTAGGTAAAGAAAATAAGAAAATAATGAGAGGGTAGGTAATGTAGGAATTAAGAGATGAATGACATGTGTCATAGGTAGAAAAGGCTAATGAATTAATTAAATAAATAAATATTTATTTAATTAATAGAAGAAGTGGGATCAATTAAATAAATAAAAAATATTTATTTAATTTAGGAAAAAGATAATTTAAATTAAAAAATATTTATTTAAATGAGAAACAAGGCTAGAAGAGGATAAATGAATTAATTAAATAAATGAAGATTCATTTAATTAATTGAAGAATTAGGCTAAAATAATTAAATAAATAAAGATATTTATTTAATTAGACAGGGCAATTTTAGGTGTCTACACTAACTAAGGAGCAATTTAAAATGTATACCTCTGTATGCATGCTCTTATGTGTTATGCATGTCATCCCCCTATATACAACTTTTGATGGTCCTTGCAGATCTAGCATACGTACTTACACACCACACCTTATGTAGCCTTTGAGTACACAAAATTTGTAACTTACTATTGTTGTAGTGGGCAACATATTATTTTTTAGTTTTTAATTTTCATTTTCATTGCTGTTTAAGTTTTCTAATTTATTATTATTATTACTATGAAATAAATACTTAATTTCATTATAATTTTTAAATTATTCATTATATATTTCATATTTTAATTATAACTAAGATTTGTAATATCAAATTCATATGTTAAATAATTAATATATTTAAAAAATTATTGATTTTGAAATGGGCAAAGCGAGAGGAGCGGGAAGGGGAGGTGTGAGGGTGTTTGCAGGTAGCTACAACAGCGAAGAGAGGAAGGCGAGTGCATAGAGGAAGATGAAATCTCCCCCTTTCCGCCTTTTTTTATGGCCTCCTTTTGGCTGGATGTGGCCACGAGAGGAAGATTCTGCAAGCGACGAGGGTGTGGTGAGAGCGCTGTGGGCGTGGAGACTTAGAATTTTTTGGGTTTTGTAGCTGATGCAACCTATGGCCATGTGGATGATTTAGTGTGGCTTTCTTTGGTGATGGATGGGATGTTTGTTCCCAGCCTTGGTCATGGAGATGGGAGTGGTGGCCGGGGTCGGTTCTGCCCTGTTTTGGGCCTATGGGGGTGTTTTGGTTCTTCCTTTTGGGGTGGTGTTTGGGATTCTTCATCTTCTTGTGGGATCTTGCTTTTTTGCGTGATGATGGTTGCGCAACCTGGGGTTTCTTCACTTCCTGATATTTGGCTGGCTGTGAATGATGTTGGGCTTTGTGAAAGTTGTTCCAGCCCTATTCTAGATATTTTCCCGTGGATTTTTTTGAGGGCTTATTTTGTGGACCCAATTTCTTTTTTTCCCACTACGATGGTATGTTGGAGGGTTATCTCTTCCTTCTCTATCCATGTGCTTCCATGTTTATCTTGTTCTTTTTTTTTTTTTGGGTCACTTTGGATTCCCTTCGGTCTGTGCTTTCTCTGAGGTTGGAGTCTGGTGTATTTTGGTTATATCTATTGACTCC
Source organism: Cryptomeria japonica (assembly GCF_030272615.1). Lineage (NCBI taxonomy): Eukaryota > Viridiplantae > Streptophyta > Pinopsida > Cupressales > Cupressaceae > Cryptomeria > Cryptomeria japonica. The sequence continues at coordinate 851,922,158 of NC_081414.1, forward strand.
TATATAAATAGCATACATTTGTCACAATAGATTTGGTCCTTTCATTACCTTGTGCCAAAGGAGCAACAAGGGTCATCCAAAGAGAGTCTAACATAACACAAAGCATATCAAGTAGGACATTATAAGGGAAGAACATCACAAACAAAAGAGAATCCATTGTACAATTGAGGATACCTCTCAATCTTTCTCAACATCTTTTAGGGATGGTAGACAAGACGCAAGAGGAGCCACATCAAGCATGGTAGATGGAGGTACTGCAAGCTCCAAAAAATGATCATATATATTATCAGAATCATTTGTATCCACATTGTTACCATCAACAACATTATTAGCATCAACATCATTATCCAAATTAATCATAATAGGATCTTTAATGCAAATAAGAAATGAATCAATGACAATTTTAGTTTTTGACATGGTTGATTAAGATGAACTTCATCTCATAAATTAGGAAAAGGTTGGAAAAATGGGATCAATTCAACATTTGTCATCTTAGGGGAGGAAATGGTTTAAGAAGGAGGCTCATGAGCATTGACACAAAGTCTTCATCGAGGGTGTCTCGCACTACAATTTTTCTCTTGGTTCATCTTGAAAATTTGTAATGTCCCCATTTTGAAATAGGATTTCATAATAAATACTAATGACAAAATCAAATATAATAGAATAAAATTAAAATTAAAATATAAAAGAGTAAAATTAAAATAATTAAAATTTATTTAAGTTTAATGAATAACCAAAGGCATGGAATGAAAGGTTTTAACTCCCTCAAACATGAGATATGAAAGGGACAAGAGAACTTCATATAAAGGGGGGATATGGATGAAGGAAGAAAGAATGGAGCATGTGAATTGAGGAAGAATTAAGGGAAGAAGAAAGGAATGGGAAGTAATTATGGAAGTGACTCTTCCAAAAGGGTACAGAATTATGAAGGGTTGTACTCTTCCAAAGGGTTCTAATTGTGAAAGGTTGTCACTCTTGCCAAAAGGCAGAGATGATGAAAAGATGTGACCTCTTCATCACATTGGAAGAAATAAATAGGAATAAGTATCAAATGGAATTTGGGGGAATGAAGTGGAATTAGAGGAGATATAGAGTAGATTTAGAGTAGAAGTATATGGAGGGATATGGAATAAGATTTGAGAACAAAAGAAGAAAATAAGATATGAAGAGCTTAAATGGGATATATGCATAATTGAAAAGTAGTAAAGATATATTTGAGAAGTGATAGATAGGTGAAGATTAAATAAGAAGTGAAAGGGCAATATTTGTTTCCCAGTAAATGTACCATTTCATAACTAAAGGGTGTGACCCTTTTTCTCCATAAAGGGCATAAAGTGAAGAACACATCATTTGAAGAAGGATAGAACCAAGAAAAAGATCAATTGATCCATTCAAGGGAGCATCAAGCTTCATAACTAATTTTACAATAATAAAGAGAGGAAGCCAACATACTTGATAATAGTAAGGGCAAGATTTAGGGAAATCCCAAAAGGGGACATTACAGTTCATATCAGAGCTAACATCCTTCTAGCCTATGAAATATGAAGAGATTTTGAGGATTGAATGAGAAACAATGGATAATGAAAAGTTCTTAAAACAAACTTGTTTTGAAGATTCAAGATGATAAGAATGTGGATGCTAATAGAAACTACATATTAAGTGTATAAAGGAAAACAATTGAGCTAAGTGAGAAACAACATATATTAATGAAGGTTGTATATCTTCCAAGAGATGTAATAATTCATTTAAATGTAAGCCAATTGAGCATTAATGAATTTAAGATACCTATAACAAAAGATAAGGTAGACAAAAGCCAACTTATTTAAAAGGTTAATAAGAAATGAATGAGGAAAACAAATACAAAGCAATTGAAATTGCAAAAAGAGCAATAGCTACAAGAGAAACATAATTGGCAATCCTGGGAGAAAAAAAGATTCTCTATGAAACATGAAAATAAACAAATTCAAACCAATGAACAATTAAGGAATGTATGATATTGAAATTCTTAGAAAATAATTTTTGTTAAGCAACAAGGAAAAGCCCCATAATATATAAATTAAAATAATAGGAATTACACCAAGGATCAAAAACTGAATATCTAGTTCCAACTACCATAACTATGTACATTTGCATATAAAGAGTATGACCATGAAAATTGGTCATTTCAACCAAGAAACAATTTGGTACTGAAGTATAGTGTCATGAATAGATGACATGTGTAGCTAGACAATACTTTAGGCAACTAATCCAGAAAATGAGAAAATTCAGCTATCTCCTCAATAAGCTTGTCATTCTAATTGCCACAGTGCTGAAGAAATTGGGAAGTATCCCCCCATGCAGCATCATGAACAGAAGGGCCAGAAAACACAATCCCCTTTCATCTTGTCTGCCTGAAGGCTGGTGTATGCAACATCTTCTTGACCTTTGGGGCCACAAATCTCCCTCCCCTATTACACCCTTCCAATATTTTCAATTGTGTTCAGTGGCATGCCAAATTTATGAGATGAATATCAATAAAATTCTTGATATCCTACAAAAACATAAAATTGAGTAATGAAAAGTAATTTTGTCCAAAATTAGGTGGATTTCGAAGCCAAACCAAGTTCTCTGGCAAGGTAGTGATTGGATGACATTTCCCTTATGGTCTATGAATGACTCATCAATTGATCACTTATGAAAAGTCGATTTCCCTCCTTGAGTTCAACTACCATTTTGCTAACAAGTTAGCCAAATGATTAGCCTCCTTATAACAGTGACCCACCTTGTAATTAGAGAACCCGAGGAGAAGTTTCTAGACTTCTAACAAGACATGTTGAAGTTGTCAGTTAACTACTTTCTTGGAAATAATAGTAGAAATAATAATTTGTGAATCCCCCTGTATATGGATGAAATTTATATTATACTACAAATCCAATCTGATACCAAGCAATAGTGTGTTTTCTTTTAGTAAATTATTTGTGTCATTCGAGAGAATTGGCCACTTGGCAATTATTATTTTTCCTTTATGATCTCTAAGCACACAACCGACACCTAATTTTCTTGGATTGTCCCTTAAGGAGCCATCCACATTTAACTTGACAAAATTTCCTTGAGGAGAAGTCCATTTAGCGGTGGCCCTAATAGAAATTTTAGGAACATTATTGATTAGACTAAATTTGAATGGCAATGAAATATGAGACCATAAAGAAATATTGGGAATTAGAAAGAGAAAATATGGAAGATAGTGATTTAGACCTAGAGGTGTATACTTTCACATTCTCTGAGATCGAAGTTTCAATCTGATCTATGAGTTTTTTGAAGTGGGAGTTCTTGGTTCCTAAAAATTATTTTATTTCTTTCCCACCACAAACACCAAACTACTATGGAAGGAGAAATTTGTTAGAAATGTATTTTTGATTGTCCTTGATGTCAAACCTGGTGATCTAGATTGGTCGGGATATAGTAAGACAACATATGTATGTATGAAGGAGATTCAGAATAGTGGAAGATAGGTATGTATGTATGAAGGTGATGTAGAATAGTGGAAGATAGGTATGTATGTATGAAGATGAAGAACCTTGTTTTTATGTGATGAAGATAGTTTTACAGAGACAATTGTTTAGATATGTTTTTCGAAAGGATGATTGCTCTAAAAATGTATGATCGGACGGTATGTGGATATGTTTTTCATATTGACCAAGTGTTGGAGTCGGTTGTGGCAATTGAATTTGGTGTTCCAGAAGCATATTCAATGATGATGGTGTTCGATAGTGTTTGCAGTGCTCCGCATTCGTCCACATTTTGGTTTCTAATGATGATCTTTTGGCAATATGTTTTCATGACCTTAACTTCTTTGTATCAAGTTGGATCATTTTCTTGTGCTTTGGAATCATGTTTTTCAGAAGTTTGAGGATATGATCATTCTGGGTCTAGCCAACCTTGAATATTTTTGGTTTTTATTTTTCTCTAGTGCTTGTAGCATGTAATTTGACTATTGAAAGATTCTTGAAAGAAAACATGTAGAAGACCGATGGAGAACTATTCTTGGGGAAAGTGTTCTTGAAGCTGACTTGGTGCATATATATATATATATATATATATATATATATATATATATACATATATATACATATATATACATATATACATATACATATACATATATGTATGTATGTATATGTATATATATGTATGTATATATGTATGTAAATATATGCATACATATATATATACTTATATATGTATGTATATATGTGTGTGTGTATACATACATACATACATACATATACATATATACATATATATGTATGGATATATATGTGTGTATGTATGTATATATATATATATATATATTACATATATATATACATATATGTGTGTGTGTGTATACATATATACATATATATACATACATACATATATACATATACATATATATATATGTGTGCGTGTGTGTGTGTGTGTGTGTGTATGTATATACATACATATATACATATACAGATATACATATATACATATATATGTAGCGTCCTAAAATTGCGACACTTGCAATTTCGACTGCATTTCGGTCTTCATGATGGCGACGCAACACGCAACCTGAATGGAGACCCCAAAACTTGCTCACGACACTGAAAATGCATTTTTCAAGCACCCTGGCCTGAACCTCCTTGCACCCTGATGTCCCGGGAGGTGGGACCAGAGCGCCCAGCGCCCTGGTCCCTCAGGACCAGGGCGCCCTGGTCCCTGGGTCCTATTTTGGGCCCGGTTTCCTAAGTGATATCGGGTCTTTTTTATTGCAATTTGGAAATATACTTCCCTGGTCGGCCTAAGGTCGGGAAAATCAGTCTATCAGCCCTAAATGACAAGTATATAAACTACATTTTCCTCTTTCATTCGATATGATGGAAAAGGCGTGGAAACTACACTCAAGCATTCAAGCATTCAAGCATTCAAGCAATTGATCATTCCAAGTCTCCATTCAAGGCTAAGTGTTGCATTCAAGTCAAGGATTCAACCATTGAAGAGGAGATCACTTATTACATGCTACATACTACAACATACAACATCTAAACCTTTGCACATAAGGATACAAACATCCTTAGAACAAGGTATTAGTACTTGTTTTACATTACAGTCATTTACATTTTACAGCTCTTGCTCATTTCTTGGTTAATTCCAAAACCGGGGTTTGACCTAAAGGCAAACCCCTAATCCCTAACCCCCCAATCGTCTTCGCTTTTCTGTGTGTAGGTTGTAGGTACGCGGCTGAAATTGAAGATCTGGAATCCTTGTGCAGAGATGAACAGATCCCCCTTCGTTTCGCGGATTTTTCTGAGGACCGTGGCGCCGGGCGCCATCGTCCCGACAACTTTTGCTCAAATTTGCAGGACAGCGCCGTATCGACATTTTACTGCTAATTCCAGGTCCGCAGCTTCATCCTATGACCCGAACTCAGTTTATAAGCGAATCTTTATGACTTTCTATGCATCCTTAGCTTAATTTCCTTAATCAACATTCTTTACAAAAGAGGGTAGCCTTGCTTTCCTAACCCTTGAAATTCATTTAGCATCCAATCTTGCATTACGTGGGATTGGATCTTATGAGTTTCAACCCCTCTTTTGAATGTAAAGTCTTTCCCCTAAGTGAAAACCCATCGAATCCTAGCGAACCTCCCTTCTCTCTCCTTGGAGTTAGAAGAGGGGAGAACAACTAGGGTTCGACCGCGATTTTCCGCTTTACATTTTGGTGAACCTGACGTGAAACATCCTTTCTGATTTTTCATGCTTAGATCTGAAAAAATTGATTACATTTCCATGTTTGATCTTTTGTAAAGTTTTAGAGGTGATTGCATTAAAACCCTAAAATTTCTTTTTAGTAATTAAACTTGCGAAATGTCTAAATGTTAATGCTTGTTTCAGATCTGTCCTTCTATTACAAATTATCAATTCATATTTGTGCTTTAATTCTGAAAATTAAGTGGTTAAAAGTCAAAACCCTAATTTTTGAAACCCTCTTGATTCAACCTTTGTCCGACAATTTGACCGATCAAAACATCTCCAAATCAGCTATAACTTTGGATTCCGCAATAAAATCACAATATCTTTCATCCCTGAAAATTTGGAAAAAAGTTGCGAGGACCGTGTTGCACTCCGAGCGCCATCGTCCCCGACATTTTTTCCAAAATTTCGGGAGCGAGATCTTGCTGTATTTTCCTGCTAAAATCCAGAATTTTGGCTGATTTTGTCAATTATAACACTTTCAAAATTACAGTCAAAGTTGGTCTTGTGATTGCGTGGTCTAAGGCTCCTAATCATTCAAAAATTATCGAAACTGAAATTTTGTGTCAAAATTGTGTTCTTACTGTCTTAGATCTGAAAAGTGTATTTGCATTCATTCGAAATTTCAGTGCTTTATTCAAATATTTGCATTTTGTGACTTTTGAAATTAAGTGCCTAATTACAACAACTTTGATTTCTGCTTTCAAAATTGAATTTTGTGTGAAATTGAGTCAATTTTCAAATTTCAAAATCTGCATTGCTCTTGACATTCCCTCTAAAATCATAAAATTCAAAATTTCAGTTTCCCTCTCTTTTTCAAAATTCAAATTTTGCATTTTTTGACAATCTTGATAGGGTTCAATTTTGAATTTGCAACTTTAATTTGGCCTATCTACAGATCGTAAAATCCCTCAATTTTTTCGGATTAGCTCTAAAATCATCATACCTTTCATCCCTGCAAATTTCGAAAAAAGTTGCAAGGACCGTGTTGCACTCCGAGCGCCACAGTCCCAGACATTTTTTTTGAAATTTCGGGAGACTGTTGTGATTGCATTTAACAGCTTAAATCTGGAAGATTGGCTGGTTTTACTGAAAATTGCTATCTCTAAAATCAAAATCTTTTCTCTCTCTCTAGTGCATGAGTTTTACAACAATAAGCCCTACTTACACTATTCCCGTTAGACGAAGCCGTAGAATTAAGTCTTTCCGAGGTTTAACTACTGAGGAGATGGAACCTAATTTGAGTAGTCTTTTTAACGAGGACATGGGTAATTCCTCTAATCCTCCTAATGATGAAGAAGCTCCCCATGAAGTTTCTGTTGAACAACTTTCCAAATTGGATAACCAATTTGACGATTTTCACCAATGGATGTCTCATGAGTATCCCGATAGTCAAGCTCTTCCTTTAATTGAGGGTCTAAAACGTATGCTTCAAAGTGATAAGAATGGAATTGATGTTTTGCGTGGTATTTCACACATTGTGAATTCGAACGTGATGCCTATGAAGAGTTGTGCTGAATCTTTAGGTTATACACAACCTCCTACACAAGTCAATCATTCTATTCCTTTGACCACTTCTATTGCTAGTATACCTACCTTTACATCAAACATCATGGCTACCTCTATACAAGACATTCCTCCCGTTATTACCAGTCATGGGGGCAATCCTCCTTCTTCAATTAACCCTATTCCTTCATTCAATCCGACTTCTTCATTCATTCCTTCAATAAGTGTTCCTATTACATATTCACAAATGAACATGACACAAGGGGGCAATTCATTTAACCATTCCATTCCTCCTTGTAGTGTTCCTCCTATCCAATCATCCCCTATGGTTGACTATCATAGGGTCCCACCACCTTACTCTTTACCATCTTTTAATAACATCACACCTCCATCTCAATCTAACACACCTAATATGAACTCTTCGACTGAAGCTACCATTAATAATCTTGCACAAACTGTCTCTTCTTTACAACAACAAATTGCCTCTATGAATCAATCTAAGTTTAGTGTGCCCACATTTGATGTTGCGAGTCCACTTTCTCTTGACATTGTTCGAGCTATTCCTCCTAAGCATGTTGAAATCCCGCATTTGGAACTTTATAATGGTAAAGGAGATCCTCTAACACATGTTAAGACTTGTCAAACAATATAACCTGATTTTGCTTATGACCAAAGGTTGCTTGCAAAACTATTCACTAGAACATTAAGAGACAAAGCCCTACAATGGTATTGCTCGTTGCCTTCTTATTCTATTACTTCTTTCGAACAACTTGCAAATGCTTTCATTCAACAATTTCAAAACAATATAAGTCCTAAAGTTACTTTGATTGATTTAATGCATTGTAAACAAGGTGTTAAAGAAAAAGTGACTGATTTCATTGGTAGATATAAGCATTTGTATGCTCAAATTTCTTTTCCAGTGCCTAATAATGATATTCAAAGAATCTTTATTTCTAATTTGCAAAAAGATATTCGAGACAAACTTCTATTTTCTGAGTTTACTTCTTTCCAACAGTTGTGCGCTACTCTTCACAATTATCAACTGACTGTGAGTCAAATGGAACAATCACATCCTATGGCTCCGAGTGATAAGGGTGATAGCAGTCAACAACCATTTGGGAAGTTTAAACCGAACAGAGATTCCATCAAATTCAATGAAAACATCATCAACAACAATGTGAATGCAGCATCAGGTGTGCCTCCTATTTCTAAATTTTTCAAGAAAGAAAGAAAGTATACTCCTTTGAACGAATCATTGCATGATATTATGAATAAGTTATTGGGACAAAATGTGCTTACCCTTCCTCCTATAAGACAAATTGATCCTGCAAAGATTACTTCACCTTATTTTGATCACAAAGCTTTTTGTCACTTTCATCGTCAGCCTGGGCATGATACTGAAAAATGTTTTTCTCTAAAGGGTAAAATTCAAGATTTGATGGATAATAATACTATTTCTGTTTCTGGAGTGAATGATAAAGGCAACACATCTGTAGCTCCTCCTAACCAAAATCTTCAGATTTTTACTGATCCATTACCTTCTCATACTTCTCATACTTCTAATGTGATTGAGGCTAATGATTCCTCTCTCTCATCTGATGGTCTTGTGTCTATGACTCCGAATGTGATTAACTTTGTAGAGCAGCAAGAAAACCCTAAAGAACCTTCCATCACATTTGATTCCAGTGAAACCATTAGGGCACCTGATGGTCCTTTATACATAGTCGCAAAAGTCAAGAATATGCCTTGCCGTGGAGTGCTTATTGATCCTTCGTGCATGGTTAATGTTATTACTGAAGAATTTCTTTTTACTTTGCAATTGAATCAAGTGATCTATGACAAAACAGATGTGATTGTGAAATTATTTGATGCATTTTCTTCTCCTGCAATTGGTTCTATTACATTGCCTATTGAGGTCCATAACAAATCTCTTGATGTGAACTTTGCTATTATTCCTTCTTCCGAACAATTTCGTGTGAAGCTTGGCTATCCTTGGCTATCTTCCATGAAAGCTATTGCTTCTCCTATTCATAAGTGTTTGAAATTTCCCCATAATGGTGAAGTTGTTACTGTCAATCATAGTCTCTTTAAACCAGCTGAAAGAACCTCTAGTGTTCCTATTGATTACTTTTGGCCTAAACAATTCCAATCTCTTCCTCCGCGAAGTGATCATCTTTTCAAATCTTATCAAAAGTGGAAAACAGATATGATCCTATCTCTAAGTGAACCTAGAACACCTAAACTTGACATTCCTATCATTCTTGAGAAGGAAATTCTTCCTTTGAAAGACACAACTAATGTCTTTCCCCAAGAAGATTCTCAACCCGTCCCCATGGATGTGACTATGTCTATACCTAATAAATCTTTTAAAAGTAGACCTATACCTCCTCATCATGATGGACTTGGCCTTCTTCCTAAACCAAAAACTCCTCCTTTATATAGAGCAGTTCCTCCTCCTGCCTTCTATAGAGAGAAGAGACCTTCTTCTTCTCCTATTATCCAGCCTAAGAGACCACAACCTAAACACCCAAGTGATAGGGATGAGAACATTCCTCCTCTATCTTCTACACTTCCTACTAAGACTAGATGTAATCGTTCTGCACGGGAACGCCGACGAAAGCGTCGTCTTAGGGCTCAAGCAGCTGCTTCTCAAACTTTGCAATCTCCACAAACACCTTCAACAAACATTATTCCATTTTCCCCTCAGCCGGATATTGAGCCTAAATCTCCTAAACATAAGATGCATGATGGTCTTGATCCTGTGCGAGTTAAAGATCCTATTTTTATAAATCTTGATGATGATATAGATGAAAATATTACTCCTCTTGCTTCTGATAGCGAATATGAACTTGTTGATGTTAATAACCATTTATCTAATGAATTTTCTAAAGCACTTATCCTAGCTCCTAGACAAGAACAATGTGGCTTGGAACATGAACATAGCCCTTGTTTGGATCTTGTGATAGCTCCATCTGCTGTGTTGGATGTTCCTCCTCTAGCGTGTTCCCTGCCTTCTCGAAACATTGATCAGCAAGATCGGGGGGTAGATGACATGCTAGACTAGTTACATTAGCATAGCAGACTCTCTCCCCCTCTCTTTTGTTACTTCTTCTATATGTTATTCTCATTCTTCTATTTGTCGTCCTTAGTGTTGTCTACTTGAGGACGATGCAAAGCATTGAGATCTCTCTAGTCTCTCTCATGTTGACTCAAAAGACACATGTGTTCCCTTCTTCTAGGTGACCTTCCTTGATTGGGGAATGAAGAACAATTATGCATACATACATATGATATATATACATGACTTATCATACAGCATACTGACCCCGAGGAAAGCGAAGTCACCTCATGCTTTGTGTTTTGTGTCTATTATCCTTGGGCTTATCTCACACTTGGGGGCTAAATCCTTGCGATAACGTGCTCCTTTTTCCTTTCTCATTTCTTATGTGTATCACTACGTTAAAACAATCACCCCCGTTGAGGCGTGTGCGATCGCTTTAACGTAGGGGGGCATACACCCTGTCTATCCTTTCAAAGATACTTGAAAATTTCTTGGCAAACTTAGCTTTGTCTTGAAGATTTTTGGTATTTCTTTTGCATGACTCATAGTGAGGGAATCTTACTACTGACAGTCATGGTTCTTCCTCGTGATCTTCCCTTTTACTTTGTCAATCGAAGTCGTAAGATCCATAGTCCACTGGGGGCTTGGTGTATCTTGCCTCCTTGACGTGGTGAAAGTTTTTCAACGTTGTTTCCTTGTACTTTACCGGAAGTATGAGCATACATACTCCCGCTAAATTGGGGGCTAAATGTAGCGTCCTAAAATTGCGACACTTACAATTTCGACTGCATTTCGGTCTTCACGATGGCGACGCAACACGCAACCTGAATGGAGACCCCAAAACTTGCTCACGACACTGAAAACTGCATTTTTCAAGCACCCTGGCCTAAACCTCCTTGCACCCTGATGTCCTGGGAGGTGGGACCAGAGCGCCCAGCGCCCTGGTCCCTCAGGACCAGGGCGCCCAGCGCCCTGGTCCCTGGGTCCTATTTTGGGCCCGGTTTCCTAAGTGATATCGGGTCTTTTTGATTGCAATTTGGAAATATACTTCCCTGGTCGGCCTAAGGTCGGGAAAATCAGTCTATCAGCCCTAAATGACAAGTATATAAACTACATTTTCCTCTTTCATTCGATATGATGGAAAAGGCGTGGAAACTACACTCAAGCATTCAAGCATTCAAGCATTCAAGCATTCAAGCAATTGATCATTCCAAGTCTCCATTCAAGGCTAAGTGTTGCATTCAAGTCAAGGATTCAACCATTGAAGAGGAGATCACTTATTACATGCTACATACTACAACATACAACATCTAAACCTTTGCACATAAGGATACAAACATCCTTAGAACAAGGTATTAGTACTTGTTTTACATTACAGTCATTTACATTTTACAGCTCTTGCTCATTTCTTGGTTAATTCCAAAACCGGGGTTTGACCTAAAGGCAAACCCCTAATCCCTAGCCCCCCAATCGTCTTCGCTTTTCTGTGTGTAGGTTGCAGGTACGTGGCTGAAATTGAAGATCTGGAATCCTTGTGCAGAGACGAACAGATCCCCCTTCGTTTCGCGGATTTTTCGGAGGACCGTGGCGCCGGGCGCCATCGTCCCGACAACTTTTGCTCAAATTTGCAGGACAGCGCCGTATCAACATTTTACTGCTAATTCCAGGTCCGCAGCTTCATCCTATGACCCGAACTCAGTTTATAAGCAAATCTTTATGACTTTCTATGCATCCTTAGCTTAATTTCCTTAATCAACATTCTTTACAAAAGAGGGTAGCCTTGCTTTCCTAACCCTTGAAATTCATTTAGCATCCAATCTTGCATTACGTGGGATTGGATCTTATGAGTTTCAACCCCTCTTTTGAATGTAAAGTCTTTCCCCTAAGTGAAAACCCATCGAATCCTAGCGAACCTCCCTTCTCTCTCCTTGGAGTTAGAAGAGGGGAGAACAACTAGGGTTCGACCGCGATTTTCCGCTTTACAATATATATACATATATACATATATAGATATATATATGTATATATATGTGTGTGTATGTACATATATATGTATGTATATGTATATGTATGTATATGTGTGTGTGTGTGTACACACACACACACACACACACACACACACACACACATATATATATATGTAATGGTTTGCTCTGTATGAAAAAGGAGAGAGAGTGTTTGTGTATTGTGGTTCTTGAGTGTGTTGTATATGTGGTGTAGAAATGCAAAATTGGTGCGACATTGAAAGTATGTGTGATTAGAGCAAGAAGATTACAAAAGAGTTGCAGAGATTTTTGATTGGATTTGTTGCAAGTAGTAGTTTAGTTCTCTACTCACTTATTAGGAACTAAACCTATGCATATGTAGATGCAATTTTCTTGGTTCATATTGGTTTCTATCTCTTGGCAGTGAGCTTCTATAATCTAGGCAATGAGCTTTGTAATCTCATATAACTAGTTATATTATCTTGAGAGTTAACCCTCTCCATAGTTTTTCCCATTTGAGTTTTCCCTGTATAAAACTTTGGTGTCTCTCTTATGGTTGTGTATCTCTTGCATTTCAATTATGTTGCATGCATTACTTTTGTGGTAAGATTAATTGAGAATAAAATAAGTTTCAGAAGTTCATTTTTTGAAAGGGAATATTGAATCACCCCCCCTTTTAGTGTTCTAGACTATTCAATAAAATATGTCAAAGTACTACAAAAAAGGAATCTTTATGATGGAGATGTCAGTGTTCTAGTAACGCTCCATAGGAATTTTGTAATGGACCATACCAATGAGACTTATTTTCCAGCCAAACCCAACAAGACTGAGAAAATGGGTATTGAATTAACTAATGAATTGTTTTTTCAAGGTGTTGATTACAAAGAACACACTTGAATTCTTGAGAAATGCCAAGTTTTATTAAGCATGAACTAGTAAGAATTTTGTCATTAAAAGCCATGATAATGAAGCTGCCTTAGGTAGAGTAACATCATTGCAACAGAAGGAATATGCCCTTTCTTTGATTGGAATATCTCTAAATCTCACTGACTTATAGCCCTTCTTAGCTAAATACTGACCAAACTTAGTGATGCAGGAGCACCGAAGTAGTTTAAACTGGTTGGAGTAGTTAGGGGTGGAATTGCTTGGAGATCGTTTGCATTTCTTCATGTTTGAGAGTTTAGCATTATGGATTTGGATTTATCACCTTGAGTTCGTTGTCTTTATCATGTTCAAGATTCATGGCATTTGGATTTGATTTCGATGAGATATCGATTCTGGTATTGGCCCGATGTTGGTATGTTCTTACCAGTTGATCTTGTAGTGTTTGGAGCGAAGGTGAATCAGGTTGCGGGTGGGTTTCGTAACTTGCAGATCATTGAGCAATTTTGTTTTGGGTCTTGACCGATATTTTTCGGAGGTCTGTGTGAATTTTTATGCATTTCAAGATGTTCTTGGTGATTTGGGCAACCATGTTATTGTTTACATGTTTCATCATGAACCTGTTGGTCTTTGGCCGACTTGATCGAGTTGTTATTGCTTATGGATGGTATAAAGGGAAGTTTTGAGAATCATTTTAGGGGACGGAGGTTCGACGAAGAAGAGATAGAGCGAAGATGTAGTTTCTAGAGAGATTCTAGTCTGAGAAGTCTAGATGGACTGAGGTTCGGATCAGTGCAGACTATTACCAAAGGCCTATTTGTCAAGCATAAGATCTGCGGATCTTAGATTTATGTTGTAAGGAATTTTTGTAATCTTGGGGTATGGTCCAACATGTGTAGTTGCTAAAGGAATATGTAATTTATTAAATGGTTGTAATGATTGATTTATCTGGTTACCGGTTATATCATGTGTTACTTCTACCAGTTAGGGTTTCTCTTTATCTATTTATTGGTTATATCTGTTGTTGTCTTACTCATTGTCAATATCTAGTATGGTGTTTTGTGTTATATGCTACAAGGTGGGGATGTCCTTCATTGGATCTCCCTACCTTGAATGCGTCAAATGGTAGGATCAGTGCAGAACATTGCATACTATTACCGGAGGCCTATTTGTCAAGCAGAAGATCTGTGGATCTTAGATTTGTGTTGTGCTCAGATTCTTTTATAATCTTGGAATGTGGTCTAGCATGTGTAGCCGCTGAAGGCATATGTAATTCATTAGCTAGTTTTAATGATTGGTTTATGTGGTTACCGGTTATATCATGTGTTACTTACACCAGTTAGGGTTGCTCCTTATCTGTTTACTGGTTAGATCTTGTGTTGTGTTACCGGTTGCCGATATCTTGTATGGTGTTTTGTGTTATAGGCTACAAGGCAGGGATGTCCTTAATTGGATCTCCCTACCTTGACTTCATCAAATGGTATTAGAGTGGGTTTGTGAACAGGTTGATCGAAGAAGACGTGGTTATGTATCAGTTGGAGGAAGGGCTGGTTGTGAACCGGTTGGTTGGAAAGGAAGTTGAGGCAACTCTCAAACTTGAACAGATCACCGAATGTGAGGCAATGCCCAATTTTATTTATTTTTGGTTTGTGTCTGGCTACTCTAGCTATTCCCTATATTTTTTCATCTTTGACTCTGTTGCTTAATGGATAGTGCACTAGCCTGCAAAACCAAAGATTTTGAGTTTGTCTTGCGTTTTTTACAGTCCTTGTCCCCAGTCAGAGCTAACTGCTGCCCCATATTTGACATACCTAAAATTTGAACTTAAAATTGGTCTTAATGTTGAATGAAGACCCAAATATGTATCTATGTGTAACGAGTGAGCATGTGATCCAAGGGCTTTGTTAGTGAAAATATGAAAAATGGATGAGTTTTGAAAATTACAAATAATTGAAGGAAATCATTTTGTGAACATGTCCTAAGCATCATTTTATACCATATGACCAATTTTTACCTGAACCTAGTTCACAGTTTGCCACATTTTAAACTTTCAAATTTTGATGTCCCTCGCTCGTAAATAATTAAAATCCCTTGCCCTAGGTATTGTCATGAGGAATAAATGATGTTATTTTCTCATTTCCCTACCATCAACATGTGTTTCAAATTTCAGAACCTAACTCCTTACCATTTAAAAGTTATGACCGTTTTTTCCTAAATTTGGGTATTAAATTTTAATGGGAAATATTTAAATTATTTTTCAAAAAAATTTAATATTTTAAATTGGTTTCAATATTGTGATCATTTCAGGGGAAAAGTTATTTAAAAATACCATTATTTTCATTTCCCCTTTCTCCCACTTTGTGGTCAGCGACCCCTAAAAGTCAAAATCATAACCTTTGAGAGATTAAAGTTAGGAATGCTCCATTTTTGAGCATTCCTAACCCAAATTTATAACCTCAAAAAGAAAAGGTTAGGATTGCTCCAAAATGGAGCATCTCTAACCTTATTTTCTAACCTTGTGTGGGCCTGCTTTATGAGTTACATGTAAAGGTTAGAAATGCTCCGTTTAGGAGCATCTCTAATCTTTTTCACAAGATGAATAAAAGATGCTCAAGGGATAAACCTATACAAAGAGCAGTAAATGAAGGACAATAGTGATAGCAAAGGCACATGAGTTGTTTGACAGGTTTTTCAAAAGAGATGCAATCTGGTGTAAACGACTTTCCAAACTTAATAGCGCATGCAAAATGTGGAATCATAAGACCTATTTGTCAAAATGTCTCAAGAGATTTCATCTCATGGGATGTGTAACTGATATGAATAAAATGGACATGTTGAAAGGGCTTTGGATACTTTCAAATATATGCCACTGGTAGGCATTGAAACCAATTCCAATAACCTTTGTGTCCATCCTCCTTGTTCATGTGGGAGAATTTTGGTTTGAAAATATAATTGAAAGTGTTCAGGTGACATACATATTAATGTGAAACCACTAACAAGGCATTTGAATTGTTTTACCAAATACAATCAACAGGTATCCAGCCGAGTTGTACAAACATTGCCTCTCTTTCCCGTAACAATATGAAAGTGCTTACCTCAAAAGGAATATAGTCTTGTGGCCTAATATGTTTTCAAGAGTTGCTCAAAGTAGAGCTTTTGAAAGGACTTTAGGAACTTTCAAGAAAATCCAAATATGATTGATTGGTGTCACTTTAAAATTCCACAACCTTCATCATTGATCTTCCATACCCAATAAAATAGAAGCTTTACAATAGAGTATTGGCATCCATCAAAACATTGATTCAAAACAGATTTTTGTTCGATGGTGTAGTTGAAAACACTCTTGTAGGTAATACACATGGAATTTTTGACCAAATGCCACATGAAATGTAGATCGCCGAAGCTTAGACAAGGCAAGTGAATTGGTTGACAAATGCCTCAGATCGATGTCATCTCATATAATGCAACGATTGCAGGATATGCACAAAATGGATTTCTTGAAAATGTTATAGAAACTATCAAGCAGATGCCATTGGTAGGTGTAAGGCTGAATTCCACAACCTTTGCAAGCATCTTTTCAGTCTATGTAAAATGGGAGCCTTCGTAACGAGTCATGGACATTCATCAAAGTATAAAAGGATAGAGGAATTTTGTCAGATGTTATAGTTGTAACTACTTTGGTAGACATGTATGCATAATGTGGAAGAATATACAAGACATAAATGGGTTTTTTTAAATGCATCAATGATATGTTACTTCATGGTGCACAAAAACTGTGAGAAGAAATGGATTCGATGAAAGAGGATTTAGAACCATCAAGCAAAAAGAAATCAACTATTTTGTAGTCTATCCCTCATCTAATGTCTCCTCTATGTACATTAAAGTGAGGCATTTTGAAATAGAATGTGGCATCCATTGAAGCACGCAGAAGTGAAATTTTGTCATGTGTTGTTGCTGTGATCACCCTGTTATAAAAGTATGTAAAATGTGGGATAGCTATAGAGTGAAGGCATTCAACAATTTTGATTTAATATTGTGTTAAAAGGATGACATGTGGGTTATTTTACAATAGAAAATGTCTTACAAAGACAATTGGAAAACACACAAGAGGGCACTAAAGGATTCTATTTGATGAAATCACAATGGGTGTGTCCTCGAACAAAAGATGTTGGCGAATGAATAATGTATTTCAATGATCAAGATACCAACCTATGGGCTAGATGGTGAGATTATTATGAGATCAAATGAAGTATATGAAAATGGATAAGTGCCTCAACATAATTCAAGAATTGATTTTTCATCGATGTTACAATTTTGAACTTGTCTTTTTGTAAAAGTGACTTATGTTACACATTGTAACTAAAGGTTAGAAAGTGGACCTTATCATGCAAAAGTGAAGTAGTTTCTAACTAAGCTCTTTTTGCATAAAAATGAGTCAGTTATTAACCTATCCAAAGTTAGTTACTAAGGTAGCTATCCTACAAAGCCTATAAATACAAGAGTATTTGTAATGTAAATGGGGACTTTTAGGGGGGGGAAGTCTGCAGAATTTCGTAGAGAAACTATGTGATAACTTTTGATGTTTTTACCTTTGTACTTAAGGGTTTTTAATTTATATATTTTCAAAAGAATGATGAAGAATACATTAAGTTCATATGTCTTGAATGTATTTGTGAGTTATTGTTACTAGTTTCTCATATGTTGAATTAGTGATCCCTTTATGCATTGGTGTAATATATTGGTTTTCAGTTCCATGATCTATGTAATCGATTTGATGAAACATATCATTTCCTGGTATTTTGACTTGCATGTGCTAGAACAACCCATATCTTCGTATGTTGAGGTTTATTGTAATTATTTAATCATCATTGCATGTTTCAACCTATTTGGTAATAAACCCCTTTTGTAATTATTATTAGTTTCAGAATCTCAATTGGTTTTTGTATGTCTACTGTTGGGGTTTCTATGAGTCATCTTTCCTTAGTTTTATGTTTTCTCCTTTATGTACTTTCAAGTTAAAAGTACACAAAAATATCAAACACCCCCATCATACGAGGGAGTTTCCCCTCTCAAACACAGAGGAAGATTGTGGTTCTCTCCAATTGTTGGAATGTTTGTCACTGCTCTTCAGGCAAACATGGTCAGTTTCGAGAAAACAACTATAGTGACAAATCTATATACCAAAACAATAACAAAGTAATCTTTTACATTGAGACCCCATGCCTGTTGAAGATCCTTCTTTGCTTGTTGAAGATGTGCCTAAAGTGTTAGTGGAGGGTGCCCATTCCATGAATCCTCCCAAAACAAGACCTTGTCACCTAATTTAATAATCTAAGACAGATATGGCGGAATGACTTCCTTGCTTTTGATAATAAAGTTCCACATACAAGAGCCTTTAGATGGGTTCAACATTGTGAGAATCCATTCAAGTTGATTATTGTCCATATATTTTTCCTAATGATTTGGACCCAATTTCAAGAAGGTTTGGAGTACAAGTTTTAAGCTAATTTGGCCCCAAAATTGAGATTTTTTGTCTCTCAAATTATGTATACTGACACCCCCTTCACCTTTAGCTTGACAAATATCATCCCATGAAATCAAAAGGTATTCTCTTCCTCTCATATATACTACCCTTCCACAATAAATCTATCATGATCTTAACCAACTTTTGCAAAATATTATTGGGAGCTTGGAGTTCCCACATAATATAATTTGGAATCGTACTGAGTACTAATTTAATCAATAAAACTCTTCGAGCGAAGATAACCACCTTGACTTCCATGAAGAAATTCTATCTGTAATTGAAGAAAGAAATATTGACCAATAGGAAGCTTTAGTATCCCCATGGAAAAAGGGCACACCTTAATATTTACAAGGCAATACATCTTCTTTGAAGCCAAGGAACCTCTGCAAAGAAGAGCTTACTCTGTGAGTGACATTAAAGAAGAAAATCTTTGACTTAGCTAGGTTAACTTCTAATAAGAGACTCTGCAACACTCATCAAGGGAGGATATCATAGCTTTAGCTTCTTCCATTGTAGCTTGACCAAACAATAGAGTGTCATCTACAAACAGAATGTGAGTTATATTCAAAGAAGAATTTGGAATCCCCTCCATATTAATAGTGAATGTTTATGAGCAATGAGCCTACTGAGGCCTTCTACCATAATTATAAATAAAAATGGTGATAAGGGATCACCCTGTCTAACACCCCAAGAAGATGATAAAAAGCCACATGGACTCCCATTAACTAATACTGAATAATTTGCACCCGAAATGCAAGAAAGAACCCATTTACCCAATTTTCTATTAAAACTCATTTTGTGTAGGACTTGAATGAGAAAGTTCCAATAAACCCTATCATATGCCTTCATCATATCAAGTTTAACAATCATTGAAAGAAAATTATTAGAATGGATTGAGTGTAATACTGCATGTGCTACCAAAGCCTATTATAAAATTTCTCTCCCTAGAATAAAACCTCCTTGCCGAATTAAGATGATGGATGGAATAATAGCTGCAAATCTAATAGATATTGCTTAGGTGAATATTTTGTACATTGTATTACACAATGATATAGGTCTGAACTCAGTAAAAGATGATGGTTGAGAACAATTTGGAATAAGGGTAATAAAACTAGTATTAAACTGCTTAAGCATGGTAGCATTTCTTTTGGACTCCTCTAAATCATTTAAGACATCTTGTCTGATGAAGTCCCAACATTTTTGAAAAAGGAGAGGATTAAAGCCAACAGGACATAGAGCCTTATTTAAGACCATTGCAAAAACATCTATCTTCACTACTTCTAGTGAAAATGACTTGGTAAGATGATAATTATTATGCTCTGAAAGAAATTGTGGGGTACTATTAAAGACCATTGGCTGATATGAATTAGATGTTTGTTTCTCCAGGATTAAAGGAGTTTAGAATAGAAAGATACTGCTTTGTGCTTATTACTACTTTCTTCTTTAAGAATGACCTTGAGAGTCTTAGATTTAGAAAATTAAGTTTTGATGGCTCTTAATTTTCGTTGAAACATGTGAAAGAACTTGGTATTTCTATCTCCTTCCCTATACCATAATTCCTTAGATCACTGCCTCCAATAAATCTCCTCTCTAAGTAATACTTCATCCATTTCCAACCTAATTTTCTTCTGATGATCATATGTTTAGGAAGACAAATCGTGATGAATGATGAAAATATTAATATGATCTATTTGCTGCTAAATGATCTTCTTTTGAAGGACAATATTCTTAAAATGAGAGGCATTCCATATTTTGATTTTATTTTTTATGAATCCCAACTTTTTTGAAAGTTGACAAATTCTAGATCTTGGGAGAAATGGGGCTTGTGTCCACCATTGCCTAAGAAGTGGTGAAAAAGTTGAATCCCTAAACCATATTCTTTCAAATTTGAAGTTGGATCTAGATTTAGATGAATGGATGTACAGAGGAATAGAAATCTCTAACACAAAATAATTAGATCTTGATAAACCCAAAATTGAAACTACAGAACATCCTTTCTCCAAAATACATTGAGGATTAATAAAGAACCTATCTAATCTTACTCCTATGTGCAGGAAACCCTTCCTCAGATTTGTCCATGTAACCTTTCCATTTAAGAGAAGGCAAACAAATAAGCCATTAGAAGAGACAAATTCATTGAATTCTTGTATCACCTTTGAGGGGGGAGATATACCACCAACCTTATCCTCTGGGGATAAAGTTGCATTAAAGTCATCTACCACCAATAGCTTGACCTGACCTAGATTCTACATAACTTGAGACAAAGAATCCTGAAGCCTTTTCTTACTCACTATAGATGTAGGTGCATATACATTGAGTAGAGAAAAGAAAAAATCAAATTTTCTCATTTCAACTAGGATCCAATTTGCATTTATTTTGACTACTGTGATTTGAACCTTATGTTAGGATAAATAGTGTGCAACTTAGAGAGGGGGGGGGGGGGCTGAATTAGTTATCAAAAGATTATAAAACTTTAAGAACATAGAACCTTTTACCAGAATAGTAGATATATCAGTTAAGCACAAACATAAATCATAAACCAAATACCATGCATCCAAAACACATAATACAAAGATTTGTACACAAAAAACCTGGTAAAGGAAAAAACCATGGTGCGAAACCCTACCCACAGTCAAATCATAATTTTGTAGCAAGTATGTGATTACAATAAAGGGGCCTGAACATGCAGGGAGGCACACCGGCTAAAGCACACTACTCATCACAAAAGAGCCTCACTGACTACATAAATCTTCGGACTACAATCCGAAAAGAACCGTGAACTGCAAGAATAACATCTCCTATGCCTGAGTATAGTTCCTGTTAAGCTCAATACCGGAGGTCTTAAACCTCTTACTCAAACCCAATTCGATCACCTATGATTGACCAAAACCTCTACATATGATTACAACTTTATTCGCACACAAATAATCCCATAACCCATCATCTACAAAGAGATCCTACATCATATTTATAAAAACCTAAGACCTAAACAATTAGGTCGACCACCTAAAAGATAATACAATAAATCCTTTACATAAACCCACAAACAAATGATAACCGAAGTCGGGCAAAGACTGAAACAACATTAACCAAACAATAAATCCAACCGGAAACGTATTAGGAGCATCCACCAACACATTACATAAATTGGCCCATAACCTAGGAGAATAACACAGAATAGCATCAGACCTAAAATAGGTCACCATAAGACAAATGCAACACCACCGATCAATTGGAACATGAATATGATAACCATCAACATCTTGAGAACCTTCTAGAAGCCACACCAACACCACTTATCGAATCCATCAAAAGATCTTCAACAAAGCTGTGTTGGTAAAACCCTTACCGGTAACCAAAAGGCTTAGTAGAACATATGATAGCTTCTGGATCACCAAATCCTGAACCAACTGAATGTGACATACACATGAATGACCAAACTGAACCATTTCCACCAATCTAAACATACCAGAGAATACCAGAGATGGTCTCCAGGTCAACATCACAATCCAACCACTCTACTAGAACTCGGTAGACAACCAAACAAGCTAGTGTGACATCAATGACAAAAATCAATGCAACACATAATCAATTCCTCCAAATTGCCAACAATTTCCCCATTTTGCATTGATGGCAACACTATATGTGAAACACATCCAAATGCCAAGAAATGCCAAACAAGTATCCCCCAATGGAAGACACCCAAAAAATGATATATTAATGAAGTTCTAAACCAATTAACCATCCATAGGCCAAGCTCCCCTTGTGACTAATATCACTGTTAAGATCTATTTTTCATATGTATATCTCTCTCCCTTTGACATGAATGCTAGAAATGTGACATAAACATCAAAGAAAAACCATAGGTCATCTAAACCACATAGCTGACTACCCCCCCTGAGTAGTAACACCAACTCATCAATCCAGAATAATTCTGATAATACATATTGGACTGATGCCAATCAGAATCACTTAAGTCTCTACCGGAGTGGTAAAGACCCCTAATCTATCTATGAAGTACTCAAATGATTCCTTGGGAAAAGGTTTAGTGAAGATATCTGCAATTTTCTCTTTAGTGTTCACCTAATACAATCTAACTTTATTTGCTTCTACCTTTTCCTTCAAAAAGTTATACTTGATTGATCATAGTGCTTTGTCTTAGAATGAAATATCAAATTATTTGATATGTCAATAGCAACAAAGTTATCACAGTGAATAACTATCGGTTCATCACAATCTACCCTTATATCTTTAAACATTTTCTTCATCCATAAAACTTATGTACAACTAGTAGCAACAACAATATACTTAGCTTCAATAGTAGATAAAGAAGTACATGATTATTTCTTGTTGATCCATGAAACAATTTTCCTTCCAAGAAAGAAAGCTCCACTAGATGTGCTTTTCCAGTCATCTATATCTCTAGCCTCATCTGCATCTATATATGCACATAGTGTAAATTCATCATCTTTAGGATACCACAAACCATATTCAATTGTTCCTTGTAAATATCTGAAAATCCTATTCACTGCACTCTCATGATTCTCTCTTGGATCACTCTAATATCTTGATACAATACAAGTTGCATTTATTATATCCGGTCTAGTCTAAGTCAAATATAACAAACCTCCAATCATAGAGTTATACCTTATAGGTTTTACTGGAGCTAATACATCTTTCTTTTTCAATTTTTCACTTGTAACCATAGGAGTACCAACCGGTTTAGAATTTTTCATACCAAATTACTTCAACAACTCTCTAGCATACTTAGTTTGATAGATGAAAATACCTTTATCAGTCTGAGTAATCTCCAAACCTAAGAAAAATCTGATCTCCCCAATCATAGACATCTAGAATTCACTCTTCATATTATCAGACAATTCCATAGATAACTTTTCTTCACCTCCCAAAATGATATCATCAACAAAGACCTCAACAATAAATATGTCATCATTAGTGATCTTATAATACGAGTTACTATTAGCATTACCTTTAGTGTAACCAAGCTTCAAAAGATATTTGTCCAATATGGCATATCAAGCTCTAGGGGCTTGCTTCAATCCATATAAACCTTTCCTCAATCTGCAAACCATGTTTTTGTCATCTAAAAGTGAAAATCCATGAGGCTTTTCAATGTAGACTTCCTCTTCAAGATCTCCACTTAGAAATTCACACGTAACATCCATCTGATAAACCTTGTATTTCTTATGGGCAACATAAGCAAGAAATAATCTCACAACTTCAATCCTTGCTACTAGAGAAAAAGTTTCATCATAATCAATTCCTTCCTTCTGAGAATATCCTTTGCAGACCAATATAGCCTTGTTCCTCACAACTTGTCTATCTTCATTCAATTTATTTCTTAAAAACCATTTAGTTCCAACAACATTCTTATTTTTAGGCCGAGGAACTAAAGTCCATGTGTTGTTATTTTCTATCTGATCCAATTCCTCTTTCATAGCTTTCATCCAACATTCATCCTTACATGCCTCAACTATTGATGTCGGTTCAATTTGAGAAATTAAGCATACCTCTTCAGTTGCCAACCTTCTCCTTGTCATCACTCCCTTGCTCTTATCTCCAATGATCTGATCTTCTGAATGATCCAACCTTACATACCTAGGAGTCTTCTGATTTTCTGTTTCTCTGCTCTGATCTTCAGTTAGTGTTGAATTTTTTTATACTGTCGGGCTAACTAGTTTAGCATTTTGTTCCGGTGTAGGCATTACCAGATCAATTATGATCACTTCCAATTTCGGCTCTCTTTCATAAGTTCTGATTTGACCTTTGTACTGCTCATCCACGTTGACATTAGCACTTTCCATAATTCTTTGCAATATTTTGTTATAACATCTATATGCTTTGCTTTCATTTGAATAACCAAGAAATATCCCTTCATCACATCTAGGATCAAACTTTCCAATGGAACTATCTCTTTTGATATAGCATTTACTAGCAAAGATTATGAAATACTTAACAGTAGGTGTATGACCAAACTATAACTCAAAAGGTGTCTTACCAGTATCTCCTTTGATATGAACTTCATTGAATGTATATACCGTCATGCTCACATCTTCTCTCCAATAGATATGAGTCAAATTGGCTTCCATCATCATACTTCTAGCTGCATCCAAGATGATTCTATTCTTTCTTTCCACAACACCATTTTGCTGAGGTGTCTCGGGTGTAGACAACTGTCTCCTTATGCCATGTTTCTCAAAATAACTATTCAATTCACCGGATTTGAATTCACCACCCTAATCGGATCTTAAGAATTTGATCTTTAATCCTATCTCTGTCTCAACCATAGCTTTAAAGATCTTGAACTTTTCAAAGGCTTCAAATTTCTCCCTTAGAAAAGTAACCCACATCATTCTAGAATAGTCATGAATGGTTATCATGAAATATATATCACCCTGAAAGCTTCTTATTCTAGCTAGACCAAACAAATCAGTATGAATAAGATAAAAAATATCATTAGATTTGACATTCCTTATATACCGGATTATGAGGCTTCACAATCTTGGGTATATGTCTAACTGCCTTAATTGAACTGATCTTTACAATGCAATCAAAATTCACATGACACAACCTCTTGTTCCATATCCAACTCTCATCAATATGTGCAATCAAACATGTCTTCTCACTGGAGTTCAAATGAAAAATGTTACCTCTAGTCTGAGTACCGGTTTCAATCTCCAATCTAGATCTGTTGATGATTTTGCATTTTCCATCCTTGAACTATAATTGAAATCCCTTATCCACCAATTGTCCTACACTCAAAATATTATGCCTTGAGCCTTTTACATAATTAACATTATCAGTGTTATGCTTACCATCCAATGATATATTTCCTCTTCCTCTGATCATGCATTCTTTGTCATCTCCAAATCTGACCTGACCTCCATTAAATTCTTGCAAAGATAGAAACTTCCTTTTATCTCCAGTTATATGATGTGAACACCCATTTTATATCACCCATTCATCCTTGTCTTCAACTTTAGCAGCAAGGGCCTTCTCTTCATTTTGAATGACAGGTTCTTGAGCATCTTCCTTGATAGCTAAGAATACCCATTCGTTTCCATTGCCGGATCCACTAGCTGAATCTTTTGTTGGTTCATCTTTAGAATCATTAGTTACACCATCCTCATCAACATAGTAGCATGATTTGTCTTTTATGTTTTTTCTGATCTTCATGGTTAGGCTTAAAACATCTTCTAGATTTTTCTTCAAATCTTGAATTACTCTCAAGGCATCTAGATGCAAAATGACCTATCTTATTACATGCGAAACATTTCAAAGGTGATTTTCCTTCATACTTACTTCCCGTCGGACCTTTAGGTACCCTTCTAGCAAATAGGGCTTCAAGTTCCTCAAGCACTTCATCTTCTTTCTTCATATCCTCTAGTTTCTTTGCATATAATTCTTTCCAATCCATCTTTTCAGTTGATGATGTAGATGTATTGAAAGTCAATTCAGCCTTTGCAACTTCTTAAGGATTGAATTCTTCAAGCTCAATAGCAGATAACTTTCCAACCAAATTATCCCTATTGACAGAAGAGTTAGACATTGTTCTCAGCTCATTGATTGTAGTAGCCTTCATTTTGTAAGCTGATGGAAAATCTCTCAATACTTTAGAAACAATCTCATCTTCGCTCAAAGATCCACCACAACATTGAATTCCCAAGACAATTTCATTGAGTCTTTCCATAAAAATAGAAATTCTTTTATCTTCCTCCATTCTCAAGTTCTCATATCTCACCCAGTAACCATAAAGTTTAGCAATTTTAATAGTAGGGTCACCTTCATTCAGAGACTCCAACTTATCCCATACAGGTTTTGCTGATGATTATTCTATTAATCCCATTACTTGTTGATCTGAAAGGGTGCTCAAAAGGGCTTCTCTAGCTCTACAGTCATTTTCAATGTTCTTATCCAAGTCTATCGGAGGAGGATTGCTAGATGCTGGATCATAAGGAGTATAGCCTTTCTTAGTTATCTCCCAAATCTCTTTGCTAAGACATCTCAGATGAGTCTCCATCCAAAGCTTCCATACTCTATAATTTGTTCCATCAAGCCTAGGGTTGTCCTTTTGGTAAGCAATTGAAGTTGAATGATTACTCGCCACGGGATCTTCCTCAAGTGGTTAAGCTTCTATAGAGAGGACCAGGCTTTGATACCAATTGTTAGGATAACTGATGGACAACTGAGAGGGGGGTGAATTAGTTGTCAACAGATTATGAAACTTTAAGCACATAGAACCTTTTACTAGAATAGCAAATATATAAATTAAGTACAAACATAAATCATAAACCAAATACCATGCATCCACACCACATAACACCAAGATTTGTTCATGGAAAACCTAGTAAAGGGAAAAACCATGGTGAGAAACCCTACCCATAGTCAGATGATGCTTTTACAGTAAGTATGTGATTGCAATAAATGGGCTTGCACCTGTAGGAAGGCACACTGCCTAGAGCACACTATTCATCACAAAAGAGCCTCACTGACTACAAAGATATTTGGACTACAATTTGGAAAGAAGAGTGAACTGCAAAAATAACATCTCCTATGCCTGAGTATAGTTCCTATTAAGCTCAATACCAGAGGTCCTCAACCTCTTACTCAAACCAATTTGATCACCTATGATCAACCAAAACCTTTGCATATGATTACAACTATATTCGCACACAGATAATCCCATAACCCATGATCTACAAAGAGATCTTACATCATATTTATACAAACCTGGAACTTAAACAATTAGGTCGGCCACCTAAAAGATAATACAATAAATCCATTACATAAACCTACAAACTGATGATAACCCAAATCAGCCAGAGACCGAATCAACATTAACCAAACAATAAATCCAACCGGTAGTGCATCGGGAGCATCCACCAAAAAGTTACATAAACTAGTCCATAACCTAGGAGAATAACATAGAATAGAACCGGACCTAAAATAGGTCACCATAAGCCAAATGCAACACCACCAATCAACTGGAACACAAACATGATAACCATCAGCATCTTGAGAACCTTCTAGAATCTGCACCAACACCATTTATCCAATCCATCAAAAGATCTTCAACAAAGCTTTGCTGGTAAAACTCTTACCGGAAACCAAAAGGCTTACTAGAACATATGATAGCTTCCGGATCACCAAATCCCAAACCAACTAAATGTGACACGCACATGAATGACCGAACCAAACCATTTCCACCAATCTAAACATGCTAGAGAATACCAGAGATGGTCTCTAGATCAACATCACAATCCAACCACTCTATCGGAATGTGGTTACCCATAGTAGATCATTTTTTAGGAGTATACCTAGTTAGTTACCCATAGTTTCAACCAAATCTAAATCCCGATATTTTAAAGGTATCGCTGGAAAAGAAACCCAAAAAGGGTAAAATTTAGGAATAGTGGATTTAGGGTTAAGGCTCAATGATCAAATTTGGATGAATAATCCAAATCCATCCATGAACCAAGACTTGCACCTACGAAGAGAATCTCTATCTTCTTGATTATAAAAAATTCCAAATCTATCCATGAACCAAGACTTGCACCTATGAAGAAAATCTCTATCTTCTTGATTATAAAAAATTCCAATAAATAAATCATTTCCATTGTCAATATTAAATATTTCATGAACTTCTGGCCACTTTTGAGATTCCTAGGAAGAAAATTCTAATTGCAAATCAGCAATCAATTAAGGGTTAGGAGCTTTTTTCTACCTCCCTACGAATCAATAAGAGAAATCCATGATGAGGAGAAGGGTTACCTTGCTTTGTGTGGTCATACCTATCTCTTTTTGTTTTCACGTTTCTTCTATTGAAAAACCCTTTTCCAGATTCTTTTTTGGAAGGGGTTTCACATTCATCCTAGACGAAATACCATTTTGATTGAAGGGAACTAGATTCAAAGGGATCAAATTGGGAAATGTAGCCAAAGAGGAATTGGATCCTAGTGGGGCATTCTTATAGGATTTACAACCTCCATTCTCTACCCTAAACATTGACTCTGATGCTGAAGAACTTGATTTTTTATTTTAAATTGCCCATTGCAGAGCATGTGGGGAATGTGGATTGCCTCTCCCTCTCCATTTTGTATCATTGTCTTAGATAAATATTAAAATACATATTTTTGATTTAAAAAAACAAACATATATTTGTGGAAGCTTAAAGCTAACAAAGATTTGGGTACTAAAAGTAAAGATGTTGATTTGAAGAATAACATAGAAGTGAAGGATGATTGATATTTTCTTTCTTATGAAGAGATCAAGTAAAAAAAAGGTCAAACTTCTTCTCTATCATTCACACAATTTCCATTGCAACAATAACAAACTCTTAACAATTAGGTATGATTCACCCATTTTACACCCCATGGGTGGATGAAAGTAATTAACTCATCAATATTATCATGGAAATACTCACATATGGGATACTATGGTAGTAGCAAAAAATGAATAAAAATAAGAGCAAAAACATGAGGTTAGGCCATATTTTTTGCTTTAAATGGCTTATGAGCAGTAAGATAGGTTTAGGCCCATTTTCTAGCTCTAAATGGCTTACAAGCTGTAAGGTGGGGTTAATACTAGTCTCTAGCTCTAAATGGTTTATTAGCAGCAAGATGGGGTTAGTCTCACTTTCTAACTCTAATTATGAGTAGCAAGATAAGATTAGGCCCACTTTCTGACTCTAAATGGATTATGAGTAGCAAGATGGGGTTTAGCCCACTTTTTTACTCTAAATGGCTTATGAGTAGAAATATGAGGTTAGGCCCACTTTCTAACTCTAAAATAGCTTATGAGAAACAATATGGGGTTAGGTCCACCTTCTAGCTTTAAATGACTTATGAGTAGCAAGATGGGGTTAGGCCCTCTTTCTAACTCAAAGTGGCTAATGAGGATTAAGGTGGCATTAGTCCCCCTTCCTACCTCACTGGAGTGGTAATATAGGCTTAGGCACCCTTCCTAGATCCTAACAAACCCTTTGATACACCACCTTTTGCAGATTTAAATACTTATTTCTTTCTTCTTTGATCATGTTAACTTGCAAGGCAAAAATAATTCAATGGATGCATTCTAGTCAATGAGAAGGGATATAGCAATGTGTGTATTTCCATGTATGCTTTTTCCTTGCATAAATTCATGTGCATATTTCATGTTTTGATGTGTATGCTACATGTTTGGTTCATACTTGATGTGTTTTCAGCAAGTTTATTCCATTTGTGTTTCCAAAGCAATTTCATATTGGGAATCATTTTGAACACTTCATGATCATTTCTTGAGGACAATCAATATTGGGTGGGGTGGAATACAATGCCCCTATTTTGAAATAGGATTTAATAACAAATGCTAATAATAAAATTAAAATATAAAAGAATAAAATTAAAATAATTAAAATTTATTTAAGTTTAATAAATGGTCAAAACGCATGAAATGAAAAGTTGTGAATCCCTCAAACTTGAGATATAAAAGGGAGAAGAGAACTTCATTTGAAGGGGAGATATAGAGAAAGGGAGAAATAATGGATTATGTGAATCAAAGAAGGATTAAAGGGAGAAAAAAGGAAAGGGAAGCATATAGGGAAGTGACTCTTTCAAAAGGGTATAAATTATGAAGGGTTGTGCTCTTTCAATTAAAGGTTGTTAATTGTGAATGGTTGTGACTCTTGCCAAATGGTAGTCATGATAAAAATAAGTGACCTCTCCCTCACATTAGAAGATTTAAAAGGGAAGAAGGAACAAATGGAATTGGGGCAATAAAGTGGAAATAGAGGAGATTTAGAGAAAATTCAATGAAGAAGTATCTACAATATATATAGTCTAGATATTAGTCTAAGCTACACTACACACATTGTATATACATCATCTATTTCTCTAATTTGTAAATAGTAACTTCATGTATTCTAAAAACAATAAAATAGGAAGGGAAACTTGGAATTAGTGTTAAGTACATATGATACATTTTCCACAAACCTTAATGTATTTTTCTATTCCATTCATCACTTTTTTCTTCAATATTCCCTCTATTTAAATGTGCACTTTCTTTAATTTACACTTTTTATAATGTACACTCATCTTGGTTGCTTTAGTTTATGTAGCAACACAAGTTGTAATATTGTACAATTCAAATCACATTTTTGTGCCCCTACTTTAGTGTTTTCCATCCTATTTCTCTCGTAGGTTTGTTTTTGTCCCTTTTACCCCAAATTTGATGTCACCTAGCTGCATGAATGTGTGGACCCTATCTTGGGACTATGCCCTAGAAATTGGCTACTTGTTTACCTTGTTTCAGGAGGACAAGGGTTCTTGGAGTTCCCCTATCTATACTAGGGCACTTAGAGCACCATGGTCCTTCTTAAACAAGCCCTAATTCAAATGGGTTGGTGCACTTTCCCTCCCTGATGGTTTTTGGTCCCCTTGCCTCAATTTGACCATTGGAGGTGGACCTAATTAGTAAATTACCTTGGGAACCCCATATAAGAGCATTCTTTCTATTCATTTTCACTTGAGCCAAGTAGTATAAACACTCTAAGACATCTATCCATCCATCAAGCATGAACATCATTAAGTATTCTCAAAAATTATAGGCAACATTTCATCCCACCATATCCTTCAAGCATTATGGAGCAAAAAATCTACATCAATATTCATGTAGGCATGTGTGTTTGATTAGGTCATTCATGTTCATACTATGCTAGGTCATGTTATTGCATCAACACTTGTGATTACATCTAAAGGGCATTGCATCATCGTCCTCTATCAATTGTTGCATATCTAAGGTATATCATTCAACATTTAATTTAGAATGTGCATTTCATATTTCAATTAAATTCAAGGTTAACTCCTAATCTAGTGTTTGACCTAGGAAAACCCCCATTAACAAACATTTTTTTGTCATTTTGTGTGTAGGAAATTAACTCAGGAGCAACAAGTGGAGAATTCAGCATAATATATGATGACAATCAAATCTAGCATTTGAAGGTGCAAAAAGGGGAGGACCCAGTTGCCCCACACTATGTGGTCCTAGGAATTTTTTATGAGCTTCTAGTAGGAGGCTTTTTGTGTTATTCTGATCCAGAAAATATTCAGTTTCTATACATTTGATAGTTAGAGGACCAAGTTGCTCCACACCTCTTGGTCCCAAAAATTCAGCCCAAGTTTCCTATCA
Source organism: Cryptomeria japonica (assembly GCF_030272615.1). Taxonomy (NCBI): domain Eukaryota; kingdom Viridiplantae; phylum Streptophyta; class Pinopsida; order Cupressales; family Cupressaceae; genus Cryptomeria; species Cryptomeria japonica. Next base: position 851,954,057 of record NC_081414.1, read on the forward strand.
TAGTTTCTGATTTGTTTCCCATCATTGGATCCAACTTTTTAGATTTGCAAGACATCTGGAGGATATTGTTATTGTTATTTTATATCAAATTCTCATCGTTTACCCTAGATCTAGCATTGCAATTCAAATTCAATTTCATCTCAAACAAGTAGGATTAATCTAACCTGTATTCAGTCCTTTTAGGATTCAATCAATCAAATTCAATCCCCCTTAATGTGAGATGGTCCCATGAAATTAGTGGCTTTATTAATCCGATTTGTGAAGTTCTAATTCCCCCCCCTTACATTTTGGTGAACTGGGCTTTGCTTACACTTGTTTTTTTTTGTTTTTTAGTTCCAGATTTGATTTATGCATACAATTTTCAGATTTATATGCATTCATTCATTGTTTGTGTACTTGCACTGGTAAAAAAATAACATAAAAAATGGATATTGTTATCTCGTTTATCATGTATTTTCCATATGCTTTCACTTGAAAAAACAGATTGTTTACATTGTGTGTTTATTTAGTTAGTTTTATGATGCATACATTTCATAGATATGATAGTGGCTTAGCCTCCCTTGTGTCCCTCTTTTCCTCTCCTAAGGATCCTATTACACATGAGGTCAATTTGGTGTAAGAAGAGACTATTTACACTTCTTTCAAAGCTATCCCCTCTAAGGATGAAATTTTGATGAATAATGTTGATATTTCTCCTAAAATGTGCCTCTCCCATGAGAATATCTTAGAGAAAGAAGGTGATATTATTAAAACCTTTCTTAATGTCACTCTGTCTTCCATACATAGTATATCTCCTAGAGATGAAGCATTGATAGGTATTTCTAATCCTTCTCCAGAAGTTTGTCTTACCAACAAAGATCCTTGGAGCAAGAGGATGAAATCATTAGTACTTTCCTTGATTCTCTACCTTCTAAAGATGAATCTATTAACAAGTTTTGATTTCAATACTTATAATGAACCGGAGGAAAACTGAGAGGGGGGGGGTGAATCATTTTTCCACAAGTTAAACAGTTATTGCAAATTATAAACCTTCTACCCGATCACAATGAAAACAACACAGTGAAAGATAAAGCATGAAAGAACACAACACATAACACCAATATTTTTGACGTGGAAAACTAGGTTAAGGGAAAAACCATAGCGAGAAACCCTACCCACAGTCAGATAATACCAAGAATACCAACCGACAAACCAGAACATAAACGATAGCTTCTAGAGCACCAAATCATGAACCAATTGAATTTGACAAGCATATAATCATCCTGAATAACCATCCAAAACCGAATCCAACAATATAATCATACTGGATCAGAATCTTTGAAAACCTCAGCCAAAACCATGTTAAACTGGAATAGGTCAGCAACCAACCAGAGTAGGCTAGTAACCAACTAGACTAGTGTTGACATCAATGACAACACATAATCAACTCCTGGATAATGCCAATAGAATCATTGGAGCTTAGTCAATTCAAAATTATTCATTTTTCTAGTTATAACAAGCCTAGATTTCTTCAACCTCAAAACCAACCTATGATTAATGCTCACAAACCAAAGAAACCTCGCAGACATTTCTTAAGAGTTTTAAAGTTTATATGTGAGAAAAGTGATATAGAAAGGCAAATAGCACAAAAATATGATCTTAAAGTGCCTTACATGTATAAAAATAGAATCAACAAGAAAGATCCCAATGTTCTCACTTTCCTTCCTCCCCCCCACCTCCTCTCCACACCACCCCCCCCCCCCAACCTCACCTTAAGAAAAATATTGATAAGAAACATAAATTGGTTGAGAAACTCCATGATATCTTAGCTAGTTTTCCTTTTGGGACTTAATTCAAAATTCACCTTCATACCATAGGTTGATTCAAGAAGCCTTACAAAATGTAGTTCCTCATCCTTATTCTAAACCAAATGATTTACATTCTCACAAGATGAATTGCCTTCTAGAGAGGTTAAAAATAGATATGATATCCTTATGATCACTCCTTGAGTTTATGAGCAAATAATAAGAGGTACCTTAATTGATAATGGTTCATCACTTAACATATGTCACATTGACTTATTAGATAAGATAAATTATGATTATTCTTCTATTCAACTTGATCTTGTTTGTATTCATGGCTTTGATAATCTTCCTAGAGAGTCACCTGGTATAGTCATATTGCCTATAAAAGTAGGACCTAAATATGATTTTACCCACTCCTATTCATGCCATGTCCAAAAATCTTAGTTATAATTTTCTTATAGGTAGTCCATGGATTCATTATATGAAAGGAGTTCCTTCTACTCTTCATCATACAATCAAATTCATACATAAATATGATCTCCACACAATCAAGGCTAATCCTAATTCTTATGATTTTGTTAATGATGAAGTAGGATGCATCTCTCCCTTTCACACTATAATTTCTTCTATAACATAGTCTCCTATTATTAATGCTTTAGGAAGGGACTAGGGTTCGTTAGACTTTACACCTTCCTTTCATGGATGTAAGATCGCTCAATCTAAGTATGAAGTATTGAAGGAGCCTTGTTTGTCAATTATCCAAGATTATTATATTCCAACCTCTTCTTCCAACACATGTCTAGACAATGATGGGGGATCTTTAGACCTCAAAACTAAGAGTGAACCCTCTTCTCTAGATATTTTAACACCTGTATCTGATTCTACACATGGATACAATGGACATGGTTTAGGATGTGTGCAACAAATTTTTGAAGGTCATAAGAAATCACACTCTTCCAACAAAGATAAAGGTTTCCAACCTCTTCTTTTGTTGACATCCCCTCCTCCATTATCTACTGCATCCATGTCTTCTCATGTTTCATTACAATAAGATAATGTTTTGTCTAGTCTTCTTCAAGATGATTTGATTACCCTTCTTTAACCCAATGAAGGAGAAAACATAGCCAATATCTTGGAAATCCTACTTTTTGTGTGTATCCCCAACTCCTTGTCCATTCTACTAATGAATGTCAACCTTTGCATGTAAAAATTCAAAAATTCATTGATTCTAGTATTATTCAAGTAAAAAGTGACAATGAGTCTAGCATCTTTCTCATTTCCATTCTAAATAACATCTAAGCCCCTAATATGTGGATTCTCACAATGTGAAAGTGCTAGCTTACTTATTGGGGGCTCATTATCTTTCATGTGGTACAATTTCAGGTGCCATCATACTCAATGAGCAACACAATACTCTATTTATTCATGTCTTCATGCTTGGGGGGCAAGAATAATTTTCAAATTTTTTTCTATTTAAGGATTCACTTTTCCTTTGTTGATGTGCATCTCTTATACTTGGATGTTCTTTATTGCATAGAATTATCCTCTAGGCTTTGGACTTATTCTTTGTTTGAAATGGTATGTCTTTTATAAATAGTTTCTTCTTAGTGAATGTCTGCAATCCCTCACTAAGAATCCATGTTTTTCTAGCAATAAGGAAGGTGTGCATTTTTATTCTCCTTCGCCTTTCAAAGACACCATCTTTATTGAAAATCTCTTCTACTTTAGAGGTGAATTTATTTAGATAAATATCTCCCCATCCATGCATCCTCAAAAGGATCCCTTACACTTGTTGCATGATATCTCTTTTACAACTAATGTTTCCAAGTGCCTATGAGTTATGCCTCTTTACCTTGGAGTTATGTACATTGTTTCCTAAAGGATATATCGTTGGTGATGATGGTGTGTATCCTTGTTTCTATCTTCTTTAAGACATCAACATAGGGCTATGTTGGCATCCTAAGAGGCGGCATACATTATGGCCTTCTTGTAACATATGTTCAATGCACATTGCAAATGTCCTTGCATGATGCCTTGCTTGGTTATCCTATTCAAATTTAAGATTGTAGATTTCCTTATGAATGACATGTTTTGTTTGGTTATCCTTATTGCACATCTTAGAGAGGATGTACATGCTCGAAACTAGACCAAAGTCTTAGATGAGATGTTTCATTCCTAAAACTAGACATTTTCAATTGCATGTCTTATATAGGTGGTTGCATTCTTGAAACCAGATCAAAGTCTTAGATGAGATGCTAAACTCTTGAAACTAGACAATGACATATATATCAAGATGAGTTGACTAGCATAACACAACTTGCTAGACCTTTCACCTCCTCATTTTTAACTTCTCTAATGTAGGTTGACTAGCATATTATAGCTTGTTACACCTTTCAACACTCATTGTGCTACATTTTTCAGAATGAGTGGAACTAGTGGGTAAAAGCAAAAAACTTTTTCACACTTTTATAAAGGAATTGACCAACACATCTAAAATCGTTTAACTTCGACTGCATAAAAGTGACATTTCTAAATTGAATTGGGAAATGATGTAAACTGAACAAATATAGAAATATTAATGAAATTTATGTCTGTTATTTTAAAAAAAAAAATTGGAAAAAAATTGATATTTTTTATAAATTCAAATACAGATTTTCCATTGCTGAAAAATGCTGAAAATCAAGGGTTCTAGTCGGCGTCACCAAAAAAATGAAAACGGACTTTTTCTTTTTTGATTATTTCTTTTCCAAATAAAGAACATATATATGCAGTGTTAAAAAAAAATAAAATTTTGATGTATATTTTTCTCGTCATAATATTTTTAAGTCCAACATAGCTAAATTTGACAATTTTCATTCGGCATCACCTTTTTACTACTAAATTTATCATTAACCAAAAAAAAAGAAATACGCTTTTTGAGAAGATTCTCTCATCTAGTGAGAAATAATTTTTAATTTTTTTTATATCATTTAATATTTTTTTAAATTTCTAATAGCCTCGTTTTTTACTCCAAAAAGCTACTCGCAATATTTAATTAATGAAAAATATTAAAAATAATCAAAATGCTAAAAAAATTATATGACCAGATTCGTGACTTCCTGCAAAAAGCTATTTTTTTATTTTTCAAAAAAAAGTCCGTCTGACGTAAAAATAGGCAAAAGTTCAAATTTGTCCAAATGCAGAGTTTTGTGGCATTTTGGTGCCACATCATGTGACACATCGGTGAGGCTGACCGGACTCGGTCTAGCTGGACTGCTTCGCACAATAGTTGGTCCCCCACCTAACCAAGGGACAAAAAGACATTTTTTGATGTTTTCTTATGTCTTAGTTAGAAATTCAATTAGGTTATTGGGGTTAATTTGAAGGCCATTTGGATGTATTTTTGTTGACAACTTTTAAAAGGTAGTTTTTATTCAATTTATTTATTTTTTGTTAATTTTAATTTATTATAATAAATAAAATTTTAATTTTTATATTACATGTGTTATTTGATACAAAAATATTAAATTGGATAAAATTGACAACATTGAGTTTTTACCTAGTTTTTCTTTGAAATAATGTTAGAAAATTTGTCTACATGTCTATTTGTTTTTCCTTTCTAGTTTAATTAGGCTCACATCTTTATTTCTTTTTGGGGTTAATTAACTTGTTTGAAGTGTCTTGTGCCTTTGGCATGCTTTGTGTTTAGATAGAACCCTAAAGATGATAACAAAAGTATCCCAACTCCCCTTGTCTTCTATTAGGTGTTGGGTGTAAGAGAAATTGTTATCATCTTCTTTTTAGGCAGAAGGGCCTACCCTCTCAAGAAGCCCATAAGGTCAGGTGAGAGAGGAATGACCCAAGGAGTACTTCTTTAGCCTGCTATATAAATTAATATGTTAGGAAAAAGGCATGATGACTTGGTGACGTGTATCTACACCGACGGTTTTCCCCCACTATCTACACATGTTTGATATGCATAAAAATCCTCTTGAGGACTAGGAATAGGTCCTTAAATGAGCCCCCATCGCATGGGTAGACACTGGGTATCGCTGAAGTTCCCTCACTAGACACCTTAGAGTAGTGGCCCACCCTTATATTTGTTCGAACATCATGATATTTTTAGTGGAAGGGGATAACTGGTTTTCCCCCCAATATACTCACCATAAGGCTCTCGTGAGATGAGGCAGAAATACTCAACATAGAATAAGCTACTTGTAGCTTTCCAGGGAGAGGGTGACAGGGTCATCCTTCAAGTCCTGGAGGCCCCTAGCTATCCTCCCATGAAAAAGGAAAAAATAGTGATTACACCCCTCAAGGTGTCCCTACACTTGAGCTGATGGAGATTCTAGGTTGTGGGATGAAGTTACCACCATGAAAACATTGACCTTAGGATAAGAAAGTGTTTGATGTGTTTTCAATTGTGTTTAAACCCGTGGAAATTGGGCTGAATTTGGCCTATGAACATACACATTGACGTTAATTTTTATGCTATCACTAGTTGTAACAACCATTGTGTCTTCTTGTTTGCGATGTTTGATCTGAATGGCTACAAAAAAATTATGTACATATCTTTCTATATGTATATATGTACATGTATACATGTGTATGCATGCATGTGTGTATGAGTACATGTGTGTACATGTTTATATGTGTATGTGTGTATACATGTGTGTGTGTGTGTATATATATATATATATGTATGTGCATGTATGCATGTGTATATGTATGTATGTGTATATGTGTGTGTACATGTGTGTGTGAATGTACATGTGTCTGTATGTGTGACTGTGTGTGAGTAATGTGTGAGTATACGTGTGAGTCTATGTGTATGTGTGTGTATATGTAGTTGTGTATGTGTATGTGTGTATGTATGCTTGTATGTGTGTATGCGTGAGTATGTGTGTATGAGTATGTGTATGCATATATGTATGTATGTGTATGTGTGTGAGTATGTACTTGTATGTGTGTGTAGATGCATGTAATATGTATGTATGTATATATGTAGATGTATATATATGTATGTGTAAGTGTGGATGTATGTATGTATATGCATGTATTTATGTAGATGTATGTATGTATGTATGCATGTGTAGATGTATGCAATATGTGTAGATGTATGTATATTCATGTGTGTATGTATGTATGTGTATGCATATGTACATATGTATATATGTATATGTATGTGTATGTGTATGTGTATGTGTGTGTGTATGTGTGTGTGTATGTGTATATATATGTGTGCATGTGTGACTGTATGCATATCTATGTATGTATGTATGTGTGTGTATTCGTATATGTATGTGCATGTATGTGTGTGTACATGTATGTATGTGTATATGTGTTTGTGTATGTGTATATGTATATATGTGTATGTGTGAGTATGTACATGTTTGTGTGTATGTGTATGTGTGTGTATATGTGTGTATGTGTATGTGTGAGTATGTGTGAGTATATGTGTGAGTATATGTGTGAGTTTATGTGTGTGTGTGTGTATGTATGTGTGTAAGTATGTATGTGTGTATGTGTGAGTATGTGTGTGAGTTTATGTGTGTGTGTATGTGTGTATGTGTATGTATGTATGTATGTATGTATGTATGTGTGTATATGTGTATGTGTGTATGAGTATGTATATATATATGTATGTATGTGTAGGTGTGTGAGTATGTGTGCATGTATGTGTAGATGCATGTAATATGTGTTTAGATGTATGTATGTATGTATGTATGTAGATGTATATATGTATGTATGTGTATGTGTGTATGTGTGTGTAGATGTATGTAATATGTACATGTTACAGATGTATGTATGTATGTATGTGTATATGCATGTGTAGATGTAGATGTATGTACGTATATGCATGTATGTATATAGATGTATGTAATATGTGTAGATGTATGTGTGTATGCGTATGTTTATGTACGTGTATGTGTATGTGTATGTGTATGTAAATGTCTTTGTATGTGTATGTGTATGTGTATATGTATGTGTGTATATGTATGTATATGTATATATGTATATGTATGTGTGTATACGTATATGTGTATATGTGTTTATATGTATATGTATGTGTGTATATGTATATGTATATGTATATGTATGTGTGTATGTGTGGTCCTATATGTGTATATGTATTTGTTAATATATGTATGTGTATGTGTATGTGTATGTGTATGTGTATGTATATATATATGTGTGTGTGTGTGTATGTGTATATGTATATGTGTATGTGTATATGCACGTATGTACATTTGTATGTGTATATGTATATGTATGTGTGTAGTATGTATGTGTATGTGTGTATGTATATATATGTGTATATGTGTATGTGTATGTGTGTATGTGTGTGTGTATGTATATGTGTATGTGTATGTATGTGTGTGTACATATGTAATATGTGTATCCATGTTCATTCTATATGTATGTATTTGTCTATGTGTCTAGATGTAATATGTATGTATGTGCATCTATGTAATATGTATCATTCCCATACAATGTGTGGACTCATTAGATTGGTTAAGTGGACCATTCATTAAAAGTTAACAAGAGAGTCGTTATTAGCTAAGTATATTAGTTAAGTGGACCATCCAAGTTCATTTAATACGTTCAGTTGACAAGTACAATAAGTTAAACATGTATGCATATTTAAAGTTGGGTCTAGTTGACTTGACATATATGTGCATGTGGGCATGCGTATTCAGGGGTTTGTAGATTTGAATTACTTCTCAATAGAAATTTGTCTAATGGGCAATAAAAGGACTATATTACGAAAGTATGATCGAATAAAAGCGACAAAAAAAAGGGATACAAATTTTGCTTAAGAACAAGTTCCCATTGACAATGAAGTGGTCCCAATTCAGGAAAGAGAAAAAATTATTCCTACTCAATCCAGAAATTTTTTCTTTGTTATGTCCAATTTGGTGGAGATGGATGAAGACACTCTTTTCAATGAGATATAAGCTAAGGATATGGTACTAGAAAGTACAATAAAACTACACACAAAAAAAATTGGTTAGACTATTTTCAAAATAAAACTCTAATTGGAAGAACACAATTGTTTGCAAAGTTATTTAGGAGAAAAGAAATGACCCCCATTTTGGTGTTGCTGGGTGTTGATAACAAGAATAAATCATCAGAGGGATGATCAATAAATCAGATAGTGGTTGAAAATTTGCAAGAAGCTCTGAAATGTATTGAGAGCACAAGTCAAGCTACTGATTTAAGTGTTGCACGAAGAGTATTAATTACTATAATTTCTAGTAAGAAATTATCATAGAGAAGACAAACTCAAGCAACTTCCTAGTTATTGGATGTCTCTAGAAGAACTCTGAAGAGATATATTAGGAAAAGAAACAGGTTGAATGATAATATTGAAAAGAAATGGGCCAGTATTTGTAGGGTTCCTCGAAAAGATAGAATTGTTGAAGATGTAAAAGGACTTGTTATTGAATACTGGACTAGTCACTCTTGCATTTCTTCCAATATAAGAGACACTATATAGATTAGAGATGAAGATGGTACAAAAATTGCTTATCGAAAACAGTTTTTAGACACAACACAGAGCGAACTGTTTGAAGCATTCAAACAATAATTTTCAGATGTCAAGATATGTCAAAGAATGTTTGAGGGATTACAACCATGTTTTGTGCACATATCAATAAGGTATGTGAAACTTGTTGTTGTCGAAATCGGGTGAACTCACAATACTGGTTCGCACTTTTTGACCAACTTTGACACTTAGATGAATATTTTGAAAAAAACCTTCACTTTCTGACACCTATAACTTTTAAACTGTTAAGAATTTGAAGATGATGTAAACTAGTGATTTGTAACATCTTGTTTGTAGATTCTAAATATTTTTTTTTGAAATTTTTTTGAATAAAATTTTATTGATTTTTCCATCCCCCTCATAAAGTAGTTTTTTACTGCAAACAACATTTCTTAAGAGTGATGTGCATCCAGACACACATAACTTTTTTCCTATAAATGATTAAATCTTAATTCTTTTGAATTTTGGTTTTTAACATCAATACCCAGGGCATGCAATTGGTTTCATAGTGATATGTTGAATATTTTTTATTTTATTAAGTTTTGAAGTCCGCCTAATTATAATTTAGATATAGGTGTACGTTTGAACACATAACTTGTTCTATATATATCAAAATTCAATTTTGCTTTTTTTTTTAGAAAGAAGACATCAATACCTAGAGCATAGATATTTTTCAGATTTTTTAAGAATTAGTTTACTATTTCGCCCAATGAATTGAACAAAGTTCATGTTCAGTGAAAAACCTACATTTATAAGAAATAAAATAAAAATATATTAATGAAATTAAATATAATAAAAATTATACTATTTGGAAAGCTTTTAATAAGGACTAAAAACTTAAAAGAACAAAACTTCTAAATGAATTCATTTAACCCCTCAAAAGCTAATGTAAAATTGGTTTTTTATCAACATTTGATAGATGCAAAGGAGACTCCATTGCATGTATGATTTATAAGTAGAGAGGTTCTATCCAAGAAATTTTGATCTAACTCTCTTCAATTAATTACATTAAATGGGACCTCTTAAAGCTTAAATCATTATATTCTCTTAAAAATGTATGATCTCAGCAAAAATTAGGATGTACCAAAAAGTGGGAACCAGCATTGTAAGTTCACCCAATCACATTGAGTTTAAGTTGCACCTATAGTCATATAAAAAGGCAATGGCAAAAACTAATCCAAATGTAGTCATCCCTGCAAGTACAAGACAATTTATGAAGTCTATTTTATGTCACATTTAATAGAAGGTTTAGATGAGTACAATGTATAAAAATTACATGTGCTAACTGTGGAGATTTGAAGAAATTTGTACAAATTGAGAATATTGATTTTTTGATGCAAGTTCTATGGAAGAGATTTGAATATGAAAAATATCAGACAAAGTCAAGAGCTCAATCAAAAACAATTATGTTAAAAGAGAGTGAATTTCCTTACAAAGAAGCTCAATCAAGAACAATTATGTTAAAAGAGAGTGAATTTCCTTACAAAGAGTTTAAGTGTAGATTTCAAAATATGATATATCCACATATCCCACATTGTCATGGTGCAAGATGACAAGCAAAACAGTTCCGTATCTAAAAAAATTGCTTTCCTTCGGGTTGTATTCTTTCCATAGTAGAATTATTTGAGAACTATAAATTCAGTCTTCACATAGAGATTCAAATTCAATACTATCATTCTGAGAAGGTTGCCACTTTTGTACAAGTTTTGTATAGACATGCAGAGTTTCATGTGGACAATGTAAATTCTGGTGAAGATGAATGCATTATAATTAAAGAAGTTCATTTTTATATCAATGATGATACTTGTCATGACACGAGTTCTATAGCACATTGTTTTGAGGATTTTTTTGAAATAATCATACATCATTGGACTTCACAACATTGTATCTGGTCTAATGGATGTGCTGGTAAGCAAAAAAATTGATTAAATCTCTTGTCGTCTTTTAATTATCTAGTATAATTAATTTTTGTAAACTAATATAATATATTTGATTGTAACTTTAGAGGCTAGTTTAAATATGCAAAAGGGTGCAAAAGTCATTTCAGTGCAGGTGACACGACATACAACAAATGCTATTTTTGGGAAGTTAAACGCATTGATCAATCCAATCCTTATAATTGCCAAACAATTAATGGCATTAGAAGTTTGCATCAAGTGATGACTATAGGACATAGGAAACCTCTTGTGATTCAAGTTAGAGAAAAATCATGTTTTTGTGTTGATTGCATTGAAAACAATGTAAATATTCAACAATGTCAAAACATTAGAGATGGATTTGTTTCACAATGGGCTTGATGAAACGATTAGTCACAATGCCTCTTTTTGACAATAGTGACATTGTAGATATTCATGATCCTATATATTGAGCTGATTATGAACGTGTTTCTGATTTAGTTGTGCTAGGTACACTTGCATTTTATTTAAATATCCTTATGCATTTTCATGTACTTTGTTTAAATTTTAATTAAATTTGAATTCTTTTTACATTCTACCATACACTATAATTTAATTGTTTGTAATTTGTCATTTACAAGTGATATTTTTGTCATGCTTGCAGATCTTGACAATGTAGAAGGTTTTGACTATTACCTACTACGATGCACAAAACTAAAATGTAAATTGTTAGAATTAGTGGAAGATGTTGATGGGCAACAATAGCCCACTAGATCAGTCGTTGTTGAAGGTACTTATTATCAACAAACAAAGATAGATAAATGGTGTTACATTTACTAGATACATGTCTAGCCACAAAAAATTTCAATATAGTCATTTAGTTATAGCAACAAGATTACATTTTGAAACTTTGCAAAAAAGAGGTTGTAGCCCCCAAAAGTGGAGGTTGCCTATCGAAGATCATGAAAGGATCTTAGAGATAGTAAAAGACAAAGACGATCTAGATTTTATGTACCATGAGCTCACTTAATTTATCAGAACAAGTGAACTCATGTATTTTTTTGACCATGATACATGTCTATATAATTTGAGTCATTTTAAATTGCAATATATACATATGTACACATGTACATTTGAGTTTATTTGTTGCAACGACTTTAAAATCAAAATTTGCACAATTTGAGTTAGTTTGTTGCATGCTATCTTATATTGATTGGAATCACTTAGTTGAATTGAATAAATTAATTCATTTGAATTGATTTGATTAATTAATTGGATTTCATTTTATCAAATCATTGGATGTATTTGAATCACTCAATTGAATTGATTTAATTAATTCATTAGATTGATTTGAATCACTCAATTAATTGATTAATTCACTGGATTGATTAATTGATTGGATTCATTAATTCATTGGATTGATTAATTGATTTGAATTAGTTTGATTAATTCATTGAATTGGTTTGAATTGTTTTGATTAATTGATTAGAATTAATTTGATTAATTCATTGAATTGATTTGAATTAGTTTGACTAATTCATTGAATTGGTTTCAACACTGAATTCATTTGATTCATTGATTTGAATCAATTTGATAAATTCATTGAGCTGAATTGATTTGATTTGATTAGTTGATTTTAATTGATTTTAATTGATTTGATTAATTTAATAATTAAATCAACAATTGAACTAACTAAATCAAATTAAAAATTAACAATTCAACTAACTAATTTAATTAATAATTCAATTTATTAAATCAACAATTCAACTAACTAAATATCAAGATTTATCTTCTAAAATAACATGATGAGTTCTATGTCACTTGAACTAATTATAAAAATATAACATAGACATATAGACATGTGTAATAAAAAAACAAGTAATGACCTGTTCATGGGTTCCCAAGGGTTCATCCTTTGTGTAAGGACCATGAACAAAAGAAGGAAGTTTGATCAAAGCCAAAGCAGGGTTGGGTAAAGATTAACTTTAATGGGGCCTCTAGGGGAAATCCGGGTATTTCTAGGGCCGGGTGTGTGGCTCATGATGAAGGAGGGAAGATTATTTATAAAGGTGCAAAGAGGCTGCAAGATGGAACTAATAACGATGTAGAGGTGCAAGCTACTCTTTTAGTAACCGAATTGGCAACCAATATGAAAGTTTCAAAAGTTCATTTGGAAGAGGATTCTCAAGTTGTGGTAAAAAAAATCACGAAAGGAGTAACTCCATGTTGGAAATTAAATAAGTATATCAATTTAATCTGCTCAAAATTAAACACCTTTCTAGATTTTTGCATATCCCATGTTACGAGAAGTGTGAATGCCATTGCTCATGGGTTGTCAAATATGGTATGTGACTTGGATAAGGTAGAATTGAGGTGGTGGGATGGTAACAATGTCACCATACAATGGATAATTTAAGGTGGCTTGCAAGTACAAAACCATTGTTCATTTAGAAGTGTGTGAAATACCTTATTCTTAGACTATGTGCCTAAGCTGGCATGATCAACATTGACAATTAATGTTGATTTCTTTTTCAATGGTAGCGGGAGTTGGGAGAGTTGTATTAATTGAAAGAATGAGAATGTACGATCATTCATTGTGTTTGATGAGAGATTTTTGATGCTGGAGAAAGCGGTTTCATAGCAGAGATAGACAGTTTTGTGGTGGTAGTTTGAAATGGAAGCCAACTTCACACTAAAAAATACTAAACTTATGCCTACCTTGTGGGGTCTGGTTCCAGAAAAATGACTACTAAATATGTTTCTAGTGCAGGACCCTCTTTTCCTGAAGGCTGTTCAAAATTTTTAGGTGAATAGGTGGCGGTTATTGGACACAGGTATAGAAGAAGGTTAGATATCTATTCTTTAATCATGGCATGGGGGCTTGAGTTTGGTTATTCATGTGCAAAGGTTAGACGAGTGATGACGGTACTAGTGTTGAAGGAGTACCTAATCAACATGAATTCTTTGTTAGAGTGGGTGATCCTGGGATGGGGCTTTGATGTTTTGGAAGGCATTTCTAAGGAGCACATAGAACTAAGAGGTAAACATATGCAGATTTCCTTTTTGAGATGCCAAGAGGAAGTTAAAGCCAAATTTGGGAAAGATGCGAGGAGGGGGTGGGAAGGTCTAAAAATGTATGTAAAAATCATAGAATTGGAGGATACCATCAGGAAAGCACATACGGAAGCAGGGGAGATGGAGGCAGGATGCAGGAGGAGGCCAATAACTAGATGAGTATCTACATAATTGGCCAAGAATTTTTTTTTGTTGGCAATTAGATCGAATGAAGGTGGTGATAGGTTTGATGGTGAAATAAGTGCCATGAGTGTGGGAGATTCAAAGGAAGGGTAAAGAAGTTGATACTATGGGCCAGGGTACTGCTAGGTGCCCATTTTCTTATTTAGTTAAATTTATTTTGAAAAAAATAATCTTTCTATTTTCGTTAGAACTGTTTGAGTAGTATTTGCCAGAATTTTGAATGGCAAGGTGTAATATGTGAATTTTTGTACTTGTGGTACTGGGGTGTGGGTTTAGTGGCTGAGAAGGCTACTGTTTCTAATATTTCTAGTTTTTGAGGGGTGGTTTGGAATAACTTGGTGGGTGGTTTTTGGGAAGTGATTTTAATATCCTATTTGAAGATGTATTGTTTTAAGTTTTAATTAATACAAATACCAATATTACCCATCAAAAATAAATTAAAAACCAAGTAATCTCATCAAACAAGTGTTTGTTTGATATGTAAATAATCACATCAAACATGTACAAGTGTCTGATATGTACAAGTGTCAGATACATAAACAAACATGTACAAGAGTCCGATATGTATATAATCTCATCAAATAATATTGGCATTATGGATGAATTGATTATGTGTTGCATTGATCTTTTGTCGTTGATGTCAAAACTAGCTATTATAGTTGTTTACCGACATACAGGTTTTGGTTACCGATAGAAGATCTAGTGTTACCGGCAGAAAAAACTATTTGTTGGACACTTCCGGCATGTTTGGATCTATGGAATATGTTTGGTTACATGTGGTACGTGCTTCTGGAGCATGTTTTGGTCAATTAGTATTGACTTGGTAATCATATGTTATCATACACTCTTGTAAACCCTTACCGGCATTGGTTTAAGGCTCTATTGGCAGAGCTTTCTCTGAGGAATATTGACATCATGGATAATTGGTGTTGGTGTATCTTCTAGATGGATTTTAGGATGCTAAACATGTTCTTTGATCATGCTTCAACTACTTGAAGACATTGCTTTGGCATGGTGGACCTTGAATAGGTCCGATACCTATCTAGGTTATGTACTGGTATCATGCTAATGTGTACTTGACACGTTACTAGGATGTTTCAATATTTTTAATGGATTTGTTATTGTTGTTTTGGTCTTAAGATGACATAGCGTATCATTGTAATATAGATTTATGTAATGATCTTATTGTAATATCTTTTAGGTGGCCAACCTAATTGGTTTAGGCCTTACGGATGGTATAAAATGATGTAAGATCTCATTGTATAGTGTTGTGGCCTTGGAATGTAATATCATATGTGAAGGAGATTTAGTCGATCATAGATGATCGAATTGGGATTAAGGAAGGGGTCAAAGGCCTCCGATATTGAGCTTAACTGGGACTGTAATCAAGCATGGTAGATGCTATCTTTGGCAGTTAACTCTATTGGATTTTTGTCTATTTATCTTGAGATGGTTGTTGCCTCTCTGTAGTCAATGAGACTCTTTTGTAATGAGCAGTATGCTTTAGGCAATGCGCCTTCCTGCATGTGTAGAGCCCTCATTGTAACACATACTTTCTGCAGAAGTATCATCTAATTGTGGGTAGGCTTCCCACCGTGGTTTTTCCCTTTCTGGGTCTTCCACGTACAAATCATGGTGTTATGTGGTATGGTTTCTTTGCATTGATTATTTGTTTAATTGTTAAGTTGCACTGTTTACCAGTATTTGTTTCTTCTTTACCGATACTTAATCTGGTTAAAGGTTATTAAGTGGATTAAATGTTATAATCTGTTAACAACTGATTCACCCCCCCTCCACTCAGTTGTTCACCAGTTATCCTAACAATTGGTATCAGGGATTTGGTCCTCTTTTGAAGAAGCTTAACCACTTGAGGTAGATCCTATGGCAGCTAACACTTCTAATCCACCGACAACTATTTTCTGAAGAGAAATCCCTAAGCTTGATGGAAGAAATTATGGGATATCAAAAATTCAAATGGACACTCATCTTAGATGTCTTGGAAAGGATATTTGGGAGATCACTGAGAAAGGATACACATCTTATGATCTGACATCCGACAATCCTGCTACTGTAGACTTGGACAAGAATATTGAAAATGATTGTAGAGCTAGAGAAGCCCTCTTGTGTGCGCTTACTGATCAACAAATCATGGGATTGACTGATAAATCATCGACAAAGGTTATGTGGGATAAATTACAAACTTTGAATGAAGGTGATCCTACTATCAAAATTGCTAAACTTGATGGTTATCGAGTAAGATATGAAAACTTAAATTTGGAAGATAATGAAAGAATTGTTGTGTTTATGGAAAGAGTAAATGAGATTGTTATGGGAATTCAATGTTGTGGAGGATTTTTGACTGAAGATGAAATAGTTTCCAAAGTCTTGAGAGCCCTTCCATCAGCTTACAAGATGAAGGCAACTGCAATTAATGAGTTGAGAACAATGACAAACTCTTCAGTTAACAGAGACATTCTGATTGGGAAATTATCTTCTTTTGAGCTTGAAGAATTTGGATCTTCTAGAGCTGTAAAGTCCGAACCTTCTTTTCATGCATCATCATCATTATCTACTAGAAAAAGTGATTGGAAATTTTTATATGCAAAAGAATTGGAAGACATGAGGAAAGATGATGAATAATTTGAGCAACTCAAAGCCTTCTTTGCTAGAAGAGAACCTAAAGGTTTGAGAGGAAGTAAGTATGAAGGAAAAGCACCTTTTAAATGTTTTGCATGTAATGAGATTGGTCAATTTGCATCTAGATGTCCTGAAAGGAATGCAAGGTTTGAGGAAAGAGTTAAGAAATCATTTAAGCCTAACTAGAATAGATATAGATTCAAGAAAAGTAAACCATGCTACATATCGGATGAGGAAGGAGTAACTGATGACTCTAGAGATGAACCGACAGAAGACTCTGCTAGTGGATCAGGCAATAGAAAGAAATGGGTGTTCTATGCTTTAAAGTAAGATGAACCGGAACCGGCTATCAAAAATGAAGAAAAGCCCCTTGCAGCAAAAGTTGAAGATAAGGATGAATGGGTAATTGATAGTGGATGCTCACATCATATGACTGGAGATAAAGGAAAATTTATTTCCCTACAAGAATACAATGGCGGTCAAGTCTGATTTGGAGATGACAAAGTATGTATGATCAAAGGTAGAGTTATTATTTCTTTGGATGGCAAGCATGACACTGATAATGTCTATTATGTAGAAGGTTTAAAGAATAATATTTTAAGTATTGGTCAATTGGTGGACAAGGGTTTCCAACTTCAATTTAAAGATAGAAAATACAAAATCACTAACAAGACTGGTTTGGAGATTACAACTAGTATTCAAACTGGAGGTAATATCTTTCACTTGAACATTGGTAATAAGACATGTTTGATTGCTCATATTGATGAGAGTTGGTTATGGCATAACAGGTTGTGTCATGTTAATTTTGATTATCTTGTTAAGATCAGTTCAACTAAGGCAGTTAGAGATATACCTAAGATTATGGAGCCTTATAATCCAGTATGTAAGGAATTTCAATTGGGAAAGCAAGTTAGAAGTTCTTTTAAAAGCATACATGATAAATCTAATGATGTACTTGATCTGATTCACACTAACTTATGTGGTCCAGCAAGGACTAGAAGCTTTCAAGGTGATAGGTATTTCATGTTAATTATTGATGACTATTCTAGAATGATGTGGGTGACTTTTCTAAGGGAGAAGTCTGAAGCCTTTGAGAAATTCAAGATCTTTAAAGCAAAGGTTGAAATAGAAACTTGATTGAAAATCAAATGTCTAAGATCAGATCATGGTGGTGAGTTATCTTCTCATGACTTTAATAGTTATTGTGAGACAAATGGAATCAAGAGACAGTTATCTGCACCTCACACTCCTCAACTGAATGGAGTGGTGGAAAGAAAGAACATAACCATTTTGGATGCAACAACATCTATGATGATGGAAGCCAAATTGCCTCATATCTATAGGAGAGAAGCAGTGAGTACAGTAGTCTACACATTCAACAAAGTTCACATCAAAGGTGAAACCAGTAAGACCCCTTATGAATTATGGTTTGGACATACACCTACTGTTAATATTTCAGAATTTTCGGAAGTAAATGCTATATCAAAAGAGATGATTCAATTGGAAAGTTTGATCCTAGATGTGATGAATGGATATTTATTGGTTATTCAATTCAAAGCAAAGCATATAGATGTTACAACAAAAGATTGCAAAAATTTTTGGAGAGTGCTAATGTGAAAGTGGATGAGAAATACAAAAATCATTCTATATCATATGAGAGGGAACTAGTAGTGGAGATGATCATAACTGAATCGGAAATGCCTTAACTAGTATAGGAAACTAAGACAGTTACACTGACACAATCAGAAAATTCAACTGTGACTGATGATAAGAGTAGTGAACCTGAAGTTCAGAACACACCAAGGTACATAAGATTAAATCATTCTAAAGATCAAATTATTGGAGATAGGAACAAGAGAGTTATGACAAGAAGAAGACTGGAAAATGAAGAGGTATGTCTTATCTCTCAAATTGAACCAACATCTGTTATTGAATCTTGTAAGGATAAACATTGGTGAAAATCTATGGAAGATGAATTAGAGCAAATAGATAAAATGAGACTTGGTCTTTAGTTCCTCGAACTAAAAATAAGAATGTTATTGGAACTAAATGGGTTTTTAGGAATAAACTGAATGAGGATGGTCAAGTTGTAAGAAACAAGGCTAGATTGTTTTGTAAAGGATATTCTCAAATGGAAGGAACTGATTATGGTGATACATTTGCACCTGTAGCTAGAGATGAAGCTGTCAGACTATTTCTTGCCTATGCAACTTGTAAGAACTATAAGGTTTATCAAATGGATGTTAAATGTGTATTTTTTAATGTTGAACATGAGGAAGAAGTTTACATTGATTAACTTGATGGATTTTCACTGATAGATGATAAAGATATGGTTTGCAGATTGAAGAAAGATTTATATGGTTTGAAACTGGTTGCTAGACCTTGGTATGCAAGGTTGGATAAATATCTTTTGAAGCTTGGTTTTACTAAAGGTAGTGTTGATAGTAGTTTATATTATAAGATCACTGACAATTATATTCTGATTATTGAATTATTTGTTGATGATATCATTTTTGGAGAAGATAAATTGTGCATGGAATTCGCTAACAATATGAAGAATGAATTTGAAATGTCCATGATTGGTGAGATGGAATTTTTCTTAGGTTTACAGATTACTCAAACTGACAAAGGCATTTTTATCTATCAAACTAAGTATTTGAGGTAATTGTTGAAGAAGTTTGGTATGGATAATTCCAAACTGGTAAGTACTCCTATGGTGACAAGTGAGAAATTATCTATCAAGGATACTTCTACACCGATAAATCCGACAAGGTATAAGTCTATGACTGGTGGTATGTTATATTTAACTCAGAGTAGACTGGAAATTATGAATGTAGTAGGTATTGTTTCAAGATATCAAAGTAATCCTAAAGAAAATCATGAATGTGTAGTAAAGAGGATATTCCGGTATTTGCAAGGAACAACAGAATATGATTTATGATATTCTAAAAAAGATGATTTCACTTTATGTGCATATATTGACTCAGATTGGGTAGGAGATACCGATGACAGGAAGAACACTTATGGTGGAGCTTTCTTTCTTGGAAAGAAATTGGTTTCATGGATCAGCAAAAAATAGTCATCTATTTCTTTATCTACTGCAAAAGTTGAGTATGTTGTAGCAGCAACTAATTGCACTCAAGTCTTGTGGATGAAGCAAATGATGAAGGATATCAGGGTAAATTATAGTGAACTGGTAGTTATCTACTATGATAACTTAGCAGTTACTGGCATGTCTAAAAATCTGGTATTTCACTTTAAGAATAAGCATATATCAATAAAGTATAATTGTCTGAAGGACAAGGTAGAAGCAAAGGAAGTCAAATTGGTTTATGTGAACACTAAAGAACATATTGCAGATATATTCACTAAACCACTATCTAAGGAATCATTTGAGTATCTGATAGATAGATTAGGGGTTTCTGCCCCACCGACAAAGACTTGATTGATGCAGTTTGTCATCAGTCTGACATGCATTATCAAAGACATTATTCATTTTGTCACTAATGAGTGGTTCTACTACTCAGGGGGAGTAATCAGCTTTTAGATTCAGAGGCTTACATTATTGCTTTGATATTTTTGTCATATTTTTGGCATTGATGTCAAAGGGGGAGTGATAGTGATGTGAAAAAATAAATTCAGAGATATCATTCATAGGGGGAGAACTATTGATATTCAGGAGATTGTTGGTTGTCTTCCACAATGAGAGACTTGTTTGGCATTTCTTGGTACTTAGATGTTTTCACATCAAGTGTTGCCATCAATGCCAAAGGGGGAGATTGTTGGCATTATGGATGAATTGATTATGTGTTTCATTGATGTTTTGTCATTGATGTCAACACTAGCTATTATGGTTGGTTATCGATAGAAGATACAGTGTTATCGAAAGAAGAGAGTATCTGTTGGACACTTCCGGCATGTTTGGATCTATGGAATATGTTTGGTTACTTTTTATACATGGTTTTGGAGAATGTTTTGGTCAGTTGGTATTGACTCGGTAATAGGATGCTATCATACACTATTGTAAACCCTTACTGGCATTGGTTTAAGGCTCTACCAACAGAGCTTTCTCTGAGAAATCTTGACATGATGCATAATTGGTGTTGGTGCAGCTTCTAGATGGATTTCAGGATGCTCAAGATGTTCTTTGATCGTGCTTAAACTGGTTGAAGACATTTCTTTGGCATGGTGGACCCTAAATAGGTCTGGTATCATGATAATGTGTACTCTACACGTTACCAGGATGTTTCGAGATGTTTTATGGATTTTTTATTGTTGTTTTGGTCTTAAACTGATATGGCATATCATTGTATTATGGATTTATGTAATGATCTTATTGTAATATCTTCTAGGTGGCCGACCTAATTGTTTTAGGCCTCAGGGTTGGTATAAAATGATGTAAGATCACATTGTATAGTGTTGTGGTCTTGGAATGTAATATCATATGCGAAGGAGATTTGGTTGATCATAGCTGATCAAATTGGGATTAAGGAAGAGGTCAAAGGCCTCCGATATTGAGCTTAACCAAGACTGTAAGTAGGCATGGTAGATGCTATCTTTGGCAGTTCACTCTATTGGATTGTTGTCCATTTATCTTGAGATTGTTGTTGCCTCTCTGTAGTCAATGAGACTCTTTTGTAATGAGCAGTACGCTCTTGGAAGTGTGCCTTCTTGCATGTGCAGGCCCCTCATTGTAACACATACTTTCTGCAGAAGTATCATCTGACTGTGGGTAGGCTTCCAATTATTGTTTCTCCCTTTCCAGGTTTTCCACGTACAAATCATGGTGTTATGTGGTATGGTTGCTTTGCATTGATTATCTATTTAATTTTTAAGTTGCATTGTTTACTGGTATCTGTTTCTTCTTTACCAGTACTTAATCTGGTTAAAGGTTATTGAGTGGATTAAATGTTATAATCTGTTAACAACTGATTCAGCCCCCCCTCTTAGTTGTTCACTAGTTATCCTAACAAATAAGTCTCAGATACATATACATAAAAAAAATTACATGAACTATACATATAATCTAATCAAAAAATGATAATGTATAAACTAAGTCAGTCGACCCTCCATTGATCCATGTCCTGAATGGTGTCCCTACACAATAAATTACATATACATGTAAGAACACACACACATATATATAAGCACATGGAAATATTATCTATCTTTAAGTATGAAAATTTTACTTGAACATAAGTACATGCAAACTTTACCTTCTCTAATCCATCATTTGCACCACCAGAGTGTGCATGGGCCACAAGTATCTGAGATGAATAACTCAAACGTGGTCCATGTTCCTGGATCATATATAATTCAAAATTAAAATTATGTTAACTAACAAATTTGAAGTTTAAATCCACTATTTAAAACTAATTAAATAATATGACCTTACTAAAAAAACAATGTGTACCTGACTCTGACCATGTGTAGGAGCAGAAGGAGGCTGCAAATCTTCTAATGTCTCCAATGTAATAGGATACTATGTATAATAAAAAATTCAAATTGTGTTAACAATTTTGAATTTGAAATCCACTATTTAAAATCAAATAAATAATATGACCTTACAGAATAACAATGTGTACCTCATGAGACTCAACGACTCTCCCGATCCTGCTACCCTTGGATGAATGGAAGGACACATGGTCAACATCTATATCCAGTGATGCATCCTCTAAACCATCAATAAGAAGACTGGTATAGTGACCATGAGCTCGAGAAAGAGGTGTAAAAGTAATAGGTGGTAATGGTGTAGGTTATGGTGACTCAAGTGTCAGATCACCAGGTGTACACTAAGGAGGAGGTGTGGGATCAAGTGATGTATGTGCTAGAGGGGTTGTAGGATGCACCAAAATTCCCTCCTCTCTCCCATATCACCCTAAGATACTCTACCACCATGGCTCCTAGATCCACCTTCGTGTACATGTTGTCTCACCCGTGTCAATACATCCTTGAGTGGGATCCCAAGAATAGAAGAAAAAAGTGTATACGAATCCAATAGATCACTAGACAATAATGCACTTATCCACTGCAAAGGGTCAACCTCTATCAACCGTGCAATGTCAAGTGGAAATGGTATGTCTACATGGGTGCAAGGATTAGTGTCACTGCTAGATGTTACATCTATAGCCCATAGAATGGTACCCTGTGATCACAACAAATATCTCCCAACATGATTAGATGTCATCTGGTCGACCTGAGTGGCAATCTATGCAATGTTGGAGTAGATATGTCACCTAGCATCATCTGGTACCTATGATAACTCTAAACATTTTGGTAGAATTAAAAGGTTTGGACCATCTAATGCTCATTTATTAACGAGCGGTAGTGCATAAAGCCATCTAAATTTATCACTGAGCCTCCCTCTCCCCTTCCCAACATTCACTGGTATAGATGTATAAGCAACGTCTAAGCCCATATGAAACCCTGCAAACAATTGTTTGCAAAATAAAGTGGAAACTCATCCTTCTATGACCAAATATGATGAGCTGCCAACCATCTAGGATATATGAATGGTGCCACAAATGGATCAGAGCATCTGGTAACTAAATATCTTCTAATCTTACATTGTCTTGGAACCTGATAATGGAGGAACATAGTATGGACCTATGTAGAAGACACATCCCTACTCACAGTTTCCCATTTCACCATGCTAGTGATACTATGAGAAAGGGAGATATATAAATAATCATCAGGCATATCATCGTAAGGATTATATGTCCAAATAGTGCCAATCATATGTAGCAACTCATCCCTAATAGTCTTTTCCCTTTCCTTATTAGGTTAGGAAGTAAAAGAATCTAATGTGGATGCAAGATGGTCTAGTGAACATTATAGGGCCTGAGTGGTTTCAAAAAAAAGCCAAGCCCTAACATCACTATCACTAGAAGGCATTTGACCAGACTGTCTAGATGTCTAGTCAGAGCCCCCACGATGAACACTACCATCTGATGCCTGATCATCCATGTGGAAAATATCTGTATGTACATAATTATAAAAGAAAAGAATTTTTAAAATAGTTATTCAAAACCATTTTAAACAATTCAAACTAATTTTGAAAACTATTTTAAACTAATTCAAACATATTTCAAAATGATATACAATTGTAATTTAAAGTACAATTCAAAGTAATTGAAACATTTGATACAAGTTACTTAAAAGAAACATTAAAATTAAATATGTGTACATACACATACACATACACATACACATACACATACCCATACACATACACATACACACATACATGTACATAAACTCACATACTCTACCTACATACATACATACACACATGCACACATAAACACACATATGCATATGTATACATGTACACACACACATACACACATACATATATGTGCATGCATGCATGCATACACATACACACATACGTGCACATACACATGCATATGTACACACATACATACATGTATGTGCACATACACATGCATACACGCATATGTACACATATACATACACGTGTAGCATGTATATATGTGTGTACATATGCCTTTATGTGTGTGTATGTGCACATATGTGTGTATGTATGCTTGCATGCATGTGTATGTGTATGTGTATGTGTGTGTGGGTGTATGTATGTAGTGTATATCTATATGTATATGTTTATGTGTGCATGTGTGTATGTATGTATGTATGTATGTATGTATGTATGTATGTAAGTGTATGTGCATGTGTATATATGCATGTGTGTATGTGTATGTACATGTATTAGTGTGTACATGTGTGTATGAATGTATGTATGCTTGTATATATGCTTGTCGGTGTATGTATGTATGTATGTATGTATGTATGTGTGTATGTATGTTTATGTGTGTATGTGTAGATATATGTATCTATGTGTATATATCTATATGTATGTGTCTGTGTATACACACATAAACACACATACATACATACATACATGTACACACACATACACCCACATACAAACATACACCCATACACCCATACACCCATACACACACGCATGCATGCATATGTACATACATAGACATACACACACATATACACACATACATACATATACATGTACATACATGCATACACACATACATACATGCACATACACATGCACACACATGTACATCTATGTATGAATGTGTATGTGTGTGTATGTATATTTGTATGTATGTGCATGTGAGTCTGGGTGTGGGTGTGGGTGTAGGTGTATGTGTCTATGTCATTGTATGAGTACGAGGATTTAATTTTTATGTGTAGTGTATTGATTATAATTTTTTATGGTTTATATGTAAGGGTAATGAAAAAATGATTTTTAAAAAATTATTTAATAGGTATATGTGCATATTTTTTTAATAGTTTCATAGTGTTGATTTTCACATTTTGCTAGGTTTAATTTTTTTTAACATTTTTCTAATGTTTTCATTATAATTTTTTTTGAAAAACTGATAAACTATTCAAGAAAAATAATTATACCAATAAATATATTTTTTTAAATTACAAATACAAAACCAAAAAAAAGGAAAAAGAATGAACCTACCTAGAAAAATGGGGGCTGGAAATAAGCTCCTCATGAGTCCGGCCGAACTCCCAAAGCTCCTTAGGGTGCAAATGGGAGTCAGTGGGAAAAATATCAGTTTACATAACCAATAGTCTGTCCGAACTGGGTCCAACTAGACTCTTGGCACCATTTCGGTGCGACACCGGCACCACGTAGGCCAAGAGTAGTCCAACCAGACTCAGTCCGGTCGAAATACCCATAGTTGGCCCAAAGTGTGACATAGGTTCATGCATTTACCCTGGCATAACACAACTTCCTAGACTATTTGGACTCTACCTTCCTACATGGATCACTCAACATAACACAACTTGTTGTCTCATGAGAATTCATGTTTTTGTGGATCATCTAGAAAATAGAGCTTGCTAGCCCATGGAATCCATGTTCCCTCTTGCTCTCTCTCATGGATCACCTAGCATAGCACAACCTAATAGTCTATGGGATCCATGTTCTCTCCTTTCTCCTTCCCGTGAGCTCAGAGCTCTACTAGTTGTTGAATCATGGTTCATCACTCAATGCATGTTCTTTCTCTTTCCATGTGACCACCTGTATTCTTGTAATAGCATTTTGAGAATGAGATTAGTCGTTGAGACATTTTGACTATTAAGATCTCTTCAACTAGTTGATTTGCGAGATTCTTCTTTTAGTACTAACTGATTTGTTATGTGTCTTTTGACATTGATTGTCTTTGTTTGGTTTTTTTGTCTTTATCTTGTTTTGTGTATCCTTTCATGTGATTGTATGAGTTAAGATCCTAAGTTTGGCGTCTTGATTCCTCAAAATTAGTGATGTCTTATTGCTTTGTGATCTCACTCCTCATTGCTCATATACCTATCTCACTCTCTTCCTCATCTTTCTACTTTACCATGAGTTTTTCCATAGTCTCATACTCCCATTAAAGTGGGGGCTAAATGTAGTATCATAAATTGTAACCTTGTACAATTCACATCATATTTTTGTTCCCCTACTCTAGTGGGTCCCATCCTAGTTCTCCCTTAGGTGCATTTTGGCCCTTTTTACCCCAAATTTGATATCATTGTTGGCAATTGACACTTATCTAGGTTATAGGTGTTGTAATTGATGACAACACACTTCATGATAGATATGAAAATCATGGTAACTGGCATTCACTACACCAACATTCAGGGAACTAGAAGGCATGCAACCGACAAACTTGGAACCAGTATTCTAAGGCCGATGTATAGGTGATTGATCCAGCAAGCGTGGAAGCAGAATCAGTCATATTGTTTCATGTTTATATTTTGTTTGGGTCGATATATTTCTTATCTTTTGAAATATGATTGTAAGCCGACATAAGGAATATGTGTTTATTCATGTAAATGGGTATATAAGTCAGTGTGGGTTAGGTCATTTTGGATAGATGATAGATAAGGGATGCGATAGGTTATGTGATGTTATGTAAGCAAGATCTTGATCGATAAAATGCAAATGTAAGGATCTGTAATCGGTCTTGATTATTTGTCTAGAGTTTTGTGAAGTGATCTAAGTTACTGGTAAGTGAGGTTATAGTATAACTGGAACAGATAGTGCTTAAACCGGAACTCATCTAGCATAGTAGATGCACATTCTAAGTTCAATTTTTATTTGTAATCTAATACTTTGGATCTGTAGTCAGTGAGGCTCCTTTTGTGATGAGTAGTGTGTCTTCTGGCATGTGCAGGCCCCTCTTATAATATTTATTTAGTTGGCCAGTGGATAGTTATTGTGGGTCACCAATCCCACCATGGTTTTTCCTCTTTGAGGTTTTCCATGTAAAAATCCTTGTGTTATGGTGTTGATTCATGTTGTTGCATTAATATTACTTGTTGTTACTTTCTTTTATGCATATCGGTTAATAAGTGGATTTGTTAATAAGATAAAAATATTATAACCTACAGAACACTGATGCACACCCTCCTCTTAGTGTTCTTTGATTCCAACAATTGGTATTAGAGCTTGGTGCCTCAGAACAAGTCTAACAGATTGAGGAAGATATTGAATGTGGAATCCATGGGGATGAGTCTACAGAAGGAGCTTGAAGTAGCACTTGAAGATTATGATGTTGAAAGGTTGAAGAACTTGAAGGTGCAAGATGAATTGAATTCTACAAAGGAATTCATCCTTACCCTACAAGAGAGGTTAGCATTTGCTCAAGCTAAAAGGAAGGAACTTTTACAAAGTTTAGATGATGAAGAGAAGAATACCCTTAAGTAATTATTTCAGAAGCTGAGTCAGAAGAACAATGTCATGAATAATGAAATGTAAGCCATGAACATGAGGATTTCCAAGGAGATTGAAGACTGAAAGAAAATTTAAGAAAACCTTGTTATATCTTTGAAAGACAGATCTGAGGAATGCATTAGGTTGGCACATCAAAATGATGTGTTGAGAACTGAACTGGTGCAATCATAGTACAATGAGTAAGAGTTGGGAAGAATGGTGGCAGTCCTAAGAAGTGATTTGGATGCTGCAAATGAATACAAAGAAAAGTTCAGGGTCAATTCTGCAAAGCTTGATGAATTATTGAAGGATCAAAGAGACACTTGAGACACTAGAGGTCTTGGATTTGAGAATGGAGAAAGCTCTGGTACTACAAATCAGGGGAATCCACCAGGCAACCCGAATTAGAAATCACTGGTAAGGAAACCCAATGCACATAAATTTAATACTAGATGCTTTGTCTATAATAAGTTTGGTCATAGAGAAAATCAGAATCATAATACAGTTCTCGAACAGTATTCAAATTGTAAGAAGTATGGTCATAGGACAGAAGATTGTAGAATGAATGTGCGATGTCATGCATGTGGAAAGTTTGGACATATGGCTAATCATTGTAGGTCAAGGAATGATCAAGGACTCAAAAAGGCAATTTAGAAGAACAATGTTATTTTCTATGCATGCAGCAAAATAGGACACATTGCTAAATATTGTAGAAGGAAGAATACACTGGAAGGGAATGACACATCCAATGAGAAGGGAAAGCACAAGGTTGATGAAATCCAAAAAGCTCATGCTAAACAATGGGTTAGGAAGTCTGATGATCAATCGACAGAGGCAAATTTTCACCAGTTACTCAACCAATAGAGTAGAATGTTTCTGCACCGGAAGGAAACACATCCAGTAACTAAGGCATTAGCCTTAGGGGGAGGTAAATTAATGAAATATTTTGCATTACCCCTGGTAGTGGTTTGAAAGCTTGTTTCAGATTTTGGTGAAGTTAGTCTGAAGGATAACCGATGCTAAGATAATGGATTTTGAATTTGGTATGATATGCTGATATGCATTAATGTCAATAAGAAATTAGGGTTTTGCAAGATAAAAAGGATAAGTTGCTTCATTTCTGATCACAAAACACTTAGAGCGAAGAAGAGCGAGTTTAAGGCGATCAAGGCAATTAAGAGCATTTTCCAGTGATTTCCAGTATTCTCTGAGCAGATTTTTCAAAGTGTTTCACACTACTTTGATGCAATTGTGATGGCTTCTAGACATGCTCCCACTCCGGTAGATGTGGCTACCCCTATTGTGGTGGATATTAAGGTCCGTCCACATTCAGAATTAAAGCAATACCCTTAAATTGTAAAGGTTGATGACTCAATCGACACATTTTCTAGGGTTCTTGACAAAGTTCTCTATGTGGAAGATATGAGATCATATATTCACTATACTGTGGAGGATGTGGGATCATTGGAGATTAAATCAATGCACTTGTCCACTTTTCTAAACAAGGATGGATTAATCAAACCATAATTTTAAATTTCATAAGGATCAGGGTTTCACCAATATTCTAGAGATGCCCGAGTTCGAGGATGAGATGATTCAATATGTGCAAAGATGAGTCCATGGCAAGTTCATGTGGCTTGACTGACCCTACAAAATCACCAAGGAGGTGATTCATTCTATCACCAGTTTACCCTAGGTCGAACAAACACCGGGTAGGAGGAAGATTCCAAACAATGAAGTGAACAAGCTAACTGATGCCACCTTTGACAACCGGTCAATGCGGATTAGTACCATTAGGGAAAAAGATGTTCAATTTACAAGAATGGTAATCGGATACAAGGTAACTCAATCCAACCGATTGAACTCTATTTCTAGTTCCTGTATATACTATGCAAACAAGATGGTCAAGGAAAATTTGAAATATGATCTATGTCAGTGGATGTGCGATGAATTGATTTCAAATTTGGGAAAGATTAAGGGAGGAAAGAAAGGTACATTCTAATATGGGAATCTCATTATCTATTTAATGCTTTTCTTTTTAAATGAGATATTGGGATCCGGTAAGAGGCAATGGACCTTTGATATACCGATAGGAAAACAAATTAAGGACGTCTTGAGGAATTTGGGACAGGATAGAGACTCTATTATGTGGGGTTATTTCAAAGCATTTTAGAAAGCAATGAAGAAGAGGGAAAGGATAGCTAAGCTAATAGTTGACAAATACTCTACCGACATATGCTTCATGGTTAAGAAGGATGAAAATTTAACGGAGGTAGTGCAACCTAGAACTATCTGGGTTACTAAAATGGGCTATGAGCTTGATGCAAAGATCTTGGATCTTTATGCCAAGATTCTTATAAATGCCCTGGTTGATGAGAAGGAGAAAGATTTTGGTACTGCAAAGTAGAAGGAATTCAAAGTGAAGATAGGTTTCATTTACAAGAAAATGGAAGGACGAATAAAGAAGGTTGGATACGTTGTCCATAAGATGTCCTCTGAGATCATACAAATCATTGGTTTAGCAGAGACATCTCCTCTGACAGCTATACAAGATTCTCTTGAAGCAGGAACCAACAAAGGTGTAACAAAGAGGAAGAACCCAGAGACCTTTATTACTCCTGTTGAATCTAGTTCTGAGACTGAGGAAGAGACCCCGAAGATTTGTAAGATATACATGAGGATTAAGAGGAAGAAGCCCGAGGAAGTGAAGATGTAGAAAACGAAAGACACTCCTCTGACAACTCAGAAGAAAATTTTGAAGGAGAGGAACCCTACAAAGAAAACAAAGCTGGCCAAGAAGTCTGATCCCACACCTAGTAAGAAGATGAAATCAGATCTAGATAAGACAAACACATAAAGGTTCAAGAATTTTTAACTGT
Organism: Cryptomeria japonica; assembly: GCF_030272615.1. Taxonomy (NCBI): domain Eukaryota; kingdom Viridiplantae; phylum Streptophyta; class Pinopsida; order Cupressales; family Cupressaceae; genus Cryptomeria; species Cryptomeria japonica. The sequence goes on from NC_081414.1 coordinate 851,984,794, forward strand.
TTGTGGTGCTATAACTAGAGATGAGATGCAGTAGTGTCTATATTTTGCTAAAAAAAGAATTTTCCGCAGTAGACACCGACATATAAGTCTTATGGTGGGGAGAGTAAATGAGATTATCAAGGAAACTCATGAGGATTGGGTTAAATTGTTTGTTGATAAACTAGGTTTGTTTACATCACCGGATATACTGCCTAAGTCTAACATTCCTAACATCCCGGTTGATGCTAAGGGTAAAGGTATACTAGGTGGGGAGCCACCAGTTTTGGAACAGAAAATAATCAAGGATATTCCTCTAGAAATAACACATGTACATGATGTTGAGATCAATATAATAGTAGAAGACAATCCTCCTTTGGTAATTTATGTTGGCACAATTGAAATTCATGAGGTAGAGGTTGCAGTAATAACTGCACCAAGTGGCGAAGCCACTGGTGCCGAGGATAAGATAAAGGATGTAGTTCAACAAAAGGCAGACGATAAAGGTCAAAATGAACAGACTGAAATCAGGGTACTGACACCCTCATCGGTTGTTGGTCCATCATTGTTGGCACTTGATTCATCTAGTCAAGAAAATTTTGGTCATTTTGAGAACAAGAATATTGAGCAGATGAGTAGTTTTGAATTGATGTTTGTTGCAGCTCATAAATTGAGGAAGGAAGGATAAGAGGATAAGCAGGTTATTGAGCAAGCTATTCCAATATTGTAGTAGCTTGCACCAGAATGCAAGATAGATCAGGTTGCAAGCCCATCTGGTAAGTTGAAAGGTTTGACTGAGCAGATTGCAAAAGAGTACAAAACTCTTCAAGAAGTGTTAAACCGACAGTTGGTGGAAATATATAATATAGCTAGGAAGGTCACCTGTGATAATATGATCACATCCAAAAAAAGCTAAGCTGGCAGAAGAGATGACAAGTATTGATGAAGCTCTTCATCAATGTAGTCGCATATACTATTCTTGCACTAACACAACCAAACTAACAATAGACCTGGCTAATAAAACTAAGGCAGATAAGGACAAGTTGGAACAACTTGTACTCACTTTTGATGGTACTGAATCTTTGACCAGATCTATTGATGGTGGAATTTTGCTTTTAGAGCCTAAAATTTCAGCCCTAGAGAAGGAAACGGACAAGTTAATCCAGTGGGCCAGGGAACTGAGAGGTTTGGTAAATCCCTGGCTTAATACTTTGTTAGTTCATAAGTGGGAATATATGGACCAGATGAATATGCCTACACCGGCAACCCTAATAGAAGTAGAATTGCATGCTTACATTTTGAATGGGTTTGTATCAATTTTGGGAACTTTAAAATCTAGCTGGGATACTTATTTGGAATTTTTGAAGGGTGCTTATCCGAATATTTTCAAGTACATTTAGATCCAATATTCACAGTTTGCCTTTGTACATAATTTCATGTTAGATAGTTCAAATAACCGAAAGACGACTGAGAGGGGGGGGGGTGAATCAGTTGTCACAGATTATTGGAACCATTAGCAATTTAAACTTTAATACTGGAACCCAAAACATTAATATCGGAATAGCAGATAAACCAATTAAGAATAAACAATAATCACAGAATAAATACCATACACATAACACCAAGATTTGTACGTGGAAAAGCTGGTAAAGGGAAAAACCATGGTGGGAAGCCTACCCACAATAAATTAATACTTCTACAGTAAGTATGTCAATTACAATTGAGGGGCCTGCACTTGTAGGAAGGCCAACAGCCTAGAGCACACTACTCATCACAAAAGGAGCCTCACTGACTACATAGAAATCCAGACTACAATCCAAAGAAGTGTTGAACTACAAAAAATAGCATCTCCTATGCCTGAGTATAGTTTCGCTTAAGCTCAATACCGGAGGACTAAATCCTCTTACATAAACCCAATTTGATCTCCAATAATCGACTAACTCCTCTGCCTGAATGATATTACATTATTTGCACATTACATTCCTTGATCATGACCTCTAACAATAACCATGATGATCTACAATGAGATCTTACATCTATATATACAAACCCTCGACCATAAACAATCAGGTTAGCCACCAGACAATAAGAAAATTACATAATTACAAAATATGTTGGCCTAAGACCAAACAAATAATATCCAACACATAAGGCATCCGAAAAATACATCAATAGGTCCTATCCACACATTACATTAAAGTCGTTCCATAACCTAGATCAACTAGGACCAAGTATAGGTCTACACGCTACAACAATGATCTCCATCCGCCAAGTCTCGAACATGATTAGCAATAGCATCTTGAAACTTCACTAGAAGATGAACCAATACCACTTATGCAATTCATCAAAGATCTCCACCAAATGCTTTGTTGATGAAACCCTCGTCGGAATCACAAACCAAGTGTCTAGGAAAGAAGGATAGAATCTGATCACTAGACCAAAACCAACTGTCCAAATATGAGCATGAGTATCATGAACAAGCCAATTCCATCACCAAACTATACTAGAGCCTACCAGATCATGTCAGGTCCAAGTTAACCAGAAACCACTCAACCTACCAGGATGAGAAGGGTGTCGATAAAGCATCCAAATAGCTAGTGTTAGCATCAATGACAAATATCAATGCAACACATAATAAATTTGACCAAATGGCCAACAATCTCCCCCTTTAGCATTAATGGCAACACTAGACGTGAAAAACATCTAAGTACCAAGAAATTCCAAACAAGTCTCCCCTAATGGAAGACAACCAACAAACTACCACATATAGCTCTAAATATTAGTATCTCCCCTTGTGAATAATATCTCTATAAAGCTCTGAATTTTTTTCCTTTTTACAATAATATCACTTCCCCTTTCTTTTTTGTTTTCACTTTCTTTTTCTTTTTCACATCAATATCACTCCCCCTTTGACATCAATGCTAGAAATCTAACAAAAATATCAAAGCGAAAACATAAACCATTGAATCACAAAGCTTACTACTCCCCCTAAGAAGTAGCATCCCACATCAGTGTTAGAATGAATAGTATCTCTAATAAGGCATGTCGGACTGATGCCAAACCGCATCAATCAAGTCTCTACTGGAGGGGCAGAAAATCCCAATCTATTTCTCAAGTACTCAAATGATTCCTTGGGAAAAGTTTTAGTGAAAATATCTGCAGTCTGCTCTTTAGTGTTTACATAAGCCAGACTAACTTATTTTGCTTCCACCTTCTCCTTCAAAAAGTTATACTTGATAGATATGTGGTTTTTTTTAGAATGAAATACTAGATTCTTTGATATATCAATAGCAATAGAGTTATCACAGTGAATAACTACCGATGCATCACAATCAACCTTTATATCCTTCAACATTTACTTCGTCCATAAAACTTGTGTACAGTTAGTGACAACAGCAACATACTCAGCTTCAGTAGTAGATAAAGAAGTACATGACTGCTTCTTGTTGATCCATGAAACTAACTTCTTTCCAAGAAAGAAAGCTCCATCGAAAGTACTTTTTTGATCATCAACATCTCCAGCCCAATCAGCATCTATATACACACATAAAGTAAAGTTACCATCCTTAGGGTACCACAAGCCATATTCTGATGTACCTTGCAAGTATCTAAATATCCTTTTCACTGCCATCTCATGATTTTCACTAGGATCACTCTGAAATCTTGAAGCAGTACAAACAACATTCATAATGTCCGGCCTAGTCTGAGTCATATAAAGTAGACCTCCAATCATAGATTTATATCTTGTAGGATTTACCGATGCAGAAACATCTTTTCTTGTCAATTTCTCACTTGTAACCATAGGAGTACTTACCAGTTTAGAATCTCCCATACCAAATTTATTCAACAATTTCTTAGCATATTTAGTTTAATAGATGAAAATACCTTTGTCAGTCTGAGTAATTTGCAAACCTAAGAAAAATTTCATCTCATCAATCATAGACATCTCAAATTCTTTCTCTATATTTTAAAAAAATTCTATGCATAACTTATCTTCACGTCCAAAAATAATGTCATCAACAAATACTTCAATAATCAGTATATCATCATCAATAATTTTATAATATAAATTGCTATCAGCACTGCCCTTAGTAAAACCAAGCTTGAAAAGATATTTATCCAACCTTGCATACCAAGCTCTAGGTGCTTGTTTCAATCCATATAAAGCTTTCCTTAACCTGCAAACCATATTTGTATCATCTGATAGTGAAAAACCATCAGGTTGCTCAATGTAAACTTCCTCATCAGGATCCCCATTCAAAAATGCACATTGAACATCCATCTGATAAACCTTGTAATTTTTATAAGTAATATAGGCAAGAAATAATCTTACAGCTTCAATCCTAGCTACAAGTGCAAAAGTCTCTCCATAATCAATTCCTTCCTTCTGAGAATATCCTTTACAAACCAATCTAGTCTTATTCCTTATAACTTGACCATCCTCATTCAATTTATTCCTAAAAACCCATTTAGTCCCAATAACATTTTTATTTTTAGGTCGGCGAACCAAGGTCCATGTGTTATTTTTCTCAATCTGGTCTAATTCTTCTTCCATAGCTTTCAACCAATGTTCATCTTTACATCCCTCAATTACTAATACCGGTTCAACTTGTGAAATTAAACATACCTCATTAGTTACCAGTCTTCTTCTTTTCATCACTCCATTTCTCTTATCCCCAATGATCTGATCTTCTGAATGATTCTATCTCACATACCTAGTAGTCTTCTAACTTTATGTTCCTCTTCCTTGTTCTTCAATTACTGTAGAATTCCCTGATACTGTTGGAGTAACTGGTTCAACTCTCTATTTCGATAAAGTTTCCACAGGTTCAGATATAATCATTTCCACTATCGGTTCTTTCTCATAAACTCTGATTTGACTTATGTTCAACTCATCTACTTTGACATTAGCACTCTCCACAATTCTCTACAATCTCTTGTTATAACATCTATATGCTTTGATTTCATTAGAATAACCAAGAAATATACCTTCATTACATCTAGGATCAAATTTGCCAATGATATCATCTCTCTTGATATAACATTTACTACCAAAAATTATGAAATACTTAACTGTAGGGGTATTGCCAAACCATAATTCATAAGGTGTCTTACCGGTTTCTCCTTTGATATGTACTCTATTGAATGTATAAATTGATGTACTCACTGCTTCTCTTAAGTAGATATGAGGTAGACTAGCTTCCATCATCATTGTTCTAGCAGCATCCAAGATAGTTTTGTTCTTTTTTTCCACAACTCCATTCTGCTGAGGTGTCTGGGGAGTAGAAAATTGTCATCTTATACCATGCTTGTCACAAAAGTTATTAAATTCACCAGATGTGAATTATCCACCATGATCTAATCTCAAACATTTAATCTTCAATCCTGTCTCAATTTCCGCTTTACCCTTAAAGATTTTAAACTTTTCAAATGCTTGATATTTTTCTTTCAGAAAAATAACCCACATCCTTCTAGAATAATCATCAATGATTAGCATGAAATATCTATCACCTGAAAAGCTTTTAACTCTAGCAGGGCCACACAAATTAGTATGAATAAGATCAAGAACATCATTTTATTTATCTTGTATACTCCTAAAAGAGGTTCTGACCTATTTACCCATTTGACATTCTTTACATACCGGATTATAGGGCTTCATAATCTTAGGTATATCCCTAATTGCCTTAGTTGAACTAATCTTCACAATGCAATCAAAATTCACATGACACAACCTTTTATGCCATAGCCAACTCTCATCAATCTGTGTAATCAAACATGTCTTCTCACTGGAGTTCAAATGAAATATATTACTTTTTGTCTATGTACCGGTTGCAATCTTCAAACCAGGTCTATTAATGATTTTGCATTTTCCATCATTGAACTATAATTGAAATCTCTTATCTACCAATTATCCTACACTCAAAAGATTATGCCTCAAACCTTCAAAATAATAAACATTGTTAGTATTATTCTTACCATCCAATGATATAGTTCCTTTTCCTTTGATCATATGATGTGAACAACCACTATCAATTACCCATTTATCCTTGTCTTCAATTTTAGCAGCAAGTGCCTTCACTTCAGGTACATTCTCTTCCAGTGCCAGATCATCTTCCTTGATAGCCAGGAACACCTATTCCTTCCCATTGTTGGATCCACTAGCAGAGTCTTCTGTAGATTCATCATTAGAATCAGTAATGCCTTCCTCATACGCGATGTAGCATGATTTGTCTCTATTTTTCTTGTATTTATACTTGTTCTGATATCCAGGGTTAGGTTTAAATGATTTTCTAACTCTTTCTTCAAACCTTGAACTTCTTTCAGGACATGTATATGCAAAATGACCAATCTTATTACATGCAAAACATTTAAAAGGTGCCTTTCCTTCATACTTACTTCATACTGGTCCTTTAGGTACTCTTCTAGAAAATAGTGCTTCAAGTTGCTCAAACTCATCATCTTCTCTATTCATATCTTCCAATTCCTTTTCATATAAAGCTTTCCAATCTTGCTTAACAGTTGTAGATGTAGATGCATGAAAAGCAGGTTTAGACTTCATAGCACTAGAAGCTCCAAATTCTTCAAGATCAAAAGCAAATAGTTTCTTAACCAAAGTATCTTTGTTGACAAATGTATTAGCCATTGTTTTTAACTCATTAATAATAGTAGCGTTCATTTTGTAAGCTAGTGGTAGGGCTCTTAGGACTTTAGAAACAATTTCATATTCGTTCAGAGTTCCACCACAACATTGAATTCCCATAACAATCTCATTTACCCTTTTCATGAATGCAATAATGCTTTCATCTTCTTCCATCTTTAGGTTTTCATATCTCACTCAGTAACCATCAAGTTTGTCAATCTTCACTATAGGGTCACCTTCATTAAGATTCTCCAGCTTATCCCATATAGCCTTTCCAGATGATTTGTCGGTTAATCCCATTATTTGTTGATCAGAAAGTGCGCACAAGAGGGCTTCTCTTTCTCTACAATCATTCTCAAGCTCCTTGTCTAGGTTTGCCAAAGGAGGGTTGCCAGATCCTTGATTATAGTGTGTGACACCATTCTATGTGAGCTCCCAAATCTCCTTGCCAAGACATCTCAGATGAGTCTCCATCTAAATCTTCCATAGTGTGTAATTTGTTCAATCAAGCCTTAGAATATTCCTTCAAAAAATAGCTCCAGAAGAACTGGATGAACTTGAACTTTTAGTCTCCATAGGATCTTCCTCAAGCAGTTAAGCTTTCTAGAGAGAGGACCAAAGCTCTGATACCAATTGCTAGATAGTTCAAATAACCAGAAGACAACTGAGAGGGGGGGCAGGCGGTGAATCAGTTGTCACAGATTATCAGAACCATTAGCAATTAAAACTTTAATACTGGAACCCAAAACATTAATTCTGGAATAGCGGATAAACTAATTAAGCATAAACAATAATCATAGAATACATACCATCCACATAACACCAAGATTTGTATGTGGAAAACCCGGTAAAAGGAAAACCCATGGTGGCAAGCCTACCCATAGTCAAATAATATTTCTCTAGTAAGTTTGTGAATTACAATTGATGGGCCTGCACTTACAGGAAGGCCAATAACCTAGAGCACACTTCTCATCACAAAAGGAGCTTCACTAACTACATAGAAATCCAGACTACAATCTAGAGAAGTTTTCAACTGCAAAAGATAGCATCTCCTATGCCTGAGTATAATTTTGGTTAAGCTCAATACCAAAGGACTAAATCCTTTTACATAAATCCAAGTTGATCTCAAATGATCGACCAACTCCTCTGCCTGAATGAAATTACATTATTCACACATTAGATTCCTTGACCATGACCTCTAACAATAACCATGATGATCTACAATGAGATCTTACATCTATCTATACAAAATCTCGACCATAAACAATCAGGTCGGCCACCAGACAATAAACCAATTACATAATTACAAACTATGTCAGCCTAAGACCAAATAAATAATATCCAACACATAAGACATCCTGAAAATATATTAGTAGGTCCTATCCACACGTTACATTAAAGCAGGTCGATAACATAGATCAACTGGGACCAAGTATAGGTCAACATGCTAAAACAATCATCTCCATCCACCAAGTCTTGAATATGATCACCAACAACATCCTAAAACTCTACCAGAAGCTGCACAAACACCACTTATGCAGTTCATCAAAGATCTCCACCAAATGCTCTGATGGTGAAACCCTTGCCAGAACTAGAAACCAAGCTTCTAGGCAAGCAAGATAGCATCCAATCACTAGACCAAAACCAACTGTCCAAAAATGAGCATGAGTATCATGGACAAGCCAATTCCATCAGCAAACTATATCAGAGCCTATCAGATCATGCCAGATCCAAGTTAACTAGAAACCACTCAACCTACTTGGACCAAAAGGGTGTCGGTAAAGTATCCAAATAGCTAGTGCTGGCATCAATGACAAACATCAATGCAACACATAATCAATTCCACCAAATGGCCAACATTTGATTCATTTCTTATTTTTTGCCCTGCGCTTTGGCATTAATGTCAAAGGGGGAGAAGTGGATGTCAAAAATGTCAAGGGGCATAACAAGTAATGTATAGCTCAGGGGGAGGAGCCTCCTGAGATCACTTTTTGGAGATCATATTTTGGACTGGAACCGGTACACAACTTCAATGATCTATTTTTTGTATGAGTGTTTCCATCAATGCCAAAGGGGTAGATTGTTGGAAATTGACACTCATCTAGGTTATAGGTGTTTTTAGTGATGGAAACACACTTCATGGTAGATCTAGCAATCATGGTAACGGATATTCACTTCATCGGCATTCAGGGAACTGATAGGCATGTAACTAGAAAACTTGGAATCGATATTCTAAGGTCAACATAGGTGATTGATCTGGAAAGTAAATGGAAGTGACAATGATCATATTATTTCATATTTATATTTTTTCTGGGCTAACATATGTCTGATCTTTTAAAATATGATTGTACACTGACATAAAGCATTTATGTTTATTCATGTAAATGGGTATATAAGTTAGTTCGAGTTAGGTCATTTTGGATAGATGATAGATAAGGGATGCAATAGCTTATGTGATGTTATGTGAGCGAGATCTTTATCAACAGAATGCGAATGTAAGGATCTGTAATTGGTCTTGATTATTTGTCTAGAGGTTTGGGAAGTTATCTAAGTTACCAGTAATGGAGGTTATAGTATAACCAGTATAGACATTGCTTAAACCGGAACTCATTCAACATAGCAGATGCACATTTTGATTTCAATTTTTATTTATAATCTAGTACTTTGGATCTGTAGTGAGTGAGGCTCCTTTTGTGATGAGCAGTGTGCTCTAGAAAGTGTGCCTTCTTGCACATGCATGACCCTCTTGTAATATTTATTCAGTTGGCCAATGGATAGATATTATGGGTCACCAATCCCACCGTGGTTTTTTCTCTTTAAGGTTTTCCACATATAAATCTATGTATTATGGTGTTGATTTATGTGGTTGCATTAATATTATTTATTGTTACTTTCTTTTATGCATACCGATTAATAAGTGGACTTTTTAATAAGGCTAAAACTATTATAACTGGCAGAGCATTGGTTCACCCCCTCCCCCCCTCTTAGTGTTATTGGATTCCAATAGTCACTTGGATAAACAATTGAGTGGGCCCTTCTTGGGTCTATGTCCTCTTGGTTGCCTACTTGTTTGTCTTGTTTTCAGAGGACAAGGGTTCTTGGGGTACCCCTGTTTGGACCAGGGTGCTCAAGCCACAATGGTCTTCCTTAAAAAACTCCTAGTTCAAATGGGTTAGTGCACTTTCTCTCCCCAATTATTTTTTTGTCCCTATGCCTCAATTTGACCATTGGAGGTTAGCCTAATCGGTAAATTACTTTGGGAAAGCTATATAAGAGCATTCTTCCTATTTATTTTCACCTAAGAGAATTGATCTAACACTCTAAGACATCTATCCATCCATCAAGAATTTGTCATCAAGCATTCTCAAGCATTCAAGCCAACATTTCATCCCACCATATCCTAAAACAATCATGGAGTGGTAAATGTACATCATCTTCATGCAAGCATATGTATTTGATTAGGTCATTCATGTTCATCTTATGTCAATTCATGTTATTGCATCTACACTTATGATCACATCTAAAGGGCATTGCATCATCATTCTCTATCAATCATTGTAGATCTAAGAAATATCATTCAACATTTACTTTAGAATTTCCAATTCATATTTCAATCGAACTCAAGGTTAATTTTTAAACTGAGTGTTGACCTAGGCCAACCCTCATCAACAAATAATTTTTTGTCATTCTGTGTGCAATAAATTGACTAAGGTGTCACGAGTAGAGAATTTGAAAGAGTAGATAACAACAATCATATCCATCTTTTGAAGCCACAAAAGGTGGGGGATTATGTTGCCCTATACTAGCTGTTCTCAAAAAGTTTTGACAAGCTTTCGATAGGAAATTTTGTGTGTCATTCTGATAGAGAATATATTCAATTTTTTTGCATCTAACATTCAAAGGACCAAGTCACCCCATACCTCCTAGTCCTAACAATTCACCTTGGTTCTCCTGTCATAGGTTCTAATCTATTTATCATACATTGATCCAACTTAGTAGCTTTGCAAGATATCTAAAACTTACTATTACTATTATTTTATGTCAAATTCTCATTGTTTTCCCTAGATCTAGCATTGCAATTCAAACCTAATTCAAATTCAATTTCAACTCAAACAAGGAGGATTAATCTGATCTGTATTTAGTCCTTTTAGGGTTGCATTAATTAAATTCCATCCCATTAATGTGAGATGGTCCCAAGAAAATTGTGGCTTTATTAATCTGATTTGTGAAATCCTAATTTCACCACCTTACATTTTCATAGCTGAAACATAGTCCTAAGGTCTTTATTTGTAGATTTCATAAATATTATATTTTGTATTTTTCTACCCTGGCTTTCATTCCTTTATGTACTGTTGTGTTGCTTAGATACTTTATCCACTCAATCCTCTACCCTCCTCTATTTTAACTTCTACATATTTCAACTATATAATTTAGGTGTGTTGTCTTTTAGGTGTTTTATTTTTTAGAATTTTATTATCCTGGTGAATATTTTGGTGGATAATTTTTATATTATTTTGAACTTATTGAGATAGCTTGGATGCTAGTAGACTTTAGAGTGTGACAAGAGTGGTTATTTTAACTAGTGATATATTGAATTGACTTTCTACAACTATTTGATAGCATATAATATCTAGTAAGATGTTATTAAGAGTCTCTATCCTGCTTATTGGGGTTCTATCCTTGAAAAATAATATTTAAAAATAAAACTCATCTATCTTAGATTTGTTAACTTTAAGAGTTTCCCAGTATCAAAAAAAATTACTTTTGTTATGAGGAATGCTAGTTGATAATTATTATGTAGAAACAGGTCCAGAATGAAAGTTTAGGAACAAACTATAGTTTGTTACAGGAATGCCATGCAAAGACAAGACAAATTCTCTCTACAATTTAAGTCAACATGAATTATGAGAGACCATAGTGCATGAAATGTGTGATAATAAATAATTGGTTTTGATAAACAATTTGGTAGGCCCATTTTGGCCTTTAAGCAATTTTTGTCAGATGTTGTTGTTGCAACTATGCATACCAAATTTAATGCATGTCCACTTAGTACAGATTTTCAATAGCAAGACATTGCTTAATAGTCATCATGACCTATCTTAGAACAAGGGCTTGGTAGGCATGCATACTGAGTTTAATGCATGTCCACTTAGTACCGATTTTCAAAAGCAAGACAATGTTTGAAAGTCATCATGACGTATCTTAGAACAAGGGTTTTGAAATAATTTTGTTTGAAAATATTATTAAACTTTTTCAACAAATGTATATTGTATATATCCTAAAATCATTGTAGTCCAAAACCACAAGTATATTCCAAAGCATTTTGTGTAATAGTTCATCTTCCTTGTCTATTGTTGCATATTAGGCATGCATGCCTACCAATGCAATTGTAGAAATCCTTATCAAAGAAAGGAAAATTGGTAAAAGTAGTCCTTCAGCCAAGCCCTCCCCTATAGAGTCTTTCTAAATTAATTATATTTTTTACTTTAGCCCTTAGGGTTTATGCCATACCCATTATATTCATTTAATTTATACCACTGCTATGGGTGTCGAGAGCCCCCTTGTCAATACCAATGGGTGGAAAACATAAATGTGTAGATACTTAAATTCAAGTAAACAATAGAGAACCCAAACACTGAAACAACTACTCTGCATCAATGACTAGTCAGAAGCAACATTCAATTAGTTGAAAGAAAAATGTGGAAGCATATGAAAATTGTACAGAGAATAAAATCTCTTATGCTGGAAGATTGAAGCTCAAAAGCCAAACCAAAGAGACTGCAATTCTGTTTCCCAATCAGCTAGGAATGCAAACCAACAAAAGCCAACAATAAAACTAGGAGACATGCAATTTCTTTTCCTTTCTATTAAACTTCTAGAAATGAAACTATTACAAAATACAAAACTCAAAAATAAATATTGATTTCTAATCTATAGGCAGCGATCAGGAATTGCATTCAACCACACAAAATAAGAGCTTCTCAGAGCTCACTACAAACAAATGCTCGCTTCGAGCTGTACTTGATTTACAAACCATGCGCATACTTATAGGTTGTTGTTGTTCACAAAATTCTTCTTCTCTTCTCAGACTATTGTCTAGCTTCTGTAATTTCTCTTTGTGTTGCTTCTTCTGCTTTTTTTTTACTCTAGAGAACATTCTCCCTTTTTGTCTACTTGTTGCACATGCAAAAATTCCCCCTCAAATTCAAATTCAAAAACTCAACTACCTTCATTAACTCCTTTGCAATCTTGCTGTTCACATCAAGAGCAAAAATGGGATGAAGATCCCAACACAATCTTCTTCTAGGCTGTTGCTGCAGCTGCACTCCTGACTAGTAGGTGGAGTTTACATGGGGGTTGAGTTATGAGCTCAAGGCAATTTAAATTCCAACAATCCCTCTTTGTCCTGAGCCAACAAAATCAATCAAGATCCAAATCAACTATGCCCAAAAATTCTTCTTAGGCGCTCAAAGCTGTCTCTATTCAATGACTTGGTGAAAATGTCTACTAGTTGCTACTCAGACCTGCAAAACTCCATTCTTATTTAACCATTATCAACTAAATTTTTAATGAAATGATACCTGATCTCAATGTGCTTGCTTCTTCCATGAAACACAGGGTTTTTACTTACTACAATTGATGAAACATTGTCACAAAAAATTGTTATTCCATCCTCTTGTTCTTCCTTTAAATCTGCCAAGATTCTTCTTAGCCAATCAGCTTCTACACCTACTTTGAATATGCGTGTATGCTGCCCATATGCAGGCCATTTTTCCTCTTCTGCATTATGCGATGAAGCTGTAAAATATATTGGAACATGCAAATATATTTCATTGCTCGGTTTGTCAAGATTAAAATCAATTTAATCGATACCATACCTAAATACTCTATTTCCCAAGGAAAAATGCCACCAGCCAATCAGGAAAACATCTGCTAAATTTTAAACGCAAATATAAAATACCAGGAAATCTAAGATAGCAACGAAAATATTGCTCATTACATGGTTTTCGAGGAGAACTAAAACCAATTTGATCGATACTAAAAACAATACTCTATTTCCATAGAAAAATGCCACTACCCAATCAGAAAAATACCTGGTACTGTTTAAATGCAAATATAAATCAATAGAAAATGTCAACTATGTCATAGCAACGAAAATATTACTCATGGCACAGTTTTGAAAGATAACTGATAGATGAAAACATTATAGGCACTAACTGCTAAAGAAGAGATGAAGAAATGTGACATTTTCTGTTCATGTTCATTGTTAGCCATTTCTGCACGACAAGAAAATCGTAAATCAGTTAAAGCTTTCTTAAATGTGGTCGTTCTTTGATCTAAATCAGATGTCAAAGAGTTAACTCGGTATTATCAAAATAATTGGCGTGTGGTTTACGCGTTCAAAGTAGAAGTTAAAACATGAGGGGCACCACGACGACTCACGACTCATGACTTACGACAAATAATGTGTCGAATTTTAAGTCGTGAAAATGGCGTGAATTAACTTGTTCATTCCGACACGGCCGGCTTAACTTAATACTTCAAACATGGAAATATGTGACGTAATGGAGCCATCTGTTTGACAACCAGGGGAGCATTGTGCGCTTGACCTCATACTGACCATGACTCGTGAATGTGCCTCCCTTGTTGATTGACTAGGGACTGAATGCATCCGTGCCTGTCTACATCCACATCAATTTTCGAATTAAAAAGAAGGCATTTTAGCTTCTTCTAGGATGTTATAGATCAAGAAACCTTGCAAGATATTCTTGTTGATAGTCAAATTTTAGAATATGAATGCACTTTAGCTTCCTATCCTTACATATCAAGAGGTACTCATTAAATACTTGGTAGTCTATTTAGACCTCTCAAGAGATTCTTGTTGGTAGTCAAATTCTATAATATGAATTTAGAATGAAGGCATTGTAGCTTTTTGTAAGGATGTTATAGGTCGAGAGGTACTCATTAAATGTTTAGTAGTCTATTTAGACATATCAAGAAATTCCGGTTGATAGTCAAACCGTAGAATATAAATAAGGGTTAACCCTAAGTGGATTATATAGAGTTAGATAATATAAGGAGCATCCGTTTCTCTAATGTAGATAGTAGGAAAGGAAGAAATAAGCTAGTGAAAAGGACAAAGGAAAATACAAGTGAATGATAAGAGGAATAAAAGGATATTTACAATTACACACATTTTGATAAAGATAGACATATCAAAGAGACATGTTTAAAGTTGTATAAGGATTTAGCTTCTCCAAAGAACATGGAAAAGAAGAATATGAATGTTGGATATGTGAGCAAGGGGAAGTAAACCGATTGAAGCTCAAATATAGATAATCAATATAGCATTAAAAATACCCAAGTTTGGTTACTTTTCCAAACTTTTGCCTAAAGCAAGGTGAGAAAGAAAAATATGAAAGGTTGGTTTCCATATCAATTAGACTTCCTTATTTAATTAAAGCATACAATAAAATAATAAATATTAGGAGGTCTAGATATCTGAAGTAGATGTCCTTTAGTTAACTCAAATATCACAATAAAGTATCTCCCAAATGTCTAACTAAATTATTTTTCTTTAATCATTGGTTTTGTACAAAGGTCCCAATGACTTTAATTGCAGGTCAACCATAAGGAAAAAATTCAATCTTTCCATCAAAATCCCACATTTTGTAACCTCAAAATATTTTTGTTCTAATTTTTTCTTTGTAGAGACTTGATGTAGAAGTTTCATGAAGGTTTAGATTTTTTAATATAATATTTTCATTTCTTAATTAGAATATTGTATTCTATTTTTTCCTCAAAATAATCACTTAAAAACTTTAAAATTTTTACAAGGATTAGGAGAACTAAACTATGTCAAGAGAAGATTTGGACAAATGGAACTAACCTTTTTGAACTCTACAAGATTGCACATAAAGACATAAAGAAACTTTATGCAAGAAACCAAAATGAATTTGATTGCATAAATTAAATTTGAGACATTAACATGATAACAAATATTCAGATGCATATTAAGACCCTACAAAATTGACCTTATAGTTAGACTTGAAAAAATGAGTATCCTAGAGGGAAATTCACAAAAAAAAAGGAAAATACATGGGAAAGGAACTATTCCTTGTAACATTTCTAGGAAACAGTAAGACATTAGGAGATTTGGATAACAAGCTCAAAATTTTGGTAATCTTTGTATGTCAAAAATCCTGCAAAAGGCCCAAATTTAATTTTTTAAAAATGTAATTAACCCAAATTATTTGGAAATGACCTCAATTTCAAACACATGAAACTTAGCCACCATTTCACTATAATGAACACACAACAAGTTTAAAGGAAGAGAAAAATATCGTAAAACCTAACCAAATTAGAAAATTAAAAGGGAGGTAAAAAAAATTCTAACATAAAAAGGGTTGTGTGAGTAAGGCACAACACATGGAGATTATTCTAAGGAAATATATAGAGAATTCAAAGATGAAATATATTTAAAACCTAAAGTATTTAGTTTCTCAAACTTGACTAAAATTTCAAGGCACAATTATAAAATAAGATCAATGTTAGTATGACTTATATGTTAGTATCATTCATAATATTGATGATAATTTTGGAGTCACATTCCAACCATAAATTATTCCATCCCTCCTTGATAGTGATTTGTAGAGGTATCCATAATGCTCTAGTTGTAGCAATATTGTTTGATCCGGTCATAAAATTTGAAGCATGTATACCTAATGTTTGTGCACGGTGGTCTTGAAAGACCTTTGCTCACCCTCCATCTCTACTAGAGTTCCCCTTTGAGGAACCATAAAAATTAATTTAACTTGGGCCTAGACAAAACCATAAAAATTACACCCCGTAATATTTTGATTTGTATCTGTATGCTTGGAAATGTGGAGACCTGGAAGAGAGACACAAACCACTCAAACACACAAAAGAAACATTATATTAGAGGTTAGAATCATAAACAAGGAAATGAAATCAAAATCCCTAAGCACGGCTCATTGTCCTCTATCTCCAAGGATCCCTTTAGATTCAAGGTGGCTCTCAACCTAGAAGAGAACTTGATCTTTGGATGACTACTCAAATAATTAGAGATAGTGTATGTTTCTAAGATCTAAATTAATACAACTAAGATCCTATTGATGAGATGATGATATGGATATGAAACTATGATATGCTACAAAATGATAAGATTAGTGTGAGATTAAGCTAGCATGAACATGATTTGAAGATGATATTAAGATGATATGTAGCTAACATGATATGAGATTAACATGATATATCTAAGCTATGATGAAATCTATACTATGATGCAACTAAAATAATTTCAAAGAGAGGTTTAATACGCTTGATGGAATAAGACTATAGTATGGATGCACAAAACTTGGATATCTGGATTGAAGAAATGGTCTCTATTTATAGAGGAATTGGTAAAATGGATGGCCAAGATTGAATTGGCTTGAGAAGGGTTATGATTGAAATTTATCAATCCATGTGAGATTTTCAACCCAATCTCATATTCACAAGTGTCATCATGAGGAGGCCCGAGAGGATGTTAAGCAGGCATTAGATGCTTATTAAGCTTTAAGGGTTAACCTTAAGAGGATGAGCCATTGGATAAAGCTATTATCCAAGGATGAAGGCTATTGTCCAAGAGTTAAACTCTTGTGCAAGGTTGAAAGATGGCCAAAGGGACAACCATCATGGGCTAGGGTGATGTCTTGTAAGAGGCATTAAATGGTTTAGAAGACTTTGCCCATAATTTGTAAGAGCCTTACAAATTTGGGGAACTCAACAATTTAGCTTGTTGAAAAAGGTTAAGTCTTCAACACATTTTGAACACTTTCCCCAAATTTGGAGAAGTGACTCCCTCAATTTTAGGATGTGACATGATTAGATGAATTTAGGCTAGTTAAGTGGGATTTTAGGACTTCTAGAAGAATGATTAGGAGGCTAATAGAAAATGTAGGAGAATGCAAGTGGCATAAATATGAATTTTATTTAAAATAAAAGGATTTATTTCAACTAAAATTTATTTGGGAAGAAAATGCAAGTGGGGAGGGGGTTATAAATAACTATTTATTTATTTATTTGTAGAAGGGATTTTTAATTAAATATAATTTAATTAAATGGGGGACAGGGAATTTAATTAAATAAATAAAATTTATTAAATTAATTGAAGAAAGGGGATATTATTTAAATGTTGTATTTATTTAATGGTTAGATAGAAGAAAAGGGGATAAATTAATTAAACATTAATTTAACTAATAGGTGGATAAATGATAATTAAATAAATAAAATTCATTTAATTAAGTGTGCAAGTTTTAGGCGTCTAGAGTATCCCTACTTCTCTTCTCTCACAACTAATAGAACCTAGCCCAAATATTTGCCTAGCTCATTTTCTCCTCAAAGATCTTCCATCCTAATTGTGGTGCACCTTCTCAAGCTCATGATCATGTTCTTAACTGACTCCCAAATTCTATCAACCTCTCTCTCTTGATCAGAAAAAACAATTTCATTATGTTCAAGACAAAGGTTCCACACTAAAATTGTAGGGGCCACATTCCAAATGAACTTTAACCTAATACAAACAATCTTGACTTTCCAAATCTTCACTAGCATTGCCACATTTTGAGGAGTGACCTAATTAATCACCCATTTGCTAATCAATCTACTCCAAATCTCACCAGTCATTAGAGAAAGTATAAATACATGATCACTATTCTTATAGTTATCCTTTCACATAACATAGATGGAGGGGCCAACTCATCCCATCATTCTCAACCTAACCCAAGTGTTTGATGCTTCCATGTAATCCAAATAAAATAATTAGCTTTTGGTAGACCCATGTTATTCCAAATCATATTTAAAAAAATTCAGTCTAATGTTACTACCATGATAAAAGGAATCTCATAGACTGAGAAAGAGAAGACAAAGGTAACCCCATTCCCTTTCCAAAATAGGCCTGAACTTGAGTCTAGCCTAAATCTGACCCCACCTCTCATGAAACTCATTATTGGGAATCTCAAGAGAAATTTATTTTTATTTTCCATATAACATAAACACATAATGATGAACCAATTTCCCAACATTGGCTTCCATGACATTATCCAAGGAGGGAAAAAGGGGAATCTTTTTGAGTAGTTATTCCTCAATCGAATCATCCCTCCAAACAAAAATTTGTTTCCTTTGCTAACTTTCTACATAGTATCTGATCGGTTAAAGTTGCAACATCTTCTCAGGAAGTTCTAAATGCTAGACCCCTTAGGTAAAACAATAGAATAATCTAAAATATTTTTAGGAACATTCTATAAATATTTGGCCTACACAAATCTACTCCAAAGTTTTTCCTTCTCCTTATAAGTACACCATGCTAGCTTGGTCCCAAGGCAATGTTCATTATTCAAAAATTTCTAAAACCAACCCCACCCATAATTTTTGGCTTGCACACCTCCTCCCACTTAGCAAGACTATATTCTAAGTCCTCCTTCGAGCCTCTCCAAAGAAAAATTCTTTGTAAGGCCTCAAGCATCTTAGCCATATTATTGGGAATCTAGAATGTAGACATGCTGAAGAGAAGAACAATAGCAAGGAAAGCCTTAATAAGAGTAATTTTTCCTACCAGTATCAACCATTTACCCTTCTAGGATGCAAGCTTATGATGCACCTTATTAACAGCCTTTCAACATTACACTTCCAAAGTTGTTTTATCAAATAGGGGCATCTAAATATAGGTGCTTTTAAGAAAATATACCTCAAACCCAAAAATTATTTGAATTTCAAGAGATTCAGTATAAAAATCCTTTAAAAAAATGATCCTAGATTTATTGGAATTATTTTTCAAACCTGCAACCATCTCATAAGAATGCTACACTTTCTTGCTTCCTCTAGCCTCCCTAGTTGTGGCTTCTAAAAAGAGTGGGGTATCATCACAAAGATTAAGGTGGGTCACATTAGGGATCACACTAGAAACTTATAGACGTTTTTAACTATCCAACTTCCCTCTCCTTCTTAATAGTGTGCTCAAGAATGTTAGTAATGATAAGAAACAAGAATAGAGATAAAGGATCTCTCTACCTTAAACCCTTGCCAATGTTGAAGAAATATACAGCCATGCCATTAATTAAAACCACAAATGAAACTAATGAAATACAACTAAAACCCCAATCACACCACTCATAGAAGAACCCAAATTTTATCATAGCCTTAATATAAATGTCTTAAGGGATGTTGTAATAAGCCTTGTTCATGTCAAGTTTTAGCACGATCTCCTCCTTTGATTTGGTGGAATGAATGTTCTCGTTGAAAACCACTATACTATCAACTATTTTCCTCCCCTTAATAAAACCACTACACTCTTTAGAAACAATATCCTCAAGGCACAACTTCAATCTACAAGGCATAGCTTGCATATGAAAATTTTATAAATACCGTTGCAGAAGGAAACAAGATAGAAATCATCAAAAAATATTGGGTTGTTATATTTAGGAACAAGAAATAGGAATGTCTTGTTCCAAGATCTCATCATAGTCCTATGTTGCCAACATTCCTCATCTACTGCCAAATATCATCACCCAATTATATATAAATTTTTTGAAAGAAGCCAATATGGAAACCATTTGGGCCTAGAGCCTTCAATACAACAAGGGAGAAAACAACCATTCTAATTTCTTCCAACAAAAACAGATCCATCAATATTCGATTCATATTGTCATCAATTAAAGACAAAATATAATTCAACAACTTATCTTGAGCTTACAGATTAGTTCGTATTCAACACTAAGAAAATCCTTGAAAAAATTAAATCCTATCTTTCTAATTGCTCGAATGTCTTCAACTTCATTCCCATTAAGGAGTCAGATCTTAAGAATCTTATTATACATTGTCCTCTAATCTTGGTCGATAAGTAAAAAAAATGTCTTTTCATCCTTTCCCTTCAACCATTTAATTCTAGAACTTTGAAGCCAAAAACAATTCTCCACTCTAAGAATACATCCCCATTCATCAAGCTTTTCTTCCTCCCCCTTTAGATTACTAGAAAAACCAATCTCACCTTTCTACCTCTTAATACCCATGAATTCAACCTCAATCAAAGCTTTGTTTGCAAAGATACCTCCCATTATAATATTATTCCAAGCTCTAGCGAATTTTCTAGTCACATCTTGATTCCTAAGAACAACAAATCTCTTATTTCCTTTAACATCAATTTTCCACTAGGCCTCAAGTGCCTTCTTAAAATCAAGATTCTCATACTAGAAACCTTTCATTTCAAAGGTGATCCCTAAAGCCTTTTGATTAGGGTAGGTGTTTAAGAAATATAGGCCAATGGTCTAAGACTTCAAATCGAAGGACCTCTGAGGAGCGGCAAACTAAAGACAACATCCACTCAAAATTTACAAGGAATCAATCTAACCAGCAAAGACTACTTTCAAACCTAACCCTAACCCTTCTATTTCTCTAGGTGAAATAGATAGAATTAGGTAAAACATCAGTCAAAGAAAGGGCTTCACAAAATTCCCTAATATTGATAGAGACCAAATTGCAAGGAAGATTGCCACCTTTTATCTCCCCAAGGCCAAGAGTAACATTGAAATCACACACGATTAAAATTAGTGAGAACCACATTACATAAACCTTGAATAGTATTAAGATATATAGACAAATAAAGATTTGTCTTCCCAATCAAAACCCAAAGAGCCTACATTTATTCCAAATCACTGCCAATCAACCAACAGTCCCTATTATTAAAATATGAGAAAAGAGATTTAAACCAGAATCACATTGAAAGAGTCAGAAAAAATAACTAGAAATAAAATCGACATAATAACAATACTAGAGAAATTTGATGTGAATGCTCAACTAAAGAATAGCATCAAGATAAATCTCCCAATATCCAATATCCAATAAGAAAATACAAGCAAGGTAGCATGTTTATATAGACTCAAGTGAGGGGTGGAGGTGGCAATACCAACCAATGAGAAGAGACCACCATGATGGTCTAAACATAGTAAATTCACCTCCTCATAGCATGCCGACACCTCAATACCCACTTATATTAAGTAAACATGCTTTATTAACCTAAGAGAGCTTAATTAAAGTGTATGAAAAACCTAGGAAAAAGGAGAATAATAAACCCAACTAGGAAAATAAAAACCTACACTAACACCCCCCCTTAAGCATAGCGTTGGTAGGTAAAAATATGGGTCCCGGCAAATGAAACTTGATGAGGTACCCATGTACATAGTCCTCCCCCCCAACAAAGAAGAATCTTCCCCCAACAAAGGAGAGTACAACCCCCCCCATAATAGACAGAGAGAGAGAGAGAGAGAGAGAGAGAGAGAGAGAGAGAGAGAGAAAAGGAACTAAGAAGCCCCCCCAACAAAAGAGAACACCTGCCCCACCCCAAGAAAATCTGTCAAATGAATGAACTTGCTCTCAATGAAGGGTTTGGTGAAGATGTTTGTAGTTTGATATGATGTCAGACAGTACTGAAGATCAAGAACGTGCTCATGAATCAACTCCCAAATGTAGAGCATGTGAATCTCAATGTGCTTTTTCTGTTGATGATGGACTGGATTGCGAGAAATCTGAATAGCACTCTGGTTGTCACAAAAGATGATTGTAGGCTTTCGAAAGGAAATGCCAAAATCAGTGAGAATTTTCTAAAGCTAAATAGCCTTAGTAGAAGCATTAACTGCTCCTCGATTCTCGGCCTTAGTAGATGAAAGAGCAATAGCAGATTGTTTCTTGCCCGTTGTATAATGAATCCCATAACTATGAGTACCATGTACATAGTGAAGAATTTGCTAAGTTGATTTCTAATGTAGCTCATGTGGGTCCTGCATGAACTTGGAGACTACGCCCACTGTAATGAAATAGCAGGCCTCATGTGAGTCAAATATATGAGGATTCCAACTAATTGACGATACAAGGTAGCACCCACCAAGGGTGAATAACAAGAAGCCTCAAGTTTAACTCTTGATAGAAATGGAGTCAATGCAGGCTTATAGTCAGCCATGTGAAATATTGAGAGCATGTCAAGAGTGTACTTAGGCTATCCATTGAAGATACCAGAAGGCGACTGGGTGATCTCAATCCCTAAGAAGTAATGGAGTAGGCCTAAGTCAGATATCAAGAAACGATCATGAAGGGTAGTTTTGACTACTGTGATATGGGATGAGTAACTCCCAGTGATCAACAAATCATCAACATAGAGAACAAGGAAGGTGAGAGTATCATCTTGCTACAAAATGTAGATGATTGGATCAGAATGGCACTGAGTGAACCCAAATGATAGAAGGAAGGAGTCCATCTTGGCATACCAAGAATGAGGGGCCTATTTAAGGCCATAGAGAGACTTTCAAAGGTGACAAACAAGTAAAGGATCCTGGATGAACCCCTGTGTCTTCTCCATATATATCTCCTCCTGAAGGTCACCATGAAGAAAAGCACTCTTCACATCCATCTGATGAACTTCCCAATGATGGGCTGCAGCAATAGAAAGGACAATTTGAATGGAATTCATCTTGGAAACTGGCACAAAAGTCTCGGAGTAGTCAATCCCAACAACTTGGGAGAATCCTTTTGGCGACTAGATGAGCCTTATGCTTATCAACCGACCCATCTGGAGTAAATTTTGTTCGGTAGATCCACTTGCAATGAACAAGTTTCCTTCCTTTAGGAAGAGGGACTAAATCCCAAGTATGGTTCCTCTCCAAGGAATTGAACTCCTCTTGCATAGCAGCATCCCACTCAAGAACACCTGAAGCTTCTCGAAAGGATTGTGGATTTGCAGCTGTCGAAAAGAAGAGATGTGGAGCATACTTAAATTGAGACCTTGTTTTTCTCTCATCTGAAGATTCACCAACCCAATCACTTGCTGACTCCAATGTCTGATGAGCCCAAAGAGGATTAGTAGTTGGAGAATGAGGAGAATCTGGAGGAGAATCGTCACCATCTGAATGATGACCAAGAGAGGAGGAAGATGAATCCTCATCATTGCCATCTGAAGTGTAGGAAGAAGATTCCTCATAAGGATAAAGAGGATAAAAATTCTTGGAAGAAATATCATTATGAAGTTGCAATGTCTCCATAGAACTGAAAGATGGAGAAGTGGCAGGAGAAGAACTGGAAGTATCCTCCTCAAAACAAACACTCATCTGAATGAAAAACTCATGTGTGGTAGGATGGAGAAGCTTGTAGCCTTTGACACCATCTGGATACCCAACAAATATGCAAGGCTTTCTCTGTGGATCCATAGCCTTGTGTTTCTCTACTGGAATGTGGGCCCATGCAAGAGACCCAAACACACAAAAGTGTTTGACTGTGGGTTTCCAGCTAGTCCAAGCTTGGAAAGGAGTTACCTCCTTCACATCTCAATGAGGAACCCGATTCTAGATATAACATGCACAGTTGATGGCCTCTACCCAATACTGAGGTGACAATGATCTGGAGTGGATCATACAATTAGCGATTTCCATTAAGGACCAATTATTACATTCTGCAACTCCATTTTGTTGTGGAGTGTAGGGAATTGTGTGTTGAAGATCAATGCCTTCTGAGATATAAAGCTGCTCAAACCTTTGGTTGACATATTCCCCCCCATTATCAGTGTGCAAAACCTTGATGGTTTTCCCTGATTGCTTCTCTACAAAGGCTTTGAATTCCTAAAATGACTCAAAGACCTAAGAATTTTGTATGAGAAAATATACAAAGGTGTACCAAGAAAGATCATCAATGAATGTCAAGACATATTTGGCCTTGTTGAAAGAAGGATTTGGAAATGGTCCTGCTAAATCACTGTGAACTAGATCCAAAAGCTGTGTGGCTCTCCATGCTTTGCCTTTATCAAATTTTTCTTCAGGGTTCTTGCCAAGAATACATCCTTGACAAACTCCATCAAGAAATTGGATAGAAGGCAACCCTATAACCATGTCATGTTGACTAAGCTATTGTAAGTAGTGGTAGTTCAATTGGCCAAATTGCTGATGCCACAAATGACTCACCTCATCCGAGTGAGTAAGTAATGCAAGTGAAGGAGAATCAGGAACAAAGTGAGAAAAGTAATACAGTTTAGACTGATGGTCTGCCTTTCCAACTGCAATTGTAGACCCATTATGCATCTCACTAATTACAGGAACAAAGTGAGAAATCCACTCCCAGGAGAAAACTAATCAGGGATCCCCAGTGTTTCAGCTCAGATTCAAACCACTTAAGGGTTAGCTTGGTTAAGTAGGAAATATTCACTTATGTCAGTTTGCTTCGAGTTTCATACCCCAAAATGCTTGGGAGAGGTATATAAGCAAGGCATCCTCCCTCATTTGGGGTAGGAGAAAGAAATGAGAACAAGTAATGCGAATGAATAGGAGAATAGAACAAAGAATTAATTCCATTCAAGCATTCAAGGCATTTCATTCCAACATATTCTTCACTATGGAAACCTTCAACAACCTTCGGGAAAGCATGTGTTTAATGATTTCCTTTTAGGTCTTTTGTGGAGTCATGTTATTGCATAAACATTTGTGATAATCTTCAAAGAAGCATTTGCATTATCAAGGAACAAGTGATGGACACTCAAAAAAAAGTACAGAGCAAGTAGGTGGAGATCTACATGTTCTATAATTTGTTGGTGCTGAAACCATCAAGATTAGGTTGAGAAACATGCCTCAGTCCTGGGAGAAGGTCAAGATGGGTTCCTTGCTCCCTCCATTTTTTCCTAAGATTTATTCTATTGGTTAGATACATTCTTCTCTATTTGATCTTCTTCTGAATCAGTCTGCCAATTCATTATATTTTTGTGCACACAAAAAGCTCATCTTATTACCTTCTCTCACACCCTTCTTCCTAAATGGTAGAGTCATCTTTCAAGTAACCCCCCATGATGGACCACTAAATCCACCTTATTCCTCAAAAAATCTTGGGCCAAGTGAACCCTATTTCCCCATATTACATTAATCTTACTTTGTTGTTGAAAATTTGTTTGCATCTTGATCCATTACTAGGGTTGGTGAACACTTGATTCTATAAATTACTTGCATATCAAATATGTTTATGGTCGTTAACAAGAAGAACAAAGTAATTGCATTTCAAATATATGTATCTCATCTTTAACCAAAAGAACAACGTAATTGTATTATTGATATCAGAATATGTTGATTGCCATTTCTTATAGCAAACACAAAGGTGAATTATGAAAAATGCATTTTCTATTGCAGCAGATGATATGATATTCATCAGACATGTTCTCCAATGAACATTTGATGATAGAGTGCAATGTGAAGAATACTATCAAGCTCAAACTATTTTCAAGTTCTAGAATTATAATTATTTAGCTTACAATTAATAAAAGTCACGGTCTACATCATTTATAAAAGGAATATGAATTAAAATTACTTTGTTGATTAAAGACCATTTACCCTATTTTATATTTGATAATTTGAATTGATTGTTGATTAATAGTTTAATATAAATATTATTTAATTAATTAAACCAACATATACATTAATTAAATATTTATAAACATCTAAAACTGTATCATATGCTTTCAAACTATATTTAAGGAATCATTTTTGAGAAGTTAAACAATTTCATTTAAATATTTTATTTGATATATAATTTGACATTTATAAAAACTATAAGAGGTATTCCAAAGTAGTTTTAGTTAGAAGGATGAGAGCATATATGAAAATCCAATTCATTAATAAAAGTTTTCTCATAAGATTGAATGATGTTTTTGGTGAAGTTTTTAATCATATGATTTTCTCACAATAAATATATTTATTATGTAATTTATTTCTCAATTTTATATTTGTATATTTTATTATAATTGTATGGTAGATTAAATTTAAATTTCCAACAAGCATAATGATGCCCTCCTATGCATCCATGCTTGAAGGCTTGATTTAATGAGATTTTCTAAAGCGAGAAATAATATTTTCCCTTATAAATGACCATTTGAAATTAAAAGAAAGTATTATTTGACCCTTCTAAAAAATGATATAAAAATAAAATAAAATAGATTATTAATGACAAATAAATAATCCTAAGAGATATATAATTAAAGAATTAATTAAATTAATAATTTATAAGAGGGTATGACAATTTTTAAACCGCCATGCAATATTATATAAAAAAATTATGAGAGGCTTGTGAGGAGAAAATTAGATCACATGTCAAAGATGGTAAAGAGGTAGGTGGTTAGTACTAGAAGTTCACACAAGGTGTTTCCAATTTAGGATATATATTGTGTTGAGGTTTTGCTTGAAATGTTTACTTTGTTGTGTGTAAGTACATGTTTTGCTTATTGAAACTAATTCCTCTTAGATTATGGTAATAGATTAAGGGGTCTATTTGTGCTAGATTCTTCTATGAATCAATATAAGTTTTTGTACCACTAGAAGAAAACATAGAAGTATTGATTCATATATGTATTGATTCTACCATTGTTTGAATATGAAGAAAAAATTAATATATTCATTTTTTTATCAATAATAGTGACTTAATTTCATTAAGATTGGATTTTTTCCTTGGCTTGAACTAGGTGGGGCTACAAACAAGGAGTTGTCTCCCCAAAGAAACTAAAATGTCAATGAAAAAAGACCCATTAATGGGTTACTTTAGAACAACGCTACAAATATGTAGCCCTTTTGGAATGAGAACATAACAACATATTGAAGTTTCCTTTATTTTTCAGTTTCTTATCTTTCTTTTGAGTTACTACCTACCAACCCTCCTCCTACTCTTGTTTATTTTGAATTTCTATGAAATTATATTGAGAGGAATTCATTTCCCCCTTACCCATACTATTTTATTGACTTGATCTTTCATTATTCTCTACCTCCTTCCTAAACTTAGTAGTACAATTGTCCTTCCTTGAATTCAAAACCCTTTTAATCCCTTGGGAGTATGTTGCACAATATCATTATCATCTCCCTTTTCCGTCAATGTCATAGGGTCACTATCTTGGCATACCACTTCATTCTCCACCAAGTAGTACCTATTTCCACCAAGATGTCTGCTTATTTGATTTTTTCTTAACACAATCAACAACAAGGTACCTAGTCTATAAACACCTCCAACATAAAAAAGGGATACATTCATAATCTAGAGGTTGCAACCAACAACCTTGAGAGGATTTCAATGAAACCTCCTCCAGAAGATATTTAGTCATGTCCAATTCTACCAAAATACGAGCATATGTGGTGTGTAAAAAATCTAAGGATCCCTCATTAGTGGCTAAAAATATACCCAATGTATTACCTACAACCTCATAATAGGGTCCAAACCAATATTGCAAAGGGAGATAAGGGAGTCTTAAGTAGATTGGTATCCTTTCAAAAGATTCAATGGTTAGATTGAATGTCGAGTACCAGGGCTTAAGCATAATAATGTGCTTATCTTCCCAACTCCATTGATATTCATAGAGGACCATATTCCTATCCTACATATTATCAAACAATACCACAAAGATCCCCTGCCATACTAGGAAATTTTTTAACATCTCCATTCAAAATAGGGCTTCAAATGTCCTTAATCCATTTGTTCAAATCGTCGAGGCTTGGTCAAAAACCCTTAAACCTCCCTTTTAGGCCTTGATCTGCAAAACGCCTCTCATTTTCTACCTCTTCATTGTCCACCCCCTCTCCTAAAACCACCATTATATATCTAGTGACTTGGCTTGATTCACCCCCTTGCATAACAAAAACTCCCCAATCCTTTCCTCTACTTCCATTCTCCAACCCTAAAGGCACCTTTCTATGCTTCTAAGCTCCATTTCATACCCCTTAACTACCAACATAGGCATATTTAAAACCACCATTGAGATTTGTATTATTACCTCCAATATTTTTTCTCTGAAACCTTCTTCCACCATTGATCCTTCCTTTGTTACCCAATGTAGCAAACAAACCACCCCAGCTTCTATTATTGGTAGGCACAAAATGACCTAAAAAATGATTCCCCAGTAGAGGAGCCTCTTCGCCTCTGAGTTACCATAGAAAAACCCTAGGTTCAAGAAAGGCACACAATGACATAATCACAATTTTTCCCTTTTTAAATAATAAGTATATTCTTGTTATTTAATATATTACTTTCTAATAATTTAAACTTTATTGTAGTAAATTATTAGATTTTATTATATAAAAAATGTAAAGTGTAAAAATGATTCTCTAATTACAAACTAATGTGGTGTGCATCATTTTTAGGGATACAAAATAGAATAGGGTTATCTATTATTTATAAATAAATTATTAATAAAATATTTAAAATTAAATATTATAATAATAAATATATAATATAATACAATATATTTTTATTAAATAGAGAACATATATTTAAAAACATGTCTTTAAAATATATATTAAATGATATATGAAACCATAATATAAAATAAAAATAATAATATAATCATATACAATTAAAATAAATGTGAATAGTTATCATTATTTATAAAATCATATATATTAGAATACGGTTAAAAACAATGTAAAAATGAAACGATTTAAAATTTCAGAGTTCGATAATTTTTTATCGATGTAGTAGAAGTTTTGAGCTAATTAGATAGAAGGAAAATAATTCTACATTAATATTTTGTTAAAAATATTGCATGTATACCTTAGTGAAGACAAATAATTTATTTATTTTTTGCTGGATAAGAGGTCAAAGTTAAATTGCTTTTGACTAGAGGTATGAACCAGCGAGACCACATTTTTTAGGGGCCTCATCCTCAGATTTGTCTAGCATTTTTACACCCTTATATGTCCTTTGTGTCATCCTATCTATTTTTTCATACACACACATTGTCACTCCTTATCACTTTGAACACCTTATCACTCCATGCACACCTTATCGCTCCAATCCTTATCACTCCATTGATGTGCGCCCCTTATCTCTCCACTAGAACTTACCTCTTTATCTCTCCAACACCTTATAACTTCATGCAACTACCGCTATTCCTTCATGCACCTACATCCTTGCATCTCCATGCATCCACCTAACCTGCAGTCAATAGTGTCCACATTAACAACAACAGGTGGCATTATCTCCTATAATCCACTGTGGCACTCCGCTAGGTTGGGCAAGCATGGTGACATCTGTGTAGGGAGTGTTACCCACACATTCTTTGTTCACTATTTGCAAACAGGACCAAGCAAACAATATTCGAGACAACATGTATGCATGTTGCAAATCGAACACATGACCTCCCCTTAGGTAGACGCCCAACTCAACCACTCTATTGTGGGGTCACCTCCTAAAGACAAATAAAATTTTAAGAGAACTTTAATATGAAAGAAAGTTGCACTCTAATTGATTAAAAATCTTATTTTTAATAACAGTTACAACAACTCCTCACCTATAGTTCTATGGTAGGAACTAATAAATAAATACAATCAAGTAAAAACAAAATAAAAAGGAAGAAATTAATGTTTATCCTCTACACAGTCTATGAGTTTATACCATTTGCTAGCCTTCAAAACAACTAAATACCATACTCACACTGGTTTTAGTAAATAAAGATTAGGGAAAAGATAAATACAAAATTGTCTTCTTAAATTTTAAGATGATATGACTAAATGTGATATTATATGGTCTCATCATTTCTGAAAATAGATGCAAGAAACTTAATTTCTTATGTTAAAGTTAGCTTTCTCTAATGTAAACTTCTTTATTCTTATGTCAATTTTGATTAATAGTCATTATCTTTTGTATCATTTATTAAAACTGATTGAAATTTTGAAATATGAATTTTTCAATTTTCTTGTTTTATATAATGTTGTTTTATTTTAAAATTCTCACTTTGTTGGATAGGTTCTGTAGCTCAAGACTCGTCCAATTTTTGGGTTGATTGAAGTTTAATTTTCGAATATAATATAGCCCATCCTGTTGATTCCAATCGAGTTTCAGCACCATTGACGTATGCCATGGGAGAGTAATTTATTTTATTCTCAGTTGACTTAGAGACTCTTAAAAATATTTGACTGTAATTATATATTGGGTTTATTTTCTTAATTATCTTTCTTTGACTTTGAATAGTTGTTACTCAATTTATTGTCTTTGTGGTCTTTCTTTAAGATTGACTTCTGTTCTTAGGGTTTACTCACCTGCAACTTGAAAGTCTATATAATAATCTCCTGTCGTTCTTCTAACAAAACAAACTCTAAGAATTCTAGCAGTTTTTAAGAGTCTCTCCAATATCAATGGGAAAATCCAAAGCCATGGCTGGAACAAGGTGGCCAGTGGAGAATAGTTTAAGGCTGATTATTTTATCTGTCATGTTACTAATTGCCCCAATTAGAGCAGACCCAGAGACCAGACTTTTAGCCTTCGGATGCAGCGATGTCCCAAACACCAACGTTGCACTCTTTGCGAAAAACTTGAAGGCGGCTCTGGCAGCCGTGGTGGAAAATGTTGTTCCATCTGGATTTGCTACAAAAAATGAGGCGGGAGCATCAGATCTGGTAGATTCAGTATATGCACTGGCGCAGTGTAGAAAGGATAAGTCCTCTACTGATTGCGCTAACTGCATCAAGGTAGCAAGAAAAAAAATTGGCAACTGTACAAAAGTTACCGGCGGCAAGGCAAGCTACGACGGATGTTTTCTGCGTTATGAGAACTATAATTTTTACAACACCGGCTACACCGATCCCGGAAATATGGAGGTGTGCGGTACTGCCAACGCGTCCAACTCCAATTCTTTTTCGGCGACTGCTCAAAGTTTGATAAGCGATCTTTGCACTGCAACTCCAAGAATAAATGGTTATTTTGCTGCACAGACTAGACAAGGGCCGTCTAATACCACAGTCTATGGACTTGCCTCGTGTATACATTCCCTTCAAAGGGATTCCTGCGAAAAGTGCCTCGCTATTGCCCAGGACAACATAAACAAGTGTTTTTCTCGCTCCGAGGGACGGGCTGTAGACGCCGGCTGCTACTTGCGATACGATTCCAAACCCTTTTTTCCAAGCAACGCGACTATCGACTTGGCAGATTTCTTACCCAGAGGTTACAATTTAATTATATTCAATTGAAGAGCTTGCAATTTTGTTAACGTTTATTGACACTTTTCCTAAAACAAATTTGAATTTACAATTTCAGATATGCAATTTCATAAAATTTCTGTCAGACATCGACTCTTACAATGATTTTTTCACAATTGAGGTATTCTCCATTTTGTCCTCCAGGGAAGAAGGCGAGTTCTACAGTCTGGATAATAATTGGTGTTGTGGGAGGGGTATTTCTAGGTGGCCTTATAACTTGTCTCCTTCTCTTCCGGAAGCAGATAATACGCCCAAGCCAGAAAGAAGGTAAACTCTTAAAGGCTAAATTTAATATATTATAGATAAGGAAGCAAAAGTCTTGCAAGTCAGTTGGATCTTGATTAGTACTAATATAACAAACTGAAACATATGTTATAGCGGATACTGAAGGAGCAACAGAACTTCGTGGGCCGGTAGCTTTTGACTTCAAGATACTGAAAAAGGCAACCAACAATTTTGATCAAGCAAATAAGCTTGGACAAGGAGGGTTTGGTGAAGTATTCAAGGTAAATTATCACTTATTTCTTCCCTCAATAGGCTTGTGTGTCAATCTATTCAAATGATGGGTTCCTTCAATCTATTAAAATGTTGGGTTCCTTCACTCGTTAGGCTTCTGTACTAATCCATTCAAATGATGTTTGAAGGGTACTTTGAAAAATGGCAACGTTGTGGCAATAAAGAAGCTGACATTAGGTCGCTCTGTCCGTGCAACTGCTGAATTCGAAAGCGAAGTGAAACTCATTTCTAATGTTCATCACAAAAATCTTGTGCGTTTACTTGGATGTTGCAGACAAGGCCACGAAAGGCT
Organism: Cryptomeria japonica; assembly: GCF_030272615.1. NCBI lineage: Eukaryota > Viridiplantae > Streptophyta > Pinopsida > Cupressales > Cupressaceae > Cryptomeria > Cryptomeria japonica. The sequence continues at coordinate 852,017,246 of NC_081414.1, forward strand.
CTTGGTTTATGAGTACATGCCCAACGGCAGCCTCGACAGAATATTATTTGGTTTGCTGCTCCTTAACTTTCCTCTTTTTCTTCTTTCGTCTATTACGGCAAACAAGATAGGATTTGAAACTCTAGTGAATTATTCTACATGCAGGAGAACATAAAAAACATCTGGGTTGGAAGGAAAGGTTCAACATTATCCTGGGCACTGCTCGTGGTCTGGCCTATCTCCATGAGGAATTCCATATCTGTATCATCCATCGTGATATTAAATCAAGCAATATATTAGTTGATCATAACTTGGAGGCGAAAATAGCAGATTTTGGGTTGGCAAGACTTCTCCCACATGATAAAAGCCATATTAGCACAAAATTTGCAGGAACCTTGTGAGAAAACCCCTCCTTACTCCATTGCTTTCTTATCAAAATTTTTAACAAATATAGTAACATCATTTTTATTTAATTTTCCTTTGCAGAGGATACACCGCTCCTGAATATGCTGGCCATGGGCAATTAACAGAGAAAGCTGACACCTACAGCTTTGGTGTGGTAGTTCTTGAAATTGTCAGTGGCAGAAAAAGCATTGACTTGAATCAACCACCTGATAAGCAATATCTGCTTGAATGGGTATTTTACTGTTCTAATAGTATTCTTTTCTATCATTTTATCTCATCATTCTCTCTTAATTAGTTTGATCATTTTCGAAAAAAAATTATCGCAGGTTTGGAGCCTACACGAAGAAAACAAGGTTTTAGAGATGGCGGAAAGCAAAGAGAAGATTGAAGGGTACAGTGAAGAAGAGGTGTTGAGGGTGATAAACCTTGCACTTCAATGCATACAAGGTTCTACCACTCATAGGCCATCAATGTCTGAGGTTGTGACAATACTTTTAAGTAAAGCTGAGATTGATTTTCAGAAACCTCTCCAGCCAGCATTCGTAGACGTGGGGTACAAAGTACGTGGAGAAAGTTCCCCTCCATCATCTCAATCAAATGCTACGGTTACAGAATCCCTTAGTGCTCGTTAGTAGAGTTTACTTCTCTTGATGATGGACACATGGATTCTAATCAGGTTATTAGAAGATAAAATATCTATATGTATTCAATATTAGGGGTTATTTGTCTTGTTGATGGATAGATGGATTCTAATAAGGTTGAAGACAAATATCTTTATGTATTCAATAGTTTTCAAGGAGTGGTAAGTTTGATGAGTAAATTGTAGTTATTCATGTATGTAAGGAAGTAGTTTGGTTACAAAGGTTGTGCTTTATTATTTGGCTTGAAAAAAGAAAATTGTATGAATTGACAATGACAATTAGAGTATAATTGTCAAGAACTATATTTATCATGTTTTCAAGAATTATATTTATCATGTTTCATTATTTAAGGATATTATAATACAACATATCTTTTCAAAATAAATACTTGAATGAAAAGAGGTACTATTAGAAAAGGTTGATACACAAAAGAATGTCGTTGATTCATTGATAAAGCTATGAGTATTTTCAGAAATTTTCACGGTCTATTGAATATAAATGGGGATGGTTGTCTAAACAATTGATAGTTTAGGATTAAAGGTCCCTACACAAAGTATTCAACAAGTGGAAGAATGCTAGTACCTTTTGTATAATTTGCATGTTTTATAGTCCTTAGGAAACTTCATTATATTTAAAATACTTTGCTTGTTGTATACTTTTTGAGTTTTTCTCTGCGCTACTCTAGAATATTATCTAATGCTCCTTATGTTTATCACTTCATGATTCATATTATGTTTAAAACTACATTTTATATATTTAGAAATATTCTTGCATGATTAAGGGTAAAGTATGAAATTTATTTCTTGTATTAGAGAATGATTAAATTTTATGAAATAAAGAAACTATTTTGTTGTGCTAGGATTTTTATCTTTAAAAATTTTCAAGGTGAAAATATTGATTCTAGTCTTTAATTTTTATTCATTATATTATTTCTTTACTAATATTGAAGTTAGCAGAATTAAGCTAGGTTAGGATAGGAACCCTGAACACTCTAGCAACAAATAGGTGATCCTAGGTTTGATTCTTAGCTTGTACATATTTTTTTTAACAAATTCTCAACAGTCATCATATCACTTTCTAAACTTGTAAAAATAATTTATACTAACCTCATAACACTTTTAAGAAAATTCTCAACCTTAATGTTATCAAAATAAAATTAAATGCATATTGTTTAAGAATTTTTGATCTGAAAATCAACATAAACATAAATGCATTACACTTTCTAAGAAAATGTTCAACCTTAATATTATAAACCATTAGAGGATGAGATGTGTAGCATAAAAAAATATATCATGTTCTGATTTATTATAGTAGAGTAGAAATAAAAATGAAGAAAATTGCAAATTATGAAGAGGTGCCTCTCTTGGTGAAAATATTTATGAAGACTTTATGAATAGATATATCAATATATTTGAGGAAGAGTATTGTAGCAATGAATTATATGTATATTTAAGAGTATAGGTAGTTTGGATAAGAAATATATGCAGATTTGATAAAGAATATATGCAAATTTGATAAGAGATATAGGGATTTTAGATATAAATGCAATAAGAAGTATGTGGAGAAGATATGAAATGAATAAATGTGATATCTTTCAAGAATATTTTGGTAGAACAGTGTATGGAGAATATAAGTGATAAATTATATGTGCACAAACAAATTTGTGAAGAAAATAACTGTGCTATATGAAAAACCCTCTTTAGGTGTTTTCACTTTGTCAGAGGGTATAATCATTATCACTTGGGAAAATTTTCTCTATCTTTTGGTAGATCTATTAACACTTTTGTCATATTATCCTTAAAAACATTATCAAAAACTCACCCTCTTAGGTCAAGCATCAAGAATACCACCAAATCACTCTCCACCAATATCTACCCTCAAATCACTTAGTTGGGACTTAAAAATCCTAATCAAACACCCAATCCAAGCACATTCTTATGAACTTTGTAAATTCTAAGTTAGTCAATTAATCATTAGGGTCATATTTCCTTGAGCTAGAGGTTCAACTTGCTTCAGAATTACTATTTCTTGAGAACTTGGCTTATATCAAGGAAAATCAATACAATCAAACATCAAATAGGATCTTAGCTCAAGTTTAATTGTTGGTTAGGTTCTCATCCATCAGCCAACCATCACAAGTTTAGTCAATCCTTAAACATAAGAGTATTGGAAGTGGATTCACTCTGAGAAGGGAGGGGGGGCTGAATCAGAGTGATTGTGCAAGAACCCTTATGATTGAAAAGAAAGTTCCACAAACATTTTGGAGAGAAGCAATAAGCACAGCAGTTTACACCCTGAACCGAGTACAACTGAAGAAAGGAACTTTGAAGACACCTTATGAAATCTGGTATGACAAGAAACCTAATGTAAGTTATTTTAAAATCTTTGGAAGTAGATGCTATGTTCACAAAGATGACAGAAATGGTAAGTTTGATCAGAAAAGTGAAGAAGGAACATTTCTTGGTTATTCTTCTAGAAGCAAAGCATTTAAATGTCTGATCAAATCATCTAACAAAATAGTAGAAAGTGCAAATGTGAAAATTGATGAATTTGCAAAAAGAAATGATGAAGGAAATTCCAAAGAACTAGAAGATTATGAAGGATTTGTCTATGTTCAACCGAGAAGTTCTACCGAGAAGACTGCTAAAGGAAATGAAGAGAATATCCAGTTACCGAGTGATGAAGAAGATCATACAGAGCCTACTGAGCCTATATTAGCCAAGTATGTCAAAAGGAATCATGCATCAAGTCAGATTATAGGAGATAAGAATGACCCAGTGATGACAAGGAACAAACTGAGACAAAACACATGTCTGATATCTGAATTTGAACCAAGAATAGTGAAAGAGGCATTTAATAGTGAATATTTGATAAATGCTATGACAGAAGAGATTGATCAAATCAAGAAGAATGACACATGGACATTGGTCCCAAGACCGGAGGACAAAAATGTAATCGGTACAAAGTGGATTTTTAGAAACAAGCTAAATGAAAAAAGAGAGGTCATTCGGAATAAAGCAAGACTAGTTTGCAAAGGTTATGCTCAAGAAGAGGGAATTGATTATGGTGAGACTTTTGCACCTATGGCAAGACTTGAAGGAGTAAGAACATTATTGGCATATGATGCTTACAAAAATTTCAAGGTATATCAAATGGATGTCAAATCTGCATTTCTAAATGGTATATTAGAAGAAGAAGTTTTCATTGAACAACCTGAAGGATTTGTTGAAGGAGAAAATATTGATTAGGTATGTAAATTGAACAAAGCTTTATATGGTTTGAAACAAGCACCTAGAGCATGGTATGAGAGATTGCACTCATATTTGATCAAAATTGGTTTTATAAGAACAAGTGAAAACAACAATATGTACATGAAGAATGATGAAAATGGAATACTGATCTCAGCCATATTTTTTGATGATATTATCTTTTGTGGAAATGGCTCTCTATGCAGGAACTTTGGAAATAAAATGAGCAAAGAATTTGAGATGTCATTAATCGGTGAGATAAAGTATTTTATAGGTCTACAAATACTACAAATGAAAGATGAGATTTTCATTACCCAATCCAAGTACATAAAGGAAATCTTGAAGAAATTTGGAATGGAGGGTTCAAAACTAGTAAGCACTCCTATGACTACCAACTGTAAACTATCAAAGAATGATGAATTTGCATCTATTGATCAGACACTTTAGTGATCTATGATTGGAAAGTTGCAATATGTTGTTCAGAGTAGGCCAGATATAACACATGCAGTCGATATAGTTGCAAGATTGTCTGTAGATCCCAAGGAAACACACATGATAGCAATCAAAAGAATTTTCAGATACTTGAAAGGCACTGAAGATTATGGCTTAGTATATCGGAAAGGAAATGTTTTTGATTTAAAAGTTTATACTGATGCTGATTGGGCAGGCAACATTGATGACAAGAAAAGCACAAGTGGAGGAGCTTTCTTTTTAGGAGAAAGACTAGTGAGTTGGCTTAGCAAGAAACAAGGATGTGTTTCACAGTCAACAGCGGAAGCTGAATATGTTGCTGCAGCATTGAATTGTACCAATATAGCATGGATCAAACAACTGTTGGAAGGCATAAATGAGCAAGTTACCGAGCCAATAACTATATTCTATGATAATACTAGTGCCATAAACATTTCAAAGAATCCTGTTATGCTCTCTAAGACAAAGCACACCTCTATCAAGTATCATTATCTTAGAGAAGAAGTTCAAGAGAAGAAAGTGGTTTTGGAGTATGTTAGCAAAAAGGAACAAATTGCAGATATCTTCACCAAGCCACTGCCAAGGGACACATTTGAGTATCTCAAAAGTCAGTTAGGGGTCCTACCCCTATCTTTCATTCACTGACTGAGTTCGGTGAAGGCATCAATTCAATGACTCTACAGAATATCTTTTAAGAGTTGATGCTGATTTACACACTTTAGGAATTTTTCTAAAGGTGTGTAGGAAATAATAACAGGGAACAAGAATTGAAGACAAAATGCTCTGATCAAGACTGAGTTGATACATAACAACAATGAATTCACTTCTCAGTGGAAGAAATTATGTTTTAGTTTTTTTCATTTTTGGCATTATTGTCAAAGGGGGAGAAGACTAATGAATGGGGCAGAAGTCTACTGACCGAAGGAGAAGACTGCATTTCAAAACCGAGAAGAATACTTATGACAGAGGGAGAGCATTTCAACATTTCAGTAATCTGAATCAGAATCAATAAGGTCAAATCAATTGGTTTTGCCATCAATGTCAAAGGGGGAGATTGTTGGCATTCCAATTACAATGAGAGATTGTTGACATTACAATAAGGATATTGAGAAGGTTGTTGATGACTATGGATATAACAGATTAAGGATGTTCACTGTCTTAATAATATTATTTTGTCATTGATGTCAAGAAATTGATTTTCTAATTCAATATGATGTTGCCATATCTTAAGAAGTATGATTTGATGAGTATAAAGATGTCGGTAAAAGACACAAAAAGAATGTGAAGAATAAGGGGAGAAATAAGTTATTCAATGGGCAACTATTACCGAGTTAGACAATGATGAGATCATGATGTTTAGATCATTTTGATATCCTACATATGCTATTATTTGTAAGGTTAATACTATACTATGTTACCAAGAAAAGAACCTAGTCAGTAAACCCTAAGGTTATCGCTATCGGTTAATGAAGGCGAAATGTCTACCGAGTAAAGTTTAATATTTACCAAGTTGCAACCGAGCTGTAACAGAATGCATTGGATGAATAAAAGCATTATTTAATGAAGGAAGCTGATGAGCTGGAGTTGATTAAATGATTGGTAAGCCATACATGAAGTTTGTTAAGAATCTATGGCAATGAAAGATTGGCAGGAAGATCTACAGCTTAGATCGAACACAAGTTCCTAGGAAGGAACACAAGTTCCAGGGCGAGGTAAAATGTTTTCAGATCGAAGGATACATAGAATCTAATTGAAGATCTGATGGCTATGATTGATCATGGGAAATGTGATCAAGGAGATTAAGTGGTTGAAAGATTGTTTATAAATAAGGAACCATTGATAAACACTGTATGTGGGCAAGTGTATGCACAGGGATGCTACATAGTGTTTACCAAGCATAGAAGCTTGAAGACTTGTTTTGATAATAAAGTATAGAGCCTAGTAGAGGGACAAGATAAGTCCTATGAATTGATTGTATTGAGCAAATAAGAATCTACTTTAACATTTCAGATGTGAAGTTGCAGATATATTTTTATTACTATTATTTTGTAAAGTAACAGAAAATCTCTTAACCGAGTGGACTTAATAGTCTTATTTGTAAAACCCTCTAGCAAGGTGACATTCTAATTGAGTGTTTGAAATCCTTTAACAAGGTTACTTCTAACAAAGTGAAGATCCTAACAAATCTAAGGGAAATCCCTTAATTGGGTCACATCTAGCAATGTGTTTGTAATCTTTAACAGGATTTGATTTTAACCGAGCATACTCTAGAAGAGTATATTTCTTAGTGGGTCCGAAATCCCATAGTGGTTTTTCCCTATTTGGGTTTCCATGTTAAATCTGGTGTTATATGTTTTGTGATCTTATCTGTTTATGAGTTTGCATGCATTACTATTTTTCTAATAAGGTTACCAAGGTTGAGTCTTTTGTTTTTATTGAAGATTAAGTTTGAATGATTCACCCCCCCCTCTCATATTGTTAGCTTGGCATCTGTACTGATCATATTAGTATCAGAACTATCAATAACATCACATAACACAAATATTTCCTGAGTGGAAAAACGCTCATGGGGTATTAAAAACCACTTGCTAAAATTTCCTTTTCATTGATAAAAGAGCACCAACTTTGTAACAATGTTGGAACAACAACTACACACCTTTTCTGAAATAGCAACTTCATAGGAACACCAACCCCTCAAATGAAAAACGAACTGTCTATGTTTGTAGTCAATAATTACCTTACATTTGCATCAAACTTGTAGTCCTAAAGTCATTAATGAGTACAAAAAACATATATGATTTTCAATGTTGCCAATTACAATATGTATTGTATATAAGCGTACCACAAAATCTTTCTCAACCTGAAATAGAATTTTATGTTCTAAAAACTAGAGAGAACAAAGTTTTTTTCAAACTTTTACAAATTTTCAAGTAGAGCAATAAAGCCTCAATAGTACTTTGTTCTCTCTTTTTCATTCCAACTGAACAATGACTTATATTCATAATTTATAGAGCAAGTAAAAGTGAGACTTGAATCAAATTATAAAACTCAAGTTTAGAGCCAACACTCGAGTTAGGGTTTGCATAGAGAAATACCAAATTACACTTGCAAGTAAAACCACATTTATTTTTTAATTGTAATTTGTAACTCTTTCCTTTTTCAAAAACAAAAATCTAGAAAAGCAATTCTTTTCAAAATTGAATACAATAACCAGAAATGAAGTAATTCTTCTTTCATTTTTACTCAGTAACTTCATTCAATACAAAGAAAAGTAAAAGAAATATGTTAAAAAATGAACCGATGTAATCTTTTCCATTTTACTTTTTCATTTACCAAATTTACCTTCGAAAGATCGAAGCAATGTATAGATATTACCTCTGTTAAGGTGGTTCAAACTGCAAACAAAGTCCCATAAAATCCTCTATTACCTCTGCTTCCATCTCGTGGAGAGTCCACCAACCAACTCGCCACCCTTCATAATCTGGCATATCTAAAAACCAAGATAGAAATCTAGCTAGAACACTCTCAAACTGTAACTATAATCTCGTCATGGTGGCGCTAAAGTTCGGTGCTATTCTTTCAAAATGAAATGAACCTTTGTTTACCCTACATTATTTCATTCGAGCCCAAAGACATAATGAATGCTATAAATCAAAATACAATCATTTTGAAATCCATTTAGAATGGACAAAATGATATTATCCTTGAGTGCCAAATCAATGTCTACTCACATCCATGTGAATTATAATGTTGTCCATGTCTACTCACATCCACGTGAGTTATAATGTTGTCACTAAACAAGATACTGAATGCCAAAGACTGAGACAAGAATGCCAAGACCAAGTGTGCCAAAACTGAATATGCCATATGCCAAGATCAATGTGCCAACCAGCCAACAATTTTGACATCAAGGACAAATAGCACAAAAGAGAAGTCAACAAACTCCCCCTTTGTCCTTGATGGCCAAAACTAAGCCATCAAAAACAAAGTATGCCAATTGAAGTAAAATTAAAAAAATCACCAATAAATATGCCAAAGAAAAATCAACAAAATCACTAATAATCTCAGATTTCTCCCCCTTTTTGTCACAAGGAGAAATGGAAAATTGAGTAATGCCAAGAAAACTGAACAAAACCAGTTGCAGATATAGCATGAAGCAGCAAATAAGAACCATAGGAATTAGCAACAAGCTACTTAGAGAGCTTAGAATCTCCCCTTGAATCAATGAAGGACATTTAAAAGAGCAAAGATTGAGAGACAACTCCCAATTGAGACCGAAGTCTTTGAAATACCTCGTCAGCCAAAGGCTTAGTGAAGATATATGCCACATATGCTTGTGTGGAAACATATTGCATAATTACCTCATTATCCAACCCTTTTTCTTGCAAAAAACTAAATTTAATGGCTATATGTTTGGTTGGTGAGTGCATAACTAGATTCTTAGACAAATTTATAGCACTAGTATTGTCACAAAATATAGGAACAAGTTTTGCAACATCAATACCCATACCAGAAAGTGTCTAAGCCATCCAAAGAAGTTGATTACAACAAGATGTAGCTGCAATATATTTTGCTTCTGTTGTAGACAATGAAACAAAATCTTGATTTTTGTTATGCCAAGCCATAAAACAATCACCAAGGAAAAAAGATGCACCACTTGTGCTTTTTTTGTCATCTAGATAACCAGCCCATTCAACAATAGTAAATGGCATTAAATAAAAATCAATTCTCCTAGGATACCAAAGACCAAAATCAAGAGTACCCTGAATATACTTAAATATTTTTTGAACAACTGTAAGATGTGATTGTTTAGGAGTAGATTGGAATCGAGAAATGATACAAACTACCTAGATTAAATTAGGTCTTGATGCAGTTAACTATAACAAGTTGCCTATCATAGACCTATATTCAGATTGATCAACATCAGGAGAATCATCAATTTAAGAAATCTTATAGCTAGTTACCATAGGAGTGCTCACTGGATGACAATTATCCATCAGAAACTTTTTTAACACTTCCTTTGCATATTTTATTTGTGATCAAAATATACCATGTTCAAGTTGAGAAAATTGAAGGCCAAGAAAGAATGTTAGCTAACCTAACATTGATATTTCAAATTCTACTTCCATAATCTTTGAAAACATTTTAGAGAAAGCATCATTGTTGCATCCAAATATTATGTCATCAACATATACTTCAACAACTAGAACATCATTACCTTCAAATTTTACATAGAGGTTGATGTCCACACCACCTCTTTTGAAACCATTTTCTATAAGTGTGCATCCAACCTTGAATACCAAGCTCTAGGAGTTTGTTTAAGACCATACAAAGCCTTTTTCAACCTGTAAACATGATCAAATTTGTCTTTTGCAATAAACGCTTCAAGTTGTTCCCTATACACTAATGCAGTTTTAACATGCTTTTGAAAAACCTTAAAATTTGTGAAACATGAGTATGCTAAGAATATTCTAATAGATTCAATTCGAGAAACAGGTTTATAAGTTTCATCAAAGTCAATACCTTCCTGTTGTGAATACCCTTTGCACACAAAATGTTCCTTATTTCGAACCACCTCGCCACATTCATCCAATTTGTTTCTAAATATGCATTTTCCACCAATAACATTTTTATCGTCAGGTCTTGGGACTAATTCCCAAGTTTTATTCTTCTCAATCTAGCTGATTTCTTCCTACATATCTTTCAAACAACAATCATCATTTAAGGTATGATTAATAGTTTTAGGCTCAAATTTAGTTACCAGACAAAAGTGTTCAACAATTTGAGCTTGTTCCTCAATTTTTACTTTACCTTGAGTTAAGATTCTTGTATTTCTATCCCCAATAATTTGATTTTGAGGATGATTCTTGATAACAATCCTAGAGGGTGTTTTTAGAGGTGTTACTACCTTAGAACTTGATGCATCATCCTATTGAGTATCATCTACTTCAGCAGATGTAGGAGACCTGTCAAGTCCTACTATAGGTTCCTCCTCAACATCCTACACATGGTCATCATCTAGAATAAACTTTTCATCAAATGTGATATTAATAGATTCAAAAAATTTATTTAGCCTCTTATTGAAATATTTATAGGCTTTACTATGTGTAGAGTATCATAAAAAGATACCTTCATCTAACTTAGATTGAAAGTTGCCTATATTTTCATCATCCTTTTTAGTAAAGCTTTTACAACCAAATTTTTTGAAGTATTTAATTGTGGTTGAATGACCATACCATAGCTCATATAGAGTGAAATTGGATTTCACCTTTATCTGCACCCTATTTAGAATATATACAGTTGTATGAACAACTTCTTTCTAGAATGTATCAAGTAATTTAGCTTCATCTAGCATTGTTCTTGCCATTTCTTTCACAGTTCTATTTTTCCTTTCAACAACCCCATTCTGTTGAGGTGTCCTAGTAGCAGCATACTGCCTTTTGATGCCATGTTGTTCACAATAATCAATGAGTTCTTGAGAGGCAAACTCACCTCCTTTATCTTATCTCAAATATTTAAGTTTGAAATATTATTTTTTCTCAGCCATTTTACGAAAGATTTTAAATCTTTCAAAGGCTTCTGACTTATGTTTGAGAAAAGTTACCCAAACCATTCTAATGTAGTCATCGACAAACAACATGAAGTATTTTTCACCATTTATTGATCTTGTCCTAGTAGGACCACATAAATCAGTCTACACAAGTTGCAAAGGTCTTGTTGAGGAATGTTCCTTAGATTTGGAACTCACCCTTGTTTGCTTTCCTTTTAGACAACCTTTGCGAACAACATTTTCTAGTTTGCTTCGCACAGGTAAACCTCTTACATTTTGATTCTTACTGACTCTAACCCAATTATCAAAGTTTATATGCCCTAACTGTTTGTGCCATAACCAATTTTCTTTAACTTGACCCTTAAGGCACATGCCTTCATTACTTTCAAGATTAGACGAGTCAAAAAGATTATAAATATTGCCATATGTTCTCAATCTAATTGCAATTATTTTACCCGATTTATTCTTGATTGCACAACCTTCTGAATTGCAAGAAACATTGTAACCACTATCATAAATTTGAATGATTCTTAAAAGATTGTGTTTAAGATATTCTACATAATACACATCATGAATAGGCATATCATCATTAAGAAGCAAGGAACCTCTACCTTTTATCTATATCACTAAATTATCACCAAACTTCACAAATCCACGAGCATAATCTTCAAGTTTTAAGAACTTGTCCTTATCTCCTATCCTGTGGTTGGAACAACCACTATCCACTATCCACAATGCCTTCTTGTTGGAGAGAAAGCCAATTTGTACAAGCATATATTGTTCTATGCTTGGAACAAGTTTGGGTCTCCAAACCTTTTCTGTAACTTTCTTATTTTGTTCGCACTATTTGGATGTGTGACAAATAGTATTATAATTAAAACACCTGATTATATTTGAAAAGACAAAGTACTGTTTGTGACCAAATATTGGTGTTCTAGGCATCATGAATTTACAAGTACTCACTTGTGGCCAAATTTATTGCAAAAGAAGCAATAGCCACTGAAAATGGAGTTAAACCTGAAATTGTTTTGTTTACACTCTAATTTCTACTTCTTACTATCTGTCTTAAAGTTCAGATTTATAGTTTGTAAACATTCACTAGTGTCACTATGTTGTTTTTGTTTACCAACAATATTATTCAAGTGAATAGTTCTTTCATGCTCTTCAACTTGCTTTGTGAGAGAAATAACTTGTTGTTTAAGAGCTTGAATCTCTTTTTCTTTATCGACAAGATTTGATCTGAGATTATCCACAACTCTTTTAGAGTCATCTAGTTGAACTTGCAAAGATGTAATCAACCTGTTTGAACTTTTCTCTTGAGAAGAAATGTGTTTCTTATGTTTCTTTATTTCTTGAAGGGCACAAAGAACTTTGAACCGTCAAGGTTTATTTCACAATTGTCTAGATTAGATTGATTGCTTGATGGACTATTTGTTTGATTGTTTAAAGTATTCTACACATTAACTTCATCCATAAATAAAGTTTCATCTTCATCACCTAAGGAATCATCAGATTCAACATTTGAGTCTTCTTTGCTAAATAGACTTTTTTTTTGAAGTTATTGAAGTTAAACTTCTTTTTAGGATTGAAATCCTTTTTCTTATAATGTTTTTTAAACTTATCATCATCATTGTTTTGATCAACAAAAGGTCAATGGGCTGCAAAATGAGTGGTAGTTTTCCTCTATATTTCTTCTTCAGTTTTCTCACAAGAAGTGCTTCTAATGATTCAAACAAGTTTGAATCACTGTCTACATCTTCTTTCTTTTCAATCTAAAATGTAGTCTCTTTTGATGTTGAACCAGTGTTGTCAATTTTGCTAGTTCTCATTTCAAATACAGTTAATGTTCCTTGAAGATCATTTAAAGTAAGCTTATTAAAGTTTTTCTTTTCTTCAAGGGCTGAGACTTTGGTTTCCTACTTAGGCAGTAAGGTTGTAATGACCTTTTTAACAACTATTAACTCATCTAATTCTTCACCTAATCCTCTCATACTATTTACTACCTCATCTATTCTCAAGAAATATTCAGCAACTTTTTCATCATCTTTCATTTTAATTTCCTCAAAGTGAGTTTTGAGGGTAAGAATCTTTGATTGTTTAACCTTTTCATTTCCCTAATAGATATTTTCAAGTTTGTCCCAAATTTCATGTGTAGATTTACAATACATGATTTTGACAAAGACATCTTTTGTCAAGCCACATAAGATAGCATGTTTGGCTCGAGCATTCATTTCATATTACCTTTTTTCATCAGGATCTATACGTATGGTAGAAAGTACAATGTACTTACTATAGAAAATATTCCAGACATCAAGGTCTATTGAAATAAGATATGTTTTCATTGTGATTCTCCAAAACACGTAATCAGAGCCATCAAATAAAGGAGCTCTAGTGACAGATGACCCCTCTTGCACATGTGACATGATAACAGGCTTCGAAGACTAGGACCAATCCTATTAAAGAGACCTAATGCAAGACCCTACGCTCTGATACCACTTGTTGGAAGTGGATTTACTCTGAGAGGGGGGGTGAATCAGAGTGATGTATTTTTTAAAATTTTGACTTGAATGCACAATTAACATTTTGACCTTTAACCAATGTGAGAAATTTGTTTATGCAAGTGAATAACATTAACAACTCATATTAAAAGCATCATGTAACATTGTTCCATTAATGTATGAACAATATTGTTTATGCTTTTGAAACAAAACTTCAACTTTGCACAATCCAAGTTTTGAAATACTTTATGGAAGATTTTTATAATCAAATTTAAACAATTCACCTTTTCAGATTTGAACAATTCAACTTTGCATGACAGACTTGAACACTTTGAAATATGAACCCTTTTTGAACAAACTTAAAAGTATCAGAGTATTGACTAAATGAACACATTAACATGTAACAAAATGAGAGACAAATAACATCACATAACACAAAGATTTCTTGAGTGTAAAAACTGTCATGGGGTATAAAAAATAACTGGATAAAATTTTCTTTTCATTGATCAAAGAAAAACAACTCTATAACAATGGTGGAGCAACAACTCAATACCTTTTTTGAAATACCAACTTCATAGGAACACCAACCCCTCGAATTACAAAGTCATTGTCTAAGTTTTTAGTCAGTAATGACCTTACATCTGCATCAAACTTGCAGTCGTAAAATCATTAATCAGTACAAAAAACATATGATTTTGAATGTTTCTATTTATAACATGTACTGTATATAACAGTACCACAAAATATTTCTAAAACTGAAATAGAATTCTCTCTTGTAAAAACCAAAGACAACAAAGTCTTTTTCAAACTTTTACAAATTTTTAAGTGGAACAATAAAGCCTCAATACTACTTTGTTCTCTCTTTTTCATTCCGGCTGAACAATGACTTAAAGTCATGAATTTATAGAGCAAGTAAAAGTGAAACCCTCGAACCAAACTATAAAACTCGAGTTCAGAGCCAACACTCAAGTTAGGGTTTCCACAAAAAAATACCAAATTATAGTTGCAACTAAAACCACATTTGTTTTTCGACTTCAATTTCTAACTCTTTCATTTTTTGAAAACAAGAATCTGGAAAAGTAATTCTTTACAAAAATGAAAACAATAACCAGAAATGAAGTAATTCTTCTTTCATTTTTACTCTGTAACTTCATTCAATACAAAATAAAGTAAAAGGCATATGTTCGAAATTGAACTAATGTAATCATTTTTATTTTACTTTTCCATTTACCAAATTTACCTTTAAAAGGCCAAAGCAATCTATAGATATTACCTCTGTTAGGGTGGTTCAAACTACAAACAAAATCCCATAAAATCCTCTATTACCTTTGCCTCCAGCTCATGGAGATTCCACCAACCAACTCACCACCCTTCATAATTTGGCATATCTAAAAACCAAGATAGAAAACTAGCTAGAACAATCTCAAAATGTAACTATAATCTCATCATGATGGTGCTAGGGTTAGATGTTATTCTTGCTAAATGAAATGAACCTCTCTTTACCCTAAACTCTTTTATTTGAGCCCAAAGACATAATGAATCTTATAAATCACAATACAATCATTTTGAAATCTATTTAGAATGGAAAAAATGATATTATCCTTGAGCGCCAAATCAATGTCTACTCACATCTACGTGAGTTATAATGTTGTCCATGTCTACTCACATCCACCTAAGTTATAATGTTGTCATTGCACAAGATACTGAATGCCAAAGACTCAGACAAGAATTACAAGACCAAGTGTGCCAAAATTGAATATTCCATATGCCAAGATCAATGTGCCGACCAACCAATACTTTTGACATTAAGGACAAATAACACAAAAGAGAAGTCAACAAAGAGCACTCATCCACTGTCTTAAACATTCATCTCACTTTCATCCTTATTATCACAAGTTTGTAAAGGAATCATTTAATGGAACAACACCAACCTAAACCATATTTTAATGCTAAATTTCCTAGATACATGTAGCAAAAAAATCCACACATACCATCAAACATTTAGGCTTGACTATCTACCTAGCTTGACCCATTTCACCAAGTGACTATTGAGGATGACATGATCTCTCAACTTGATGTATATCCTTAAATGTAAGCCTTCTTAAAAACCCTTAGAATATCTACATTGTTGATCATCTCATAAATAATAATTGAGATGTACTAGTCCTAGTTGGACTTATCATATGTGGTGACCAACATACCTCTAGGCTAGGTCAACTACTCCCTAGGATAACTCAAAGATTTTATAATGTCTATCTTTAGATCTTTGTTGTTGTATGGTCATCCAAGTACCATCATACCCTTTTCGCATTCATATAATCCCCAATTTTTGGAAATCTTTTGTATCCTGCACTCAACTTACTACCTCTATGTTATAAAATATTCAAGCTTCCATCATGTAAAATGTGGTACACACTATGCCTCAAAGTATTCCCTTTGTATCAATTCCACAATAGTCAATTTAACCCATGTTTCATGCCATTCTGATCTCTAGATAACCATCCATATTCATCACACAATCCATTCATATCCCTCAATCCACATACACACCATAATCCACATATATTCCTCACTCTACCACCATTCTATAATCTACATCCATTCCAATATCCTCCTACTTGGTACAAAACACTTATATCCCCCTACAACAAAGTCTACATGTTGTATTTGCTCCATAATATGTGAATTGTCTTGAGAAACAACAAGATTTAACTTACATTTCCTAATCCATATATGTGCCACAAATAATTTCCAATCCTAATCCTCTATATAAACCATCTTACTTTGGTATCCTATAACATACATCCAATCCTAATCCACCTCACAATCAAATGTATCTTGGCATCTCGCAAACTATACAAAATTGCAATCCACCACATAATAAATCTTTTTTAGGTATCCCCAAAATCAATTTGCATATTATCAACCATAATCACAACTCTAATTTCAACCATAAAATCAATCATATCCACCCCCACATCCATATAATGCCTACATGCTCCATCCAAGCTCCAATGCAATGGTCCCACAACCATTTTTGTCTCCCATCAATCAAGGATTGGAAGATATGAAAAAAAATGCTTAGAGACCTACAAGCAAGAAATTCAATGAAATCATTTAATTTTAAAGAGATTTTCCCCTTACAATTTAATATATCCATTTCAAAAATCCCTTTTCTATGACACATTGAAATTATCATTTGACAAATACAAACAAAAAGGTGACGCATGTGATAATGTCAAAGAATTTGTCATGGCTTGCAAATAATTTCTTTAATTGTTCCCACATGTAGTCTAGGCGGTAAGGCCTTGGAATGGTTCCTACAATATTTGTGGAACTATTAGAGAATTTTTTGGCTCACTTGTTTTATAATATAGAACATGAGGTCACCATGCTTGACCTTTACAATAATAATTAAAAAAAGGTTGAGAAAGCTTTGCCACATATTTGCACCAATGAGACATCTTGCTAGTTGTCTCTCATAGCCACTACCCAAAAAAAAATTAGTGAACATCTTTGTTCAAAATATAAACCAAGAGATGGACTTTCATCTCTAAATCCATTGTGCATCCACCTTTGATGAGATTATTTAGAAGGGTGTTAGTATTGAAAGGGCTATAATTGCAAAGGGTTTAGTCAAGATTTACAAGAAAAACAATGACAAAACAATGAATGACAATATAGATTTGGGAAAAAAAAGTGTCAATAGTGATGGTGTTATGGAATCCAAACATGTGCAAGGAACTACTAAAACAAATGTGTGTCATCTTGGTTCCACAAGGTACACCCTAATCAAACAACAAAATAATACAAAATACAACTTCACTCCTTTGGCAGCACCTTTATACATTACCTTTCACAAATCAGTTCAAGATAACATCGTCACCTTTCCACAAACCCAACCACTCAATTATTCCAAGCCCAAAAATTCATGGTTTAAAGACTATGAATATTGTGACTATTATAGGATCAAGGGACATGCTAAAATTAAGTGTATGGAGCTGGAGAACTACATCCAAGATCTCATTGATAAGGGTAATATTGTGATAGATGTAAATCAAAGCACCTCCCCTAATGCTCAATTACTAATGTATCAAAATGTATTTCCGAAATAAAACCAAGGAGCTAACTCTTCCAATGTCAATCTTGGGTCTAATCCTAGTTTAAATCACAACCAAAACATTTATACTATTAATATCAACTATAAAAATGTCATGTTTAATTATGATAATATACTCAATTGTATTACCCACGTAGACACCCATGTGGATGATGATTTAAATAAAGGGTCAATAAATCTAGCGTGATCTAACAACTTGATATGGGAGAATCAATATCCAACATCCACCAAATCCTTCTGCAATACTGAAGATATACCCAATTGGTTGTTTCCCTAATGAAATGATGTCCTATATTGGAAATGGTAAATTTCTAGGTGAAGGATCCATTTCCACCACCATTTTAGTTATATAGGGGCTTTCCTAAGTCAAACTACATGCTAGTGTTCCCATCTCCACAACATCTATGACTAACAAAAAAAACATAACTTATCCTTAGGGTGATAGCGGCTAAACCATATCTAAAATGCTAAGTTAACAAGAAAATAACTTAGGATTGATAATGGTGTTGATTCAATTATTTTTAGATGTGTCCTCCAACTATTGATGAAATAACATGATAAAACACAATCCATCATGAAATCATACTAAAAGATAGGTTGTTATAGATTTTTGTTCCTTGTACTTGTATTTTCTCTTGAATTAATTTAATTGGGGAATACTTATTCTTGCTTATTAACTTTAAGAATGATAAAATATTTCTTTATATAGGGTTCATAAGGAATATATGAATTTAGACCAACATCTAACATCGAAATAAAAATATAAGGAGATCATATTATAAATTATGAAGGTTGATACTCACACCCAAGTTTGGATTTGGATCTCTTTTGAAGAGACTAGGGTGTAGTAGAGTATCAGGAGCCAGCACATAGAATATAGTCTCAAGATTATCATATGACATCAATAGGATAGTAAAAGGCCCAAATTATCTTGAAATGACCCAAGAGAACAAACATTAAAGTAGGGACCAAAATCGAGTGTGAAATTGTAAAGGGACACAATTTACTACATTAAAGTTAGCTCTCATAATACTTGATAGATTCCTAGTAGGAAAAACTATTCTCATTGTGAATTCACATATATATAACATGTTTTCATATGTTGGATTTTTTGAAGCAACTAATCCTTGATAAGTATCAATGAATCAAACTATAAGAGAACTACATGATAGAAGAAAATAATATATCATTACCAGTCCATAAGTAGATGTCCTTGTTTCTTAGCTTCCATACTCATCAATATCTCTATGTTTCAATTCCATTTGATTATATAGAAAGATACTTTTGTCATAGGAATAAATGGTTGTGTTGCAAGGTACAATTTTTTGATAGTAAGCTATTCATGAGAAAAATTGGATAGTGTAACATAAATATAGATTAGTGAAGTCTCTATACTAATGATGATGAATACACATTATTTCTATCCTATGTGTCTATTGTATATTTTGAAAAAATTGTAATATATTTTTCACTTCTCACATCTTGTATTGTAACACCCTAGGCTATTCTTAAGAATTCTAGTCGATTTGAATCTCCTTTACATTTATAAAAGTATCTAAGAAGAAACATTCTATATATTGATTCTTTGAAGTTATCTACAAAGTAGCATTAATGGTTATATCAAAAGAGGGTTTCAGAAGAAGGCCTAGGAATAGGGTCTCTAGGGTCTCCAGACTTGGGAATATCATTCTTTGACATCAAAAATAAATTATGGGTTGACCCAAGATAATTTAAAATAAACCATCATACTTCAAGTTAGACACTAAATAATTAATAAAAAAATTAGCCATTAGAAGTTATTCCAAACAAATTTAATCAAATTCATTGTCACACATTGTGAGGAGTTGAGGATTGAGGTTCTTTCTTTTCATATTCAAAAAACATAGGTTAAATACTTAGAATAAAATTTTGAGCATCAAAGATTGATGATTTTAAACACTAAGAGAAATTTTTCTTATTAGTGAATCAAGGTTCTTCTTTACCTCATTCCAAAGTGACTCAAATATATTAGATAGTAAGATCAAACAGTTAAGGCTAAATTACTTAGATAAAAAGTGGCAAAGTAATTTCCTTCATTAATGGATGTGGTTGACATTACCTCTTTTCTTCATAAAAATTCAAAAAATTTAAATCACAAGCTTGAATAGTGATTATCGATAACATATTAGTGGTCAAGTATCAACTATTTTCTATACCACATACCAAAAATAATCTTTACAAATATTAAACAAACAAATTGATCATTGAACCTCACTTAACTTTGTAAGAAGTGAAAACTAAAAACATCTTCATCAAAATTCCAAGGTTTGATTTCCCTCTTAACTCCTACTTCAAATAATTTAAATGTTAAACAAAACTCTAAAGAAAAAATCCCAATAGATTTAGAAATGTTTGTGTTGGTATAATAAGAAAATGGAGTAATATCTTGATGCTCAAAGCTTGATAACCTTGGAATATGAAGTCAACAAAACAAACGATTTATAAACCTTTGACAGAATAAATAACCTCACTTTGACATAAAATTGCTTTGAAAACAATCAACCTTTGATATTAATGACAATATTTTTAAAAATTAAACATCAAACTTTGCCTTCAATGACAATATTCCTAACAATCTCCCCCTTTTTATTTATTTTTTAATTTTTTTTAGGGCAAAGCACAAGTGTATACTATTATATTATTTAAAATATAAACATTATAGTAAAGAAGTTCAGATGATATCAAACATATAAAAAGAGAAAACACAAAGAGCTATGCTCAATCTACGAACCCTACCTAACTAGCTAGAAAGCTTACAAAATGATACACAAAATGGAGATGATAGAGAGTAGAGCTCCATCTGCAAAACCTAACCCAAAATTTAAGTGATTTATCAAAAAAATTAAAAATGGCAAAGAGTTGGGCTAAATCTATGACAACTATCCTATATTATAACCAATTAATCATGGAAGTATGAAACCCTACCCAAAACCCAATTTTAAACATATAGAGGTAATAGATATAGAGTTGGGCTAAACCCAATATTAAACATATAGAGGCAATTTTAAACATATAGAGTTGGGCTAAATCTAGTAAAGGAAATAGATATTTTCTAGTTAAGAGGCTTATACTCCATGATTCACAGTAATAGGAGACAGTAAATACAGGCAATAATTAGTGGCAAAGACTAGCAACCTTCAGTTTTTCATAACCCCACCTTACAAAGATTACCCTACATTGGAAGAAGAAAACAACATTTGCAAATAAAGAGATGGTGCAAAATATGGCTACCTAGTTTCCTTAAAACCACCACCTCACTTCTTTCACACAAACCTTGGCATGTGTTGACATTGGTGATAATTAATTTCATATGGGAGAGGGATATGAAGTGTTTGGGAGAGATCGATCAAATTCTTTGATACCCTCACCATGGACCCAATTTAGTACTTCCCCCTAGATGATGTCCTTTTGAAGACCTTCACACAAATTGAGGGGATGACATGAGCTAGCCAAAAGCTACATAATAGAGTATATGGCTTTGATGTGATAAATTTACAATCTGAGCACCACCAATGCTAGATTAAAATTATTAATGAGCATATAAAAAGATATTGAAGTCCTTAAACATGCCCCTTCTAATGTAGGATTCATGAATTTTAACTTTTCATCATTATTATTAAACATTAATCCTAAAGGTGATATCCGCAAAAGCCAACACGTGTTAGAAATAATGATCAAAGGGACTCAATTGAAACAATTGGTGCCAAGGCTACATCATTTTCGATCTTTGTCTTATTAAGCTTGATTTCCTGGTTCACAATCCCATAGCCTTTGTTAGCTAATGCATCAACGAGCTCATTTGCTTCTCTAAAGCAATGTCTTATGCTGAAATCTTTTAGTAGCTAGAGGAGTAGCTAGGCCTCTTGAAGAGCATAGCTAATCTTCTAGCTTGGGGCTTGAAACTTTTTCAAGGTTGATATGGTGTTCATTGAGTCCCCTTCTCTAATCAACTTTTTTATTCCTAACTTGTATGCCAAACGTAAACCATATACAAGTACAATGGATTCTGCTAAATTATTGGTGACATCAGGAACTCTTGCTACTCATACCTCCAAAATTTATTGCTTGTTCTTATGGATGACAAAACCAAACCCTAAAATGAGAGGGTTAACTTTGATTGCTTCATCAAAATTTAGCTTCCAATGGAAGCCATCAGGAGGTTCCCATTTGAAATATTTCCTTTTTGTTTTCCCAATTTCAATTATTGAGGAGTTTGACCTTAAAAGGAAGATTAGGCCCTTAGTTATCTTTGAGGATTGTATCACCCCACAAGGTAAAGAAGGATTTTAATCTCTTATATTTTAAATTGTATGCTTTGACTACTTCTAAGATTGAATTCTCAATGTTGTTGATCACATGGCTTATCGTATTACTCTCCTCTCTCAATATCCTTCTATTCCTTTCCAACTAAATGTTCTAAATAAGAATAGTCGATGCAACTTACCATATAAAAAAAACCACTAAACCACTACTTGCAATATTCTCCTTGAGTGGATCTCTCCTGCTTAGAATATCTCTCCCCTTGACCGTATCTTTTCCCTTCGATATTAATAACAACACAATCTTGAATATTGTGTTAAACTCCTTTTTTATTCATCATCCTCTAACTACAACTTTTAATTTTTATAGTAAGAACATTTTTATTCTTCTCTTTGTACTCTCCCCCACTCTTTAGGGATGAAAAGTAACATTGCATTGATTATCTTACATTGAAATTGTGCTTCTCATTAATTACTTAGAGATAAGGTGAAGATACCACTCCTAAATCCTACCTAAGATAATCCAAATTTTCTTTTGGATGAGTTTTGAAGAAATATATGTATTTTTTTCTTTTGTAGCAACATACTCCAACTTCACCTAATATTATGTAACCTTCTCTCTCAAGAAATGATACTTGATAGGAATGTGCTTTATCCTTGAGTGAATAACAACATTATTTGATATGTTTATTAAGCTTGTGTTATCACATAGTATTGAAATGGGTTGATCATATTCTAATTTGATGTCCTTTAATCTATGCTTCCTCAAAGAACTTATGTGCAACATGACACCATTATTATATACTCTACCTTTAAAATAGATAAAACACATAATCCAACATCTTTCTTAACCAAAATTCTAGATGATTTACAAGGAAAAATAATCCTCCACTTAAAATTTTCCTATAATCAATACTAGTTACCCAATTTGTTTCCATATATGTTAGAGTGAAACATTCACCTCTAGGATAGTATAGACTAAAACCTATAGTATCTTTTAGATATATAAAAATTCTCTTGACTACTTGCCCAAGAGTTTCTTTTGGTGTCAATTGAAGCCATGCTACCATTCCTACTACTTAGATAAGGTCTAACTTTGATGTGTTACGTACAGTAGGTTGCCAATCATTAATCCATATGATGTTAGCACATTCACTATCGCTGGTCATCTTACAATCTATAACCATAGGTCTATGCATTAATTTGCAATCCTCCATTCTGAATTTCTTCAACATCTTCTTGATAAACTTTGTTTAAGAAATAAATATAACATTTTTGTATTAATAAATTTGTAGAGAAAGAAAGAAGGAAACCACATGAAGCATGGAAATCTCAAACTCCTACACGTTGTCTATAATTTTTTTAATATTTTATCGATAGTGTCTCCAAAAATAGTTTAATCAACATAAACCACAACAATTAAATATGTGAATGTATGAAAAATTGAATTTAAACAAGATGGAAATAATGCAATGTAGGATCCAAACCCACTATCCACACAATCATGAAATGAAGTGTAAGATCTATGCATAAATCAAATGACAAGCAATAATACCAACACAAAAACCTTAGGAAGCTCCATTATTACTTGAGATTTGCTTGAATGATTCATGTAGGTTTTCTCTCAAATTTTGTAGGATAATTAAATTATATCATCATGATAGTATGAAGGCTTAATGCTTGATAATGAATGCTTGAAATGCTATCCTTCTATCCTACTTCTATCTTATCACTCAGACAAACGATGATCGCCATTTTTTATTTGAAACAAATTCATAAAATGACATTGCCTCAAAGAGGGGAAAAATGCAGACATGTAAACATGGCTAAAATATTTCCATCTTGTCATGTTACCACTTTCATTTGTCTATATTAATTCAATTTTTTTTAATTATTTAAGTATTTCATTGGCCTTTACCATCTATAGCTAATTAAATATGTTCATTTAATTAATTTTACTTTTATTTTACACATACAAGAAATATCAATTTATATAAATGATAAAGGTAGCACTTATTCATATAAAAAATTAAAAAAAAACACACACAAATTGAGCTTAGTGAAGTAGAAATTCAAATATTTATGCAATGAGTTTATTCTTTTAGAATTATCAAAGTGTATTTTAAATGTTTCTTCTTGCAATTATTGATTTATTTTCATTTTTAGATGATCTCTTATATCGATTAATTGCACCAATTTGCACAAATATTTTTCAAGTCAGCTCACAATAGCTAGTAAGAAAAGATCCTAGTCTTAAAATTTGAAATTGAATATTTAAATTTTTAGTTTAATCTTTAATTATTTTCAAGAAAGTCTTGAATAACATGAAGTTACACTTGCCCCACACCCCACCCAACTCTGATTGGCTAAAGCTAAACTTCAATAGCTCATCCAAAGGGAACCCAGGCCGAGCGAGTGGGGGTGGTGTTGTCTATGGCCACAGAGGCAATGTCGTACTAGATTACATGACCAACTTGGGAATGCAAACCTCGAGCTTTGCTAAGGTGGTAACCATTTATTATGGAAAAACTATCATTAATGAGAGGAAGTATGATATAATTATTATTGAGGTTGACTCTAGAAATACTATCCTTTTCCTTAAAAATGAAGCTATCCCAATTTGGCAATGTGAAGGTTTGGTGGACAAATGTAAATCCCTAATTCATGGTTTTAGCCACTTTGGCTTAAACCACACAAGGAGAGAAGGTAATAAGGTCATAGATAGGTTGGCATCCTTAGGTCTATTTTCCAAGAATTAAAAAATTTAGACGAATTCCCATGATCTCCCAAATTTGATTCAAGTGGCAATCTATGAGGACATAAAGTTTAATGATGGGATGTAATTTAAAATTTTTTTTTATTTTGGCTACCCTTTTGGCAAGTCACTTTCTGCTAGATTGACAAACATCATTTTCAAAAACCAATGTCACTTCTCCTCATAAGTGATGTGAGACCCAAACTGCTAGCTTTGATTTCACCCACCTACTTTTTGTTATGAAGCTCACAGTCATGGATATGTGTGCGGGACTTAATCCAAGTTGAACCTGATACATGTGAGGTCCAATTCAAGTGCAAGTAAAAGTTTTGGAAAAAAGTGATCAAGGGGAATTTAGATAGTTATGTGAGGGCATGTAGGGTTTCGACCTGATGATTTCAAAATGCTTTGTGGAGGCCTAGTAGAAGGGTGAGGTGAAGATTGGAAAGGTTGCCTTTAAAGTCTCACCAAAATTTAGTACAACCATTGCTGGGCTTCCACAGGATGATATTACTTTTCCCAAGAAGCTGAAGGGCTTATACAAGGAAGAATTCAAGTGATTCTTCAAGGAGGGTGAAGGTGTATCCAGATTGTAGAGTAGTCACAATAGAGAAGAGCTCCCTGATAAATGGAAGGACACAACCCTTCTTTTAATGAAATTTGTCACCCTTGATAGCTGCCAGAAAATTTTTCACATACAAATCTTCCCCATGCTAAATCACCTGAGGTATGGTATCCACATGAAATTTTCTTATTGGGTCTAATCATCTTTATCCCAATCTATAGCTAGAGCTAAGTCTAGGAACTTCCTATTCCTTCATCAAGGTCTAATCTTTAGGCTTTATAATTTTCATCGTGCTTTAATCCCTTCATGTTTGTCCCCTTCTAATCCCTTTGTTCCCCTACTAAACCCAATTTTGGTAATTGAAATTTCTAAGGCTCTTATGGCTAAAAACTCCTTGGCTATTAGCTCTTCTTGTAAGCCCAAACTCATCCCCACCCATTTTAACCCTAGCAGATAGGTTAGAAGCAAAAGCCCTCTTCTACCCTACCCCCAATAAAGTGGAGGTAGTGGAGTCTAGTGAAGAGGAGGAGGTTGAGGAATATGATTCATCTTCTTATTTTGAATCTGAGTGGTCTCCCACCACTTCTGAGGAAGTGGCCCCAATTCCCCAAAATCAAGAGACTTTTGACCCTAAGAAGCCTCCAATTGAGGTCGAGGATGCAATTATTAAACTGGAGGGGAATCTGGAGAGACAAAAAATGGTTATTAGATGGATCCTCTCTTAGTTTGATGTGGCAATTAGGAAAATAAATAGATTGGAAGCACTAGCTGAGGTGGGGGTGATGGTGGATAAGTGGGTCATGGACTTCAAAGATGAACAGATCTGGGAAGTGACAAGTGATATGGTCGGGAAGCTAGAGATTTAGGAGAAAATGGAAGGGAGATTGAACGAGCTATCTGAAAAGGTGACACAAGAAAAAGAGAACAAGATAGTTCAAGAGTTGAAAGAGAAATAGGAGCTCCTATTGGGCAAGGTCAATGAAATGGACAAACAGAATCAGGAAATGGTGGCAAAAAATGTTGCCTTCCTCAAAGCCATACAGGATGAGATCAATCAAAGGAGAGCCAAACACAAGCAACACATGTTGTCTCCTTTTGCATAGGTGGAGCCCCCTACTTCCATAATCAAGGACACCCTCAATTCTAGTACCCCTAGCTCTGTTAAAGATGCAAAGAAGAAAATTTGCTTCTCTAACAAAGTATTTACTTTTTGTAAGGATTGTCAGGAAGGCAATGCCTCTACTCAGTAGGCCATCTCTTTCTACCTTTGGTAGTTGGTTGCTTTTTTTTGGTTTAGTTATGGTTTGTGTTACTAGCTCTATCTCTAGTTTAGTTAGTTAGTAGTTTTTTGTTGGTCTTGGTTTCTTGGGTCTATATTTTGCTAGGTGTGTCCCTCTCATGTGCCCTAGGTGACACTTCTATGTGGTTATGTAAAACTTTGTAATGGTACAATCCTATCCACTTTTTATTAATTAGAACATGAAATTAAACTTAGATAAAAATTATTATCTTGAAATAAAATAATATATAAAAAAAAATACAAAGAAAAATAGATTAATTATCATATGAAATCAAAATATAGGACCATCTTAGAAATTATCGACAACTATAAAATAACTTTTCCTTTTCTTTCCTATACCGACCATCAGTGATGAATTTACCTCCCTTGTTGATTACTAAATTCATCTGTATTGTGTACATTGATCAGAAATAAGTGAGAGCATTAAATATTTTAATCTTTAATTAATTTTTGTCCTTATATAAATGTAATAACCTTTCAATGCTGTATTGTCTTTTCGACTTCTGATGAGGACATAAATGTGGTGGTTGTTCAACTTCTTTGAAAGCTTATAAATAAGCCAAATTCAAATCCAATTGCAAGGAGTTGAAGAGTTATGGAGTTACAGAGTTATAGGCATACGCTCCTTCACAAGATTGCCTAAATTGTATAGGCTCAGGCATACAACTCTCTTTTACAAAGTTTTCCCAAATGGTATAAATTCAAGGGCACACAACTCTCTTTCACAGAATTTGCCAAAAATTGTATGGTTCTTACAAATTTTCAATGAAATGAAATTTTATATGATTTGTTATGTGCTTACAATACCACAAATTCTGCTTTGGGTATTGTCCTTTGAATTGACAAAATAATTCAAATCAGTAGTATTAGAGCCATTTTCGATCGTTGCAGGTGTATCTACAACCAATGAGCCGCTACCCATACTACGCCAAACTCTTCCTTGTCTTCGTCTTCAGCAGAAGGAAACAAGGAAGCTACTGCAGCATCTACCAAGGAACTAATAGCTGCTATGCCTCAAGTTGACCAAGCTCCTGCTGCTACAACAGATCAGGAAGAAGCAATTATTCTCTCGAGAGTCTCACTAGCACTTTCAAGTTACATGGCAGCATTTTATTTGGAAGATGATCGAGCAATGGGGTCCATTGCTTTTCAAGATGGGAGTAATGATCAGAAATAAGTGAGAGTATTAAATATTTTAATCTTTACTTAATTTTTGTCCTCGTATAAATGTAATAACCTTTCAATACTGGATTGTCTTTTCAACTTCCGATGAGTACATAAATGTGGTGGATGTTCAACTTCTTTGAAAGCTTATAAATAAGCCCAATTCGAATCCAATTGCAAGGAGTTGGAGAGTTATGGAGTTACAGAGTCATAGGCATACGCTCCTTCACAAGATTGCCTAAATTGTATAGGCTTAGACATACAACTCCCTTTTACAGAGTTTGCCCAAAGGGGATAAATTCAATGGCACACAACTCTCTTTCACAAAGTTTGCCAAAAATTGTATGGTTCTTACAAATTTTCAATGAAATGAAATTTTATATGATTTGTTATATGTTTACAATACCACAAATTCTGCTTTAGATATTGTCCTCTGAATTGACAAAATAATTCAGATCATACATCCACATCAAATTTCATGAACATGAATATTATGGTCTAATATAAAACTCTTGAGCGACTTTCACGCAATTTGCTAAAAGACTTATTCGAAACAACTTTACGTCTTCGTTATTCTCACGGCCAGTTTCAGTGGGATTGGCAAGTTTATTTGGAAATTAGATGTCAAAGAGCTAATGGAGTATTATCAAAATAATTGGCGTGTGTTTTACGTGTTCAAAGTAGAAGTTAAAATATGAAGAGCCCCACGACGACTCACGACTTACGACCATATGTGAATGAAGACAAATGATGTGTCGAATTTTATAAGTCGTCAAAATGGCGTGTGCTTTCGTTTTTGAGTAACTTTGTTCATTCCTACACGGCCGGCTTAACTTAATACTTCAAACATGGAAATATGTGAGGTAATGGAGCCCTCTGTTTGACCATTGTGAGGTAAAGAGAAAAGCTTGACCTCATACTGATCATGATTCGTAAATTTGCCTCCCTTGTTGACTAGTTACTAAATTCATCCATACCTGTCTACATCCACATCAAATTTCGAATTAAATCTCCCACTAACCATGCTTTCATGGACATCAATATTATGGTCTAACACAAGACTTTTCGACAACTTTGATGTAATTTGTTTCATAGAATAAATTTGTACACGTCAATGGTAGGCTATTTAAATGCCAAACCCTAGAATATAAATGAGGGATAACCCTAAGTGCATTATTTAAAGTTAGAAAAGAAAAGGAGTATTTCTTTATCTAATGTAAATACCAGGGTATGAAATAAAAATCTAGTGAAAATGACAAAAGAAAAGGCAAGTGAAGTGTAAGAGGAAAGTAAGGATAATCATAACTATGCACATGGGGTAAGCATATGGAATAAACATTTTTGAAGTTTAATACTTAATAGAACATGCAAAGGAAGAATAAGAATGCTGGTATATGAGCAAGGGAAAGTAGATCGATTGAAGATTCAAAAGACATAATCAATTGTCACGTGCCACTATGAGGAAAGGTGCATTTTGCTGAAAAATGGATCTCAAGATGAAGGTGAGTTATTCAATTTCTTTTGGATGAAAAAAAAAGTGCATTCTTTATTTGACGTGTTTATCAATAATCCAATTTCAATAAAATTTAAGTTCTCAATTTTGTTTGAGACAAAAATTCATCCTAATCCACATTCCTTGAAGTGTGTTGTTAGCAGCTTTAACACAATCATGACTCAAATAAAATATTAGTTATCTCAACTCCTAAAAAGAATCAAGTTGTAGGGAATGAAAAATGACTATAAAAGGTCTTTACCTACATGATAGATCAAATATTCGATGTATCTATTATTTATATATAAGTACTTATAAAAATTGTTCTACTAAAATCTTATTGTTTGGTTTACATATGAGAGATAAAGAAATTATTTCACTTTTTCTTATAAATAGGTTTTGTACAACTTGTTTAACATGAATATTTTAATTAATATAAAATAAAAAATTATTTGTAGTACATCATTAGGAAATGTTTGTAGCCACATTAAATATTTATTTGGGACCACCTGTAAAGTTGTATGTAATATTGATCAATTGAATACTTAGTGTTGATTGCACATGGAAAACAATATGTAACAATTGAAAAAGTTAGTACTAAAAATTAAATATGACGTCAACAGTTTTGTGTTCACATGGCTTTGATGCACATGGTTTGACCTTACTACTTGGGTCTATTTATTTTGGTTTGATTTAATAAAATCAAGCACATGTTTAGTGATTAAGGTTGGTTGGTGGTGGTATTGAGCTTGGTTGTAATTGTATTGATTCTTCTTCTAAAGGGTATGTTTGTGAAGTATATCATGGTTTGACCTTACCACTTTATTGTATTTATGTTAGTTTAATTCTATAAAATCAAGTGCATGTTTAGTGGTTGAGGTGGGTTGTGTTATCACTATTTAAGAAATGGGTTTTCTTTTCCCATGATTGGCTAGGTTTTTGAAATTTTGAGTCAGGTATGCTATTAGTCGCTTCAGTTCTGTATTAGGTCTTTAAGGGTTAAGGGTTTTTAGTTTTAATCATTCAATTATCTGATTAAAACCCTCTGGTTTCTATTCTTGTGTTACTTTATTTACTTAAGTGATGGGTCTTGGGGTCGTGTGAAGTGTCCCCCTTGTTATTTACCTAAGCGATCGTTAAATAATTATAAGAAAAAACCTATGCCTTATGTCTTTTTCCTTCTAATGTTGTCGGGCCTAGTAAGTGTCGTGCAACTCCCAGATGGATCTACAACTTTCGCTATTTCGTTCGGCAAAGCTGCGGGTGTATTAAGCTATGCGAAATAGCGAAAGGAAAAGGCATGTTCGACTATGTGCATTGGATCTAGTTTAACGAGACTCCATCTCACTTTAGATCTAATGGTTGGCATTGATTTGCAGCCGAAACAAGTGAGTAAATTACCTTTCGCGAAATGGTGAAAAGGTTTGGCGGGACCCAGCAGTGAAGACTTTCCCATAGCTAAAAGGCGATCAAGTTCAAAAGGAATCGATGGCTCACGTTGTTTCACTGCTGATAGATGCTCACATGTTACACTTCATGAAATAGAAAAATGACATGGCATTCCAAGCAAGTTGTCCGACTAGTTGAGATGGCAAGTAAGATAATGACACGTGGCTGAACATCAAAGTGGTCAATGAATCAGATCTAAGGACTAAAAGGTGGGTCCAAGATGATGAGTCATGTTGCGGAATAAGAAGTGACTTGGCAGATACAGGTGACAAGGATGAGGTGGATCCCGATGTTTTCTCTCAGCGACTAAAAGGTCGACACATCATTTCAGGAATGACCAAACACCAGGTAGAGAAAGCTGAGTCAGAAGACCCACGTCTACCGGATTCAAGTGGGTTGTTAAGCATCGAGCAAGTCTGATATAATCTAACGGTCCACGTGTGTTCACAAAGGTAAGATGCTAGTGTTTTAAAGTCTGTGAAATGGTGAAAGACCTAGTGGGCCCGAAGAAACAAATTGATGAATACTAAGAGGGGGGGGTGAATTAGTATGCCAAATATCTTTGCACTAAAACACTTACACAGTCTAAAGATAAACCGGTAAAGCAATCTGGCAATCAAACCAGTTATCACACATACAAACTAAAATGCAAATAAAACATTCACCCACAAAAGCAATACAACCATAACACAAGATATTTGACGTAGAAACCCAACTGGGAAAAACCACAGTGAGATGGAACTCACAAGTCACTATCTACAGAATAGAAACTAGACCGGTTAAGGTCAGACTGGTTAAGGTCTTACAATGTTCTTCACTAGAACAAATCCTGTTAGGAATCTCAATCTTTGTTAGGAGATAAGTCCGATTAAATACTACCTTGTTAGAGGATTTTAGATTCATTGTTAGAGGATTTTACAAAGGCTTTGAGGCCTACCTGGTTAAGGGCTACAGACTTGTCAAAGATGTGAGTAATCAACAAGTGTTTGATCTATCTACTAGCACAAACTGCTTGGTTAGATCCAGTATTGCTCACAGCTAATCCATTCCAGCATTACTTTAGTCTTCTCTATCTCTCTCAGTTACAACTCGATCTTCTCAGATAAGATTGCTCTTCACTTCCACTTAAACCCTAGCTCAACATAAACCCTATTCACAACTTCTTCAACAACACAAAACCCTAGACATGATGTCCTTTTAAAGGAATCTGATTTCATGTTGGTCCAATAGGATTACATTACAATTTTCTAGGTTCAGTGAATCTAGACATACTCAGTAACACGACACAAGAATCACCATGAATGTGTCGTCACCATCAAACAATCGGTGGATTGGTAACTCATCACAAAATGTCGGTTGGTAACTCATCATAGAGTGTTGCCGATTCATACAAAATGTCGGTTGTCGGTTTGACAAAAATGAAGACTGGTAAGAATGTGTTGTGCCGCTTTGCTTCCTCGTACCGCTTGTGATCTGTGAACCGCTTGGGGTCGATATGCTGCTTTAGACCGGGAAACACATTCTACAAAATCACTACTAGTCTAAAGACTAGAATACAACATACCGGTTGCAACAAATACCGGTTGAGCATGAGCTCATACATATAAAGGGGATCTCAATACAAGTGTGTGTCCATCAATGACAATCACAACATAAACATAAAAAATGCCAACACAAATAAGGCATAAAGGTAAAAGGTGATCAACTCTAATTTGATCCAACGGTTCTCATTGTTTCATGGCTGTGAATTACCCGAGGATTTAAGGCTTGCGAAATGGCGAAAGAGAAAGACAGGCTCTGTCCATCATGACATGGAATGATAGTTGTTGCTTCTTGTAAAGCTCGATGGTGATGTCTCAATCGACACATAGTTTCAAAAGGTGATTAAGGGTCCGCCAAGGTGTAACCGACAGTTATATAGGAAATAAGACATGTGGCCAACTCTGAACTAAACCCGAAGAGTGTTCCAGGGCTAACGGCCAAATGCCACATGGCATTTGTTAACCGGTGAATGATTGGGGTAAGCAATGTAAGCATAAAGGTCTCACTTAAAGGTTGCTCATCTCAAAATTTATCCAACGCTTCTCGTTGTTTCGTGGCCTGAAATTGGAAGCGGATTAAAGCTTGCGAAATAGCGAAAAACTGTTAGCTGTCAAAAAGAGGCACAGTTAGTAAAAGGGTTGATGGTCCCAGTTGGAGTTAAAGGCCGAGTAGTCAAAGTCCCATATAACACCTGGTGTAGCTTCATGAAAGGAAAGTGCTTGGGGGTTAACACTTGCGAAATGGGGAAAAGGAGGTAGGGCTCGATGCAAATGCGAAGGCGTTAAGATGATGTAAAGATTGATCAAGTCTCATCCAATCGGACGGCTGGCACAATTTCATTAGGTTAAAGTGCATGTTAGTTATTGTCTGCGAAATGGCGAAAGAGCAAAAAAGAAAATACATAGGTGTGTTATGACCCGTTGGAGCAAAATTTTTGAATTCTTGTATGAATTCAATTCTGAAGGGACAGCCGAAGCATGCGGTATCAATGTCACAATTAAGAGCTCGACTATCATATATGGTCTTGCATCAATTGAAAGAAGGCATCATTTTGAAGAGTTGTCGCAGAGAAGCAAAAACAGAGCAAATTTCTTGAGTTGTAGAGCGGATTTCTTCAAGCAAAAAATAGGTTCTCTTGTACTCTTTCTTAGCAATTACTTGATAGTTTGTTTAAATTGGGGTTTTTTGATTTGTTACAGAACCACTGTGGTTAGTAATTTAGTTGTTTGCATAGTAATTCTATGATGGCACCTAAAAGAGAATTCTCAGGAAAGGTTAATTACCATGAGAGGGCCATTTGTGATGATTTCCTAGAACAATTGTCAATGTCTACTAACGTAGCAGGTAAGGCAAAAGAGCTAGTGCCAAAAGCTACTCATTTAAGATTAGGAGAGGGATTGTATGATAACGGCAATTGGCTCAGAGACCCACAAATAGGGTTATCTAGTTTGGGTTTGTTCAAAGTTGGATTTGGCATGAGACATTCCCCAGGCCCAATGAACAGTATTTGGGAGTTGGATGTAGGTAAACTGGTGGTCCCTGGAGTCTTCATGGATGTGGATCTCCTGACTCAAATTGCACGCAATTATGACCCTGTTACTAGGAGTGTCAGGGATGTAAATGGAAAAACACTCATTGAGATATATGATGATGAGTTCAGAAAGGCTTTTGAACTTGGTGAGGTTTCAAATTTATTGGAGCCTATCAACTTCCAATCATTGGCTCAGATTTACAACACACAGAGGAGTCACGTTAGGAATGGGCCTCTTAAATAATTTTTTGTTAAGATAGGTGGATTAACTGTTGTAGGACCCAATACTATGGAGCCTTTCTCCTTGAATCTGTTTACCATTAGAGCCAAGGGATTATACTGGTCACTCTACCAAATTTTCGGAGAGGATGCTAAAGCAAGTATACCAACTCATTATATGTTAATGATTGCTCAAATTTTGAATCCATCTCTAGCAGTGACCTTTGATTATGCCCCTTATATTACTGATGCTATCAATGAGGGCTTGATAAGTATAAAGAATGGAAAAGTCGATAGACCCTTTGGATGGTACTCCCTCCTCATGCACCTATTCCTTTTCAAGGGTGGTGATTATTATGTAGATGGAATCGATCTTTAGAAAGAAAAGGATGGAGAGAAGATGCCAATTCAGTTATCGAGTATAATGTTGTCATGGGACAGAGAAGATGCTAGCTACTTGAGATTTGATAAGTGCTTTGCAACCAAAATCAAGACTCTTTTATGTTCAGAGAATCCAAGAGTCCCTAAGGTACTTTTGGAATTCATTAGGCCAAAGGAGTTTGCTAAAGACATCAAAATTGCCCATAATTGGGGTGATATGTACTTATACCTTGTCTCTATAGTTTTCAGAGTGTATGGTTTCAAAGGTACTCCATTTTTGCTGCCCTATTAGGTCCATCTCAAAGTGGGAATTATAGAAGTCCTCAGACAGATTGGTAGTGTGCAAGAGGCAGAGCTGACAAGTAGAGGTAAAGGGACCATTTTCCCTACAGTTACCATAGCCCACCAATTTGTAATAACTAAAGGACGTTGGAAATGCTTTGAAGATTTTCTTAGAGCTTATCATTTATCAACTACAGTATCCAAGTGTGCTGACCCTGAAGATTTCTTCAATGACATGTTCAGAAAGACAGTAATATGCAGAGGTAGACCCCACCAATTCTAGTTTCCTGAAGACCTCATTAGGAATGAATTTGATTTAGATGAGCAAGAGCCAAGGAAAGAAAAGTGGGTGGCTTACAAAAAGGCCTTAGACCTTGTACACAAATTTGACACTAGCTATGACCCATTGTCTAGCTTCCACCCCTTTGAAGAAAAGGTAAAATTTTTAATTCTTTGTTTTGAAGATGTGATGCAGACACTGAAAGAAAAGTGGGAGGTTGTAATTAAGAACAACCCTGAGAAAGCAAGACTGGTTCTAAATAGGTCTGCATCTACCAGAGCAATTCCTCCTGGTGATTACATGTTACACAAGAAGTCCAACTACAGTGTGGTGATGCCAACAACAGGGGAGCCTTTTACCTCAAAAGGAAAGAAGAAGGTACAAGATGTCATTCACATACATGACAGCCCAAAGAAATAAATAATGGGAAAGGAAATACAATTTAATGAACCCTTATATTTCCCATCTCAATCCCCTATTCATATAGGAGATGAATAGGCAGCAACTGAACAATTGATGAAGTTAGGTAGTCTTGGAGAGATAGCCTACACATATGATAAGCTAGAAGAGGGAATGCCAGAAGAGTCCCTTACAGCTAAGATGAATATTACTACTAATGAGTTCAAAGGCTAGGAGTGGGATCCCGAGATCAAACAAGCCAATGAGGATTTCTTGGCTGATAATAATATTGTCACATCAGAAGCTTTCATGCAATTTGTATGGGAGCAAAATATTGATAAATTTAATGCAAGGTGTGAAAAAGGGAAAAGCGAGCAGCCCCACAAGGACCTAGTTGTTCTTGAAGAAGAGGTAAAACAAGAAATGGTTGATGAGTTTAAAACCATCACTCCCGAGAAAGAAAGAGATATGGTAGCACAGGCTGGGGTACTCATCCTCCCTGAATGGGAGATAGCAGATGCCTTGATTTTAGAGGCAGTGAGAAAGGAAACCAAACCTATGGAGGGAGTCACTTTCAGCAAGGATAATGTTGCACTGGTCCTATGGTCTCTAAAAAGAGATGAGAATAGAAGGAATAAGGACACCTCAAGGTCAAGTTACCTTGGAGGAATGATAGTGAAAATAGTGCAGAACACTGGGGTAGTGGAAGCTGCTAGCACTGTGTTAGAGATTGTGAGGTTTAATGTTGCAGTAGTAGAAACAAAGGCAAAAGAAAAGGCAGATCTCCAAGCTAAGTTGGAGATAGTTTTAAAATCTTATAACAGTGCCATGGAGGAGGTGATGGGTAAAGACAACATCATTGCCAAGTTACAAAGCCAATTGGCAAGACAATACCATCAAGGTGAGTCCTCAACATTAATGATCTCCTCTTCTCATACAAGGCCTCCACCAACCAGCCCCATTATTGAATTCCCACCATTTCTAGCACCTTCTAGTTCTTAGTTGATTGAAATCATTTCCCATGAATTGGAGAATCTAAAGTAGGCTAAGGCCTTGTATGCAAAGAAATATGAGGAAAGAGTAAGGGCTACAATCTTGAGTTTTGTTGACACTATCAGGTCCTTTTTACTGTACAACAACATGAGAAAGATTCTAGATATGTGGAATGAGCTTAATGAAGATAAGGCTGTCTTAATGCTTATTTTTCACA
The DNA here is from genome assembly GCF_030272615.1 of Cryptomeria japonica. NCBI lineage: Eukaryota > Viridiplantae > Streptophyta > Pinopsida > Cupressales > Cupressaceae > Cryptomeria > Cryptomeria japonica. Next base: position 852,054,025 of record NC_081414.1, read on the forward strand.
AATGGAAGCCAAGAGAGTAGGATTTGGAGCTTATTTGTGTATCCTATGATGAAGCAGGGGTTGATCCCATTATCAAATCCACTTGTGACACAACAAAGGACCTAGTAAAATTAGTAGGAGTAGATAATGCAAATAGGAAGATCAATTTGTACAAAAAAGAGTACACTTATCAAGTATTTGAATTACTCCTAGTGGGTTTTGCTAGCCCAATTCAATTAAAGGACAAACAAGTATGGCTTAAGGAATTAGAAGCCAAATTGTCATTAAGAATAAAAGGAATTATTAACTCAGAGGATGCTTCCTTATTTGTCAAAGCAATTGAGGAGATAGAGAAAATCAAATCTCATTATGTTTTTCTAAATTCAGACATGAATAAAATGAGGAATTGTTGGAAAAGGTTAGCCAAGACAAAAGCAAAAGTGATTAACTTCGTGTGGCTGACTAATGATGTATACAATGAGTGGACAAGAAAATATTCAATACTTGATGTAGAGCAATTTGAAGAGGTTGCAATAGAACCACAAGCAGAGGAGGCCACAGATGTTGAAAAGGACTTATAACCGCTTTTTGAAAAGACTTTTTGTAAGAATTTACTATTGGAAGGTCCGAAGCTTGTATGCATCCATGTTATTATAAATGGATACCAGGACCAATGTAAAAGGGGATCACAAGAATTGTAAGAAAAGGCTACAGAAATTTATCTGAGCTTTTTCTAAGTGTTAATGGAGAACATTCAAATGTTTTTTTGTAATACTTTCAGAAGAAATATCAATATACAAACCATTAGTTTTGAGTTCAAACTTTGTGTTGTCTTCAAGTATGTTTGCAAATGTTTACTATTTCATTATGAGGTAGTCTAGGGTTACTCCTTTGGAATATGGGTTGCAAGGTAATTTTAGGTAGATGTCTTTCTTAGATTTTCTCTTCAGGAGGGGAATTAAATACATAGGAATCATTTCTACCAGTAAATTCTTTGTGGGGTATTTGGAATTTTGATGAACACATTTTAGTTTGATATGACTAAATTCTTATGTATGTTAGGCATGTATAGGGATTTGCAGAAGCCAAACTAATAGAATGTATGGAGGTATTATAATTTTGGAAGTATTGCTTGAACTTAGATGACTCTGTGGCCTTGGATTGGGCACTGGTATCTATTAAGGTTGTCTTCTTTACATATCTTGTAGGTCAATACTGAACATGAGTACAAGTTTTATTTCTTTGTTTCAATTGGTTTTAAAGTGATAAAATACACTAGTTTTCAGAATGGTTTGTTGTGGATTTGTCTTTTAAAAGTGTGAATTTAGTTCACAATGGTATACCCACCTAAACTTTGGACAAGTTCGAATTGTAGAAGGTTAATAAAACATTGTCATATGTTGTCCTGAAAGTCTCTTTCTATTTGATATATCTTCTCCATACAGAGTTAATCACATAACCATGAGGATCTTGAAGGGAATCAGGTTTTGAGAACAAAAAAGGTGGCGACTCTGCTGGGGAGAGTCACAACGAAAATCCAGATGCAGATTTGTGGTTTAAATTTATAAGCAAAATCATTGTGTGTTTGTGGAATAGATTGGTGCTGCAAGCTTGTTTTCCATTCTTTCCCATAGTCTTGTGGGTGGCGACTCTATTATCTTGTAACCAATCCTTGTGAAATACATATAATTCTAAAGGGAAGACAAGCACAATGCAAGGAGAAAAAAAACCAAATCATTCATGAAAAAGAATCCTCGTGAAACCTTGCAAGAAGGTTTGCCTGAACCGTCACGAAGAGGTCAGAAGAGATAAGTGCTTCATGAACCATCAAATGCTGCTTGGGTGCAGAAGAATAATAGTACTGGTAAGATACTTGAAATTGACTTGTTTATGCAAAATCTAATTCTTCTTCTAGAGAATTTGAACATGATATATTAGGTTTCCATTCTGGATTATTTGGAGATATAGATAATGTTCATGATTTAAATCAAGATATATCTCATGTTAGCATTTCTGCAAGAGATAGGACTAGTTCAAATGTAGTGAGACATTCTGTACCTTGAACAATTGATGGAAACATCAGCTTGATTGATATAGATCAAGTTAATGTATTTGACTCTGAGGAGAATTTCCCTGATGAAGAAAAGGTATCACAAGATGTAAAGTGGAAAATCGAACCCTAGGTGTTCCCCCCACTCCAAGGAGAGAGAAAGGAGGTCACTAGGATTGACGGTTCTCACTTAGGAGAGACTTTACATTCAAAAGAGGGGTTGAAACTCACAAGATCCAATCCCACACAATGTAAGATTGAATTCTAAATGAGTTTCAAGGGTTGAGACAGCAAGGATACCCTCTTTTGTAAAGAATGTAGATAGAAGGATTGAACTAGGAGTGTATGTGAAAGTAAGAAAGATTCACTTGTAGATAGAGATAGAGACACAGGATGAAGCTACGGACCTGAAATTAGCAGTAAAATATCGAGACGATGTTGTCCTGCAAGTTTGAGTGAAAGTTGATGGGACAATGGCGCCCGGAGTGCACACGGTCCTCCGAAAAATCCACGAAATGAAGGGGGATCTGTTCGTCTCTGCACAAGGATTCCAGATCTTCAATTACAGCTGCATACCTGTAACCTACACATAGAAAAGAGAGGACAATTGGGGGGTTAGGGATTAGGGGTATGCCTTCAGGTCGAACCCTGGTTTTGGTATTAACCAAGAAATGAGAATGCTGTAAATGTAAATGTTTGTAATGTAATCAAGTACTGATACCTTGTTGTAAGAATGTTTGTATTCTTACATGCGAAGGTGTAATGATGTTGTATGTTGTATGTTGTGTGTTGTAGGTGATCTCCTCTTCAATGGTTGAATCCTTGTCTTGAATGCAACACCTAGCCTTGAATGGAGACCTAGAATGCTCAATTGCTTGAAGGAATGCTTGAATGTTTGAATGTTTGAATGTTTGAATGTTTGCCTATCACTTCCGCCTCTTGCACACATATGTTTTTCCTCCTTTTTTCGTGAGGGGAAATGTAGTTTATATACTTGTCAATTAGGGTTAGGAGACTAATTTTTCTGACCTTAGGCCAACCTAGAAGCATTATTTTCCAAATTGCAAACTTGAAGACCCGATGCCCAACAAGAGACCGGGCCCAAAATAGGGCCAGGGACTAGAGCGTTGGGCACCATGGTCCTGAGGGACCAGGGCACTAGGTGCCATGGTCCCACCTCCCAGGACAACAAGGTGCAAGGAGGATCAGGCCAAGGTGCAAAAAGATGCAGTTTTTGATGTCACAAACATGTTTCGGGGTCTCCATTCAGGTTCAATGTTGCACCACCATCGTGAAGACCCAAATGCAGTCAAAATTGCAAGTGTCACAATTTTACGACGCTACATTTAGCCCCCACTTTAGCAGGAGTATAAGCGTATGCCCATACTTCCGGTAAAGTACAAGGAAACAACATTGAAAGACTTTCACCATGTCAAGGAGGCAAGATACACCAAGCCCCCAGTGGACTAAGGATCTTACGAATTCGATTGACAAAGTAAAAGGGAAGATCACGAGGGAGAACCATGACTGATAGTAGTACAATTCCCTCACTATGAGTCATGCAAGAAAAATACCAAAAAATTTTCAAGGCAAAGCTAAGTTCACCAAGAAATTTTTAAGAATCTTGAAAAGATATGGATAGAGTGTATGCCCCCTATGTTAAAGCAATCGCACACACCTCATCGGGGGTGATTGCTTTAAGCTAGTGATACACATAAGAAATGAGAAGGGAAAGGATCATGTTATCACAAAGATTTAGCCCCCAAGTGTGAGATAAACCCAAGGATAATAGACACAAAACACAAATCACGAGGTGACTTCGCTTTCCTTTGGGTCAGTATGCTATATGATAATTCATGTATATCATATGTATGTATGCATAATTGTTCTTCATTCCCCAATCAAGGAAGGTCACCTAGAAGAAGGGAACACATGTGTCTTTTGAGTCAACATGAGAGAGACCAAAAGAGATCTCAATGCTTTGCATCATCCTCAAGTAGACAACACTAAGGACAACAAATAGAAGAATGAGAATAACACATAGAAGAAGTAACAAAAGAGATCAAGAGAGGAGGAGAGAGTCTGCTATGCTAATGAACTAGTCTAGCACATCATCCACCCCCCGATCTTGCTGATCAATATTTTGGGAAGGCAGGAAACATGCTAGAGGAGGAACATCCAACACAGCAGATGGAGCTACTGCAAGAACCAAACAAGGGCTATGTTCATGTTCCAAGCCACGTTGTTCTTGTCTAGGAGCTAGGATAAGTGCTTTAGAAAATTCATTAGATAAATGGTTATCAATATCAACATATTCATATTCACTATCAGAAGCAAGAGAAGTAACATTTTCATCATGAATAACATTTTCATCTATATCATCATCAAGATTTATAAAAATAGGATCTTTAACTCGCACAGGATCAAAACCATCATGCATCCTATGCTTAGGAGATTTTGGCTCAATTTTCGGCTGAGGAGAAAATGGAATAATACTAGTTGAAGGTGTTTTTGGGGATTGCAAAGTTTGAGAAGCAGCTGCGCGAGCTCTAAGATGACGCTTTCATCGGTGTTCACGCGCAGAATGATTTCGTCTAGTCTTAGTAGGAAGTGGAGAAGATTGAGGAGGAGGAATGTTCTCATCCTTATCACTTGGGTTTTTAGGTTGTGGTTTGTTAGGTTGGATAATAGGAGAAGAGGAAGGTCTCTTCTCTTTATAAGAGGAAGGAGGAGGAACTGCTCCATATAAAGGAGGAATATTTGGTTTAGGAAGGAGACCAAGTCCATCATGACGAGGAGGTATAGGTCTACTTTTAGAAAGTTTATTAGACACAGACATAGTCACATCCATAGGAATGGGTTGGGAATCTTCATGAGGAAAGATATCAGTTTTATCTTTCAAAGGAAGAACTTCCTTCTCAACAACGATAGGAATATCAAGTTTGGGTGTTCGAGGTTCACTTAGAGAGAGGATCATATCTTTTTTCCACTTTTGATAAGATTTGAAAAGATAATCACTTTGTGGTGGAAGAGATTGGAATTGTTTAGGCCAAAAATAATCAATAGGAATGCTAGAAGTTCTTTCAGCTGGTTTAAAGAGACTATGATTGACAGTAACAACTTCACCATTATGGGGAAATTTCAAACACTTGTGAATAGGAGAAGCAATAGCTTTCATGGAAGATAGCCAAGGATAGCCTAGCTTCACACGAAATTGTTCGGATGATGGAATAATAGAAAAGCTCACATCAAGGGATTTGTTATGGACCTCAATAGGTAATGTAATAGAACCAATTGCTGGAGAAGAAAATGCATCAAATAATTTCACAACCACATTTTTTTTTTCATAGATCACTTGATTCAATTGCAAAGTAAAAAGAAATTCTTTAGTAATGACATTAACCATGCAAGAAGGATCAATAAGCACTCCACGGCAAGGTGTATTCTTGACTTTTGCAACTATATCTAAAAAACCATTAGGTGCCTTGATAGTTTCACTGGAATCAAATGTGATGGAAGGTTTTTTAGGGATTTTTTGTTGCTCTACAAAGTTAATCACATTCAGAGTCATAGATACAAGACCATCAGGTGAGAAAGAGGAATCATTAGTCTCAATCACATTAGAGGTATGAGAAGGTAATGGATCAGTAAAAATCTTAAGATTTTGGTTAGGAAGAGCTACAGATGTGTTGCCTTTATCATTCACACCTGATGCTGCATTCACATTGTTGTTGGTGATGTTTTCATTGAACTTAATTAACCCTCTATTCGGTTTAAACTTCCCAAATGGTTGTTGACTACTATCACCCTTATCACTTGGAGCCATAGGATTTGCTTGTTCCATTTGACTCACAATTAGTTGATAATTGTGAAGAGTTGCACACAACTATTGGAAAGAAGTAAACTCAGAAAACAAAAGTTTTTCTCTAATATCCTTTTGTAAATTAGAAATAAAGATTCTTTGAATATCATTGTCAGGTACTAGAAAAGAAATTTGAGCACACAAATGCTTATATCTACCAATGAAATCAGTCACTTTTTCTTTAACACCTTGTTTACAATGCATTAAATCAATCAAAGTAACTTTAGGACTTATATTGTTTTGAAATTGTTGAATAAAAGCATTTGCAAGTTGTTGAAAAGAAGTAATAGAATAGGAAGGCAATGAGCAATACCATTGTAGAGCCTTATCTCTTAATGTTCTAGTAAACAGTTTTACAAGCAACCTTTGGTCATGAGCAAAATCGGTACATATTGTTTGAAAGGTCTTAACATGTGTTAGAGGATCACCTTTACCATTATAAAGCTCCAACTGTGGGATTTCAACATGCTTAGGGGGGATAGCTCGAACAATGTCAAGAGAAAGTGGGCTCGCAACATCAAATGTGGGCACACTAAACTTAGACTGATTCATAAAGGCAATTTGTTGCTGTAAAGAAGAGACAGTTTGCGCAAGATTGTTAATGGTCGCTTCAGTGGAAGAGTTCATAGTAGACATGTTAGATTGTGATGGAGGTATTATGTTATTGAAAGAAGGTATTGATTGAGAGTAAGGTGGTGGGACACTATGATAGTTAGTCATAGGAGATGATTGGAAAGAAGGAACACTACAAGGAGGAATGGAATGGTTGAATGAATTTCCCCCTTGCATCATGTTCATTTGAGGAGATGTAATAGGGACACTCATTGAAGGAATGAATGAAGAAGTCGGATTGAATGAAGGAAGAGGGTTGATTGAAGAGGAAGGATTGCCCCCATGACTGGTGATCATAGGTGGAATGTTTTGTATTGAAGTAGTCATTATGTTTGATGTAAAAGTAGGTATACTAGCAATAGAAGTTGTCAAAGGGATAGAATGATTGACTTGAGTAGGAGGTTGTGTATAACCTAGAGTTTCGGCACAACTCTTCATAGGCATCACATTCGAATCTACGATGTGTGCAATACTGCGTAAAATATCAATTTCATTCTTATCACTTTGAACCATACATTTTAGACCCTCAATTAATGAAATAGCTTGACTATCGGGGTATTCTTGAGACATCCATTGCTGAAAATCATCAAATTGGTTATCCAATTTTGAAAGTTGTTCTACAGAAACCTCATGGAGAGCTTCTTCATCATTAAGAGGATTAGAGGAATTACCCATGTCCTCATTAAAAAGGCCATTCAAATTAGGTTCCATCTCCTCGGTAATTAAACCTTGGAAAGACTTAATTCTAAGGCTTTGTCTAACGGGAATAGTGTAAGTAGGGCTTTTTGTTGTAAAACTCATGCACTAGAGAGAGAGAGAAGATTTTGAATTTTGAAAATAAAGTTGGCAAAATTGAACAATGAGATGATGATTATCCAATTTGAACTTTGTGAAAGAAGAGGGAAACACAACTTCCAAGAAAGGTAGGCACAATTGAAAAATTAGGGCCAAGGGGGTAGCACTTAATTTTCATTGTTATCTTGAAAATTGAAATCTTGAATTTTGAATTTATTTTCAAATTTAGAGGTAACAAATTTCAATAAAATTAGCTAATCTCCTAGATTCAAGTTGTTAAATGCAATCATGACAATCTCCCGAAATTTTGGAAAAAATGTCAGGGACTGTGGCGAACGGAGTGCACACGGTCCTCGTAACTTTTTTTGAAATTTTTAGGGATGAAAGTTATGATGATTTTAAAGATAATCTAAAAAAATTGAGTGATTTTACGATCTGTAGATAGGCCAAATTAGAGTTGCAATCTCAAAATTGAATCCTACCAAGATTGTTGAAAAATGCAAAATTTGAATTTTGAATAAGAGAGGGAAACTGAAATTTTGAATTTTATGATTTTAGAGGGAATACTAAAAGCAATGCAAGCTTTGAAATTTAAAAGTTGACTCAATTTTATGCAAAATTCAATTTTGAAAGCGGAAATCAAAGTTGTTGCAATTAAACATTTAATTTCAAAAGTCACAAATTGCAAAAATTTGAATAGAGCACTGAAACATTGAAAGAATGCCAACACACTTTTCAGATTTAGGACAGTAAGAAACACAATTTTAACACAAAATTTCAATTTCAACAATTTTTGAATGATTAGAAGCCTTAATCCAAGCAATCACTAGACCAACTTTGACTTTAATTTTGAAAGTGTTAGAATTGAGGAAATCAGCCAAGATTCTGGATTCTAGCAGAAAAATACAATAAGATCTAGCTCCCGAAATTTTAGAAAAAATGTCAGGGACAATGGCGCTTGGGGTGCACACGGTCGTCGCAACTTTTTTCAAAATTTTCAGAGATGAAAGATATTATGATTTTGTTATGGAATCCAAAGTTACAACCGATTTGGAGGTATTCTGATCAGTGAAATCATCGATCAAAGGTTGAATCAAGAGGGTTTTAAAAATTAGGGTTTTGACACTTAACCACTTAATTTTCAGAATTAAAGCACAAATATGAATTGACAATTTGCAATAGAAGGGTAGATCTGAAACAAGCATTAACAATTAAACATTTCACAGGTTCAATTACTAAAAAGAAAATTTAGGGTTTTTATGCAATTAACCTCTAAAATTTGCAAAAGATCAAACATGGAAATGTAATTAAGGAAGCAAGTTTTTTTCAGATCTAACCATGAATAATCAGAATCAGGATGTTCACGTCGGGTTCACCAAAATGTAAACCGGAAAATTGAACCCTAGGTGTTCCCCCCACTCCAAGGAGAGAGAAAGGAGGTCACTAGGATTGACGGTTTTCTCTTAGGAGAGACTTTACATTCAAAAGAGGGGTTGAAACTCACAAGATCCAATCCCACACAATGCAAGATTGAATTCTAAATGAGTTTCAAGGGTTGAGATAGCATGGATACCCTCTTTTGTAAAGAATGTACATAGAAGGATTGAACTAGGAGTGTATGTGAAAGTAAGAAAGATTCACTTGTAGATGGAAATAGAGACATAGGATGAAGCTACGGACCTGAAATTAGCAGTAAAATGTCGAGACGATGCTGTCCTGTAAGTTTGAGTGAAATTTGACGAGATGATGGTGCCCGGAGTGCACACGGTCCTCCGAAAAATCCGCGAAACGAAGGGGGATCTGTTCGTCTCTGCACAAGGATTCCAGATCTTCAATTATAGCCGCATACCTATAACCTACACACAGAAAAGAGAGGATGATTGGGGGGTTAGGGACTAGGGGTTTGCCTTCAGGTCAAACCCCGGTTTTGGAATTAACCAAGAAATGAGAATGTTGTAAATGTAAATGTTTGTAATGTAATCAAGTACTGATACCTTGTTGTAAGAATGTCTGTATTCTTACATGCAAAGGTGTAATGATGTTGTATGTTGTATGTTGTGTGTTGTAGGTGATCTCCTCTTCAATGGTTGAATCCTTGTCTTGAATGCAACACCTAGCCTTGAATGGAGACTTAGAATGCTCAATTGCTTGAAGGAATGCTTGAATGTTTGAATGTTTGCCTATCACTTCTACCTCTTGCACACATATGTTTTTCCTCCTTTTTTCATGAGGGGAAATGTAGTTTATATACTTGTCAATTAGGGTTAGGAGACTAATTTTTCCGACCTTAGGCCAACCTAGAGGCATTATTTTCCAAATTGCAAACTTGAAGACTCGATGCCCAACAAGAGATCGGGCCCAAAAGAGGGCCAGGGACCAGGGTGCTGGGCGCCATGGTCTTGAGGGACCAGGGCACTAGGCGCCATGGTCCTGAAGGACCAGGGTGCTGGGTGCCATGGTCCCACCTCCCGGGACAACGGGGTGCAAGGAGGATCAGGCCAAGGTGCAGTTTTTGATGTCGCAAATAGGTTTCAGGGTCTCCATTCGGGTTCAACATTGCGCCGCCATTGTGAAGACCCAAATGCAGTCAAAATTGCAAGTGTCACAATTTTATGATGCTACAAAAGAGATAGAAGATTTAAATAGAAGGGTTCATCACTTAATGTCCTTAAGAGCCCAGAAGGAAACAAATAGGGAAAAAGAAGTCAAAGAAAAACTAATGGAGAGAGATAGGCTTCTCAGACAGATAGCTGACCTTGAAGTGTTAGCTAAGGAAAAGAAAAAGAGTGATGGGGAAGGTCCTATGATTAGAGAAATTCTAATCCCTAAGGCCAAGCCAGCATATAGTCCATAATCCAACCAAATAGGGAAGTGCTTGGTATTCACAACCTCCTAAGAATAATGTTGATAAAGGAAAGCAAGTGTGGGTGGATGATGGAAATGGATCTAGAAATGCAGAGGAAATCTCTCATAGATTACCGGCACATGAGAGAGAGATGGAAAGAATGAGAAAGGAAAAGGAGAATCTACAAATGGAATTAGAGAAGGTTGAGTTGGAAGTAGCTAATCAGGATGTTAAAAGGAAAATTAAATATCTAAAAGCTCCCCCTATCATTTTTCCACTAGAGGATCTTAGTAAGCCTGATCCTCAGCAAACTTCCCTCCCTTTGGCTAAAATTCAGCCTACTATGCCTGCTAATACAACAACAATTAGTCAAACCCTTGTAAACAATCAGCACAACCAAATATCTCAATCCCCAATTCCAAAAGTCAGAATAAACATGGGAAACAATAATGTTGCTAACCCTTTTCAAAGGAGACCTATCAATTTGGAGTAGTATAGATAGTTGTTCTTTGATGGGATTCCAGGATATCCCAACCATGTTCCTACTGAGTTAAGGGACAGACTCCATAAGTTTGCTGGAAATAATGCAATTAGTGCTGAGGATTCCTACTGAGTTAAGGGACAGACTCCATAAGTTTGCTGGAAATAATGCAATTAGTGCTGAGGAACATTTAAAATCTTTTGGTGACTTAATAAATGATAATGAGATAGTGGATGAAGATGTTATAATGAAATTATTTGTTCAGTCCTTGGTAGATGATGCAAGAGATTGGTACATAGGTCTTCCAGTTAATAGCATTGGGTCATAGGAGGACTTTAAGAATTGTTTTCAAGAACAATATGGTGACAAAACAAATGTGAGCTTCATGCTCAATGAATTTAATAACATTAGAAAGTCTGATAATGAAATGATCACCGATTTTAATGCTAGATTTCAAAAGGACATGCATAGATTGTATCAGGCGATGAGGTTAGATGATAACAAGTGTCTCAATACCTATTATAATGCATTTGATTCTAAAATGGCTTATATCTTAAGGGATAAAAATCCACCAAACCTGAGGGATGCATTTAGAATTGCCATTAATGTGGAAAGCAATAGAAAAGCATTTGGGAAGTTCAGAAGGAGAACAGATGGTAGGTTATGGCAAGAGACAAAACAACAACCTAACAAAGTTGCTAAGGAGGACGACAAGATAGAAAATTCGGTCATTGCAATGAAAGATTTGACTGCTAAGGTAAACAGAAACGATAAGCCTCATTATAACTAGCAAGATAGACCCCCTAGAATGCATGACATGCCTTATAATACCAACTAGAAAGATGGAAAACCCCAAAATGAGAAGCCTAAAATTGCTCAGAATCAAGATACTCCAGACCCCATGAAAGGGAAGAATGTCCATAATGTAGAAAATACTCCTTGGTGTATTGCTTGTGATGGGCCACATTCTCCTCATCAGTGTGCAGTAGCTCAAGCTCTTGAAGAGTCCATGAGACAAGAAGCTGAGCCTGATATTAACATGTTTGAGACTATTATAGAGAGTGATGAGGAATCTGTACAAAGTGAATATAGGGATGTGTTGGATAATGAAAAGTTTGTTCAAGGACAACTAACACTGGACTGGCATCCTACCTTGAATGTGGTAACAATTGAAGATCAAGAAGTTCATCTCAGAAGGCCTAGTGAGGAAGAAGTAAAAAATCTCACTAAAGATGCTATTGCTAAAGCAAAACACAATTACGACTTAAGGAGAACCAAGAAGGACACTGATCAGTGTGAACCTGGTTCCATGTTCATAAAAGAGGTTACTAAAAAAGAGGCAACAAGTAGTGCTACTACTTTCCCTAAAATTGGTCAAGAAAAGAAGGAATAGATTAAGGATGTACCCAAGAGTACAGATGATAAAAGTACTAATGATATACAAGGAGCTGCCACAACAAAAAGGGCAAGTCAGCTTAAGATAGAAAGAATTAGAGTTAATACTGAATTAAGCAGCAATTCCACATTTGACATGGCTCGAGCTCTTACACAAATGAAAGTTATTGTCCCATTAATAGAATTACTGAAAATAAGAGAACATAGGAATGCAGCTTTGTCTTTGTTTTCTAATATATCTGACAATGACACAGTCCTACCCACCGGTTCAGTTAAAAATGGAAAGGATCAGGAGTTCCAAACCCCAGAGGTTTATGTTGGAACCACTATTACTCAAGAGCCTTCACGGGCAGATCCTTTTTATGTTACATTGTTAGTAAATAACCGGCTGATAAAAAACTATATGATAGACTCAAGAGCAGTGGCTAATGTAATGCCTTATGGTGTTATGAAAAAACTAGGACTTTCAGTAACTAAATTATATGGGAAATGTTATTCCATGGATAACAGAGAAGTGCCTGTGATAGGTACAATGAAAGATTTTGAAGTAAAGATAGCAGCATTTCCTAAGGCAACTTATAAAATGGATGTTATTGTTACTGATACTAAGCCCCATTATGGCATGTTGTTATCAAGGCAATGGGTAGCATCAGTAGGAGGAAATGTCCAATTAGATTTATCTTATACCACTATCCTAATCAATGGGAATCAGGTCAAGTTGTACAAAGAACCACGTGCTCCTAGAGTAATTGAAAAGGTGGATCCTAACATGCTTAATTGTATGATAGATGTTGATCTTGATAATTTTAGAGTGCAACCAATTTTACCCCAGTTGAAGAATACTGACTCCATTGTGACTGAATGAGAATCACAACAGCATGGTTTATGGCAGATGTATTTTGATGGAGCTTGCTCTAAAGAAGGATTAGGAGCAGGAATCCTTTTTGTATCTCCATCAGGTATAACTTTTAAATATTCCTTTTTATTAGCCTTTCAGTGCACAAATAATACTGCAGAATATGAAGCTCTATTATTGGGGCTCCAAGTTTCTTAAGTTAGAGCTAAATATGCATCCAAGAATGATAGATTGAAAAGATACAAGCATGCAGTATGGGATGTCATTGAGTATTTTAATGCATTCTCTATAAATTGGATAGAAAGATCTAAGAACATCATGATAGACTTCTTAGCTAATGTTGCATTAAAAAATGATGATGTGACTCTGACTGGTGTATCCACAATTGAGATAAAAGTCAGGCCTACCACCCCTGATAATGTGTATAATTGGCAAGTGTTTGTTGATGATGAAGATATCCTTAGGTTCATACAATGCATTGATGATTATGATGGACAGAAGATTGATTGCAATGCATTGGTGGAAGTGGTTAACAACAAAAACAATATTTAGAAATGACTTGGTTCAGTTGGAAACAAACCGGATACCTAAAGGGTTAGTAGAGCTAGAAAGTATGTTCAGCTACAATGATAGTCACCTACATCAGCAATCTACCACCAAGTTAGAAGAATTGGAGGAGGTAAACCTGGGGACTAAATCATCCCCCAAGTTAGTATACATTGGGAAGACATTACTTCCTCATGTCAGAAGTAATATTATCAATTTATTAAAGAGATATAAACATGTTTTTGCTTGGTCTTATGAAGACCTAAAGGCATATAGACAAGACTTGTTTCAGCATGAAGTACCTTTACTTCTAGATGCTAAGCCTTTCAGACAGAAGCAGAGACTTATTAATCCCCTGTTAGAAACTAAGATGCAACAAGAATTGACTAAGTTGAGAGAAGGGGGGATTATCAATTCTATAAGACATTCTTCATGGGTCTCCAATTTGGTCCTAGTAAGAAAGAAAAATGGGGACATTAGATTGTGTGTGGATTTTAGAAATTTGAATGTTGCTTCTTTAAAAGACAACTATTCTTCCCCCAATATGGAAGCCATGCTGCAAAGAGTAATAGGTTGTGATCTTTTGTCCATGATGGATGGTTTTTTAGGATACAATCAAGTGTTAGTGAGGGAATCTAAATAGTTCAAGACTACTTTCACTACTCCATGGGGAACATATGTCAATGTAAGGATGCCATTTGGATTAAAAAATGTTAGAGCTACATTTTAGAGAGCTATGGATGTAGCCTTCAAAGAATTCATCAATATCATCATGGTGGTTTATCAAGATGATTTAACTTGCTTCTCTAAAAGGGTCGATGATCATTGTGGACATTTGGAAAAGGTATTCAATAAGGCATTGTAATTTGGTGTGTCATTAAATCCCAAGAAGTGTCATTTTGGGGTCACTGAAGGAAAATTATTGGGACATATTGTCTCCAAGGAAGGGGTGAGGATAGACCCTGAAAGAATTGAAGCAATAAACAATGTGCCTGAACCAAAAAGTGTTAAAGGTATTCAGTCTTTTTTAGGCAAAGTTAATTTTGTTAGAAGATTCATTGCAAACTTTGCAGAGATAGTTAAGCCCATTGTCAAGTTGCTCAAGAAGGATACAAAATTTTGCTGGGATAAAGAAGCATCAAGGGCATTTGATGAGATTAAAAAAGCTATTCAGGAAGCACCAGTGTTGAAATCTCCTGATTACAGTAAGCCCTTTTCTCTTTTCTCTTTTGCTTCATATCATACAGTAGCTGCAGTTTTGTTACAAAAGGATAATGAGGGATATGAACATCCCATAGCTTTCTATAGTAAGTCTTTGCAAGCAGCAGAATTGAAGTATGAAACCATGGAAAAATAGGCTTATGCTTTAGTTAAAGTTGTCAAGGCTTTCAGGCCCTACCTTGTGAATGCAAAAATTGTTACTTATGTCCCACATGCTGTAGTCAAGGATATTTTATTCCAATCTGAGGTTACAGGAAAAAGGTGTAGATGGATCAATAGAATCCAAGAATTTGACTTGGAAATAAAGATCACCAAATTGGTGAGAGGCTTAGGTTTGGCCAAGCTCATGACTAAATCCAATCTCCTGAATGTTGAGATAAATAATGTTGAAATCAAAAGTATGTTAGTCACTAGTATTGAAAAGCAACCTTGGTACTCAGAGATAGTGCATTTCTTAAGAGATGCAACATTTGTAGAAGGTATGACACACAATCAAAGAAGAACCCTAAAATTGAAGTCTCAGAAGTATGTTCTCATTCAAGGTGACTTGTTCTGGAGAAATAAAGATGGAAGGTTGCTGATATGTTTAGATGAATTCCAGGCAAAGAAAATGTTGATTGATATGCATGATGGAATATGTGGAGGGCATTATTCTGCTAAGACAACTTCTAGAAAAATAGTCTAGGGCAGTATTATTGGCCCACTCTATTCAAAGATACTCATGAATATGTCAGGAGATGTGACCCATGCCAAAGGTTTTCATCCAAGTTAAAATATGAAGGAGCTCTACCCTTGAATCTAGATATAGTTGAAGCACCTTTTGTCCAATGGGGGATAGATTTTACAGGAGAAATTGTGGAAAATCAGGAAGAGGTCATAAATGGATCATAGTAGCCACTGATTATTTTACTAAATCGATCGAAGCTATTCCCACAAGAAGAACTATGAGTAAGGTTGTCATTGACTTCCTCATGGATAATGTTATAACTAGATTTGGAATACCTGCAAAATTAGTAATGGATAATGCTATGAGTTTTAGGTCAGAAGAGTTTGTTGGATTTTGTACCAGTCATGGAATAATCATGTCTTATTCTTCACCCTATCACCCTCAGGGAAATGGACAAGTTGAATCTAGTAATAAAAGCCTTTTCAACATCATCAAGAAAATCCTGAAAGAGAACAAAAGGTCTTGGGATCAAAAGTTGAAATTAGCCTTGTGGGTTGATAGGATAGCAGTCAAGAAGGCCATTGGAATGTCACCTTTTGAACTAGTTTATGGTACACAGGCCAGAGTGCTTGTAAACAATCTGCTACCAGTATATAGGTTCTTGCAAGCTGAAGACATGGAAAAATCGGAACTTATGGAGGACCGAATGATCTAGATGGTCGAAATAGAAGAAATTAGGTCATTAGCCCATAAGAGGAATCTGAAGATCCAATTGCAGTCCAAGTACCTTTTTGATAAAAGGACATTATTGAGGAAGTTCCAAATTGGTTATGTTGTTCTTCAGTGGAATGCAAGAGGACAGGACAAAAGAAAACATAAAAACTTTGAATCATTATGGATTGGCCCTCTTATGGTCTGTGATCTAAATGGGAAAGATTCTTATTTTGTGAAAAATCTGAATGATGAAGTATAGGAATTTCCAGTGCATGGACAATTCCTGAAACATTATTTCTCTTGAAGCCCATGCACAGTAGGTCCTTTGTTTGTGTATATTTTGTTTTTTTGTTTCCTTCCTGTTGTTTTTGTTTGGGTCTGTGTTTTGGTCTGCTTCTCCAGAGTTTCCTGAGTTTCTTATGTTGATCTTACGATCAACCATCCCCAGTCAGAGTTGTTGTTATCACTATTTAAGAAATGGGTTTTCTTTTCCCATGATTGGCTAGATTTTTAAAATTTTGGGTCAGGTATGCTATTAATCACTTCAGGTCTGTATTAGGTCTTTAAGGGTTAAGGGTTTTTAGTTTTAATCATTCAATTATCTGGTTAAAACCCTCTAGTTTCTATTCTTGTGTTACTTTATTCACTTAAGTGATGGGTCTTGGGGTCGTGTGAAGTTTCCCCCTTGTTATTTACCTAAGCAGTCATTAAATAATTATAAAAAAAAACCTATGCCTTATGTCTTTTTCCTTCTAATGTTGTCGCGCCCAGTAAGTGTCGTGCAACTCCCAGATGGATCTACAACTTTTGTTATTTTGTTAGGCGAAGTTGCGGGTGTATTAAGCTATGCAAAATAGCGAAAGGAAAAGGCATGTTCAACTGTGTGCATTGGATCTAGTTTAATGAGACTCCATCTCACTTTAGATCTAATGGCTGGCATTGATTCACAGCCAAAATGAGTGAGTAAATTACCTTTCATGAAATGGTGAAAAGGTTTGGCAGGACCCAGCAGTGAAAAATTTCCCACAGCTAAAAGGCGATCAAGTTCAAAATGAATCGACGGCTTGCGTTGTTTCACTGCTGATAGATGCTCACATGTTACATTTCACGAAACAGTGAAATGACATGGCGTTCCAAGCAAGTTGTCCAACTGGTTGAGATGGCAAGTAAGATAATGACACATGGCTAAACATCAAAGTGGTCAGCGAATCGGATCTAAGGACTAAAAGGTGGGTCCAAGATGATGAGTCATGTTGCGGAATAAGAAGTGACTTGGCAGATACAGGTGGCAAGGATGAGGTGGATCCCGATGTTTTCTCTCAACGACTAAAAGGTCGACACATCATTTCAGGAATGACCAAACACCAGGTAGAGAAAGCTAAGTCAAAAGACCCACATGTGTCGGATTCAAGTGGGTTGTTAAGCATCGAGCAAGTCTGATATAATCTAATGGTCCACATGTGTTTGCGAAGGTAAGATGCTAGTGTTTTAAGGTCTACGAAATGGCAAAAGACCTAGTGGGCCCAAAGAAATAGATAAGGCATAAAGTTAAAAGGTGATCAACTCTAATTTGATACAAGGGTTCTCATTGTTTTGTGGTTGCGAATTAGCTGAGGATTTAAGGCCTATGAAATGGCGAAAGAGAAAGAGAGGCTCTGTCCAGCATGACGTGGAATGACAGCTATTACTTCTTGTAAAGCTCGATGGTGATGTGTCGATCAACACATAGTTTCAAAAGGTGATTAAGGGCCCACCAAGGTGTAACCAATGGTTATATAGGAAATAAGACATGTGGCTAACTCTGAACTAAACCTGAACAGTGTTCTAGGGCTAATGGCCAAATGCCATGTGGCATTTTTTAACCAGTGAACGAGTGGGGTAAGCAATGTAAGCATAAAGGTCTCAGTTAAAGGTTGTTCATCTCAAGACTGATCCAACACTTGTCGTTGTTTCGTGGCCCGAATTTGGAAGTGGGTTAAAGCTTGCGAAATAGCGAAAAATCATTAGCTGTCAAAATGAGGCATGGTTAGTAAAAGGGTTGACGGTCCTAGTTGGAGTTAAAGGCTAGGTAGTCAGAGTCCCATCTAATGCCTGGCGTAGCTTCGTGAAAGGAAAGTGCTCAGGAGTTAACACTTGTGAAATGGCAAAAAGGAGGTAGGGCCCGATGCAAAGGCGAAGGCATTAAGACGATGTAAAGACCAATCAAGTCTCATCGAATTGGATGGCTAGCGCAATTTTGTTAGGTTAAAGTGCATGTTAGTTATTGTCTGTGAAATGGCGAAATGATTTCTAGCCCATTACCGGATGAGGAAAGGTAGTAAAGGCCGTGCGAGTTTGATCTGATCGGACGACTAGCATGATTTCATTAGGCGAAATTGCAAGGATGTTATGCTCTATGAAATGGCAAAAGAATGAAAAGGAAAATACACAGGTGTGTTATGACCCGTTGGAGTGAAATTTTTGAATTCTTTTATGAATTCAATTCTAAAGGGACAGCCAAAGCATGCGGTATCAATGTCACAGTTAAGAGCCCGACTACCATATATGGTCTTGCATCAATTTAATGAAGGCATCATTTTGAAGAGTTGTCGCAGAGAAGCAAAAACAAAGAGAATTTCTTGAGTTGTAGAGCAGATTTCTTCAAGAAAAAAATAGGTTCTCTTGTACTCTTTCTTAGCAATTACTTGACAATTTGTTTAAATTGGGGTTTTTTTATTTGTTATAGAACCGCTGTGGTTAGTAATTTAGTTGTTTGCATAGTATTTCTATTATGGCACTTAAAAGAGAATTCTCAGGAAAGGTTAATTACCATGAGAGGGTCTATGTCTACTAACGTAGCAACTAAGGCAAAAGAGCTAGTGCCAAAAGCTCCTCATTTAAGATTAGGAGAGGGATTGTACGCTAAGGGCAATTGGCTCAAAGACCCACATATAGGGTTATCTTGTTTGGGTTTTTTATAAGTTGGATTTGGCGTGAGACATTCCCCAGCCCTAATGAATAGTATTTGGGAGTTGGATGTAGGTAAATTGGTGGTCCCTCGAGTCTTAATGGATGTGGATCTCCTAACTCAAATTGCACGCATTTATGACCCTGTTATTAGGAGTATCAAGGATGTAAATGGAAAATCCCTCATTGAGATATATGATGATGAGTTTAGAAAGGCTTTTGAACTCAGTGAGGTTTCAAAATTTGTTGGAGCCTATCAACTTCCAATCACTGGCTCAGATTTACAACACACAAAGGAGTCACCTTAGGAATGGGCCTCTTAAAGAATATTTTGTTAAGATAGGTGGATTAACTGTTGTAGAACCCAATACTATGGATCCTTTCTCCTTGAATCTATTTACCTTTAGTGCCAAGGGATTATACTGGTCACTCTGCCAAATTTTTGGAGAGGATGCTGAAGCAAGTATGCCAACTCATTACATGTTAATGATTGCTCAAATTTTGAATCCATCTCTGGTAGTGACCTTTGATTATGCCCCTTATATTACTGATGCTATCAATGAGGACTTGATAGGTATAAAGAATGGAAAAGTGGATAGACCCTTTGGATGGTACTCCCTCCTCATGCACCTATTCCTATTCAAGGGTGGTGATTATTTTGCAGATGGAGTGGATCTTGTGAAAGAAAAGGATGGAGAAAAGATGCCAATTCAGTTATGGAGTACAGTGATGTCATGGGACAGAGAAGATGCTAGCTACTTGAGATTTGATAAGTGCTTTGCATCCAAAATTAGGACTCTTTTATGTTCAAAGAATCCAAGAGTCCCTAAGGTACTTTTGGAATTCATTAGGCCAAAGGAGTTTGCTAAAGACATCAAAATTGCCCACAATTGGGGTGATATGTTCTTATACCTTGTCTCTACAGTTTTCAGAGTGTATGGTTTCAGAGGTACTCCATTTTTGTTGCCCTATCAGGTCCCTCTCAAAGTGGGAATTACAGAAGTCCTCAGAAAGATGGGTAGTGTGCAAGAGGCAGAGATGACAGGTAGAGGTAAAGGGACCATTTTCCCTATAGTTACCATAGCCCACCAATTTGTAATAACTAAAGGAGGTTGGAAATGCTTTGAATATTTTCTTAGACCTTATCATTTATCAACTATAGTATCCAGGTGTGCTAACCCTGAAGATTTCTTCAACGACATGTTCAGAAAGAGGGCAATATGCAGAGGTAGACCCCACCAATTCCAGTTTCCTAAAGACCTCATTAGGAATGAATTTGATTTAGATGAGCAAGAAATGAGGAAGGAAAAGTGGGTGGCTTACAAAAAGGCCTCAGACTTTGTACACCAATTTGACACTAGCTATGACCCATTGTCTAGCTTCCACCCCTTTGAAGAAAAGCTAAATTTTTTAATTCTTTGTTTTGAAGATGTGATTGAGACACTAAAAGAAAAGAGGGAGGTTATAATTAAGAACAACCCTAAGAAAGCAAGACTGGTTCTTAATAGGTCTGCATCTACCAGAGCAATTCTTCCTAGTGATTACATGTTACACAAGAAGTCCAAATACATTGTGTTGATGCCAACAACAAGGGAGCCTTCTACGTCAAAAGGAAAGAGGAAGGTACAAGATGTCATTGACATCCAGGACTGCCCAAAGAAACAAAGAATGGGAAAGGAAATACAAGCTGATGAACCCTTGTATTCCCCATCTCAATCTCGTATTCATATAAGAGATGAATAGGCAGCAGCTGAACAACTAATGGAGTTAGGCAGTCTTGGAGAGATAGCCTACACATATGATGAGGTAGAAGAGGGAATGCCAAAAGAGCCCCTTACAGTTGACATGAATATTACTACTAATGAGTTCAAAGGCCAGGAGTGGGATCCTGAGATAAAGAAAGCCATTGAGGATTTCTTGGCTGATAATAATTTTGTCACATTAGAAGTTTTCATGCAATTTGTATGGAAGCAAAATATTGATAAATTTAATGCAAGGTGTGAAAAAAGGAAAAGCAAGCAGCCCCACAAGGACCCAGCTATGGTTGAAGAAGAGGTAAAACAAGAAATGGTTGATGAGTTTAAAACCATCACTCCCAAGCAAGGAAGAGATATGGTAGCATAGGTTGGGGTACTCATCCTCCCTGAGTGGGACATAACAGATGCCTTGATTTTAGAGGCAGTGAGAAAGGAAACCAAACCTATGGAGGGAGTCACTTTTAGCAAGGATAATGCTGCACTGGTCCTATGGTCTCTAAAAAGAGATGAGAATAGAAGGAATAAGGACACCTCAGGGTCAAGTTACCTTGGAGCAATGATAGTGAAAAGAGTGCAAAACACTAGGATAGTTGAAGCTGCTAGCACTGTGCTAGAGACTGCAAGGTTTAATGTTACAGTAGAAGAAAGAGAGGCAAAAGAAAAGGTAGATCTCCAAGCTAAGCTGGAGACAGTTTTAAAAGCTTATAACAATGCCAAGGAGGAGGTGATGGGTAAAGACAACATCATTGCCAAGTTACAAAGCCAGTTGGCAGGACAATACCATCAAGGTGAGTCCTAAACATTAATGATCTCCTCTTCTCCTACGAGGCCTCCACCAACTAGCCCCATTATTGAATTCCCACCATCTCCACACCTTCTAGTTCTTAGTTGATTGAAATCACTTCCCATAAATTGGAGAATCTAAAGCAGGCTAAGGCCTTGTATGCAAAGAAATATGAGGAAAGAGTAAGGGCTACAATCGTGAGTTTTGCTGACACTATAGGGTCCTCTTTACTATACAACAACATGAGAAAGATTATAGATATGTGGAATGAGCTTAATGAAGATAAGGCTGTCTTAATGCCTATTTTTCACAAATTGAAGCCCAGAGAGCAGGATTTGGAGCTTATTTGTGTATCCTATGATGAAGCAGGGGTTGATCCCATTATCAAATCCACTTGTGACACAACAAAGGACCTAGTAAAATTAGTAGGAGTAGATAATGTAGATAGGAAGATCAATTTGTACAAAAAAGAGTACACTAATCAAGTATTTGAATTACTCCTAGGGTGTTTTGCTAGCCCAATTCAATTAAAGGACAAACAAGTATGGCTTAAGGAATTAGAAGCCAAATTGTCATTAAGAATAAAAGGAATTATTAACTTAGAGGATGCTTCCTTATTTGTCAAAGAAATTGAGGAGATAGAGAAAATCAAATCTAATTATGGTTTTCTAAATTCAGAGGTTAATAATATGAGGAATTCTTTGAAAAGGTTAGCCAAGACAAAAGCAAAATTGATTAACTTCACATGGCCAGCTGATGATGTATACAATGAGTGGACATGAAAGTATTCAATACTTGATGTAGAGTAGTTAGAAGAGGTTGCAACAGAACCACAAGCAAAGGAGGCTGCAGATGCTAAAAAGGACTTATAACCGCTTTTTGAAAAGACTTTTTGTAACAGTTTACTGTTGGAAGGTCTAAAGCTTGTATGCATCCATGTTATTATAAATGGATACTAGGACCAATGTAAAAGGGGATCGCAAGAAATTGTAAGAAAATGCTGCATTAATTTATCTGAGCTTTTTCTAAGTGTTAATGGAGAACATTGAAATGTTTTTTTGTAATACTCTCAGAAGAAATATCAATATATAGACCATTAGTTTTGAGTTCAAACTTTGTGTTGTCTTCAAGTATGTTTGCAAATGTTTACTGTTTCATTATGAGGTAGTCTAGGGTTACTCCTTTTGAATATGGGTTGCAAGGTAATTTTGAGTAGATGTGTTTCTTAGCTTTTCTCTTCAGGAGGGGAGTTAAATACACAAGAATCATTTCTTCCAGTAAATTCTTTGTGGGGTATTTTGAATTTTGATGAACATAGTTTAGTTTGATAAGAATAAATTCTTATGTATGTTAGGCATGTATAGGGATCTGCAGAAACCAAACTAATAGGATGTATGGAGGTATTATAATTTTGGAAGTATTGCTTGAACTTAGATGACTCTGTGGCCTTGGATTAGGCATTTGTATCTATTAAGGTTGTCTTGTTTACATGTCTTGTAGGTCAATACTGAACATGAGCACAAGTTTTATTTCTTTGTTTCAGTTGGTTTTAAGGTGATAAAATCCACTGGTTTTTGGACTGGTTTGTTGTGGATTTGTCTTTTAAAAGTGTGAATTCAGTTCACAAAGGTATACCCACCTGAGCTTTGGACAAGTTCAAAGTGTAGAAGGTTAATCACACCTTGTCATATGTTGTCTTGAAAGTCTCTTTCTCTTTGTTCTCTCTTCTCCATACAAAGTTCATCATATCACCATGAGGATCTTTAAGAGAATCAGGTTTTGCGAACAATAGGTTGTTGATGCTATTGAACTTGGTTGTAATTGTATTGATTCTTCTTCTAAAGTGTGGATTAAATCTTAGATATCTTGCCTCTCCTAAAATGAATCAAATTCACTTGAGTTTGAAATGATGGTGATTGGGAAGCAAAGCGCAGGGAATGGGAAGCAATGTGCAGGGAGGGTTTCAGGTGAGGAGAAGGAATCAGAAGAAGCAGATGATCTAGACAATGGAGATGGAGAGATTATGGTGGAGGTTGTACTGGGCTTGGTTCCTATGGCCTACATAGTGGAGACTTTTTGCTTGCGATGGAAGCTGTTAATGGGAGTGAATTTGACACCCTTTACCATTGTTCTTGGGTTTTATCCTCCATTGTTGGAGAGGGATTCAGTTGTGTGGTAGGATCCTCTTTAGGCCTTATTCTTTAAAATCGGGCGATGTGAGGATCTTAAGCTTCTTGCTACAGGTGAGGAGGAGTCTAAGGAAAAAGACGGTGAAGATGGAATGACATTTGTAGTGCGGGGTGAGGTCTAGTCACCCCTACCTCTCATGAGGCTGAGGGTATGTTCTTTGTGCCTAACAGTGGTGGCTCCTTCCTAATGTGTTCTTCATCTTAGCCTTATTGCTTGCTGCTTCACTGGTTCTAGGGGAGTCATTCGGGATCCAAGTGGAGCTTCTCATGTGCGAATCTTCTCTAGGTTTTTAGTTTCTCCTCTCCCCTTGGGTTGACTTTTGCCCTTTGGGAGGGTTTTGCTTCAGCAGAGGGTCTCTCTGTCGGAGGTCCTCTTGGCTTTCTGGTGTAGCCTTGTTGGATCTCCTCTTGATGATAGTGTGTGCATTTATTTTCCCATTCATTTCAAGAGGTCTTTTGGTGACTTTCAGGCTATCATCTTACTATTTCTCTTAGTCTATCCTATTGAGGTGGACCACTCTTCTATAGAGGGGAAGATTTGTGGGCTGAGCTTTATGGGATGGCTCCTGCTATGGGTTTTGGATGCCCTATTGTTTGAGGTTGGGTGTGATTTTGTTTCTTTCTCCTTTCTGATGGGTTTCTTCTCATTTTCCTTGATAGAGGTCGAGATACTGGTGGAGCTCGTGTGCATGGAGTCTATCTGGTTTAGGCCTCTTTTTTTGCTTAAGGTTTTGGGAGCCTTTTCAAAACCCATCTGTCCAGCTAAGCATCTAGAGTCAGTTTTTTGGGTGTTGGACTTTGTTTTGTGGTTTGAAGATTGGCTCTTTCTATTGATGATCTCTATCTTCTTAGGTCCTATTGATGTGGTTCCTTGTCCTATAGGGGTGGAGAGGTGTTGTGCTGGAAGGTGGACTTTGATCAGATGTTGTGTGGTGGCGAGCTTCTTCTTGCTGGCTATGGGAGCCATTATAAAACCCATCTCGAAGGTTAGGGATGCCTTTCAAAATCCCCCTTTTTTGGCTTTTTCTCTTTGCTTATCCTTTTGGTGCCTATTTCAGGTTGTGGGAGCCTTGTAAAACCCATAGGTAGGTTGGATGCTAGCAATTTTCAAGGGTCCAATTTGGCTAGTTGTTGTTTTTGGTTAAGGGCAGATTTTTCTTTTGGTGGCCTAAGATCTATGTTATAGGTTAAGGGAGCTTGGGAAAACCCTTCTCTATTGGTTTTGGATGCCAGTTTAAAACCCAGGTTGAAGGCTAGGAGAGCCTTTCAAAACCCTATGCATCCAAATTGTGAATGTATGATTATTTGTTATAATCTAGTGTTTCAAAGGTTATGGGTGTTTGGAATCACCCATGGTATTTTTTGAAGGTTAATGGAGTCTTATTAAAACCCTTGTGCATGTGATAGGTATTGGCTTTCTCTGTATAGTTGAGGTTGGGCTAATGGGTTTTTTATTATTATTCTCCTTGGCAATGTGGTATTGTGGGTTCTAGATCCTAGTAAAATCTGAGGGTTTTGGGTCCCTTCAAAACCTATTGTCAGGGGTTTTGGGTTCCCCCAAAACTTATTTTTTTCTTAAAAAAATATGAATCAAATTCAAAAGGATGAATAATGATATATGGATACATGCTAAGAAATATAGAGGATGCATTGGAGTAGCTTGATGTTTCAAAAGTATTCATGGTGACTATATAAGTGTAATGTCATGTTATAATTGTTAAATAATATATTTAGTAAGGATTCTTCTAGAGGCTAGGTTTTTCCCTTTTGATGGTTTTCTTAAGGTGTATCTTATGTTATTTTTTCACATGTCCTTCATATTTGTCTGTTATTATTCTATAATATTATATGCATTATTTTCTCTAATGTGGTTATATAGAAAAGGGTTTGGTCAATCTATATAACTTTCCTAGAACATGTGACCATCAGATCCATGGTTGGGGTTGTCGAGTTTGAGAGATCCTTATTTCATTAAAAATTTTGTTTAACAAAATACAATGCACAATTGAAATTATGACAATGTATAAAAAAATAGACATTTCAAGGTATCAAATACATTTTGTGGGATATTTCTTACAGATTCTTTTAGTGAAAAAATGTTGATGGTGCCAACGTGGAAGGCTGCTTCTTTACACAAACTCTCAATATTACTAACAAGGTTTGAATCACATTAGCACATAGACTCAAACTTAATGTAACCTTTGGTTGGTTTTTCACGTAGTAACTTTGGACCATATATACTAAATATGGGAAGCTCAACATCTATCTTTCTATAGTTCTTCATGCATAGGATAAAATTTTCGTGTGTTTTAATTAAATTGATTTTCATATTATTTATAGACTATATAATCCCTAGGCCACCAACAAAACCACGCGTGCATTGAAAAAACCAAACCACTTCTTGATGTATTTTAAAACTTCTCACCTTTCCTAGTGAAATTTTGTATTTTTTGAAGCATGATAATGTCTACTATTAAGTTGTCAATGTGATGCTTGATCAAGTATCATTTGTCAGGGGTTGTGAGGCCCTTGACATTCGAAGTGATGATCCTCCTTCCAAGGGAGGACTTAGCTTTCTTGAATTTCAGAAAATCATTTATGCCCAGTAGACCCTTCTCAAAGCCTTCCTCCTCCCATTTCTACCTATTTTTATCTTCCTTTTCCTTTCCGAACCTTATCCATTTCTTTTTTTATTGATTGGCTAATACATCTCAAATCAAATTCCCCTAATTCATCTACATCTAATAATTCTCTCTCTAAGCTTGTGACATAAGAATTGGATTCCTCAACATCAACTCTTTAATCAAATTCATTTTCACTTCTGTTTATGGTGTCACTAGTATTTTTTATCCCTTGTGATTCTTAACCACACCTTACCTTTTTGTCACACTTTGAATCTTTCACTTTCCTAAAAATTATATTGTAGACCCCTTAGCTAGTGGTTCCATTAAAATTTTGGCTTCTACCAGGGTAAAAGCACAAAATCATTTCACGTTTCAGGCCAACTTATCAGTACAAAGTGAATTTAAGTAATTCAAACTAAAAATCAATTGTAGTCAAATATATGGTCTTTACAGATTCATTATAGCTATATTATATATGGGTGACAACTTTTCCAATTGTAACAGTCTACTAAATGTCTATTTATACTTTGGGTCTAATTACCAATTTTTAATTTTTTTTTTGAAAAACTCAATGTTTCAACAACTCCTATTGTTATAAATAATATTTTTGTGAAATGTAAAAATACCCTTTTATAGATCTATAAGTGAATTTTCCAAAAAATATATCTTTTAATATTTTAATTAGCTTTTTATATTTTATATTTTATTTTTATTGGAAGTAGGTCATTAGCACTAAAATATAATGTTGGTTATCTTGTAAAGGAAAAATACTAAACTTTATATAATTTTTTTTTTTTTAAATGTAGAGAAAAGAGTCTATGTCAAGATGATATTTTTTTTAATAATTTGGATAAATAATTAAGAAAAAAGGTGACACCAAATGAAAAGAGTTACATTTCAATACAAACAACTTTTCAAATTTAGTGAAAAATATATATACATAATAAATAGTTAAAAATATATTTTTGCACTAAAGTTTCAAGTTATCAATATACACGAAAAAAATTGAAGAATAAAAAAGTAAAATTTACTATATAAAGTGTGATGCCTCGTGTAACTTCAATTTCAACATTTTATCAGCAACCAAATTCTAATGTTTAATTTATAAGAAATTATATTCAAATAGTTTTTAAATTTTTTAAGAAAATTATAAACATAAAATATACATTTTATTAGTTTACATCATTTCAAAATTCAAAAAATATATTTCACTTTCTATTGATTCAATTTAAAAAATTGAATCAACATTGGCCATTTGCTTTATAAAAGTGTGACACAACTTTGTGATTTTACCCACCAATATTTCCCATAAAAATAAGGTAAGGGATAGTGGCACATCCCAATGATCCCAAAGGTCTAGCCTTCTCAAACTCCATCAAAATGAAAATCATCAAGTTTGGAGTGGCATCTTTTCAAGGTCCTCCATTACTTGACACTAGGATAAAATTCCAAGTTCAAGCAAGTAATATCCTTGGAGATTGGATCTTTAGGTTTCAAAATCTATTTCATCCTTGGTATCTATTTGGGTGATTCCTCTCTATGATTGCTACTTTGACATTTCAAGCAAAACATATTATTTTTCTCTATTTAAACTAGTCGTATCCAATGGTCTCCTTTAATAGATAGAGTCATTTTTTTTGAGATCTTCTCGACCACCACTATTTGAAGGCACGCATAGAGATAATAATCTCTCTCTATTTATCTTTTGGTATTTATGTTGCCATCTCTTTGCGCATCGAGGATATTATCATTGAAGGGGATTCAATGTTGGTCTTTTAGTCGGTCTCTAGTAAGAAGTGTGTTTCTTGGCATTTACAGTACATGTTAGATCAAATTATTGCACAATTGAAGTGTTTTTCTACCTTTACTATATCTCACTGTTATAGGGAAATAAATATTATTGTAGATTATTTGGCTAATAGGGTTGTTGTTGAAAGTGCTGAGTATTTGGAAGTCCCCCCTCGGGATATTCCCACTTCTTGCATTAGTATCCTTTATTAAATTTGATTGATTGAGGTCTGTGGCATTCATCACACTCCTTGTTGGGTGTGGATTTTCTTTCATGTATTACATCAGGGAGGGTGTTTTCTACCCTTATGGCAATATTTTTGTTGATGGCGTACTCAATAAGTATTTCCTTATGGAGCAAGGAAGGTTTTGGTTTGTACCCTGTCTATTGAATTGGATTGGCACTTGTTATTAGTTAACCCTTGTTCTGTTGGTTGAATTATTGAGTTATTTTTTGTGGAATGATGCTTCCTAAATCTCATTGCATGTTAGCAGAAACCATTTTTCTTTATTGATTGATATCAGCTAATTATAGTGTGGATACTTCAGCTCAAACTGGTCATTACTTGTTTCTTTGCTTGTTTGTTGTTTTGAGTTGGTATATTCTTATCATTTGATCTACAGGTTGGTTATTTCAATTTGGTAATCATGCTGAGGTGAGTTTGTGTAGGATGGTTTTTTTTTATCATTGGTTGGTAGCTTTCCCAGCTTACCATCTACTTGCATGATTGTGTAATAATGGCTGCTATGAGTTGGCATAGTCTTATCATTTCATCTGGAGATTGGTTTCAATTTGGTAATTATTCAGGGCTGAGCTTTTGTAGGGTGGTTTCGGTTAATCATTGTTTGGTAGCCTTCATTATCCCAACTTGCTTTCTTCTTTCATGATTGTGTTATGATGATCGATCATGCTATGATCACTCCTCTTGCATGTAGACTTGCTTATCATATTTTGGCATGTTGGTTTCTTCTCATTATATGTGGTATCATGCTTGGCCTTGGTCGCATTCATGATGATAACTCTTTTGGATTGGTTTATATTCAAGCTTTGAATTTTCTCTTCTCATGTTTTTCTCTTTACTCTGGCGGATCTTCTTATAAGTTAAGATGTTCTATTTTATTCAAAAGGTATTGGTAAGGTTTGGAAGTTGGTGGTTGTCTTCGAGATCTTGGAACTTGCAGATGGTTTGGTATATGAGATGGTTTCTCATCTTTCTGCTATTTACTTGGCTTCTTCTATGGGCTATTCTTTGGCTTGACCTCATTTTGGTTCCTCTAGGTCTATAGCATTCTGTCTTTCTTCTTCTTTGGATTATTTTATGTTTCCTCATGATGTTTGTCTTGGTAGGTTCTCTTGTAGTGATTTCTCTTCTTTATCTTGGTCTCATATTAATCAGTGGATTGGAGAAATGTGCTTTATAGACAGGGGTGGCTTGAGCTCAAATTTTTGGCTGATCCTTTAGTTTTTTGGATGGATGTTATTTTTACTAATGTTTCACAATGACAATTTTCTCTTGTATGCCTCTTATGGTAGCTTCCTTTATATATAATGAAGTTATTATGTAATTGGGGAGGGTTTTGGTGGAATGTGCCCAGTGGGCCCTTGTAATGGGTATATAGGCTTGTGTATTTTTTACCAGACACCTTGTAAAACAAAATAAAAATATTATTAATATAATTCAGTCATTTACCCACTTTTATCAAAAAAAAAAAAATCTCTCTCTATTATGTCTACATATATATCCATTAAGGTGCCAAGATACAACCCTTTTTTGATACATTCTTTCAACCTATATCCTATTGGTATGTTATACAAATGAATCTTTATTGGCCAATCATTGGGGTTCAATTTTTCTCAATTAAAATTTGGGTACCATTCGTGCACATATATGGGATATTCACCCATCCTCCATAGGAAACCTTGAATAACCATCTCTCTATCTTCCAACGAGACAAAAAATAGCCACAAAGAAGCCTCCTTGCAAGAATTTAACAATCTCTTGTGTTTTCTAGTTTTCAATGATCCATGTCCTAATTCTTATTCTATTAGTTTTTGATAAAATAAATAAAAAAATCAAGGATATTTATTCGATCATTCCCTAATATTTCAAGGCCTCCTTTGAAATATCAAGGTTTTGGTAATATTTGAGATATTTTGCATTGCATTCATAAAAAATATCTTGGCCTTCATCCAATGATTCATTTTGTGCCTCTACACTTTTTTGCTTGTGCTCACACATCTTCACTTAGATTTAAGGTTTATACACTATATTATTTCTATTGTAATTAATATTATGTTATTTTTATATTATGATATTTTAATTAATATTAAATTATTATTAAACTCATTGTCATACATTTTAATGAATTGACGGTTAGGGTTCTTCTTTGTCATATGCAAAAGGTGTAGGTTAAAGACAAACTAAAATTTTGAGCATTGAAGATTCATGATTTTGAACACTAAGAGAATTTTTTCTTGTCGGCTTGTCAAGCATAAATTTTCTTCTTTACCTCATCCAAAAGTGACTCAAATATGTGAGATAGTAAGATCAAACACTTAATCGTAAATTACTTAGATAAAAAGTATCATTTGATTTTTTTCATCTATGTTTGGGGTTTGATATTATCTCTTCCCTTCTTCACAAAACTTCAAACAAGTTAAATCACAAGCTCAAATAGTGATAACCAATGACCTCTTAGTGGTCAAGTATCAAGTATCCTCCATATCACATACCAAAAATAATCTTCACAAATATTAAACAAACTAACTAATCACTAAAACTCTGTTAACTTTGTAAGAAATGGAAATTGAAAAGATCTTCATCAAGGGTCGAAGGGCCGATCTCATTCTTAACTCATACTCCAAAGAATTTTAATGTTAAACAAAACTCCTAAGGGAAAAATCCAAATATATTTAGAAATTCTTATATTGATTGAATAAGACAATGGAGCAATACCCTGAGTCTCAAAGCCTGAGAAACATTGGAGCAGATGTCAACAAAACAATCAATTTCTAAATGTTTGACAAAACTAATAGTCCTACTCTAATATAAATTCCCTTTGAAATTAATCAACCTTTTATATTAATGACAATTTTTTAAAAAATCAAACATCAAACTTTGACATTAATGATAATATTTATAACAATCTCCCTCTTTTCATTGATGACAACCACTAAACTAATGCTTTCTATTTTTTCCCTAAGTGCATCTCTCCCTCTTAGAATATCTCTCCTCTTGGCTATATCTCCCCCCTTTCACATCAATGAGAAAATAATGTTCAATGTTGCACTAAACTTCTTTTACTATTTATCTTTTTCTAAAGTTACAAATTTCAATTTTTCTAGTAAAAACATCATTATTCCTCTTTGTAATCTTTATCTTATTGTGAATTTTCAGGAATAAAAAGTAACACTACATTGATTATATCACATTAAAATTGTTCTTCTCATTCATAACTTAGAGATAAGGTGAAGTTACCACTCATAAATTCTTCCTAAACTAGTCCAAATTTTCTTTTGGATGAGGTTTTATAAAAATATCTATAATTTGTTCTTTTGTAGCAGCATACTCCAACTTGAACTACTATTATGTAAACTAATCTCTTAAGAAATGATACCTGACAGGAATGTGCTTTGTCCTTGAGTGCATAAGAAGATTCTTTGATACATTTATTGAACTTTTTTAATATCATAGATTATTGAAATGGGATGATCATATTCTAATTTGGTGTCCTTTAATGTCTAGTTCATCCAAATAACTTATGTGCAACATGACATGACTACTATATACTCTATGTTTACTATAGATAAAACAAGATAATTTGACTTCTTTCATAACCAAAATACTAGATAATTTTCTAGGAAAAATGATCCTCCACTTAATTTTTTTCTATAATCAATACTACTTTCCCAATTTTATTTCATAGATGTTGTTAGACTGAAATCTTCACCTCTATGATAGCACAAACCAAAAAGATACCTAAAATTTCTCTTGACTACTTGCACATGAGTTTCTTTTGGTGGAAATTGAAACCATGAAATCATTCGTACGTCTTGGATAAGTTCTAGCCTTGATGTTGTTGAATAGAGTAGGTTGCTAATAATTGATCTATATGTTGTCTATTTTTCCTTAATACATTCATCATGTGTGTTCATCTTACAACCTGTAACCATAGGTGTATGCATTGGTTTGTCATCCTCCATTTTGAATTTCTTCAACATCTCCTTGATATACTTTGTATATGAAATAAATATAAATTTTTAATATTAAGAAATTTTTAGAGAATGAAAGAAGGAAACCACACCAATCATGGAAATCTCAAATTCTTGCACATTCTCTGCCATTTTTTCAATATTTTATCACTATTGTCTCTAAAGATGATGTCATCAACACAAACTAGACAATAATTAACTATGTGAATGTATGAAAATGTGAATATAGACAAGATGGAAATAATGCAATACAAGATCCAAAGCCACGATCTACACAATCATGAAATGATGCATAATATCTATGCATAAATCAAATGACAAGCAATAATACCAACGCAAATACCTTAGGAGACTCCATTCTTACTTGAGATTTTCTTGAATGATTGATGTAGGTTTTCTCTCAAATTTTGTAGCATAAATTTGATCTCATCATGATATTATGAAGGCTTGATGCTTGATAACGAATGCTTGAAGTGCTATCCTTCCATCCTACTTCTATCTTATTAATGGGACATACGATTATAACCATTTTTTGTTTGAAAGAAAGCCATAAAAGGCCATTGTCTCAAAGAGGGGCAAAATGTAGAAATCTAAAAATGGCTAATGTATTTTCAAGTTGTCATCTTACCACTTTCATTTGTCCATTAATATAAATTTTTATAAATGATAAAGATAAACATTTATTCATTAAAAATAATAATAATAAAATAAAATCACAAACTAAGCTTAATAAAGTAGAAATACAAATTTTGATACAACGAGTATTATTTTAGAATTATCAAAGTGTATTATAAATATTAGTTGTTGTAATTGTTGATTTATTTTCATTTTTAGATAGTTTGTTATATCAATTAATTCCACAAATGAACATCTATAAATATCAAAGCATACTGATAAGATGTACAAATATTTTTCAAGCGAGCTCATAGTAGCTAGTAAGAAAAGATCCTAGTCTTAAAATTTGAAGTTGAATATTTAAATTTTGGACTCAATCTTAATTATCTTCAATAAAATCTCAATTAACATGAAGTTAAACTTGAATAAAAATTATTATCTTGAAACATTGTGGATAGGGAGAAATTGTCTCCAAATTTGTTTCAGATATTGAATCATTAAATGGACATTGACAAGGTTGTATAATTTTTTTCCTTTGTTGGGCGTGTTGTCCTTCTTCTCTATGATTCTTTCTCTAATTGAATAAATTTTTACCCCTTATAAAATAAAAAATAAAATAAAATACATACAAATAAATGTCAATTAAATTCCATATGAAATCAAAATATGGGGCCTTCTTAAAAATTATTGGCTTCCATACTAAACAATAAAAAATCCAATCCTTTCCTATCCTATACTAACCACAAAAATCGCAATCAAATTTTAAAATTAAATCTCCCACTAACCATGCTTTCATGGACATCAATATTATGGTCTAACACAAGACTTTTGGACAACTTTGATGTAATTTTTTTCATAGAGTTAATTTGTAAACATCAAACATTATCTTCTTCCACTATATGCTCAACTCACGGTTTGATGTAGGGTTAAGTCTCTTTCTTGAAGAATGGAATAAGAGTTATGCCTCTTTATTATGAAATAGAATCTACCATCAATATACAAGTGAGATTATTTTTAAAAGGTAATGTTCAACAAATTTTTAATAGTATGTCATGAAGAAGAGAAATTCATTCAATTGAACCATAATAGACAAGAGTGAGGTCAATATATACAAGTGAAAACTAATGAATTTAGAAAGAAGGCACTTTATCTTATTTTAAGGATCTTACCTACACTAATGAAATACATGGTAGCTTATTTAGATGCCAAACCATAGAATATAAAATGACGGTTAGCCCTAAGTGCATTATTTAGAATTAAAAAAGAAAAGGAGTGTTTCTTTCTCTAATGTAAATAGAAAGGTATGAAAAATAAAGCTAGTGAAAATGACAAAAGAAAAGGAAAGTGAAGTGTAAGAGGAATGCAAGGATAATCATAACTATTTACATAGGATAAGTATATGGAAAAAACATTTTTTAAGTTACAGTATATGGAGTTGGATACTTAAAAGAATGTGAAAAGAAAGAATAAGAATGTTGGATATGTGAGCAAAGGAAAGTAGATTCATTGAAGCTCCAAAATAAATAATCAATTTTCATGTGACATTATGAAGAAAATATCATTTTGTTGAAAAATTGGGTCTCAAGATGAAGGTAAGTTAGCTAATTTCTTTTGGATGAAAACAAAAGTGGATTCTTTATTTGACATGTGTTTATCAATAATCCAGTTTCTATAAAATTAAAGTTTGGAATTTTGTTTGAGACCAAAATTATTCCTAATCCAAGTTCCTTCAAGTGTGTTGTTAGGTACTTTAACAGAATCATGACTCCAATAAAATATTATGTATCTCACCTCTCCTAAAAATAATCAAAATCTAGAGAATGGTAAATGACTATAAAAAGGTCTTGGCCTACATGATAGATCAAATATTAATTGTATCTATTGTTTACATACAAGTACTTATACAATTCTTCTACTGGAATTTTATTGTAATATTTAACATATGAAAGATGAAGAAATTATGTCACTTTTTCTTATAAATAAGTTTTGTACAACTTGTTTAACATGAATGTTTTAATGATGTAAAACAAAAATTTATTTGTAGTGAATCATTAGGATATGTTTGTAGCCACATTAAATATTTATTTGGGCCCACTTGTAAATATGTATGTAATATTGATTGAGTA
The DNA here is from genome assembly GCF_030272615.1 of Cryptomeria japonica. NCBI lineage: Eukaryota > Viridiplantae > Streptophyta > Pinopsida > Cupressales > Cupressaceae > Cryptomeria > Cryptomeria japonica. The sequence goes on from NC_081414.1 coordinate 852,089,090, forward strand.
CTTTATGTGGATTTCATATGGAAAACAATATGTAACAATTGAAAAAGTTAGTACTAAAAATCAAATGTGAGGTCAACAGTTTTCTGTTCACATGGCTTTGAGGCACATGGTTTGACCTTAATACTTGGGTCTATTTATTTTTGTTTTATTCAATAAAATAAAACATATGTTTAGTGATTAAGGTGGTTTGGTGGTGGTATTGAGCTTGGTCATAATTGTATTTATTCTTCTTCTAAAGGTTATGTTTGTGAAGTATCTCACTATTTGACTTTACCACATTTGTGAATTTATGTTAGTTTGATTTTATAAAATCAAGTGCATGTTTAGTGTTTGATGTGGGTTGTTGCTGATATTAAACTTGGTCGTAATTGTATTTATTCTTCTTCTAAACTGTGGATTAAATATGAGATATCTCACCTCTCCTAAAAAGAATGAAATTCCAAAGGATGAAAAATGATATATAGATACATGCTAGGACAAATAGAGAATGCATTGGAGGAGCTTGATGCTTCAAAAGTATACATGGAGACTATATAAGTGTAATTTAATGTTATAACTGTTAAGTAATATGTTGAGTGTGGATGTTTTTAGAGGCCAGGTTTTCCCTTTTGAGCACCTTCTTAAGATGTATACCATGTTATATTTTGATATAGCCTTAATATTTGCATGTGATTATTATATAAGATTGTATGCATTATTTTTTCTAATGTGGTTATATAGAGAATATTTTGGTCAATATATATAACTTTCCTAACATGTGACCATCAAATACATGGTTGGGGTTGTTGGGTTTGAGAGATCCTTATTTCAATAGAAGCCTTGTTTAACAATATATACTAGAAAATTGAAGTTATGACAATGTATAAAAAAATAGACATTTCAAGGTATGGAATATATTTTGTGGTATATTTCTTGCATATTTAGGGTTTATGGATTAAAAATTTGTTGAGTCTTATAGATCTAGGGTTCTGAACATGAGTTGGAAAAAGGGTTTCTTCAAGGTGTTCGCTATGAGGGTTTTGGAGTGAATGTTTCATAGATGAAAATACATATTTCTTGGCTCTACTCAGTCTTGTAGAAGTATGAAAAAATTTGGTATTGGCATTTGCAACTCTCTACCAAGTTTCTCTTACTTTGACTCTCTAATAAAGCTCTTCTATGTCAAGTAGTTCTACATGCATTTATTTTAATTCCTTTTCATTAATATAATCATTTATAGAAAAAAATTGACTAATTTAATTAGTTTCTCATTCAAGATCACTAGTTCTGACTTGACTTTCTCTTCCTCAAAAAAATAAATCTTGAAACATTATTTATTTCACCCTTCTAACTTTTCATTTATATAAGCTTTTTTTTTAGTGAAACAAAAACTGATAGTGTCATCATGGAAGGACCCTTCTTTGAACCAAGTCTCAAGATTGCTAACAGGGTTTCAATCACATTAGTGCATAGACTTGAACTTAATGTAACCTTTGGTTTGTTTTTCACTTAGAGGCCCTATATTTGCACCAAGTCTCAAGATTGCTAACAGGGTTTGAATCACATTAGCACATAGACTTGAACTTAACATAACCTTTGGTTGGTTTTTCACTTCGCAACATTTGGATCATATATATTAAATATGGGAAACTCCACATCTATCTTCTTATAATTTTTCATGAGAGCTTATAATTGTAATGTGCTTTAATTAAATTGGTTTTCACATTATTTGTAGACTATAAATCCCCAGACCACCAATAGAATCACATGCCCATTAGAAAAAACCAAACCACTTCTTAAAGTATTTTAAAACTTCTCACCTTTCATAGTGCAAATTTTTATTTCTTGAAGCATGATAATGTCTACTATCAAGTTTTTGATGTGATGCTTGATAAGGCATCATTTGTCAAGGTTTGTGAGGCCTCTAACATTACAAGTGATGATCCTCATTTCCCTCCAAGGGAGGACTTGGCTCCCTTGGGTATTAGAAAATCACTTATGCTCAGTAGACCCTTCTCAAAGGTTTCCTCATTGCATTTCTACCTTTTTTCTCTTCGTTTTCCTTTCTAGGCCTTATCCATAGCATTTTTTGTTGACTGGCTAATACATCTCAAATAAATTTCCCCCAATTTATTTACATCTAATAATTCTTACTCTAATCTTATGACATAAGAATCTGATTCTGCAACAACAACTCTTTAATCAAATTCATTTTAACTTCTCTCTATTGTGTCATTGGTATTTTTTATACCTCGTGATTCTCATCCACACCTTACCTTTGTTATCACACTTTCAGACTTTCACTTTCCTAAAAATTATTTTATAGACCCTCAACTAGTTGTTCTATTAAAATTTTGGCTTCTATTGGTCAATATTTCTCTCTATAAAAATAAAATGAGGGCTAGTGGCACATCCCAATCCCAAAGGTCTAACCTTCTCAAACTCCATCAAAATCAAAATTGTTGAGTTTGATGGAGTGGCATCTTTACAAAGTCCTCCATTATTTGACACTAGGATCAATTCCAAGTCCAAGTGACTAATATCTCTATAGATTGGATCTTTAGACCCATTTCAAATATTTTTCATCCTCAGTCTCCATTTGCATGATCATCTCTATGATCACTACTTCATAATTTCAAGTAAAACATATTATTTTTGTCTATTTAAACCAATTGTATCCAATGGTCTCCCTTAATAGATAACATAATTTTGTTTGAGATTTTGTCAACCATAGCTATTTGAAGGCATCTATAGAGATAAGAATATCTCTCTATTATGTATGCATCTATATCCATTAAGGTGCCAAGATACAACCCTTTTTTTACTACATTATTCTAACCTATATTCTATTGGTAAGTTATACAAATCAATCTATACTGGCCAATCGTTGGGGTTTAGTTTTTCTCATTTGAAATTTGGGTACCATTTGTGCATATAAAAGGGATATTCTATTACAATATTTAATCTTTACATGGCTTAGATTTATATGTATTTAGTTTGGAGTATTCCTTTGGAATCCCTACATGTAATTTGTCCTCTAGTATATGTGTGAGGACAAGTCATTTCTTTTATTTTCCTTTATTAAGGAATATTAGTTTATCCTCTTTAAGAGGATGTTGACACATTCCACACACATATTATGAATGGTGGTATTCATAGATTTGGGAGTTACTTTGTATCTTATCTTCTCATCTCTATTTAAGAGATGCTTCTCCTCTCATTCTTCACTTTGGATATCACTATAATGAGCTCCTTGCTCTCTCTCTCTCTCTCTCTCTAGGCTTTTCCTTCATGCATAATACATAAGGGGTTTTTCTTTTCTTTTCCCCTTTCAAAAGCTCTTCTATTTTCACTTCAAGTTTTGGGTGATTTCTTTTAGGTTTTTCTCTACTTTGGTAACATTACTTCAATCAAAATACCTGGATTTATTTTTCATTTTCTTGCTTTTGTATTTCCTTTCATGGTATCAGAGCCCAGGTCACAGGTTCAAACCCCCTCGCTTGCACTTGGGGGGGATTGTTTCAAGGTGTGGGCACTTGGTCTCCTTGTGTTGTGTTGTGCAATGCTTGAGTTTGTGACATGGCCTAATCACCTCCTATGGATTCTATAAGTCCAGTGGTTGCATCGAGCATTAACAGGTTGATCTTTTGGTGCAATGGAAACTATACTTGGTAATTCATCTCATCATGCATTTACTTGTAGTTACAATTTTTCAAAGCCTCTTGAATGGAGTATTGATTCAAGTGCATCTCAACATGTTACTTCCCATAAAGAAGTTTTTGATTCTATGTGTGTCGACTTGAATTTCATCCTCTGAATGTTACCTGCAATAAGTTAGTTTCACAAAATACAAATGGAAGTGCTACAAGAAATCCAAACTCAACCAATGAAACTACATGAGATACATATTAAAATAAAACATTATTTTTACCTTCATGATTTATGTCTCATTGTGTCCTAACTCCACTGTTCTTGGTTGTAGATGGTGTTCTCTTAGACAATGCACTAATGGCTTCCAAGATGGCATATGAAGAATGGACTGATAACTTGTAATTAACTGATACTATGATATGAAATACTACATGACTATGCTAAAATGATTATGCTATATATTAATTCTTTTATGATAATTGCTATTACTATTTTCTATTTGCTCTTTGCTTCAAGATTAAAACTTACAGATGCATATGATCAATTTGAAGACTAACTTTCTCTCAACTGAAGCTCTTGATTTTATAGACTTTGAGAGGATGAGATGATGTGGCTTAGATCAACGGTCCTGGTCAAATCTACAGATTTAGATGGGTGTGAGCAAAGGTGAAGGTTGAGAGAAAGGGGGAACGAAAAGACAAGTGTGACTCATCTCACCTTGACTGGGTTGCTGACTAAGAGAATCTAGGGATGGTTGGAGAATATTTAGGCATGAGAGGACAAGAGGACTCAAGTCCTTCCTAAGATGTAGGGGGTGTTGGAGAGAATATAGAAGATGGTTATAAAATATGTGTATGTACACAATATTCATTAATTTTGGAGGTTGGAGATAAATGATGAATTAATATTTAAGAAATATTAATTTCCTTAGCCACATGATGTATGAGTTGGCAAAGGGAAGATGAAGTGGAGATGGAAGGATGAGTTGGATAAGGGATTAAATAATTTAAGAATTATTTAATATTTGAGACTATAGGATAGGAGAATAACTATTAAATATTAGATATTTAATTAACTTGGTTAGAGGAACAATTAAATATTAGATATTTAATTAACTTGGCTAAAAGGATAATTAAATATTAGATATTTAAATTAATAAGAGGAATAGGATAGATGAATTAATTAATAGAAAGACATGAAAATGAATTAAATAAATTAATCTTTTCAAATTAACTATTTAATAGAAGAATAAATATTAAATAAATATTAAATATTTATTTAATTGCTCACAGCCAATTTCTATGTGTATACACTATGCATCCTAATAGTTCAAATATTCCCACTCAACTTGCTAACAATTATACTTATAAAGTAGAAGCTATTGGTGCTGTCAATGTTCCTAATGGTAAATTACATGATGTTCTTTATCTTCCTGAATTAAAATTAAAATTTATTTATGTTGCTAAGCTTTGCCAAGATTATAAGATTGAATTCCATAAGGATACATGTTATATCATTGATCCAAAGCATAACCAAGTTATTGCTAATGCTAAAATGGACAATGATAACTTATTCAAATTTTATAAGTTTTCTTATTAAAAGTGTTCTTTGCTTACCACCATTCATTTTAATGTTTGGCATGAAAGACCTAGCCACATAAATTATAATAATATTGCCTTCATGCAAAAAGAAAATATGGTAGATGGATTGCATGGTATTGTTCATTCTAAAATTGTATGCACATGATGAATGAGTGTTAAGATGCATAGGGAGCCCTTTCCTCATGGTCAATCATGGAGGGAAAATCATAAATTGCACCCCGTTCATAGTGACCTTTTGGGACCCATTGAGAATACCTCCATCCAAGGATCAAGGTATGAACTTACATTTGTTGATGATTTTTCTAGGAGAACTTGGATCCATTTCCTTCATAAAAAGGATCAAATTCTTGACGTTTTAATTGAATTTCATATATTTGTTGAAAGGCAATTTGGTTTAAAGATTAAAATCCTTAGAACTAATAATGGTAAGGAAAATTTTAATAAGGCATTTAATGGTTATTAGAAATCTTTTGGTATTAAACACGAGCTTACTATTCCCTATATACATCAACAAAATGGTGTAGTGGAAAGGAAGCATAGATCCATTGTTAAAATGGCTAGATGTTTATCGCATGTTAAGAATATGGATTATAACTTTTGGGTTGAATCTATGGCTTGTGCAACTTATCTTATTAATAGAACACCTACCAAAGCCTTAAAGGATATAACTCCTGAAGAAGCTTGGTCTGGTAGAAAGCCCAATTTAAAGCATTTAAGGATTTTTGGTTCCATTGCTTATGTTCATAAGCCTAAACAAAAGAGGCATAAATTAGATTCTAAATCTTCTTCTTATATATTTGTTGGTTATGATGAACATTCTAAAGAATATAGAGTTTACAATCATATCACTAACAAAGTTAAAGTTGCTAGAGATGTTTGTATTTCTGAAAATGATATTCATGATTGTCTAATGTGCAGGATAATGAATTTGTTGAAAGTAAGGTTGTGGTTATGGAGGACACACCTCCTTCTCTAAACCCTACTCCTTCTCTCAACCCTACCCCTAATGCATCTATTTCTAAAAGTGATAGTGATGATGATCATGATAATTCTACTTCGAATGATTCTTCTTCTAGTGATGATCCTATTACTTCTAAAAGGAAGCCTAAATGGTTTAAGACTTTGATTCAAGAAAGTGGTGATTATTTAGCTAGAATTGATAAACTTAAGGCTAGAAGAATAATTTATTACAATTATTCTTTGATGTCTACTATTATCAATTTAAATGATCCTAATTCTTTTGAGCAGGCTAAAAGTGAACCTCATTGGCAAAAAGCTATGCAAGAAGAATATGATACTTTGCTTACTAATAAAACTTGGGATTTAGTTCCTTTACCTCAAGGTAAAAATATTGTTTCTTGTAAGTGGTTATATAAAACTAAATTGAATGCAAATAATGAAGTTACTATGTTTAATGCTAGATTAGTGCTAGAGGTATTTCTCAAATTGAAGGCTTAGATTATAATAAAACTTTTGATCCAGTTGCTAAAATGCCTACTATTAAACTTGTTCTTGTTTTAGCTTCTAATATGAATTGGCCTATTCATTAGATGGATGTTAAAAGTACTTTTCTAAATGGTGATTTACATGAGGAAATTTCTATGTTTCAACCTCCAATTTTTGTTAAGGAAGGTAATGAACATTTAGTTTGCACATTAAAGAAATCAATTTATGGTTTGAAACAATCTCCTAGAGAATGGTATTCTAAGATAAATGCACTATTTCTTTCTCAAGGTTTTATTATAAGTAAAATTGATCCAAATTTATATATTAAACCTAGTGAAGATGACATTGTGATTATTATTTTGTATGTAGATGATTTAATTCTAACCTCAAGTTCCAATAATTTGGTTTCCGAATTAAGTTTCAATGCAATCAAAAATTTCAAATTGTGAGATTTTGACAAGATCAAGGGCACAATGAAAAGCGTAAAAGAGAGACAAAAGAATGACAAGAACAAACTATATTCTCATCAATATGCAAATGATCAACTAGATTAACCAATACAATGAATATGGGCCTGCTTATATAGGCAAGGCCATATGGATATACGAGCACACAATCATGACAAATATAATATTTCACAAGAGGTGAATGAACCACCGAATGTGGAGTGTAACAACAAAATAAGACCACAAAAGGTGGAATTTCTCCTACAAGCTATATCCCTATGTGCACACTTCCCTAAGTGTCTCAAATCCAAACTACGAAGGGACGTATTATCCTAAGTTAACTTAAGTAAAGTGTAATGATATCCATAATGAATATTTATTTACACCAACACCCCCCCTTAAGTGAAACTTAGGGAAATGAAGACTCAATTCAACAATGCAAGATGGGTCCTAGCTACTAGACCATGATAGGTACCCATGTACAAAATGCAAATGCAATTAAAACTATGCAATACAATCTCTCACAAATGGAGAAAGGGAGAAAACCCAGCGGGAAAAAACTCCCCCCAAAAAGAGAGATGAATGTACAAAAGAGTCTCAAACAAGAAGGACAAAACCTCAAAGAGGAAAAAGTCTCCCCCATAAGAGAGGAAGGAGAAGTCAGCTGACCCCCCCCTATTGAGACATTCCACACCCCCAAGAGAGCTCGCAACTGCTGGAACTTACTCTCGGTGAAAGGTTTGGTGAATATGTTTGCAACCTGCTCCATTGTAGGACAATACCACAAATCAATGACTTTCTCCTGAATCAGCTCTCGGATATAGTGCATATGGATCTCGATGTGTTTGGTCCACTGCTGCTAGACCAGGTTCTTCAAGATTGCAATAGAACTCTAATTGTCGAAATGTAGAACTGTCGGCTATGGAGTGGTGAACCCAAACTCTATGAGAACCTGCTGAAGCCAAATGGTCTCAGTCGCTGCATTAACAACTCCTTGATACTCAGCCTCAATCAAAGAGAGAGAAATAGCATGCTTCTTTTTTCTCTGCCAACAAATGGGGCCTGAAACAAGGTGAAAACTTTAACCTGAAGTAGACTTATGATCATGAAGATCGCAAACCCAATCGGAGTTTGTGTAACCAACCAGTCAATGTCTTATGCCCACTGCATAGTGAATCCCATAGTGATGTGTACCCTAGATGTAATGAAGGATGTGTTTGGCAGAATTCCAATGAAGCTCATGTGGTTCCTGCATGAAGCGGGAAACCATGCCAACCACAAATGAAATATCAGGGCATGTATGAGTCAAATAGATGAGACTACCCACAAGCTGACAATATAATGTGGCATCAACTAGTGGAAAAGAACACTGAGCCTCAAGCTTGACTCATGAAAGAAAGGGAGTTGGTGCAGGCTTACAATCAGCCATATGAAAGCATGCAAGTAGATCAAGAGCATACTTGGGCTGTGATAGTGTAATCCCAAAAGGTGACTGTGAAATCTCTATCCTGAGAAAGTAGTGCAAAAGACCCAAGTCAGTCATAGCCAATCTGTCATGCAAAGTAGATTTGACCTTTCTAATGATGGATGCAATGCTCCCTGTAATGATCAGATCATCAACATAGAGCACAAGTATCAAGTGAGAGTCATCCTATCGCAAAATGTACACATTCAGATTGAAATGACACTTGGTGAACCCTGCCAAGAGAAGAAAGGAATCCATCTTGGCGTATCAAGCCCTAGGGGCCTGCTTAAGGCCATAGAGAGATTTCCTTAGCCTGCAAACCAAGGAAGTATCCTAGATGAAACCATGTGGCTGCTCCATATAAATATCCTCATCAAGATCACCATGAAGAAAAGCAGTCTTCAGACCCATTTGATGTATAGCCCAACCATGAGCTACAACAATAGCAAGTGTCAAGCAAATGGAGTTCATCTTGGCTATGGGTGCAAAGGTCTCAATATAGTCAACACCTAGAACTTGAGAGAAACCTTTCGCAACAAGCTAAGCCTTATACTTATCCATACTACCATCTACTGCAAACTTTGTTTGATAGACCCACTTGCAGCAAACCATCTTTCTCCCCTTAGGGAGATGGACTAAATCCCATGTGTTGTTCCTCATCAATGAACTATACTCTTCCTCCATAGCTTGGTCCCACTCAGTAATCCTTGATGCTTCTCAAAATATCGGTGGATTGGAAGTGGTAGCAATGAATGCATGTGGACGATCCTGATGCTATGATCGAGTCCTCCATGTATCTGAAGGATCCCAAACAAGAGAACCTATGGAATCAAGTGTCTATCGAGGCCAATGAGTTCTAGGTAGAGGTGGAGAATGAGGCTCCTCAACTGCAAGTGGACCCTGTGGAGGTGTAACCCCGCGAGTCAGATTTGAAGGAGTGTCCTCATCTGAATCACTAGGATCACTATCCACAATAGAGGGAGGTGGAGGAGGTAGAGAGACTAAGCTAGGAGAGCTTTCCTCAAAGTGAACACTCCTCTCAATAAACACCTCATGTGTCTCAAGATCTATCAATCTATATGCCTTAACACCCTCAGGATATCCAACAAATATGCAAGGCCGACAATGAGGTTCCAATGCCTTGCATTTTTGCTGAGGTATGTGATCCCATGCTAGACACCCAAAGACTCTAAAATATTTTACAATCGGTTTCCTACCAGCCCAAGCCTCAAAAGGAGTAATACCATGCAAAGCTTTATGAGGAACCTGATTCTGGATGTGTGTGGCACAATTGATAGCCTCTGACCAAAAGGCAAGATCAAGAGATCATGCATGTATCATATAGTTAGCCATTTCTTTGAGAGTTCTATTCTTGCATTCTACAACTCAGTTCTGCTATGGAGTGTAAGCAACAAAATGCTAAAGATCAATCCCCTCAAATGTACAAAAATTATCAAGTCTTTTGTTCACATATTCCCTTCCATTATCTATGCAAAGAATCTTGACCACTTTTCTAGATTGCTTCTCCACACGAGTCTTGAAGTCCTAAAATCTATCAAATAATTCACTCTTATGAATGAGAAAGTAGACCCAAGTGAAGCTGGAGTAGTCATCAATGAAGGTGAGGACATAGCAGGCCTTGCTAAATGAAGGTGCTAGAAATTGACCTGCTACATCACTGTGAACAAGTTGAACAACTTACAAATCTCTCCAAGCTTTCCCCTTATCAAAATTCTCCTCAGGATTCTTGCCCATGGAACAACCTAAACATACACCCTCTGAAGAACTGATCTGAGGTAGACCTATGACCATGTCTTTAGTGCTGAGGTACTGAAGATAGCAGTAGTTGAGGTGACCAAACTGCTCATGCCATAGCTTACTTTCTGAATTTGAATGAGTAAGAAAGGCCTTAGAAGGAGAACTTGGCACAAAGTGGGAGAATGAATAAAGCCTTGAGTTGTCATTGACATGTCCCACTACTACCAAGGCATCATTATCAAGTTCCTTTATCACAACTGAATCTAGTGTAAACTCAACCTTTTCCCATTCCCATAGAGAGTGATTTGGTAGATAGAGAGAAGGTTGGTAGACAAGTTAGGAACATAAAGAATATTCTCAAATGCTCCATCATCCATGTCAATTGAACCTTTCCCTTCAAATTCTACTTGTGTATCATCACCTATGTAAATGTGAGGTACCTTAGATGGCTCTAATGAAGAAAACTTCTTGTTTGTAGAACCCATATGATAATAGGCACCCGACTCAAGTATCCACTATTGTGAAGAACTTGTTGTAGCCACAAATGTTTGCCCTTTTCTCTTAGACTATGAGGAAGAGGAAGCAGATGAATCCTTCTTTCTGTAGGCAGATGGAAAGTTGATGTTTTTTTTCTTAAGAAGATTTGTCAACTCATCAACTTGCTTGGTGTGGCATCGATGCTCATCATGACTATACTTCTTGCAATAAGCACAAGTTGGTTTATCCTTCTTAGGTGGAGTCCCCTTCTTGGAAGAGGATAAAAAATCACCTTGTGATGGAGAGTATGATTGCCCTTTTTCCTGTTGTGGCTTTGACTTAGAATGCTTCTTCTTGTTGCTGGAAGCTTTGCCTTGTCCTCCTTGATTCCCTTGATTAGCCACCAAAGACTTGGACTTTGAAGGCTTGAGAAGCCCCATGTTCAATATCTTAGATTGTTCCAATATCAACATTTCTATGAAAGCATCAAATGAAGGCATAACGTAGGAACTCCCCACTGTCAAACGATGAGTTTGGAAGCTAGACACAAATGTTGTATATTCTAGTGCAAGCTTGTCCAACAAGTTGAATATCAACTAACCATCCTTTTTGTCAATTCCACAATCCTTAAGCTTTTCTCTTAGCTCATTGGCTTTGGTGACATAATCTTGGATTGTATCAAAACTCTTGGTATCCAAGTTGGTGAGCTCATTGTCAATCTTGTAACCTTTGATTTCATCAACTTGACCATACAATTACTGAAACATATCCCAAGCATATTTGATTGTAGTACACTTCTTAATATGAAAGATGAGGTCATCTGATACATACTTACGCAAAGTTCCAAGAGCCATGCAATTCTTAGTGATCCATTCTAACTAAGCATTAGGATCAGACTTAGGATCAAGTGGTGTTGCTATTGTTCCATCTATGTAATGTGTGAGACCTTTTTCCATTAATTTGCTCCATACTTTAATTTTCCATGATACATAATTATGTGGAGTTAAAGGTAGAAATTTATGAGGACTCATTGCAACAAAAATGAAAGAGCACAAGGAAAGAGAGGCATAATCACACAAGACACCCCCCCAAATTTCCTCAATCAAAGAACCCCCCCAAAAGTGATGATTTGGCATGTTATACTTAGTGCGTGTACAATGGGCCACTTACAAAAAATGGCAAAGTGGACTTCTGATTTAAATTTTTCAACTTCCTCAATAAGGACAAAAGAGCCTCAAACTAATAATGCAAGAGATCTAAGCTAAGATCCAAGCAATTTACAAGTACCAAATAGGCCAAATAAGACCAATATCAGAAAGTATAATTTCCACCCAAAATCTCTAAAATCTGATCATAGATTATGAAAGAAGAGGAAGAAACATGTACTTTCAAAAAAATGGCAGTTGAAAAGGAGGATGTATGAGCTCAAATGAGACCTTTAAAGTTGAAGAATTGAGTATTGGATAGGTATAGCTGAGAGAATCCAAAAATTCCAGAAAACCCTATGCATCAAAATCAAAAAATAACCACACCACTATGAATAGCACAAAAAATTAGCCCAAATAAAAAAAATTGCACCCAAAAAGGAGAAAAATTGAGCAAGTTATGGGCCTCCAAAGTTGACCCAAAAATCCAAACTACTCAACAAAGAGGGGTCTAAAAATTTCCAAAAAATGCTGATGTCAACAAAAAACTAAGCTAAATTTGACAGTTGTATGTCCGTCAAAATGGTCGTCGCACCCTAGACTAGGCTGACTAGGCACTTATGTGGCAGCTGACTATGGAGAAAATTTGGGTGGTGCTGACTGGGCTACACTGCTGACGAGGTAGGTGATTGGGCTGCTTGTGTGGCACTGTTGGTGGCCTCTATTGGTAGTCACGAACAACCCAGTGGGTCACGGCTGGAAGGCTGGTGGTGGTCATCAGAATCCGACTACCATGGCCAGCGTGGGCAGCAGTGGCAGGGCCAGCGCGGCCTGCATGGGTGGTGACATGGACTACCATGGGCGGAGCACGATGGGACTGCCAGGAGCGGAGCGCAGAGGGGCTGCCGAAGGTGGCAACTGCAAGGAACTGTAGGGGCTGCGTGAAGGGGCTGGCAGGGGTCAACACTATAGCAGAGGCACTAGCAGGAGATCTGTCACTGGGGAGCTACGGGGTGGTGGCTACCGGTGCCGAGACCTGTAGTTCCTACGCATGGTACAACCTGTGACCTACAAAATAGTACAGTGGGGCAAGGGGGGTGTCTACGGACCCCCAAAAATTTTCTTTTTTTTTTTTTGAAAAAGAAAACCCCCTTTCACCTTTTTGGATATTTTATTTTTTTCAGAAAAAAAAATTTTCAAACTCGAAAAAAAATTTTCAGAATTTTTTTTTTTTAAATCCAAACTTTCATACCGTACCACCCAAATTGGGCAAAAAATTCCTCCACACCCAAAAGTCATTTTTTGCCAAAATAGGTTGAGTTTATACTTGATTTTTATGGAAATGGCCTCCCGGACACAATGGTGAGGTCGAAAATGCTCTAAGATGCCTCCAAAAAATGTGTGTCCCTCAAATCTGAAAATAGAAGCCTTCTAAAATATCTCCAAAAACCAATCAATGAAGATCTGGAGGCAATGGAAAGAACAAATAAGAGAGACAAAATAGATGATAGGAATAAACTGTATTCTATCAAGATGAAAATACTGATCAACTGGATCATTACAAGATGTTCAATTAATGCCCATACAAACAATGTAGATGAGCCTGGTTATATAGACAAGGCTATATGGATATGTGAGCACACAAACATGACATGTGGCTTAATAAGAAATAAGGCTGGGTAGGAAATAGGCGTGGGTAGGTAGGAGAAACAATATAATATTCCACATGAGGTGGAATGTAACAACAAGATAAGATCAACACCATAAAAGGTGGAAATTCTCCTACACACACTATCCCAATGTGGCACAAACACCCAAGTGTCTCATACCCAAACTACTATTAAATGCATGTACCTAAGTAAACTTAAGTAAAGTGTAATAATATCCATGATGAATATTTATTTACACCAACATGCCCCCTTGAGTGCAACTTAGGGGAATGCACTTAAGTTTATAATGCAACTAAGTAATGCAAGATGGGTCCCGACTACTACGCCATGTTAGGTACCCATGAACAAATGCAAATGTAATCTCCCATGAATGAAGAAAGAGAGAAAAATCCAATGGGAAAAAAACCTCCCCCAAAAAAGAGATGATGAAAGCACACAATGCTCTCAATGATGAATGAGAAGAACAAAAATATGTCCCCCCCATAAGAGAGAAGAAGAGACCATAAGCCCTCCCTCAATGTCAAATCTCCTGCAAAGATGGTCCAATGATGATGACCAAAATACCTCCCCATAAGAAAGAAAGAGAGTCAATGTTGCACCAATAATGTCAAAGTGTGACAAAACTAGGTACCAAGTCGATGATGATGAATCACTCGCTGCAACAAAATGAAGATCAGGCATGGAGACAACCTGCTTTGAGCATCATCTGGATACTCATAAATGACAAAAATAATGGTACAATCCAAGTCTCATGGGAGCCATGCACAAATGTGCAAAATCTAAGTCTCAACTGGAGCCATGCACCAACTCTCACAAGATATTCCTAATCTACATGTATAAGAGGATTACATCAAATAGTGAACAAAGACAAGATACAAAGAGGTGTGGCACTTTATGATAGTGTGAGTACAACATTTCTCATGCAAGAGCATACATCATGATAAAATATTCAAATGTGGAAACATGAAAATGATGCCACCAACAATGAAGCCCTGTAGAATACTACAAATGAAGATGCCTCCAAATGAAATTTCACCAAGAGATATAAATGAACAACTGAGCCCCCATAAAAAGATCATGTTGGAACTTGCAAATAATGGCAAAGTGGACTTCTAATTTCAATGATTACAACTTCTCAAAATGAGATATAAGAGACTTCAACAAATACCGCTAGTGATCTAAACTAATATCCAAGCAAAATACAAGTACCAAATAGGCCAAAAAATGACCAAATACTAAAAGTACAATATCCACTCAAAATCACTGCAAACTAATGGAAAATTATGAAAGTAGAAAAAAAATTATGCACTTTAAAAAAAATGACACCTGAAAAGGAGTCCATATGAGCCCAAATGAAGCCTCCAAAGTAAAAATCGGGATTTCATGATTTTCAAAAAAATTTGTATCCAAAAAATAGAAAACTCCTGCACCACTATATAGATCATGAAATTATACCCCAAAACAAAAAAAATTGCTCAAAAAAAGGAGTCTGGATGAGTGAGATATCGCTATTAGAAAATTGTCTGCAAAATTATAATTTATGGAAAATTTTCGTCACAACTTCAAACTTCAAATGCCTCTAGATTTGACCTTCGAAGTCCGATTTCGTTGAAAAAAAAAGGCAAAACTGACTTTCTTCAACATCCTCAATCTAATGGTAACCTCAGATTTGACCCAACAAGCTTCAATAATAACCTGCAATAGAAAGCTCCAAAATGGAAAACCCCAAATTTATCTCAATTGACAGACCAATGGCACTCTAATGGCTCTGATACCATGTGAGATTTTACCAAGATCAAGGGAACAATGAAAAACATAAAAGAGATACAAAAAAATGGCAAGAACAAACTATATTCTCATCAATATGCAAATGATCAACTGGATTAACTAATACAATGAATATGGGCCTACTTATATAGGCAAGGCCATATGGATATACGAGCATGCAATCATGACATGTGGCTCAATGAGAAACAAGGGTAGGTAAGAAATACTAGGGGTAGGTAGGAGAAATAACATAATATTCCACAAGAGGTGGATAACCCACCGAATGTGGAGTGTAACAACGAAATAAGACCACATAAGGTGGAATTTCTCCTACAAGCTATATCCCTATGTGCACACTTCCCTAAGTGTCTCAAATCCAAACCACGAAGAGATGCATTATCCTAAGTTAACTTAAGTAAAGTGTAATAATATACATAATGAATATTTATTTACACCAACACAAATGACTGATTTAGGAATTTTACATTATTTTTTGGGAATTCAAATTTGGCAAATAAATAATGGTATTTTTCTATCTCAAAGTAAATATGCTCAAGATATTTTAGGCAATTTTAAAATGAATGATGTTAATCATGTTTCTACTCCATATGAATTAGGAAAAAAGTTAATGCTTGATATGAATACTCCTTTAGGTGATGCTACTTTATATAGACAATTCGTTAGAAGTTTAAATTATTTAACTCTTACTAGACCAAATATTGCTTATAGTGTGGGTTTAATTTCTAGATTTATCTCTAAACCTCAACAAACTCAATTTAAAGTTGCAAAAACAATTTTGAGATATATTAAAGGAACTCTTAATGTTGGTTTATTTTATGATGCAAATTGTGATTTTACTTTTAAAGCAGTTACTAATTCAGATCTAGGGGGAGATCCTAATGATGGAAAATCTACTTGTGGATATTGTTTCTTTGTTGGTTCGGGTGCCATTTCTTGGAATAGTAAGAAATAATAGTCTACTTCACTTGTTTCCACTGAAGCTGAATATAAAGGATGCACTAATGCCGCTAAAGAAGCCTTATGGCTTAGAAGATTTCTTGAAGATTTGGGGCTACCTCAATAAGATCCAATGCATTTGTATTGTGACAATAAAAGTGCCATTGCCTTCGCTAAGAATCCTATCTTCCACGCAAGGACCAAACATATTTCTCTCCAACACAACTTTATTAGAGAAAAAATTGAATACAAGCAAGTTTCACTTCTATATTGCAAGGGCAAAGATCGAGTTGCAGATATTCTAACAAAGCCACTTTGTAAAGAAAAGTTTTGATTTCGTTGTTAAAATCTTGGAATGCAACCCATTGAAGGGTTTGATGTGAACTCCCCAAGGAAAGCTTAAGGGGGGTGTTAGAATATTTAATCTTTACTTGACTTAGGTTTATTTGTATTTAGTTTGGAATATTCCTTTGGAATCCCTACATGCAATTTGTCCTCTAGTACATGTGTGAGGAAAAGTCATTTCTTTTATTTTCCTTTATTAAGGAATATTAGTTTATCCTCCTTAAGAGTATGTTGACACATTGCACACACATATTATGAATGGTGGCATCCATAGATTTGGGAGTTACTTTGTATCTCCTCTTCTCATCTCTATTTAAGAGATTCTTCTCCTCTCATTATTCACTTTGGATATCATTGTAATGAGCCTCTCTCTCTCTCTCTCTCTCTCTCTCTCTCTCTCTCTCTCTCTCTCTCTCTCTCTCTCTCTCTCTCTCTCTCTAGGCTTTTCCTTCAAAATCTCTTGTGTTTCCTCTTCAAGTTTTGGGTGATTGCTGTTGTTCTCTACTTTGGTAACATTACTTCAATCAACATACTTACTTGGATTTATTTTTTCTTTTTCCCTTTCAAAAGCTCTTGTGTCTCCTTTTCAAGTTTTGGGCGATTGCTCTCAATTTGTTCTCTACTTTGGTAACATTACTTCAATCAACATACATACTTGGATTTATGTTACATTTTCTTGCTCTTGTATTTCCTTCCATATTCACCCATCTTCCATAGGCCACCTTGAATAACCATCTCTCTATCTTCTAAATAGAAAAAAAATAGCCACAAAGAAGCCACATGGTTTCTAGTGTTTAGTAATTCATCCCCTAATTCTCGTTCTATTAGTTTTGAGCCAATAAACTGACAAATCAAGGATAATTATTCTAGCATTCCAAAAAAATTTAAGGCCTCCTTAGAAATATCATTGGTTTGGTAGTATTTGAGGATGTTTTATTACATTCACAAAAAATATCCTAGCCTTCATCCAATTACTCATTTTGTGCCTCTGCATTTTTTTGCTTGTGCTCGCACATCTTCACTTAGATTTAAGGTTTATACACTATATTATTATATTATAATCAATATTAAATTATTTTTATATCATGATATTTAAATTAATGAAAAATTATTATTAAACTCATTTTCAAACATTTTGAGGAATTGAGGGTTAGGGTTCTTCCTTGTCATATCTAAAAAGTGCAGGTTAAAGACAAACCAAAATTTTGAGCATTGAAGACTAATGATTTTGAACACTAAGAGTATTTTTTCTTGTCAGTTTGTCAAGCATCAAGGTTCTTCTTTACCTCATCCCAAACTGACTCCAATATGTGAGATAGTAAGATTAAACACTTAAGCTTGAATTACTTAGAAAAAAAAGTGATATTTGATTTCTTTCATCAATGGTTGACATTTGACATTACCTCATTCCTTCTTCATAAAACTTCAAACAAGTTAATTCACAAGCTCAAATGGTGATAACCAATGACGTCTTAATGGTCAAGTATCAAGTATCCTCCATATCACATACAAAAAATAATCTTAACAAATATTAAACAAACTAACTAATCACTAAATCTCAATTAACTTTGTAAGAAATGGAAATTGAAAAGATCTTCATCAAGGCTCTAGGGGTTTATTTCCTTCTTAACTTGTAGTCTAAAGAATTTAACTGTTAAACAATACTCCCAAGGGAGAAAGCCCAATATATATAGAAATTTTTGTATTGATTGAAAAAGACAATGGAACAATAGCCTAAGTCTCAAAGCCTAAAAACCTTGGAACATGATGTCCACAAAACAATTGTTTCTAAATGTTTGACAAAAGCAATAGTCCTACTCTAATATAAATTTCCTTTGAAAATAATCAACCTTTTATATTAATGACTATTTTCAAAAATAAAATGTCAAACTTTGACATCAATGATATTATTTCTAACAATCTCCCTCTTTTCATTGATGGCAACCACTAAACCATTGCTTGCAATTTTATCCCAGAGTGCATCTCTCCCTCTTAGAATATCTCTCCTCTTGACTATATCTCCCCCCTTTCACATCAATGGAAAAACAATGTTTAGCATTGCACTAAACTTCTTTTTCTATTTATCTTCTTTTAACTATTACTTTCATTTTTTATAATAAAAACATCATTATTCCTCTTTGTACTCTCCCCTTATTGTGACTCTTCAAGAATAAAAAGCAATGCTACATTGATTAGATCACATTGAAATTGTGTTTTTCATTAATAACTTAGAGATAAGGTGAAGATACCACTCATAAATTCTACGTAAAATAATCTAAATTTTCTTTTGGATGAGGTTTTATATAAATATCTGTAATTTGTTGTTCTAATGCAATATTCATGGGAAAAAATTAAAAAATCACAAATTGAACTTAATAAAATAAAAATGCAAATTCTAATGTGATAACTTTATTCTTTTAGAATTGTCAACATGTATTTTAAATATTTGTATTTCTTCTTATAATTATTGATTTATTTGCATTTTTCAATCTTAGGACCAGATTCATTGGGATTGGCAAGTTTATTTGCAGATTAGATGCCGAAGAGCTAATGGGACGCTTCCCCTCAATATTATCAAAACATTTGCCGTGTGTTTTACGCGTTCAAAGTATGAAGAGCCCCACGACGAGTGACGACTTACGACCAAATGTGAATGAAGACAAATGATGTGTCGAATTTTATAAGTCGTCAAAATGGCGCGTGCTTTCGTTTTTGAGTAACTTTGTTCATTCCTACACGGCCGGCTTAACTTAATACTTCAAACATGGAAATATGTGAGGTAATGGAGCCCTCTGTTTGACCATTGTGAGGTAAAGAGAAAAGCTTGACCTCATACTGATCATGATTCGTAAATTTGCCTCCCTTGTTGACTAGTTACTAAATTCATCCATACCTGTCTACATCCACATCAAATTTTAAAATTAAATCTCCCACTAACCATGCTTTCATGGACATCAATATTATGGTCTATAACAAGAGTTTTGGGCAACTTTGATGTAATTTGTTTCATAGAGTTAAATTGTACACATCAACCATTATCTTTTTCTACTATATGTTCAACTCATGCTTTGGCGTATGGTTAAGTCTCTTTCTTCAAGAAGAATAGCATGAGAGTTCCTGCCTTTTTATTATGAATTGGAATCTACAATCAATATGTAAATGAGATGATTTTAAGGTTATATTTAACAATTCTTTTTATAGTATATGTCATGAAGGGAAAAATTTTCAATTGCACAATAATAGACAAAGGTGAGATCAATATATACAAGTGAAAACTAATGAATTTAGAAAAAGGAACATTTGCTTATTTTAAGGGTCTTATAGATCAAGACCTCCACTCATGAAATACTTGGTAGGCTATTTAGATGCCAAACCTTAGAATATAAATGAGGGTTAACCCGTAGTGCATTATTTAGAGTTAGAAAAGAAAAGGAGCATTTCTTTATCTAATGTAAATGACAAGGTGAGAAAAATAAAGCTAGTTAAAATGACAAAAGAAAAGGCAAGTGAAGTGTAAGAAGAATGTAAGGGTAGTCATAACTATGCACATACCATAAACATATGCAAGAAACATTTTTGAAGCTATAAATGGAGTTGGATATTTAAAAGATAATGAGAAAGAAGAATAAGAATGTTGGATATGTGAGCAAGGGAAAGTAGGTTGATTGAAGATCCAATATAAATAATCAATTGTCATGTGCCACTATGAGGAAAGGTGCATTTTGTTGAAAAATGGGTCTCAAGATAAAGGTTCATTAACCAATTCCTTTTGGATGAAAACAAAAGTGGATTCTTTATTTGACATTTGTTTATCAATAATCCAATTTTCATAAAATTTGAGTTTGGAATTTAGTTTGAGACAAAAATTCATCCTATTCCACATTCCTTCAAGTGTGTTGTTAGGTGCTTTAACATAATTGTGACTCAAACAAAATATTAAATATTTGAGCTCTCCTAAAAAGAATCAAAATCTAGAGAATGAGAAATGACTATCAAAAGGTCTTGGCCTACATGATAAATCAAATATTCCTTTTATCTATTCTTTGCATACAAGGACTTACACAATTCTTCTACTAGAATCTTATTGTAAGGTTTCCATATAAAAGATGAATAAATCTATGTATCTTTTTCTTATAAATAGGTTTTGTACAACTTGTTTAACATGAATGATTTTATGATTATGGCAAGCTCCTTTCGACAGTGGCACTCCCTTTAGGAATAAAGTCTAACCACTTGGTCAAGGCCTCAACTTCTTTTCATGCCATCAAATTGGCTCATTATCTTGGCTTCCAAAAGGTTTGGATTGACTGTGATTCACTCAACATCATTAATTGTTTAAAGGGTTCTCATTCTCTAAGTTGGTCTTTTGAAGAGTTGATTAAGGATGCTTTAAACCTTATCAAAGATTTTGATAATGTACATATATTTCTCATATTTCTAGGAAAGGTAATTCCCTTGTAGATTCTTTTTCTAATATTGGTGTTTTGTAGAGAGAGGGATTTTATTGGAATGGGATTGATCGTCTTCCCCCTAACATTGAGGACATTATTAAACTTGATATTCTCCATGCTAGTTAACTTGTCTTGGTCTACAAATCGGTGATCATGTTTTTCACCCTATTCTTTATTGATTATTGGAGATCTTTTAATGATGACAATTGGGTCGTTTTCATCCTTGGTGATTACCAGCTAACTATTACCAGACACATTATTAGCATTATTGGTACCCAATTTCCTAGGTTTAAGATTGTTTTGTATCATAGAGTCATTTTGTGGGATCTACTTATGATTGTGTTGTTGGGCTGTCGGCTATGGGGTAGGTTTTTCTTTGTTATTTTGTGTGTGGGATCCATCATGGGAGGTGAGAGACATCAATAGGAACCCATTTCCTATCATGACATTTGTAGAAAATGGGAAATTTAGAGGATTTAGGCTAAGGGTGGTGTTATGCCCTATCTAGAGCATCTTCATGGCTATGACGCTAAGGTGACAAAACTCTCCAGGAAAGGGTGGAAGAATAGAAAGATGAGAATTAGCAACAAAATCTTGGATGTCACAGAGGAATTGATTACTGAGGTAATTTGGCTGCCTATGGAAGGAAATAAGATTTTCAAAGACAAAAACAAAATTTGAGTACATGGTGAATACTTTTCTAAAACATAATGAGGGTTAGAAGCTTATCAAGAATTCAAATGGAGGTTATTAGGTAGAATCCCTTAGACCATTTTGGGTGGGTGTGGTTAAAGTCCTGATGCAGTATTTTACTTTGGATTGTGTGTTTTTGTTTTTAACACAAAGCACGGGCATCAAACCACCCTATCAAGATCCACTAAATGATCTAACTATTGAGAAAAACTTAGAGGTAACTGTCCCTTATCCATAATATTCCAATTATACATGTGCTTAGAAGCCCATTTGGTCAAACAATCTGCTACACCAGTCCACTCCCCGAGGATATGAGTGAAAGCTACGAAATCCAAAGAAGCACACAAAGTAAGAATCTGGATATTGAATGTGTGGCTTACCACTATCTATGATTATCATTTTTATTTTCTTAACCATTTTAGACACAAGATTTTGCTTTTTTTTTTCATTCTACCTCTGGTCATCCTTTGAAGCAAGTATTAAGGAACACAATAAGAAGAATAGCAACCATGTTCTTCATGAAGGCTTTACCCTTATAATTATGGAACATTTTGAATCCCTCCCATCTTCCCCTAAGAATAAAAGCCATGATTTTCCCCCTTTGCATTTGATGAAAATGAGGTTTGAGGAGGAAATGGATACAGATATAGAGGAGGGGAATGATGACTTAGAGGATGAGGACTGAAAAATAGAGGACAGTGCTTCCTTTGAGAAAAACAAGATTTATGTGTCGGAGGAGCATAAAAAAGAGAATTCCCTTCTTAGGGATGAAAAAGGAAGATTTGTTAAAAGGAAGAAGGTTGTGCATGATTCTCCTAGTTAGGTTGATGAGGATTTGGGTGTTGAGGAGGCAAGGGATAACTAAAATTTAAAAGGGAATAATTTAATGTGTGGAGGGGAAGGCTCTTTGGGAGATTTCCCTTCTCCTCCATTGTCTAATCATGCTAATGAGGAAAAAAATATTCATTCACTCTTTCCTAGGGACCTACAAAATGACTCCTCTTTCCTTGGAAGTGACCCTGCGAATCCCCCTAATCTTCTAGGTATCGCTAGGGATGTCATGGTGGACCATCTCAGTATTTCCAAATGGTTGTTACTAGAAATGAATTAGGTTAATGTTAATATCATGTCTATTAAACGTAAAGTGGTTGTGTTTGAGTAGGGTGATGGTTGGGCAGCCTTAAGAGATGGTGTTGGCAATGTGATTTCTGATGAGGAGAAAACTAGAATGCTTTCTATCCTTGAGAACATTGTTGAAGATGTTGCTCACTTGAATACAAACTATGAAGGTAGGTTGGGGATTCTTGAAGCTAAGATGAAGATAATTGATGATAATCCCACTAATTTTGTTAACATAAGCTATAGAACCATTCACACTGGTGCAAAAGTAATTAAAACCCTTTTTGAACTACTAGCAAAATGTGTAGGCTTTGAAGTCTTGGGATAACATTGTAATTGATCTTGATGTGGCTAAGAAGGGTAAATAGGCTAAGGATGATAGTGAGGGTCCATCAACTCGGACCCATGGGTATCTCAAGAAGACTAGGGAGCAAACAAAGTTCAAATTGCAAGATCTAAGCAAGATGTCTTAGAATTTGGATCAGATGGAAGCCGAAGTTGTTGAAGCCCAAAAGAATCTATGCTAGTTTTTTTGTTTTATTTTGTTGGCTTTCTATTTTAGAGGTCTCTTCTTTGATTCTTTTTCTTTTTTTATGGTAGAGATATTGGTTGGTTGTGTGTGTTTTGTTTGTAGCTCCTCTAATTAGGGTTTCAGGGTCCCTTCAAAACCTAATTTTTCCTTAATAAAAAACATGTGATTTTAATCATGTAAATTGAATATTTATTTGTAGTGCCTCATTAAGTGATGTGTTTAGCTATATTAAATATTTATTTGAGTCCACTTTTAAAGTTGTATGTGATATTGATTAAATACATTGTGTAGATCGCACATGGAAAACAATATTTGACAATTGAAAAACTTAGTACTAAAACTTAAATGTTAGGTCAATAGTTTTGTGTTCACGTGGCTTTGGGGAACATTTTTTTACCTTACCACTTGGGTTTATTTATGTTAGTTTGATCTTATAATATCTAGCACACGGTTAGTAGTTAAGGTGGGTTGTTGGTGATATTGATATCAAGGTTGTAATTGTTTTGATTCTTCTTCTAAAGAGTATGTTTGTGAAGAATCGCATGATTTTGAGGTACATAGTTTAACCTTACCACTTGGGTGGATTTATGTTATTTTGATTGTATAGAATCAACCACATGTTTAATGGTTGAGGTGTTTTGTTAATCATATTTAGCTTGGTTGCAATTGTATTGATTATTCTTCTAAAGCGTGGATTAATTATTAGATATCTCACCCCTCCTAAAAAGAATCAAATTTCAAAGAATGAAAATTGATATATGGATACATGTTTGGACACATAGTGGGCACATTGGAGGATCTTGATGTTTCAAAAGTATTCATGAACACTATATAAGTGTACTGTAGTTTTATAATTATTAAGTTATATATTGAGTGTGGATACTTTTGGAGGCTAGGTTTTACCTTTTGAGGGTTTTCATAAGGTATATCTTGTGTTATCTTTTGATATATCCTTAATATTTTCATGTGATTTTTCTATAATCTTGTATGCATTATTTTATCTAATGGAGTTATATAGAAAATGGTTTCGTCAATCTATATAATTTTCCTAATAACTGACCATTAGATCCATGGTTGGAGTTGTGGGGTTTGAGAGATCCTTGTATCAATAGAAGCCTTGTTTAACAATATCTAAGGAAAAGTAAAAGTTACGAAAATGTATTTAAAAAAGAGACATTTTAAGGCATGAGATACATTTTGTGGGCTCTTTCTTGCATGTTTAGGGTTTATGAGTTAAAAATTTGTTGAGTTTTTATAGATATAGGGTTTTGAACATGATTTGGAAAAAAAAATTCTTCTAGGTGTTCACTATGAGGATTTTGAAGTGAAAGTTTCATAGATGAAACCCTAAGATAAAAAATCCTGACTATTGGATTTAGGAGACTCCAAATTTATTAATTGACATAAATTTGTCCAATTTTACTCACTGAGAAAAATCCTAATGTTTTTGGCCAAAAGAAAATTTTAAAAAATAAAATAAAAACACTATGCTTTATTATTTTTATAAATATTAAAAAACAATAATATTTATGGGTGATGAGGGGTGGTGGGTTGTCTCAATGGTGATAATAATACTATCACTGATCTCCCTACTAGGCATGAATCTATTTTTTTCTTCTATGATGAGATCATGCCCAATCAACTTAAAATTTATTTGCTAATGCTTAGTCACTATCTTATAAATAGTATTACATAATGAAATTGGCCTATAGTCTACAAATAAGTTGCACTCACTCTTTTCAGGAATCAATGTGATTGTCATGTTATTAATGTCCTTCGTGAACTTTCTCTTTTTTCTAATATGTTCCACTAAATTCCAAACTTCTTCTCTCATGAAATGCCAACATAATTGGTATAATTTAGCTAGTAGACCATAAGGGCCTAGGGATTTCTCTAGGTTTAGTTGAAATGTAGTATCTCGAACTTCCTCCAAGGTAAATGAAGCATTAAACATTAAACAATTTTCTTCATCCCCAATGCACTAATGAATACATGACAAGATGGAACCATCCCACTTGCATAGTTTTTTGCTTTTATTTTTAATTTTTAGTTTTTTTCTTTATTTATAATAATGCATCACTTTAAGATATTAAAGTGCTTTTGAGAAAGGCATTTATTGCTTACCAATGTGCAATTTTTGGGTGATGCCTTAGCTGTGTTTTGCTATGAATGACTATGGTTGTGGGTAATTTCATTGATAGTCTAAGGCACATGATTTAAATCCTATTGTATAATGACATGTTCTCAATATACAAGTAAAGAAAAGGTAGACAATTCTTAAATAAAATGCCTTCATACAAGATAGCTATTTTTTATTATGTTTTGTTGCATTGTGAGGACCTATCAATGAGATTTTTCTTTCTATGTGTAAGATATAATCCATAAAAACTAGTTTTTACTAGCTGGCCCTCCCTGTCAAGTAGACTTCTCATGGTGGCTTATCTTCTTAGCATTGTTCTTTAAATGGTTCATGTAAAGAAAGGAAATTAAACATTTTTATTATACTTATTATGATTGCTAAATTTTTTATTTTTTCCCAAACTTTCACATTTGTACCTTACAGTAAAAATAAGTGCAAATACAACTATATGGTCATCAAATTGAGCCTTTGGTGCGAGCTGATAAGATTAAGGTTTTAGATGGATTATTGTGAATGGTGAATAATTGCCTATTTTTAAGCTTCTAGTAATAATGGATCAATTACAATCGAAGATGAAATGTATACATAAAGACTTTAGAGAGCAGAAAGTTATTCTCATTAGCCATTTAGTTGGACATTTTAGTGTAAAATGTTTTATTTTTTTATAGCAGTGTAAGAAGAATGGACATATATGTCATTGGTTATTTTCTTCCCTTCCAAGTTATAGTGGAAAAAGATCACATGAAAGCATTATATGTGTTTTATTTGTTACAACATAAATTTACTTTAACAATGTTATATCTGTGGAAACACTCGAGATGACAGTTGAACAACAATATAGCTTAAGAGCTCAATTATGATTCAAAATAAAATTCTTTTCAATATGGATATCTCTCGATGTTTTTAAAATATAGGTATGCTAGTCCTAATTATATTGATAGGTGTATTACAATGGAAGAATGGGGGATTGAAAGTGTTCATACATAAAATCTACTATTTTCTCAAGGATAAGGATAAGAACAATTTTTTTATAATAATATAATGATATGATAATATAATAATAATAATAATTTAGTCTTACTAGCTTTTTGTGTTTTTGTAAAGAGTTTAAGAAAAATATAAAAATATATAATAATAATTTAGTCCTAAAAGCTATTTTTCTTTTCTAAAGATTTTAATAGAAATATGTAATAATATAATGGAGAGGACCCTATAGTGGAGCACCCTAACTATGCACCACCCAAAATCTGTCTTAGATTTTTCAAATCACTTTCAATTTTGTACAAGTGGTTACTTGTCAAGTCCCCTATTTAAAAAATTTAGTTTTGAATCCACATGGTCAATTATGATGCCACACCACATGCCTTTTTTGTGAAGGTGTCCAAAATGGTCCCAAAAAGAAATAAGACCCATAGTTGTGCACTAAGTCATGTTTATTGGTGCACTAATGTGGCATCACATAACTGGTTGCTTTTTCAAATTTACTATAATCTATTTGGGGATTAATATTGACATGACACTTTTTGTGCTCCATAAAAAGACTAATTATGCCTAACTACCATCACCACTATAGAACCCTACTCCACTATAGAGCTCTCTCCCTTAATCATATATAATAATAACTTAGTATTAAACAATATCATAATATAACAATAATTTAATACTAATTACAGTTTAATAATATTGTCTTTTGATGTGTAGTGTGGCAATTAAAACACTCCTTTGGTGAAGCGACCACCAAGGTTCAAATCCCTTCTGGATCATTGAGCTCTCGAACCCTATGCCTTCGTTAGGTTGTTGAGCTCACGGGTTTGAACAAATGAAATATGGAAATGAGGACCCTGTTTGTGATCTCATAGGTTCATAACTCCGGATAAAAAACAAACAAAAAAAATTAATAATATTAAAAAAATGAAATAAAATAATTGAATAAAAACCTCTTTTATATAATTTTTTCCGAATATAAATATATTAGTTTTAATTGTAACCGTGCTCGTAATGCTATTGTAAACATAAAACATTCATGTAATCCTAACCGTGATTATAAGGCTAACATTTTAGTCAATCCTTAATTATAATTTTAATCGTAGTTTATACGATTGGGGAGCCTTCGCAACAGCTAAATACCGTCTTCAATGCTGGTTTTTTAAGTTTACCTCGGAGAATGCAGAGTGGTCGATACAGCTGCCCAGCCTATTGACAAAAGTTGTAAGATTTACTCTTTTATTTGTCATGTTAATAATAGCCCCCATTAGAGCAGATCCAGAGCCGAAAAGTTATTATAAAATTTTAATGATAATATTATAAAATATAACGTCTGAATCCATACCATTGAACTCAACGAAATGTAAACAAAGGAACTTGATTGGATGACAACATGTAAAGAGAGGATATTTTTCTTATGTGCATTTCATTTTATGGTCAGGAGATTATCATTTATCCAGAGCCATGGCTGGAAGGGGCTGGAAAGTAGAGAATTCTGTAACGTTTATTATTTTATTTCCCATGTTAATAATGGCCTCCATTAGAGCAGATCCAGAGACCAGGCTTCTATACTACTCATGCGGCAGCAGCCCCCCCAATAACGCAAACCTCTTTAAGCAAATTTTGAACACTGCGCTGGAATCTGTGGTTAAAGAAGTTGCTCCATCTGGATTTGCTACAAACGACGAGCAGGCAGCATCAGATACAACAACAGATTCAGTATACGTTCTGGCGCAGTGCAGAAAGGATAAATCCCCTGCCGATTGCGTCGACTGCATTAAGGTTGCAGGGGAGCAAGCACGCAACTGCTCCGGTGTGTCCGCCAAAGCATACTACGACGGCTGTTATCTGCGTTACGAGAATACCAATTTTTATGAACGATACAATGATGCCACACACAAACCGGTGTGCGGCACAATCAACGCCACCGATTCCACTTCATTTTCGGCAACCGGTCGAAGTTTGATAACTGATCTTTGCAGCGCGACTCCGCGAATAGATGGTTATTTTGCTGCGCAGACTAGACAAGGGCCGGCTAATACGATTGTCAATAGACTTGCCTTTTGTCTGCGATCCATTCAAAGGGATTCCTGCGAAAATTGCCTGAGTACTGCTCAGGAAAACATAAATAAGTGTTTTCCTGGCTCTGAGGGACGGGGTATAGACGCCGGCTGCTACTTGCGATACGATTCCAAATCCTTTTTTCCAATCAATGCGACTATCGATTTGGCACATTTCTTACACATAGGTCAGAATTTAATTATATTCACTTGAAGAGCTTGCAATTTGGTTAACGCTTTTGATACTTTTCCTTAGAAGCGTGTTTGAATTTGCAATTTCAGATATGTAATTTCATAAAATCCAGTAATAAAGAGCTTCAGTCGATCACCTAAATCGATTTTCCTTAAAATTTTGCCAGACAGTTACTCCTGTTTGCAATGGTTTTTTCACGGTTGAGGCATTCTCCGTTTTCTTTTTCAGGGAAGAAGGGGAGTTCTCCAAAGCCGATAATACCTTCTGTTGTGGGAGGGGTATTCCTGCTTGGCCTTCTAACTTGTCTCATTGTCTTCTGGAAGCAGATAATGCGGCCAGGCCACAGAAAAGGTAAACTGTTAAAAGGCCAAATTTAATATACTATAGATGATGAAGCAAAACTCTTGCAAGTCAATTCGATCTTGATTAATACTCATATAACAAATCTATTGAACAGCGGATATTGATGGAGCAACGGAACTCCGTGGGCCAGAAGATTTTGAGTTCAAGATACTGAAAAAGGCAACTCACAATTTTGATCAGGCAAATAAGCTTGGAGAAGGTGGGTTTGGTGAAGTATTTAAGGTAAATTATTGTTTATTTGCAGTTCATATCAGGCTTCTGTGTTGGTATTCAAACGATGAGTTATTCGATCTTTGCAGGGTACGTTGGAAAATGGCAAAGTTGTGGCAGTAAAGAAGCTGACATTAGGTCACTCTGCACGTGCAATTTCTGAGTTTGAAAGCGAAGTGAGGCTCATTTCCAATGTTCATCACAGAAATCTTGTGCGTTTACTCGGATGTTGCAGACAAGGCCATGAAAGGCTCCTGATTTATGAGTACATGCCCAAGAGCAGCCTTAACAGAATATTATTTGGTTTGCAATTCCTGTACTTCCCTCTTTTGTTCCTCCTTCTGTTACCACAAACATGATAGGTTTTGAAAGTCTAGTGAATTGCCCAACATGTAGGGA
The DNA here is from genome assembly GCF_030272615.1 of Cryptomeria japonica. NCBI lineage: Eukaryota > Viridiplantae > Streptophyta > Pinopsida > Cupressales > Cupressaceae > Cryptomeria > Cryptomeria japonica. Next base: position 852,118,941 of record NC_081414.1, read on the forward strand.
AAAAAAAAGACTATTGAGCTGGAAGGAAAGGTTCAACATTATCCTGGGCACCGCTCGTGGGCTGGCGTATCTCCATGAGGAATTCCATGTCTGTATCATCCATCGTGATATTAAATCAAGCAATATATTACTTGACAACAGCTTTCAGGCAAAAATAGCAGATTTTGGGCTCGCTAGACTTCTTCCGAATGATAAAACTCATGTTAGCACAAGATTTGCAGGAACAGTGTAAGAAAACTAGTCCTACTTTATCTACTATTTTTCGAATTCCAAAGTATCAATAGAGATAGTAACACAGATTTTATGGATTTTCGCAGAGGATACACAGCTCCTGAATATGCTAGGTATGGGCAATTAACAGAGAAAGCTGATACCTATAGCTTTGGTGTGGTTGTTCTTGAAATTGTTAGTGGTAGAAAAAGCATCGACTTGAAGCAACCACCTGATATGGAATATCTTCTTCAATGGGTATTTTAAAATTCTAATAATATTCTTTTACTGCTTTAATCGCATCATTCTCTACTTTAAACATCTTGATCATTTTCTTAAAAAACTAATGGCAGGTTTGGAGACTATACGAAGAGAACAAGGTTTTAGAGTTAGTGGAAAGTGAAAAGGAGATGGAAGGGTATAACGAAGAAGAGGTGCTGAGGGTGATAAATCTTGCGCTTCTGTGCATACAAGAATCCTTCAGACATAGGCCATCAATGCCTGAGGTCGTGACAATGCTGTTAAGTAAAGATGAGATTGATTTTCAGAAACATCTACATACATCTTTCGCAGACATGCCGTGCGTACAATTTACAGAGTCAAGTGCAACAATTACAGAATCCCTTAATGGTTAATAGTGGCTATTTCTCTTGTTGAAGAACAAATGAAGAGTAACAAGGAATGATGGATTGCTAATATCTAACCGATTATATAATTATTCTTTCCTATTTTGAAATAGGATTTAAAATATTTCAATATATGTTTTTTCCAAAGTGGTGTAACAAATTGAAAGATCTTGTTGTTGACAAATTGATTTTCAATATAGAAACTAGATTTAGTTGTTCAAATAGAAATTTGTGGTACCATTAAAATAAAAATATGTTTAATTGGTTTTGTAAAGATTTGGTTGTAAGATAGTAAATCTATCAAACCTCCATTTCTTATCAATAAAAAATTTTCTACTACAAAAAAACATCATATAGAAATTAGCATTGAGAAAATGTTTGAGATTTCTTACATTAGATTAGTTGGCGTACTCATATCTACAACATTTTCAACTAAACTTGACATTCCAAATGAAGTTGTAGTTGTGAATATATATGTCCAAAGAAAATAAAGAATGCTAGAAAAATGTAAATAAGGATTTTAGATACCTATATGACACATTAGCTTATGAAATTTTTTATGAAGGAAGAAATGATGAAAATAAAACTTTAAATTCATAAAAAATTATGGACTCTAATTAGGTTAAAGATCAACTCGTGTTAGAATATTCTAGTAATTTCTACTAGTTTTGTCTTTTTTTTTTTTTCTTATGTTGGCAATGTATAGCTATTTCTAAAATATTTTTTCTACTTGCAATACGATTTCAAACACTTTTTTCCTTTTGACACTTTTCCTTAGAATCAAATTTGAATTTACAATTTCAGAAATGTAATTTCATAAAATCACATGAATTGCTTTTGCTTAAACAACACACTAAGCTTTGAGTTAGTGTGTGTTGTACTATGTTAGTCTGCCTCTAAATTTTCGTTGATAAGTCCATTGATCAGCCTGTGTTTGTCATATAAAAGGAATTTTTTAAAACCAAACAGTAAATTATTTTTATATTTTTTTTTTATAATTTTTTTATTTCATGTGATGTGATTTGATTATGTTAACATTTTTAATCTGTAAAGTGATATTTTAATCTAATAAATAATTTAAATTTTATTATTTGTATATTAAAATAAAAAATAAAACTTTGTTATTTAAAGTGTTGTATTTAAACCAAAAAAATTAATTAAGATAATATTGACAATAATATAAATATAATAATATATCTATTATAATATAATAAAATATAACAATAAAACATCCCTAAATTTAAGATTATATTACAACATAAAAACATAATAATTATAATTATAAACATATATCATTAGGTCGTGAGGATATCCTAACTTATTAAAAAAAAATCACATAATATTAATATTAAATATTATGATATTAATAATATTTATTAAATATAAAATTAGGTTTATACTTACCATATTTGAAATTGAAATAATATAATATATAATATTAAATATTAAATATTAAATATATATATTACAATTATATTTTTTAATATTAGGGATTAGATCTATAATAGTAAAAATAATTTAAGTGTTTTCATAATTCTTATTAAATCATATCTCTAGCCCTAAAATTCATAATGACTAAAAATCTAATTTTGATTTGATGTTAATATTCTCAAATACAATACTAGCATTAAATATTAAACTGTATTACATTAATTTATATTATTACATGTGACAAACTACATCTTGTGCGTTTACTCGGATGTTGCAGACAAGGCCATGAAAGACTCCTGATTTATGAGTACATGCCCAATAGCAGCCTGGACAGAATATTATTTGGTTTGCTATTCCTTAACTTTCTCTCCTCTTTTGTTTCTTTATCCTGTTATAACAAAGATGATAGGTTTTGAAAGTATAGTGAATTGCCCTACATAGTAGGAAAAAATAAGAGACTTTTGAGCTGGAATGAAAGGTTCAACATTATCCTGGGCACTGCGCGTGGTTTGGCGTATCTCCAGCAGGAATTCCATGTCTGTATCATTTTGATCCTGGTTGGTGCCGTTGTGGCTCTTTATCTTTTTGATGATTTATTTGTTGTTTTGAATTGGGGATCAAGAGCCTTGATTAATTTATCCAGAATATTAAGAAAATCTGTGAGATTTCTTATATTGGGACTATCCACATATGACAACTCATACATAAGAACCATAATAATAATAATATGAACCAACTGGTTTTGCCATTCTAAAAATTGCCTACCATTTTGTAGTCTACATTTTTGGGTTACACCTAAGAATTTTGGAAACCTGCATTTTGTTTCAAGAACATATTTATTTCAAGTATAATATACTTTCCTTATATGCTTGATTTCAATTATAATTTATTTTCAAGAGTTAGAAAATTTTCTTCCATTATGCAATTTTTTTGCATTTTTTTTATAAAATTAGGTAAAAAAATGTGTTGTCGTGTCTTCTAAAAAACTTGGTTGGTATTTTCGACTATTTTGTTTTGGCACAAGTGGATGATTTAATGTCCAAAAACATGCAAAAAGTAGTTTTAACTCGAAACCGTTATTTCTCTCGAGATAGGTTGCACTTAAATATTTTATTATTTTAATCATAAATTGATTGAATTGTTTTTTAAAAGTTGAATAAATAAATTAAGGATATATATTAACAGATTTATAATCATTTTTCAAAAAATTTTAAATAATAATATAGACCATATTTAATGATTTTTCTTTTAACGAGGTTAGACATACTAATTAGAAATAGTTTAATATTCTATTAAAATTATTACCATTGATCTAAAGATTTATCAAAGTTACATACCCACCAGACTAGGTGTCAACCTCTTGGCAACATCTTTGTTAATGTCTCAGTTATAAATTGGTCCTTGCTTTTTGACATATATATATATATATGCACATATACTTGAAAGATTTGAATGCCATATCTCTATCTCCCTATCTCTCTCTATATATCTTTGTATATCTCACCATCTTCCTCCCTATCCCATATCCATCTTTATATCTCTATCTCTAACTCTCTATCACTCTATGTCACAATATCCCTGTTTCTCTCTCCTCCTATCCTTATATATCTACTTGCCTCTCTAGCTCTATCTCTCCATTTATTTCTTCCATCTGTCTTCTTTCTTTATCTCATTATCTCTCCATATTTCTCTACCCCTATATCTCTCCCTCTCTCCTTCCCTCTCTATATCATTTCCTATATCTATCTTTATCTCTCCCTCTCTCCCTCTATATATTTATCTCTTCCATTTATGTCCATCCATCTCTCCTCTCTCTCTTTCTCTATTTGTCTCCTTATCTCCATATCCCTCTCCTTCTCCATCTGAATCTCAATCCCCATCTATGTGTTCACCTCTATCTTTTTCTTGTTGCCCCTCTATATTTCCCACAATCTACCTCTCCTTATTGCAAACATAACATGAGGATAGGCAGTGGAGCTTGATTATGTTTCCGATTTAAATATTTTGTTTGAAACATGTTTGGATACATGTAAGTTGATGCATAGTTGATTTAAAGCTATCACTTCTCTAATGAGACTTTTGTTAAATGACCTACCAATTTTTTCTCATGCATTGCACAAATGTATAGAAAAAGTAGACCAATTTTTTTAAATTGACCTTCCACACCTTTTTGACATACCCATTGCACATTAAGGTGAAATTGCTAGTTTTATTTTATTTCAAATCTATAATGATTTCATATCTTTTTACCAATATTAAACTATTTTGATAATTTTGTACATATATTTTTTTCACACACATATATGACCAATTTAACATTGAACTTTTCTTGAATTTTGATTATAACCCTAACCATAATTTCAATTGTAATCTTAATTGTAATTTTAACATAATCTTAAATTTATAATAAGAAATAAAAATTATAGTTATAATCTTAACCCTAATTAAAAATCGAACATTACAAATCATCCAAACCATTTTTTTATGGTAGTTTATACGCTTTGGTGGCTTTGAAAGAGCTAAATACTATATTCAATGCTGTTAGTTTGGGTTTTACTTCCAACATCAATGGTCAGTACAACTGCCCACACGGCGAACAAAATTCAATGGTTTTTTATTATTTTATTATCCAGACTTTTAGTGTACGGATGCAGCCCTACCCCGATAAACAATGTTATTATTTTTTTTGGAAAAACTATTGTAATAATTTTATAATATATTATTATTATTAAATATCACGTCTAACTGGTCTCTAAATAAAGCAACGCAATTTCATTTTAAAACTAACGATGACCTTTTTTTTAAATTTTTTTTTGGTTTTCTTGTGACCGCTTGTTTAGTTTGATAAAAGATTTAAAAACTAATTAATTACTAATTAGTTTATTAGTAAGAATATTTAAGAAAATATTCAAATTAATTTATTGATTAGAATAAGATGATTGAAAATACAATATTTCACAAAAATATATTTGAAGTCAATCATAATAATCTATCTATTAAATTAGATGAAAAGAATCTATCCAAAGTTAATTATATTATAATGCAAAGACTTTCAATATCATAATAAATAGGTATCATATAGTGGGGAGAACTTATCTTTGTATAATTCGTAATAAAAAATATTTGTTGGTGATGTAAGTTGAATGTATTATTGAATTGATAGATGAGTTGGCATAACATAATAGCTTAAAAGTAGCGTAGTTTATAAACTCTTGTAACATTAATCTATTCTAATTTTAGTAGGGGAATGAAGGTTAAAGTATATAGGTTTGACTTTGATCCCAAGTTTGTTTCGTATTAAATATAATTGTGATAGCACAAGATATAGCAACTCTTGAATATATAAAATAAAATAATTCTTAATAATCTTTTAAAAGTGAAATAACATAAATTTTAAATAAATAAAAAATATTTTAATAATGATATCTTTTGAAATAATATTTATTTACTATTTATCTTGGTTTTACTTAAAGAGTTATTTCCACTTAATTTTTTCTCCAATCCTAAGCCTAATCCTATCCTTAATTCTAATACTAACTTTCACTCTAATCTTAATTCTAACTCTCACTTCCAACATAATTGGGAGAATGCAAAAATTACCATGTCCAAATCCATATCATTGAATTCAACAAAGTCAGAATAAAACAATCTGATTGGATCAAACACACATAATTAGCTTGTATTGAGAATTCTTTTCTCTCATTTTAAAATTAATATTTATGTATATATTTTTTGTTTGCTATCTATTGATAACTTATATTGTTTTGATAATAGACTTAAAATTTAATTGCGTAATTATTAATTCACTAGTAAGAATATTTAGAAAAAAGTTTAAATTAATTTATTGATTACAACAATTTTTTATTTTTTTCACTCTTTTCTTTATCCTTTTGTTGCAACCACTTAACCTTCCCACCATAAGATGATCCCCTATTGATGACAACAAAATTATTGAGATATAATTTTAAAAATATATATTTTTAGTTAACCATATTATTCTATTGATTAAATTAAATGAAAAGCATCTATCATAAAATAATCCTATTATAATGCAAAACTTTAAATATCATAATAAACAAATACCATGTATAAGATATAACTGATCATAATAAATTGAAAATTATTATTATAATCCTGACCGTACGTATAAGTATAAGATTATAACTAATCTTTGATTGCCTCCAAAGAGCTAAATACTATCTTCAAGTCTGTTATTTTGAGTTTACGACTGCCGAGCCTGTTCACAAAATTGTAAGTTTTCTCACTTTAAAACTAGTGATGTTTCCATTGTTAAACGTTAAATACTATTCTAAAATGGTACGAGAAGCAAAAATGCTTGAAAATAATTTTTACGCTTTGCCTGGTAAGGTTCAGATATTTTTTATCTTTACTTTTATTTGCTCTTTCTCAAGCCAGAAGAAAGAAACGAACGAAAGCTTAGATACTTTTAAAAATATTTTAACTTTAAGAATGTATTGGGTTTATGGTCTAAGTTGCATTTCTTTGACTTTGAATCCAATAAATGATATAGCTGGAATATTCATGAAAATAGATGGCTTCCCTGCAATTTGTAAGTCTATATAATATTCTCCTGTTTTTCTTCTATCAAAACAATTCAAGAATTCTAGTACATATAAGCGTCTCTCTTAATGGAAAAATCCAGAGCCATGGCTGGAAGACGCTGGCAAGTGGAGAATACTGTAAGGTTTACTATTTTATTTCACATATTAATAATGGCCCCCATTAGAGCAGATCCAGAGACCAGACTTTTGTCGTACCTATGCAGTAACGGCCCCCCCAACAACGCAACCGTCTTTCAGCAAATTTTGAACTCCGCGCTAGCATCTGTGATGAATGAAGCTGCTTCATCTGGATTTGCTACAAAAGACGAGGAGACATCTTCAGACACAACAACGGATTCAGTATACGTTCTGGCGCAGTGCAGAAAGGATAAGTCCTCTGCCGATTGCATTAGCTGCATTAAAGTTGCAGAGAACCAAATTCACAACTGCTCTGGTGTGTCCGCCACTGCATACTACGACGGCTGTTATCTGCGTTACGAGAATTTCAATTTTTATGATCTGCGTTACTATAGATACAATTCTTATGATCTATACAATCATGTCACACCACAAGAGCTTTGTGGCAATGTCGACGCCGCCAATTCCGATTTAATTTCGGCAACTGGTGGAAGTTTGATCAGTGATCTTTGCACTGCAACTCCTCGACTAAAATATTATTTTGCTGCGGGGACTAGACAAGGGCCGTCTAACACCACTATCTATGGACTTGCCTTCTGTTTGCGTTCCCTTCAAGAGGATTCCTGCAAAAGTTGCCTCAATATTGCTCAGCGCAACATAAATAAGTGTTTTCCTCACTCCGAGGGACGGGCTATAGACGCCGGCTGCTACTTGCGATACAGTTCCGAACCCTTTTTTCCAAGCAATGCGACTGTCGACCTGGCACCTTTCTTACCCACAGGTTAGAATTTCATTATATTCTATTGAGTAGGCTTCCATTTTCTTAAAGCTTTTGATAGTTTTCCTAAGAAACAAGTTTGAATTAACAATTTCAGATATGTAATTTCATAAAATCAAGTAATGAAGAGCTTCAGTCGATGACCTAAATCTATTTTCCTTAAAAGAATTTTAGAAAATTACTCCTGTTTACAATGATTTTTTCACAGTTGAGGTATCCTCCGTTTTGTTTTCCAGGGAAGTCGGCGAGTTCTCCAAGGTCGATAATACTTTGTGTTGTGGGAGGGGTATTCCTGCTTGGCCTTCTAACTTGTCTCCTTGTCTTCCGGAAGCAGATAATGCGGCCAAGCCAGAAAAAAGGTAACCTGTTAAAGGCCAAATTGAAGGCAAGTCAATTCGATCTTGATTAATACTAATATAACAAATATATGGAACAGCGGATATTGAAGGAGCAACGGATCTCCGTGGGCCAGAAGATTTTGAGTTCAAGATACTGAAAAAGGCAACTAACAATTTTGATCAAGCAAATAAGCTTGGACAAGGAGGATTTGGTGAAGTATTTAAGGTAAATTATTGTTTATTTGCAGTTCATGTTAGGCTTCTGTGTTGATGTATTCAAACGATAAGTTACTCGATATTTGCAGGGTACGTTGAAAAATGGCAAAGTTGTGGCAGTAAAGAAGCTGACATTAGGTCACTCTACCCGTGCAATTTCTGAGTTCGAAAGTGAAGTGAGACTCATTTCCAATGTTCATCACAGAAATCTTGTTCGTTTACTCGGATGTTGCAGACAAGGCCAAGAAAGACTCCTGATTTATGAGTACATGCCCAATAGCAGCCTTGACAGAATATTATTTGGTTTGCTATTCCTTAACTTTGATCTTTTGTTACTTTCATCTGTTACAACAAACGTGATAGGTTTTCAAAGTCTAGTGAAATGCCCTTCATGTAGGGAAAAAAAGAAGACTTCTGAGCTGGAAGGAAAGGTTCAACATTATCCTGGGCACAGGGCGTGGTCTGGCCTATCTCCATGAGGAATTCCATGTTTGTATCCTCCATCGTGATATTAAATCAAGCAATATATTACTTGACCACAACTTTCAGGCAGAAATAGCAGATTTTGAGCTGGCCAGACTTCTTCCGAATGATAAAAGTCATGTTAGCACAAGAGTTGCAGGAACACTGTAAGGAAACTCCTACTTTATCCAGTATTTTTCTAATCCCAAAGATTTCAATAGAGATAGTAACACCGATTTTATGGAGTTTTGCAGAGGATACACAGCTCCTGAATATGCTAGCCATGGGCAATTAACAGAGAAAGCCGACACCTATAGCTTTGGTGTGGTGGTTCTTGAAATTGTCAGTGGTAGAAAAAGCATTGACTTTAAGCAATAACCTGATATGGAATATCTTCTTCAATGGGTATTTTAAAATTCCAATAACATTCTTCTACTCCTTTAATCCCATCATTCACTCTCTTAATATCCTGATCGTTTGCTTAAAACACTTATGGCTAACAAGGTTTTAGAGGTAGTGGAAAATGAAAAGGAGATGGAAGGGTATAACGAAGAAGAGGTGTTGAGGGTGATAAATCTTGCGCTTCTATGCATACAAGATTCTGCTAGACGTAGGCCATCAATGTCTGAGGTCGTGACAACACTATTAAATAAAGATGAGATTGATTTTCAGAAATGTCTGCATACATCTTTCGTAGACATGACGTTCAACGAATTTACAGAATCCAATACAGCAGTTACAAAATCTCTTAGTTCTCGCTAGTAGCGGCTATTTCAATTGTTGATGGACATATGGAGAGTAGCAAGGATAGACTATTAGCATTTAATCGATTATATAATTCCTCCTTCCTATTTTCAAATCCCATTTGAAAATATTCGAATATATTTTTCCCCTTTCTATCCTTATATATAATCAGGAATTTTTCAAAAAGACTTGTAACAAATTGAAAGATCTTGGTGTTGGCAAATTTATTTTCTATAAAGAAACTAGAATTAATTGTGCAAATAGAAATTTGTGATTTTATTAAAAGAGAGATATATTCAACAGATTTTGTAAAGATTTAGGTAAATGTATGAAAACTCCATTTCCTATTAATAAAAGCTTTCCTACTTAAAAAAACTTTGTATGGAAAGTAACATTGAAAAAGTGTGTGAGATGTCTTATATTAGATTAGTTGGCATACTCATGTCTACAACATTTTGAACTAGATTTGACATTGCAAATGAAGTTGTAGTTTCGAATAGATATATATCCAAACAAGATAAAGAATATTAGAATAATGTAAATAAGGATTTTAGATACTTATATGGCAGATTAGCTAATGCAATTTGTTATGAAGGGAGAAATGATGAAAATAAAACTTTAATTTCCTGAAAATTTATGAATTGTAATTTCTAATTAGGTTGAAGGTTAACTTGTGTTAGAATATTCTATTAATTTTTGCGAGTTTTGTCTCAAGTTATTTTTTTCTTTATGTCAGCCATGTATAGCTATTTCTAAAATATTATTTCTAAATTATGTTCACCTAAATTTTTCATTCTAGAATTTTTAATAGTTCTCTAAGTCCTCTATAAAAGAAGCATATGTATATCTTTTAAAGCAAGTTAAACATGTTTATTTATGCAACAACTCATTTTTGTATAAATTTTGTTTGTTAAGTTTACACCTCTACCCACCTTGATAGTGGTATCACAACTAAAAGAAAAATATTGAAGACTACAAAAATATGAGATGAAGTAGGAAAAAGGATAGAGACCTTAGAGAGGAGGACGAAGAGATTGCCAAAAGAAAACATGACAGAAAGGTGAGCACTCTAGAAATTTTCCGCAAAGGAAGATGGCACTTGTTTCTCATAACCTACCAAGTCATTGTAGACCATGAACAAAAGCATCCCCCTAAAGAGAGAAATTAAACCAGCTACAGATTTCAATCTCCCTAGAAGAAGGGCCTCCAGCAAAGTCACACTTAGCCAAAATAGTTTCTCGTAGGGAATGAAGAATTTTCCACCCCACATGTAGAATAGCTAACCTAGTATCCTGGAAAATCTGACGATTTCTCACAAACTAGTTGTCCCAAATAATAAAAGAGGGTCCTAAAGACCAAGAAACCTAAAGAAATGGGGTACGAACAAGAGCCTGACCCCATTGGTCCCAAAATTAAACAAGAGCAGAAAAATTCCAATAAGGATGGTTCCAACATTCCCACCAGGAGTGCTAAATCTTTTGAGAGAAGGACCACTGAAAGAAAAGATGGGAAGTAGACTCCTCACTATTATAGTAAAGAACACACATAGAAGGCCCACAAAAACCCCGCTTACATAAATTGTACCAAGTGAGACAATGGTTTTGGACCAACAACAACAAAAATAAATTACAATTGGGCCAAGAAAATCTATTCCATGCCTGCTTCCACTACGACACCTCTTCCCCTCCATAAATTTGGTGGATCAGCTTCATGTAGCCAGTAGCAATAGAATATTTCCTAGAAGAATCAATACCCCATTCTAAAATATCTGGTCCTACCAAGGAATTACACTCCCGGGATGCAAGAATATGAGCCAAGTCCCATTGAGAATCTTTTGAGCCCCCAAGTGGTCACTCACAAGGAGCCTTCTATATATAACCAGCAACCAACCCAAAAGTCTGAATAGACTTATGACCAACCGTAGTCCAACTAGTAGCCATAAGGATGTCATAAAGAGATTGTAAATGAGGGTACAAGAAAAAATGGGGGGATTACCATCCCAAGTGTCCATATAGAAAAGACCCTTTGAGCCCTTGTTACAAATCCAAAAAAGCCCATTTTTAATAAGTTGGGCCCCAGTTTTCATAGTATGCCAAATCCCAGATCCCTTGCCCTTCAACTGGTAGCAAGGAACATTCCAATTCTCAATGGGACCTAAATACTTGTGAATGAGGATATGAGCCCACACCTAATGTTGATTAGTACACTAGCGTCAGTAGAGATTAATTGAAATAATTTGTGCTGTAGGGGCACCAAGTGATTGATCCATGTGAATTTTTTCTCATCAATGATGTAATAAGGGTCTTAAGATCCATCTGAGTGTTGAACTTTTTTTTAAAGCTTTATAGTCATTCTTTTCATTCAATCATGCAATTATGTAATGTGATTTTGCAATAGGCTCTAAGAGATCAACCTTGGTCAAACTTGTGCAAAAGGACCAAGATGAGTCATGATGGGTGTCATTTATCTTGTATAGACCTAATTGGCTCATTTGTAATGGTTTTGATTTGTTATGGTCAGATATAAGACCAAATGTGGAAAAGTTGCCAAAAGTTGTCAAATTGTCATGACAACTCCTGGATTAGTTGTTCTCCAATTGTCCATTGGTTCAAAATTCAGTTATGGATATTGGGAGATGTTGGGGGATACATATAAAAGATTCCAAGGTCAATTTTGTAGGTTTTTGATAGATTTTTGAAAGAAGGTGATCTTTGTTGCAAGAAATTGTGTCTCAGTTTGTGAAGATTTCATTGTTCATTGTTAGAATCTGATTGGTGAATGCATTGAATGTACTTGGGAGGTTAAATAAATGTCTCATATAACATCTCCAAGCATTGTTTGGGCCTAAAATAGCAGTTTGAATTATTTTTTTGATTTTTGTTCTGTCTCGAGTCTGAGAAAACCTAACCTAGTGTCTCATAAACAATGGTTGGTTCTCAACATTCCCAAGGGTGAAAATTGTAAAAATCAGGGGTAATGTTGGGCCAAAAAGTGTACCATAGTGTGAGGATGTTGATGGATATTTCCATGTGTGGAGGAGAGAGAAAAGTGCACTGAAGTGCTTGACATTTAGCTAATAGAAAGCAATTGAAGAAGGTTAATTGAGTTGGACAATTTACAAAACATGTAGACACAAAATTTTGGTGAAATATATTATTTTGGTACTATTCCTAAGTATCCAAGTGGTTGTGGAGTTTTTGTGAGTCCATTTAAGAGGTGTTGCTTTGTAAAACAGGCTTAATTGGGGCTCTAGCCCAATTAGGATAGGTGGTGTTTTGTACATTTGGTCCAAAGGACTCATATTTAGTTTTGATATATGTCATAGAGGGCCCAAAAGGTTGTCCTAAAATATTGTTTTTTTGTCTAGTTTTTTGGGAAGTTTGAGATCTACTACCCAAAAGATGAAAACTTCGGGCTACTAGGGGTTTGAAGTCTTTGTGAAGAACAAAGATATTAGGAGTTTTGCAAATCACTTCCAATGAGTGAAAAATGTCTAATGGGATGTAAGAAGGTATGGTGCATGGCTTTTTTGGGTCTATATTGTCTTTTCCATGATTTGTCTTTGTAAGGGTGTGAATAGCCTATTGAGGATTAGGGCTACTAAAAGGGTACGTTGCATGAAGATTGTGTGTTATCAATCAATGACTTGTTGAGTCATTTGTGAGTTGAAATTGGGTGTATGTAAACCTCTTGACAAATGTGTGAGTAGGTTTCTTGTTGTTTGGCCTAGTGGAGCAAGTTGAGTTTGTGCTGGCATTGGGTATCTACCTAGTTTCCCCATGGCTCCACATCAACTTGGCTATGAAAGACCACAGATTGAAGAACAAATCCACCCTCAATTTTAGGATGATAGGCATAATCCCACTTAGCCAAAATCCACTTAGAAGAGTTAAAATTACCACTCTAGAGAAATTGATGAGATAAAGCATCTAATTCCTTAAGGAAATACATAGGAGCAGCTTGAACAAAACTTTGGTAAACAGGAAGAGCCTGAATTATAGATTTTAGGAGAGTAACTCAAGAAGCAATAGAGAGCCACCTGTGAGTCTGATGGTTGATCTTCCCACAGAACTTATTCAACAAGTCCTACCAAAAGGGTCTTAGCTATCGACTAACAACTAGAGGAAACCCTAGAGAGATAAAGGGGAGAGAACTAATCTGGAACCTCAAAATATTAGAATTTTTTCTCAAAATAAATTCAAGGGTATTGAAAAAGAATATGGAAGACTTGTGATTATTCACTCGCTAGCCCTAAGTAGCTAAATAAACATCCAGCGAATTCCTTATAGACTCTTCCTCCTAAATTTGAGCAACCCCAAAAAGAGAAGTGTCATCCACAAACTGCAAATGTGAAAGCCTAGATAATCCAGCATCCCAAGCCAAACCCTGAATCAAACCTTGAGAAACCTACAACATAAAGAAGTATCTTAAGCCCTTAGCCATAATGATAAATAGATAAGGGGAGAGAGGATCACCATGCCGCTAGCCCCTAGAAGCACCAAATAATTGTGATGGCTCGCCATTGATAATAATAGAGAAGGAAAAAAAGGTTTCCCAACTCATAATCCAATCGAACCACTCCAAATTGAAGCTAGAGGCTAGGAGAATTTGATGAAAAAAGCTCCATCTAACCCTATCATAGGATTTAACCATATCCAAAATGATAAACATAGACCTCTCCTTGGACATTTCCATGAAATAAATGGCTTTGAAGGCAGTAACAACTCCATCTAAAATCTATCCATGAGACACAAAACCCCCTGTTCATCAAAGACCAATTAAGGAAACCATAATTTTAGTCTTTCAACAATCAATTTAGTAATATTTTTACACACAATATTGCAAAGAAAAATGGGCCTAAAGAACTCAAGTTGATTAGCACCCTCCTTTTTAGGAATAAGAACAAAGAAGATATAATTCAAGGTCCAAAATATTTGCTTAATATTATGAGATTCTTGGACAACCACTAGCAAATCCAACTTGATGATGTCCTAAAATTTTTGAAAAAAATCAATAGGAAAACCATCTGGGTCAGGAGCTTTACCTTTAGCCATACAAAAAATAACCTCTTCAAGTTCTGACAAAGTCATCAGATGCATGAGAGAGTCATTCATAATATTAGTAACCAAAGAAGGAATACAAGCCAAGATCTGGTTCTCCTCCATAGGAGCAAGGGACACATCATTAGAGAAAAGGGCCGAATAAAACTAATATGCCTTGTGTGACATTGCTTGAAGAGAGGTTAACTGTATGCTAGTAAAATTCACCAATGAAGAAATCACACTCTCCTACTAATGGGCCTAGACAGATTTATGGAAAAAAGAAGTATTACACCCCTGATGGAAGCTAATAAATCCAAGCCTTATTCTTCCAAAAGATCTCCTCATGAAGCTCCCACTGCTCCAAATCCTTCAAGCCCTGACATTAATCGTTTCTTAAAACATTAGTGAAGCTAGAATCACAAATTTTTCAAGTAATTGCATCAAGGCACTCCTGAGAACTTCTTTTCCTTTGAGAAAGATTACCAAAACACAACCTCTTTCATTTATTAAGTTGATATTTTAGAAACTGCAGCTCCATCACAAAAGTATACATAGTCATACCATAGGCCGGCCCCCATCATGCTACCACTAAGCAATGAGATTAGGGAGAGAAACCACCTCGAGCCACATGAGTTGAAACTTAAAAGGATCATTCTTATGACCACTAACAAATCCAGTAGAAAATTTGATTGGACAATGATTAGAACCCCACCAGTCTAGGATCTATGAGCTAGACAACACCCTATCCCCTACCCAGAAGGAGGAGACCAAAAATATGCCCAATCTCTCAAAAATAGCATCCTCACCACACCACTGATTAGTTGAAGTAAATATTCTATTAGACGACTAAATATATGCTAAGCCTAGAAAATGCACATTATTCTAAAACAGAACAAAACGACACAATCTGACTAGCCAGACCATCTTCTCAACTAAGATT
The DNA here is from genome assembly GCF_030272615.1 of Cryptomeria japonica. Taxonomy (NCBI): domain Eukaryota; kingdom Viridiplantae; phylum Streptophyta; class Pinopsida; order Cupressales; family Cupressaceae; genus Cryptomeria; species Cryptomeria japonica. The sequence continues at coordinate 852,134,428 of NC_081414.1, forward strand.
AGGATATAGTTAAATTAACCAGCAAGAACCCAAGGAAGGTAAGCAGCATAAGACTGAACATGCCTGAGATGAGTCCACGACTAGGCTTTACCCCGAATATCAATGGGAGCATAGACATTAGTAACTAGAAATTTTTTGCCAAACTAGAGGAAACTAAGGAAAGAGAAGACTAACTAGAGAGCCACCAAAGAGGAGTAACTTTACGTAAATTATCCCAAAAGAGAGCTAATCCACCTGAACAACATAAGGAACCAGTACACTGGCACTATCAATAATGCCACATAGTCAGAGCTCATTGAAGTATTAGATCAATAGAAAGCTTAGTCTCTTGAATACAAAAAATATATAGAGAATGAACACTTACCAAATCTTGAACAACTTTTTTTATGGGAGGGGCTATTCAACCCTTGCACATTCCAAGAAAGAATGATCATTTAAGGGAATGTGAAAAATGGGAATTTATAGTCTTCACCAACCCAAACTCCACTAACAAATCCCCAGCTGAATGAATCTTCCCCTGATCCATTTTGTGGCCTGCTTTAGGGGTTTCCAATCAACTCTTCTTATGAGCCTCCTGGAGTAAACCCAAGTTGCGAGAAGAACCCTTGCCCCTAACAGATTTTGAAACCTTTTTGGCCAAATCTAGGAAAACAACATCATCCTACAACATACCAGAGTCATTAGAAAAGTCTATCTATTGAGCAAAAGAAATTTATTGAGGTATCTGGAAATCTTGAGATGTTGGGACATCACCATCCACTCCCACAAGAATTTTCATGCCCACTATCCTAGAAGATACTTTTATTGGAATTCTTTCTTAACCTCAAGATGATTAAAATCATCCTCAGTTTGCCTTTCTTTGAGAGGTTACTTTTTCCCCCTACCTTTAGAGCCAGGTTTAATTAGTACAAGTCTAGTGCAGGAGAACCTCATGACTAAGATAATAAGAGAAATAAAGGCTAAAGGACACACATGAGAATGTGACCTTTCAATCTATGTAATAGGGTAGTCTTGTTTTTTTTATGTTTGATTTGTTTGTAATAAACCCCACCTTATTACCCAATGACATATATTTGGCAAGTTGATAGGCCACCATGGGCATATGGGCCTAGAGGTATTTGGGTGAGTATTTTTCTAGGTGTTTATGTGTTGGAGATGTCTTAGAAAGGTGTAGGACATGTTGAAGAACCTCTAGGTAAGCAGATTTAACATATGTCAAAAGTTGCTCAAACTTGACAACTTTTAATGAAAACTTTTGGTTGCAAATAGCAACTTCTTTCCAATGATCACCTCAGTTCAAATGGTGGTTCATAAACATTGAGGAAGGTATAAAGTGTCATCCCTAATAGCCATTGGGAGGAGAGAATGAGGGGAGAATGACTTTATTAACTTTGGGATCATTAAAGTAATATATTTTTGAGAATTTCCCGCAATTATGTTATTCTACGTGGTATATAGTACTGTATGATCATTTTTGAATTACGAAACCAATGGGATGTGTTAGAGTGGCCAATCACCTTTCAGATGCATGAAGTCTGAGGTCCTAATTCACCAAGACAAGGAAGAAATTAGCAACTTTCTGGAAGTAGTCTAGACTTGATAGTTTTATCTAGGGTTTTGCAAAGAAATGGTCTTACCTTGTTAATCCTTCATCGGTGGTTCACGGATTTGAAGTGGATGCAAGTATGGCCAGTTTGTTTTAGGATTTTAAAGGCCTTTTGCAGGTTAGGACCAGTTGGAGGTGAGGGTTTGATGCATTAAGGTGGGCAACTCCATGTGGCCATCGACAAGTGTTGTTAGATGTAATGACAGTCAGAAAAACACTGAGAAGGGGGGGGGGTGGTGAATCAGTGTCTAACCAGTTAATGGAATATTTGAACTCATTTATAAATTTGCAACCAAAAGTAATGTACTAGTAAACAAGTAATAATGCAACAAAGAGAAATAACAGAGACAACATACATGCACGCCATAACACAAGATATTTTTGCGAGGAAACCCGATAAGGGAAAAATCTCGGTGTTATTTGTGACCCACAATATTTACTCACTAGCCAATATGAATAAATATTACTTACAATAGGGGCCTGCACATGCAAGAAGGCCAACAGCCTAGAGCTCACTGCTCAATGAAAGAGTCTCACTGACTACAAAAAGGATAATTAAATCCAAGACAATGTACTACTCAAAATAGACTCTGCAATGCTTGATTCAGTACCAGTTTAAGCTCAAACAGAAACCTTCACAAAAATCTTGCCGGTGAATTATATTCACTCACATAACCTATCTGCAACACTCATGATAAAAATCCAAAAACTGTTGTCCAAAACTGAAGTCCAACACTAATCCTCAAAAAAGTGTGTTCCCCTTGAGCAAGTGATTTCTTGTATGCATTTTCTTCCATACATTTTTCTCCATACTACTCCCCCTTTGGCACCAATGACAAAGGATGTCAAAAAGAATCAAGGAATACAAAAATTCTACCTCATAGCCTATAACCGACAGTTTGCAATTTGAAAGAAATCTGCCAATATTAGATTCAGGCTCTACATGAATTTATTATTGTCAAAGATAAAGGTTTATGTCTGTTGGATCATGTCGGTGAGATAATGCATATGTTTCTCCGGTGACCGTTCTCCTTGATTTGATGCTTTAGAAGCTCAACCCATTGAGTTATAAGACTGTCCAATCTTGGACCAAGTTTTTTTTCAATTCCTAGGCCTTCAACCTTATCCTTTCTTTTTCCTGCTCCAATTTCTCTATCTTTTCCTTAAAAAATATCATTTTTTGTTCAAAAACTGAGGTAAGTTCCGAAGAACCTATCATATTATCTGCTATGTTATCTATCTCCTTTTGTGTTTTCTTAATCTCCTCATCAATGTATCCAGTCAGGTGGTGAGGCTTGCAAGCTTCCTTATATAAAACATTATATTACAAAATTGTTCAATTAAGTACCGGTAATAAGGAATCAATATGCTTAGTATAGTCCTTGATAGTCTTCTCAAAGAAATCACCTTTTTCTTTATTTACCCTTTCCTTAATGGTTTCTTCATTGATCTTATCTACAGTTAGAACATTTGAAGCAATAAATTTGGACAATGCATCCCATTTACTCAAAGAACCATCTATGTGATCTAACTTTCATGTCAGTGCAATCATTTTCAAAATAGGCAATGTATCATCAATGGCCTTATATGTTAAGGTGTTACGCTTTGTGATCCTCTTAATTGAATCCAAAAGAGCATCTGTTATATTTGTAGGTCTGAAATCTATAGTGGATGTGCGTGGTTCTGCAATAACTTTATTTTTCATAGATACTTGACCAATTACCTTAACAATTTCTTCCTTGTTACCATCATTTATTTCCTCTTTATTTACACTTGTTGCCAGTTTCTCACTCTGTGTCATTACCTCTTCTTCTGTTGGTTTCTCGGTCTGTGTATGTACCTCTGCATCTGTTGGTTTCTCAGTGTTAGGATTCTTAGCTTCCACTGGTATTTCAATGTTCTGAGAGTCAGCAGTGTTAACCGGTGACTCAGATATTTTAACATTTGTAGCATCAACTATCTTAACCTCTGTAGTCTCTTTATCCATAAGAATATTAACATCTAGTGTATCTAAATTCATAGTAAAGAGAATTTCATAATCCGGATTAGTATCATCATGTGTTATTTCTTCACCCTCCTTATCCGGTTGACTATTTGTATCTATCGGTATCTCTGAAGTTATTGGTGGGGTGTCTTGTGCCGGTGGACAAAGGTTATTGATGACCTTTATCATAGGTACACTACCAAAAAAATTTTTCCCTTTATCCTTTTGATATACCTTTGCAAAAGACTTGTCCAATTTTTGTCTTTCCCTTTCCTCTTTCTTTTCTTTTTCAACAAAAATATGTCCCATTTGTCTGCAATTTCATCTGCTATCTCTTTCACTCTTCCTTCCATTAGGCTGACCTGCTAGTGACCACTCATAAAAAATGACTAGTTGGCTTCAGCAATGAGTTCATCAATCTCTTCCATGGAATTAATGGGGTGAACAACCAACAACGCTTCTACCTTTAACTTTTTATCCAATTCCATCACTGACATTCTTTTAGCCTCTAATACTGTGTATAAGTCATTAGGTAGAACATCTACAACCTTAATTAAGACTTTCTTGTAGATATCAAGATGCAAAATAATGCTTTCCTCTATTGTCTCTTTGTCAGAGTCCTTGAAAGAATGATAAAATTTAGTCACATTGTTATGATTACCTTCATGTGTTATTTCATTTACCAGTTCCTATGGTGTAAGGGTATCTGGTGCCTTAGGTTGTTGTTTCTTCTTTGGAGTTAACTTCTTATTAGGCTCCCTTACAACCTACTGCTTCTTCCTTAATGTTCTTTTCCTTTTAGGAGGATAAGGTACCAATGAGAGTTTCCTCTTCTTCCTTTCAAATCTTTTGAGCTTTGTTGCTTTACCACTGTCTGTATCAGAAGAAGTGACAATTGGTGAAATATGAGCTACCCATTCCATTCCTTCCAGTTCACTAGAAGAAATACCACTTAAGTTTATATCATTTTCCTTAGCTTCTTTATCCATTTTGGATACATGTCTGATGAATTTTTCTCTTCTTTTTCTCTTCTTTTGCATTGAAACAACACTCTCAATAGGCTCAGCATTGCCAAAAATTTCTTTAGAGGGTTCCCTTGGTGCATCAAGAAGTGTCTTAGCATAACCCTCAAGAATATTCAGATCAACTTCATATCCGAACTCTATTATCCAAATAGTTCTATGAGTAACAACTTCCATCCATGTTTCATCTCTTTTGATTACAAAACAAATTTGCTTGTCATACTTATCCACAATGCTATTCGGTATCCTTTCTCTAGCCTTCATTTTGGTTTGGAAGTTGTTGAAGTAGTCTTTTACCATGTCATCACTATTAGTACCTATGCTGGTAATAGCTTCCATGATCTGTCTACCTACCAGGATGTCATATGCAAAGTCCTTGTGACCAATGTTGGGTATCTCCTTTATGAAGTAAAGAATTAAACACACAAGTACATTTTGAAAACAGAATGTTCCCTTCTTGTCACCCTTAATCTTCTTCAAGTTATCTAGCAGTTCATCCTTAAGCCACTCACAGATGTCAATTTTTTCATTTTTCTTAACCATCTCATATGCACTATGAATGCACAAACTAGAAACAAAATTTAACCTATTTGCATGTGTAACTCTGTATCCAAATATCATGCTCACATATTTTACATTTGCATCAGTGATATCATTAACCCTAAGAGACCTGTTGTCAAATGTAGCTCCAGTTATGTCCATAACACCCTTGTTTGGTATCTTCTTCTTGTTGGGCTTAGTACCGGTTGAGGGTAAACCTATAGCTGCCTTGATTTCTTCCCAAGTAATCTTTAAAAAAGAGTCTAGCCTCATAAAATCCCCATGAACTCTGCTCAATACAAGATGAACTATCTTATCTAAAAATTCAGGAATGTTAAGAATTTCAGTAAATCCTAAATCCTCAATAATCTTATGCTCCGGCCTGACTAAACCTTGTTCATCAGTTATAACATTTCTGTACATGTTCCTCAACTCATCTGACCCTGACTTCTCTATGTTGTAGTGAATATTAATCCTTAGGTCTTCGACAAAAGCAACTCCCTTCAGAATCTTAGAAATGGCTCCAATGGAATCATCTTGCTTAGCAATCTCAGGAATGATTTTAAACACAGGTCTAGGGCACTTAATATTTTCTACCATAGTAGGGTTTGCAATAAATTCAGGTGCAGAAGATGAAGATGCCATTTAGAAAGATAAATACCTTTTGACTTGTCAAATCCTTGAATGCCTGAAAATACCTTCCTGCTTTGCGTTAGGATGCCTTTGCTGTCTCTTTGCACTCTTTGAATGCTTGGATTCTTGGTGGATTGAAATGAGGGTTTTCTGGTGCTTTATAACCAAAAAGTTCTCCAACGACCGCATTAAATGCTTGTCGGTTAAGTGAAATCTTAACATATCTACTGGTAAAGAAGAAATACACCTTCTTACCATCAACTGAGGGTAGAATGCATGATTTTTTAGTTTTTTGGCATACCCTCTAAGGATTATTCCTTAGTTAGATGAAGAATCTCCTACTGGTGGAGGGTTACTCTGTTCTACTAGTGCAAAGATAGATTCATCAGCTTTCTGATCTCTCTTCTTAATCCATTGTTTTAAAAATTCTTGCTTTATTTCATTTACTTTTTCCTTTCCTTTCTCATTAGATCCTTTATTGTTCGCCAGTATAGTCTTGCTTCTACAAAATTTTGCAATATGCTCAATCTTGTTACATGGATAACAAGTTACATTATTCCTCTGAATAGCCTTTCCATATCTTTGACCGGTTTGTGTTCTACATTGATTAGATAAATGTCCAAATCTACCACAAACATAGCATTTCACATTCATTCTACAATTTTCTATGATCTGACCAACTTTATTGCATTTGGAACATTGACTGGCGGGTAAATTTGTATTCTGATTATTTCTAAATCTGCACTAATTTTCTCTATGAACAAATTTGTTGCAATTAAAACATTTCCCATTAAATTTATAAGCATTAGGTTGTCTTACTAGTTTGTTGTGATCTTGGTTGTTTGCAGTCCCAGAACTTTTTCCATGTTCAAATCCAAGTCCAATTATATCTCCATTAGGTTTCTGTCTTTTCAGCATGTCATCAAGTCTTTCTGAACTTTTCTTGAATTTGTCTTTTCTTTCATTTGCAGTGATCAACTCATTTTCCAGAATTCCAATCTGTCTCCTAAGCTCCTCTTTATCATGTTGCATGTGAATCAAATTTGTCTTTAGCATATCATTCTCAAGACAAAGTCTCAGAATTTCACTTGCTCCATCATTAATTCTCCTAGTCAAGTCTTCTTCATTCTTCTTCCTATCTTCAATATCCTTACATAGCCTCATGGTTAAATCTTGCATTTTATTCCTCATGTTAGTGTTCTATTGCCTCAACTTCTCTACAATATCCCTAAGAGTTTCCTTTTCATCATCATGTTTCTGCATTTTCCCATGAAGTTCCTTCCTCTTGTTTTGTGCTATAACCAAATTCTCCTAAAGTCCTATAATGAATTCCTGGGTAGTCCTCAAATCATCTTCAAGTTTGATATTCTTCAATTTTTCTACATCAAAATCCTTAAGAGCTCCTTCCAACTGTTTTCTCAAACTCTCCATCAGTATCGGTTTCAGAATCTTTCTCAAACTGTTAGCCTTTTGCAAATAGAGGACCAGGCTCTGATACCAATTATTAGATGTAATGACAGTCCCAAAGACACTAAGAGGGGGGGCGGTGAATCAATGTCTGACAGGTTAATGGAATATTTAAACTTATTTATAACTTTACAACCCAATTTAATGTACCAGTAAACAAGTAATAATGCAACAAAGAGAAATAACAAAGAAAACATAAATGCTCTCCATAACACAAGATATTTTGGCGAGGAAACTCGGTAAGGGAAAAACCTCGGTGGGATTTGTGACCCACAACATTTACTCACTGGCCAATATGAATAAATATTACTTACAATAGGGGCCTACACATGGAGGAAGGCCAACAGCCTAGAGCTCACTGCTCAATGAAAGAGTCTCACTGACTACAAAATGGATAATTAAATCCAAGACAATGTACTACTCAAAATAGCATCTACAATGCTTGATTCAATACCGGTTTAAGCTCAGTCATAAATGTTAACAAAAAACCTGTCGGTGAATTATATTCACTCACATAACCTATCTGCCTTATTACACAATCTTTTCGCTATCTTCTACATAATACCATATCAAAAATGACTTGTAAGATCTCATACATATATGAGTCTTTACAATACATCATGTCGGCTTATAGATAATTAATTACATTACAATACAATTCATATAAACAAAACTTGTCTCATGTCAGCTTGGATGTCGATATGCTTCGTTGCTGGTGTAAACTAAATGCTGGTGAATGAACTTTGTTGTACCTATCAGTGCCGGTGAGTGATGTCTATGTTGCCGGTGAACTTGTAGAATCCTATTACCGGTTGGTAGCTATCAATTACAACATCAACCATTCCCATGTAAGTGTAGAATGCCAACAAGTGTAAGCAAACAGGTCTTACATCAGGGGTTAAAGGTTTGATCATGGCCTAAGACTTAGGAATTGGTGTATTTGCAATGGATTAAGAATATTTCTTGAGTTTTTTTGGTGAGTTAAGGTCTATGTCTATACACTCTTTTGTAAAATAGGCCTAATTGGGCTATACCGGTCTCCTAACCAAAGTAGGGTTTGGGTTCTTCTGTCCCCTATTGGTAAGAACCCTTAGGATATGTTTTATAACTCCCAAAAGGGTATCCAAATCCAAGATTTTTTGTCTGGTCTTTTGGATAAATAATGAGTTAAGTGTGGAAAAGCGGTTTGGTAGGGCTACTAGGTTTTGGAGGCCTTGTTGCAGCAATTACCCAAACCAATAGAGGAAACCTAAATTCAATGATTGAAGGGGGTCTCCCTAACCTAGGGGACTTCTAATAAAACCTTAAATAGCCATTGTTTCCTTGGAGAAGAGACCAAACCATTGCTCACCATAGAGAATTTATACCAGTAAAGGAAAGAGACCTTGTTCTAGTAGTCTTTTGTTCAGACAAAGGGATGTGGGACTTGTCAAATTGATGTTCCTTAACCCCTGGAGTGTTATGTAATTGCTAGGTTCCTTGGTGTATTCTTGGATTAGGGGAACCTATCCTATACCGATACCAAGACCTTTGCATTAGATTAGTACCAGAGCGAAGGAGGAATCCTTTTGGGAAGAAGAACAATACATGTCAGCAGAAGAATTAGAGGGTGAGGCTAGAAAAATGCCTCTGAAGATGACAGGTGTGGAACTTGCCAAGATGGTGCAAGAGAACAGAGAAGAAAATGATCGGCTTAGAAGATTGGTTGAGAAATTGGAAGGGACGCTAGAGAGAGGACCTAATGGATCGGAGGAAGTGGGAGAAGAGGGGAACCCACAAGGGCATGAAGAAGAGGAAGTTCCTGCAGAGAATAGGTACCTGGTCAATTCCTTCAAGTCTTTAGAGAGGAGAACCATGGAACAGAAATCAAAACTTCTTATTTTCAGTGGGAAGATCGGTGTCGATGGGGTGATGGATTGGATAGAGTCCTTAAACAACTTCTTTGAATGTGAAGACATTGCTGACAACCAAAAGATGAAGATTACCAAGTCAAAAATGCAGGGAGCAACCTTGACATGGTGGAATTTAATGCAAGGAGAAAGAGTGAAAGAGGGAAGAGGAATGATCACCTCTTGGAATAACATGATTACAAAGATCAAGGGAGTATATGTACCGGAGGACTATGAAGTCCAATTACACAAGAGAAGGAAAAATCTTAGATAGAAAGAGATAGATGTGTGTGCCTATGCTGAAGAATTTTAGAAGTTGAGTATAAAGTCTAAGAAGGTTGAAGATGAAAGTGAAAGAGTGGCAAGATATCTAAATGGCCTAAGGTGGAACATACAAGAACAATTGAACCTCTTGTGCCCTGACAGTGTTCATAAATGCTATCAATTAGCATTAAAAGTAGAGGAGAAGCTCAAAAGAAGACAAGAGTAGAGCAGTAGAAGAAGGGGTAAGCACCTAAGAGGAAGGAGAAACTTCAGAGGAAGAGGATAAAATTTAGAATTCCAAGGAGAGAGTAGTTGAGACTCCTCAAGAAATGACAGCAACCACAAAGGCAACTTAAGAGGTAGAAGGCCAAATTTCAAAGGAAGATCATCAGGAAGAGGAGAAGGGATGATAAAATGTTTTAACTTGCTTTACCTGATTTTAACAAAGTGTTTTAGATTGAATGTGATGCTAGTCATGTGGCCATAGGAGCAGTCATAAGCCAAGAAGGCAGACCTATAGCATTCTTTAGTGAAAAACTCAATGAGGCAAAGAGAAAATATTCTTCTTATGACCTACAAATGTATGCATTAGTTCAGGCATTGAAAAAATGGAGACACTATCTGCTACCAAAGGAATTTGTGGTCTATACTGACAACCAAGCCTTGAGTTTTATTAATAGCCAATAAAAGTTTAGCCATAGACATATGAAGTGGGTAGAATCCCTACAAGCCTGTACCTTTTCCATAAAACACAAGAAAGGAGTAGCCAAAAAAGTGGGTGATGCATTGAGTAGGAGAGTGCTAATCATATCTGAAATCCAATTAGAAAGCATTGGGATTGATGCAATGAAAAACATGTATGCTGCAGATGAGCACTTTAAGGAGATTTACAAGGCATGTGCTCAATTTGGTGAAAGATATCATGTGGAGTTTTCTGATTTTATGATCCAAGATGGACTTCTTTTTCAAAGGTGGGAAATTGTCCATACCAAAGTGCTCAATGAAGACTAACATCATCAGGAAAAACATAGTGGACCTATGGTAGGTCATTTTGGTTTGGACAAGACACTTGAATTAGTAAGAAGGCACTACTTTTGGCCCAAATTGCAGGTTGATGTAAGGAAATTTGTAGATACATGCACCATTTGCCAAAAGGCAAAAGGAAGAAGTACCAATGTTGGTATCTATCAACCCTTACCCATTCCCTCAAGACCATGGGAGAGTGTGTCAATGGACTTTGTAATGGGTTTACCTAGGAATCAAAAAGGGTTTGACAGTGTATTTGTGATAGTGGATAGGTTTAGTAAAATGGCACATTTCTTGCCATGTAAGTGTAGTAGTGATTCATCTTATATAGAAGGTTTGTTTTTCAGAGAAGTAGCAAGGATTCATGGACTTCCATTGAACATAGTGTCTGACCGGAATGTTCAATTTGTTGGCTTATTTTGGAGAACTCTATGGAAGAAACTTGACACCAATTTGTCTTTCTCATCAGCCTATCATCCACAAACGGATGGGAAGACAAAAGTAGTAAACAAATCATTAGGGAATTTGTTGAGATGTCTTACAAGGAAGCATGGTGAAAAGTGGGATTCAATCTTACCTCGGGCAGAGTTTGCCTCCAATGACACTGTAAACAGAAGCACTGGGAAGTCGCCATTTCAGATTGTATATGGGTTGCATCCAAGAGGGGTATTGGAGTTGAGAAAACTACCCCATACAAATCCCATAAGTACAGATGGTGAGAGGTTTGTTGAAGCCATAAAAGAAGTTCATGAGCAAGTCGAAATACAACTTCAAAAGTCATCAAAAAAATACAAAGAACATGCAAATCAGAAAAGGAGAGAGGTAGAGTTTCAAGTTGGATATTTGGTTTGGGCAAATTTGAAGAAGGAAAGGTTACTCAAGGGAAAACACACTAAGCTCATGCAAAGGAAAGTAGGACCATATAAAATCTTAAAGAATTTTGGCACCAATGCTTATGAAATTCAACTACTATCAGACCTTTGCATATCTCCTATTTTTAATGTTTGTGATCTAACTCCTTTTAAAGGTGACTCTAATGCAGGTAACTCACAGCAGGTCCTAAAAGAAGCAACATATATAGATTTTCCCAAACATGAGTCACCTAAACTTGAAAAAGTGTTGGACACCAAGATTGTAAAGAAGACCAGGAACAATGAGTACAAACAATACTTGGTCACATGGAAATGAAAAGAAGACTTTGAAGCCATTTGGTTGGATGAAGATCAAATGAAGAAGGATGGCACCACATTTACATGACCTCATCTCAAGTGGACTTGAGATTCATTCACCTCAGGAGTATGGTGCAGGAACACCTCATGACTAAGATAATAAGAGAAATAAAGGCTAAAGGAAACACATGAGAATGTGACCTTTCAATCTATGTAATATGGTATTATTGTTTGTTTGATGTTTGATTTGTTTGTAATAAACCTCACCTTGTTACCCAATGGTATGGATTTGGCAAATTGATAAGCCACAATGGTTATATGGGTCTAGGGGTACTTGGTTGAGTATTTTTATAGGTGTTTATGTGTTGGAGATGTCTTAGAAAGTTGTAGAACATGTTGAAGTACCTCTAGGTAAGCGGATTTAACATATGTCAAAAGTTGCTTAAACTTGACAACTTTGTTGACAACTTTTAATGACAACTTTTGGTTGCAAATAGCAACTTCTTTCCAATGGTCACCTCGGTTCAAAAGGTGGTTGATAAACATATTGGAAGGTATAAAGTGTCATCTCCAATCACCACTGGGAGGAGATAATGAGGAGGGAATGACTTTGTAAACTTTGACATCATTGAAGTAATATATTTATGAGAATTTCGTGCAATTGCGTTATTGTACGTGGTATACCATACTATACTGTTGTTTTGGAATTAGGAAACTAGTGGGATGTGTTAGAGTGGACAATCACCTTTCAGATGCATCAAGTTTGAGGTCCTAATTAGCCAAGACAAGGAAGAAATCGACAACTTTCTCGAAGTGGTCTAGACTTTACGGTTTTGTCTAGGGTTTTGCAAAGAAATGACCTTACCTTGCTGATCCTTCATTGGTGGTTCATGGATTTGAGGGGGATGCAATTATGGCCAATGTATTTTAGGATTTTAAAGGCCTTTTATAGGTTAGGACTAGTTGGAGGTGACGGTTTGATGCATTAAGGTGGGCAACTCCATGTGGCCACCACCAAGTGTAAGCAAATAGGTCTCACATCAGGGGTTAAAGGTCTGATCATGGCCTAAGAGTTAGGAATTAGTGTATTTTGAATGGCTTAAGAGTATTCCTTGAGTTTTTTTGGTGAGTTAAGGTCTATGTCTATACACTCTTTTGTAAAATTGGCCTAATTGGGCTATACCAGTCTCCTAACCAAAGTAGGGTTTGGATTCTTGTGTTCCCTACCGGTAATAACCCTTAGGATATGTTTTATAACACCTAAAAGGGTATCCAAATACAGGATTTTTTGTCTGGTATTTTGGAGAAATAACAAGTGAAGTATGGAAAACCGATCTGGCAGGACTACTAGGTTTTGTAGGCCTTGTTGCAACAGTTACCCAAACTAGTAAACGAAACCTAAATTAAATGATTTAAGGGGGTCTCATTGACCTAGGGGACTTCTAATAAAACCTTAAATAGTCATTTTTGCCTTGGAGAAGGGACCAAACCATTGCTGACCATAGAAACTTTGTACCGGTAAATGAAAGAGACCTTGTTCCGGTAGTCTTTTTTTCAGAGAAAGGGATGTGGGACTTGTAAAACTGATGTTCCTTAACCCTTGGAGTGTTGTATTATTTATAGGGTCCTTGGGGTGTTCTTGGATTAGGGTAACCTATCCTATACCAGTACTAGGACCTTTGCATGAAAGTCCCTCCCTAGAAAAATCCCCTTCCGAAATAGGAGCTTTACCTTTCTCCCCCTTATCACCCTCTACAAGCAAGGACTTAAAGGAATTATTACCAATAGAAGATCTAGAAACTTGGGGGCACTAACACTGAAGATGTCCATATTCATGACAAACTCTACATCTAAAATGAAGAGACTTGTAGGACTTAGCTTCTGAACCCAGGAAGCTGAGCCTAAACAAATGTCTAGAGAATCTGGCAAAGGGTTATTTAAATCCACCTCAATACAAATAAAAGCAAATGAAATTAGTTTTTTATCTAGCGTTTATTGAGAAATGGTAGCCGACTTCCCAATTAACACAGCAATCCGACGTAAGATATCCTCTCTACAAAATTCTAATGGTAGCCTCGTGAGACGAACCCAAACTAGAACCCACGAAGGTAGATATTTAGCAAAATTAAAACCCATATGCCAAGATTTAATAAACAAACCAACCTAGTTGTAAAAATAGGGTCCTCCCTCAAAAACCCGATTCCTATCCGCCATATTGGAAAAAGCAACCATGATGTAGTTGCTGGTCGCTAATATGATTTCCATACCCCCGTTAACCTGCCGAGTTCACATAATCTAGGCTTGCAATGCTGGCAGAGAAATGTGGATCCCCAAGAATGTGCATATCAAGGCATAATTACTCCAATATGCGAAATCCTCCACAATAGATTCGGGAGGGATAACCAACACCGGACGATCCTAGCTTCGCGACAAATAGCCATTAACGTTTTTAATCTTTGAACCCTTGCCAACATAAAAGGACACTGACTGGTTTGCATGCACATCCGAAGAAAGACCATTACACCTCCCCACATCAACGATCACTAGAGACAAATAAACCCCAACACCAGTCCTCAAAAGACCCCATGCACAGAAAAGAGACACCGACACTTGCAGAAGACAACTAGATTTTTCATATGAATATGCAAGGCAACTAGTAGGACAAGAAAAGTCTAGTCATGGAGTTTATTTTTTCTTTGGTATGTCTTATTATTAAAAATTAATAATTTATTTATTTATTTAACTTCAAAAATAAATTGAGACAAATTAATAAAATTCAAATCATTTGTAAACTTTGTTGATTTGGGACTTGTAAAAAATTTCATCGATTTCAGCATTGCTCGTAACGCTCAACAGTAATTTCACATGTGTTTATCTGAGATTTTCGATTGAAGATTAATCCATTGTATTATCTCTTTAATCAATAGTTGGTAGACTTCATCTCAAAACTAGGATAAGTTCGTATTTCTCCCAAGATAGAGTCATTTTTCACACACTTGGCTTTCTTCATCACCTTTATTATTGTAGGCTTCTCGATTTTTCTTCATCGATGGCAACATCGGTGAGCACAACCAATAGGGCATATCATCAATTCAACTACAGAAGGAAGCTAGCAGTTGAAAAAAGGGAGTTCCCTATTTCAGGCCCTTTCAATCAGGATCATCTCTACAGAGCATTCGTGCTCAACTACAATGAAGTAGAGGATTCAATCAGAGAGCTCACAGGTGGACATGTATTACATGCACCATCTCCCCATTTGTTTTTTCCATCACAAGTCGTCTGTGGATCTTTCTATCAAATTGCCTTGAATTGGTTCAGTCTTATGGGAAATTTGTGCATATTGCAACTAAATTTATTCATGGAGATTATATTGGGTTATATTTTTTCACAGGCAAAGCGGATACTGGGAGAATATTTTCTAGAAACTCACCCCTCAGTGATCCCATACCATGATCATTTGGGACCTATCACAACATAGTAGACTCAATGCAAGTTTAAAACACTTAATTGACGGGTAAATCAGGTATCTCATGGGCATGTTCACCGGCCAGTTGCACAGCGATCATTTAGCTCATTTGGTAGACAAGTTAAAATTATCATGCCCTGAGGGCGTGAACAAGCAGTACAACTTTTGGACTAGTTCTGAAACATTTTTGTCTATTATGCTTTATGCTTCAATCAATTTTAGTTTATGTTTGTATCTTCTTGTAATTATTAAATTATTAGTAAATATATAAAAAAAAGTTTAAATTAGCTTATTGATTACAACAAAATTATTGAATTGTAACTTTTAAGAAGATATATTTTAAGTCAACCATATTAATTGAATAACAAGATTAGATGTAAAGAATCTATCCAAAACTAATTCTATTATAATATTAAGAGTCTCAATATCATAAAAAAACAAGTACCATGTAGTGTGAAGAATTTTTCGTAATATTATTTAAAAATGAATGATGATATATAATTTCTTTTTTTCTATCTAGTGACAACAATAATTAATTTATTAGTAAGAATATTTAGAAATATGTTTTTAATTAATTTTTTGTTGTTGATTACAACAAAATGATTGAAATACAATTTTAAGAAAAAAAAAATAGTCAACCATATTATTCTATTGATTAAATTAGATGAAAATAATCTATCCAAAAAAATTCTATTATAATGCAAAAATATTCAATGTCATAATAAACAAGTACCATGTAGAGGGTAGAACTTGTCTTAGTATGATTTGCAATAATAAATATTTGTCATTGATGCAAGTTAAGAGATTGTGCAATTCAGTTAATAGATGAGTTGGCATGACATAGCTAATTCTCACTTGATGAGCTAAAAGGGGTTCTATAATGAATGGTTCATAAGGCACAACACTTGCTAAAGGTTTTGCAAATGGGGTTGCAAGCTGATTGGGCTTAACCTTGGAGGAAACTCCATTGTTAAGCGTGCTCGAGTTGGAGTAGTACTAGGATGGGTGACCTCCAAAGATGGCCCAATGCTTCACCTATGTGAGCATCACCTAGATGCAATGAGTGCTAAGTGTACCATTCATTCTCATGAGAGAAGGGCTCTTATGAACCACTACTCATGAATCATGGGCCAATGCGTTTGAATCAAAAACTACACAGTTGATATCTAATTGCAATATCACAATTCGACTTCTTGTGAAAAATATCGCCTACTTCTAACTTAGAAGTAGGTTAGTTCTAAATTGTGATCAATAAACATTTGTATGATTAATATATTCCAATTTTAGTAGGGGTTAAAGATTATAGTTTATAGGTTTGACTTTGATTCCAAGTTTGATTGGTAGGCAATTGTGACTAGCACAATTAAAATTGAGCATGTTTAATGTATAATATCTCTTAATTATTTATAATGACATCATTTGGAATAATTTTTTAAATATTGTAATAATGTCATCTTACATTTTAAAATTATTCCAAATGATGTCATTATTAATATTTCAAAAACTATTCTTAAACACATTTTATTTGAAGAGCTATTTCTATTTAATTTTTATTTTAACCTTAACCTTAATTTTGTCCTTAATTTTGACTCGTTCTCGAATCCTAATTCTAACATTAACCTTAATCATAAACACAAATATAATCTTAATTTTAATTCTAAATCTAATCTTAATTTTAGTAATAACTATAATCCTAAATTTATAATAAATAAATAAAAATTGTAATTATAATCCTAATCCTACTTATATATCTAACATTATCACTAATCTTTGGTTGCCTTCAAAGAGCTAAATACCATCTTCAACTCTGTTATTTTGAGTTTTCCTCCAATATATTATGGTCGATACGACTGCCCCAGCCTGTTAACAAAATTGTAAGTTTTCTCTCATTTTAAAACTAGTGATGCCTTATCGCCCATCCATTATTAAACATCAAATACTATATTAAAATGGTAAGACAAGCCGAAAAAAACTTTAAAAAAATTTGTTCGCTTTCTCTGATAAGGTTCAGACATTTTTAATCTTCACTTTTATTTGCTCTTTCTAAACTCAGAAGAAGAAACGAACTAAAGCTTATTGACTTCTCAAAATATTTAACTGTAATAATGTAGTGGTTTTGTGGTCTAATTTCCATTTCTTTGACTTTGAATGAAATAAATGTTAGAGCAGGAATATTCGTGAAAATAGATGGCTCCCCAGCAATTTGAAAGTCTATATAATAATCTCGTGTTTTTCTTTTATCAAAACAATTCAGGAATTCTAGCAGTTTTAAGCGTCTCTCTTATATCAATGGAAAAATCCAGAGCCATGGCTGTAAGACACTGGGAAGTGGAGAATATTGTAAGGTTTACTATTTTATTTCCCATATTAATAATGGCCCCCATTAGAGCAGATCCAGAGACCACACTTTTGTCGTACCAATGCAGTACCAGCCTCCCCAACAACGCAACCCTCTTTCAGCAAGTTTTGAACTCCGCCCTCGCATCTGTGGTGAAAGAAGTTGCTCAATCTGGATTTGCTACAACAGACAAGGAGACATCTACAGAGGCAACAACAGATTCAGTATACCTTCTGGTGCAGTGCAGGAAGGATAAGTCCTCTGCCGATTGCCTTAACTGCTTAAAGGTTGCAGAGAACCAAACTCGCAACTGCTCCGGTGTGTCCGCCACAGCATACTACGACAGCCGTTATCTGCGTTACGAGAGTTACAATTTTTATGATCTATACACTGATATCACACAAAAACCGATTTGCGGTGATGTCTACTCCGCCAATCCCAGTTCAATTTTGGCAACTGTTGGAAGTTTGATAGGTGATCTTTGCACTGCAACTCCTCGCCTAAAAAATTATTTTGCTGCGGAGACTAGACAAGGGCCGTCTAATACCACTATCTATGGACTTGCCTTCTGTTTGCGTTCCCTAGTTCAAGAGGATTCCCGCAAAAGTTGCCTCAAGATTGCTCAGGGCAACATAAATAAGTGTTTTCCTCACTCCGAGGGACGGGCTATAGACGCCGGCTGCTACTTGCGATACAGTTCCGAACCCTTTTTCCTCAGCAATGCGACTGTCGACTTGGCACGTTTCTTACCAACAGGTTAGAATTTAATTATATTCAATTGAAGAGCTTCAATTTTGTTAGCTCTTTTGAGAGTTTTCCTAAGAAGCAAGTTTGATTAACAATTTGGGAAATTGTTAGTGTTTACGATGATTTTTTCACGGTTGAAGTGTTCTCGGTTTTGTTTTTCAGAGAAGTGGGCGAGTTCTCGAAAGTCGATAATAATTGGTGTAGTGGGAGGGGTATTCCTTGGCCTTCTAACTTGTCTTCTTGTCTTCCGGAAGCATATAATGCGGCCACGCCAGAAAAAAGGTAAACTGTTAAAGGCCAAATTTTATATATTATACAATATGAAGCAAAAGCCTTGGAAATCAATTCTATCTTAACATATCTATGGAACAGCGGATATTGAAGGAGCAACGGAACTCCGTGGGCCAGAAGATTTTGAGTTTAAGATACTGAAAATGGCAACCAACAATTTTGATCAGGCAAATAAGCTTGGAGAAGGAGGATTTGGTGAAGTATTTAAGGTAAACTATTATTAATTTGCTGTGTACGTTAGAAAGTGGCAAAGTTGTGGCAGTAAAGAAGCTGACATTAGGTCACTCAACCCGTGCAATTTCTGAATTCGAAAGCGAAGTGAAACTCATTTCCAATGTTCATCACAGAAATCTGGTGCGTTTACTCGGATGTTGCAGACAAGGCCAAGAAAGACTCCTGATTTATGAGTACATGCCCAATAGCAGCCTTGACAGAATATTATTTGGTTTGCTATTCCTGAAATTCCCTCTTTTGTTTGTTTCTTCTGTTACAACAAACATGATAGGCTTTGAAAGTCTAGCGAATTGCCCTACATGTAGGAAAAAATAAAAGACTTTTGAGTTGGAAGGAAAGGTTCAACATTATCTTGGGCACTGCTCGTGGTCTGGCCTATCTCCACGAGGAATTCCATGTCTGTATCATCCATCGTGATATTAAATCAAGCAACATATTACTTGACAACAACTTTCAGGCAAAAATAGCAGATTTTGGGCTGATCGGACTACTTCCGAATGATAAATCTCATGTTAGCACAAGAGTTGCGGGAACAATGTAAGGAAACTCCTACTTTATGTACTGTTTTTCTAATCCCAAAGTTTTCAATAGAGATAGTAACATCGATTTTATGGATTTTCTCAGAGGATACACGGCTCCTGAATACGCTAGCCATGGGCAATTAACAGAGAAAGCTGACACCTATAGCTTTGGTGTGGTGGTTCTTGAAATTGTCAGTGGTAGAAAAAGCATTAACTTGAAGCAACCACCTGATATGGAATATCTTCTTAAATGGGTATTTTAAAATTCCAATAACATTCTTCTAATCCTTTAATCCCATCATTCTCTCCCATAAAAATCTTGATCATTTGCTTGAAAAACCTATGGCAGGTTTGGAGCCTATACGAGAATAACAAGGTTTTAGATGTAATGGAAAGTGAAAAGGAGATAGAAGGGTATAGCGAAGAAGAGGTGTCGAGGGTGATAAATATTGCGCTTCTATGCATACAAGATTCTGCCAGACATAGGCCATCAATGTCTGAGGTCGTGACAATGCTATTAAATAAAGATGAGATTTATTTTCAGAAACATCTGCATACATCTTTCAAAGACTTGGCGTTCAAATAATATAGAGAGTCAAATGCAACAATTACAGAATTCCTTAATTCTCGTTAGTAGTGGCTATTTCTCTTGTCAATATACATAGAGAATAGCAAGGAAGGATAGATTGTTAACATCTAATCGATTATATAAGTCCTTCCTATTTCCAAACAGGATTTAAATATTCCATTATATTTTTTCACTTCGTCTTTATATATAACCATGAAATTTTCAAAAAAGGTCTGTAAGAAATTCGAAGATCGTGTTGTGGATAAATTTATTTCAAAATAGAAACTAGAATTAGCTGTGCAAATAGTTTGTGGTTCTATTAAACATTAAAGGAGAGATATGTTCAATTGATTTTGTGAAGATTTAGGTTGTAAGATAGTAAGAGAATGAAAACTCTATTTTTTATTAATAAAAACATTTCTATTTTAGAAAAATCATACAAAAAGTAATATTGAGAAAATCTGTGTTGTTTTTAGTTTAATAATCTTGTCATTGATGTCAAAAGGATACGTCTTTGAGACATAGAGTGTAGAGATAGTATGCACAGGCATAACAGAGAGTTTATGTGAAAAAGGAAATAGAGTACGCAGGTAACGGCTTTGACTATTTATCTCCTGCATTGGTAGTATGATGGTGGTATCAAGTATTTATATAGTTTAGTGAATATAGTTTTAGTGAGAAAAGGCAAACATGCTTTTGCCATCCAACTTGGAGTGCATGTCGATATGACATAAACCACCAAGTGCAAGATCACAACCATTAGAACAGACCGTCAGAAGAGGATGCGAAGTTGCGATGGAACCATGGGAGCTAACATGAAGTGTTACGTGGAAGATTGTAGTGGCCAGGACAGACTGCTGGCTAAAGTTATGATGTTGCGATGAACTACCAAGTGCATGATCACAGCAGTTTAGGTTGACCACTAGAGGAGGCTGTGATGTTGCAATCAACCTAAAACTGTCACAGAAATAGTTGAGCTACATCCTCATGGTTTGGATGTAATCATAGAATGTTAGCCGACGATGTTGCGAGAAACTGTCATGTGTTGTGCTAGGGTCCACAGAGCTAGAAGGATAGAAGAAAGCATAGTTTCACATGGTGAAGTGATGTCACCAGGAAAGGCTTGCGATGAGCGATCAGCTGCCACAAGTCCAAAGAAGTAAAGAAAGTGTTGGCTCGTAGGTTTTGATGATGTATGTTGATGTTGATGTCATGTTGTGATGTTGCTTCCCATCGCCACATGTCCTTGAAAATATGACATAGATAAAGTCCCAAGGAGATTGTGTTGACACTAATGTGATGTGGCATGTGGAACTTGCATGGTGGCAATAACAACTAAATGTTTTTTATCAAACAATGAGAATCAATGGTCCAAATTTAAAGATCTAGAAGGAAATTGTTTTGGTGTGCATAACTGTGCATTCTAGGAACTTGCATAAATTGACTTAGACAACTATTTATTGAATGCTATTGGACAATGACAAAATGGGGTAGATTCTCTATGCTAAGATGAATACAACAAAGTCCAAGCTGACTAAATGAATGATCCTAATGCAACATAGAAAGTTGTACACATCATGTTGTATGATAACGATGCAAACTTCTTTTTGTTTGATTTGTGATGAGCTATGCCTTGGCCAACCTTATGGAGGTGAATACAGAGCATACAAATATGATGTAAATTGTCATAGTTGATAGTTAATATTATAATAAGAAGTAGCAATGAGATGTGTAAAGTGTTTGTAGAAGCTATGCAACATGAATTTCAAATGTCCATGTTAGGTGACTTGTGATTCTTTCTTGGCTTGCAGATCACCCAGATTGACAAAGGTATTTTTATCTATCAAACCAAGTCTGTGAGAGAAATCTTGAAGAAATTTTAGATGGAAGATTGCAATCCAACTAAGACACCCATTGTAACATGGTGTAAATTAAGCAAAAATGATGAATCTCCATTGGCAGATCAGACAAGCTATAGATCAATGATTGAAAGTTTGTTGTATTTAATTTCTTCTAGGCCTAATATAATGCATCTTGTTTGCATGGTTGCAATATTTCAGGTTGCTCCAAAGGAAACTCATGTAAAGGTAGTCACAAGGATCTTAAAGTATTTACAACATACAAAAGACTTTGGATTGGTGTCCATAAATTTTAAGGGTTGGTGCTTCTTTGGTTTGGTGTCCATAAACTGTAGGGGTTAGTACTCCTTTGTATTGGTGTCCATAAACTATAGGGGTTGGTGCTCCTTTGGATTGTTGGTGTTGGTGCTCCTTTGTATTGATGTCCATAAAGTCTATGGAATTGGTGTATCCTGAAGGTTGGTGCCTTCAAATTAATTGTAATCAATTGATACATTTGTGAAGCTAGATTTGGACAGTATGTCCAAGAAAAATTTTCTCATCGTGGTTATTCTCATCTTGGTTTTTCCATATATATGTTGGTGTTGTGTGTTGTGTTACTCATATTCTCACTCTTTTGCATTATATGGTTAATTACTTATCAGAGCTAAAAAATATTTTTAGTATTGTTAATGCATACACCAATTCAACCCCCCTTCTTAGTGTATTTGTGTGTTCAACATTGTGAGATTTCTTATATTATATTAGTTTGTATACTCATGTCTACAATATTTTGAAGCAGTTTCAAAATTGAAAATGAAGTTGTAGTTGTGAATGGATATATGTCCAAACAAGATAAATAATACTAGTATAATGTAAATATGGTTTTTAGATACCTATATGGTGCAATAGCTTATGCAATTTGTTATGAAGGGAGAAATGATGAAAATAAAACTTTAAATTCTAGGAAAATTTATGGATTATAATTATGTTGAAGATCAACTTGTGTTAGAATATTCTAGTAATGTTTTCTATTTTTATCTTTAGTTATTTTTTTTCTTATATCAACCATGCATAGTTGTTTCTAAAATATTTTTTCTAAATTATGTTGGCCTAAGTTTCTTATTTCTAGAATTTTTAATATTTCTCTATGTTTTCTATAAAAGAATCATATGTATATGTTTTAAAGCAAGTTAATGATGTCTATTTGTGCAACATATTTTCATATAAATTTTGTTTGTTAAGTTTATGCCTCTACACACCTTCATAGTGGTACCATAGTTGGGGAGAAATCATTGATGAGTGCAAAAAATATGAGATGGAGTAGGAAAAAGATAGAGACCCTAGAGAGAAGTTCCAAGACATTCCGAGCCTTTGTTTAAGGTAAAATCCAAAAGAAAACATGACAGAAAAGGAGAGAAGCTTCTATACACCATAAAGCAAAAGATGAAGTCACCAAGAAAGGTACACCAAGGATGATGATAATGATGTGAAAGAGGAGATGAAATCAAAATTGCAAATTAAAAGTTTACAATTGTTAAAAATGGTAGAAGGGTTTGAAATCAATGTTACTAAAGGAAACTATGAAAATTAAATTGGGCCATAAAGGTTGGAGAAAGAAAATTTTATGTTCTTAAAAAGATCTTAGAACTTATATTATAGGGTTTGAAAAAGCTGCAAGGAATCTAAAGAGTAGGAGAACTGAGAAAGGAAGAAGAGTGTTGAAGAGTCTTTTTTTTTTGTAGCATAAGGTTCAATATCAGATAAGTTTGGGGACATTATAAGAGAGAGGAGACAGTTGAAGGACTATGAAGATGCTGACATAAATTCAAAGATGTGACATCAAATATCAACAATTTCTAGCACCAAATTTTATTTTTAATAGGTAAGAATTATGAGAACTAAGAAATAAAAATGAAAATTTTATTTTGATCTCACAAACTATTAGAGATAGTTGATAAAAATTTTATAGAACAAGCTAATGAGACAAAATTGAACAAAAATCTAATGGATGAATGTAGGGAAAATAGGAAAACAGATGGAAGAGATTTGGAACTTATTCAATTAGGTATAGAATAGTTATTTTCTTAGCAAATAAAAAATGTACCTTCATCCAAAAGAGCATGGGAGATACTAGAAACAACATATCAGGGTTCATCTAAGGTAAAAATAACTAAGTTGGAAGTACTTAGAAGGGACTTTGAAAATATTCAAATGAAAGATTTTGAATTAGCATATCATTTCTCAGCTCAAGTGATGAATGTTGCTAATTAAATTAAAATAAATGGTGATGAGTTAATATATAGGAAATTTGTAAAAAACAATTTTAAGAGTTTTCAAATCAAGCTCGATACTATTGTGGTTGCCATTAAAGAAACTAAAGATCTATCTGAATTTTCTATAGATGAATTATTTGGATTATTGCCATGACATGAATATAGGTTGAAAAAAATAACAATACTTCATTGGAGAATTCATTCAAATCATAGATGACATTTGGAAGACGTGGAAGAAGAGGAAACTCAAGATTTGTAGGAAGAGGTAGAAAAAACTATCAAAGAGAAGAAGGACGAATTCCTAATCTAGGAGGAAGGATAAGTAAAAATCAATTATAGTGTTGTAGTATCATATATTATGCCCTGTGCATTTATGACACTTATGCATGTTGCCCGATGCATTTATGATAAGGTTCGTGATCGAGATTTTATCATTTTAACATGCTAGCCTCCAAATACAAAGCATCCCCAATCTTCCTAAAACCTTGTTAGGATTATCTTTGGATGGATAGAATCACGGTGAGAAGATATCTATGTGGTGTGCTAATATCCCAGTAATTGTCTAAATTTAGAATGACTTATTTGACATCATCCTTTTAACAACATGTGTCTTTTGGCCTGGGTGCATCTAAAATAGTCACTGATGCTCGTTTCAAGTTTTAAAATCTCATTCTCTTATTCATTGCTCTCTCATAACCTTGAACTCTCTATTGCACTCTTGGAACTGTTACTACAACAA
This sequence comes from Cryptomeria japonica, assembly GCF_030272615.1. Classification (NCBI taxonomy): domain Eukaryota; kingdom Viridiplantae; phylum Streptophyta; class Pinopsida; order Cupressales; family Cupressaceae; genus Cryptomeria; species Cryptomeria japonica. The sequence goes on from NC_081414.1 coordinate 852,159,046, forward strand.
TCTAATCTCGAGCTTCGTCACACTCTTACCTCAAGAGAGGGGTTCGGTTAAAATGCTTTGTCTTCTCTCTTATCTCATGCATTCTTAATTTTGCACTACTATGTCTAATGAATATTTAAATGCTTCTATTGTCTAGTTTCATTTAGTCTATTTTATCTTTATATCTCATGTAATAAGGATTTTTCTCCATTAAGAAGGGTTTGTTTTTATTGCTTTATCATGGCATCATTACATTTTATGTAATAGGCCTTCTCCTCTACTAAGTGAGGCTTGTTTCTATTACATTTTTATGTTTCTATCTATTCTATCAATTCAGTTGTCTATGGTGGTAGAAACACTAAAGTGGGAGTTTGAATGAAGCAAACCCCTATACAATCCAAACATTTTCCACAATCTCAGTGTGTGCATGTGGTGAATAGGTTCTAAATTCCTAAGATTAAATTTTGGGATACTTTTGGTGTTCTTTCGGGTCTTTGTCTATACAAATAATAGTGTCATGCACATACATCCCAGCAGCATGCTAGCATCCTAAACCCGAGACTAAATTAGTGTTATGCTATAATTTGTTTCTTGTTCATGCACTTTTCTGGTAGTTAGAACTTCATTATTTTGCTCTATATTTAAATATTTAGTAGCTTTAATATATTAGTATAGTTGTTGTTTTATTCATATTATTTTTATACACTAGCTCACCTTTAATGCTAATAAAGTGAGGTAGAATGAGGGCAGATTTGTTCCTTGAGATTTGTCATCTTGAGGGTATCAAATCCCTTCTTTTATATTTTGGTGAACCTGACATGATTGACTTATGTTGGATCTCTTTCTCATAGATTTTGATGCATTCAACAAGGCATTCTCTAAGGATTACTTCAATATGCTTGAAAAGGATTTGGATGAATTTTTGAAAACGTCTCCTCGTGGTGGGCTAGATGTTGACGATTGTTTATCTCCAACCTTGTCTTATTTAAAGGATGAAGAGTCCGTGAATATCATTTTTGTTTTCACATCTCCACGAAGTTCTAAGAGACCATCCATTTACATGGTTGTAGCTAGTCCTTTTCCTCAGAAAGTTAAATCCATTGGTAGTTTAAGGGAGATGCACCTAATTTGTATACTAAGTTTATGCAGTCTAAGCAGTCTTCCTACACCATTTTTTCTCACACATTTAATACAAGAAGAACTAAACAACATCCCAATCAACCAAGTTAACCTTTACTATCATCTCAACCAAGTCTTCCTCAAGCACATCAACCCATAGTGAAGCACACCGGTGATTACGATCTTATTGAGCAACTTAGAGTTACTCCTACTAAGATCTCACTATGGGATTTCCTTGAGAATACTCTAGTGTATCAACGTATGCTACATGAGGCTTTGCAAATTATTGTGTTACCTTCTTCTACAAGACTAGTAGATATTAATGCATTGATGGATCATATTTGTGTGGATTCATTGAATATTATGTTCTATCCTCATGGACTTTGGCCCCTTGAAGTAAGGAACTTGGTTGATCCTTTGACGATAAATGTTCATGTTAATGGTGTAGGCATTAGGTGAACCCTTATTGACATAGGGTCAGCACTTAATATTTGTAGTTTAGATTTTTTTTCATTTTTTTTATAATGCCTAGTAAACTTTTTAACGTGACTAGCGACACCGACATGACACATCCTTCGGCTCCACATGAAACACTTTTTGACTCGATGCTATGAACCGGTGAGGCCACAACTGGAAGAAGTCATCCCCACACTTCACTTGTCCAAACCCGCAAGCACAACATCCTAGCGAAGACACAAGGCTTGTGAGCACAATGGCCCAGCAAGGGTTTGAACCTTGGTGTTCGCTTCACCAACGAAGTGTTATAACCGTGACACTACATGTCCAAAGACATATTTGTAGTTTAGATTTATTACCAAAGATTAATTAGATTAAAATTCACTTGCAGCACCTTATTTATTTATTTGTGGCTTTGATAATACTATAAAGACCGCTATGGGCACTATCATTCTACCCCTAAAGGCTAGACCTGTTCCTATTCCAACCTCATTATATGTCATGCTAGGGCCTTTATCTTACAACCTTATTTTGGGTATACCTTGGCTTCATGCTTTGGGAGTTGTTTCTTTTACCCTTCATGGGTTGATAAAGTTAATCACAAATATTCTGGTGGTCACAATCAAGGCTGATCTTGATGCCGTCTACCTATGTCAAATGGCAATAGTAGGTCATAATTCAGTTATGCCTTCATTATAAAACTATACTTCAATATTATCTTCTCTAGTAATACATTTTTCTTATGTGACATCTCCTAAAAAAGAGATCCAGAAGAGTGGTGAAGAGTCAAAGAAGAAATCACCTGAGAAGTAGGATCCTTTAAAAGAGGATACTCCCAAGGTAGACATCCCAAAAGAAAAAAGATTTGAGTCTACCTTGATTAATTTCCCCTCTACCAAACCATCTTCTCCACCTAAAGTGAATGCATGTTTGGGTGATGAATGAGGATCCTTAGATTTCATGAATTCTTATGTCAGTGAATATAAGATTGACCCTGTCCATCTAAGGTTTCCTAAAATTTCATTTGTCCTACCCCAAAAAGATGATTATGCATCTATAAATCTAGGTGATACTTATCATTTTGATCATCTATTCTACACCAAACCCATGACCCTTAGAGATCTTTATGGCATCTATGGTCTGGGGTATAATCTTGTCTCAAATCTCAGTTAAGATGGTTGAGGTTGTGGACCTAATGGACAAGGTATTCAAATTCCATTGGAATCTAAACCTTGCCATCATAATGTTGGGCTTGGATATCAATCTACATCTTGTAAAGAAAAACCAAGGTTAAATATTAATACAATTTTTGTAGATGTTCTCCCTCTTAAGCTTGTGCATCCTGAATATCTTGCTATTACTTCATCGCCCAATGAAACTACTTTGAATCTCTTCCTTTTCAAGGAAGCTTTGAAGGAATTTTTGGTTGTATATTGAGAATTTTCCTTCTTGTCATCACAAGTAGTGATTCCCATATTGTTTTAATGATCAAACATATTTTGGGGAATTCATTATGAATATTGATGAGAAGCATCCCTTATCTCATGATGAGGAAAATAGACTTTGTCTCATCTTGAAGACTGTAGTACGCTCCTTAAAGGAGACACTCTTGATTTTATCATGGATACTAAGGATTCTAGCAAGGTTATAAAAATTAGGAAATTTTTTTCTCTTGAGGAATCTAAAGTACATCCATATCTCTTACATTAGTATCCTGATTTTTTTCTTGGTCATATCAAGACATGCTGAGGTTTGATGAATCTGTTGTGATTCACAATATTGTATTAAGTCTCGATGCCAAGACTGTGAAACAAAAGATTTAGAAGGTTAATCATAGGGTAGCTTTATTAGTCAAGACAAAGATAGAGAATATTTTAAAGTCTATCTTTATCCGTACTATTGACTATTCTCTTTGGATCTTGAATATTGTTCCTGTAGGCAAGCCTGATGGACAAATTTGAATATGCATTAATTTTAGAGATTTGAATAAGGCTTCTCTTAAAGATGAATTTATGCTCCTAAGTATTGATATGATCATCAATTAAACTACAGTCCATTCCTTATTGTCCTTCATGGATGGTTTTTTGGGTTATAATCAATTCCGTACAAACCTCAAAGATCAATACAAAACTACTTTTATGACCCCTTGGGGTACCTTTTGCTAGATGTGGTCACGCTATTTGGATTAAAGCATGTAGGCACAACCTATAAATGGGAAATGACCCTTATATTTCATTATTTAATTCATAATATTCTTGAAGATTATGTTGATGATATTCTAGTGAAATTAATGAATCACCAAGATCATGCTAAAAATATTTGAATGGCTTCATTTATACAAGATGAGACTTAATCCCCTTAAATGTGTCTTTACTATGGATGTTGGAAAAATTATAGGCTTTATTATTTCTTGTCGAAAAAATGAGATAGACAAATAAAATTGTTGTAATTGATAACATGCCTCCACATAACCATATCTCCCAACTTTGTAGTTTACAAGGGAAAATCTAGGCCATCTATAGATTTGTTGTGCAGTTGGCTAATCATACCCTTCCATTCACGTCCCTATTTAAGAAAGGTGTGCAATTTAAATGGGGTAAATATTTTCAAGAACCTTTGATTCTATTAAAGGATATCTGGCTAGTCCACCTATCCTGAAGCTAGCTATGTCAGATAGACCCTTTCTACTATATATCTTTGCCTCATCTAATGCTCTAGTTGCTTTATTAGCTAAGTATGATGATGATGGGAAAGAAAGAGTAGTGTATTACATCAACTGTGTTCTAGTAGAATATGAAACTCTGTATTCTGCAATCGAAAGACAATGTTTAGCTCTAGATTCTGAGACACAAAAGTTAAGACATGTTATCTCCTTCATGCAGAAAATTGAGTGATTATTAGGAGTGATCTTATTAAAAATATTTTCTCTAAGGGTGATCTTGTGGAAAGATTAGCTAAAGTGGTAATATTACTTACTGAATTCGACCTAAAATTTATAACGCAAAAATCAATCAAAGGGCAGGCTATGGTTGACTACTTGGCTAAAGCCCCTCCTCCTAAATCATTTCCTATGCTAAATATTTTCCCAGATGAATACTTGTTAGTAATTACTCATGATTCCATATGGGATATGTACTTTGATGGCTCGAGATGTCAAACTAGTTCAGGATTAGGTGCGGTTTTGATATCACCTCAAGGAAAATTGATACCTCTCTCCTTTCGATTAGACTTTCATTGCACTAATAATATCATTGAATACGAAGTCCTTAGTGCCATCTTGCATGTTGTGATTATTTTTGAGATAGAAAATGCTCACATTCATGGAGACTCTGAGCTTATTGTGAATCAAATAACAAGAGCATACAAAGCAAAACAGTCTAAACTATCCTAGTATAGGGATTTAGTCATGAATTTTCTTCAAAAAAATTCTTCTTACACCATCGATAGAATATATCAAAGAGAAAATCATCATGCAGAAGAAATGACAAGCACTCCTTCCCTTGCAATATTAGACTGTGGTTAGGATGAGTATCATTTTATTGTCTGTGTTCTATATTCTCCTTCCATCTTTTGTCAACTTGATTTTGATAGTGTTATGTGTGTCCACGTAGACTAAAAAGAATGGTTTTCACACATATATAATTATCTTAAGAACATAAGTTTTCCTAATGACGCTAGTAAAACTACATGCATTTGAATTCAAAAACTTGCCACTTGCTACATCTCATTGTCTAATATTCTTTATCATAGATATTATAATGGTCTTCTCCTTCATTATCTTACTAAGGCTGAAATACCTCTTGCGCTTCAAGAAGCCCACTCAAGCTCAAGAGGTGGTCACTTTGGAGGTGAATCTTTAGTTCATAAATTAATTGATATGGCATATTATTGTTAGACAATGGAGCAGGATTCCTTCGCTTTTGTCAAGAAGTGGCCTAAATCTCGGCAATACAAAATTTTGGTTCAAGCTCCAACATAGGAGGTTCGATCTCAAAATTCTTTGTGGCCCTTTCAAACTTGGGGACTCGATATCATTGGAAAGATATCTCCCCCTTCTTCCAAGGGACATACCTTTATCATAACTACTATAGACTATTTCACGAAGTGGATCAAAGCCGAATTGCTAAGATCTACTACAACTGAAGAGATTTGTGGTTTTCTAATGGATAATAATATTTCTCATTTTGTCCTACCTTTCACCCTTGTGTCTAATAATGGTACATCATTTAAGAACAAGGAGGTGAAGCATTTTTTCAAGAAATTTTGTAGACATCCTAGATTCTCTACACCATATTATCATCAATCTAGTGGTCAAGCGAAATCATCTAACAAAACTATTGAATGGATCTTACACAAAACCATTAAAAAACATGGAAAGGATTGGCACACTCAGTTAGTATATGTGTTATGGTCTTATCACACAAGTGTTCATACATCTACAGAAATAATGTCTTAACCTCATGTATGGCGTAGATGCAATTATGCTCCTAGATTTGGAAAACCCTTCATTACATGTTTCCCTTAAAGGGCTTATTGATAATGATTATTATCATACTCCTTGTCTCAATGAACTTGAATTTTTGGATGAGCGTTTCTTAAAGGGTCTCCAACATCTTCAATCTTATCAAAAGTCATAAAAAATATTAATTAGAATGTCCAACACACAACCTTTAATGTGGGTGACCTAGTTCTTTATTAGAATTAGAGAAATGTAAATGTGCCACCTAACCAAAAAGGGAACTTTAGCCCTAATTGGTTGGTCCTTAGATAGTCATCTCTATTTTCAGTTCTGGTGCTTATAATCTATCCAATATGGATGGTCCACTACTCAAGGAGCTTGTGAATGCCGTCAATCTATGTCGATATTACATGTATAGAAATCCTAGGTGTCATGAGCAAGATCTATTGTTCTAAACAATTGTTGTGGTATAATATTTATTCATCAACATGATTATTTTTAGTTGTGTTATGAAGTGTTTATGTGTGTGTGCATATGTTCCCCTCATAAGGAATGTGACATACATATAAATCCCCTTTTCTACACATTCATCTACATCTATTTATCACTTTAGATCATCATTGCATTTAATCAAACATGTACCAATATGTGTAAATTAAATCATGATAATCATCTAATGTAATCTTACATCACATGAGCATATGCAATGAACATGAAATAAAAGAGCACACATCCATGAAGACACAAAGCATAGTCAAATCAATAGTATCATATATATATATATATATATCAATGTCGAGTCTTAGTGTACATGTGTCACATCAGTAAAAAAATATTGTGATAATAGTATATGTGTCTATGAAGCTACATATTTACATGTATATATCAAAAGAATGTTGTACATCACTGTAACAAATATGAATATATACAGTCTCAATAATATATGCTCAAGAGCCTCTGGGGTCATCAATCCCTAAACCCATTGGTGCTAGAGGATCATGATCTTGACATGATGGCTGGTAGACTAAGGTGAAATGAGATCTAGCTATTGTAGCATTTTATGAGTGGAGGCCTCTTAGTTCTCCATGTACCTCTTCCGCCATTGGCCTCTGTGTCATTTAGTCCTCCATAAAAGATTCCTCCCACCGCCTCACTACATCTAGGTCTAACATTAGCTAGTGGTCTCGAGGGTGATTGAGATCACCCACTACACCTTCCAGAGTGGTGTTGACCTACCTTTGGAGGTCATTGAATTGAATTTGTAGGACCTCACATTCTCTCTTAGCACTATGTAACTTCATCATTATGTTGGCAATTTGACATTAAGTTGTCATTGATGTCAACTTATCTAGCAAGGTCACTGATAAGTAAGAAGTGTGACCGGTATGATGGCAATACACATGAGAGTGATAAGATAGAAGGAAGGCTACCAGTACACATGACGGGTCATTTACAAGTAAAGAAGGGTTATCAGTAAGGCATAAACTAGGATGAAGGTTGTTTGTGTGTTATGAAGTCACAATAACCAATGAATAGAACAGAGAGGATGGTTGATGATCATGCAAGTAAGATAAGATAAACTTGTAGTCAACCTTGGTTGACAAAGAATGTGAAACTGATATAGGAATCCAAGTAGAGGTGGAAGTCGACAAGCATGATAGCAGGATGCCAGAGGATTGCAGCTCAAGGAAGACAAGATGGCAAAGCAGGTGAACTGATCCTGCAAGAAGATCTAATCTTCATACCAATTAAGGGAAGGAAACAACAAAGCCATTTTAATGGTGAATGATAGAGAAAAGAAGAAAAGCATGGTGTAGACCTCCTGATTTAAAAAATGCACATTGGAATACACAACTTTTTTGGTGATTGATCAATGTTATGAAGATCTTATCCCTGAAAAGAAGATCAAATCAAATTGTATTCTAATCGAGTTGGAGAAGGAAAACCTAGCACAACAGTGTTTGAATGCATTCTTGGCAGGAATCCACGATTGTAAATACATGAGCTCGAAACATAAAAGTGTGATGCTTGTGGAGAAGAAGAAGAGTAAAGAGAGCTTGAGTGAAAAAAAGAATCATCTCCCTTAGAATTTATTCTAAATAAGTTGTAGAGTGAGTCAACAAGAAAATTGGTGAGAGGGTTTAACCGACAGTGATAGAGTGCCAGTATAACTATAGCAGGTTCAATAGTTCAGCAAACCGGTGTAGTGTGATTGATCAAGAAGGCATCCAAGTGTGACACAATGGGTTGTGAGGTTGTGTGTGTGTGTGAGAGAGAGAAGAGATGCCAAGAATCAGAGAGGGTTATCAGTTAACTGACAGTGTGAGATCCAGTAAATAAGAGAAGACTAATAACTGGCACAGATCTATTTGATCAAAGAGTTGCAGAATTCATTTGCAAAAAGAAGCCATAATTGTATCTAAATTGTATTTCAATACACATCACCAAGTTGGAACTTGGTACAGGGATTGGTGCTCCTTAGGTTGGTGCCCTAAATCAATAGGGGTTGTTGCTTCTTGGGTTGGTGCCCTAATTCTTTGTAATTTAGTGTTTCACTTGTGAGGCTAGATTGGAGCAGTAGTCTCTAGCAGCATTTCTCATCGATGTTTTTTCCATATTGGGTTTTCCTTGTACATCTAGTTTTATTGGCTGCATTTGTGTGATTGTCTTCTCTGGTCTCCTCATTTGGTTTACTGGTTTGATTGTTTAGTACTTAAGATAACAACCACTATTCTGAAGTTCCTTAAAAGAGGAAAGAGTTTATGAACCACTAATTCACCCCCCTCTTAGTGGTACTCTTTGTTCAACAATTGGTATCAGAGCCTAGGTTCATGATTATTTATAAAACTTGGGTAGATTCTGGACTTAGAACACAATGGCAAGAAATGAGTTTGCTTCCTCAAAAGCCCCCATGTTTGATGGATCCAACTATGCCTTTTGGAGCAGAAGAATGGAGACCTATATTTCCTCCCTTGGTTTTGATGTGTGGATGTCTGTCAAGAGTGGGTATGTTATCCCTAGTGTTCCTCCCACTGATACGGATGCCAAGAATGAGTATGGGAATAATGCAAAAGCCAAAGGTGCTATTTTGAGAGGGTTGTCTGATAATAAGTTTTTCAAGGTCATGCACTTCACATCTGCCAAGCTACAAGCACTAAGGGGGCAACTTGAAGCCATCAAGATGAAGGATGATGAAAAGATTGTAGACTACCTTCACAGATTTGATGAAACCGTGAATACCATCAAAGGACTTAGAAAGGATATTGCAGATGAGATCCTTGTCAAGAAGGTACTTAGGTCTCTTACACCTAAGTATGATACAAAGGTGTCTACCATAGGAGAATCCAAGGATCTGAATATCTTTACAATGGATGAGCTATTTGGCTCACCAACAACCTATGAGATGAGAACAACTAGTGATTCTTCCTTAAGGAAAGAGGCATCATTCAACACCACCCAGAAGGGCAAAGAAATAGCTGCCCATAAAGGATCCAGTGAAGACTCCGATGCAGAGGTAGAAAAATTTGTCTAGAAAACTCAAAAGAGGATCTGACAAGTATAAAGGAAAGCTACCACTCAAATGTTTCAACTGTGGTGAAGTTGGACACTTTTCTACAAAATATCCTTATAATGAAACTAGTGGAGATGAGTCAAGAGGGTTTACGAGATCTACTGGAAAAGATAAAGAAAGAAATGTCTACTAGCAAGGAAGAAGAGGCTACCAGAAGCATATTAACCTCTATAATATTGAAGATGATGCCACAGATGAAGAAAGTGCATCAAAAGATGACTACCATGATAATGATAGAAAATTTAATCTCTTTATGGAACTTGATGAACTGGTTGGTGAAAATGAGGAAGAGGAGGATATTGAGGCTAAAGTGGATTTAGAAGGTGAGCTTATAAGTGCTCTTGAGGAATTGAGTAAAACAAGAATAGAACTCAAGAAGGTAAAGCTTGCTGCAGTAGATGAACAAGGTCTCTTGAAGCAATCCCTGGATGAGTCCAGTCAAGTTATATCTAACTTGAAATTGCAGCTAGAAGAAACCAAGAGGATATGTGAAGTTACATCCTCTGATCTAATAAAGAAGGAAAAGGAGCATCAAGATTTGGAAGCAAAAATAGTGAAGCTTAGAAAGGAGCTTGAAGAAACTAAGGAAGAAATAAAAGTATGGAGAAAATATGAAGGCAACACAGAAGCCTTAGATCAGATGTTGAGCAAATAGAAGCAATCCAAAGATACTAGTGGCTTAGGCTTTGAAGAAGGTCAAAGTTAAAATAGCCAAGACATATTTGGTAAAGAAATAAAGTTCACCTCTTCAAATGAAGGTGAAGAAAAGAAGACATTCACTATAGGCAAGGATACTGGTAAAAAGACATGTGCAGATGCTGTTGGAAATTGACACACAAACTGGTATACACAAGCAATAAACCAGAGGCCACATTCATCGTACCGACATGCAGATCCAAGGAGAAATGCAAGAGTTGACCATGAAGGATTCACCAGAGTCAACAGTATGAAGGGCAGACCTCCAATTAGGCAGTCCTTTGTAGAACCAAGGCAACCTAACTAGTATGTTTCTAACCTTCATGGTTATTGTTACCGGTGTAACAAATTTGGGCATAGAATAGCTAACTGTGAATTAACCAATAAGCCCTCTCTGAGTTATGAAATTATAAATCAATTTAATGCACTCTAGGATATGAATTTTGTTTGTTATTAGTGTAATGGATATGGTCATAGGCGTTTTGAATGTAGGAAGAATAAACTGGTGCCCCACAATGATTTTAAGGATTTATCTTTAAATAAAAATGTGAAATGCTATAACTGTCAAGAATTTGGACAAATAGCAAGGTTTTGTAAAAATGTGAAGATCAAGAAGAAGAAGACAAATCCTGATCAAGAACCAGTAGTCGAACTTGAGCACAAAATAACAGCTAACAAGAAGAAGGAAACCAAACTGGTATGGGTTGAGAAAGAAAAAGAAAAGGTAGAATCAAGTCTGATAGTGTAGACTGCCTTACATGCTAAAAGGAAAAATATGTGGGTTGTAGATAGTGGTTGTTCCAACCACATGACCAGTGATAAAAAGAAATTTATCAAACTTGAAGACTGTAATGGTGGTTTAGTAAGATTTGGAGACAACTCTTCCATCAAAATAAAGGGAAAAGGTACTCTAAGTATCGATGGAAAATTGAAGGCACACGATGTATATCATTTGGAAGGCCTAAATCAAAATCTACTGAGTGTGAGTCAGATGTGTGACAAAGGTTATAAATTCACCTTTGCCTCAACTGAATGTCAGATAAAGAAAGATAGTATCGGTTAGGTTGTGGTAGAGGGAAAGAGAACAAATGGCAATGTTTACAATTTAAAGGAATTCTATGAGTCCCAATGCATGTTAGGATAGGTTGATGGAAGTTGGTTGTGGCACTAAAGATTGGGCCACATAAACTTTGATAACCTAGTTGCAGTAAGCAAAAAGGGGTGTGTGATGAATATTCCACCCATCATCAAATCGGTAAGCACATTTTTTGATGAATGTGTGAAAGGAAAGAAAACTAAAGTGAGTTTTAGGACAAAAGAGCACAACACCTCCAGACCACTTGAGATTATGCATACAGATCTATGTCATCCAACTAGGACAAGAGCTCTAGCCGGTGAAAGATATTTTATGATTTTTATTGATGATTACTGAAGAATGACATGGGTTACCTTCCTACAAGATAAGTCACAAGCATTTGATAGATTCAAGATCTTTAGGAAGATGGTGGAGAAAGAAAGAGGGTGCAAGTTAAAATGCCTAAGATCAGACTGGGGTGGAGAGTTTACATAAAATGAATTTAAAGATTATTATGAAAAATATGGAATTAGAAGGAAATAATTAGCCCCTAGGACACCACAACAAAATGGTGTGGTAGAAAGGAAGAACATAAAATGTAAGGAGATGGCCAGAACCATGTTAAATGAGGCTAGTCTACTAGACACATATTGGAAGGAAGTTGTTCATACTACTGCATATACCTCGAACTGGGTTCAATTAAGAATAAACAACAAAACGACACCTTATGAGTTATGGTATGACCGGAAGCCATCAGTTAAATACTTCAAATTATTTGGAAGTAAATTCTTTATCAAGAGAGATATGGATGGTCTAGGAAGCTTTGACTCTAGGAGTGATGAAGGAATCTTCCTTTGTTACTCATCTAACAACAAGGCCTAAAAATGCTACAAAAAAAGACTAAGAAGAGTCATTGAGAGTGTAAATGTAAAAGTTGATGAGGAGATGCACAAAGGAAGTCAACTATAGGTGAACTAGTATGATCATTTTGGTGATGAAGATGGGGAAGCTCAATCAAAGAATAAACCAAAAGAAGTATCCAAGAAGGCTCCCAACCAATATGTGCAGTTGAATCACCTGGAAGAGAAAATTCTAGGAAATAAGAGTGACAGTGTGTAGAATAGAAGAAGACTTTCCCAAAATGATGAACAAGTCAAATTCTGCCTCATGACTGAAGTAAAACCTTAAACATTCAATGAGGCTAGAAAAAAATAAGAATGGATCGATGCCATGGACGAAGAATTGCAATAGATTTAGAAGAACAAGACTTGGGAATTAGTCTCTAGACTGGAAGATAACAACATCATTGGCCCTAAATGGGTCTACTAGAATAAGATGAATGAAGAAGGAAAAATTGTTAGGCATAAAGCTAGACTAGTGTGCAAAGGATACTCTTAGGTAGAGGTAATTAACTTTGAAGAAACATTTGCATCGGTCGCTAGATTAGAAGCAATTAGAATGTTTCTAGCCTTCTCTTCCTACAAGGGTTGTAAAATATATCAGATGGATGTAAAATATTCCTTCCTGAATGGAAATTTGGAAGAAGAAGTTTACATGGAGTAATCGGAAGGGTTTCTGCTACATGATGATGAAATATTTGTGTGTCAATTGAAGAAGGCCCTGTATGAGTTAAAACAAGCTCCTAGAGCATGGTATTCAGGATTAGATCAGTACCTAAAGGAGCAAGGATTCAAAAAGGGGAGTGCTGACAACAATTTGAACATAACGAAAGATGGAAACCACATGATCATTATGGTTGTGTATGTATATGACATTATCTTTGGAGGTAATAAGGACACCCTCTGCAAAGGGTTTGTTGATCAGATGTAGTCAGAATTTGAGATGTCAATGCTTGGTGAATTGACATACTTCCTTGGTTTGCATATATTACAGCAAGATAATGGAATCTTTATCTCCCAAATCAAGTATGCAAAGGAAATGTTGAAGAAATTTCAACTGGAGGATTGTAAACCAGTAAGTACCCGCATGGTGACCGAAAGTAAACTAAGCAAGAATGATGAATCATTGGTGGTGGATCAGACATTATATAGATCCATGATAGGTAGTCTATTGTATCTAACTGCTTCTAGACTGGATATAGTATAGGCAGTATGCATGGTGGCCAGATTTCAAGCTACACCTAAGCAGTCACATATGAACATTGTAAGAAGAATATTTAGGTACCTACAAGGGACACTTACTTATGGATTGTGGTACCCTAAACAAGGCAAATTAATCTTGGAAGTATATACTAATGCTGATTGGGTAGGTTACATTGATGATCGGAAGAGCACAAGTGGTGGTGCATCCCTCCTAGCTAACCGGTTGGTCTCATGGCATAGCAAGAAGCAGGACTCAGTCTCTCTATCAATTGCTGAAGTAGAATACATTGCTATTGATACATGCTTCTCTCAGGTGCTTTGGATGAAGTAGACCTTCAAAGACATATAGGTAGACATCACTGATCCTATTCCCATCCGGTGTGATAATTCAAGTGCAATCAACATAGCAAAGAATCCGGTGATGCAATCTAGAACAAAACAAATTGCTATCAAGTATCATTATCTCAGAGAGAAGGTTGAAGGACAGGAAGTGAGGATGGATTATGTTCCTACCAGAGAATAAGTAGAAAACATTTTCACTAAACCATTGTCGGTAAGCACTTTTGAGTACCTACGACACAAGTTGGGAGTTGTGTCATCTGCCTTATGTACTTGAGTAAGGATAGTTTGATATGGTTCAAGGGGAGTTCATAGCAACATTTATAACTCTTGAACCACATCTCAGTATTGACTGCAATCGCTAGTAGTATCCAAAGGGGGAGTGTACAATACCCTTTGTCATTGTGTCAAAGGGAGAGAAATGTATCGATATGAAGTGTCTTACAATAAGTTGACATCAATGCCAAAGGGGGAGATTGTTGGTAATTTGGCACTATGTTTTCATTGATGTCAACTGGTTTGGAAAGGTCACCGGTAAGTAAGAAGTGTGACCAGTATGATGGAAATACACATGAGAGTGAGTAGATAGAAGGAAGGCTACTGGTACACATGACTTGGGTCAGCTACTGGTAAAGAAGGGTTATCAATAAGGCATAAACTAGGATGAAAGTTGTTTGTGTGTTATGAAGGCACAACAACTTGTGAACAAAACAAAGAGGATGGTTGATGGTCATACCGGTAAGATAAGCTAAACTAGTAGTCAACCTTGGTCGACAAAGAATGTCAAACCAACATAGGAATCCAAGCAGAGCTGGATGTCAACAAGCATGACAACTCAATTCCAGGTGGAGGTACTGCATAGGTCGATGGAGTGTGCATTAATGCAATAGTCTATGAGCAGGTCAACTTTATGAAGGAACTTGTAAGTCACGGAGGACGCCAGAGGATTGTGGCTCGAGGAAGGTAAGCTGGCAAAGCGACTGAACTAATCCTGCAAGAAGATCTGATCTTCGTAACTATTAGGTGAAGGAAACAACAAAGCCATTAATGGTGAATGACAAATAAAAGTAGAAAAGCATGGTACAGACCTCCCGATTTAGAAAATGCACGTTGAAATGCGTAGCTTTGCTAGTGATTGATCGATGTCATGAATATCTTATCCCTGAAAAGAAGATCAAATCAAATCATATTCAAATCAAGTTGGAGAAGGAAAACCTAGCATGACAGTTTTTGAATGTATTATTGGTTGGAATCTACGATTATAAATACATGAGCTTGAAATAGAAAAGTGTGATTATTGTGGAGAAGAAGAAGAGTAAAGAGAGCTTGAGTGTAGAGAATAATCATCTCCCTTATAATTTATTCTAAGTAAGTTGCAGAGTGAGTCAACAAGAAAACTGTGAGAGGGTTTAACCAACAGTGATAGAGTACTGGTATAACTATAGTAGGTTCAATAGTTGAGCAAACAGGTGTAGTGTGATTGATCAAGAAGGCATCCAAGTGCGACACAGTGGGTTGGGAGGCTATGAGAGAGAGAGAGAAGAGAGGCCAACAATCAGAGGGAGCTATCAATTAGATGATAGTGTGAGATCTAGTAAAGAAGAGAAGATTGATAACTGGCAGAGATCTATTTGATCAAAGAGTTGCAGAATTCATTTGCAACAAGAATCCATAACTGTATCTAAATTGTATTTCAATATACATCACCGAGTTGGAGCTTGGTGCAAGGGTTGGTTCTCCTTGGGTTGGTGCCCTAAATCTTTCTAATTTCATGTTTCACTTGTGAGGCTGGATTGGAGTAGTAGTCTCCAGAAACATTTCTCACTAAGGTTTTTCCCATATTAGGTTTTCCACATACATTTGATGTTGTGGGTTGCATTTGTGTGATTGTCTTCTTTGGTCTCTTCATTTGCTTTACTAGTTTTATTGTTTAGTACTTAAGATAACAACCAGTTTTTTGAAGTTGCCTTAAAAGAGGAAAGAGTTTAGGAACCACCGATTCACCCCCCTCTCAATGGTACTCTATGTTCAACACATTGCCTAGTCTCACTCGGTTAGAAAAGTCTGAATCTCAGCCAGGGCTTGGTCTTTCTACCCAATCATGGTGCTCAGGTGCACATTTCTCTACACCAACTTTTCCCGACCCTCCTCATATGCTTTTTGTATCTCTTCTATAGGCACAAACAAATTTGCATGTCTCTTGGCTGACTAACAAGGCTAGTATGCATCTTGGATGGATCCTTAGATGTCTACTATGGAAATAATCTTAGAAAGTGCTTGGTGGATAAAGCCTGGCCACTTAGGAACACTCTCTGCAACCATAAATAAAATATCAATATTAGTATATAAATCATAAGAAATCTACATCATCTCTATCAAAAGTACATCTCTACATCTACATCACATGCTAAGAGAAATCAAAAGTATAACTAGATCACCCCTCTAACAGTCAAGATCTCAAAGAAGCACTCTTCTCGCCTCTCCCAGCTCTGCTATGACTACTAGTGATGGTACCCTCATAGCTAGAGCTATAGATGAAGTTGGCAGCGAGGACGGTCGTGGTCTTGTAGGTTTCATTGCTAGGCTCATGCTCACTATATGTTGCCTCTGCCTACGTCTCTCCTGCTACTACCCTTACTCCTATTGCAACTTCTTCTCCTCTTTATCTCCACTCAAAGCACCAAAATCACCCTCATCAGGCATGGGCCCTTCATACTCCATCAGTCGGTGAAGTCCTCTGTGACCTCAATATCATTGATATCCAACTACGGGTGTATATTGTCATCATCGTTCCCCTCTAGACTATCTTGTATGTCTCCAATCATTAGTGAGGGAAGAGTGTGAGGTTGTACTATGCTCCTCACCAACCAGATGTATCTCAGCATAACAGGGGCCATGATATATACTTTTCCTAACTAGCACATGTACCAATGTGAGTACTAGGGAAGGCTGATGTGACCCTACTAGCCAAGGATGAATCTCTCCCGCTGCATGCATAGGAGTTGGGTTTGATCTATCACCCAGCTCACCAAGTCATAGTATGGCTATCATAAAACATTTCCTAACCCGAGGTGATCAAGAATAACTCTCCAATATAATAAATTTCCTTTCAGCTAGTCTCCTCACCATAGTGGATGGGCATGTTCCCATGGCATGTCCAAAGGTATCACACATGGAAATGTGATGGGCCTAGTGCATGTGATGTGCTCAAACATCCAAACCTATAGTAGTGTGTACATGGTAAGACTTTGGAATTTGTGGTTGATATACCAAATCAAATCATGGTATAAGTGAGAAAGCATGCTTTGGCCCCATGCATACATAGTGCCCTACTCCTCCATCTCTCTGATAAGTGGCACAAACCCAGCAGTGAGATTAAAATCATGTCCATCTATTGTCACTCTCAATTCTAGCGTATAAATCATAATATGATGGATGAGAGGATGGCCACTCATCCGTGCATGAGTGCCCATAGGTATATGTGGCTAGTTGCATCTATAGTCCAGCCTAGTGGCCATGGCTGGTACTTGGCTAGCTCATGTGTTGACACCTCTAGTGGGGACACTCGTTGGCCTCAAATAGGTAGATACATGATCTGGTAGACATTTAATAGTGTGATGGTCATCTCACCAGTGGATATGTGGAACAACATTGTGTCGATGTCCCATCTCTCCATCAATGCCTACAATATTGGCAAGTGGAAACATAACTCTAGCATACAGTAAACCCACCAAAGTCCCACCTGCCCTAACTATGACCGCTCTGCCACCATCAACTCATTTTCTCAATCTTGCAATGTCAAATTCATATTACATATTGTGTTCTCTCGTACCTTGGGCAATCCCCGCATCAACAAACATGATCAACATTAGTTCTATCTCTGAATAATGCAATAAAAAATTTTAAACTATGATTTCAAGTTTCTATTGGACACTAGCACACCTTTTGGATGCCAATGCAAGGACATCCTAGGATGACAATGTAGACTGATGATGCCAACATGGCATTCATCCTAAAAAAAAAAGCATGGATTCTAGACTCTAGCACAATGTCAATATGCCTACACAACTCCAAATCTTTAACTAGCTATAATATCACTAAAAAATAAATAAATCACGTGTTTCAAGACATACCTAGTCTAACTCCTCACCCTGCTCCACGATAGTACATAGCTCCTTCATCCTAGTCACCCCCAACTCTCACCTACAGGCATTTTTTATCTAGCTCCATAGAAATTTCAAGGAAAATTCCTATGATGAATAGTGGTAATAACCCTTTCAGAGGCCCACTTGTCGAGTATATAGCTAGTTTTTTACCCAAAATTTGGATTTTTTTCTTTTGTGACAGTCTTGCCTTGATTTCCTTCCTATTTTCCCCACATTGTTTGGGAAATAACACAAGGGGGCATGTACTTAGCATCAACATTTTGACAACATCTGTGTTTTGGCTTGGGTGCATCTGAAATAGTCAATAACACTCATTGCCAACTTTAAAAGTTCATTCTCTTGTTCTTTTCTCTCTCTTGGCTCTTGGATTTTTGGATCTCTTGATGTTCTAAGAAAATATGTGTAATCTCTAATGTGGCTCTCATAACCTTGATCTCTCTATTGCATTCTCAAAACTCTTAATATAACAATTGTATCTCGAGCTTTGTCATGCTCTTATCTCAAGCAAGTGCTTTGGCTAAAATGCTTTATCTTCTCTCTTATCTCAAGCAAGTGCTTTGGCTAAAATGCTTTATCTTCTCTCTTATCTCATGAATTCTTAACATTGTATTACTATGTCTAATGAATCTTTAAATGCATATATTACCTAGTTACATTTAGTCTTATTTATCTCTATATCTCATGTAGTAGGGGTTTTCCTCTGTTAAGTGGGGTTCGTTTCTATTGCTTTATCATTGTATAATTATGTTTTATGTAATAGGATTTTTCCACCATTAAGAAAGGCTTATTTCTATTACATTTTATCAATCTATCTATTCAATCAATCTAGTTGTTTGTGGCAAGGAAACATGAAAGAGAGGGTTTGAATAAGGAAAACTCCTATATAACCCCAACATTACCCCTTGTATAAGTGTGTGTAGGTGGTGAATAGAATCTGCATTGCTAATAGTAGATTCTAAGATACTTTTGGTGTTCTTTCGAGTCTCTATCCATACAACTGACAACACAGTGCACAAACATCTCCACGACATAGTGACATCCTAAATTGAGACCAATTGTGTTATGGTATAATTTGTTTCTTGTTTATGTACTTTTCTAATAGTTAGAAATTCATTATTATGTTCCATATTTTATTATTCAATAGCTTTAATATATTAGTATAGTTGTTTAATTCATATTATTTTCATTCCCTAGCTCACCTTTAGTGCTAGTAAACTGAGGTAGAGGGAGTGCAGATTTGTTCCTTGAGATTTGTCTTCTTGAGGGTAGAAAATCCCTTCCTCTAAACAAGCATGGAATAATAATTAGCCATCAAAAAGGTATGATAATTCTAATACTCGATGTTATTATGGCAAGAAGTATGGACACTTTGTGAATGAATGTTGAAAGAAACTAATAGATGTAGAGAAAAAATAAAAAATATTTTAATAGTAGTTCAAGGATATTTTTTATTACATGCCATGTAGGTTAAGAGAGTTCAAGTGATTCTTGATTCTTAAATGGTGGTTTGAGAAATTACATGATAGGAAATAGATAATTTTTAAAAATTTTGGATACTTTAGTCAAATTATAAGTAAAATTGGGTAATGATAACATAGTTGAAGTAATGGGTAAAGGTGAAATACTATGGTAGAAAATATTGGTAAGAAGCTCATTCACGATGTTTATTTTGTAGTTAGTTAGAAACACAATATCATAAGTGTGGAACAACTTATTCAAAAAGGTTACCAATTCATTTTTAAGAATAACGTGTGCACTATACTTGATATATGTCCCAATAAAATTGTAATTGTAAGGTTGAAATGACAAATAGTAGGAAATTTCACTTCAAATGAAGAGTTAAATTCTAAAATAAACTGGAAAAAAATTCAAGACAACATGTCTTGATTAAGCATGAGTATGAAACTTGATGTATGTTCATGTCCAACTAGAGTTTGAATCCATAGGAAACAACATAAGATGACATTGTTCAATGTTCTTTTACAAGGTTGGAGAGGAATGAAGGTAAGAGCAGTAGAGGAACATAGAGCCAAGATGTCTAATAGAGAAATAATATCCACATTGGAAAGGGCTCAATTGCATTCTCATGCCAATTCTTTTTTGGTTTTGACTTATTTGAGGAAATATTTTTGTATCAAGCTCTTGTACTAATACTAAAATGAGCTCTCTAGGTTTTTTCCTTAGGAACTATACAACTGAAGAACACACATATATTGATACCATTCAAATTGGCTACATTACTGTAAATGTGTGTGCATGATTCCATCATGGCCAGTTTCCTCCATTGGCTAAAACCATCTCCTCGATGATGCTCTCTTTCTAATATGACAGAATGTCACTAGTTCTTATCAAACTAATGTAATAAATCATCATTATCACAGTCATTCCTCAGAATAAACTTAACATATTTCGATCATGTTTTCTAATCACTTTCTACTAAATAATAAATACCTAATAGTTCAATAATTAAACTAGGCTATTTAAATGAGATGTGACAATACTATTATTTTCTACCATACATCCTTTCCAAGGGTTTTGGTGGTCTTGGATCTTCCTAAGTCATTTCCTACTTGAATCACACTTAAGATCAATGAGCTACAATGGCAATACATAGTGGAATATGAAGGATTTACATTAAATATTTTAATTTTGCATTATTCTTATACCCACTAATCACCATATTTTATTAGTGAGTAAGTGGTTGGTTCAAACAAGTATTTAATTCGACTTTAGTGAAGTGTCTTATGTGTTGCCAATAGATTCATATGAATAATTGCACTACAAGTGAAGGGAAAGATGGGGAAGCCTTACGCAAGTAGGTGAAAACTCAATAGGATCCACCAAAGGGTTGAAGGAGGGCATCAGAGGGAAGATGGAAAATGCAAGAGAATCACATTTGTAGAACCCCATAGATAACACATCATCTCTATATTTAGTAGAGTCAAAATACATAAAAAGTAAGCCATGAGCATAAGCACAAATTTCAATTTTACATAAAAACAATAGATTCTAGTGCATATAAATAATTGAATGAAAAGGAGGGAGGAATGAGATCTAATGATTAAATGTGATAATAAGAAAAAAATTCTCAAAAAATAAAATAAAAAATAACTGAAGTCCTAACCAAGAACAACCGTTGAATCAAAGGAGGCACAAGGGGGGAATTTAACAAGCTGGGTGGAAGACGTCATTGAGGGTTTACACAAAAGGTCTGAAGGAATATTTGAGATGGGAGTTAATGAAAGCGAATTATTGCTAGAAAATAATACTACAAATAGTTGAATACTACAAGTTTGCAAGAAGGAGAAAAGTTACTCATTATAACCAAGAGTGAGTGACAAATAGTTGAATTTGGTGAGCACAAGGCCATGAGTGGAGTCTTTTAAGTATATTCTAAATGTGTGTTTATGTTAATAATACTAAAGTGCATTTTTTTAAAGGTGGTATGAGGTTATTATAAATTAATTTTGACAAGGTTAGAAAGTGATATGATGATCACAAAGAATTTGATAACAAAAAATCAATAAGTTAGGAGTGAAACGTGAGATCACATATTTATTGTAGAGAATTTGTGACTCCTATCATAACCAAGCCTACCTCTACTAACTTATCTTTGATATCATGAGACAAAAAAGAATGAAAACTACAAATTGTCTATAATAAAATATAATTCACACACAATGGATAACTCTCCAACAAAATCAATGAAAATTCAAGTTGTCAATACACCCAATTCCTTGAGAAATGTAATATCCATGAAACTTAAATAGTAATACTAAATATTCAAGCAAAGAGAAATATTTAGAATGTCTTAATGTTTTGTTAAAGGAAAATATTGGTTAATATTTATTTCTATTTTATTAATGTAACTATTTTACTTTTAATATAGAGAAAGAACAATAGTTTCCTTATGCAATAAATTTTTACTTATTATTGTATAGCATTAACAAGGATAGTAAAATTAAATTTTTATAATGTGATAAATATTTTCAATATGTTTTATTGACCTCTAAATATTGGTAGTTTATGGTTTGCAATTAAAGATAACAATATCTTCTGAGTGGTAAGTTGTAGTTATGACTAACAAAAACCAAGATAGGTTTGTACCTTTACATATCCTCTAAAAAGTGTCACTTAGGGTGCATAAGAAGTGCACACCTAGAAAAAGAGTCCAAAATAGAACACACAAAAGACCACAAACACACAAAAAGGACCAAAGATGGAACTAGCAGTAGAAACTACCCAGAACCAGCCAGCTGCCAAAGACACAAAGAGATGGCCTACTAGTCAATGGTATTTCTTTCTTGCCAATCCTTACATAAACTAAGGACATTCTCTTAAAAAAAAAGTATTTTTTCGGAATCATTAGTAGAGATCACGGTACCCAAATTAGGAGTATATTTAACCATGAACCCAAGGGGCTCTATAGAAAAAAAAGGGGAAAGAGCGTGTCTTTTCCTTTTGGCTTTCCTATATTGATCTCCTCCTATATAGCCTTTAGGGAGGCCCATTTTTTTAGGACTATCTCCTGTATTAGATTGTACATCTCCTCAATTTTGCCTTACAAAATCTCTTGATTTTTGATTGTTAAGTTGTAGTCACAATTATGGTTGAATACTAAAAAATTTATATTAATAGTTTCAACTATAAAAATTTCTTTTATTTGTAGAAACAAAAAAAATGCAATGAACTAGTAAAATAAAATTAGTGTGTATAAGATCTAATGAAATAATAGAATAAATCAAAATTAAATATTATATGCAATATTTTCACATTTGATTTTTTTTTTAGATAGAAATATTAGCACAATAATAATTTTCTTCATTGCATAAAACTTATTGATTCTCTGATGTTGTAGTGAGCCTCATACATCAACCTTAATCATGTATGAATATTCTAAACACATCAAAAGTAATTTTACTCATATATCCAAAGTAGAATAAAGAAAACCTCAAAAAATGTACAACACGCAAAGAAAACTATGATGAGGTTTCCCCATGACTATAAAACATGCAATGTGTACAAACCCTTACTAACATCCTCTCTCTTGTTGAATACTTTATATTAGATTCTATAATTATAAACTATCTTTTTTTTAGAGCAACGCTACTCATTATTATTCTATAGGCCAATAAAATTTCTTAATATATAAAATCTTTGTCAATAAATCAAGAAAAATTCTATGCGAAGACATTTTCCTATAGTGCCCATTTTCTTACAACTTTTTATCTTGAAAAGATGTGATGTACTCTAATACACTTTAGCCAATTGAGATAAATAGAGTTATTGGCCAAATATGTTAGCCTATAACTGTCATTGTCAATGCACAATTGCTTTTTGTTTCAATCCAAATAATAAAGCAAAACCCCTATAACCACACTACTTCCTTACATGAATGAGTAGCTACCATCTACTTAACATATTTTATATATGTTATATAAAATGTAACTATTACCTAAATTTTATCTCAACACACTTACTACTAAACAATATTGAATAAAAATTTGCTAGTTGGTTTTCTCACAAGATTCCTACAAATTTTGTCCTAACATGAGTTGTATCATTTGGAAGAAGTCTTTCCAGCACAATTTTTTTTTATTTTTTCCTCAAAATTGTCAAGTAATATATCTAGGTAAAAAATGTACCAAGTCAACAATCGTGTTGCCTGCGTCTACAGCATGTCCCTGGGAGTGAGGAAAACACTTATATATGTTGGTCTTAGCAATACTCTAACACTCTTGATAGGAATTCTGGTGCAGGGGCACCAAGTGGACGTAATGAGTCCAATCCACGAGCAATTTAATTTTTCTTGTTTTGAATGTAATAAGGATCTTAAGATCCAAGTAGAACAATATCATGTTTGTAAGGCTTTACAACCATCTTGTTTATCTAGTTATGTAATAGGATCTAGGGGGTCAACCTTGGTCACACTTGTTCAAAAGGACCAAGATGAGTCCTAAAAGATGTCATTTGTGTTATGTGTTCATATTTGACTCCTATGTAATGGTTTTTTGTTGGTTTGGTCAGTTGTAGGGCCAAGAGTGCAAAGTTGTACATTGTTGTCAAACTGTCATGACAACTTTTGTTGTCAACTTAACAAATTTTGTGGTTGGTTGGTCTCCAACAGTCGTATGGTTCAAATTTCAGTTGTGGATATTGGGAGATGTTATATGTTGCATATAAAAGCCTATGAGGCTGAACTTGTATGATTTATGAAGATTTGATGAATGAGAAGCCATCTTTGTTGCAGGAATTTGTGTCTTAGTCTGTGTATTCTGTTTGTTCCATTATTGTTTCTGCTTTGTGAATGAATCTAATGTGTTTGGAGGGGTGAAATAGTGTTATATATAACATCTCTAAGTGGTTACAGTGGTTGAAATAGAGTTTGGAGCCAGGGGATTGATTTTCTTCAATTCTGGGTTCTGAGGAAACCCTACCGAGGGTTTAAGAAGAGATGGTTGGTTTCAAACATTCCCAAGAGTTAAAAATACTCAAAATCAAGGGGATGTTGGGCCAATAGGTGTATCATACCATTCTAGGGTTGATAGAGGTGGCCGTGAGTGGAGGAGAGAGAAAGGGGCACTGAAATGCTTGGCATTGTGTAATGGCAAACAATTGAAGAGGGGTAGATTATTTTGAGGGAAACCAGTTGAGTGCTGGCCCAAAATTCTTGTGGATTCCTTGGTTTTGACATATTTTATGAGTTTTAAAATGGTTGTGAAGTTTCTGTGAATCCATTCTAGAGGGGTTGCTTTGTAAAATAGGCCTAATTGGGGCTCTTGACCAATTAGGATAGGTGGTATTTCATATATCTGGTCCAAAGGAATCCCACATGATTTTGACATATGTTAGAGAGGGCCCAAAAGGGTATGCAAATATACAAAAAAAAAATCAAATGGTTTTGGAAGTTTGTGAGTTATTCTGCAAAGACTAAAAAACTAGGGCTACAAGAATTTTGAAACCTTTTTGAAGAACAAGGATACTAGGATGTTTGTAGACCACTTCCAATGCATGAAAAATGTCAAGAAGGATGTGAATGACATGGTATGAAGGTGGTTTCATTTTGTACTTTCATGTTGGTGTTTGAGCTTTTGAGTTCATATGGCCTAATGTGAGTAAGGGCTATAGGTAAAGGTGTGTTGTCTAGTATTGAGTGATGTCCCCCATTGGTGTTGTGAATTTGTTGTAAGGTTGATGTGTGGAAGTAAGACCTTTTTGATTGAGCATGTTGTGATTAGCAACCCTACCTAGTTTCCCTATGCCTCTACATCATAGTGGTATTAGAGCACGTTTAGATCACTTAGGATAGGTGGTCTTGGTGTATGTCAGCATCAGGGAGTGAGGAAGAGGCTGACATGATGCCTCCAAAGGCAATGTCACAAGAGGCATGAAAAAATATGTTTGAGGAAATATTTGAAGCCAAAGTGAAGGATTTGGAAAAGTCTAGGGACAAAGGGAAGAAAGGAGAATGTGATTCCTGTGAGGAGAAACAAGGGGGAGCAGAAGGAGGAACTCCTAGTTAGGAAGTTGAGTTGCCTATGGATAATAGAGAATTTGTGGAAGCCCTGAATGTAGTTAGCCAGAACTCCTTAGGTAGAAAGGATGATGTTCTCATCTTTTATGGAGCATGGGATGTAGATGAGGTCTTGGATTAGATTGAGGCCTTGAATAATCATTTTGAATGCAGAGAGATCCCTCACAACAAGACATTCATGGTTGCTAAGTCCAAGATGAAGGGTACAATACTCACATGGTGGAATTGTTTGCAAGGTGAAATAATCAAGGAAGGAAGAAGCATGATAACCTCTTGGGATAGGATGGAGACGAAGATAAAGGCACACTTTGTCCTTGTCGATTATGAGGTTCATATATATAGGAAGATGCAAAGTCTAAGGCATAAGGATCTTGATGTAAGTTCCTATATTGAGGAATTTCATAAGTTGAGTCTCGGAACCAAGAACCATGAAGAAGAGATAGAGAAGGTAGCAGGGTAATTGAATGGGTTAAAGTATGGTATCCAAGATGAAATCAATATTCTATCCCCTGATACAGTGAGCAAGTGCTATCAATTGGCATTGAGAGAAGAGGAGAAGCTCAAAAGGAAGTCTAAATAGTTTGGTAGAGGAAGAGGAGCATGAAAGAACTTCAAAGGGAAAGGAAACTTTGGTGGTAGAGGTCAACCATAGAAGGGTTAGGGTGAATCTAGTTCAAGTGAGTAAGGAGGCTCCAATTAGACAGGAGGATTCAAAGGAAAGAGATCTGATGACAGAGGGAGAAGATCAAGAAGAGGTCCTTTCATAGGGATGTGTTACACTTGTGGTCAGACAGGACACCCATTCTATAGATGTTCGGAGAAGAGGACCTCAAACTCTCATGGTGGAGAGAGGAGAAAACATTTAACCCTAGAAGAAGACTACCAAAGTGTGAAGTTACAGACAAATGCACATGGAGAAGTATGAGAGAGCCTAATTCTTAGGAGTACATTGCTAAAGGCACAAATTCCTCAAGAACCCCCACAAAGGAAGACCATATTTAGGACTACATGTAAATCCGGAGGTAAGGTATGTCAGGTGATTGTGGATTTTGGTTCAACAAATAACCTAGTGTCCTTAGAGATGGTAGATAGGTTACATTTAAAAAGTATACCTCATCCTTATCCATATAAAGTCTCATGGCTAACTAAGGGACAACAAACCCTAGTTGAGGAGCAGGCTTGGGTTGATTTCTTCATTGGGGGATACAAGGACAAGATTATTTGTGACATTATGACCATGGATGGTTGTCATCTGCAACTTGGGAATCCTTGGCAACATGATGTGAAGGCCCAACATGATGGGAAAAGGAACACCCATGTCATGATAAAAGATGGTAAGAAATTATCCTACACCCTAATCTGGATAGTACAAAAGGTAAAGAAGATGAACCAAAGGTGATGATAGTGGGAGAGAAGGAAATATTGCAAACATTGAATAATGAGAAAGTAGGCTCTGCATTGGTCTTGAAGCCTAAATATGTAGTCGATAGAAAGGGGAAAGAGATCCCAAAGGAGATACAAGAACTATTGCAGTAGTTTGAAGGAGTATTTTAGGAGGATATGCCTAACTCCCTCCCACCTATTAGATACATTAGCCATCACTTCGATTGCATCCCTTCCCGGATACCCTTCTGAATAAGGAAGCATATAAGATGACTCGCTCACAAAATGTAGGGATTTCCAATAAAATCCAAGAGTTGGTGAACAAGGGACTGATTAGGGAGAGTTTAAGCCCATGTGTAGTACCCACTGTCTTAGCAGCCAAGAAGGATGGGACATGGAGGTTGTGTATATAGACTCTAGGGCCATTAATAAGATCACTATTAGGTATAGATTCCCTCTGCCTAGGATAGAAGACTTGATGGATTATTTTGGGGGAGGTTGCTACTTCACCAAGATAGACCTGAAAAGTGGTTACCATCAAATAAGAATAAGAGAGGGGGATGAGTGGAAAACTATTTTTAAAACCAATGAGGGGTTATATGAGTTGATGGTTATGCCCTTTGGACTATCCAATGCCCCTAGTACCTTTATGAGGCTCACGAATGAAGTACTCAAGCCTTACATTAGGGTATTTATGGTAGTATACTTAGATGACAAACTCATCTTTAGTAAGACCAAGGAGGAACACTTGAAGCATGTCATAATGGTTTTGGAGACCTTGCATAGGCATAAGTTGTTGATCAATTTAGAGAAATATGAACTCATGAAGCAGGAGCTGGTATATCTCGATTTTGTCATCTCCCAAGGAAGCATCAAGATGGATCCATCCAAAGTTGAAACCATATTGAGTTGGCCTACTCTAAGAACAATGGGCGATGTAAGATGTTTTCATGGTTTAGCCATTTTATATGGGAAGTTCATAGGAAATTTTAGCCAAATTTGTGCTCCTATGTTGGAAACTATCAAAGGTGGACAGAAGTGTAAGTTTGCATGGACCAGGGTTGTTGATGAAACTTTTGAAACATCAAAGAGGAAGGTGTTACAAAATCTTGTCCTAACCTTGCTTGATTTTGATAAAGTTTTCCAAATTGAATGTGATGGAAGCCGTATGGCTATAGGTGCAGTTCTCAGTTAGGAAGGCAGACCAATAGCCTTCTTCAATGAAAAATTGAATGAGGCCAAGAGGAAGTATTCCTCTTATGTGATTGGGATGTATGCTTTTGTCCAAGAACTCAAGAAGTGGCAGTATTATTTTTTGCCAAAATAATTAGTTGTCTACATGGATAACCAGGCATTGATTTTTATCAACAGTTAGGAGAAGCTTAACTACCAACATATGAAGTGGGTGGAATCCATCCAAGCTTATACATTCACCCTAAAGCACAAGGAAGGGGTTTCCAACAAGGTTGCAGATGCTCTTAGTAGAAGAGTGTCAACAGTGCAGGAGTTGCAGTTGCAAAGTGTGGGGATTGATTCACTAAAGGTAATGTATGCAAATGGTGATGACTTCAAAGTGATCTATAAGGTATCTTCTCAATTTGCAAATACATATCATGTTGAGTATTCTAATTTTTTTATTCAAGATGGATTTTTCTTCAAGGGTGGTCATTTTGTGAATCACTAAGTGTTCAATGAGGGATAATATCATCAAGGAAAAGCATAGTGGGAGTATGAGTGGTCACTTTGGGTTAGGTAAAACTTTGGAGTAGGTGAGGAGACACTACTTCTGGCCCAAAATATAGTTTGATGTGAGAAGGTTTGTGGAATGTTGTGTTGTATTTTAAAAGGCTAAAGGAGTGGCCACAAATGTAGGACTTTACCAACCCCTACTTATACCCAATAGACCATGGGAGAGCATAAGCATGGACTTTGTAATGGGGTTGCCTAGAACCAAGCATGGATTTGACAGTGTTTTTGTTATTGTGGATAGATTTAGTAAAATGGCTCATTTCTTGCCTTATAAGAGTACTAATGATGCTTCTCACATTCTAGGGATCTTCTTTAAAGAAGTGGTAAGGATTAATGGACTTCCCTTAAGCATTGTATCTTATAGAGATATCAAATTTGTAGGTCATTTTTGGAGGACTCTTTGGAAAAAGTTGGGAATAAATTTTTCCTTCACTTCTGCCTACCCTCCCCAAATAGATGAGAAGACTGAAGTGGTTGACAGGTCATTAGAAAACCTATCGAGGTGTCTCATAAAACCTCATGGTCAATCTTGGGAGTCGGTCCTTCTATAGGCAGAATTTGCCTATAATGACTCAGTGAATAGAAGCACAGGGAAAAGTCCTTTCCAAATTGTCTATGACATGAATCCAAGGGGTGTTTTGGAGTTGAGAGAGTTTCCCAAGGAGGTCATCTATAGTTCACAAGGTGATAACTTTGCCGAGGCAATCAAAGATGTACATGAGAAGGTTAAGACAACATCAAAAAATACTATAGACAAGTACAAGGAGCACGTAGATAAAAAGAGAAGGGAAGTACACTTTAAGGTTGGTGATATGGTATGGGTGCATTTGAAAAAGGAGAGGCTACCAAAGGGTAGACACTCTAAGTTGGTGATAAGGAAGATAGGACCATCATGATCCTTAAGGCTTTTGGCTCCAGCTCCTATGAAGTAAAATTACCATAGGATATTGGCCTCTCACCCATTTTCAATGTTTCAGATCTGACTCTTTGCAAGAATGATGTTATTACATGTACTATGACAGGTGAAGCAATAGTAGAAGGTGATGAGTGGCTCAAGGATCTTCCATCCAAGCCACCTTTCAAGCCTAAAAAGATCTTACATAACAAAGTGGTGAAAAGGACTAGGAATTAGGTTTACAAGTAGTATTTGGTCAAGTGGCATGGTTTTACAGAGGTAGATGCAACTTGGTTGGATGAGCATGATATTCTAAAGTTTGGTTGCAGACTTGAAGATCTCTTCTCAAGAGGACTTGAGAATAGTACACCCAACGAGTATGGTGTAGGGGCACCAAGTGGATACAATGAGTCCAATCCATGAGCAATTTAATTTTTCTTTTTTTGAATGTAATAGGATCTTAAGATCCAAGTGGAACAATATCATGTTTGTAAGGCTTTATAGCCATCTTGTTTATCTAGTCATGTAATAGGATCTAGGGGGTCAACCTTGGTCACACTTGTTCAAAAAGATGAAGATGCATCCTAAAAGCTGTCATTTGTGTTATGTGGTTATATTTGACTCCTATGTAATGGTTTTGTGTTCATTTGATTGGTTGTAGGGCCAAGAGTGCAAAGTTGTACATTGTTGTCAAACTGTCATGACAACTTTTATTGTCAACTTAACAACTTTTGTGGTTAGTTGGTTTCCAATGGTCCTATGGTTCAAATTTCAGTTGTGGATGCTAGGAGACATTGGATGTTGCATATAAAATCCTTTGAGGCTGAACTTGTATGATTGATGAAGAATTGATGAATGAGAACCCATCTTTGTTGCAGGAATTTGTGTCTCAGTCCATGTATTCTCTTTGTTTCATAATTATTTCTGATTGGTGAATGCTTCTAATGTGTTTGGAGGGTTGAAATGGTGTTATAGCTAACATCTCCAAGTGTTTTCATGGGTTGGAATAGATTTTGGAGCCAGGGAATTGATTTTCTTCAGTTTCAGGTTCCGAGGAAACCCTACCAAGGGTTTAAGAAGACATGGTTGGTTCCAAACATTCCGAAGAGTGAAAATTCCTCAAAATCAAGGAGATGTTGGTCCAATAGGTGTATCATAGCATGGTAGGATTGAGAGAGGTGGCCGTTAGTGGGGGAGAGAGAAAGGTGCACTGAAATGCTTGGCATTGTGTAATGGCAAGCAATTGAAGAGGGGAAGATTGGTTTGAGGGAAACCATTTGAGTGCAGGCCCAAAATTCTTATAGAATCCTTAGTTTTGACACATTTTCTAAGTTTCCAAATGGTTATTAATTTTTTGTGAGTCCATTCTAGAGGGGTTGCTTTGTAAAACGGGCCTAACTGGGGCTATTGACTAGTTAGGACAAGTGGTATTCCGTACATTTGGCACAAAGGAATCCAACCTAAGTCTGGCATATGTTATAAAGGACCCAAAAGGGTACTCAAATATGCAATTTTTTTGTCAAGTGGTTTGGGAAGTTTGTGAGTTATTCCCCAAAGACTCAAAAACTAGGGCTACAAGGATTGTCAAGGCTTTGTGAAGAACAAGGCTATTAGGAAGTTTGTAGACCGCTTCCAATGCATGAAACATGTCAAGAAGGTTGTGAAATGACATGGTATAAAGGTGGTTTCGGTCTGTGCTTTCATATTGGTGATTGAGCTTTTGATTGCATATGGCCTAGTGTGAGTAAGGGCTATAGGTAGAGGTATGTTGTCTAGTATTAAGTAATGTCTACCATTGGTGTTGTAAGTTTTTTGTAAGGTTGATGTGCGGAAGTAAGCCCTTGTTGATTGATCAATTGAAGCAAGTTGAGTGAATGCGTTGAGATTAGAAATCCTACCTAGTTTCCTTGTGCCTCTGCATCAAATTCCTTTGAATGGAATGTGTAGACAAATAAATCTGTCCCCTTTCATGTGCATCAGAACGTATACACCGAACAAGTCCATATATTGTCTTATTAGACGGCCCCTGCCCTGTCTGTTCAGCAAAATAACCCTTTATTCTTGGAATTGCAGTACAAAGATCTCTTATCAAACTTTGGGTAGTTGCCGAAGATCAATTGGAGGAGGTGTAGCTAGAACTGTAAAAGTTATAGTTTTTGTCACGTAGAAAACATCTATCGTAACATTGTAACAGAAGTCAACTTGTTTAGGACGGTGCTCCATCCGAAGGCTAAAAGTCTGACCTCAGGATCTGTTCTAATGGGGGCCGTTATTAACATGGGAAATAAAATATTCAGCCTTACACTATTTTTCCGGCCATGGCTGTGAATTTTTCCATTGATATTGGAGAGACGCTTAAAAATGCTAGAGCTCTTGATTTGTTTTCATAGAAGGAAAAAAGGAGTTAGTTATATACACTTTCAAATTGCAGGGGAGCCATCTATTTTTACCAGCTATATCATTAGAGATTGCAATCAAGGACAAAGAATTGCAACTAAGACCATAAACCCATTACATTGTTGCAGTCATACATTTTCAAAATTCAAAGAACGAGCAAATAAAAGTGAAGATAAAATAAACCAATTGACCGCAAATGATGGTTACGTCATCAAGGTGACGCGTAATTATAATAAAAAATTTCACTGCTATTGAAAATCCCTGAGGTTCAACAAAGCAAAGAAATTAGTATGAAACTTTTCCTGGTTGTCTTGGCATGTTAAAATAGTATTTGTGTGACGTTTACTCATGCATGAGCGGCCATCACAAGTTTTAAAATATCAATAACTTCATTTTGAGATCAATAAATATTAAATACTAGGAATGTTTATAATTTTTATTAAAAAAAACAGGGAAAGGTCTTAAACCATTATAAATAAAAAAACACTAACTATCAAGTCTGGACTAATGCCAAACCAGTAATAAAACAGAAAAATGGGGCAACCAACAAATATATAAGAATGCGAGAGCCAAAAATCTCCAAAAAGAGAGGCGTTGGTTCACAAACATTCAAACCAAATAAAAGGCACAATTATCTAAAAGGTAACCAAACTATAATATATCACAAGTGTACTAAACTAAATAGACCAAAAAGAGTTATTAAAGATCAGATTTGGGACCCATGAATAGGCCTAATATGACAATCTAATTTTTCAAGGTTGAGAGAGAATGACTCATGTTTTTGTGGAAAATAATAGTACAAGGAGAACCATCTTTGTCCAAAAAATTGGAAGGAGCACTACTATAGGAGCCATCTAAGGAAATAGAAAAGTCAAACAAGTAAGCTCCTAAGCCTCGAAGGGGTACCTAACAATACAGAGAAAGAGAGGTTGGTACCATACATAAGATGAAGCCAAAACTCAAAGAAGCACTAGAAGGGGCCTAATAAAAAACAACAACAAGAGTCATCAAAATACTGGCCACAATAGTGGCAACTAGAGCTAGAATAGTGAGGGCCATTAAGGCAAGGGCCACCAAGGATATGTCATAGGAGCAAAGATATCATGAACCACAACCAAATAGGAGTGCGTAGAGTCCACAAGAGAGTTCAACTTAGTGTTCGAATCTATAGGAAACAATATAAGATGACATTGTTAAACATCCCACCACAAGGTTGGAGAGGAATGAAGGCAACAACTACATAAGAACACATAGCCAAGATGTCTAGTGGAGAAACAATATCTACACCAAAAAGGGATCCATTCATATTCCACTATCTATCGCCAATGTAGCACATTAACCTTAAGTGTTATTCAAACAGAAAAAAACTTAGGAAGGTCCAAGTCCACCAAAACCTTAAGAAAGGATGTATGGTAGAAAATGCTAGTATTAAGGTCAACTTTTATTGAAGTGACTTAGTGAAATGGCAATAGCTTCATATGGAGAATAGGACCAAAAGTGGAGGGCAAGGTGAGGAAGCCTTACCCAAGTAGGGGAAAAATCAATAGGATACACCAAAGGTTTGAATGAGGGTATCCAAAGGAAGAGGAAACGTTAGGAGAATTCATTTTCTATACCCCCATAGATAGCATGACATCTCCATCTTTAGTAGAAATGGAACAAATAACAAATAAGCCATGAGAACAAGAATAAATTTTAACTTTACATAAAACCAATGGATTCCAGTGCACAAAAATACATGAATGAAGAGGAGGGAGGGAGGGATGGGTACTAATGATTAAACCTGCCAATAAATTATAACTTCTTAATAACATGAAATAAAAAATAACACAGGTCTTGACCAAGAACAACCTCTGAAACAAAGGAGGAATTTAACAAGTTGGGTGGAAGACCTCATCGAGGGTTTACACAAAAGGTTCTTGAAGGAATTGTTGAGATGGGAGTTAACAGAAGCATCAGTGATGCCAAGAGAAGCATAAGCAACTAGCAATGTTTTCTTTGAAGGTGAAGTAGGATCCAAGTTTTAAATGTCAACTAAAAGCTTCAAATAGGGATACAAGGTGCTCACTATAACTAGGAGCAATAGACAAACAATTTAATTTGGGATGGACGAAACCATGAGTGAGAGTCTTTACCATGTATTCTAATTTTCTGTTTATGTCAATAATACTAAAGTTGTGCATTATTTTGAAAGGTGCTATGAGGTTATTATAAATTACTTTTAACAAGGTTAAAAAATATCTGATGATTATTAAGAATTTTAAAACAAAAAATGGATAAAATAGGAGTGAAACATGAGATCACATCTTTGTTATAGAGCATTTGTGACTACTATCATAACCAAGCCTACCTCTACTAAGTTATATTTGATATCATCAGAGAGAAAAGAATGATAACTTCAAATCATCTCTAAGAAAACATAATACACACACAATGGATGAGTCTCCAACAAAGCTAATGAAAATTCAAGTTGTCAATAGACCCAATTCCTTGAGATTGGTAATATCCACAAAACTTAATAGTAAGACTATATATTCAAATAAAGGGAAATATTTAAGATGTCATAAGTTTTGTTAAAAGAAAATGCTGGTTTATATATATATATTATTAATACAATCATTTGACTTTTAATATTGAGAAGGAACAATAGTTTTTGTACACATTAAAATTTTACTTATTTTTGTATAGCATTAACAAGCATAGTAAAATTGAAATTTTATAATGTGATTTATATTTTCAATATGCATTCTTGACCTCTAAATATTAGTAGTTTATGGTTTCCAATTTTTGAATAACCATATCTTCTTATTGGTAAGTTATAGTTACAACTATGGTTGAATAGTAAAAATTTTCAATTAATAGTTTAGACCATAGAAAATTTCTTTTGTTATAGAAAAAATAAATGTAATGAGGTGGTATAATTAAATCAGTGCATATAAGATCTAAAGAAATAATAAAATAAATCAAAAGTAAACATTATATACAATATTTTCTCCTTCGAAATTATTTTTGATAGAAATCATAGCACAACAATAATTTTATTTATTGCATAAAACTTAGCCATCTTTGACAGAATAGTGAATCTCATACATCATCCTTAATCATGTAGGAATATTTATAAACACAACAAAAGTAGGTTTACTCATATATCCAAAGTAGGATAAAGAAAACCTCAAAAATTATACAACACACAAAGTAAACTATGATGAGGTTTCCCCATGACTATAAAAGATGTAATTTGTACAAAACCGTACTAGTGTTCTCCGTCTTGTTGAATAGCTTATATAAGGTTCTATAATTATAAACTATCATTTTTTTAGAGCAATTGTGCTCATTATTATTCTATTATAGGCTAATTAACTTTCTTAATATATTAATATCTTTGTCAATGAATCAAGAAAATTATTCTATGCATGAACATTTTCCTATAGTACCCATTTTCTTTCAAGTATTTCTCTTGAAAAGATGTGTTGTTGTCTAATACACTTTAACCAAGCATGATAAATAGGGTTATTGGACAAATATGTTATACTACAACTATCATTATCAATGCATACAATTTTTTGTTTCAATTCAAATAATAAAGCACGACCACTATAACCACACTACTTCCTTACAAGCATGAGTAGCCACCATCTACTTAGCATATGTTGTATAAAATGTAGTTATTACCTATCTTTTGTCTCAACACACTTACTACTAAATAATATTGAATGCAAATTCGCTAGTTGATTTTCAACCTAATTAGAATCCATTTTTTTTATGAATTTAAAGTTTTATTTTCATCATCTCATCCTTCATAAAACGTTTCATAAGTTGATGTGCCATATAGATATGTAAAAATCGTCTTCATGGTATAACAATATTTTTATCTTATTTGGACATATATATACTCACAACCACATAAAGTCTAGTTAAAAATATTGTAGACTTGAACGTGCCAGTTCTCATAACATAAGAAATCTCACAAATTTTCTCAAATTAACTTTTTATTTGAAGACTTTTAGGAGTAGACAATTTTTTATTAACAAGCAATGGAGTTTTCATAGACTTACTATCTTGCAATCTGTATTTCTACAAAAAAATATTCAACATATTTCTTTTAAAATAACCACACATTCCTATTTGCACAATTAATTCTAATTTATATATCTGAAATAAAATCTGCAGCACGGAGATCATTTTTATCAAATTATATGATAGCTTTCATCCTTACAATTTTACGAATTAATAATATGTCATCTATATGCAGCCCTACAATTCCAAAAGATAAGAAGGAACCATATATATTATTTTATTTAAAGATATGGAGGAAACATATATAATGTTTTATTTAAAGATAGGAATGAAACATATATATTGTAATGTTTAAGTGCTAGTTGGAAAAAAAAAATGGTGTTACAATATTTATTGAAGACTTTGATTCGATAAATAACGGAGTAGAGAGGGGTTTTCTCACAAGGTTCCTGTAA
The DNA here is from genome assembly GCF_030272615.1 of Cryptomeria japonica. Lineage (NCBI taxonomy): Eukaryota > Viridiplantae > Streptophyta > Pinopsida > Cupressales > Cupressaceae > Cryptomeria > Cryptomeria japonica. Next base: position 852,195,438 of record NC_081414.1, read on the forward strand.
ATTCTGTGCTAACATGAGTTTTATGCTGTGGAAGAAGTCTTTCCAGCCCAAAATTTGCAATTTTTGCGTCAAAGTTGTCGTCAAGTAATATATTGCTTGATTTAATATCACGATGGATGATACAAACATGGAATTCCTCATGGTGATAGGCCAGACCACGAGCAGTGCCCAGGATAATGTTGAACCTTTCCTTCCAACTCAAAGCTTTTTTATGTTCTCCTATACCTAGGGCAATTGAGTAGAGCTTCAAAATCTATCATGTTTTCTGTAACGGATGAAAGAAGCAAAAGAGGAAAGTTGAGGAAGGAATAGCAAACCAAATAATATTCTGTCAAGGCTGCTGTTGGGCATGTACTCATAAACCAAGAGCCTTTCTTGGCCTTGTCTGCAACATCCAAGTAAACGCACAAGATTTTTGTGATGAACATTAGAAATGAGTTTCCCTCCGCTTTCGAATTCAGCAATTGCAAGGGCAGAGCGACCTAATGTCAGCTTCTTTATTGCCACAATGTTGCCATTTTTCAACGTACCCTGCAAACATCATTTAAATATATTAACACACAACGCTAATGAAAGAAGGAAATAAGCAATAATTTACCTTGAATACTTGACCTAACCCTCCTTCTCCAAGCTTATTTGCTTCATCAAAATTGTCGGTTGCCTTTCTCAGAATATTGAAATCAAAATATTCCGGCCCACGAAGGTCTGCTGCTTCATCATTATCGACTATTCCATATATTTCAATTTGTTATATTAGTAATAATTATGATTGGACTGACTTGCAAGACTGTTGCTTCCTTTTCTATAATATATTAAATTTAGCCCTTTAAGAGTTTACCTTGTATCTCGCTTGCGCGCATTTTCTGCTTACGGAAGACAATGAGACAAGTTATAAAGCCAAGTATGATAACCCCTCCCACAAAACCAATTATTATCCAGACTACAGAACTCACCTCCTCCTTCCCTGAAAAACAAAATGGAAAACAATTGTAAATAAGAGTAAATTTTAAAGAAAAGCGATTAAGGTGATCGAGTGTTGCTTGATTCTATGAAATTATATTCTGAAACTGTAAATTCAATCTTGCTTCTACGAAAAGTCGCAAAGGCGTTAACAAAACAGCAAGCTCTTCAATTAAATATAATTAAATTCTAACCTCTGGCTAAGAAATCTGCCAAGCCGATAGGCGCGTTTCTTGGTAAGAAGGGTTTGGAATCGTACCGCAAGTAGCAGCCAGCGTCTACAGCCCGTCCCTCGGAGCGAGGAAAGCACTTGTTTATGTTGGTCTTAGCAATACTCAGGCACTCTTGGCAAGAATTCCTTTGAATGGAACGTATACACGAGGCAAGTCCGTACACTGTGGTATTAGACGGCCCTTGTCTAGTCTGTGCAGCCAAATAGTCTTTCATTTGCGGAGTTGCAGAGCAAAGATCGCTTATCAAACTTTGGGCAGTTGCCGAAAATGAATTGGAGGTGGTTGCGTTGTCATTAGCGCACACCTGTTTATTTCCCTCATCGGTGTAACTTGAACTGTAAAAGTTATAGTTCTCGTAATGCAGAAAACATCCGTTGTAGCTTGCGCTGGCGCCGGTAACATTGGAACAGAAGCCAACTTGTTTTGTTGCTACCTTGATGCAGTTAACAACATCAGCAGAGGACTTATCCTTTCTACACTGCGCCAGAACGTATACTGAATCTGTGAGATCTGTTGCTTCCACCTCATTTGTTGTAGCAAATCCAGATGGAACGACATCTCCCACCACGGCTGCGAGAGCCGCGTTCATATTTTTCTCAAAGAGTGTGGCGTTGTTGTAGGGGCTTCTGCTGCATCCGAAGGCTAAAAAGTCTGGCCTCAGGATCTGCTCTAATGGGAGTCATTATTAAGATGGGAAATAAAATAATCAGCTTTACAGTATTCTCTACTTGCCACGTTTTCCCAGCCATGGCTCTGGATTTTTCCATTGACATTAGAGAGAGGCTTAAAAATGCTAGAATTCCTGATTTGTTTTGACAGAAGAAAAACAGGAGCTAATTTTATAGACTTTGAAATTGCAGGGGAGCCGTCTGTTTTCATCAAATCCATCATTAGAAATTGCATTCAAAGTCAAAGAAATGCAACTAAGACAATGAACCTAATGCATTATTACATTCAAATATTTTCAAAAGTCAAAGAACGAGCAAATCAATCGACCGCAAATGATGGTAACGTCATTAAGGTGACGCAATTCAAAAAGTCGCCAACAAAGCTAACAACTTTTTCTAGTTGTCTTGCCATGTTAAAATAGTAGTTAATGTAAACCTTATACGCCATCATTGATTTTAAAATGAAATGCACCTCAATAATTTAGTAATAAATATTCCTGTATTTTAAAAGTCAACACTAAGATAAAGGAATTATTTATTATTCTTTGAACTCAAGCAAATGATATCCTTATTCTATTCGTACTCTTTGGAGACTTGAAAAACAAAGTTATGAATGACAATATTATTATAAATATATGATTTATTTGTTTATTTTTCATGAATAAGTATTTATACTAGCAATCACAACTTGGTGTATTAAGTTGTAGAAGGTCAAGTGTTAAAAAAAAATGTTCTATCTTTAATGTACATATGTATTGTACATGAGGTTGGTTCCTAGAAAAAGATAGAGAGAGGTAGAGGAAGATATAAAGATAGAGAGATAGGGAGATAAAGTGGGAGAGGTAGAAGGAATAGAGAAAGAGGGAGAGGGAGAGGGAGAGATAGATAGAGATATAGATGGTGAGATAGATGATTGAGAGATATAGATATAAGTAGATAAAGAGAGAGGGGGAGAGCAAGAAAAAGACTGAGAGAGACAAACAAATAAAGAGAAGTAGAGATAAATGGTGAGAGATAGCTCAAGAGAGGAGTCATCTATTTTGACTAACTATATCATTTATTGTGTTCAAAGTCAAAGAAATGCAAATAAGACGATAAACCTAATCCATTATTACAATCAAACATTTACAAAATGTCAAAGAATGAGAAAAGCAGTCTACCACGAATGATAGTTAGATCATTAAGGTGACATGATTGATTATACTCGAAAACTTCACTACAATTGAAAACATCTTAAGTTGCACAACATATCCAACAAAGGGAACAATTTCTTATGGTTTGTCTTGCCATGTTAAAGCAATATTTAACGCAAACCATTTGCGATCATTAGTTTTAAAATGATGGTTATGTCAATGGCGCTGAAATTAAAGTGGCATGATTAATTATAGTAAAAAAATTTATTTAAAAATAAAGATTCCTACACTTCAAAAAGTCAACTTTAAGATAGAGTTATTTATTATTCTTTCAATTCAAACAAATGATATCCATATTCTATTCAAATTTTTCTTTGGAGACCTTGGGAAAAGAATTTTATGAATGATAATTTTATTTATTTATTTATTTTTCAAGTATATGTATTTTATTTTATTTTAAATAAAATATTAATATTATACAGATAGTCATAAACATGCACATCTAATCAAATCTAAGAAATGATACAAAAGATAATTGACTACTAACCAAATTTCATTTAACAATAAAGATTCCTATATTTAAAAAAGTCAACTCTAAGATAAAGAGGTATTTCTTTGAACTCAACCAAATGATATCCACATTCTATTCATACAATCTTCGTAGAGTTGAGAAAATAATTTTATGAATTGTTTAAATAAATTATTAATGTGTATACATATGAATTTAATGCATTATGATATCAGCTTGGATCTATTTTCTATACATAAAAGTTGTTTTATTATTTCACTTTTCAACTATATTTACTACAAAAGAGACACATAATTTTTATCTAATCTATACTAATAACTTTTTTTATAATACAATTTTTTAACTTTTGTATGTGACTTTTAATATTACTTTTGAAAAAGACGCCAATTACAAATTTTGATTTTAAAAAATAATTTAATAGATTAATCTACTACCTAACCTTGGTTAACTATTAATGATTGTATCATGGAAAAGAATATGGCTAACCTGGCCTCTATTCTGGTTGGTAAGTTTGTTGGACCTCGTCCTAATATTGAAGCTGTTAGACCTCGGTTGACATGAAAATGGAAGGGAAAGGGTCGGATAGATGTGGTTGTGATGTCCAATGTTTTTTTCTCCTTTTACTTTGTCTATGAGGAAGACCTACGCTCTGGCTTGGTGGGTGGCCCTTGGATGCTGGTAAAATCCTCGTTGGCTCTCAAAAAATGGGAACAAGGCTTCAAACGGAAAGAATGGGAATGTAATGAGGCTCTTATATGGGTGTGGTTGTCAGGTTTACCTATGGAGTATTGGGGTGAATAAATCTTTGCTTGGATTGCAACGTGTTTCAGTGAGCTCCTTTCAGTTGATTCAATGACTTCTTGCTAAGAGGAGCTTAGTGTATGCAAGAATATGTGTGAATGTAAAACAATTTGTTGACCTGTTGAATGAGATTAACCTGTTCTCAAAACTGGGCTGATGGATTCAGAAAGTGGAGTATAAATCTATTTCCTTTGCTTGCTTTCACTATAAAAAAGTTGGACACTGGGCTAGAGAATACCCTTCTAAGCCTAAGTCTAAGAAGATCTGGAAAAAGAAAGATGAGATGTCAGGAGTGGACTAGGTGGAACCTTTGCCTTTGTGATGCAGGAGCACAAGTGTAGTTCTTACCGGTTGAGGTAGTTTGTAGTGGAATTGCTTGATATTGTCACATTTCTTCTTGTTTGAGAGTTTGGCATTGTGGGTTTTGTTTATTCCCTTGAGTTCGTTGTCTTTGTCGTGTTTGAGTTTCATGGCATTTGGATTTAAATCTGGTGAGATATCGATTCCGGTATTGGCCCGGTTGATAAGTTCTTACCAGTTAGTCTGGCAAAGTGTTGAGTGAAGTTGGATCGAGTTGCAGTTGATCTCCGTGACTTGAGGATCATCGATTTATGTTTCTTGTGCCATTTTCGATACTCTTGGAGGATCGCACATTGTTTTATGCATTTTGGAAGTTGTTCTTTGTGATTTGAGCCGACATGTTACCGTTACATGTTTCATGAACTAGTTGATCTTTGGGCTGACTTGATCAAGTTATTATTATTTGCAGACAGTATAAATAGAAGTTTGTGAATCATTTGAGAAAACAGGAAACAAAAATAGAAGATAGAAGACAGAGTTTAGAGATCGAGCAAAGATGTAGAATTAGCGAGTTTCTGGTCTGGTGGACTGAAGCTGAAAGGGCTTAGGTCCGGATTAGGGTACAACCAGCAGACTATTTCTGGAGGCCGATCTGATATGTGGATGATCTGTGGATCTTATAATTATGTTGTAAGCATTGTTTGTATCCTGGACTACGATCTATCATGTGGCATGTGTAATTCTTTAGACTGTAATAAGAATTGTTCATATTGTTTACCGGTTATGTATTTTGTATTGTTACCGGTTGTTCTTTCTGCTATTTATGGCATTGTGTTATCGGTTACCAGTATATTTTGCATGGTGTTTGTGCTAGACTGAAAGAATGGGATGTCCTTCATTGGATCTCCCTACCTTGACTACATCAAATGGTATCAAAGCTAGTTTGTGAACCTGTTGTTGGAGGAAGACCCAGTTATGCATCGGTTTTATTTACTTGCTCACTGATAAAAGAGAAAGATGCTGAAAACCAAACAAATCTTGGTCTCATGGAATCTCATATACCTACAGGAAGATTGTTTCTTATAGTGTGATGCCTTGAGCAAATGCAATTGGTTCATGTAACACTAATTTCCACAGTTCTGCAAGCATCTTGCCTGCCTGCCTATCCCGAATGGAAGCTTTGAAACAAGAATGCCTCAAAATGATTTGTCACATGGACTGCAAGGATTGAAGGACATCCACAAATGGTTATAGAAACTTTCAAGCAAATGAATTTTCTCACGAACAAAGTCCATTTACAGGTGTAGACAAAAAAACGTTCAACACTGATTCGAAGAGGCACAACATCACAACATGAAGCCAAAATGGCAGCTTACTGAACAAACAAAAGAAGATAAAACAACTTATCAAATCGAAGGTAATTCAAAAATATTTGGGCCTAAAAAGAAACCAAATCGATTGGGCTTCAATCGGAAAAATGACCAAGGCAATTCTTTAAAAGAAAGGAAAGGCGTAGTAGAAGGGTGTGTCGAGCTGAGCCACATTAAAAGGAAGAAGAAAATGTGCTAAGGAGAGAATTAGTAGGGAGCAGTTGTTAGGATGAAGATGGAGTCTTTGCTGATAAAGAAAGGCCTTTCAATCGCGCTTGAAGGGATAGCAAAGAAACCAGCTGGGATGGCTGATGAAGATTTTGTAAAATTGGACAAGAAGGCGAGAGCGACAATATTTCTCTCGTTGTCCAATAAAGTTCTCTTCAATGTCACGGGTGATGCAACAACAAAAGAAGTATGGGATAGACTCTTAGCCATGTATGAAATGTCTTCGACTGCAAATAAATTTTTCATTATGAAGCGCTTGTACAAATTGAAAATGAAGGAAGGTTGTGCTATGGCAAACCACATCAATGAATTTAATACATTGATTAGTCAAGCGACTTCAGTGGGGATGACACAAGATGATGAAAGCAAGGCTGTTTTGTTATTGTGTTCTTTACCAAGCAGCTGGGATGGTGTTGTAACAGCAGTTAGCACATCTATATCTAGTAAAAATAAATTAGTTTTTAATGATGTAGCAGCTACTCTTCTCAGCGAGGATTTGAGAAGAAAGAATGATGAACCTTCATCCGGTGAAGCTTTAACGGTGGTCAGCATCGATAATAGAGGTAGAAGTCATAAGAGAGGCAGAAATAATTACCATAGACGTTCGAAATCAGCAAAGAGATTGAAGTCTAGAAACAGAAATGGTGAATGTTGGTTTTGTGGCAAAGCGGGTCATGTGGAAAAGGATTGCAGAAATTTCAAAAGAGCACAAGAGAGAGTGCGGGATAGCGAAGCAAATACCGTTTATGATAAAGATGATAGCGTCTTAATCCTTTCAACAACCGACACTACTTCGGATTCATGGGTGCTTGATTCCAGTGCCTCCTATCATGCTACCTCATGTCTTGAAGCATTCATCAACTACCATGAAGGGCAATTTGGCAATGTTTTTTTAGGAGATAACAAAGCTTGTGAAATTATAGGCAAAGGCGATGTATTGCTGCCATTAGAAGATGGTAAAACTTGGCTGCTCAAAGATGTTCGCCATGTCCCAAAATTGAAGCTAAATTTGATATTCGTTGGATAGCTCTTTGGTCAAGGTCTTAATGTTAATTTTCTTCCGGATACATGGAAAGTAACACATGGTACCATGCTGATTACAAATGGTAATAAAGTGGGAAGTCTTTACATTTTTAAGACTCATGGTGAAGTGGGAGCTACAATGGTGATTGAGGACAGCAAAGTGGATCTTTGGCATCAAAGACTTGGGCACATTAGCAAGAAAGGTCTCCATGTTATGCATACAAGAAATCAGCTACCAGGCCTCAAGCTTGTGGACTTAGCCTTTTGTGAACATTGCCTCTATGGCAAACAAAAGAGAGTCAGTTTTTTGAAAGGTGGGCATGGCACAAAGACAACACTGCTAGAGCTTGTACACTCGGATGTTTTTGGACCAACCGAGGTAACCTCCATTGGAGGAGCTAACAATTTTGTAACATTTCTTGATGATTGCACAAGAAAAGTATGGATTTATATGCTTTCTAGGATATCAGAAGTGTTTTCAAAATTTAAAATTTTCAAGGCATTAGTTGAAATCAGATTGGGCATAGGATTAAATGCTTACAAACAGATAATGGTGGGGAATTTTGTTCACATGAATTTGATAATTTTTGTGTTGATAATGGGATTAGAAGAATCAAGGTTGTTCCATTCACTCCTCAAGAAAATGGTGCAGCCGAGAGGATGAATAGAAAAATCCTTGAGAAGGCATGATGTATGTTGTCTAATACAGGTTTAGGCAAAGAATTTTGGGTAGAAGCGTGTAACATAGCAGTGTACTTAATCAACCGAAGTCCATCATCTAAATTGGATTTTGGTATTTCGTAAGAGGAATGGTGAGGGAAGAGGATTTCATATTTGCATCTTCATGTGTTTGGATGCGAAGCCTTCTTGCATATACCCAAAGAAAAGCGAACGAAATTGGATCCAAACTCGCTGAAATGTATCTTTGTGGGGTATGGAGAAGAGCAGTTTCGTTTCAAATTGTGGGATTCAGTTCACAAAAATATTCTTCATAGCAGAGATGTATTCTTTCATGAAACCTCCTTTCCCGCACTACAAGATTCAAATAAATTAGAGACATAATTTGTTCCTATGTCTCTATTTCAGAATGTGACTACCAGTGCTCTGCCTTCGGTCTCTCATTCAGTGGGAGCTCCTATGACATCTACATCTGTCTAATATAATTCTCAATCAGAGAATGAAGAAGGGAGTGATGAAAATGTTTGGTCTTCTTATAATTTTGAAATTGGGGGTATGCAGAACAAAGCACATCCTCCCCAAACTCGCACCCATGTCCCAGGAAATATGGAGGAGCCACGATGGTATGAAATTTCACCAGTTACTGCACATTATGATGTCTTCTCCCCACGGCATGTTGCAACATATCCACCTCCCTCTGCATGACAGCCGTCCCCACATCCTGCACTGTTGCAAGTCTCCCGCGAGCCTCCTGCAATCTCCTCTCCCAGCGAGCTCCCTGGTGGCCTCCTTGCTTCCCCACCCCGCGGGCCCTCCCTGCAGACTCCCCATGACCCCCCAACCTCTCCTTCTCCTTCGCAGACCCACTCTAGTGCGCTCCCCGCCTGCAAACTAGTCCACGGGTCCCCTATAGACTTTTCCTCTACAGCCCCACCATGGAGTCATCCTCCAACGCTGACCATGGAGGATGCCACCATGGCTCCCCACTCCCTGCACATTTGACAGCCCCTTGCAATGAAAAATATTGCCACGGCTCCCAGCCTTCTTCACACGCCCAGAACGCAAGTAGAGGAAGGTCTACATTCCTGCGAATTGCTCGAATCTAATGTGGATAAAAATCCATAGGCCAGTAAAACTAATAGACTCAAAAACAAAGGGAGTGATGTTAATGTGATTAAATAGGGAACACAAAAATTGAATGACTCTACTATTGAAATAGAGAGTCAATTGAGAAAATCAACCAGACAGAGGTGACCTCCTATGAAGTTCTCTGATTATGACTTACTGTTTGTGAAGAGGCTGAACCTTCTTTGCTCATCTCTGATCAAATAGAGCCTGCAACATTCAAAGAGGCTTGTAAAAATGTAGACCGTGATAATTGGCACACTGCAATGTGCAAAGAAATGGATGCATTAGTGAGAAATCAGACATGGGATTTGGTGCCACTTTCGCCTGACAGAAAGGCATTGAGAAATAAATGGGTGTATAAACTAAAAGATGAAGCCGATGGTCACAAATGATTTCGTGCGAGATTGGTTGTAAAGGGATATGCTCAGCAGCAAGACCTTGACTTCAAAGAAATTTTCTCGCCAGTAGTTAAAATGACTACCATCCAAGCAGTATTGGGATTAGTTGCAGCGTGGGATCTTGAACTTGAACAGCTGGATGTGAAGACAACATTTCTCCATGGCGACCTTGATGAGGAATTATTTATGCATCAGCCGGAAGGGGTGGGGAAGCAAGGAGGCCGGCAGGGAGCTCATTGGGAGAGGAGACTGTGGGAGGCTTGTGGGAGACTTGCAGTGGTGCAGGATGTGGGGACGGCTACCATGCAGAGGGAGGTGGATATATTGCAGCATGCCATGGGGAGAAGACATCATAATGTGTAGTAACTGATGGAATTTCATACCACCGTGGCTCCTCCATATTTCTTGGGACATGGGTGCAAGTTTGGGGAGGATGTGCTCTATTCTGCATACCCCCAATTTCAAAATTATAAGAAGACCAAACATTTTCATCACTCCCTTCTTCATTCTCTGACTGAGAGTTATATTCAACAGATGTAGATGTCATAGGAGCTCTCACTGAATGAGAGACTGAAGGCAGAGCACTAGTAGTCGCATTCTGAAATAGAGACATAGGAATAAATTATGTCTTTGATTTATTTGAATCTTGTAGTGTGGGAAAGGAGGTTTCATGAAAGACTGCATCTCTGCTATGAACAATCTTTTTGTGAACTGAATCCCACAGTCTGAAACCAAACTGCTCTTCTCCATACCCCACAAAGATACATTTCAGTGAGTTTGGATACAATTTTTTTCGCTTTTCTTTTGGTATATGTGAGAAGGTTTCGCATCCAAACACATGAAGATGCAAATATGAAATCCTCTTCCCTTGCCATTCCTCTTCCAGAATACCAAAATCCAATTTAGACGATGGACTTTGGTTGATTAAGTACACTATTGTGTTACACGCTTCTGCCCAAAATTCTTTGCCTAAACCTGCATTAGACAACATACATCGTGCCTTCTCAAGGATTGTTCTATTCATCCTCTCGGCTGCACCATTTTCTTGAGTAGTGAATGGAACAACCTTGACTCTTCTAATCCCATTATCAGCACAAAAATTGTCAAATTCATGTGAACAAATTCCCCACCGTTATCTGTTTGTAAGCATTTAATCCTATGCCCAATCTGATTTTCAACTAATGCCTTGAAAATTTTAAATTTTGAAAACACTTCTGATTTCCTAGAAAGCATATAAATCCATACTTTTCTTGTGCAATCATCAATAAATGTTACAAAATAGTTAGCTCCTCCAATGGAGGTTACCTCGGTTGGTCATAAAACATCTGAGTGTACAAGCTCTAGGGGTGTTGTCTTTGTGTCACGCCCACCTTTCAAAAAACTGACTCTCTTTTGTTTGCCATAGAGGCAATGTTCACAAAAGGCTAAGTCCACAAGCTTGAGGCCTGGTAGCTGATTTCTTGTATGTATAACATGGAGACCTTTCTTGCTAATGTGCCCAAGTCTTTGATGCCAAAGATCCGCTTTGCTGTCCTCAATCACCATTGCAGCTCCCACTTCACCATGAGTCTTAAAAATGTAAAGACTTCCCACTCTATTACCATTTGCAATCAAAATGGTACCATGTGTTACTTTCCATATATCCAAAAGAAAATTAACATTAAGACCTTGACCAAAGAGTTGTCCAATGGATATCAAATTCCGCTTCAATTTTGGGACATGGCGAACATCTTTGAGCAGCCAAGTTTTACCACCTTCTAATGGCAGCAATACATCCCGTTTGCTTGTAATTTCACAAGCTTTGTTATCTCCTAAAAAATCATTGCCAAATTGCCCTTCATGGTAGTTGATGAATGCTTCAAGACATGAGGTAGCATGATAGGAGGCACCAGAATCAAGCACCCATGAATCTGGAGTAGTGTCGGTTGTTGAAAGGATTAAGATGCTATCATCTTTATCACAAATAGTATTTGCTTCACTGTCCCACTCTCTCTCTTGTGCTCTTTTGAAATTTCTGCAATCCTTTTTCACATGACCCGCTTTGCCACAAAACCAACATTCACCATTTCTATTTCTAGACTTTGATCTCTTTGCTGATTTCGAACATCTATGGTAATTATTTCTGGCTCTGTTATGACTTCTACCTCTATTATCAGTGCTGACCACTGTTAAAGCTTCACCGGATGAAGGTTCATCATTCTTTCTTCTCAAATCCTCGCTGAGAAGAGTAGCTGCTACATCATTAAAAACTAATTTATTTTTACCAGATATAGATGTGCTAACTGCTATTACAACACCATCTCAGTTACTTGGTAAAGAACACAATAACAAAATAGCCTTGCTTTCATCATCTTGTGTCATCCCCACCGAACTCGCTTGACTAATCAATGTATTAAATTCATTGATGTGGTTTGTCATAGCACAACCTTCCTTCATTTTTAGTTTTTACAAGTGCTTCATAATAAAAACTTTATTTGCAGTCGAAGCCATTTCATACATGGTTGAGAGTCTATCCCATACTTCTTTTGTTGTTGCATCACCCATGACATTGAAGAGAACATTATTGGACAACGAGAGAAAGATTGTCGCTCTCACCTTCTTGTCCAATTTTACAAAATCTTCATCAGCCATCCCAACTAGTTTCTCTGCTATCCCTTCAAGCACGATTGAAAGGTCTTGCTTTAACAGTGGTAGCTTAGGTGTAGCTTTAATTGAAAGACAAGAATCATACATTTCTACAGACTTTGTGTGCATCAAGGAGGATACCAAAAGTACATTGGAAGAAGAATAGATTACTGGCACTTGTGATGGAGACTAAAATAAAAAGCCCACGCAGCAATAGAAAACTGCAATTGGAAGTTGTGTGGTAGAGAGAAACGCCAGTAGAAGGCCATAGAATGTCTATAAATAAATGTTAAGAGTTTGATGAGGATAAAATTTTGTTGCTATCTCCACACTTTTCACTTTGTCAAATCAGAGAACATAATTGATAATGATTTCAAAATAGCTCATTCACCCCTCCTTTTCCTTCCTCTTCTCTCTTTTACAACCATAATATTTGATTATAGAGATCTATCTTGGATTTTTGGGTTATGGTGCACTCTCTTTCTAATGCAAATATCCCTATAGCTTTCAATAGCACCTTCACAACAATATTATATCTCTTTTGTTCTCTTGGCTTTGTCAAGCCTATCTCATAATGCCTCTTTTTATCATATAGCTTTGAGCATCTTGAGATTTATCACATTCCTTATCTATAAATAGTTTATATTTAACTTATCTATTTATCTATCAATTTATCTATTTGTTGTGTAGGTGGAAATACCAAAGCAAGGACTTCACAGAGGCAAATCCCTAGATAGCCGGCAAACACTTTTCCTCTTATATATGGAAGTTTTCATTTACTTTTTTATTGTTCATTTCTTTTATTTAATCATGTATATCTTGTTTAGTTTATTTCTTTGTATCTCTACTCGCTAGAATTTGTTGCTACATTTTTTACCTCCAGGATTTGCAAGTTAGCTAAAATGTTGGAGTGGGTCTTGGTTACTTCTAAGTGCTTTTTATTTGTAGTCTATACAAGATGATCTCACTACACATGGATGTCTATGCCTCACGTTGGTGTCCTTGGCTAAGATACTCAAGTTTAATTGAAGAATCTCTGCCAATTTTACTTTCCATTTCTATAGTTAGAAAATTATTTGCATTTGTCTATTTCTATTTATTTTTCATAGTTTATTTATTTTAATTAATTAAATATATAATTAAATATAATTTGATTTTATGTCAAAAAAATGAATCTCTAAGGATAATAGCTTTTGTCTTAACAAATTCATATTTCGTACATTACAGTATGATGAAGAATATGACAAATTTAACTAGAGATTTTTGTAGCAAGTCATGTTGATGTTTTCTTTTAGCCACAAATGGTGTAAATTGATCCTTTCATGTATTTTAGGTACATCATTTTCAATATCCATGAATGGATCTACTTTTATATTTTTTCATTCTTCTCAAGGTGTTCATTAAGGGGATCCTCTATCTCATTTCCTATTTATTGTTGTAGTTGAATCATTGAGAAGATTAAAAATTATAGAAAATCGGATAAATTTTTTGAAATTGTAACATTGACATAACCCAATTTATTGCTTTTTAATAATTTTTATTGGTCCATGATATCAATAATATAAAAATTTTATAATATTTTTATTTTATAGCAGAGATTAAAATAACGCATTAATGAGAATTTGGGTAAACATTTTTTCATGTGTTATCATTTTAAGTATCTTTACTTATTAACTATTTATGGAGAGTGTATGAAGTGGAAAATAGATATCTTAGAGCCATATTAGCATTTTCTTTTAAAGAAGGACAAATTTAGCTAGGAAAAATAAAAGGCTTAGTGGAGGCATTTTGTAATGGAATAAAAATCTCATTTTCATTGTTTCATGTCTATAATGAATCTTCGGTGATTGGGAGAACTTTGTGGTTGGGTGGATAAGGGATCCAATGATGTTCTTACCCTTGGTGTACTCAGGGGAGATAATATGTTGGGAGTCGTTGTCAAGTTTTCCTTCTATTTTGTACTTAATTTACTCTTGTATTTGACCTTACGGTCTCATGTAAAGGAAATTTGTTTCATTATTTTTCACCTAGTAATTGGCTTTGTACTCAAACTTTATGTTAAAGTATAAAATTATATCTCTATTCTTAATTCATTATCATGCCTTTATTTAGAAATATTTGAGTGTTTTAATTAAATAATACCTATTTATGATTTTTTTTTGGATTATGTCAATTTAAAAATATGGTGGTCCTTACAAACACATCCTCTATTTGTTGATGGAACCTTTTTATTTGGTCAAGCCACCATGGATAAAGATGAGTTGATTCAAAGAGTAGCTGATAGATGTTGTTCAACATCTAGTGATTTTGTGAATGTAACCAAATCAAAAATAAACTTTCAAAATATCCCTTAGGGTCAATAGAAGAGTCTCTACTTTCTTGGGTTTCTCTTTTGAAACTTTTCCTCATAAATACTTAGGAATTCATCCTTTCTTAGCCAAAGCCAAAAATAATTTTGACAAATTATGGAGAATACTATTGTTAAGGAAAGCAATTTATGGAAAGGGAAGTGGCTTAAAAGATCACCTTACTAGAATAATTTCTTAATGTAATCCCCACATATATTATGCTAATCCTCAAAATTCCAAAATGTATGGTAATGAGACATATAAACAAGTTATATATTTATTTTGGCCTAATTATTCTGAAGTTCCACTTCGGTATTATTTGCCACTATTTGATATTTCCTAAGTGCGTAGGTATTTGTACCTAGGTAGTTAGTTATAACTACTTCCTACCTACCCACACACCTAATCGGTGCTCTCGTTATTATTATTGCCTATATAAGGAGAGATCTTGTACATTATTAAACATCTGAACTCATTCATCTATTGGTGAAGTATATTTCTCTTTGTGTGAAGTTTTATAGTTCTATAGGAAAAAAATTTTACAGAGAGAACCGAATAGATAGCTGAATGATATGACATATATTGAGTTGAGATACTTTAATCTACAATAGCCTTTCTTAAACAGGTAAGAGTGGTAGGTGAGAGAATACAAGATGTTGACAAGTTTCCCAATACGATGTGAGGGTAGGTAGAGACAACTATTACCAACTAATTTTAGATATAAAATGCAATGTAAATGATAAAATATGTTGGTTACCCAGGTTGTACATAAGTAAATGTAAATAGAATAAAAATATTTTCTCTGATATGTATGGGAATAAATCTAAAGCTAATATCACATGTTGAAACCTTCACAGTGAGAACCAAGTACATCACCAAATGAGATAAAATATATTGAGTTGACATACTTTACAATGTAGGTGAGAGAACATAAGACATAAAAAAGTATCTTAATAGGATGTGAGGATAGGTAGAGACAACTATAATCAACTACATAGCTAAAAATTGCAATGTAAACGATAAAATATGTTGGTTACCTAAGTTGGACTTAAGTATGTGCAAATAGAATAAAAATATTTACTCCAACACCCCCATTAAGTGCAACTTAGGAAAAAAATTATTATGCAAAATGCAATATGATATGATATGATGATGATGATAATGATGGCATGGATCTTGTCAACTATACCATGTTCCTCTTCCTAACACGTATTATGAGAAAGCTATTTGGAAAGTTTTTTAGAGTTATTTCCATGCATGTAAATGATGACATTTTGGAGTCACTTATTCACTTTAAGTCATCATGCTCTTTGGACTAAATTTTAGAAGTTATATAGTGATCCCGATTCCTCATCTATTCTTGGATGATCCTATTTCTATTGATAATGCGCCTCTTCATCCTTCAAATAATATACCATGTGATTGTGATACTATTAGAGAATTTGAGACTTTGAAGGTTTCTGAGACTGTAGATGAGGTTTCTTTTGAGGTTCTTAATTATTCATCAAAGGTAGTTGATCCACCTTCACTAGAGACTTCCATCATTCTTGATCCATAGAATTATTATTATCTTCATGATTGGGATTCCTATTTGTTATCTATTGGTTCATTGTCCATGAAGCCTCACATTTCAGATTTTGGAGAAACATTTGAGGGTTTGTCTCTCCTATTTTGATGATGGTTATGATATGAATATTATCACATTTATTTTCCTTTGGATCTTTTTCAAGATCAACTTTGATTGTTTCCTTACTTGTCACCTTCTACTATCGGTGGGTGTGTACCTAATTGGTTTGTGATATCATTTAGTAAGGTATTAGTGGTACTAAGAAAAAATCAAAGACATCAGCATCCTTCATTTGGCTTCTACTTCCTAAATCCTATCCAAAATGGGAAGAATGAATGAATTTGTACTTGGTTTATCTTATTCCTAAGGGGATGAATTTTGTTTGTAGGTATTGAACTATGCTTTTCTTTCAAACACTCACTATTTCTACAAGATATTATCCATTATAGGGTGGGTATGTCATTTATTTTTCCTTCCTATGGGGGGATTATTGATTTTATATGCATGATGTATGTAGTCCTTCGGGGTGTGATTGATTCCTCCATCCATGCATGTTGTTTCTTCTCTCTTTTGGAGAGGCTTTTTCTCCCATGTGGTTTTCTCATTTTCTCCACTTTGTGAGAGATTCCTTTCATTTGTATTTGTACATAGGTACCTAAAATTATTGTAAGAATTGACTATGAAGGTATCCACCTAATATCTAGAGGCCAAATAGAAACCACAACAAGAGAGATATACTATAGAAAGAATAAATTGTATTCCTATTAATGATGCAATAGAACTCGACAAGACAAACGTACATAGGAGACCTCCTTGGTTATATAGCCAAGTTGAGTGAATAAGATAATGACAAGTGTAATTGGCTCATGACATGAAAAGTGGAGTGAAAAGCCATTATCCCACCTAAAGTGGAAAAGTGCAACCAAAAAAGGTGGATATGACAAAATGATAAAGTCATATGTCTACCTAAAGTGGAGTTGTTTCAACTAAACCCATGCAATTCCCTAAGTGTAGCTTAAGAAAAGTGTAATTAGGACCTAGGAAAGAATAAACCAGGATAAAATGCCTTAATTACACCAACACCCCCCCTTAAGTGAAACTTATAAGAATGCAGGCTCAAGCTAAGATTTGTCTTGGATACGAGGCCATGTTAGGTACCCATGTACAAATGCAATGCAATCTCTCACAAATGGAGAAAGGAAGAAAACCTAGTGGGACAAAAATCCCTCCCAAAAGAGAGATGAAAACACAAAAGAAATCTCAAAGAATAATGAGAAAGAAAAAACCCCATGTGAGGAAAAAGTCCCCCTGTAAGAGAGAAGAAGAGATACCAAGAAGGCCCCCCTTAATGAATAATATGTGCCAATTGTAGACACTCCAATATAGATTTAGACGTTGCTGCTTGATCATTGAATAATTTTCATCTCCTTAGGAAGAAACAAAACCAAAGGTTTATGTATGAAGTCTCTTGAATCCTAAAAGGAAGATGTGAATAAAAATAAAAATGTGTGGAGTCTCTAAAAGCTGCTCAGGTGTCCCCATGTCAATGCTAAAAGTTTCCCCTTCCAAATCAGTTGTACTAGGGAACACTGCTAAAATAGACAATACAAGATTTAGTGAAGATGAATGTAGAACATGATCCAAAGACTCAAGTGTATCCTCTCAAGTTAAAGAGACCTCCTCCAAATGTTGTGCATAAGTATCCACAATCACATCAAACTTGAAAGAATGATCATCTAGATAATGAACTAAAGGGTCAAAGTTTTCACTTGCAAAAACTTAAGAAGGATCATATCCATCAAAGGGAAAATAAATATCATAAATGATGTCTTCCAGATCTACAATGTAAGGCTTTGTTAGGTCCCGAAGGTAACTGAGATGGGGGGGGTGGGGGTGAATCAGTTGTCTAATAAATTCAAACCAAAAACAACTTAACCAATTTAATCCTTAATACTGGTAAACCAGTCTTTTATACCAGTACACAGTTTTATCAGTTAATTGCAATACCGGTAAAGATTAATGCATGAAACAAAAAGACAAAGTCATCCATAACACATAACACCAATATTTGTATGTGGAAACACTGTAAGGGGAAAAACCATGGTGGGAAACCTTACCCACAATCAGATGATACTACTCTAGATAGTAAGTGTATACAAATGGGGTCTACACATGCAGAAAGGCCAAGCACCTAGAGCTCACTGCTCAAACACAAAATAGGAGTCACATTGACTACAATTGGATGGTTAAATCCAATAAGGATGTACTGCTCAAAATAGCATCTTCATATGCTGGATTCAGTACTTGTGTAGTTCTGATATGCTTTCCCAAAAACCTTGCTTCACCTTCAAATGATGTCTGGATGTATAGCTCTTCTTATTCTCAAATATACCTTCACACAATCCTTTTTCGCATTCCCCCTTTGATCTTACAAATAAGATCTTACATTTATATCATAACCTAGGACCAATTTTAGTAGGTCGGCTCTAAAGGATATTACAATAAAATCAATTTACAAGTAAAACAATTTTTGATGCAATAACGATTCAACATGTCAGCTCAATTCAATTACAACATTAATAAATCCTCTCCATAGTGTGCCATGCTGATCTGGAATAGATAAGTCTACCAGTGTATAACCTAGACCTATTTGCCAGTAACAACAAATATGTTAATTCGAATATGCCAATAAAAAAATCATAAAGACAAAGTGTCCAAATGATGTCTTCGACATAACCAAGTGTTCTCCATGCCATTCCAAGTGTCGGTGATCATTATATCCTGCTGGTGTACTAGATACTGGTGATTGTTCATGAGTCATTTGCTTGCCGGTGAATGTTGCTGATTCTCCAAAGTGCTAGAGTTGATAAGGTTTAGTAGGTGTTGACATCAATGAAAAAACCATATCAAAATACCAACAATCTCTCCCTTTGGCATTGATGGCAACACAAGATGGAAAAACCATCAAAGTGCCAAAACAGAAATGCCAAATGCTAAAAGCCAACAAAAAGCCAACAATCTCCCACAAGAGATCAAAATATAGATACAGAGAGTAACAATCTCTCCCCCGTTGAATAATCTCTTCTCAAAAGATAATGTGTTTTTCCATATCAATCTCTCCCCCTTTGACATCAAATGCCAAAGTAAAAAAAATAAATCAGATATAAAATACCAATCAATTCAGTATGCCAACTACTCCCCCTGAGAAGTAGCTTCCTCATCAAAGTCGAAGTAAAAGATTTCTCTATTAATTATGTCGGTTGATGAAAAACATCAACTTCCTAAGTCTCTACCGGTGGGGGTATGACCCCAAGTTGATCTCTAAGATATTCAAAGGTCTCCTTAGGTAGAGGTTTAGTGAAAGTATCTGCAATCTACTCTTTAGTATTCACATAAACCAGTTTTGTTTCTTTTTCTTCAACATTCTCCCTTAGAAATTTTAGTTTGATAGGAACATGTTTGGTTTTAGAATGTAGTACCGGATTCTTAGCTATATCAATTTTTGCACTGTTATCACAATAGATAGTAATATGTTCCTTGCATTTTACCTTTATATCCTTCAACATTTGCTTAAGCCATAACACTTGTGTACAATTAGTTGTTGCTACAACATATTCTGATTCAGCTATTGATAAAGATGTACAACTTTGTTTCTTACTCAACCAAGAAATTAATCTGCTTCCAAGAAAAAATGCTCCGCCAGTGGTTCTTTTTCTATCATCCACATCTCCTGCCCAATTTGCATCTGTGTATGCACATAATTCCAAGTTTTCATCTCTAGGATACCATAGTCCAAGATTTGTAGTGCTTTGCAAGTACTGAAAAATCCTTTTGTACTCTTGATTCATGATTTTCTCTAGGATTACTCTAAAATCTTGAAACAATAAATATTGCATTCATGATATCAGGTCTTGTGTGTGTCAAATACAGTAAACCTCTTATCATAGATTTGTATCTAGTCAGATTAACAGGTGTAGATTCATCCCTTTGTGATAATTTGTCATTTGTAGTCATAGGTGTGCTTACCAGTTTAGAGTTCTCCATCCCAAATTTCTTTAATAAATCCTTCAAGTACTTGGATTGACTCAAGAATATACCTTTATCAATCTGTGAAATCTGCAATCCTAAAAAGAATTTAATTTCTCCAATCATAGACATTTCAAGTTCTTGTTGCATCTCATTAGAAAAGTCTTTACATAGTCCATCTTCTTCTCCAAATATTATATCATCAACAAAAACTTCTATAACCAAGATGTCATCATTTGTCACTTTATAATATAAGTTGTTGTCAGCATTACCTTTAGAAAAACTAATCTTCAAAAGATACTTATCCAATCTTGCATACCAAGCTCTTGGAGCTTGCTTCAACCCATACAAAGCTTTCCTTAACCTGCAAACCATATCTTTGTTATTTGTCAAAGAAAATCCATCAGGTTGTTCAATGTAAACTTCTTCTTCAAGATCTCCATTCAGAAATGCACATTTAATATCCATTTGATATACTTTGTATTTTTTGTGTGCTGCAAAAGGCAAGAATAATCTGACTGCCTCAATTCTAGTTATCGGTGCAAAGGTCTCATTATAATCAATTCCTTCTTTCTGAGAATATCCCTTACACACTAGTCTCATTTTATTTCTAATAACCTTACCATCTTCATTAAGTTTGTTTCTGAATACCCACTTTGTTCCAATCACATTTTTGTCTTTAGGTTGGCCATATGGTCTTTTGTGGCCAATTTGGCACTTGTATTGCATAGATTTATCTTGCCAGTCTTTTGCATTGTAGTTCTTAGCCTATTGGTGCAGTTGTAAAACAAAATCAGAAGTCCACCTTTCCATTGTTTTCAAGTGGCCTATTGTACACACACTACATAAAAAGTACCAAAATCATTATTTTGGGGGATGTACTTTGATTGATTGAATTTGGGGTGGTGTCTCTTGTGCTCTTTTTCTCTTGTGTTTTTTTATTTTTTTGCTATGGGTTCTCCTAAATTTCCTCTCTTAACTCCTCATAATTATGCTACTTGGAAAATTGATGCATGGATTAAACTTAAGGAAAAAGGACTAACTCATTACATTAATGTCCATGTGTTCTTTTTCTCAATTTGTTCTAATTCTTCTTCCATATCTTTAATCCAATGTTTATCTCCACATGCCTCATTAATTGATGATGGTTCAATTTGAGAAATAAGACATACCTCTTCATTTGCCAATCTTTCTCTTGTCATAACTCCTTTATACTTATTTCCAATTATCTGATCTTCAGAGTGATTCAGTCTTACATATTGGGGTGTCTTCGTTTGTTGTTGTTCTTCAGTTATTGTGGAATTTTCAGGTGATACCGGTGTAGCTAGATCTTCATTGTGTATCGGTGGGTTAAATGTAGGTTCATTTGTTAGAATCTCTGCTGCCGGTTCAGAGTCTATGTACCTTGAAGTTTCTCTGAATTGTTCATCAATCTTCACATTTGTACTCTCAATAATTTTCTACAATCTTTTGTTAAAACATCTATATGCCTTGCTCTTAGATGAATAGCCAAGAAATATTCCTTCATCACTTCTAGGATCAAATTTTGCAATATATTCATCCCTTCTAATATAGCATTTACTTCCAAATATTCTGAAATATTTAAGAGTAGGAGTAATACCAAACCATAGTTCATGAGGGGTCTTACCGGTTTCACATTTGATGTGAAATTTTTTGAATGTATAGACCAATGTACTTACTGCCTCTCTCCAATACACATGTGGTAGATTTTCTTCTAATATCATACTTCTTGTTGCATCCAAGATAGTTCTATTTTTCCTTTCAACAACTCCATTTTGTTGTGGTGTCCAGGGTGCTAATAGCTATCTTCTAATTCCATTCACTTCATAGAATGTATTAAATTCCTTAGATGTATATTCTCCTCCTTGATCTGATCTCAGACATTTTATTTTATTACCGGTTTCATTCTCTACCATTGCTTTGAACAATTTGAGCTTTCCAAGTGCTTCTGATTTTTGTTTGAGAAAAATAACCCAACACATTCTAGAGTAGTTATCAATGATTAGCACGAAATATCTATCACCTTGCAAACTTTTAGTTCTAGCTGGACCACATAAATCAGTATGGATTAAGTGAAGAGCATTATTTGATTTTTCTAGAATACTTTTAAAAGTAGCTCTAACTTGTTTTCCAAATTGACATTCCTTACATACTGTATTGTGAGGTTTGACAATTTTAGGTAAATCTCTAACTGCCTTAGTAGTACTAATTTTTACCATGCAATCAAAATTTACATTACATAGTCTCCTATGTCATAGACAACTTTCATCAATATGTGCAATCAAACATGTCTTTTCACTGTTATTCAAATGAAAGATATTACCTCTAGTTTGATTACTGGGTGCAATTTCCAAACCAGTTCTATTCATGATTTTGCATTTTCCATTTTTGAATTGTAACTGAAATCCTTTTTCAACTAATTGACCAACACTTAAAAGATTATTCTTCAAACCTTCAACATAGTAAACATTGTCAGTATTATGGTTACCATTAAGAGATATTGTACCTTTACCTTTGATCAAATGAGCTTTATCATCTCCAAATCTTACTAAGCCTACATTATATTCTTGAAAGTTCAAGAATTTAGTTTTATCTCCAGTCATATGATGTGAGCATCCTGAATCAATGATCCATTCATCCTTAACTTCATTTTTAGCTGCGAGGGCCTGTTCTACCAGTTGAATAGTAGGTGTTGATTGGTCTTCTGTTATAGCAAGAAAAACCCATCCATTGTCTATCAGATTCTCATCAGAATCATCACTCACTCCTTCATCAGCAAGATAACAAGATTTGTCTTTATTCCTCTTAAATCTGTATCTCTGATATTCAGGGTCAGGCTTGTATGTTCTTTTAGCTTCTTCTCTTAGTCTAGCATGTCTATCACTGTATCTAGAATCCATATGACCAATCTTATTACAGTTAAAGCATTTAAAGGGTGCTTTACCTTCATACTTACTTCCTACTGGGCCTTTAGGAATTTTTCTTGCAAATAGTGCTTCAAGTTCTTCATTTTCTCTCATGCTTTCCTCATGTTCTCTTGTATAAAAGGCTTTCCAATCAGATTTGTAAAATGATGGTGCAGATGATGTTGATGCCTTAAAAGATAAATTTGTCTTTATAGTAGCAACATGACCAAATTCTTCAATTTCAAAAGCTGAGAGTCTTTCAATCAATTTAACCCTAGTTACTGATGTATTAGGTATTGTTCTTAACTCATTTATAGCAGTAACCTTCATTTTATATGCCAGTGGCAATCCTCTTCAAACTTTTGAAAAAATTTCATCTTCACTTAAGGTTCTTCCACAACATTTAATACCCAAAAAAATTTCATTAACTCTTTCCATAAAAGCAGAAATCCTTTCATCTTCCATTTTCATATTTTCATACCTGACTCGGAAGCTTTCAAGTTTTACAATTTTGATTGTGGAATCTCCTTCATTCAGTGTTTCCAAATGGTCCCAAATAGCTTTAGCAGTTGATCTATCTGATAATCCCATGATTTGCTAATCTGTTAATGAGCTCAAAAGTGCTTCTCTTGCTTTGCAATCATTTTCTTCATTTTTTCCCAAGGTAGGTGGATTAGGCTGACCGGAAGTAGGAACAGTATAGCCATTCTTTGTAACTTCCTAGATATCCTTTCCAATGCAATTTAAATGTTTCTCCATTCTGATCTTCCATATGCCATAGTTGGTTCCATCAAGTTTAGGACTGTCCTTCCTGAAATAGTTAGTAGACATTGGATCTTCCTCAAGTTGTTAAATTTCTACAAAAGAGGACTAAGCTCTGATACCAATTGTTAGGTCCCGGAGGCAACTGAGAGGGGGGGAGGGGGGTGAATCAGTTGTCTAATAAATTCAAACCAAAAACAACTTAACCAATTTAATGCTTAATACCAGTAAACCAGTCTTTTATACCGATAAACAGTTTTATCAGTTAATTGCAATACCGGTAAACATTAATGCATGAAACAAAAAGACAAAGTCATCCACAACACATAACACCAATATTTGTACATGGAAACCCTATAAGGGGAAAAACCACGGTGGGAAACCTTACCCACAATCAGATGATACTACTGTAGATAGTAAGTGTATACAAATGGGGTCTGCACATGCAGAAAGGCCAAGCGCCTAGAGCTCACTGCTCAAACACAAAATAGGAGTCACACTGACTATAATTGGATGGTTAAATCCAATAAGGATGTACTACTCAAAATAGCATCTTCATATGCTAGATTCAGTACCAGTGTAGTTCTGATATGCTTTCACAAAAACCTTGCTTCACCTTCAAATGATGTCTGTGTGTATAGCTCTGCTTATTTTCGCATCCCCCCTTCGATCTTACATTTATATCATAACCTAGGACCAATTTTAGTAGGTCAGCCATAAAGGATATTAAAATAAAATCAATTTACAAGTAAAACAATGTCCGATGTAATAACGATTCAACATGTCGGCTCAATGCAATTACAACATTAATAAATCCTCTCCATAGTATGTCATGCTGATCTAGAATAGATAAGCTTGCCGGTGTATAACCTGGACCTATTTGCTGGTAACAGCAAATATGCTAATTCAAATATGCCAATAAACAAATCATAAAGACAAAGTATCCAAATGATGTCTTCGATGTAACCAAGTGTTCTCCATGCCATTTGAAGTGTCGATGATCATTATACCCTGCTGGTGTACCAGATACCGGTGACTATTCATGAGTCGTTTGCTTGCCGGTGAATGTTGCTGATTCTCCAAAGTGCCAGAGTTGATAAGGTTAAGTAGGTGTTAACATCAATGACAAAACCATACCAAAATACCAACAGGCTCAACAAATAAAGATATAATATCTTCTAAGTAATCATCCCAAGTAACTATATTCAGAAGACAATGTATATCTTGCTACACTGAATCACAAGAAGCCAAATTGTAGAAAAACAAGAATCATCGGGTGTAATGGTAGATGTGATATCAATAGGAGGAGATGAAATGCAAGGCTCAAGTGAAGAGAACATAGACTGCAAAGATTCCATACATATGATGAGAAGCTCCTAAATCGAGAAGCCATCTTCTTGAATCGTGACTTGTAGCAACACAAAGAACTTGTCTTTTACTTTTTCCAAAAGTGTCTCTTTCCCTTATCAAATTCTACTAGTTTGGAAGAAGTAGCTAGAGTAGACATTCTAGAAGGAAAACTGGATCCATTCTTCTGAAGAAGATGCTTCTATTCATCAATATCCTTCTTGTGACGATGGTGTTCATCACTTTCCAGCTTCTTGTAATATGTATAAGTAAGATTCTCCTTCTTATATGATTTCCCCTTAGGAGAAGATGTAGAATCATTTTGTTGAGGTGAGGAAGATTGTGCTCTATCCTTTTGTGGATTTGGATTTTCTTGCTTCTACTTGTCATTGGACCCTTTCTCATGAATAGCCACCAAGGGATGTGACTTGGATGACTTGAGAATACCCATTGTATTCAACTTTTTTTATTCAAGCATCAACATCTCCATGAATAAATCAAAGGATGGTGTAGTAAAGGCACTCCACATTGTCAATCGATGAGTGTAGAAACTAGAAACAAAAAATGCATATGTGGAAGGAAGCTTGTCCAATAAAATTGAAGACCAATTGTGCATCCCTCTTACCAATGCCACAATCCTTGATTTGTAATCTTAGCTCATTTCCACTAGTGACATAGTCTTGGATTGGATCAAAATCCTTGGGATCAAAATTGGCAAGATCATGTCAAGCTTGTAACCTCGAATCTCATCAACTTTTCAATACAATTGAGAAAGTTTTTCCCAAGCATGCTTAACTATTTTATACAAGTATATCAATATGAAAGATAAGATTAATTAATACATATTTCCTTAATCTAAGAGCCATAGTACTTTTAATAAGTGAATGCATTTTTAAGTAAGCATCTGATGGTTCTAAAATGGTTCCATTAAACTAACGATTTAATAATTTTTCTATTAGATTTCCAAGTTGCGTAATTATGTGGAGTTAAAAGTGGAAATTTAGAAGAACCCATAACTAAAAATGAAAAGAGCACCAAAGAGAGGCACAATAACAAAATACAACCCCCTTATTCACTCAATCTAAGAACCTTTCCCAAAATGATGATTTGGCACTTTATACTTAGTGTGATTACAATGACCACTGGCAAAACAAGGCAAGGTGGACTTCTGATTTCAAAATTTTCAACTAATTTGATCAAGCTATAGCAAACTCAAATGACTAATGCAAAAGATGAAGCTGAGATCGAAACATTACATTTGCCAAAACTAGCCAAAAATGACCATATGTTGAAAGTACAATTTCTACTCACAATGACTACAAACTGAGAGCATAAATTTGAAGTAGAGAAAAATCATGCACATTTTAATAGAATGGTAGATGAAAAGTATTTCATATGAGCCTGAATGAAGCTTTTGAATTTGCAAAATTAAGGAATGGTCAGCTACAACTATGAAAGACTAAATTATTTGAAAAAATCACTCATCAAAATTAAAAACCAACCATGCCACTATGGAGAACATGAATAATTATCCCAAATAAATAAAAAATGCACTAAAAAGGGCCTCAAAATGCCTAATATATGAGCCTTTGAATTTGAACTACTATTTAAAAAGCTCAAATGAAAGGTTTACATAAATTTTTTTTAAAAAGGGGCTAACTTCATGCTTATGTCAACACTTCATAGTTCTAATTTTGATGTCCAAATTGTCACCATCAAAAAATTACCACCCCTTGCAAAGATACCGAAGTTGTTTTTCAACAATAGGCCACTTGGCATTGAGTTGGTAACATGTGGATCTGCATGCAAAAGGTTAGTGACCAAGCCCTAAATTGGATTTTCCAATTAGGCAGGGGTCCCATGAGGGTGGG
This sequence comes from Cryptomeria japonica, assembly GCF_030272615.1. Lineage (NCBI taxonomy): Eukaryota > Viridiplantae > Streptophyta > Pinopsida > Cupressales > Cupressaceae > Cryptomeria > Cryptomeria japonica. Next base: position 852,222,360 of record NC_081414.1, read on the forward strand.
CTTAAGCTCTTTTTTTAAGGAAGAAGTTGTCGCATGGAAAAAAAAAAATTGCTACAAAATTATTTGGACCCTTTTCCAAAAACGTAGAGACCCTACTTTTTAGGCTTGTAAATTTAAACAAAATGAAAATGGAGTGGGGCTAGATTTTGTCGCACCAGCTTAAGAATTATTTATGCCACTTGTCAATCATCTCAATTAAGAGAGAAAACTATTTAATTTTTTTCACCAACTTAATTAAATTTAGGTTTTTAAACTTATGTTGATTGCACTACAAAGTTCATGGGACTGTTAGCATCCTTAAATTTAAGAGCTTAAGTTTTTAAGATGAATTACAACATAAAATTCATGAGATCACCAGATTAAAAATATTCCTAAAAACTCTTAGAAACTCTGGATCTATTTTTTAGGAAGCCCCCTCCACAAGACCCCAACCTTAGCAATATCTTTCAAATTATTAATCACCACGTGGCACTAGCTGGCAACAATGACAAAGAAAGGTGTCAACTACTTGGGTAAAACATTTCTTTTTGTGTGTCCTCTATAGTTATTGTGTTGAGGGTTCATCATGCCACAACTGGAATAGGCTAAAACTCTGTGGTGTTGTGGAAAAAATGACTTCAGTCAGAGAGTGAGCCAAGATGTGCGCCCTGTAGGGAGTGTGCATGCAGGGTGAGGTCGAGGATCATGATAAGTGCAAGGGTAAGATCTAGTGTATAGCATGAATCCAAGGTTTTTGGAAAACTCTAGATCAAAATGTTAGGATAACCGGTGGACAACTGAGAGGGGTGGGGTGAATTAGTTGTCAATAGATTATATTAATCAAACCACTTTATAACCTTTAACTGGAGCACATTAACATTAAATACCAGAATAGAAGAAATAGATATGAGTAAGCAATAAAACTTAAGAATGAAATAGAGAATTAACATAATGCAACCATACCACATAACACCATGATTTGTACGTGGAAAACCCAGTAAAGGGAAAAACCAAGGTGGGAATCCTACCCATAGTCAGATAATATTTTGACAGAAAGTATGTGATAGAGTTAGGGGCTTGCACATGCAGGAAGGCACACTGCCTAGAGTGTACTACACATTACAAAGGAGTCTCATTGACTAAGAGAGGTTATAACCACCTCAAGATAATTGGACAATAATCCAGAAGAATGAACAACCAGTGATAGCATCTACCATGCCTGATTACAGTCTTAGTTAAGCTCAATACCAGAGGCCTTTGACCTCTTACATAAACCCAATTTGATCACCTATGATCGATTAAATCTCCCTCACATATGATATTTCATTCCATGACCACGACACATGATCTACAATGAGATCTTACACTAATTTATACAAACCCTAAGGCCTAAACCAATTAGGTTAGCCACCTAAAAGATATTACAATAATATCATTACATACATCCATATTACAATGATATGCCATGTCAGCTTTAGACAAAAACAACATTAACCAATCCTTAAATCATCCTGGTAATGTGTAGAGAACATGTTAACATGATACTAGTCCATAACCTAGATAGGTACCAAACCTAATCTGGGTCCACCACACCAAAGCGATGTCTTCAATTAGTCGATGCACGATCAAGGATCACCTTTTGCATCCTAAATTCCATCTAGAAGCTGCACCAACACCACTTATGCATTCTCTCAAAGATTCTCAGTAAAATCTCTATCTGTAAAACCTTAAATCCTTACCCATAATACTAGTTCTTCTAGCGGTAACCAAAACATGTATGTCGATAACCAACCATAACAGCTAGTGTTGACATCAATGACAAAACATCAATGCAACATATAATCAATTCCTCCATATTGCCAACAATCTCCCCCTTTGGTGTTGATGGCAACACTAGATGTGATAAAGAAAACATCTAAGTGCTAAGAAGTACCAAACATTTCTCATAGAAGATATAACACTGAAAAAACTGAAAAATCCCAGCAACTCCCCCTGAAGAGTGCAGTCCAATCTAAAACTGATTTGAATTTTTCACATATAACTCCCCTTTTGACATCAATGCCAAGGATATGACATAGATATCAAAAGCCTATGAATCTCAAAGTTGACTACTCCCCCTGAGTAGTAGGACCACTGCATCAACCCGGAGCAAAGGATAAAGTTGATAATTAATACCAGACTGATGGTCTGCTCCATCAATTAAGTTTTTGTTGAAGGGGTAGATACCCCTAACCTATCTCTCAAATGCTCAAATGATTCGTTAGACAAGGGTTTGGTGAATATATTTGCAATTTGTTCTTTAGAGTTCACATAAACCAATTTGACTTCCTTTTCTTCCACCTTGTCCTCCAAAAAGTTATATTTTATTGATATGTGCTTAGTCTTAGAATGAAATACCAGATTTTTAGACATGTCAATAGCTGCAGAGTTATCACAATAGATAACTATCGACTCAATATAATTTACCTTGATATCCTTCAACATTTGCTTCATCCACAATGCTTGAGTGCAATTAGTTGTTGCTACAACATATTTAGCTTCAACAGTATATAAAGAAATGCATGACTATTTTTTGCTGATCCATGAAACCAATTTCTTTCCAAAAAAGAAAGATCCACTAGAAGTGCTCTTCCTATCATCAGTATCTCCTACCCAATATGAATATGTATATGCACATAAAGTGAAGTTATCATCTCTAGAATACCATAAGCCATATTCTGAATTTCCTTCCAAGTACCAAAATATCCTCTTTACTGCACATTCATGATTTTCTTTAGGATTACCTTGATATCTTGAAACAATAGTTACTGCATTCATAATATTCGGTCTAGTCTGAGTTAGATACAACAAGCCACCAATCATAGAGTTATACCTTATCGAATTTACCAGTGCAGATGTATCTTTGATAGATAATTTCTCACTTGTCACCATAGGAGTACTTACCGGTTTGGAATTATCCATACCAAACTTCTTCAACAATTCCTTTAGATACTTAGTTTGACAGGTAAAGATACCTTTATTAGTTTGAGTAATCTGCAAACCTAAGAAAAATCTCATCTCACCAATCATGGACATTTCAAATTCATTCTTCATATTATTAGAGAATTCCATGCACAATTTATCTTCACCTCCAAAGATGATATCATCAACAAATACTTCAATAATCAAAATATCATCATCAGTGATCTTTTAATATAAATTACTCTCAACATTTCCTTTAGTAAAACCATGCTTCAAAAGATATTTATCCAACCTTGCATACCAAGTTTTAGGAGCTTGTTTCAATCCATATAATGCTTTCCTTAACCTACAAACCATATCTTTGTCATATGTCAGTGAAAATACATTAGGTTTCTCAATGTATACTTCTTCATCAAGTCCACCATTCAAAAATGCACATTTAACATCCATTTGATAGACCTTATAGTTCTTGTAAGCTGCATAGGCAAGAAATAGTCTAATAGCTTCAATTCTAGCTATAGGTGCAAATGTCTCACCATAATCAATTCCTTCCATTTAAGAATATCCTTTACAAACCAGTCTAGCCTTGTTTCTTAAAACTTGACCATCTTCATTTAGTTCCAATAACATTCTCATATTTAGGCCGGGGAACTAAAGTCCAAGTCTCATTCTTCTTTATCTGATCTAATTCATCTTCCATAGCCTTTAACCAATGTTTATCTTTACAAGCTTCAATAACAAATGTTGGTTCAATTTGAGAAATAAGGCATACCTCTCCATTTTCCAGTGTTCTTCTTGTCATAACTCCCTTGTTCCTATTTCCAATGATTTGATCTTGAGAATGATTTAACCTTACATACCTTGGTGTCTTCTGAACTTCAGGTTTACTATTATGATCATTAGTTATAGTTGAATTTTTTGATTGTTCTGGTGTAACCATCTTAGTGTCTTGTACCAATTAAGGCATTGCCAGTTTAGTTATGATCATTTCCACTGTCGGTTCCCTATCATACGATATAGATTGTTTTTTGTATTTCTCATCCACTTTCACATTTGCGCTCTCCACAATTTTCTGCAATCTTTTGTTATAACATATATATGCTTTACTTTGAATTGAATATCTAAGAAATATCCCTTCATCACATCTAGTATCAAACTTCCCCATTGAATCATCCCTTTTGATATAACATTTACTTCCAAAAATTTTGAATTATTTAACAGTAGGTGTATGTCCAAACCATAATTCATAAGGGGTCTTACCGCTTTCACCTTTGATGGGAACTCTATTGAATGTGTAGACTGTTGTACTCATTGTTTCTCTCCAATAGATGTGAAGCAATTTGGCTTCCATCATCATGGTTCTTGTTGCATCCAAAATGGTTCTATTCTTCCTTTCCACTACTCCATTTTGTTGAGAAGTCCAGGGTGCAGATAATTGTCTCCTAATTTCATTTGTCTCATAGTAACTGTTAAATTCATGAGAAGTGAACTCACCACCTTGATATGATCTCAGACATTTCATTTTCAATCCAGTTTTTGTTTCCACCTTAGCTTTGAAGATCTTGAATTTCTCAAAAGCTTCAAACTTTTCCCTTAGAAAAGTCTCCCACATCATTCTAGAATAATCATCAATTATCAGCATGAAGTACCTATCACCTTGAAAGCTTCTGGTCCTTGTTGGACCACACAAGTTAGTGTGAATCAAATCAAGCACATCATCAAATTTATCATGTATGCTCTTAAAAGAAGTTCTAACTTGCTTTCCTAGTTGACATTCCTTACATACCAGATTATGAGGTTTTATAATCTTAGGTATATCTCTAACTACCTTTGTTGAACTGATCTTAACAATACAATCAAAATTAACATGACACAAACTCTTATGCGATAACCAACTCTCATCAATATGAGTAATCAACATGTCTTATTACCAGTGTTCAAGTGAAAGATATGTCCTCCAGTCTGCGTACCGGTTGCAATCTCCAAACCAGTTTTCTTAATGATTTTACATTTTGAGTATGTGCAGGATCATGGTGTGCCAAAACAGGCCCTTAAGTGGCAATGAAATTTCAAAAAATCAGAGTTATGCAACTTGACATGAAAAATTGAATAAGTTATGAACATTATTTTTAAAATATGTAAGAAGAGAATTTATAGAAAATTGAATGTAGTTTCTAATCTACTAGTTGTTTTTTAAAAAAAAAAAATTCTATTTGATGAAAATTTCAAATTTCAATGCAGTGGTACAAAAATTTGAGGAAAAAGATAAGAAGTAGGTGTATGTCTGACCACCCTAATCACAATCAAATCATAATATTTTTTTATAAGATTTATAATATAAGTATTAGACTCATGTCCAGATGTGGCACATATTTTTTTATAATTTTTTATAAAGTAAATAATTATTTATGAATTTTTTACTATAGCTTTTTAGAAATTCAGAAACTCCTACGTCTAACAACCTTAACTTGGTCAAAACCTTATGAAATTCTTTTTTTTTTAATTTTTCCCTATAGTAGATGAAGCATAGAATGTGACGAATGTTTCAGTTTCAAAAAATGTTATGCGGTTTGAAAGTTATGAGTATTTTTCAATCAGTCTATCAATCAGGACTTTTGTCAAAATTCAATTAGAAAATAAATAATAATTATTTATTAAAGTTGAAATAAGACAAGCCTTATATTGTTGGAAAGATGAGAACATCCTTAAAAAACCCTTTTTGTTTTATCAATTTTGGCTATAAAAAAAGTCGTCAGCCACCAGTGTAAAGTCTGGAAAATCAAGGAATACTGAAAAACACGTTTTTTCAGTTGACTTTCCAGGCTTGTCACTTCCAAGCCAAATCCCAAAGCAAACGCAAACTAAAATATGGAGGGAAAAATTTATGTTTTAAAATTGGATATCGGATAAAATCGGATATTGGATTTTATTAGATAAAATCGGATATCCAATTTTTGAAAAAAAAAATATATATATATTTTAGTAAATTGGGCATAACTTTTGCATTTTATATCAAATTTTTTATTTTTTACAAGCTTTGGAAAGGTAATTAAGAGCTCTATGATATGGAATAGGTATATTTTCAATTATTTGTTTTAAAAAATAATTATAATTCATTTAAATTCATCCTTCATTTTTAAAACATAAAAAACTCATGACTTTTTCATATGATTTCCCTATCGCATGAATTTTTGTAACAATCATTTCAAAATAAACTAAATAAGTAATTAATTAATAATAGAAAATTTATGAATTTTATCGAGTTCGATAAATTTTGATAAAAAATGTTATCTATGTTTGTTCCTTTCTCCGCCTCTCTCTCCTAAACCTATCACACCACCTATTTGTTTCTTCCTCCCTCTCTTTTGTCCATATTTATACATCTCTCTCTAGACCTATATCTCTAACTATTAATGAATACCTCATTAAATCTCTCAAGCTCTACAATGTGCTTATATTTATACCACTTCATTATTTCCTCCTCTATGTCACTCTCTCTTCCCTAAGATCTAGACTAGTCTCTCTGCATTTCCTTCTCATCTCTAGCAACAAAATTCAGAGGGGACAAGGAGAGGCATAGGGAAGTATCAAAAAAAGGAGAGGGGGAGAGAGGTGAGAAGGAGAGATTAATTAGGGGGAAGAGAGAGTGTGTGAGAGAGAGAGCTATAGGTAATTAGGTGGAAGGCAAAGAGAGAGAGGGAGGGGGTGATTGGGGTGAAGAGAGAATGAGAGGGAGAGTTTGAGATTATTAGGGGGTAGGAGGAGAGGGGGAGAGGGGAAAGTAACAACAAAGAGAGAAAAGAGATGGGGACAGAGGTGAAGAGAGACATAGAGAGTAATTAGGGGGTGGTTAGATGGGGAGAGGGAAGTATCTATAAACCCATAGGAGGAGAGAGGTGATCGAGGGTAATTGAGGAAAAGAAATAATGTGAGAGAGAATATGGTGTCTCATGAACCTTTAGGATGCCATATGATGTTGTTATAAGTCTTATGGTGTCCTAAGGGGTCATATGGTGTTCTATGAGCCTTTAGGATACCATATGGTGTCATTACAAGTTGTATGGTGTGTTAAGGGGTCATATGGTATCCTATGACCCCTTAGGACACCATATGACCCCTTAGGTATTGTTAGGGGTCATATTGTGTCTGAATGGGTCATATGGTGTTGTTGGGGGTTGTATGGTGTGATAAGGGGTTATATTGTGTCCTAAGGGGTCACAAGACATCGTATGACCCCTTAGACACCATATGATCCATTAGGCTTTGTTAGGGCTCATACTATGTCCTAAGAGGTCATATGGTGTCCCATGACCCTTTAGGAAACCATATGACCCCTTAGGACATCATATGGTGTCGTTATGGGTCTTATGGTGTCCTAAAACCCCTTAGGACACCATATGACCCCTTAGGACATTATATGACCCCTTAGGATACCATACAATACCTTGGGACACCATATGGTATTACAAGGAGTCGTATGGTGTCCTATGAACCCTTACGACAATATATGACCCATTAGGTGTCATCAGGGGTCTTATTATATCCTAATGGGTCATATGGTGTTGTATGACCCCTTAGGACACCATATGCTTGGAGACAACATGGTGCCATGGGTCGTATGGTGTCCTATGACACCTTAGGACACCATATGACCCCTTAGGATACCATTTAGTGTTGTTATGTGTCATATGGTGTCCTATGAACCCTTAAGTATCATTAGGGTTATTTTATGTCCTAAGGGGTCGTATTGTGTCCCAAGGGGTCATACGGTGTCCTATGACCCCTTAGGACACTATATGACGTCATTAGGGGTCATATTATGTCCTAAGGGGTCATATTATGTCTTATGACCCCTTAGGACACCACATGGTGTCATTATGGGTCATATGGTCTTCTAAGGGGTCATATGGTAATATATGACCCCTTAGGACACCAATTTTATGTTGTTATCGGTCATATGGTCTCCTAAGGGCTCATATGGTGTCCTATGACCCCTTAGGACACCATATGGTTTCACTATACATCATATGGTTTCCTAAGGGGTCATATGTTGTTCTATGACCCCTTAGGACACCATATGGTGTCATTAAGGGTGGTATGGTGTTCTAAGGGGTCATATGGTGTCCTATGACCATTTATAACACCATATGACCCCTTAGGTATCGTTAGGTGTCATTTTGTGTTGTTAGGGGTCATATGATGTTCTATGACCCCTTAGGACACAATATGACCTCTTAGGTGTTGTTAGGGGTCATGTTAGGGGTCATATTGTGTCCTAACGGGTCATATAGTGTCCTACGACCCCTTAAGACACCATATGGTGTCGTTGTATGGTCTGCTAAGGGGTCATATTGTGTCCTAAAGATTCCTAGGACATCATATAACCTCTAAGGACACCATATGACCCTTTAGATATCATTAGGGATCATATTGTGTCCTAAGGGGTCATATGGTGTCTCATGACACCATATTACGCCTTAGGACACCATATTGTGTCGTTATGGGCCTTCTTATGTTCTAAGGGGTTATATGGTGTTCTAAGGGTTCATATGGTTTTATATGACCCCTTAGGATACCATATGACACCTTAGGACACCATATGGTGTCGTAAAGGGTTGTATGGTGTTCTAAGGGGTTATATGGTGTTCTATGGGGTCATATGGTTTTGTATGACCCCTTAGGACACTATATAATGTTGTTAGGGGTCATATTGTGTCTTATGACCCCTTAGGACACCACATTGTGTTGTCGCATGTTGTATGGTGTTCTAAGGGGTCATATGGTGTTCTATGACCCTCTAGGACATCATATTATGTTGTTATGGGTTGTATGGTCTCCTAAGGAGTCATATCATGTCCTATGACCCCTTAGGACACCATATGGTGTCAGTATGCATTGTATGGTGTCCTAAGGGGTCATATGGTGTTATATGACCCCTTTGGACACCATATGATCCCTTAGGACACCATATGGTGTCGTTAGGGGTCATGTGGAGTGCTAAGGGGTCATATGGTGTCCTATGACCCCCTAGGAAATAATATGACCCCTTAGGTGTTTTTAAGGGTCATATTATGTCCTAATGGGTTATTTGGTGTCCTACAACCCCTTAGGACACCATATGGTGTCGCTAGGGGTTGTATGGTGTGCTAAGGGGTCATATTTTGTTCTAAAGGTTCCTAGGACATCATATAACCCATTAGGATACCATATGACCCCTTAGGTATCGTTAGGGGTCATATTGTGTCCTAAGGAGGCATATGATGTCCGATGACACCATATGACCCCTTAGGACACCATATCATGTGGTTATGGGTCTTCTTGTGTTCTAAGGGGTCATATGGTATTATATGACCCATTAGGATACCATATGACCCCTTAGGAAACCATATGGTGTTGTAAAGGGTGGTATGGTGTCGCAAGGGGTTGTATGGTGTCCTAAGGGGTCATATGGTGTCCTATGACCCCTTAGGACACTATATGATGTTGTTAGGGGTCATATTATGTCCTAAGGGGTAATATTATGTCTTATGACCCCTTAAGACACCACATGGTGTCATTATGGGTCGTATGGTGTTCTAAAAGGTCATATGGTGTTCTATTACCCTCTAAGACACCATATTATGTTGTTATGGGTTGTATAGTCCTCTAAGGGGTCATACGGTGTCCTATGACCCCTTAGGACACCATATAGTATCATTATAAATCGAATGGTGTCCTAAGGGGTCATATGGTGTTCTATGACCCCTTAGGACACCATATGACTCCTTAGGACATCATATGGTGTCATTAGGGGTCATATGGTGTGCTAAGGGGTCAAATGGTGTCCTATGACCCCTTAAGACACCACATGGTGTCGTTATGGGTCGTATGGTGTTCTAAGGGGTCATATGGTGTTCTATGACCCTCTAAGACACCATATTATGTTGTTATGGGTTGTATGGTCCTCTAAGGGGTCATATGGTGTCCTATGACCCTTTAGGAGACCATATAGTGTCATTATGCATCGTATGGTGTCCTAAGGGGTGATATGGTGTTCTATGACCCCTTAGGACACCATATGACTCCTTAGGACACCATATGGTGTCATTAGGGGTTATATGGTGTGCTAAGGGATCAAATGGTGTCCTATGACCCCTTAGAACACCATATGACCCCTTAGGTATCGTTAGGTGTCATTTTATGTCGTTAAGGGTCATATGGTGTCCTATGATCCCTTAGGACACAATATGACCCCTTAAGACACCATATAGTTTCAATAGGGATCATATGGTGTCCTCTAACCCCTTACGATAGAATATGACCCCTTAGGTGTTTTTAGGCATCATATTGTGTCCTAACGGGTCATATGGTGTCCTACGACCCCTTAGGACACCATATGGTGTTGTTAGGGGTTGTATGGTGTGCTAAGGGGTCATATTGTATCCTAAAGGTTCCTAGGACATCATATAACCCCTTAGGACACCATATGACCCCTTTGGTATCGTTAGGGGTCATATTGTGTCCTAAGGGGTCATATCGTGTCTCCTCACACCATATGACCCCTTAGGACACCTTATAATGTTGTTATGAGTCTTCTTGTGTTATAAGGGGTCATATGGTGTTATATGACCCCTTAGGATATGATATGACCCATTAGGTGTTGTTAGGGGTCATATTGTGTCCTAACAGGTTATATGGTGCCCAACGACCCCTTAAGACACCATATGGTGTCATTAGGGGTTGTATGGCATGCTAAGGGGTCATATTGTGTACTAAAGGTTCCTAGGACATTATATAACCCCTTAGGACACCATATGACCCCTTAGGTATCGTTAGGGGTCATAGTGCTTCCTAAGGGGTCATACTATGTCTCATGACACCAAATGACCCCTTAGGACACCATATCATGTCGTAATGGGACTTGTTGTGTTCTAAGGGGTCATATGGTGTTATCTGACCCCTTAGGACACCATATGGTTTCGTAAAGGGTGGTATGATGTTGTATGGTGTCCTATGACCCATTGGGACACTATATGACATCGTTAGGGGTCATATTATGTCCTATGGGGTAATATTGTTTCTTATGACCCCTTCAAACACTAGATGGCATCGTTATGGGTCGTATGGTGTTCTAGGGGTTGTACAGTGTTGTATGACCCTCTAGGACACCATATTATGTTGTTATGGGTCATATGGTCTCTTAAGGGGTCATATGGTGTCCTATGACCCCTTAGGACACCATATAGTATCAGTATGCCTCGTATGGTGTCCTAAGGGGTCATATGGTGTTCTATGACCCCTTAGGACACCATATGGTGTCATTAGGTGTTGTATGGTGTGCTAAGGGGTCATATTGTGTCTTATGACCCCTTAGAACACCATATGACCCCTTAGGTATCGTTAGGTGTCATTTTGTGTTGTTACAAGTCATATGGTCTCCTATGAACCCTTAGGGCACAATATGACCCCTAAAGACACCATATAGTATCGTTAGGGGTCATATGGTGTCCTATGACCCCTTAGGACACACTATGACCCCTTAGGTGTTGTTAGGGGTCATATTGTGTCCTAATAGGTCATATGGTTTCCTACGACCCCTTAGGACATGATATGGTGTCATTAGGGGTTGTATGGTGTGCTAAGGGGTCATATTATGTCCTAAAGGTTCCTAAGACATCAAATAACCCCTTAGGATACCATATGACCCCTTAGGTATTGTTAGGGGTCATATTATGTCCTAAGGGGTCATATGGTGTCTCCTGACACCATATGACCCCTAACGACACCATATCATGTTGTTATGGGTCTTCTTGTGTTATAAGGGGTCATATGGTGTTATATGACCCCTTAGGACACCATATGGTGTCGTAAGGGATAATATGGTGTTATAAGGGGTCATATGGTGTCCTATGACCCCTTATGACACTAGATGACCCCTTAGGTGTTGTCATGGGTCATATTGTGTCCTAATTAGTCATATGACATTCTTTGACCCCTTAAGACACCATATGACCCCTTGGGACACTATATGGTGCTATGGGTCGTATGGTGTCCTAAGGGATCATATGGTACCCTATGACCCCTTAGGACACCATATGACCCTTTAGGATGCCACATTGTGTCATTAGGGCTTGTATGGTGTCTTAAGGGGTCATTTGGTGTCTTATGACCCCTTAGGATACCATATGGTGTCATTAGGGGTCTTATTGTGTCTTAAGAGGTCATATGGTGTTTTATGACCCCTTATGACACCATATGACCCCTTAGGAGACCATATGGTGTTGTTAGGGGTCATATTGTGTCCTAAGGGGTCATATGATGTTCTATGACCCCTTAGGACATGATATAACCCCTTAGGAGACCATATATACTAATTTTCAAATAAGGAGAGATATAAGGGTGAAGAGAGATGAAGAACTAAAGAGAGGGAAAAGAACTAAAGGACAAGGACATAAATAAAGATATAGATATTAGGGAGTATGAATTGAGACGGAGAAAAACTAAAGGACAAGGATGGATAGAAAGAGGTAGACATATCTATATAAAGGGAGAGGGAGGTGAATAGATATAGAGAAAGAGAGAGGTAAAGACAAAGATAAATATATGAAGAGATGGAGAAAAATGGATAGAGAGGGATAAAGAGAGAGATAAAAAAAAGGAAGAGATGGAGAGATATAAAGCAGGAGAAATATCGATAGATAGAGATATATAGATAGTGCAAGAGAGTGAGAAAGAGAGATAGAGATTATATATAGGGATAGATAGAGAGGGAGAGAGAAAAAGAGGAAGATATAGAGATATATAAAGGCACTATAGAGAAGGATGTGGGGAGAGAGAAAAAGATATATAAAGATGGGGTAAATAAAGAGATAAAAGTAGAGAAAGGGAAAGATACTTCAAGAGGGTGATAGAGGAAGAGACAGAGAAGTAGATTAATCATCTATAGATGAATATATACAAAGATAGAGGAACATATAAAAAGAGAGATTGATAGGGAAAGAGATGGAGATGTGAAGATGGAGATAGAGATAGATATGGATAGAATGTGATAGAGAGAGTAAGACAAATGGAGGGAGAGATGGAGTGAATAAGTGAGATTTAGAGATAATGAGATAGAAATATACATGAAGATAGATCTATAGGGATATAGAGAGAGAGGGGACAAGATAGGGAGAGAAAGGAGGTGATAGAGACAAGTAATATATAAGTATAGGTAGGATAAGGTAAAGGAGGGAGATAAATAGAGAGAAGAGAGATTATTAGAGAGAAATATAGAAATAAGGAGTGACAATGATGGAGTGGGAGAGGGAGAGAAATGAATAGAAAGATGGAGATATATGCAGAGATGCATGTAACTTGGAAATTTATTTATCTACATGGAATGAGAAAATAAGTGACATAAGTAGAGAAGAAAGAGAGATATACAATATATTATATAAGTATAGATAGAGAAGTGATAGATAAAGGAGGTGATAGGAAAAAAATGAGACTTTGTATGCAAATATGTGAGTATTTAAAGTTTTAAAATTGAAGGACTAACTTCAAATGATTATAGTTAATTTTGGGTCTATAATATCATCCAAATACCTTATCCATTTGATAGGTCTATGAATTACCTTTCCAATGCCTATAAAAAATCAAAATTTTGATAAGAAACGCAAAAGTTATGCCCATTTTACTAAACTATGTTTTTTATGTTGATAAAATTGGATATCCGATTTGAAAAGTATGATATCACAATAGTGGCATCACAAATCGGATATCTGATTTGGTTTGGTATTACCAAACCAAATTCAAATTTTTCTCGACCCAAACAAAAAGTCAAAGCGGATTTTGGTGTGTTTGGAAAGGTTGAAAACACATTTTTTTCTCCATTGCCACTTTTTGGCCCCCCATGATCTTGCACATACCCTTTTCTATCTTTAAACTAAAGTTGGAATCCGTTATCCACCAATTGACCAACACTTAAAATATTATGCTTTAAACCTTCTGCATAATGGGCATTATCAATATTATGCTTACCATCGAGAGAAATAGTACCTCTAACTTTGATCATAAATGTTTAAAATGTCATCCCTAAATCTGACTTGGCCCCCATTGTATTCTTTCAGGGACATAAATTTTCTTTGATCTCCAATCATATGATGTGAGCATCCACTATCAATTTCCCATTCATCCTTATCTTCAACATTTGCATCTAGGGCGTTTTCTTTATTCTTGATAGCCAATTTTGGTTCATCTTCCTTTAGGGCATAGAACACCCATTCCTTTCTATTGCCAGATCCACTAGCAAATTCTTTTTCTAGTTCATCTTCTGAATCATCACTTACTCCTTCCTCATCCACTATGTAGCATTGTTTGTTTTTCTTGAATCTATATCTGTTCTAATTAGGCTTAAATGATTTCTTAACTCTTTCTTCAAATCTTGCATTCCTTTCAGGACATCAAGATGCAAAATAGCCAATATTATTACATGCAAAACATTTTAAAGGTGCTTTAACTTCATACTTACTTCCCATCGGTCCTTTAGGTACTCTTCTAGCAAATAAGGCTTGAAGTTTGGTCAAATTCTTCATCCTCTTTCCTCATATCTTCCAATTCTTTTGCATATAGGGCTTTCCAATCACTTTTGTTGGTAGATAATGATGCATGAAAAGGAGGTTCAAACTTTGTAGCTCTAGAGGGTCCAAGTTCTTCAAGCTCAAATGCAGATAATTTCCCAATCATAATGTCTTTGTTAACTGAAGTGTTTGCCATTGTTCTCAATTCATTAATTGTAGTCGCCTTCATCTTGTAAGCTAGTTGTAGGGCTCTCAAGACTTTTGAAACTATTTCATCTTCACTCAGAGATCCTCCACAAGATTAAATTCCCATGACAATCTCATTTACTCTTTCCATAAATGTAGTAATTCTTTCATTATCTTTCATCTTCAAGTTCTCATATCTTACCCGATAACCATCAAGTTTAGCAATTTTTATAGTAGGATCGCCTTCATTCAGAGTTTGAAATTTATCCCACATAACCTGTGTAGATGATTTATCAGTCAATCCCATGATTTGTTGATCAGTGAGTGCACACAAGAGGGCATCTCTAGCTTTGCAATCATTTTCAATATTCTTGTGCAAGTCTGCAGGAGTAGGATTGCCAAATGCTGGATCATAAGGCATATAACCTTTCTCATTGATCTCCCAAATATCCTTTCCAAGACATCTAATACGAGTCTCCATTCGGATTTTCCATATCCCATAATGGTTCCATCAAGCTTAGGGATTTCTCCTCTGAAAATAGTTGTCGGTGGATTTGAAGTATTAGTTGCCATAGGATCTACCTCAACTGGTTAAGCTTCTGCAAAAGATGACCAAAGATCTGATACCAATTGTTAGGATAACTGGTGGACAATTGACAGGGGGGGAGGGGGGTGAATCGGTTGTCAAAAGATTATTTTAATCAAACCACTTTATAACCTTTATCTATAGTATTTCTAGCTTTACTTGTATGAATTAAATATTTCCTTTATTATAACATTCCCTAAGAAATTAGAATGAAAGGCTTCTAGATGTACATTATGCAAACCCTCTCACACATAGTCTCAAAGCACCTTGTAGAATTCACATACAAACCCATCACACTTAGGGGTCATTTTATCAACCTATATGCTCACAACCTTCTTAAGATAAATAATGGAGAGAAATTGATCACAAAAGACTTGTTGAGATGAAGAAAGTTGACAAGGAACAACATGGAGGAACTCTTGAAGGGCATGCTCTCACTTAGGAGAATTTTTTTGAGTAATGAAAACCTACTCATAGTTTTTGACTCTTTGAGCATATTTTGATGATCCTTTATTTTTTTTATGCCATGTGAAATACGATGAGCTCTAAGAGTTTGGAAAAATTCTTTAGAAGCCTTGTCCCCACCTTGTTGTGGCCACCTAGGCGATTCGATTCAAGCTCCTGTCTAGATTTTGGGTTGCTTGGTGGATTTTTCCCTATCCGCAAGTGAGCTTGGTCCCTAAACATTTGAGAAACCCAATTGCTATGCACCGGCTCGGAGCACATAAACATTGAATACCAGAATAGCAGAAAGAGATACTAGTAAGCAATAAAACTTAAGAATGAAATAGAGAATTAACACAATGCAACCATACCACATAACACCATGATTTGTACATAGAAAACCAAGTAAAGGAAAAAACCACAGTGGGAAGCCTACCAACAATCAGATGATACTTCTACAAAAAGTATGTGATACAATAAGGCGCCTGCACATGCAGAAAGGCACACTGCCTAGAGTGTACTGCTCATTAAAAAGGAGTCTCACTTACTATACAGAGGTTATAACCACCTTAAGATAATTGGACAACAATCCAAAAGAATGAACTGCCACTAATAGAATCTACCATGCCTGATTACAGTCCCAGTTAAGCTCAATACTAGGGACCTTTGACCTCTTACATAAACCCAATTCGATCACCTATGATCAACCAGATCTCCTCTGCATATGATATTTCATCCCACGACCATGACACATGATCTACAATGAGATCTTACACCAATTTATGCAAACCCTAAGGCCTAAACCAATTAGGTTGGCCACCTAAAAGATATTACAATAAGATCATTACATACATCCATATTACAATGATATGCCATGTTGGCTTTAGACCAAAACAACATTAACCAATCCATAAATCATCCTGGTAACGTGTAGAGAAGATGTTAACATGATACCGATCGATAACCTAGATAGGTACCGGACCTAATCTAGGTCCACCACGCCAAAGAGATGCCTTCAATCAGTTGAGGCACGATCAAGGATCACCTTCTTCATACTAAATTCCATCTAGAAGCCACACCAACACCACTTATGCATCCTGTCAAAGACTCTCAGTAAATGATCTGTTGGTAAAACCTTAAACCCTTACCGGTAACACTAGTTCTTCTACTAGTAACCAAAATCTGTCTTTCAGTAACTGACCATAATAGCTAGTGTTGACATCAATGAAACACATAATCAATTCCTCCATATTGCCAATACAAAAAATACCAAGTAAGTAAGCTCAATCCTGTCTGCAAAGAAATCAAGCCTCTGAAAGGTAAAAATGTAGGCATTTCTCATGGGCCCCCAGAATAGATCTGATCTGACAAGGAAATATGGATTAATGCTCCCAAGAAAAAAACACACAATCCTAGTAACTTTTCATGAAAATGGAAAAAATGGTTGTGCCAAAAACTGCCTTGCCATAGGTGAATTGCTACAATCTACGATAGTTAAAAATGCTTGTCAAAATACATAGATTGAACTACTTTGAATAAAGAAATGCTAATTAGCAATAAATCACACCAAGTCACTACATAAGGATAAAAATGACTTCCAAAGGCAGGCACACCACTAAGGAATTACAAGGAGTCAATGTGCTTGCAAGAAGGAGAACATAGATCTTAATAGCCATCGGTCTACCAAGCCTACAAAACCAGATGCATAGGTTTGTGCATGAGTCTAGTGCATGCATGTTTGTTGTGATTGCCATGATCCAACTCATAGACCAAGAAATGATGTGCAATGTGAAGGAATTGATTTCAAACCCATTGATGAAACTTGGCAGGAGCTAAAGGAAGCATGAAGCCAAAGGAAGCATGAAGCCAAATGAAGCATTAAGCCAAAAAAATGTTGAGCCAAATGGTGCTATAAGTGACTAGTCACACTAATACATTTAGCCTAAAATTTTGACAAAGAAGGTATATTGTGATCAAACTTGATTTTTTTTTGAAAAAATGCCCAATTTCGTCGGAATTCTGACGATAATGCATTTGGTTTCGATGGAGAAGGAATTGGCAATGACATTTGGGTTATTTTGGAAAAAGTGTCCCCATTCGTCAAAATTCTGACAACCGCGTGCATTACTTAAAAAAAAAAAAGACCAAGTCATTTCATAAATCCTGCCTCTTTACGAAATCCCGCCTCTGTAGTGAACCTGTGGGTTTAATCATGGCGAGGAAGATCATTGGTGTGAAACCAGCCGGTTCTGCAGCTCAGGCTGGAAGTGGAAATGGAGTATGATTCGGTGGAAGTGGAGCAGACACTCACTATCAAATCTCTATCCATCTTCACTGGCTTCAACCACAACTATTTGCGTAAGCATCCCTTCCCGGTCGAGCGAACGAGTGCCTACCTAAAGGCCCTCCCAAGGTATCTTAGTTCATGTTGTCTTGGGGCATATTATGGGATCACAATGGGGATCACAATAGGAAACATGCAGGTAGGGGCCATCCCCCGATGGACATGAAGGAGGGAGGTGGACATAGTTCCCTATGGGTTTAATCGCTGCAGGATGTAGGAATGGTTTAATCGCTATAGGAAAAAGGTAGGGTATAATCAACAAATTCATTGTTATACATATTCAAATATTTAGATTCAAATTTTATTATATATTTATCAAATTAATTGGCAATAGCAGAGATGGTGAGAGGTTTCTGTAATATGATATGATTGATTTAAAAGAAGAATTTCTTAAAAGACCTAAACCGTTGAACAATCCTACAATCATGTATTATTTAAACACTGCGTTTTAAATAATGAACAGTATAGTTAGCCTGAAACATATTAACACTACTTTCCATATTTAAAATATATCCTAATTAAGGGGATCGATGACATAAATCTATGTGATCGAGTACCATTATGTAAAATATATCCTAATTATGGATGCCAGTATATATGGTAGTGACAGATAATCCCTGTTGCAGAACCATGAGAGCAATGTGTAGTGATCGAGTGCTATTTTTTCTCAGTGTTTTGGAGGGGAGCATAAGTGTATCATTAGGAAGGTGGTATAAAATGGAAGTTGAGAGGTATAAGGTTATGAGGTGTTGGTTAGGATAAGATAGGGAGGTAAGTGATGAAGGATCTAATGGTAAAAGAGTAAGTTAGGATATGTTAGGGGTTTGGAAGGTAGGAAAGTGAATGGGGGGAGATAAAAGGATGTGAAGGATGGAATGGGGTTAGGTAGGTGAAGTAAAAGTAAGTGTGTATGAGGTTAAGGTGTAGAATATGATGTAGGAAAGTGGAGGAGGTTAAGATAGGGGATATGAAAGGTAGATGGAAGGTAATAATGATAGGAAGTGAGGTAAAAGTTATGAGGTGTGGGTTAGAAAATAGGGTGTAGGAAATGGAAGGAAGGGTCATATCACTTTGAGAGTTTTCACCAAGATGAGTAGCCCGAGTATGGACCTCAAATCTTACAAGCCATAAGGATCCACTTGTAGTAGAGGAGCATATACTTGCATCTTGGGAGCTTATTAGGAGTTCACCTTGAATTTGGGAAATACATATAGAGGAGATAGAATATTGATCAATACACATTACCTAGCCTCAGCATGCATAAATACAAGAGGTATAGACTATAGCAAGCACATATCATGAGCCAAAGGATCATATTCAAGAGTTGCTTCATCTCCAATCCTCTACATTTTTAAGATCCACAAATGGGGTTGAGGATAAGTCTTGTTTACTAATTAGCTTTGACTTATGCTTTGGGTTGCATCTATATGTGAGCAACCTAAAGGCATAATTTTCAATGCAATTTTTGAGAGGACTTGCTTCCACCTTGTGGTACTAGGAGGATAAAATGCACCAACTCACATTGGAAACCCTCTCCATATACCATTTTGGAGTGCTTCAAAGTGTGTTCTATTTCAAAATATTTTTGATAGAGATGCATAGATGAGTTTCACAATTTACATATTAAGGTTTCATAGTGGCTCAACATGAGAGTTAGTTTTTGGAGTTCTTGTAGTTTGTAGAATACATTCAAGACAGGTTACTTGTCAATTATTTCATTAGGGGTGGAAAGCCCAAAATTTTAGTTTTCCTACACATGGCCAATCCAAATGACTTTAGGGTTGCTATGGCAAAGTCTCTTATGGAAAAGGAGGTACTTGGGAGGACACAAGAGGCATGAAAGAATTTTGTAACCTTGATGAAGAGACTAAAGTGTCCATAGGCCTCCCCATCCTTCAAAGGATAGTTTAGACTTACTATATGATTTACAAAGAAAAACCCAATAGTATCAATATTAGGGACAAAGGTCTACTAGAGCATAGTAGGGGCCATAGGGTAGTGACATTTGACCATCATAGAAACAAGGATATTTTAGGTATGAGAGACTATAGGGCTATCAAGCTAGGCCTTCTATGACTCAACAACCTTTTAGGGGAGAATCTAGTATTTTTAGTAATTAGGATCTTCTAATTATGGTGGGGCTTAGCCAACATATATGAGAGGCACATGCTATGTATATGTTAGTATTAGACAGAGAGTGCCCACAAGGTTTTAGAGTAGGTGGAAACCATGCTAGGATGCCAAAGTAGATATTTGATATGTGGGTCTTTACCCTCCCAACCACTCAACATATACCACCATGGGTCTTTACCCTCCCAAACACACAAAGGTCAAAGGAAGATTCACTGCTGCAACACTCACAAAGGTCAAAGCGTAATTTATTTTCCAATATGCAATATTATTACTTGGGAAAGAATCTTGAAGGAGGATTGAAAAGATTCCTTGAGTTAAAATTGTCTCACTTATCCAAAATTATGAGGAAGGATTCATTAATGAAATGGCCATTAACAAGATGGAGAGAATAATAATTAGGAAGATATAGATTTCACATGCTACTAGGTGACTAGATTGGAGAGAAACTAGAGACAAATCATTTAGCTTGGCCATGACACAAAGTCTTAGAATAAATGACAATCTTGGTGAATGGAATGAAAATCCCAAACAATTAATGAGTGGTGAGACAAGTAGAGGCATCTATAAATTTTGTTTTGAATAAAATAAAGAAAAAATGGGACTAAAACCAAGGGAAATGCACATGGAAAGGATATGATGAAAATCAAAATAAATAGTTTGAAGATAATATTAACTACCTAAAGGATATTCCACTTGATTATTTGGTATATCATAACTATTTTGATAGATTTTGAAACCATTAGAGGTACCTTTTTCTTCTGTAGATGAGGCATTCATTCATGTTGAAGTTGTGATAGCTTATTTGCCTCTTTATAGAAAACAAATTATCCATACAAATTATCATATATACTTGTAACCTCCATCCCAAACCACCTATTTCACTCTTCTTCCTTTGTGTACCACTTTTAGTCTTCCATTACCTCTTCGCTTACCTAAATTCAATCCAAAACATAGTGTATATAGCATCAAAAAAATTCCATATTTGATTAATATTATCCACAACATATCGAAAAGAAAAATACCACACTTACTGTGTCATCAACCAAAAATAATTTACTTACATATTCAAAGAGTTCAATAATGGAGAAACATCCATGCGGTGCTCTACACATGTCCTTGAAGGTTCAAGAAATACTTATCCTCTATTGGTCCAAACTTTAAATCACTTTCCATGCATGAAAATAATTGCAACCATACACAATTTCCCACCCAATAGATTCTCTCATACTAGTTTACTATCTTAACATAGGGTCAAGGAAAAGCGGGCCAAAATAGGAATCCAATTGTCTTAAAAGCCTTCAAGACCATAGTGGTGAGGATTGAATTTCTTTCTTTAGTGGTATCTTTCTCTAGATTAATTAGTTGGGGATTCTATTAGGACCTTTTCCTAATTAAAAAAAAATATAAAGATTACATCCCTAAATATTGCATTCATAATAGAATAAATATCTGCAATATTGAGACTAAATTCATAATAGATTTATAGTGATGAATAAAGAAATATTTAAGATTATCAAAAAATTGATGTTTTCTTTCTCCCAACCGTCATTGGATATTGGGTGATCTTTGAGGCATTATGTCAAATAGTTCATGTGCCTTATCTAAGCTTACATATTTTGCATGCATGTGTACCTGGGAAGTTGCACTACAACATCTATACTCACTAATCACATTTGGTTGGAAGTTTCTAAATCCATTTCAAACACATCTTGTGCATATCTTGCAATCATAGCATTCCATTAGATCACGTTTCTTTGATGCATCTCACTAAACAGTTCATGTGCTTTCATGTCTATACTTCCACATTTTCCAAACATGACAAATAGAGCATTTCCAACCGTAAGCATTTGATATTAATTGCCCTTACCTTCTGCTTTGATGGAAGCCCATACTCTGTTCCAAAGCTCCCATTTTGGCACAGGTAGAGAGTACGTTGGCAAATAAAACTGATCAAAATGGAAATCTATTTGTTGCATTGACTGCATTGTGAGGACGCTTATGTATTTCATCGATAGCATAAAGTAGGAAACGACATGAGAATATCTCCTCGAGGAGGTATTCTATGACAACTGCGAGGTAGATGAGAGTTTCTTATGCCATTTGCTTTGTTCTATGTAGTCAAATGTGAGAACACTATTTGAATTCAAATGCTAACGATGATTGTCTTTTTAATGGAAATAGATGGGAAGGGATGTCAAGGGAAGGAATGGGCCCACAACACACCTAAGAAGTCAAAGCTTAGTGTGTGTTGTTTAAGGCTGCCCCCTTAAGACATCATAATTGATTGGCTCTTCACTCCTAAGACCTTCAAAAGTCTTTAATGGCTTCATTGAGTCCTTTTGTCTTCCAAATGCACCTGCACCAACTTGAATTCTCCTTCAATGCTTGATTTCCTGTTCACTTGGAATTGAATTGATTTTATAACTAAGAGATCACTTGAATTGTAGGTAGACCCCTTCAAATGACAGGGTAGGCTTCCTTTTATACCTTATATATGTCTTGAAAGAATTTTATCCTGATGACTTTAAATTAAAGTACTTTCTCTTCTATCTGGTATTGGTGGAGCAGAGGTTGCATTGCATCATCCTAGGATACATATTTCCATAGATACAACACAAGTTAAATGTATCCCAGGTTGATGCAAAGCAACCTCTACTCCATAGATCACCAAAAAATAGAGAAATAACTTTAATTTAATGGCATCAGGATAAAACTCTTTAATGAAAATAGATAAATGGTATGCAACTGGATCTATTTGGAATGCATTACCCAAACACCGCAATCGATCAGTCACCTTTGAAAAGAAAGTGGTATGATGAATTATTTAGACATAAAATAGATGAAATGCACTCCATACTACTGCTGCACAATATTTTGGTTGATGATATTTTTAAAATAGCAAAGGAAGGTGTATGGAACAACCAAATTCTGATCATTATAAACAATGAATATTTTAAGATCCTTTTATGATATGTAAGATGAGAATATTTTAAGAAAGATCCCTAAATGAATACACTTTAAACTGATTTTAATATACCTTGAAGTGTGCAATATGGAAGGTTTGTATTCTTAATCTCCTGCCCATTTCTCAATTTAAAAGATGATATCTTTATTAAATATCTCCTCTATTAAATATCTTTATTAAGTTGATTTCTCCTTCAATTCTTGATGAATGCTTGATTGCATGTTCACTTGGAATTGAATTGATTTTATAATTAAGAGATCATTTGAATTGTAGGTAAACCCCTTCAAATGACAGGGTAGGCTTCCTTTTATACCTAATATATTTCTTGAAAGCATTTTATCGTGATGGCTTTAAATTAAAGTACTTTCTCTTCTATCTAGTATTGGTGGAGCAGAGGTTGCATTGCATCATCCTAGGATACATATTTCCACAAATACAACACAAGTTAAATGTATCCCAGGTCGATGCAAAGCAACTTCTGCTCCAAAGATCACCAAAAAATAGAGAAAGAACTTTAATTTAATGCCATCAGGATAAAATTCTTTAATCAAGATAGATAAAATTTGAGTTTGATTGTCATCATTTACTTTGCCAAATTCTTCACACGTAACTCCTGAATCAATCTCCTACTCACAAGAATTTTATTATGTCTCAAATATAGGGAAACAGAAGGCTTCAAATAGAAAACTTGAACATGCAACTAAATCCATTGACTAACCAGAAGAACAAAATTAAGAAACGGTTTGATCATCTGAGAGATGTTGTAGACTTGCAACTCACCAGCTAAGTTTTTGCAGGTAAGAATTTTTTTTGTTTTGGTTATGGTTGTGGTGTTTATAGGGAGACATTTACAAATTTATATCTATTTTCACTATTTAATGGTTTATGGGTTTGTAATGGTAATTTAATGTTCTTTCATATTTTTGTATATATTCTTTATAATAGCCTATTATATTGATTTGTTCTATTATGCATAACGGTGTGGGTCAGACGACTTTGCCGTCGGTGCATGAAAGCATTGAACGATTTCTACTTTTAAAAATTACATGAAACATTTTTAATTTATTTGATTCAGTGTTATTTGCAAAAAATGATTATCAATGATGTTTCCTTTCTCCAAGAATTGTCTAGGATCTTTCTATCAGATAATATGTAACATAGAATGACTAAATCTTTTCATTACAAATGCTTATTTTATTTAATTATTATATGAGCGTGAATTAAAATTTATATCTGTATGGAAGTAGTACATACAAGTTGAAGAGTCATGTGCAAGCAAATTTTCTATAAGAAAGCAACTAGGTATTATCTTGAATGACATGGAAACAAGCTCATCAACTACCTAGAAGAGAGCAATTGGAGAATGGCAGAGGAAAGTGTTTAAGGGTGATAAATAGATAGATAGTATGCGATACAAACAAACAATGTCTGGAGTGTCTGATGTGACGTCTCTAGTTTATGTTCGGAGGGACTAATTGGTTTTGGAGTTCCTGTGAAACCTATTGGGCCATGCTTGGAGGAAATCAATGTGTTCATGCAAGGAGCACCTTTTCTCTATTATGACAATGATACTTTTGCACCGAGGGATATTTGGAAGTCAATATCCAAAAATTTCTATAGTGTGGAACCAGAGTTGGCAGACTCGAAGTAATTTTCAGCTTTCAGAAAACCAAGAGGTTATGTAAACAATCTCCCAATAGAAGGGAAATTTCAAGAATTACCTCTCCCCCCGTGACTATTCAGGAAGCACTTCCTTAGAAAAAGGACTATTGGCCTCCATGGGATCAAAGAAAAAAATTGAAGCATAGACTTTAGACGATGTGGTGGTGTCCTTCGTGAAGAACTCTACACTATAATTGAAAATTCACGAGGGAAACTACAAGATAGTGAAGAGAAATACAATCTTGAAAAGTGGGAAGAATGGATCTTGGTTTGGGTGGGGCCAAGTTAGGTGGCTCCTCTAGAGGTTGACGAGATAGAAATCATATTAGAATTTGAAAAAGATCACACTCGTGGAACTGTGTGTACGAGTGATCGATTGTGGTGTTTGGGTAATGCATTCCAAATAGATACAATTGCATTCCAAATGGGTAATGTCTTGATTAAAGACTTTTATCCTGATGGCATGCAACTGTATCTATTTGGAATGCATTACCCAAACACCACAATCGATCACTCGCACATGAAGTTCCACGAGTGTAATCTTTTTCAAATCCTAATATGATTTCTATCTTGTCAACCTCTAGAGGAGCCACTTGACTTGGCCCCACCCAAACCAAGATCCATTCTTCCCACTTTTCAAGATTGTATTTCTCTTCACTATCTTGTAGTTTCCCTCGTGAATTTTCAATTATAGTGTAGAGTTCTTCATGAAGGACACCACCACATCGTCTAGAGTCTATGCTTCGATTTTTTCTTTGATCCCATGGAGGCCAATAGTCCTTTGTTTGAGGAAGTGCTTCCTAAATAGTCATGGGGGGGAGAGGTAATTCTTGAAATAGCTCTTCTATTGGGAGATTGTGTACATAACCTCTTGGTCTTCTGAAAGCTGACAATTATACTTCGAGTCTGCCAACTCTTGTTCCACACTATAGAAATTTTTGGATATTGACTTCTAAATATCCTTCGGTGCAAAACCTTCATTTTCATAATAGAAAAAAGGTGCTCCTTGCATGAACACATTGATTTCCTCCAAAGCGTGGCCCAATAGGTTTCGTAGGAACTCCAAAACCAGTTAGTTCCTCTGGATATAAATTAGAGATGTCACATCAGACACTCCAGACATTGTTTGTTTGTATTGCATACTCTCTATCTATTTATCACCCTTTAACACTTTCCTCTTCTTTTCTCCAATTTCTCTCTTCTAGGCAGCTGATGAGCTTGTTTCTATGTCATTCAAGATAATGCCTGCTTGCGTTCTTTTAGGAAATTTTCTTGCACATGACTCTAAAGCTTGTATGTTCTTCTTCCATACAGATATAAATTTTAATTCACGCTCAGATAATAATTAAATTAAATAAGCATTTGTAAAGAAAAAATTTAGTCATTCGATGTTACATATTATGTGATAGAAAGATCCTAGACAATTCTTGGAGAAAGGAAACATCATTGATAATCATTGTTTGTAAATAACACTGAATCAAATAAATTAAAATGTTTAATGCAATTTTTAAAAATAAAACTCGTTCAATGCTTTCATTCACCGACGGCAAAGCCATTTGACCCACATCATCTCTCGCCATCAGAATTCTGACGACAACTAATGGAACGTCTGACAAGGATGTTGTATATCTAATGTCATTGCCATGTCAGATGGTCGTCAAGGAGCAATCATAACATCCATCAAAAATCCGACGGAAATCTGCCAATATAGCCGCCGTTGGGGGAGTTCATAACAATGTCGGACGACCGATGCAAATGGCATCGTCAAAAATCCTGACGATGAGTTTTCGATGGGAAATTTTGTCGAAAGCCCAACATTTGGTCGTCGCAAATCTGACAATTAGCCGTTGGAAATTAGGCCCAAATGTACTAGTGTCACCAACAAGATTGCCACAAAATAATTGCCAAACAATATATTTCAATCGGTAAAAGAATGGAAGGAGATGAATGCAAGTACAAAAAGGTTCTATCTAACTTAGAATTACTATATCTCTAATACCATGAAGAGGATACAAAATCCTCAAGCTGGGCTGACCCAAAAATGCATAGACATAGATGTCTCAATCCCCAAATAGTTGGGAACAAACCCACAAAAATTATCTCAAAACACACAAGGAGACATGCAAACTTTCTATTTTCTATTGAGCTGGAAATGATTTACAAAATACAATACAAACTAAAACACAAAATCTACTGATTACAAACTACTGGGTAGCGATCAGCAGCTACATACAAACATACAAAGCATAGCTTCTCTAACCTCACTACAAACACATGTTCACTTGTAGTTTCTTATAGTCAAGAGCAATCACTTCTTTACTAACAATCCACATAGTCAGGAGCTATCTTTGCTAAATTGACGAAACAAATACATGTTGTTGATGTTAACTAAATTCTCTACACTCTCTCTAGAGCTGCACACTTTTTCTCTGTTCTACTGAACTCTCTAACTTCTGATCTTCTCTTCCTAACTAGAGAAAAATACTCTCCCTTTTTGTCTATTTGTTGTCTTCTAAAAATTCCCCCCCAAATTCAAAATTCAAAAAACTCAGCTAACAACATTAATTTCTCTACAATTTGCAATTCATGTCAGGAGTTGTTGGGATGGAGATCCCAATAAAATCTTCAAGGTTGTATCTGTTGTAGCTCTCCTAATACATTGGTGGAGAGTTACATGGGGGGAAGACCAGTAATCTCAGAGGAAACATAAATTCCAACACTTCTCCTTTGTCTAGAGCTAACAAACACAATCAAAATTCAAATCTACTATGCCCAAATTTCTCCTTAGGTGAAAATGGCTTGGTGAAAATGTTTGCTAGCTGCTGCTCAAATCTGTAAAACTCCATTTTGATTTCACCATTCTCAACTAAAATTATAATGAAGTGATACCTGATTTCAATTTTCTTTCTTCTTCCATGAAACATAAGGTTTTTGCTCAATGCAATTGATTAAACATTGTCACAGAAAATTGTTGTTCCATCCCCTTGTTCTTCTTTCAAATTTGCTAAGATTCTTCCCAACCAAATAGCTTGACATGCTAATCTATTCTCTGCTATATACTCAATCTCTATTGTTTAAAGGGAAATAATAGGTTGCTCCTTAGAAGCCCATGAGATTACAACCGAACCCAAATGAAACAAATATCTTGTTGTGCTCTTCCTATCATCTACACTTCCTACCCAATCACTATCTGTGTAACCAATCAGCCTAAAATCATTTACAATATTATAAAAAATGCCATATACCTTAGTGCCATTCACATAACTTAGGATTCTCTTACCCACTTTCAAATGGGTGTCCTTTGGAGTCTCCATAAACTTGGAAATCAGACTCATTGCATGCATTATATAAGGCCTAGTTGTTGTCAAATACATTAAACTTCCAATCAAACTCTTAAACCTAGTCGAATCAACATTATTGCTATGATATTATTTGCTCAACTTAAGACCTATGGTTTTTGGTTTTGGTGTAGGCTTTCTACCATGCATTCTAAATCTCATCACGGTCTCATTAGCATACTTTTCTTGAGAGATAAATATACCATCATGCATTAATTTTACTTATATGACTACAAAAAACCTCAAGAGACCCAAATCTGTCATCTCAAACTCTCTTTTCATGGCCTCTTTGAAATCAGAAATGACGAAATCATCATCCCTAGTGAAAACTAAATCATCAATGTACAAGACAACAATGAGAATCTTACCATCAGATGTCTTGATGTAAAGAGTGGGCTCACCATCACTTTTGCGAAAGCCATTTATCGTCAAATATGATTCAATATTTTTGTACCCTTCCTGTGGAGATTTCTTCATGCCATAAAGAGATTTATTCAACCTATATACCTTTCCTTCATGACCCAAAACTTCATAACTAGGTGGCTGCTCCACATGAACCTCTTCTTTAAAAATATCATTCAGGATGAAAGACTTCACATCCATTTGAAATACCTTCCATTTATGCTGGGCTACAATAGCTATGACCACCTCGATCTCCATTCTTGCAACGGGGGCATACATCTCATCATAGTCCCTCCCAGACTAGTGTTTGTACCCCTTGACAATCAATCTTGCCTTATGGTGCTCTATTCTACCTTCGACATTACTTTTGGCCTTATAGACCCACTTAAGCCTAATGAATTGCTTGTTGGGAGGAAAATTAGTAACTCCCAAGTATCATTCCTCTCTATTGCATCCATTTCCTGATTCATAGCCTCACACCATTTCTCATCTTTAATAGCATCCTCAAAATAAATTGGATCACTATGAAAAAAATAATGCAAAGTTCACATTTTCATCAAAATCTTCTTGATACCTTTCACCTTGGTAGATCTCCCTTACACTCTTTGTCTTCTTCAACATAATGGAAGAGAGAGTGGGGTTTGAACTCTCACTACTATGACTATTCTACTATATAGACTTTGATCTATACCATTGGGAGCATTCAGGAGATGATGCTCTGAATAGCTTTGGTTGCTTGCCTTTCTACCTATTTTTGTCAAGAGCCATCCAAAATTGTCTAGAGCTTTTATAGAGGTATCCAGATCTGATGAGTGTGCACTAAATTCTAAGAATTTTGTGATAGTCTTCTTGAGTGCCTATTTGCATCAGGAGTTGTTGGGAGCTTTCAAGATCATCTTGATCTTCATACTCATCATTATCATCATTGATGGGCACATTTTGTGATATGGATAAAGAAGTATCCACCGAACCATCCCATGACTCATTCTATAAGAAATCAACATCTCTACTAATGATTATCTTCTTAGTGATGGGGTTGTATAATCTATAGGCCTTGGACTGAACACGATATGCCATGAAAATGCATTTCTCACCCTTGTCATCCAACGTTTTCCTATTCTCCTTTGGCACATGAGCATATGCCACACATCCAAATACTTTAAGGTTCTCAACCATCCACTTGCAGCTAGACCACACCTCTTGTGGAATCTTGTCATGAACTCCACCTTGGTTGGACTTCTATTTATCAAATATACTATTGTTGCTAAAGCCTCTCCCCAATATTCATTTGGCAATCCTTTTTCTTTGAGCATGCTCCTTGCCATCTCAACAATGGTCTTATTTTTTCTCTCAGCCATGCCATTTTCTTGTGGAGTATAAGAAGCTATTAGCTCCTTCTTGATGCCATTTTTCTTGCCACTCTCCTTTTTAGTTTGGGCTTTAAACAACAAAAACTTATCAAAAACATCAAATTTATGCTTCAAAAAATAAACCCATGTTATACGGCTGAAATCATCAATAAAGGTCATTAAATATTGGTTGTTACTAGCAGATATAGTTTTCATAGGGTGAACCAAATTAGTATGAACCAACTCCAATTGTTATCTCGCCCTTCTACAATTGTTTTTTTGAAATGGAAGCCTATGTTGCTTACCTAAAATGCAAGCCTCACACTTTCTACTAGGCTCTGCTTTGCTTGTCAAACCATCTACCATTCTTTTCTTGAACATAAATTCAAATTTTATTAACCAAAGTGTCCATACCTAAGATGCAATTGCTTGGAAGGGTCTTCAATTTTTCTCTTGAGGGCCTTCAACTACTTGAGTGTTGTGCATGCTTGCTTGGGAGGTGCAACGCAAGACTAAGAAAAGAAGCACATCTCTATTTTCAAAGGGAACATTTGGTTCTTTGTCATTTGTACTGTTGCAACAACTTTCTTACTCCCATCTTTGTCAAAAATGACACACTTACCCTTCTCCATCAGCAACTTGTATCCATTTTAGATTAGTTGTCCAACACTCATGAGATTGTGTTTAATGACTAGAGAAAAATAAACATTCTGAATCTTCTTCTTCTCACCTTGCTTGGTGTAGATCATAATAGATCCTTTGCCCACATCTGGAACTATTTCATTGTTTCACATTTTGATTGCAAATTTGATATTATTGTCAATAAACAAGAAAAAAATCTTATTACCACTCGTGCTTACTACACTTTAGGGCTTCCTTATTCACCACTGTTGCACACGATGAAGGCTACAAACTGATTATTTTCACCCACATTCGCACCAGTCATATTAACACTTTGCTCTGCCTGATTACCTTGGTTTTTCCATCAAACTCTTGCATAATGCCCAAATTTATGATAGTTAAAGCATTCTACATTGCTCTTGTCATACCTCTGATTCAAACTGATGTTCTTTTTGCCTTGTTTGGAGATATTTTGAGAGCTACTTGCTTCCTCTTATCTCTTTGCTCATCCAAAGCTATCTTCATTGCCATGACATCGACATCTTAAACTCTTTCCACCATGTCTTCCTATCCCCTTGCCTCTTGCATTGGCTTGAGATTTGAAAGATTTCTCTTGGGAAGAAGTAGCATACCTATTTAGGTGTTTCTCATGGGTTTGGAGAGAACCCATCAACTCATCAACTATTGACCAATATTGACAAATTATTTTCCTCTTCAATGACAATCACTATTGCATTGAACTTTGAAGACAAAATTCACAGGATTTTCTCCACAATCCTTTGTTCCTCGATGGTTTCTCCATTTGTTCTTAGCTAATTCAATAAACCAGAGACTCTTGTATGAAATTCTGAAATGGACTCAGTATCCTTCATTTGAAGAGTCTCAAAATCTCTCCTAAGAATTTGGAGCTTCACCAATTTGACTTTGCCAATCCCTTTGTAGCTGGTTTGGAGGATGACCATGCTTCCTTAGCATGGTTAGTTGTTATTTTGGGAAATATCGCCTCTGTCAAGGCTTCTTAAATCAAACTCAATGCCTTAGCATCTTTCCTCCTTGTCTCACTCAACTGGTTCTTCTGACTATTTGTGATGGCAACATACTAAGTTGGATCAATAGTATCTATAAACCTATTTGTACAAGGTTCCCACAAATCATTTGCAACCATTATGGTTTTCATATTATTGGTCCAAACATCATAATTTTTTCCATTAAAGGATGGTGGCTTCTACCAACTCTTTTCTTCATCTTGAGCCATGTTTCTTACACAAAAATCTCAAACAACTAGAAAACAAATGCCCCACTCACAAGGATTTAGGCTCGATATCTCTATATCTCTGATAAAAACTTAGAATTCCTACAACTTTGATACCATGAAGAGGATATGAAATCCTCAATTTGGGTAGACCAAAAAATGCACAGAGATTGTTGTCTCAATCCCCAAATAGTTGGGAACAAACCCATAGAAAATAAACTCAAAACACACAAGGAGACATGAAAACTTTCTATTTTCTATTGTGCTACAAATGATTTACAAAATACAAAACAAACTAAAGCACAAAATCTACTGATTAGAAACTACTGGGCAACGATCAGGAACTACATACAAACATACAAAATAGAGCTTCTTTGAGCTCACTGCAAACACATGCTCACTTGTAGTTTCTTATAGTCGATAGTAATCACTTCTCTACTAATAGTCCACACAGTCAGGAGCTATCTTTGCTAAATTGACAAAACACACACATGTTGTTGTTAACTAAATTCTCTACACTCACTCTAGAGTTGCACACTTTTTCTCTATTCTATCAAACTCTCTAGCTTCTGATATGCTCTACCTAACTAGAGAAAAATATTCTCCCTTTTTGTCTATTTTTTGTCTTCTGAAAAAACTCCCCCCCAAATACAAATTTAAAAAACCTTAGCTACCAACATTAATCTCTCTGCAATTTGCAACTCACGTCAGAAGCTGTTGGGATGGAGATCCCAACCAAATCTTCCATGTTGTGTTTGTTGTATCTCCTGACAGGTACGTGGAGAGTTACGTGGGGGGTTGACCCATAGGCTTAGGGCAAACATAAATTCCAAATGATGTGCAATGTGAAGGAATCGATTTTAAACCCACTGACAAAACTTGGGATAGGCCAAAGGAAGAATGAAGCCACAAAAAATGTTGAGCCAAATGGTGCTATAAGTGACCAATCACCAACAAGATTGCCACAAAATATCTGCCAAATAATAGATTTTGATCAGTAAAATAATGGAAGGAGATGAATGCAGGTACAAGATGGTGCTATTTGATGCAATAGTCAAAAGGCATGAACGCCAATTGATCATACACACAACTGATCCACCAAACTCCACAAGTCGATCCAACAAAAGGAATCTCTCATTAAAATGATGCCAAGTCTAAATCAATAAAGTGCTCCAAACAAACAAAATTGTAAAAGTCAATACTCACCTGTCAAAAATGGCAATAGTGCTCCACTTTTGATGAAAAGAAATGTTGATATGCTTACAAAATGCACTAGACAAGCTAATGATAGCTCTTGGAGGGAGATGGTGCCCAATGATAAATGAGAGATGATCCAAGCAAAGGGAAAAACTCCACACGAATAATTTCATCTCTTCAAATAAACTCGATCAAATGAAATGGCTAAACTAAGAATTAGATCCTGCATGCAACAATAATAAAACCACAACTCACAACAACAACACAAATTCCATGTGTCTAAGAAAAAAGCTTGGCAAGAACTGAACAAAAATGGACCAAATATAAAAATCTTTTTCTCATAATATATTTTTTGCACCCAGAATATTGAACTTCCTAGATCTACAAAAAATATAAAAAAATAGAGTAATGACTGAAAAATGAATTCTGCAAGTTGTTGGGAAGTGGGCCTAATGGCCCTTCAACTAATTTTTTTTGTTAAATTTTTTATCTAAAATATAGGCATATTTATAGCCAAAATTTATGGAAATGGCTTCCTAAATATAATGGCGGAGACAAATTTGGCCTAGGAAGCTCCAAAAATACACATTCTATACACCTAAAAATGATTTGAAGATAATTACTTAAATAAGCAATTATTTAATTAATCCCCCTTCCCAATTTCATTGAATTCATTAGTAATTTGATTAACTTCTCTCATTCATCTACTTATAAATAAATCTAAGGATTTATTTAATAGGTTCATTTCAATAGCCCCCTTTGATTAATTAATCCAAATTAATTCATCCTCCCCCCATCTAATTCATTCTTCTTGTTGGTGTAAATAAATATTCATTATGGATATTATTACACTTTACTTAAGTTAACTTAAGATAATGCATCTCTTCGTAGTTTGGATTTGAGACACTTAGGGAAGTGTGCACATAGGGATAGAGCTTGTAAGAGAAATTCCACCTTTTGTGGTCTTGTTTTGTTGTTACACTCCACATTCGGTGGGTAATCCACCTCTTGTGGAATATTATATTATTTCTCCTACCTACCCCTAGTATTTCTTACCTACCCTTGTTTCTCATTGAGCCACATGTCATGATTGTGTGCTCGTACATCCATATGGCCTTGCCTATATAAGAAGGCCTATATTCATTGTATAGGTGAATCCAGCTAATCATTTTTATATTGATGAGAATACAGTTTGTTTTTGTCATTCTTTTGTCTCTATTTTTATACTTTTCATTGTGCCCTTGATCTTGGCAAAATCTCACATGGTATCAGAGCCATTGGGGCTTCATTGATTGGTTTTTGGAGACATCGTGGAAGACTTCTATTTTTGGATCTGAGGAACTGCGCTTTTTGGAGGCATCTTGGAGCATTTTCGACCTCACCATTGCATCCGGGAGGCCATTTCCATAAAAATCGAGTATAAATTCGACCTATTTTGGCACAAATCAATTTTTGGGTGTGGAGGAAATTTTCTGCCCAATTTGGGCGGTACAGTACGGAATTTTTGGATTTTTTTCAAAAAAAAAAAAAATTGAAAATTATTTTTGGGATCCGTACCTTCTGCCCAATCAGCAGTGCACAGTCAGCACCTAGTCAGCGCCCAGTCAACATTTACTTTGGAAATTTTTAGACCCCTCTCCGTTAAGCAGTTTGGATTTTTGGGTCAACTTTGGAGGCCCATAACTTGCTCAATTTTGCTCCTTTTTGGGTGTGATTTTTTTTTATTTGGGCTAACTTTTCATGCTCTTCATAGTGGTGTGGTTATTTTATGGTTTTAGTGCACAGATTTTTTGGAATTTTCAGATTCTCTTAGTTGTACCTGTCCAATCCTCAATTCTGCAACTTCAAAGGCCTCGTTTGAGCTCATACGACCTCCTTTTCAGGTGCCATTTTTTTTGAAAGTGCATGTTTTTTCATCTACTTTCATAATATATAATCAAATTTTAGAGATTTTAAGTAGAAATTGTACTTTCAGATATTGGTCTTATTTGGCCTATTTGGTACTTGTAAATTGCTTGGATCTTAGTTTAGATCTCTTGCATTCTTTGTTTGAGTCTCTTTTGGCCTTATTGAGGTAGTTATAAAATTGAAATTAGAAGTCCACTTTGCCATGTTTTGCATGTGGCCCATTGTACATGCACTAAGTATAAAGTGCCAAATCATCACTTTTGGGGGGGTTCTTTGATTGAGTGAATTTGGGGGGGTGTCTTGTGTGATTGTGCCTCTCTTTCCTTGTGCTCTTTCATTTTTGTTGCAATGAGTCCTCATAAATTTCCACCTTTAACTCCACATAATTATGCATCATGGAAAATTAAAGTATGGAGCAAATTAATGGAAAAAGGTCTCACGCATTACATAGATGGAACAATAGCAGCACCACCTGATCCTAAGGCTGATCCTAATGCTCAATTAAAATGGCTCACTAATAATTTCATGGCTCTTGAAACTTTGCGCAAGTATGTATCAGATGACCTCATCTTTCATATTGAAAAGTGTACTACAATCAAATATGCTTGGGATATGTTTCAGAAATTGTATGGTCAAGTTGATGAAATCAGAGATTATAAGATTGACAATGAGCTCACCAACTTGGATCCCAAGAGTTTTGATACAATCCAAGATTATGTCACCAAAGCAAATGAGCTAAGAGCAAAGCTTAAGGATTGTGGAATTGACAAAAAGGATGCTTAGTTGATATTCAACTTGTTGGACAAGCTTGCACTAGAATATGTAGTATTTGTGTCTAGCTTCCATACTCATCGTTTGACAGTGGGGAGTTCCTATGTTATACCTTCATATGATGCTTTCACAGAAATGTTGATATTGGAACAATCTAAGTTGTTGAACATGGGGCTTCTCAAGTCTTCAAAGTCCTAGGCTTTGGTGGCTAATCAAGGGAATCAAGGAAGTCAAGGCAAAGATTCCAACAAGAAGAAGAAGCACTCCAAGTCTAAGCCACAACAAGAAAAAGGACAATCATCCTCTCCATCACAAGGCGATTTTTCATCCTCTTCCAAGAAGGGGACACCACCTAAGAAGGATAAACCAACTTGTGCATATTGCAAGAAGTATGGTCATGATGAGCATCGATGCCACACAAAGCAAGTTGATGAGTTAACTAATATTCTTAAGAAAAACAATATCAACTTGCCATCTGCCTACACAAAGAAGGATTCATCTCCTTCCTCTTCCTCATTGTGTAAGGGAAAGGGACAAGCATTTGTGGCTACAAAAAGTTCTTCACAACAATGGATACTTGACTCGAGTGCCTCATATCACATGGGTTCTACAAAGGAGTAGTTTTCTTCATTGGAGCCATCTAAGGTACCTCACATTTACATAGGTGATGATACACAAGTAGAGGTTGAAGGGAAAGGTTCAATTGACATGGATGATGGAACATTTGAGAATGTTCTCTATGTTCCTAACTTGTCTACCAACCTTCTCTCTATCTACCAAATCACTCACTATGGGAATGGGAAAAAGGTTGAGTTTACACCTGATTCAGTTGTGGTAAAGGAACTTGATGATGATGCCTTGGTAGCAGTGGGACAAATCAATGACAACTCAAGGATTTATTCATTCTCCCACTTTGTGCCAAGTTCACCTTCTAGGGCCTTGCTTACTCACTCAAATTCTGAAAGTAAGCTATGGCATGAGTGGTTTGGTCACCTCAACTACCGCTATCTTGAGTAGCTCAGCACTAAAGACATGGTCATAGGTCTACCTCGAATTAGTTTTTCAGAGGGTGTATGTTTAGGTTGTTCCATGGGAAAGCATCCCGAGGAGAAGTTTGATAAGGGGAAAGCTTGGAGAGCTTTGGAAGTTCTTCAACTTGTTCACAGCGATGTAGCAGGTCCATTTCTAGCACCTTCATTTAGTAAGGCCCACTATGTCCTCACCTTCATTGATGACTACTCCCACTTCACTTGGGTCTACTTTCTTATTCATAAGAGTGAAATATTTGATAGATTTCAAGACTTCAAGACTCGTGTGGAGAAGAAATCCAGGAAAGTGGTGAACCTTCTTTGTACAGATAATGGAAGGGAATATGTGAACAAGAGACTTGAGGATTTTTGTACATTTGATGGGATTCATCTTCAACATTCTATAGCATACACTCCATAGAAGAACGGAGTTGCAAAACACAAGAATAGAACTCTCAAAGAAATGGCTAGCTGTATGATTCATGCACGTTCTCTTGATCCCACTTTTTGGGTCAAGGCTATCAGTTGTGCCACACACATCCAGAATCGGGTTCCTCACAAAGCTTTGCAAGGTATTATTCCTTTTGACGCTTGGGCTGGTAGGAAACCGATTGTGAGACATTTCAGAGTCTTTGGGTGTCCAACATGGGCTCGTGTACCTCCACAGAAACACAAAGCATTGGAACCTCAGAGTCAGCCTTGCATATTTGTTGGATATCCAGAGGGTGTTAAGGCATATAGATTGATGGATCCTAAGACACATGAGGTGTTCGTTGAGAGGAGTGTTCACTTTGGGGAAAGCTCTCCTAGCTTAGCCTCTCTACCTCCTCCACCTTCCTCCATTATGGATAGTGATGCTAGTGATTCAGATGATGAGACTCCTTCAACTCTGACTCACAGGGTTACACCTCTGTAGGGTCCACTTGCAATTGAGGAGCCTCGTTCTCCAGCTCCACCAAGACCTCATTGGGCTTGACAGACACTTGAGTCTGCGGGTTCTCTTGTTGGGGATCCTTCAAATACATGAAGAACTCGATCACAACATCAGGATCTTCCACATGCATTCATTGCTACTGCTTCTGATCCACAGACATTTCACGAAGCATTAGGGGTTTCTGAGTGGGACCAAGCTACGGAGGAAGAGTATAGTTCCTTGATGAGGAACAACACATGGGATTTAGTCCATCTCCCTAAGGGGAGAATGAGTGTTTGATGTAAGTGGATCTATCGGACCAAGTATGTTGTGGATGGTGGTGTGGATAAGTATAAGGCTCGGCTTGTTGTGAATGGTTTCTCTCAGGTAGCAGGTGTTGACTATACTGAGACCTTTGCGCCCGTAGCCAAGATGAACTCCATTCGCTTGACACTTGCTATTGCTGCAGCTCATGGTTGGGTTGTACATCAGATGGATGTGAAGAGTACTTTTCTTCATGGTGATCTTGATGAGGAGATTTATATGGATCAGCCACAGGGTTTCATCCAAGATACTTCCTTGGTTTGCAGACTAAGGAAATCTCTTTATGGCCTTAAGTAGGCCCCTAGGGCTTGGTATGCCAAGATGGATTCCTTTCTTCTCTCAGCAGGGTTCACCAGGTGTCATTTTGATCCGAATATCTACATTTTGCGATAGGATGACTCTCACTTGATACTTGTGCTCTATGTTGATGATTTGATCATTACAGGGAGTACTGCATCCATCATTAGCAGGGCCAAATCTTCTTTGCATGACAGATTCGCTATTACCGACTTAGGTCTTTTGCACTACTTTCTCGGGATAGGGATTTCACAGTCACCTTACAGGATTACACTATCACAGCCCAAGTATGCTCTTGATCTACT
Source organism: Cryptomeria japonica (assembly GCF_030272615.1). Taxonomy (NCBI): domain Eukaryota; kingdom Viridiplantae; phylum Streptophyta; class Pinopsida; order Cupressales; family Cupressaceae; genus Cryptomeria; species Cryptomeria japonica. Next base: position 852,260,865 of record NC_081414.1, read on the forward strand.
TGCACACTTTCATATGGCTGATTATAAGCCTGCCCCGACTCCCTTTCTTTCAGGAGTCAAGCTTGAGGCTCATTGTTCTTCTCCACTAGTTGATGCCACTTTGTATCATCAGCTTGTGGGTAGTCTCATCTACTTGACCCATAAACACCCTGATATTTCATATGCAGTTGGCATGGTTTCCCACTTCATGCAGGAACCACGTGAGCTTCATTGGAAAGCTGCAAAATGCATCCTTCATTACATCCAGGGTACACATCACTATGGGATTCACTATGCAGCAGGCATAGGATTTTGCCTGGTTGGTTACATAGACTCCAATTGGGCTGGTGATCTTGATGATTGTAAGTCTACTTCTGGTTACAATTTTCACCTTGGTTTAGGCCCCATTTGTTGGCAAAGCAAGAAGCAACATGCTATTGCTCTCTCTTCGACTGAGGCTGAGTATCGAGGCGTTGTTAACGCAGCGACTGAGACCATTTAGCTCCAGCAGATTCTCACAGAGTTTGGGTTCACCACTCCATGGCCGATAGTTCTACATTGTGACAATCAAAGTGCTATTGCAATCTCAAAGAATCTGGTCTAGCACCAGCAGACCAAACACATCAAGATTCATATGCACTATATTCGAGAGCTCATTCGAGATAGGTCACTGATTTGCAGTATTGTCCTACAGTGGAGCAGGTTGCTAACATATTCACCAAACCTTTCACCGAGAGTAAGTTCCAGCAGTTGCAAGCTCTCTTGGGGGTGCAGGATGTGTCATTAGAGGGGGTCAGCTGACTTCTCCTTCCTCTCTTATTGGGGGGACTTTTTCCTCTTTGAGGTTTTGTCCTTCTTCTTTGAGAGTCTTTCGTACATTCATCTCTCTTTTGGGGGGGAGTTTTTTCCCACTGGGTTTTCTCCCTTTCTCCGTTTGTGAGAGATTACTTTGCATAGTTTTGCTTGCATTTGCATATTGTACATGGGTACCTATCATGGCCTAGTAGCCAGGACCCATCTTGCATTGTTGACTTAAGTCTTCATTCCCCTAAGTTGCACTTAAGGGGGGGTGTTGGTGTAAATAAATATTCATTATGGATATTATTACACTTTACTTAAGTTAACTTAGGATAATCCATCTCTTCGTAGTTTGAATTTGAGACACTTAGGGAAGTGTGCACATAGGGATAGAGCTTGTAGGAGAAATTCCACCTTTTGTGGTCTTGTTTTGTTGTTACACTCCATGTTCGATGGGTCATCCACCTCTTGTGGAATATTATATTATTTCTCCTACCTACCCCTAGTATTTTTTACTTACCCTTGTTTCTCATTGAGCCACATGTCATGATTGTGTGCTCGTACATCCATATGGCCTTGCCTATATAAGAAGGCCTATATTCATTGTATTGGTGAATCCAGTTGATCATTTTCATATTGATGAGAATACAGTTTGTTCTTGTCATTCTTTTGTTTCTATTTTTATACTTTTCATTGTGCCCTTGATCTTGGCAAAATCTCACACTTCTAATCCTCTAATTAATTAAAATAAATAAATTTATGAGTTGTTGAAACTTAATTATCCTTTTCCTATTTATTTGAATTTATAAATTCAAATTACCCACATGCCTCTTAACTTCGAACCACCTAACCTAACTAGCCCCTAACCTAACCCATTCCACCTAATCCTAGATTTATCTAACCCTATCCAATCTTGCACATCCTAACCTCTTATGGTGTGGATACTCTCCCCTTGAGACACATGGAATTTTTTCACATGTATCCTCCATTGGACACTTGCCCTCTCATGAGCAAGGCTCCTTCACACTTGTCACCACAGAGATGAAAAGTGTCCCTTCCTTTATCCTATTCTCCAACTTCCTCAATCTTGGCCCTTTATATCTTCAAATCAGATCTGGACCGTCGATTATTGCCACCTCATCTTTGGCCTTGGAATTCCTATAAATATCTCCCATTTTGGAGCACAAAGGATCCCATCTCATTTTCATCTTATGCATTATTACTATAGGCATACACAGTCTAGCATATCATTTAAACATTGTTATTATAGGCAATTGCATCTTAGATCTAGTTTAATTTGATCGTTTTCTATTATAATTGTTGAATCATGTAGCTTAATCAATCTCTTTTCTATCTTAATTGCATCATCATCATAGCTTAATCATACATATTATTATCTTAATTAGACTCTTGGACCAATCTATCATAATCAATCTCATCTAGCTTGCATATCATATCATTTCAAATCCTTCGTCTAGGTGTAGTCAAGTCATTGGGATTGCTTATCCAGGCCTAAGAGGAAATCCACACTTGCATCTCTTAGGAGCTGATAGGTCGCTTTGTCATGGTTTATCTTTCATTTTATTTGAATTTTCTAACCATGCTTGTAATGATCTATTGATTGTTTGTGTTGTGGCTGCAGGTACCCTACTTCACACACACAACACACTGCACCAAAAATCTCTCAAGATTTCAATCTTTGCATACACCAAGATCTCTTTAAAAATGACTATCAAAGGAACCTATAGACTCTGATACCATTTAAGAATTGGCTTTGGAGGTAGTCACCCAGGATCTAGAGGCTGAAAATAAAAATCACAAGAAGACAGATAGAATATGATAGAATAAATTGTATTCCTATCAATGATGCAATAGAGTTAGACAAGAGAAATGGACATAGGAGACCCCTTTTCTTATATAGCCAAGTTTAGTGAAACAGTGTCATTGCCTCATGACATAATAAGTAGAGTGAAAAGATATCAACCCACTAATGTTGAAAAGTACAACCACTGAAGGTGGATATGATAAAGTGATGAAGTGATATGTCCACCTAAAGTGGAGATGCTTCAGCTACTCCTATGCAATTCCCTAATCTGAAAGCTTTAGTAAAGTGTAATTAGGACCTAGGAAAGAATAAGCCAAGGTAAAATACCTTAATTACACCAAAAATAATTTGCATCTTTTCTCTTTGCATAATAATTTTCTCCCTAAGGTGCACTTAATGGGATGTTAGAATAAATTTTTATTTACTCATTATGTTTAAGTTGCACTTAGTTATTAGTTGTCATAATTTGATATTTCGTAAGTGCATAGGTATTTGTACCTAGGTAGCTGGTTATAGCTACTCACTACCTACCGTTGAACCACATTGGTGCTCTTATAATTGCTCTTGCCATTCTACAAAGATCTCTTATATATTATTAGACATCTCAATTTATTCATCTATGGGTGAAATATATTTCTCCTTTTGTGTGAAGGTTTATAACTATTTGTAGATCCTAGCATAGAAGTGCATACTTGTACAATATGTAGGCCCAAGTTTTGAGAGGAGCAAGTATCCAAAACTTACAAGCAAAAAATTATGTCTTGGATAAAATTTGTTTTAGAGGATCTAATCAAACACCTCCTTAAAGTGGTGTATATTAATGAGATCTAAACATTTAGATTCAAATGAGTTACCATGTATTGTCACAACATCTAATCTTCCTAAGGGTTTGAACATGTGGAACTTCTTAATTTATTGTTGAGATCTACTCCTACCTCATCTATCTTGGTTGATTCATAATGGGCATAAAGCATTATTTTGATCAAATTCATGGAATTGTTACAAGATCCTAATCAAATCTAGCTTTTTGTCAAAATCGAACAAACTCTCACACATTTTTGTTGAAAATTATATGTTTATTATTACTTCAGCATTTATTTTTCTTCCAGCCACCCAAAAATTAGTTGGAAACCAATCACATAATTTCTTTTCTTGTAAGAGATTAAAATTAGTACTCAGTAGAATTAAAAAAAAGAATGTTATATTTCTTTGATAAGCATGATGAGATATTCTAAATTTGTTCCAATAGTGGACAATATGCATTGAAAGAGTGGTGTAAATTTCTTATGGATCATAATCTTAAAAATAATTGGCCAAAAAAAATTGTTTGGAGCCAGTCCAAGTTGTCTCTCCAAAGTGGGGGCATTTTCATGGTTAGCCATGAATAAAAAAATTCTTATTGGCATGAGGATGCATGTATTAAGAATAACAATTTTTTCTATGTACTATTTGGTTTTATATATGAAAATATTAATCATCTCCTCCTCAATTGTAAATTTGTTCTAATGTGTTGAAAATGGCTACAACTTATGCTAGGGTGGCCATGGCTTTTTCCTAATTCTCTTGTTCAGTTCTTCATCTTATTAAGTCTTTCTATTAAAAATCCATTTATACTACCATATGGAAATAAGCCCTTTTATTATGATTTGGAAAATATAGTTTGAAATAAATAAGCACATTTTTAAAAGGAAAATAAGTAATCCCAGAGAGGTATTGAGGAAAATTGAAAGGTACGTTTTTAAAAATCTTATGTCATATCTCCTCCAAAATCCCCCAAAAATCAAAGTCTTCTCCTCCTTAAATGTAATGATTCTAAAGAATTGGAAATCTTTGATACCTATGTCTCAAAATGGTGCATATGGTTAAGCCTCCACAATTAACAGAAGGATTATCATATGGATTCCTCCTCTTAAGAATGATTTTAAGCTTAATTTTGATCATGCTTTAAGGGAAATCCAAAAAAAATGGACATTGGTGCTATTATAAGGGATCATAACAACAAGTCCATCAATTCTACTTTTTTAAAACTTCCAGATGATATAAATAATTTCGCTGAAGGCAATGGTCTCCTCTTAGGATTGGAATTATAACTTAAAAATAGAATATCTCAATTGTACATAGAGAGTGATTAGATGGTCATAATTAATATTGTGACATAGATAAATTCAGTAAATTGGAAATCAAACTATATTCTCAATCAAATTAATATAGCAATGCAAAGGTTTAGTGTGTATAAGATTAGGTATTTCTATAGAGAAGAAAGCTTTTTGGTCGATAAGTTGGCAAATTTTTTTATTGATTATCAATCTCAGTAATTGGAATTGGCTCAAGGTATGGATCAACACTTTCAACCATGAGTCAAACTCACAAAGTCTATAGAATCATGCTTCTTGATATAAGACTAGCAGTGCTTTTGGACCATTTAAGTTGTGAAATTCTATTATGACTTGTGTAAATAAAATCACCTATATGTGTAAGGAGTGATATTTGATAATTTATTACCATTTATTTATGGACTCATGAATCATTGTTCTGGCTCGTGGCAATGGATATTTCTACACTCATAATCAAAAGATGACCAAACATACGTTTAAGAATTTCTAACCAATTTTACTATCTAAGTTGTACCCAGTACAAATGGACATGAGTGAATTTCTTTTGATTGCAATATAAAGATTAAGGATGATTTCTTGGGGATACCAAAGTAAGAATTATCCCCCTTATTTACTCCAACATCTATATAGGATTGTTGAACAAATTTTTTTTTGACATTCTATCTCATAGGTTTCTTGTCATTCTTTTATTCTACTGCATTCAAAATGTTGAATCTATGAACACGTCCTCGATAGGAGTTACACCAAGATAAGTTGGGCCATTCAAACCAAATAAAGATAAGTTGAGTACAATGGCTGGGCCTATTGGGATTTGCATGAAGATTGCATTAATGAAATGTTATGTTGTCATTGATATCAATTAACCGGTAATGATGTTTTTATAATGTTGTTTTGTAACTGATAGGAAGAGCTAGTGAAGGGAATTGCAACTGGTAGGTGAGTTTCTGGTGGAAACCAATATTACTAAGTAATGGAGAGTTGAACTGGTAAACCCTACCTGTTGATATGATAAACCCTAACCAATGAAATTTGGTGAATCGGTTGTATTGGTTTATGATCTAATAATGAGCGGTAATGATTATGACACACATGCATGTTGTATGAGTAGAGTTTCAAATGACTTTTGGTGAGTAGAGATAATGGTTTTTATCTTGGGAATGAGAAAGTTCATTGCATGTAATGCAAATTGTCTGATGAGTTACAAAGTTCGATGAAGCGGTGATCAAGGAGTGGTCAAGGCTATCTTGAATGATGTGCATAGATTATTATGTAATCCAACGATCATACTTGAACCAATTTGTTTGTAATCTCTATGAGATAATTAGGTTTGTGTTGTGTTACCAACCTATTGTTTTTTTTATAAGGTTGATGAGTTATTTTTGTTGAAGAGTTGGCAATTTGTAAGTTGAGAGTGAGAGTTTGGTTGCCGAACCGGATGATGTATCTGTAGTTTGAGTAAAGGAAAATAGGAGCATGAAAGGATCTAAACAAGCAAGTGTAGTGCTATTCAAACATATCAAAAAGCCCCTATTATTTTCTAATAATTACAACAGTTAAATCCCCTAACCGGGTAAGCTCTAACAAGCTTAGTGTTATTCAAATCCTCTAACTAGGTGGTCCATTAGCTTGGATTTCAAATCCTCTACCGAGGTTACTCCTCACAGGGTATTGCTTCTAATAGGGCATTATAGTCAATCCCTTAACCAGGTGGTCCCTAATAGGATCTGTTCTTAACAGGATGTTTTGGAAAGATTTAATAGGCTTAGCTCCTAACAGGATGAACTTTAGAAGAGTTTACAATACTTGTGGGTATTCATCCCCACCGTGGTTTTTCCCATTTGGGTTTCCACGTCAAAAATATTGTGTCGAGTGGTGAATATTTTTGTGGTTATGTTTACTATGGTTGAATTGCTTAACTACTATATCCACTTTGATATGTTATGTTAACAAACACCAATCTGAAATGAAGTTTTACTTATGTCAGTAAAGTATTTGGATGTTTGTCAATTTCAAGTTGTTTTATTGTTAGTCTATTATAACAGTCAACCGGTTTAACTTGACATTGATATTACATTTGAAGTTTAGTGTTTTATCTTGACAGTTTAGAGTTTTCTTTGAGAGGTTGATTCTGAGATTGGTGAAAGTTTATATTAGTTTTTTATCTACTGATTCACTCCCCCACCCTCTCAGTAGCTAACCGAATCCTTATTCTTTCAGCATACCATCAGGGCCATTCAAACTAGAAAAGTTGAGTACAATGGTTGGGCCATTCAAACTAGATAAATTGAGGACAATTTTAAAGTTTGAATGTAAAAATGTAGAGTGCTATGCACCAGGTGATAGATATAGATTCTATATTCATGAAGGGGAGAAAGAGCACAAATTGCAGTAAATAGTGAGAAATATCAAGTAGAGAAAAACAATACCATTTATATTATTGCAAAGAACAGAGCTATCAGTTACTCTTTTTAATCATACATACATTCATCAAAATAGAGTATTCATGCTATATTAAAAACAAATTATTACGTTCATATTCCTTTCCAAAAGAGAGTGTTTATCCACAACCACATGAGAACATTCCAGAAACCGTTCCAAAAATGGAATCGTTAAGATCCATCAAATTTTATCGAAAAAGATAGGAGAAAAGAGCAGTAAATGTAGTTGGTGGAGTAGATAGGCTACAAAGGTAGGGGAGATTAGATGTGTCTAGTTGGAGGTCCACGTACACCAAAACTCCCCCTTAATCTTCACTACTAGGTATATTTGCAATACTAATTTCTTCCCGAAGATGTTCAAAAACATTCTTTGCAAGCGGCTTTGTGAAGATGTCTGGTAGTTGTTCATTGGTCCTGTAGTACTAAAGAGATATGTCACCATTATTCACCAATTCTCAAATAAAATGATATCTTATATCAATATGCTTGCTCCGTTTATGAAAGACGTGATTTTTAGATAAAGTAATTGCTAAATTATTATTACAATAAATCTTTGTGCGTTCTTCTTGTGGATGTCTTAAATCTAAAAGTATTTTTCTCATTGATCATATTGCTTGACAAGTTGCTGATTTGGCTGCAACATATTCCACTTCAGCTAATGAGAGTGTCATAATTGGTTGTTTCTTTGATGCCCAAGAGATAGAACCCGATCCCAAATGGAAGATATACCTTGAAGTGTTTTTCCTATCATCCATGCTACCTCCCCTGTCACTATCCATATATTCAATCGGTTTGTTATCCTCTAAAGATGTATAAAAATTTCTTAACTTCTTTTTTCCAGCTATGTACCTTAAAACTCTTTTTCCAGCTTTCTAATGTGATTACTTTGGTTTGTCCATGAAACTAGAAATGAGACTAACCCCATACATGATATCCAGTCTTGTGGTGGTTAGATACATAAGGCTACCAACTAATCTTTTGAATAAGGTTGTGTCAACACTTGGACTTTTGTCACCCTTGCTCAGTTTTAAATCAAATGCAACTGGTGTAGGGGTTGGATTCACATTTGTCATCTTAAATCTCTTCAACAAATCATTAGCATATTTACTTTGACATATAAAAATTCCTTGATCATTTTGACTTACCTCTATCCCATGAAAATATTTCATGAGCCCCAAACCGGTCATATCAAATTCTCTTTCCATGGCTGCCTTGAATGAGTTAAATGACATATTGCTTGTGACTATCAAATCATCTACATACAAATAAACAATTATTATTTCTCCTTCATCATTCACTTTGATAAACAATGTTGGTTCATTGCCACACTTTCTAAACCCATTTTTCACAAAATAAGAATTTATCCCATTGTACCAAGCTCTAGGAGCTTGCTTCAAACCATATAGGGCCTTTTTCAGTTTGTATACCTTATGTTCTTCTCCTAAAACTTCATAACCCAGTGGTTGTTTTATATACACTTCTTCCAAAATGTCATGCAAGAATGTTGATTTGACATCCATTTGGTAAACTTTACAATTGTTTTGAGCTACTATAGATAAGACCATTCTAATGATATCCAATATTTCCATTGGTGCATGTGAGATTTTGCCAAGATCAAGAGCTCAATGAAAAGTACAATAGAGAGACAAAATATTGATAGGAATAAATTGTATTCTATCAAGATGAAAATATTGATCAACTGGATCACCAATCAATCAATTGTTACATACAATGAATATGAGCTTGGTTATATAGGCAAGGCAATATGGATATGTGAGCACACAAACATGACATGTGGCTCAATAAGAAACAAGGGTAGGTAGAAAATAGGTGTGGTAGGTAGGAGAAACCATATAATATTCCACAAGAGGTGGATCACCCACCGAATGTGGAATGTAACAATGGGATAAGACCACAAAGGTGGAAATTCTCCTACACACACTATCACAATGTGGCACAAACACCCAAGTGTCTCACACCCAAACTAATATGATATCAATTATCCTAAGTAAGGTGTAATAATATCCAAAATGAATAATTAATTACACCAAAACCACCCCTTAAGTGCAACTTAGGGGAATGCACTTTTAAGTATACAATGCAACTAAGCAATGCAAGATGGGTCTCGGCTACTAGGCCATGTTAGGTACCCATGTATAAATGAAAATGAATGAAAACCAATGCAATGAAATCTCTCACAAAGAGGGGAAAGAGAGAAAAACCCAATGGTAAAAAACCCTCCCCAAAAAGAGAGATGAAAACTATACAAGAGAACTCTCATAGAAGTATGTAAGGAACAAAAGCCCATGTGACGAAAAAGTCCCCCCATATGAGAGAAGAAGAAGAGAGACCAAGTAGCCATCCCCCAATGTAGAATCTCTACCAATGATAGAAGCTTGATGATGAATGAAGAAACTGCTCCACGAATGTCGAACAATATTCCTCCTCTTAGGAAGAAACAAAACCAAAGGTGTATCCATGAAGTCTCCCCAATCATGAAGGGAAGATGTAGGAAAAAAACTCATGATCAATGAAGTCTTTGAAAATTGCTCAAGTGTCCCCATGTCAATGCTGAAGGTTACCCCCTCCAAAGGTGGTGAACGGTTCCACACTGATGAAAAAGGCACTCCAAGGTCTAGTGGTGAAGAATGTAGAACAATATCCAAAGACTCACATGTCTCCTCTAAGCATAAAGAGAACTCCTCCAACAGATGCACAAAAGTATCCACAATCATGTCAACCTCTAAAAAATGATCATGTAGAAAAAGCACAAGAGGGTTAGAGTGTTCCCTCACAAAAATTGAAGAAGGATCATCTTCATCAAAGAGAAGATGAATGTCATCAATGATGTCTCCCAAATATGCAATGTAGGACTCTACGAACAAACCTATAATGTCTATCAAGTAGTCATCCTAATGAACTAAAGCCAGAAGAAAAGGAATATCCTAGTGCACTGAATCACAAGAAGGAAAAACCATCGCACTTGCTGCATCATCAGGTGCAATAGGTGATCTGATATCAATAGGAGGAGATGAAATGCAAGGCTCAAGAATGGAGTCACATGTTAGAATCCCCAAGTTCAAGTACCCTAAGTTCTCCTCAAAATCTGAATCATCAACATAGGAAGAATCAAACTCATCAATAGGAGCAAAATGTGAAAAAGAGTATAACCGAGATGCATGATCAACCACCCCACTCGCAATGATAACTCTTGTCTCCAAGTCTCGAATGATAACTGAATCAGGTGTGAACTCCACAATTTTCCTAGTTGCCCCATGTGTGATTTGATAGATGGAAAGAAGATTGTTTGTCAAATGGGGTACACACAACACATCATTGAAGGAGTTATCCCCAATGGAAATAGAACCTTTCCCAGTCACATCCATGTATGTATGATTTCCCATCCAAATTTGTGGCATGGTGCAAATCTCAAATGTAGAAAACATAGACTACAAAGATGCCATATGATGAGAATCCCGTGAATCTAGAAGTCATCTCCCTGAATCATGACTTGTAGTAGCACAAAGAGCTTGTCCCTTTCCTTTATCTATCCCAAAAGAGTGATCCTTTCCTTTATCCTTTTCCTTGGAAGAAGAAGTCGATATAGACATTCTAGAAGGTAGGTTGATTTTGTTCTTCTCAAGAAGATTCTTCAACTCATCAATATCCTTCTTGTAACAATGATGTTCATCATGTCCTGACTTCTTGCAATATGCACAAAACAGATTGTCCTTATAAAATTTCCTCTTAGGTGAGGATGTAGAATCGCCTTGTTGTGGAGAGGATGATTGTGCTCCATCTTGTTGTGGTTTTGACTTAGGTTGTCTTTTATTCTTGCCTTTTCCTTGATTTCTTTGATTCCCTTTAGTAGCCACCAAAGCTTGTGACTTTGAAGATTTGAGAATTGCCATCTTGGTCAATTTATATTTCTCAAGTATCAACATCTTCATGAATGAATTGAATGAGGGAGAAGTGTAAGAGAAACCTTGAGCTAACCTATGGGTGTGAAAGCTAGATACAAAGGCTGCATACTCTGATGGAAGCTTGTCCAATAAAGTATAAACTAATTCAGCATCCTTTTTGTCAATGCCACAATCCTTTAGCTTTTCTCTTAGCTCAATTGATTTTGTGACATAATCTTGGATTGTCTCCAAATCCTTGGGAGCTAAAGCTGTGAGTTCACTATCAAGCTTGTAGCCCTTAATCTCATCAACTTGACCGTATGTACAATTTCTCATAAATATCCCAAGCCTCTTTAATTGTAGTACACTTATCAATGTGAAAATTCAGGTCATCTGATACATACTTTCTAAGAGTTCCAAGTGTCATAGCATTTTTAGTGAGCCATTCAATTTGAGCATTAAGATTAGCCATAGGATCAGTTGGTGCTATAATAGTTCCATTTACATAATGAATGAGTCCTTTTTCCATTAGTTTACTCCATGCCTTAATCTTCCACGAAGCATAATTATGAGGAGCTAAAAGTGGAAATTTAGGAGAACCCATAGCACCAAAATGAAAAAACACAAGATAGAGAGAGTCACAATCACACAAGACACCTCCCCAGATTACTCAATGAAGAAACCCCCCCTAAAAAAAAAATGATGATTTGACACTTTATACTTAGTGCGTATACAATGGGCCACTTGCAAAACAAGGCAAGGTGGACTTCTGATTTCAATTATACAACTTCTCAAAATGAGATATAAGAGACTTCAACAAATACTGCAAGTGATCTAAACTGAGATCCAAGCAAAATACAAGTACTAAATAGGCCAAAAATGTCCAAAAACATAAACTACAATTTCTACAAAAAATCACTGCAAACTAATGGCAGATTATGAAAGTATACGAAAAATTATACACTTTCAAAAAACAAGCCACCTGAAAAGGAGGTCGTATGACCCCAAACAAAACCTTCAAAGTTGCAAAATCTAGGATTAGACAGGTATAGTAATGAAGATCTATGAATTTTGAAAAATCCGTCCATCAAAATCAGAAAATTCCTCCACCACTATGAAGAGCACAAAATTCTAGCCCATTTCAAAAAATGTTGCACCAAAAACGGAGCAAAAATGAGCAAGTTAGGGCCATTTCAAATTGAACTACAATTTCAAAAATGCAAATGAAGAGGGGGTCAATTTTTTTCAAAATACTGCTGATGCAGTGCTAGCATCACCAAATGAATTGCTTAAATTTGACACTCGTCTAGCCATCATCTAGTCGTCACCCCCTGCAAGGTGTTTGTACTGTAGAGATATGATGGTGTGGCACTTGCTAATGTGGCAATATAGATGGTAGGTTGTGTGGCAGTCGTACGCTGATGTGGACTATGACAGTGTATTCTGTATGCACTCGTGGTGGACTAGGTTTGAGGCAGGGCTGGAAAAACTCATCGGTGACTGTGAATGTTGATGCTAAGAACACGATGGTCGGCGGATTGTGGGGGCAGTGGGTGCCGGAGGTGCCAACCAGAGAGTTCAGGTCACTGACGCGATGACAAGGGATGGATGTCAGCAGTCATGGGGATACGGTCAGAACACGGAAAAGACGTGGTTATCAGAGAAGGCGGTCAGAGTTGCACGAGGCCCAGTGGGGAGGAGGTCGGGAATCTATAGAAAATGAACAAGTAGGGGCCGCCGATGGGGTACGGTGATCTCCAATATTAAATAAGTTCTACAAAGAAAATGATTATGCATACGGTATGGGTCACAGGTCTACAGACCCCCCAGAAATATATAATAATTTATTTTTTTTAAATAAAATTTTACAAACCAAACACCTATGAATGAATACTGTAGGCACCTAAAATTGTCCAATCTAATTAAATAAATATCTTTATTTATTTAATTATTTTATCCTAATTCTTCGATTAATTAAATAAATCCTTCTTTATTTAATTAATTCATTTATCCTCTTCTAGCCTTATTTCTCATTTAAATAAATACATTTATTTATTTAAATTATCCTTTTCTTAAATTAAATAAATATCTTATTTATTTAATTGATCCCACTTCTTCTATTAGTTAAATAAATCTTTATTTATTTAATTAATTCATTAGCCTTTTCTACCCATGACACATGTCATTCATCTCTTAATTCATACACTACCTACCCCTTTCATTATTTTATTATTTCTTTTACCTACCCTCTAATCATAGCCGACCTCTTTTTACACCTCTCAATCTTATCCCTCCATTTCATATAGTGTCTTCTATATAAGGAGATGCTTCCTTCATTATCGAACCCTGACAAAAACTCACTATGCATTCAGCCACACTACGCTTTTGAACTTTCATATGTGATCCTACTTGCAACCACATTTTCGTTCTTTGTTGAGCTCTTGTGCACATAAAATCGGAGAGCAAATATATCAAGCAAGAGAAATGGAGATAGGAAGAATGGAGATCCAAACCCTATTGGAGTTGTGATGGTATAATCTTTGTGATTTCATTTGATTTGCATTGTCCTAGGTAATCTTCATATGTTATGGTGGATCTTTGTTGTTGTTACGCTAGGGTTTTGTGGTTGAATTCATTTAGTCTTTCAGTATTGTTGTTTCCATTTTCACCATATACATTTTGGCACGCCCTATGGGACATGGATTTTTGTTAGATTTGTATTTTTTGCAGGTTTTTCTAACCCTATATTGTTGTTTTGTAAAACAATTTGGAGAATAACCTTGTGCAGCTAGGGTTTTGGACACAAAATCAAGATCTTGGAGAGATTTGATCATATCTCACAAACGGCTTGAAAATTTTGCACCAAATTGTTTTTACAAGTTGAAGACAGTATCAAGAGCTCGCAAAGAAAAATTCAGATCTATTGGAGCATATTTTAATTTTGTATGAATTTTTGTAAAAAATTAATTTTGAGAGCAAATGAGCGAATTTTTCAAATTTTCTTACATTTTTTGAAATCTCTAATAATTATACATAGGATCTGTTCTTTGTGATTTTAATTTTTATAAAAAATATTTCCTTAAAAATCAGATCTTTAAAAATTAGGGTTTTTCCTTATTTTGATCAGATCTCACAAACGACTTTGAATTTTGGCATCAAGTTTTGTTTACAAGTCAGACAAATTATCAGAAGTGTTTAGTAAAAATTGCAGATTTTTTGGATCAACGTTTCATTTTATATGAATTTTTTATGATGTTTCATAAAAAATTAATTTTGAGAGCAAATTAGCGAATATTTTGGATTTTCTTACATTTTTGGAAATCTATCAAAATTATACATAGCATCTATTCTTTGTGATTTTAACTTTGATGCAAAATCATTCCTCAAAAATCGGATCTTCAAAAATCAGGGTTTTGCATTATTTTACTCATATCTCACAAACTACTTGGATTTGTTGCAGAAATATTTTTATGCAGGTTTTGAAGACCATCAGAACTCTGCAGTAAAAATTTCAGATTTTTTTGATCTATTTTGCATTTTATATGAATTTTTTATGAGTTTTCATAAAAAATTAATTTTTGGAGCAAATTAGCAATTTTTTTGGATTTTCTTACATTTCTGGAAATCTCTTGAAATGTTACAGGTGGTCTTTTTTTATGATGAATCAGATCTTTGAATTGGTCAACAAAATGCATTGTTGAAGGCCCCTATTTCACAAAGTCTTTTGGATCTAAAATTTACCTAACTTGTGTGCTTGCAGGAAGGGGTGATCATTTGAAACAATCCAAACTACTAACAAATCTTTGTTGCGGGACCTTGGCAAGGGTTTTTGATCTTTATTGTGTGCTTTTTTCTCATAGACTAGCAAACACTTCAATTGGTGAACTAAAATTGAACCATTGTCTTTTGTGTCTTGGGCAATAGGCTCTTTTTGTTTAATCTTTAGAGGGCCTGTCTCCCCGTGTGGTCATTAGGACTACTAGTGAGGAGAGAATGATCCAAGTGGTAGTGAGGAAAACCTACCTCTTCCGAACCACTATAAACAACTATATTCATGGTGAAAACTATGGATAACGTTTGCTGATTAGTTCATACCGACACTATGTCTCCCCATAAACCCATTTGATCAAATTTATTTGATCAGTTGTAGGGCATAACCCCTATCGTCTGGGAGCCTTCTGTATTTACAGAGCTAAAAGTGTCGCATGTATGGCCACACGAGTGGATGCCCTTACTAGCACCTTTTTGTTTTAAAGCCAAAATCCTTCTAGTTGTTGGGGCAGGAGGTCGGACCTCTAGTAGTAGCCCACACACATACGGTTCTTAGTAGACATACAAAGTTCACCACGAGGAGTTTTCATGGGGACTGATGGTTGGCTGCCCCGAGAAGTGAGTGCCGAAGGTGGAGCCAGTGGGGTCAAGCATCTAAGTATCTGCTCTCAATAGCGTAGCCTTGGGGGAAACTCCATGTGGGATCAACAACTATTGTCTTGGCCAACCATAAGAATTGTGCCTATCTTATTTTGAACTATCAAACATTCAAGATCAACCATCAAAACATTGTGTCTTTTGTGTCTTCAAGTGTATGCAAAACATTTTTACATCAAACAACACACTTTTCTTTAAGTCTAAACACTTGAAAACATTGAGTCTTCATCATCATTGTGTCCTCTTGTCATGAAAAACAGTCAAAACATTCAGATTTGGTCACAACAAAGCAACTTCACAAATTGGAAAAATTTACAATCCAACAAACAAGAGCAATCAATTTCAGAATTCTTGAGCTCCTAAGTTATTTCTCTAGATTTTCATCTAAGCAATCAACCTGTCTTTGGGTCTCACAAAGTCCATCATTTCTTTACACCTTGCATTACATTCACATTTGTCTAAACTTGAGTCAAAAGGTCACTTTCTTGTCCTCATCTTGCTTTGTCAACACACTACATACAACAATATTTTGCTAAGTGGTCCCTCATCAAGGTCTATCACCTTTGGGTCTCATTTAGTCTTACTTAGAGTCAAGGTCAACTTACCTCATCAAGAGAAACTATCATCTCTTTGGAAGGCACACCTACTCTACTACATACATACTTGGTCTTACACTTTGGACATTGCAAGTAAACCTCAGATTCATTTACATTCCATTCAACTCTTGGTCTTCCATACTCTTTTCCATTTTCATCTAGTCTCACACATCTTGGTCAATACCTAGTTCATGGTTGAAACCCGTTCCCAAAAATCTAGGAGAGAAGCTAAAGAGGCTCAAGAGTCCGCAAACATGAGTTCATATGAGTATGACAATGATATCTTTTTCAATTCTGATCATACTACATTACCTGACATGGATGCCTATAGAAACATTCCAAATGTTGAAAACATTGACACTACAAACAACAATGATACACACAATGACTATATGGATAACATTTCAATACATTTAGCAGAAGTGGAGGACTCCATTATGGATCCCTGTTTCAATCGATTGGTTGAGGAAATACTGACAAGAGATAGACAATATTTCTTACAAGTGATGGCACAAAGTAGAGCCAAGATACCTCATGATTTTGACATGTCTCAAATAATGGAAAATCGACCTTTGCAACAAACTCAATCCAACATGGATCAAAGGAGGCCTAATAGTGGAGGCAATAGAGGACCACATATGGTGCCTGAATCACCATCATCTTTGTTTCAAAAACCAGAGGTCCCACATACACATGGTCAAGCATATGATACTCACCTTCACAAACCATTATGGAAGTCTTATGCAGAAAAATACACTCAAGCACATGCTAATGCTAAAGACCTACCACCAAAGCAATTGGATATCCAAAGGCATGCTCAAAATTTGGACACAAGGAAACCCCACATCAAATTTGGGGGCAACACATTAGAACATGACATGCCTGTAGAGTATGGTATACATGGACAAAGAAGATATTCCATTCCTCACCATGACTCTATACCAAGTGGTTCATATACGTAGCATCATTATAGACCTCCTCCATATGAACATGTGTATGATCAATATCATCCATATATGCAACATGCTCCTCCTCCACTTGGGGATTCAGGCATGGAGTATGGTCCAAGAAGTCGGTCTGCACCGAAGAATAATTTGGAGCAACAAATCAAGGACTTACAAAAGAAAATGGAGGACATAAATACACCGAAGCCAACATACACAATGAGAGACATATGTCCTTATCCATTTGACAAGAGCATTCCAATGCCTCCTTTTCCTACACACTTTGTGCCACCTAAGTTTGATAAGTATAGAGGAAAAGGGGATCCTAAGGCACACATAAGATAGTTTTTCACAGCTTGCAATAAGGTAGCTTCAGAAGAAACATATTTGATGAGATTATTCCCACAAAGCCTAGGTGATGAAGCTATGGAATGGTTCTCCCAACTTCCACCTGGTTTTAAGTCATGGGGTGACTTAGCAG
This sequence comes from Cryptomeria japonica, assembly GCF_030272615.1. Classification (NCBI taxonomy): domain Eukaryota; kingdom Viridiplantae; phylum Streptophyta; class Pinopsida; order Cupressales; family Cupressaceae; genus Cryptomeria; species Cryptomeria japonica. The sequence goes on from NC_081414.1 coordinate 852,278,370, forward strand.
AGGCATTTATTCTACATTTCTCATACAACATAGAGACAGACATATCAGTCACTACTTTGTGCAACACAAAGCAAAAAGATGGAGAGTCTTTTTCATCATTTTTACAAAGATGGAGGAATCTAGCCAGCAGATGCTCTTGTGAAATTCCACAAAAACAAATGGTAGAAATGTTCACCCAGAATGTTAACAAAGAAATTGGTTATGACCTAAGAAAAGCTTGTTTGTCTACCTTCAAGGACGTCATTGAAAAAGGCTTAGCGACAGAGAAGGTCCTAATTGAACAAGGAGTTATTAAGATATTTAAGGAAAACAAAGATGACTTTAAAGGAAAAGATAAGCCAAGATTTTGGAATAAAAACAAGAACACAGTCAATGATGGTGTTGTGGATGCCAATACGATGTGACCCAAAATAGTCTTTTCTAGGTCAAGCTCTACAAACAATCAAGTGAATACTCAAACAACTTCCAAATCACGAAGGAAGTACACTCCATTGGGAGAACCACTTGAGTCCATTTTCAAAAAGTTAGTGGCAAACAAGATAATCACAATTCTAGATTTTCCTCCATATGAGGAAAAGGTCAAACCAAATTGGTGGAATGATGATGAATATTGTGAATTTCATAAGAGAAAAGGCCATAAAATAGGTAATTGTCATTGACTGAAGAACATCATACAAGATCTCATTGATAGAGGTGACATTGAGATTGAAGGACACTCATCCAATCAAGAACATGAGATGTTTAAGGAACCATTCCCAAAACATGACAAGGGAAAAGCTACAGCCATAGATGACCAAACCAACTATACCAGAGCATCCTATAACTATGATTCAGCTATCAATCACATTTCAATGGACAATTATGTCTCTACCATTATCATCAAGGACAAAATGCCTGAGAATTCTACCCAAAGACCCAAGATTGTCCTAAAAGGCATTGGATCTTCTTCTGAACCTACCTCTGAATGTAATGTCACTACTCATTGAGGCAAATTCACTTTGCAAGATGCTCTAGTAAAAATACCACTTCCTCATCGACCAAGCCTGAGTATGACCTTGTAGAGCAATTAGGGAAGACACTCATACTCATCTCCATCCTTAAGATTTTGTGCATATCCCCCGCACATAAAGCTATTCTTGAAAAAATCTTGAGAGACATCTCTATCCCTACCGATCTGAACATGGACTAGTTTCAAGCCATGGTGGGATACCTTTCTGCTCCACACTCACTTACATTCACAGAAGCTGATGACACCTCCGTAAGTCAGCCACATAATGCACCTTTACACATTGAAGCCTTCCTACACAAACATCGAATAAAATGAGTCCTGATAGATGGAGGAGCTGGTCTAAACATTATACATTGAGCACAATTAAACAATTGGGATATTCTGATAAAGCTGTGAATTCTATAAAAAAAATTACCATCAATGCATATGATGATGAAGAGCGATCATCCAAAGGCACAATCACCTTGCCCCTCAAAGTTGGGATCATTATAAAGGATGTGGTTTTTTAGGTCCTTGATCTAGATCTCACATACAACATACTCTTGGGACATCCTTGGATTCATGAGATGAGCACAGTACCATCTACATATCATCGATGTATCAAGTTTCCACACAATGGAGTTGAAGTGACCGTCAAAGTGGATCCAAATCCATTCATATATTACAAGAATCTGCAACCTCGATCAGAAATAACAATCCTAGTCAATCAAGAAGCTATTCCTTCATCAGCATATGTGGATCCAAAATCCATGAAACCTTCTACATCAAAGAAAGCAGAGCTCAAAGAAAAATTCAAGATTAAAGATCTAGGATGTGGTGAGTATATCTTTCATTTTGATCAAGTCCCACTATCTCCTAAGGTATTCAGTCAACAAGAACAATTTATAAATAATTTGCAAGGAATTGGGTATGAACCACCTAGTGTTGTGGCTACTGAGTCTGAATGCAAATCTCCTCTAGTGGTGTAAGCAACTCTTGATATCAATAGTCCTAAGAGAGATTCCAACAAAGAATCTATTGAGCATATCGCCAGCCCTCTTGAGAACTCACATAGCCTTAACATTTCATCCACTCATTCCATTTCCACTCCACTCCTAGGCTTGGATCAACAAGAATTACAAAAGCCCTTACTCATTACGAATGAAAAATCAAGCTTTGAAAAGAAAAAACTAAAAGTCAAAACTAAAGAAAAGTCCTTCACTCCAAATCAAAATTAAAAGCTATTGGACTCTGCAAAAATCAAAGTCAAGGATAAAAATCCTATGAAGCAAAAAGAGCAAGAGTTGATCTCCCCTAATATCAAAATAACTAGGGGCAAAAGTTCTAAAATTTCAAGTCAAAAAGCATACTTGTTGATCCTAAGTCTCCATCATGTCATGCTACTTTCACTTCTTATCACAATCATAAGCCTTCATAACTCATCCACTTGTTTCACCAGTCTTTCCCTTCTAGCGATACATCATGGACGTTTAATGGATCTTACTCGAAGGATTTTGTTGTCAAGGATGCCCAAACTTCTTTAGGTGACACACATATGGGCCTACATAGTCCACACACTAGTAATTCTATCTCAATTCCTTTATCAAGGAAGATAGTCACTCGAGCTACACATCATTTAGTCAAGGAACAATGTAGCTACAATCATATGATAAAGCCTCACACATTCAAGGTGGGTGACTTAGTTCTCAAAGAAAATCCTAAAAATTAGTAAGACAGAGAGAAGAAGGGCAAGTTCGAACCAAACTGGCTTGGTCCTTACATCATCACAATAGCATATGGTTCTGGTGCATATCATCTCTCAACCACACAGGGTGAAACTTTGGAGGATCGTATCAACAACATGCACCTTCACAGGTTTTACACATAGCTCTTCAGAGTATCCTAATTCAAAAATACAAAAAAATAAAAGCAAAAATGATCAAAATTACAAAAAAATCATGAAAAAAAAAAATCATTACTTGGTGAAAACCTGGCAAACAGGCGCCTTGTGACACAAAAAAAAATTGAAAAAATAGAAAAACATTTTCATCCAATGGTGAAAACCACTTTGGTGGCACCCTGGGCAAGTACCATGGTAAAAATTAGGTCACTAGCGCCATGTGTAGAGACATTGCTCCTCTCTCCTTCAAGACTCCATTTTATCTTTCACCTTGCACACACTCACAACCTATTCATCCACAATAAACTTACCCATTCCCATCATGGCTTGTTATTGATCTACCTAAGATTTCTTAGCCATTCCTAATAACCCCCTTTTCCCCCTCTTTCCATCCATAATAAATCAGCTCCTATCTGTGGCTAAGGCAGATCCTACGTCTAGTAATGGGTGTGGAACTAAGAGCATCACATGTTTCAAGGAGTACATTTTCTTTCATTTTTCTTCAGTCTATCCACACACAATCTGCATTAAAGCAATATCTGCATCGCCAATCTGCAATAAAGTTCCATTTTCTTCACAATAAAGTATCAGTTTCATGGATTCAGTCAGTTTCAAATGAGACACAACAGCAACAATGGGCTTCAACAAATCAAATCTTTCAACAGACTCAGACAACATATGGTTCAGTGCTATCTATCCTTTTTGTGAAAGTAAACAATGTGACCACAATCAAATAAACTTATACAAGTGACAAGAGACACTAAACTTGAGGACTACAGTGGATGTTGGTGTCGAGTCTTGTTTTCTTTTGATTTTATCTTTTTGGTGACATGTCTTTTAGCTTTTCCAGGATGTCTCTGACTAGGGATTCTATCTCCAGGATGTCTTTGACTAGAAAGGCGAGGATGGGGTATCATCACCTCTTTTTCTTTTGTTGTCTGTGGATTGTCTCCTAGTAATGCTATGACTTGTCCAAGGATATGAGGACACTGTGAGTCTAGTATGAACTGGGGCATTCTTTGTTTGCAACTATCTTATCTCCATGCAAATAGATACAATGACTTTATGGGTCAAACATATGCCTCGATTGTCATAACCTATTTTGCCATAATAAAGCTCAATGATGATAACACACAAGAAGCTCTTTCACTTCCATATCTTCTATCTTTCATCCCCCTTTCTTGATTGACTTCCATCATCCTTCTTGAGTCCGTGTAGCTTACAATCACATGACTGAGTATAATGACACACCAAAAACATTTGCATCTCATGTAGTTTCACCTGCATTACCACATATTAGCATTTCAGACATACACATATGGATATCACAATTGCATCGCATCCTGCACACAACACATATTAGCATATTTTACATTTCATCATGTAAATAATTATTTGCATTATCATATTCATTTGCATTTCATACATTCACATTTGCATTGGAATAACATATAAAAACATAAAAGAACAAAAATATTGCATTTCATTATGTACATATTTGCATCCCTATCATAACCATCACATGGAAACATACATCATGAAACATACATCACATAGGTACACATGCATATAGTTGCCGCAAGGAAGAATCATCTCATATATATATGATACAATGATGTCAAAATACATATGGCTACAACCAATCTTCATGTCGCCCTGTTTGGATAGAGGAACCCACTGATCACTCCTGCCAACACTGCTGGCAGTGCTAATCCAGTCTGTGTCATGGTATCCTAGGCCACATGTCCAACCCTCATCTCCAATCCTGGATCTTGGAACACTCATCTCAGTGCATCCATGTCTCCGTCTCAATCATAGGGTATCAATCCCCCATCGATTGCTATCCTCAGAATCCTGTATACATCCTCTAAGGTGATTGTCATCTCACCCATTGGCAAATGAAAACTACAAGTCTCTAAGTGCCATCTCTTAGCCAGCATAGTCAGAAACCCCATGTTCACCTGAAACTCAGGCACATACAGAATGTATCTCAGACCCATAACCTCAATGGCAACCCTTTCCTCGAATGTCAACTCTGGTCATAACCTCTGAATCGATGGGAATCTCTCCCGTGACTCCAGCATAGGTAAGTACCCCTGCAGTCAAGCAAAGCAATCATGTCAGTCAAAGAGACACTCAATGTTCATCACAAAGTGTTGCTATCTATCCTAGTGACACTCACTATTCATCATAAAGTGTTGCTATCTATCCAAGTGACACTCAGTGTTCATCACAAAGTGTTGCTATATATCCTAGTGACACTCACTGTTCATCACAAAGTGTTGCTTCTATCCTAGTGGTACTCTCTGTTCATCACAAAGTACTACGTGTTTTGCACTCCCTGTTCATCACAAAGTACTATGTGTTTGCACTACCTGTTCATCACAAAATGATTCTCATATTGGTACTCCATGTTCATCACAAAGTGCCTTGATCTATCTTATCTTAGGGCCTCTGCTTGAGTGTATCCTCTTGAGTAGTTTCCTAATTGGCAACATATGTTCCATCACAAAATTGTCAATCCTAGCCCTATCTGCTATTCTAGTCTTCCCTAGAGGACCTGCTTGAGTGTATCCTCTTAGCAGCTTATCCAATCGACAACGTATCTTCATCATAGAACTATCGATTTGGCCTAGAAGACATAAACGCACATTCATGATGCAGACGTGCCTACACGTTTTTGACATTTTTTGACATATCCTAAAAAGCATTTATTACCCTACCTAGAATTCATTAATGACAACATTTATTGCGACAAACTACAAGGAGGTTTTGTGGTACTTACCGGCTCTCTTGCATCCTACTGGCCTTTGAAATCAGTGAATGGGATCGAATCTGTGCACCAATGCCATCGCTGCTAATTGCGGCTACTCTATTCTCAATCTACACTCTGATCTCTTGGATGTGTGGATGATAATGAGGATGTTTTTCCCTCATAGTCTATCTTATAGACTGCCCTAGCCCTCTTTTCCCAAGTTAGTTTTCATTATCCAGTGACTCCATCACTCTATCCTATCCGGTCAATCCATTCTAGCCTTTCTTTCTTATCGAGAGATTGTCTGCGATCTTTTCAGACATTTTCATCCAATCTCTCGAGGGGGCATATCATTCCCATCTTGGGGCAAATTTGTATCAGTTCATCTTATCTTCTTTGAAACAACACAACAAGCTGCATTGTCTCAAAGAGGGGCAAAATGTAGACACCTAAAATTGTCTAGTCTAATTAAATAAATATCTTTATTTATTTAATTATTTTATCCTAATTCTTCTATTAATTAAATAAATCCTTATTTATTTAATTAATTCATTTATCCTCTTCTAGCCTTATTTCTCATTTAAATAAATACATTTATTTATTTAAATTATCCTTTTCTTAAATTAAATAAATATCTTATTTATTTAATTGATCCCACTTCTTCTATTAATTAAATAAATCTTTATTTATTTAATTAATTCATTATCCTTTTCTACCCATGACACATGTCATTCATCTCTTAATTCATACACTACCTACCCCTTTCATTATTTTATTATTTCTTTTACCTACCCTCTAACCATAGCTGACCTCTTGTTACACCTCTCAATCTTATCCCTCCATTTCATATAGTGTCTTCTATATAAGGAGATGCTTCCTTCATTATCAAACCCTGACAAAAACTCACTATGCATTCAGCCACACTATGCTTTTGAACTTTCATATGCGATCCTACTTGCAACCACATTTCTGTTCTTTGTTGAGCTCTTGTGCACATAAAATCTGAGAGCAAATATATCAAGCAAGATCAATGGAGATAGGAAGAATGGAGATCCAAACCCTATTGGACATGTGATGGTATAATCTTTGTGATTTCATTTGATTTGCATTGTCTTAGGTAATCTTCATATGTTATGGTGGATCTTTGTTGTTGTTAGGCTAGGGTTTTGTGGTTGAATTCATTTAGTTTTTCAATATTGTTGTTTCCATTTTCACCATAAACAAATACAAATATATTGTTTTTTTTAAAACCGCAAAGAATAATTTTTTAATTTTTTTTTTGAAAATTTGTAACGTACTTTGCCAAATTAGCTAAAATTTTCCTCCAAAATTGATTTTCTCCGAAAAAGGTCAAATTTATACTCAATTTTTTTAGAAATGACCTCTCAGACTCAACCGTAATGTCCAAATCAATGTATGACTCCCCAAAAAAATGCAGATCCTCAAATCCAAAAATTGAAGCCTCCAAAAGACTAATCAATGAAGCTCTATAGGCTCTGATACCATGTGAGATTTTTCCAAGATTAAGAGCTTAATGAATATTACAATAGAGAGACAAAATATTGATAGGAATAAACTATATTCTATCAAGATGAAAATACTGACCAACTGGATCACCAATCAATCAATCATTACATACATTGAATATGAGCCTGCTTATATAGGCAAGACAATAGGGATATGTGAGTGCACAAACATGACATGTGGCTGAATAAGAAACAAGGGTAGGTGGGAAATAGGTGTGGTACGTAGGAAAAACAATATAATATTCTGCATGAGGTGGATCACCCACCGAATGTGGAATGTAACAACAAGATAAAACCATAAAAAGTGGAAATTCTCCTACACACACTATCCCAGTGTGGCACAAACACCCAAGTGTCTCATAGCCAAACTACTATGATATGTATTATCTTAAGTAAACTTAAGTAAGGTGTAATAATATCCAACATGAATAATTAATTACATGAATAGTGCAAAAGTTTTATTGTAGTCTATGCCTGGTTGCTGTGTGAAGCCTTTAGCTAGTAGTCTTGCCTTGTGCTTCTCTACTTTTCCATTAGCATTATACTTTGTCTTGTAATCCCATTTAACTCCAATCACATCCTTGGCTTTAGGAAGCTCTACTAGATCCCAAGTTTTATTCTTTTGTATTGACTGAATTTCTTCATTCATGGTTGCAATCCAGTTATCATTTTTATGGCATCATCAAAATAAATTGGATTGTCTTGTGTGAAGAATGCAAAATTAGAGCATAAATCATCATTTTCAGCCTCTTGTATTTCATTATATATCTCCCTTAGACTTCGTTTCTTCTTTGAAGTGTTTATGAGCCTTGATCTTAGTGACGCAAGTGTTGGATTAGAAGACACACTACTGTTATTACTTGCCGGAGTAGTAGGATTTGGAGTGGTAGGTGTTGTGGGAACATTTTCTTGTGTAGTAGGATTCACGATGGTGTCATTCTCTTCATTTTCTTGTGAAACACTAGCTGCAATTGTAGTTGTTTTGTCTATGCTTCCATACCATGCTTCTTCTTCAACAAACTCAACATCACTTCTTATTATCAAGTCCTTTGTGATAGGATTTTATATCTTATATCCCTTGGATTGTTCACTATATCCCACAAATATGCAGCTCTCTCTTCTATCATCTAATTTATTTCTCAACTCTTGAGGTATCAATGAGTATGCCAAACATCCAAAGACTCTCAAGTGTTCTATATTGTACTTCCTTTTTCTCCAAGCTTCTTCTGGTATTTTATTTATCACTACTTTTGTCAGACATCTATTTAATATGTATACTGAACATGCAACTACTTCAGCCCAATACTCATTTGGTAAGTGTTTTTCTTTTACCATACTTCATTCCATTTTCATAGATTGTGTGCATCAAGATTGTGTACAAAAAAGTGGACACACACCAAATTTTTTTTTAAAAATAGCAACTGTGTTCGAGGTTTTAAAATTTTAAAAATCCCCGTACGTGGTTAGGTTAGTTGTGCCTGAGCCTAAAGGGACAAAACCGCATATGTGGTCCTTTAGGAAATAAGAGTGCATACACGGTCCTTTAGGAACTAGGACACCATATGTGGTTTTAGTTCCTAAAGGACCACGTACGTTCGGTCCCTGTCAATAATTTTTTTTTCTGACAGTCGACTGTATTCTTTTCTTCCACAATCGAGAGTGAGTTTTAGGGGTCTTTTTGTTCCAAACCGTGCACAGGATACATATTTTCACACCCAAATGCCATGGAAAGAGGCTAGTTACGCATCTTTTTTTGTACATTTGATAAATTTTATTTAAGTTTTCAATTTAAATTCGTTGCTTTTGATATTTTGATTTTTATCTTTTGTTACCAATATCAGATTTTGAAAATACAGAACTACAACAAGACGCACCTCAAAACCCACAACAAAACCCTCTGGATACACCTCTAGCTCCTCCTTTAGACAATAGAGCAGCTACACATGAGGATTTTCTTAATTAGTTAGGGTAAAACACTGCTAAAATAACTAGACTAATTAATATATTGAAAACTGATAGTTCTGATACTTAATGTAAGTACAGATCCAATAGCCAACAAGATGAGGGTGAATCATACAAACTTAATCTTCCATAAAAACATCAGATTCAACTTGGTAACATATACTTCAGTAATATCACCAAAAATGCTAAAAATGCAAACTCAAAAGAATATAAACATCATAAACCTCATAACACCAGATTTAACATGGAAACCCAAATAGGGAAAAACCACTATGGGATTTCGGACCCACTAAGAAATATACTCTTCTAGAGTATGCTCAGTTAAAAGAAAATCTTGTTAAAGATTACAAACACATTGCTAGATGTGACCCGGTTAAGGGATTTCCCTCAGATCTATTAGGATCTTCACCTTGTTAGAAGTGACCTTGTTAAAGGATTTCAAACACTCAATCAGAATGTTACCTTGCTAGAGGGTCTTACAAATAAGACTGTTAAGTCCACTCAGTTAAGAGATTTTCTGTCACTTTCACAAAATAATAGTAATAAAAATCTATCTGCAACTTCACATCTAAAATGCTAAAGCAGATTCTTATTTGTTCAATACAATCTAGACATAGAACTAATCTTGTCCATATGCTGGGCTTCTATACTCTATTATTCAGACAGGTTTTCAAGCTTCTGTGCTCGGTAATCACTATGTAGCATCCTTGTGCATACATTTTCCTGCATACACTATTTATCAATAGTTCCCTATTTATAAACAATTAGCTAACTGCTTAATCTCCTTGATCACATTTCCCATGATCAATCATAGCCATCAAATCTTCAATCTTGTCTAGGTTCAATGTATCCTTCAATTTGAAAAATGTTTTACCCTGCATTGGAACTTGCATACATTTCTTGGAACTTGTGCTAGGGTATTGCCATTCAATCTGAGTTGTAGATCTTCATGTCGATTTTCCTTTGCCATAGATTCATTAACAAACTTCATGCACGGCATACCAATCATTTAATCAGTTCCAGCTCATCAACTTCCTTCATTAAATAATGCATGTAACCATTTAATGTATTCTATTATAGCTCGGTTACAACTCGATAATAACTCAATAAATACTAAACTTCACTCGGTAGACATTCTGCCTTCATTAACCGATAGCGATAACCTTAGGGTTTACCGACTAGGTTCTTTGCTCGGTAACATAGTATAGTATTAACCTTACAATTTACAACATATGTATGATGTTAAAAGAATCTAAACATCATGATCTCATCATTGTCTGACTCGGTAATAGTTTCCCATTGAATACCTTATTCATCCCCTTATTCATCATATTCTTTCCTGTGTCTTTTACCGACATCTTTATACTCTTCAAATCATACTTCTCAAGATATGGCAACATCATACTGAATTAGAAAATCAATTTCTTGACATCAATGACAAAATAATAATATCAAGACAGTAAACATCCTTAATTAGTTATATCCATAATCATCAACAACCTTCTCAATATCCTTATTCAAATGCCAACAATCTTCCATTGTCTATTATAATGCCAAATGCTAACAGAAAACATCTTATCTTGAGCATCATTTGTCCCTTGCCACTAGCTTATAACCATTGGCTAGTGGTGCTAGTGCAGTTTCGAGTCAGATTACAAAATGGGGAAACTATAGGGATAGGTGTCGCACTTATTATGCTGATGGGTTATCATATGATGTAGTGAAAAGGAAAAACATAAGTAAAGCATAAATATGTGCTCTTTTTGTTGATCCTAGAACTGGTGAGTCTTTACCTCTTAATGTAAAGAGGTTTCCCATACATTGGTGTACCAATGTGCAAATGAAGAATCATTTTTGGAATAGGTAGTGGATGGTCTTTGACGAACCACCTTGTAATAATTTTGAGGTTCCATTATATTTTTTGAGGAACGTATATTGTGAGTTTGACCTTAATGAGTAGCCTAATTATTTTGATATCAGAGAGTTTCATGGTAGAGGTGGCGGCTCTACCCAAGATAGACCTGGAGCCTATAGGGTAATAGAACCATAGAGTCATTGCCCCTAGCACCCAAACCCAAGGTGCATGTGACGGTCCCAATAGCCATGAAATAGTCGATGGAGCTACAAACTCTTCAGGCAACCACAACATTGACTAATGTGATCATCCAACATGGGACACAATTAGCACACCCTCTTGTCTTGGATGATGATCCATTAGTTGTGGCAACTGTCGTTGGTCATGCCATTGAGTATGTGTGTCCCACTTGCTCAAGCATATGCACAATGATGGATGTTGAGGATAGTGCAGATGGTTCCACGCCCCATCTGTGCATGATTTGCAGGAGTACATGTCAAACCCTCATGACTGAGGATGTGGCACTGACAGATGAATTGATGGACATGTTGTTTTCTAGTCAGTCGTAGGCATAGTTGTGTTGATTTGAATTCATAACATTTTATTTATCAGTCACTTAAAATTTGTAATTATAAATGATTTTTCATTTATAGATCGATTTAAATTGATACAAACAATATGCATTTCAAGATGCAACAATGGGTGTTAATACACCATCTGATATTTCTCCCACAGGTATTATAGCTGCAACTTTGATGCTTGAGGTATAAATTTTATAACATTTTAAAATAGAATAGTACTTTGAATTAAAAAAAATATAAGATATACTAACTCTCTTTAATGCTTGAAAATTTTTTGTTTTGTAGGCATTGATAGGGGACCAAATATCCCACATTGATGATGTCACACTCTCAACGATCAATTTTGACCTATAAAGCTATGCGATATCATATTTTGTACATCTTATCTTATGTATTCTTTTGATGAAATATGCAAGTCATTTTATTTTAGATTTGTTAAACTATGTTTAATATTATCTACTAATATCTCTTGTATTAATTTTTTTTTGTTTTAGGGTACCCCCTTTGTGCCTAGGCCTCGTCGTGAGTGAAAGAATCCTTTTCGATGCCTAAACGTGGGAAAAAGGTAATTGAACACATTTTTAATTGTAAAATTGTTTGAAAAGGTTGAAATTGTCTTAGTTGGAATTTGTAGATTGATCAGTTTTTTTTGTCTATTTTATAGACAACGGCCATTGGGCTTTATAAATTTTTTGAATGTACCCGATACGCTCAAGGATCAAGAGGGGGTAGAGGTATGCATGTCTACTTTATTTTCTTGATTTTATGATTATATGCATGTGTACATGTGAACTTGTGATAAATTATAATCTTATCATTTTTCATATAGGAAATATCTATAGTCGCTTCATCAATGGAAAGCCCTCCTTCGTGTACTGGAGAAGCATCTCAGGCTCCAGTACACTTTTATTTTATATATTGCATTAATTGTATTTAAACTACAATACTTATCATTATATTAATTTTATTTAATTTTTAATCATTTTTCGTATAGGTAATAGCCACAACTACTCCATTAATGGTGAGCACTCCTCAACCTATTGGAGAAGCATCCAAGGCTTTGGTAAACTTTTGTTCTCTATAATTGTAGATTTTTAGTGTTTTTTATCTATATATATTAGTACATTGTATTAATTGTATTTAATCTACAATAGGCACCTTCATGGTTCGATCATAACTTGGATCCGTTGAAGTTTGTGTTCAAGAAAACTCCTAAGACTGACAAGGAGAAGATAAACAAGACAATAGATCCTAGATCAGTTGATGAGGTAATCTACATTTCAATTGCAATTAAATTATGGTTAAATGCATAGTTATGTCAATAATTGTGAACTATTTTCTACAAAAGGATTCTAACTTGGATTTTGAATTGTGGTTGTGCAGCCATCTATAGAGCCGCGTACTGCATCAAAGAGGCTCGATTTTGAGGATCCACCATAAGTATAGGATCATACAATGTTAGTTGTGGCCATTGAATGACCAATACATGTAGATATATTCTAATTTTTTATTGTATATCGATTTGAACATGACATATACCACTTTTTTGTATAACTTGTATTGTCTTGGCATATATGCCTTTATTGCTATATATAAATATTGATATTCAATCCAATAAATGTGTGTTGCGTTCATTATTGTGCATTTCATTGATACTGATAGGCATATTTGATACATACATAATTTGTTCATTGTGTTGATTATTATGCATTTTGATATATATAAATGCTTATTTATAATTGATATAGTTAATTTTTGCTCAAACTATTCAGTGTATTTGGTGGATTCCCTTTTTAAAGCACGTTCCATGATTGGATGGGGTTTGTGGAGTAGGAGTGTGTCATTGGTGGGTTGAAGAAACTTGAAGTATAATCAAGAATGGTCATGATTGACCTTATCAAATCACATAAACTCAAAACCCTTAAGATATTCAAAACAAAGTCACATATACTCACACATATTCAAAAATTAGTCACAAAACATAGTCACATATATTCAAAATATGTTTTACAAATCATGTCACTAGCTTTTATACAAAATTTGGCATTTAAATATGTGTGAATTAGCGCATCGCCATTTAAATATACAAAATTTGGCATCTAAATATGTACAAATCACCGCATGGCCATTTAAATATATAAAATTATGCCCCTAAATATGTACAAATCAGCTCATGGGCATTTATATATACAAAAAATGAATAAAGAACAATTCATCGACAATATTTAAAAAATTCTCAAAATGATTCTACCCTAAACCGTAGAATCAATCAAGTGAGCCTTCTAGATCAGCTCTAACCTAGATTGTGTCAAGTATTTGCTTATAGTCAGATTCACAAACTTTCCATAAAATCTTTTTCTATGAGGTCTACCACGATACTTAATCAAATGAATATTTGTTGCAACAACAAGGTTGGAAAAACGAAGAATATGTCTGTGTGTTTCAAAGTCCTCGAACAACCAAACATCATAATTCTTGATAGGGTATCTCCTAAGCCATGTGCCTATCATGACAACAGACCCTACTAGATACTCAATACCCTATCCATCAAGGATTGTGGTTGTCAATTTTCTCTTAGGCTCAAAAAAACAACATAAAAAGTAATTCATTCCTTCTTCATTGCCCTCTTCTGCAACAACTACGTACACATGGCCTCCATATTATAGAATGATAATTAATACCAAAAATAATGTTTGATGTAATAAAATGAGCCAAAAAATTTCATGCAATAAAATTTACCCAAAAAATCACCTGGTTCCACTAGGTCGGATACATCATTAAAATCAACTAATGCTTCCATCTGGTTCAACTATAGTGCTCTAGGAATTTGATAGGTAGCAATGGGAACCAATGGTCTACAATACCATATGTCAACCCACTCTTGTGATTCACATTCTTCCCACAAAAAATACATACATGAAGAGAAAAAAACATACAATTTGTCTAGTATAAATTACCAGTGAACTTGCATTTGAACTTCGAAATGAGTGCATGTCACTAGATCCTACAACTGTACAATAATCTTGATAGTTTTCAATGTCATATTTAATGATCAACCAAAAATATCTATGAACCATTGATGTACCTTCATTACCTAGTCCCATTGTAGAGTTACACAATCGCACAATTGTTGTTGCATCTATCAACTCAGCACCACTTTCGTACTTTAATTCTTCTCTAGCTAGGGATCTTTTTCACATGCTCCTACACCATCATGCTCTCCCTTTCCATGTCCAACCTTAGTGAAATTCCAGAAAAATTGTACACCACTTGTCACATGCATCCTCCTCAACCAAGAGAACATCCTTGCATTTTTGAATTGCAAGGTGCAGTTATCTGACCATATTATGTATTGCTTGTATTGTATGTTCCTTTCCCTTAAACTATCATAGAAAAATTTAAATAATCCTTTCACAAACTTTGATGAATGTGTACGATCATCACCTATGTAGAAGTGATACTCTCTTACAACCTTTCTATCTTCCTTTGTGCTATCATCTACATGCATGAATGATATGTGTACAAAATACAAACTTGTGTAGAATGGTAATACATAGATTGCACTTCATTTTGACGTTGTAGTGTATAATTTTCAAAAAAATTAACTATAGAGACAATGGTACCAAGAGGAAATGTGTCCTTGCATAACTTCAATTGCTCATCCAATCACTGAGCTCTATGTGTATGCATTATGTACTCATAAACTAGTTTCTATTTAATTGCTCTCATACAATTAGCTACATACATATCATTTTTCACTAACTCACATATCTTGAATTCTTTTCCATCTTTAACCACATATGTCATTGTCTTGTACTTTCCAAAAGATACTAGTTTCTTACCAATTTTATGTGTGCTATCCAAATGTAGACATCTTGGCAAATGTTATAAACCACCACATGTAGCACAAGAACATTTCAAACACATCATCTTATAATAAATGCAACCATCATCTCTTTTACATAGCCCACTTGAAAAATATTCTCTTGGTGACTTAGGAGGTGGTTGTATATTGCATTCCAGCAAAACATAGTTAGTGTGCAAAGTACAACATATATGACAATAAATATCATAGTGCATGAAAAATTCAATATGCATCCTACAACAACACATGGTGCGTACATGATTAATCTTAACATAAAAAGGTTTTGCCATTTCAAAAAATATTTGACTGATTCTCATTAGAGGAAACTTTTGAAGGAATCTTTCATAAAATTTTGTTTGAGTCATATCCAAATAGTGTTTGGCATGCAGCTCATGATTTATAGATCCAATTCGCCTTCTAACAACATCTCTTTGGTTAGGAGAAACCCTTGTGTTGTCGTACCAAAAAATTTCAATTAATGTTTTTAGTGCATCAACAACAACCTTGTCTTTGCATGGTAGTCTAATCGAGAATTCCCAAAGAGAATTACTATTAGGATCCTCTATTTTCTCCCGCTTATCTAATGCTTTACGTAATGTTATTCTACTTATGTTTAATGACTTACTTGTTTTACTTAATAAATGATCTTTTTATATTTTCTTGCTCATTGTGGTTGATGTAATAACATGTCAAGTAACATTAGAATATTTAGTATGTGATTTTGAACCAATAGCTTGATATGCATCAAATATATTTCTCACCATAGTTCTTTTCCTATTACTTTCAGATGATCTTGTCTCTAAAATTCAAATTTTTAATCATTTCAACAATTAATTGGCATCTTGCAATTTGATTTAATTTTTCAAAATAGTTTTTGTATTGCATACATTGTTAGGATTAATGATAGTCCCAAAGATACTGAGAGGGCGGGGGGGTGTGAATCAATATCTAACCAGTTAACAAAATATTTAACCTTATTAAGTATTTTGCATTCCAAAACAATGTATAGGTAAATAAGAATTAATGTAGTAAACAGGAACAATAAAGACATCATAGTAAACAAAACATAACACAAGATGTTTAACTATGAAACTGGGTGTGAGAAAAACCTTGGTGGGATTTGTGACCCACAATATTCACTCACTAGCCAATGAATAAATATTACTTACAATGAGGAGCCTGCACATGCCGGAAGGTCAACTGCCTAGAGCTCACTTCTCAATCTACAATATAGAAGTCTCACTGACTTAGAAAATGGATTCTGAAAATCCAATACAATGTACAACTTCAAATCAACATCAACTATGCCAGGTTCAGTACCAGTTTAAGGTCATTCTATAACCAAAACCTTCACTATCAACTTATATCTCATTATACAAAAATATCATTCATTCATGCTATCCTTCTACCATACTTATTACTTCACAAAATCACCTATAAGATCTCATACATATATATGAGTCTTTTACAATATGCCATAACAGCTTTACAAAAGATAATTACATTAAATACAATAGACAAAATTTTATTCCCTGTCAACTAGAGTGCGGGTATGCATTGTAGCCACTATTGTTGAAGTGTTTGCTGATATATGTAGATGTCTATGCCGGTGGCTTTACCAGATGAATACCAGGTGGTTGCCAAAAGGTTGTCATCAATAAAAACACCATCATTTCTCATTAGAGTGTAGAATGCCAACATAGATTAGTTACATTCATCACATCAAATAAAGTCAAAGTATGTTCATCATTTCACTAAATATTTAGTGTGGTCTCTTCTTCCATTGCATTAGGTTCATATGACAAATCAAATGTTGTTGGTGCATCTTCATCGTTGTTAGGACCTAGACGCAACTGAGAGGGGGGGCTGAATTAGTTGTCTATTAATTTCAATCCAAATATCACTTAATCACACTTGATACTTAATACTAGTAAGCCAAACATAATGTCAATAGACAAATTAGCAGTTAATATTAATACTGGTGAAACTCAGCACATAAAACAAAAAGAGAAACAACATCCACAACACATAACTTAGAGATTTGTACGTGGAAACGTTGTAAGGGGAAAAACTACGGTGGGAAACCTTACATACAATTAGATGATACTACTGTAGTATGTGTATAAAAATGGGGTCTGCACATGCAGAAAGGCCAACTGCCTAGCGCTCACTGTTCAATCACAAAATAGGAGTCACACTGACTAGAATTGGGTGGTTAAATCCAATGATAATGTACCGCTCAAAGTAGCATCGCCAATGCTAGATTTAGTACCGATTAAGTTTTGATTTTCACCTTCAAACCTTCCTTGAACCTTCTCTATGGTCTTCTCATATGATCTTCAATATTCACACATACCATGTTACAAAACCATATACCATATATATCATTTTCTTCCTATTACATCATCTCACAAATGAGATCTTGCATATATACCAAAACCTAAGACCAAATGTGTAGGTCGGCTCACTAAGAATATTACAATTAAATCAATTGCAAATAAGTCAAGATGTGATGCATCATGTCGGCTCAATACATTTACAACAATATCCAATTAATAAATCATCTCCTAGTTGTGTCGTGCTGATCTAGAATAGATAATGCATGTCTGTCCATAACCTAGACCAATTTGCCAGTAACAACAAATATGTCAACCTGATTAGATCAGTAATCAAAATACAAAAACCAAGTGATCTCCTGATCGTAACAAGTCATCCCCAGTGCTAGTGAACAATTTAACCTGTTGGTGAACAATATACCGGTGACTATGCATAAGTCAGTGAACTTGTCGGTTCAACATAATGTGCTGGTTCAACATAACCAAAGATCTCTAGAAGGATAAGTGTTGACATCAATGACAAAACTAATACAACACATCCATAATACCAAAAATCTCCCCCTTTGGCATTGATGGCAACACAAGATGGAAAAACATCTAATTGCCAAAATAGAATGCCAAAAAAACAAAAAACCAACAATCTCCAAAATAGATCAATACCAGAAATCAAAATACAAATGCAAAGAGTATATAGCTATACCTCAATGAATAATCTCTCCCCATAAGATAATGTTTCCTAAATACAATATTTTTCCATAGATATCTGTCCCCCTTTGACATCAAATGCCAAAGCAATACAAATACCAGAACATACAACCAATTGCAATAACCAATTGTTATAACCAACTACTCCCCCTGAGGAGTAGCTCTTATCCATCAAAGATGGAAAACAGGTTTCTCTGTTAATTTCTATTGGTTTGATGTCAATCTCCAACTGTCTAAGTCTCTACCGGTGAGGGTATTACCCCAAGATGCTCTTTGAGATATTCAAAAGTTTCCTTAGGCAAAGGCTTAGTAAAGATATCTGCAATCTACTCTTTAGTATTCACATAAACCAATCTCACTTCTTTTGCTTCACATTCTCTTTCAGAAAATTATATTTGATAGAAACATGTTTATTTTTAGAGTGAAATATCGGATTCTTTGATATATCAATTGCTGTTGAATTATCACAATATATGATTATAGGTTCTTTTCATTATACCTTGATGTCCTTCAACATTTTCTTAATCCATAATACCTGAGTACAATTAGTTGTTATTGCAACATATTCTGATTCTACTATTGATAATGATGTACAACTCTGTTTCTTGCTCAACCATGAAATCAATCTGCTAACAAGAAACAATGCCCCGCCAGTGGTGCTCTTTCTCTCGTCTACATCTCCTTCCCAATTTGCATTAGTGTATGCACATAAATCAAAGTTTTCATCTTTAGGATACCATAGACCAAGATTTGTTGTACCATGTAGATACTGGAAAATCCTTTTCACTGCTGATTCATGATTTTCTTTAGGATTATTCTGAAATCTTGAAAGAATACATACTGCATTCATTATATTATGTCTTGTTTTTGTCAAATATAGTAAACCTCCAAACATATATTTGTATCTTGTCGGATTAACAGAAGCTGAATCATCCTTCAATGTTAATTTATTAGTTGTAGTCATAGGAGTACTTACCAGTTTAGAGTTTTCCATACCAAATTTCTTCAATAGTTCCTTCAAGCACTTTGTTTGACATATGAATATACCTTTATCAGTTTGTGAAATATGCAATCCTAAAAAGAATTTTATCTCCTCAATCATAGACATTTCAAATTCTTCTTGCATCTTATTAGCAAAGTCTATACACAATCCATCTTCTGCTCCAAAAATGGTATCATCAACAAAAACTTCAATAACCAAGATGTCTTCATTAGTCACTTTGAAATATAAGTTGTTGTCAACATTACCTTTAGTGTAACCAAGCTTCAAAAGATATTTGTCCAATCTAGCATACCAAGCTCTAGGAGCTTGCTTCAATCTATACAAGGTTTTCCTTAATCTGCAAACCATATCTTTATCATTTGTCAATGAAAATACATCAAGTTGTTCAATGTAAAATTCTTCTTCAAGATCACCATTCATAAATGCACATTTTACATCCATCTGATATACTTTATAGTTCTTGTGAGATGCAAATGCAAGAAATAATCTGATTGCCTCAATTCTAGCTACCGATGCAAAGGTTTCATTGTAATCAATTCCCTCTTTCTATGAATATCCTTTACACACTAATCTTTCTTTGTTTCTTATTACCTTACCATCTTCATTAAGTCTATTTCTGAACACCCATTTAGTTCCAATTACATTTTTGTCTTTAGGCTAGGGAACTAATGTCCATGTATTGTTCATTTCAATTTGTTCTAATTCATCTTCCATAGCTTTAATCCAATGTTTATCTTCACATGCCTCAATAATAGATGCTAGTTTAATTTGAGAATTAAACATACCTCTTCATTTCCAGTCTTCCTCTTCTCATAACACCTTGATACTTATTCCTAATTATCTGACTTTTAGAGTGATTCTGTCTTACATACCTGGGTTTGTTCACTTTTTATTGTTCGTCAGTCACTATGGAATTCTCTAATGATGCTAATGTGACTGGCTCCATATGCTATATCGGTGCACTTTGTATAGGTTCATTTATGATCATCTCAACTACCAATTCAGAATCTATAGACCTTGAATTTCCTCTAAATTGTTCATCTATCTTCACATTAGCACTCTCAATGATTTTCCGCAATCTTTTATTAAAACATCTATATGCCTTTCTCTTAGATGAATAACCAAGAAATATTCCTTCATCACTTCTAGGATCAAATTTACCAGTATACTCATCTCTCCTAATATAGCATTTGCTTCCAGATATTCTAAAATATTTAAGAGTAGGAGTATTACCAAACCATAGTTCATAAGGGGTCTTACTGGTTTCACCTTTGATGTGAACTCTGTTGAAAGTGTAAACCGTTGTATTCACTACTTCTCTCCAATAAATATGAGGTAGTTTTTCTTCCAATATCATGCTTCTAGCTACATCCAAAATAGTTATGTTCTTCCTTTCCACAATTCCATTCTACCGAGGTGTCTGAGGTGTTGATAGTTGTCTTTTGATTCCATTCACTTCGCAACATGTATTAAACTCCTTAGATGTAAATTCGCCTCCTTGATTTGATCTTAAACATTTGATTTTCTTACCAGTTTCATTCTCCACCATTGCCTTGAATAATTTGAATTTTCCAAAAGCTTCTAATTTCTCCCTGAGAAAAGTAACCCAACACATTCTAGAATAATCATCAATGATTAGCATAAAGTATCTATATCCCTGTAGACTTCTTGTTCTTGCCTGAACACAGAAGTCAGTATGGATTAAATCAACAACATTATTGGATTTCTCAGAAATACTCTTAAAATTTGTTCTAACTTGCTTTCCCATTTCACATTCCTTACATACTGGATTATGAGGTTTCAAAATCTTAGGTAAATCTCTTACTACCTTAGATGAACTAGTCTTTATAATGCAAACAAAATTCACATGACAAAGTCTTTTATGCCATAACCAACTTTCATCAATATGTGCAATCAAGCATGTCTTTTCATTATTGAAATAAAAGATATTACCTCTAGTTTGATTACTGGTTGCAATCTCCAAAACAGTTCTATTCATGATTTTACATTTACCATTCTTGAACTACAACTGAAATCCCTTTTCAACTAATTGACCAACACTCAAAAAATTATGCTTCAAACCTTCAATATAATAAACATTGTTAGTATTGTGCTTACCATGAAAAGATATAGTGCCTTTTCCTTTGATCAAACAAGCTTTATCATCTTCAAATCTTACTCAACCTCCATTGTATTCCTGAAAAGATAAGAATTTACTTTTATCACCGGTCATATGATGTGAACATCTGGAATCTATAATCCATTCATCCTTTTCTTCAATTTTAGCTACCAAGGCCTACTCTACCAGTTGAATAGCAGGTGTCGGTTGATCTTTTTTTATTGCAACAAAAGCCCATCCATTGTCTATCAATTCTACATCAGAATCATCACTAACTCCTTCATCAACATAGTAACATGATTTGTCTCTATTCTTCTTAAATATCTTTCTTTGATATTCAGAGTTAGGATTATATGTTCTTTTAGCTTCTTCTCTCATTCTTCCATGTCTATCAAGACATCTAGATGCCATATGACCAACTTTATTGCAGTTAAAACATTTAAATGGTGCTTTACCTTCATACTTACTTCCAATAGGACCTTTAGGCATTTTCCTTGCAAATAGTGCTTCAAGTTCCTCCAATTCTTCATTTTCCTTTCTGATATCTTCAAGTTCTCTTGCATAAAGTGCTTTCCAATCAGATTTTTCAGATGATGATGATGATGTTGCAATGATGATTCTTTGAAGGCTAAATCTATCTTAATTGTAGCAAAAAGACCAAATCCCTCAAGCTCAAATGCGGAAAGTTTTCCAACCAAGGTATCTCTAGATATTGATGTATTAGGCATTGTTCTCAACTCATTAATAGCAGTTACTTTCATTTTAAATGTCGGTGGAAATGCTCTTAAAACTTTCGAAACAATTTCATCTTCACTTAAGGATCCTCCACAACATTGTATTCCCAAAAACATTTCATTAACCCTTTCCATAAAAGAAAAAATTCTTTCATCTTCTTCCATTTTCAGATTTTCATACCTGACCCGGAAGCATTCCAATTTTGCAATTTTGATAGTGGTATCTCCTTCATTTAATGTTTCCAATTCATCCCAAATAGCTTTAGCAGTAGATCAGTTTAATAATCCCATGATTTGCTGATCTAACAAGGTGCTCAAGAGCGCTTCTCTTTCTTTGCAATCATTCTCTTGATCTTTACCTGATGTTGGTGGATTAGGTTGATCCAGTGTAGGACCAACATAGCTATTCTTTTTAACATCCCATATGTCTCTTCTGAAGCAATTTAGATGTGTCTCCATTCTGATCTTCCATATACCATAGTTAGTTCCATCAAGTTCTGGATTGTCCTTCCTGAAAAAGTTTGTTGCCATAGAACCTCCTCAAACTTTGTTAAAATTCTGCAAAAAGAGGACTTAGCTCTGATACCAATTGTTAGGACCTGAAATCAACTGAGGGGGGGGGGGGGTGAATCAGTTGTCTATTAAGTTCAACCCAAATATAACTTAATCACATTTATACTTATACTTAATACCGGTAAACCAAACATAATGCCAGTTGATAGATTAGCAGTTAATATTAATACTGGTGAAACTCAATGCATAAAACAGAAAGAGAAACAACATACACAACACATAACACAAATATTTGTACATGGAAACCTTGTAAGGGGAAAAACCACGGTGGGAAACCTTACCCACAATCAGATGATACTACTATAGATAGTATGTGTATACAAATGGGGTCTGCACATGCAGAAAGGCCAACCGCCTAGAGCTCACTGCTCAATCACAAAATAGGAGTCACACTGATGACAATTGGATGCTTAAATCCAATGATAATGTACTTCTCAAAGTAGCATCTCCAATGCTTGATTTAGTACCGGTTAAGCTCTGATTTTCACCTTCAAACCTTCCTTGAACCTTCTCTATGGTCTGCTCATATGATCTTCAATATTCGCACATACCATGTTACAAAACCATATACCATATATATCATTCTCTTCCTATTACATCATCTCACAAATGAGATCTTGCATATATACCAAAACCTAAGACCAAATGTGTAGGTCGGTTCACTAAGAATATTACAATTAAATCAATTGCAAATAAGTCAAGATGTGATGCATCATGTCAGCTCAATACATTTACAACAATATCCAATTAATAAATCATCTCCTAAATGTGTCATGCTGATCTGGAATAGATAATGCATGCCGATCCATAATCTAGACCAATTTTCTGGTAACAACAAATATGTCAACCCGATTATATCAGTAATCAATATACAAAAACCAAGTATCCAATCCAAGTCTTCGACATAACCAAGTGATCTCCAGATGGTAACAAGTCATCCTCAGTGCCGGTGAACAATATAACCTGTCGGTGAACAATATACTGGTGATTGTGCATAAGTCACTGAACTTGTCGGTTCAATATAACCAAAGATCTCCAAAAGGATAAGTGTTGACATCAATGACAAAACTAATGCAACACATCCATAATACCAACAAACATTTGTTTGATTATTCATTATGATCTCTTCTTCAATTGCATTATGTTCGTTTGGTAAATCAAATTGAGATCTTGAGGATGATGTTCCTTCTTGTCCCATTGGTCTTATGTCACGTAATTTATTCATGCACTGCCTTTTTCTTTCCTTTTCAGTCTCTCATTGTTCTAGTTTCCACTGTTCCTCGCTTGTTCTTTCCCATCGTTAATACCAGTTGTCCTAAATAGAATCATATTACATATATATGTAAAAAAGGGTTCTTAAACAATCAAATTACCATAAACTAAGAGAATTGGTCTCCTAGTTGCACATGTCCACATGCACATGGGATTCCCTTTTCATAGCTCTGCAATCCATCATGGCTATTTATTGTACTATTCGGTTTATATGATATCATCACATTATTGGGATGGGATTGTCAATCGAGAATCCCTTTTCCCTGGGTCTCCTCATCAATCATTTGCCAGATCATCCCTTCTGTTCTCTTGGAATTGAATCCACGACAACTAGAATTCCTGTTCTCTCCCACGTCAATTAATCAACCTGCTAGAGTAAGGTAACTAACTATAGGGTTGGTTGGGATGCTATTGTGGGGCTGGGTGGAAGGCTAACCCCCCCTCCCCCCCCACCCAAGCCCTATATCCCCCCCACCCTTATAGGGGTAGGGAATTATAGCGATCTCGGCCAGATTGTGAGGGCGCGACCCTACTATTATAAGGCGATAGCCGATGCTAATCTGGATCTTTGTGCGATAATTTTCCTCCATTGGTAGTTAGTTGATGCTGAATCTTTCCAAAACAACAGCTATATATAGAAAATGGAGCATTATCATTATTTTTTTAAATCAAAACTATTTAACAAACACAATAACATTGACCAAACTAATAAGAACAACAATTCAATCATTTGAAATCATGCAAAACAAAAAATTCACTTACTTCTACATATGAAACTATCACATAAGCATAGTAACAGTTGTAGTGGGGCCTTCAATGACCTCAAAAACTTCTTTTGAGGTCATTGAGGCTATTGGGCAACTAAAAGTTTGTCCAAGAACCATGTACACGGTATGTTCAGTAGCCCCATGCATGCTTTTAGTCCCTAAAAATGCCAAGCAGACCAACATCCATATTCCCAGTATTGCTTACATGCTTTTAACTTATCAAAATCCCATACATATTACTTGTAGCAAAGAAAATGTGAAGGAAAAGGGAGAGAGAGAGAGAGAGAGAGAGAGAGAGAGAGAGAGAGAGAGAGAGAGAGAGAGAGAGAGAGAGAGAGAGAGAGAGATCAGATTAAGGACATTCTATTGTCTTATGTTTTATAATATATTGGCAGGTGAATAGGTCAGATTTTTTTGAGCCATGTTTGAAGGGGATCTGATGGTTCAAATGAAAGGAGTGATTTTGATAAAGGAGGTGGAAGATAAGATTATTATGTTCTAAGTGGTATATAACGAGATGGGTAAACAAAATATAATGATGAAAGAGGTGAGAGGAGAAAGTATTGTGTTTCAGGATGCAGGTTTCATGGAGAACGAAATAGTAGAATTGATAGTGGAGGAGGTAGGAGGAGAAATCTTGAAAGTGTTTCTGAATTTTCTCTACATAAGAAAAGTGAGTGATAATGAAATTTTTTCCAATAATAAACAACTTTGAGGCTTGCTGCCAATTTTTCAGATAAAGAAGTTGTTCACCAATTTGAATTTGTGTATGGATGGGGTATGGAGGAAGGGAGAGAGGGGGAGCATGCTGGTTTGTTATTTTTGTAAGTAGTATTGGTACTACTTTTTATATTGTAATAATAGTTCATCTAGCCACCTTGGGACACCATATGACCCCTTAGGACATCATATGCTCGTAAAGGGTCTTGTGGTGTGCTAAGGGGTCACATGATGTGATTAGGTGTTATGTGGGGTCCTAAGAGAGAGAGGGAGAGAGAGGGAGAGTGGGGGCTGGGGGATGGGAAAGTAATGGAGATAAAGGGGGTAGGGAGAGACAAAGAGTGGGGAGGGAGAGAAGAGAGAGAATGATGGGGTATGGAGGAAGGGAGAGATGGGGGCATGTTGGTTTTTTATTCTTGTAAGAAGTATTGGTACTACTTTTTATATTGTAATAATGGTTCTGTTGGCATTATAACAGACAAGAAGAAGGTTGGCATTCCAATTACAATGAGAGATTGTTGGCATTTCAATAAGGATATTGAGAAGGTTGTTGATGACTATAGATATAACTGATTAAGGATGATTATTGTCTTAATATTATTATTTTGTCATTGATGTCAAGAAATTGATTTTCTAATTCAGTATGATGTTGCCATATCTTAAGAAGTATGATTTGATGAGTATAAAGATGTCGGTAAAAGACATAGAAAGAATATGATGAATAAGGGGATAAGTTATTCAATGGGCAACTATTACCGAGTTAGACAATGATGAGATGATGATGTTTAGATTGTTTTGATATCCTACATATGCTATTGTTTGTAAGGTTAATATTATACTATGTTACCGAGCAAAGAACCTAGTCGGTAAACCCTAAGGAACCTAGTTGGTAAACCCTAAGGTTATCGCTATCGGTTAATGAAGGCAGAATGTCTACCGAGTAAAGTTTTGTATTTACCGAGTTACAACTGAGCTATAACAAAATGCATTAAATGTTTACATGTGATATTTAATGAAGGAAGATGATGAGTTGGAGCAGATTAAATGATTGGTAAGCCATGTATGAAGATTGTTAAAAAATCTATGGTAAAGAAAGATTGGCAGGAAGATCTACAGCTCAGATTGAACCACAATACCCTAACACAAGTTCCAAGGTGAAAATGCAAGTTCCAAGGTGGGGTAAAACGTTTTCAGATCAAAGGATACATTGAACCTGGACAAGATTGAAGATCTGATGGCTATGATTGATCATGGGAAATGTGATCAAGGAGATTAAGTGGTTGGAAGATGGTTTATAAATAGGAAACTGTTGATAAACAATGTATGCAGGCAAGTGTATGCACAGGGATGCTACATATTGATTACCAAGCACAGAAGCTTGAAGCCCTGTTTTGATAATAGAGTATATAGCCTAGTAGAGGGACAAGATAAGTCCTGTGGAGAAATTGTATTGAACAAATAGGAATCTGCTTTAGCATTTTTAGATGTGAAGTTGCAGACATATTTTTATTACTTTTATTTTGAGAAGTAGCAGAAAATCTCTTAACCGAGTGGACTTTAGAGTCTTATTTGTAAAATCCTCTAGCAAGGTGACATTCTTATTGAGTGTTTGAAATCCTTTAACAAGGTCACTTCTAACAAGGTGAAGATCCTAATAGATCTGAGGGAAATCCCTTAACCAGGTCACATCTAGCAATGTGTTTGTAATCTTTAACATGATTTGCTTTTAACCGAGCATACTCTAGAAGAGTATATTTCTTAGTGGGTCCGAAATCCCACAGTGGTTTTTCCCTATTTGGGTTTCCATGTTAAATCTAGTGTTATGAGGTTTATATTGTTCATATGCTTTTGAGTTTGCATGTTTGACAGTTTTGGTTATATGACTGATATATATGTTACCGAGGTTGAATCTGATGTTTTTATGGATGATTAAGTTTGTATGATTCACCCCCCCCCTCTCATCTTGTTGGCTATTGGATCTATACTTACATTAAGTATCAGAACTATCAGGTTCATCTTCCTACCTTACGACACCGTAATGCCTTCTTACCATCTTGACCCCTGAGGATATCATATGCTCCTAAAGGGTCATGTAGTGTTATGTGGGGTCCTGAGAGAGAGAGAGAGAGACCCCTTAGGACACCACATGACCCATTAGAGCACCACATTAGGGTTATATGGTGTCGTTAGGGGTCATATTGTGTACTATGACCCATTAGGACACTATATGGTGTCATTATGAGTCGTATGATGTCTATAGGGGTCATATGGTATTTTGTGACCTATTAAGATACCATATGAACCCTTAGGTGTCGTTAGGGGTCATATTGCATCCTATGACCCCTTAGGACACCATATGACCCCTTACGACACCATAATGTGTCATTATGGGACTTGTGTTGTTCTTAGGGGTCATATGTTATCATGTGACCCCTTAGGACACCTTATGAATCTTTAAGTGATGTTATGGGTCATGTTCTATTCTAAGGGGTCATATTGTGTCATATGATCCCTTAGGACACCATATGACCCCTTAGCTGTCGTTAGAGGTCATATTGTGTCCTAAGGGGTCATATAGTGTCCTATGACCCCTTAGGACACCCTATGACTCCTTAGGTGTTGTTATGGGTCATAATGTGTCCTTAGGGGTAATATTATGTCCTAAAACCCCTTAAGACACCATATGATGACTTACTACACCATATGGTGTCATTATGGGTCGTATGGTGTTCTAACGGGTCATGTTGTATCCTATGACCCCTTACGTAACAAATTTTGTAAGCAATATTGGTGCTACTTTTTATATTGTAATAATGGTTCATCTTTTCATGTCAGGACACTGTATGACCCCTAAGGACATCATATTCTCCTAAAGGGTCATATGGTGTAATGTGGGGTCCTAAGAGAGAGAGAGAGAGAGAGAGATGGGGAAGGGAGTGAGGGAGGGAGTGAGAGAGAGAGGAATAAAAAAGGGAGGGAGGGAGATGGTGGGAGAGGAAGAGATGTCACATGATATCATTAGGGGTCACATGAGATCCTAATTGAGCCACACATGTGTTACAACACCATATGACCCCTTAAGATATCATACATGGTTTGAAGGGGTCATATGGCATCATTGGGGGTCATGTAGGGTCATAATGGGGCCGCACGTGTTAGAACATCATATGGTCTTAAGGGGTCATATGTGTGCTAAGGGGCCTTACATGATGTCATTAGGTGTTATGTGGGCTCCTAAGAGAGAGAGAGAGAGAGAGAGAGAGAGAGAGAGAGAGAGAGAGAGAGACATAGGAATACAATGTACAATAAGATATCAAAAGACAATATATATCAATATACATGTACATGTAGATACACATAAAATATCAAAAGATAATACACACATGCATATCATATATATTATTCATGTATATATTATAAACATACATATATGTATACATACGTCATATACATATTATATAAATATACATACATATTACATACGTACATAGATGTGTATATATACACATATTATAGATACATACATATATACATACAGTATCTATATATATACATATTATAGATCTACATATATGTATGCACACACACACACATTTAAACATACACATTAATTTCTTTATGTTAGAGTATCATAGGTAGAACCGCGTACGCGGTATTTTCTCCTTAGAACCGCGTACGTGATGCTTATTCAAAAGAAACCTCGTACGTGGTTCTTATTCAAAAGAAACCCCATACGCGGTTTTTATTCAAAAGAAATCCTATATGCGCTCTTGTCTGTTTAGGCTTGTGAATAGGCTTGGATGACAAAGCTATGGTTTGGAAGTTTGATTTCCCTTCATTTTCCTCCTTTTTGACGTGTTTTGTTTTATGAACTTGGTTTCTTGCCTTTGTCATCATCAAGTTTACACTTCATCAAGTGGGTATTTCTAAAATTGTCATCATATTTTCACCCATCTTTTGAGCTTTCTAACCATATAATGTTTTATAAATTTGAACAACAATAACATATAATTATTGAATTTGTTTTACCAGTGTCTCCATAGTTCTCAGAGACATACGTGTACCATTTTTTTAATAACTTTTTATCTACTTATCTAAATTTAAAAAAAATTATATATTATTATCGTGAACTTGATTCTTTACAATTTTATTTTATTTTTTTGTATTTTCGATTGTTTTGGTGCAAGTTATACTTTGTGCATGAACAAATACCTGATTTTCAGGATGTGCTGGAATGGAAAGATCATAAAACAAAATACTCAACAAAAAATTATAAAAAATACACAACTTCTAGTTATCACTCTTAACTATCTTTTTTACCAAAGGATTTGTCAAAATACTAAAACTAACTATGAATTTTTTGATGTGCACATCAGACACTATGTTATGTTTCAGAAAAAATCAGGGTCTGTTTTTCGTGCGTGAAGGATTTGACCCCTTTAATCTTATCCAATTTTGAAAAAAAATAGTAGTTTGGAAACTAGAGTTAGAGTACTACAATATTTGTTCTTTGAGTATCTTCATATGTTGAGTGGATTAGGTTTACCTGATTTCAGAAAAAAAGTGTCCACTTATACCCCATTTTTGTACACCATCTTAGTGCACTTACCCCATAATTTATCTACTCTTTCTCTCAGCTATTGCATTTTTTTTAGGAGTATACCTTGTCGTAAATTGCTTTCTTATGCCATTTTCTTTGCGAAAAGTTTGAAAATCATTTGATATGTATTCACCACCTCGACCAATTCTCAATGTTTGTGATATAGTATC
Organism: Cryptomeria japonica; assembly: GCF_030272615.1. Lineage (NCBI taxonomy): Eukaryota > Viridiplantae > Streptophyta > Pinopsida > Cupressales > Cupressaceae > Cryptomeria > Cryptomeria japonica. The sequence goes on from NC_081414.1 coordinate 852,308,801, forward strand.
CACTTCCTTTCTCAACTTTTTCCTTGAACTCTTTAAAAATAGAAAATGCATCCAATTTATACTTCAAAAAATAAACCCATACTTTCTTTTTGAAATCATCAATAAGTGTCAAGAAATAAACCCATACTTCTCCCCCTTCCTCTTGTTAGAGTAGAATGAGTATGTGGGCTTGATGTTGGTCTCCTGCTTTCAAATTGTGTATTTTCTCTTCCTCCCCTTGGTGTAAAACGTCCTCTGTCTCTACTATGATTTGATTTTCATCTTGTTGTGACAAATAAAGGTTGATTCTTGAATGCATTCTCCAATGATGATGTTCCCGATCGATTTAATCTTTTCTCATGTGCTAAGAGTGATCCTATTAAGTCATCTACTGATAATTGAGTGAAATCTTTGGACTCTTCAATGGCCACTACAACTGGATTGAACTTTGTAGGTAAGCCTCTAAGTATCTTCTCTACAACCTTTTGATCCCCAATAGTTTCTCCATATGATCTAATCTGATTTACTATTGACATTGCATGAATGAAGAATGAATGTAGTGAATCTGAGCCCTTCATTTGCAAATTTTTAAAATCCCTTATGACAATTTGTAATTTTGATGTTTTCACCTTGCCTGTGCTTTGGTATGTTGTTTGCAAACTTTCTCTACAACCTTTTGATCCCCAATGGTTTCTCCATATGATCTAATCTGATTTACTATTGACATTGCATGAACGAAGAATGAATGTATTGAAATTGAGTCCTTCATTTGCAAATTTTTAAAATCCCTTTTGACAATTTGTAATTTTGTTGTTTTCACCTTGCTTGTGCTTTGGTATGTTGTTTGCAAACTTTTCCATGCCTGCTTTGATCTTGTGGCAGCTGATACTTTAGAAAAAATTGATTCCTCCATTGCCTGTTAGATGAAAAACAACATTTTGACAGCTTTCTTTTTATTTTCCTTCAGCAATTCCTTCTCATCTTGTGGAAGAGCCTGATAAGCTTGTTGGTCTGCTGATTCAGGGAACCCATTTTCAACCAAGTTCCAAACATCCTGGGAGCAAAACAGGGTTTTCATTTTTAAGCTTCAAAAATCATAATGTTTGCCAATAAAGATTGGAATCTGGGGTTGTGATATACTTCCACTTATTCTTGCCATGATTTTTGAAAATAAAACTTTGCCTCTGCTTTTCTTTGTCCTCTTGCTACAGTAGAAAAGATCTTTTCGGCAATTTCCTATCCCCAGTTTCAGTGGCTTTAACTTCTTTGTAAGCTCTTTGGCAACAACAATCAAGAGCTGCAACTATTTCAACAATCTATTCTATTGACTGTGACTTTCTTTACCTTGGCAATTAAACTGGGCACTCAGCTTTTCAACACAATCATCCCCTGTAATTTCCTAATCAACTGTAACCTTTTAAATGCCACATTTCTCTGGTTCTTTTCCACTTGATCTACAGTTCTTTGTTATTTGGCAGTGGTTGATAATTCCCAGCAACTCTAGCTCAGACTTCTGCACTCTTCAAAAATCTACAAACCCTACTCTGATACCAGTTTGAAGGGGAGAAAGAGCACAAATTGCAGTAAATAGTGAGAAATATGGAGAAAAAAAAAATAGTTTATGTTATTGCCCAAAACAGTGCTGCGAGTTGCTTTTTTTAATCATACATCCACTCATCAAAACGGAGTATTCGTGTTATATTAAAAATAGCGTATTGTGTTAATATTCCTTTTCAAAACAGAGCATTTACCCACAACCACACGAGTACATTCCAGAAACTGGGCCAAAAATGGAATTGTCTAGATCCATCGATGTGTATGGAAGAAGATAAGAGAAGAGAGTAGTAAATGAAGTTTGTGGAGTAGATAGGCTACAAAGGCGGGGGAGATTGGATGTTTCCAGTTGGAGGTCCACGTACGCCAACAATTCGAACCCCATTTTTTCTATTCAATGTATAAGGTGGCCTCAGAATTTTTGTCAAATTCAATGTATTTGTTAAATTTTGTCTCCTGTGTGCGAATATTATGCTGGAAATATATATTTGGGAAACTTTGTTTAGTGTTGATATTCTTACATATGTTCTTAAACATTATGATGTTACAGAGGATATATACCCAATTAGTGATGTTTTCTCCTACACAATGTTTCTATCTTACAAATATATGTGTGTATAGTGCGCTTTCTCAGGTTCTTAACAGAATTGTAGTCTTGCTCTCAATTGTACTATTGATTCCCATGGCCACCTATTTGAAAATAAGTTTGTGGAAAGGATTAACTAGAAGTTTCATTCTCTGTGTTTGCTGCCAAACCACTAATCTCAGTCCCCATGAAGAATTTAAATGCAATTAGGGTTTTCTATCTGCAGTATCCCCAAAATACCCATAGTTTTGAGATACAAGAGCTCCAAGAAAACAATGTCTAATCTTCTAGCAACAACCATTGTATTAACTGATTCTTCTGTTTTTTTTTCGTAGCTTGTTTTGATCTACTGAGCTAAAGTTTGGGATTTTTCATTCCTCTTATTTTTGGAAAGTTTGTAGAATGCCTTTTGTGTATCTTCTTCTCATCAAATCCTCTATATATGCATTCTTGTTTATTATACTATACTATAGGTTCTATAACACCTTTTATTAAAAAAGAGATGGTTAAAGATTGGATCACTTTCTATACGCAATTAATTAGCTCCAATATACATATTTGTGATCTTCAACATACCACATGTTTTTAGATCACTATATGATTTTACTAAATATACTTGAAGATAAGCCTCTATTTGATACCAATTTAGAATTGAGAAAATATGGTTCAAAAGAGAAGATCGGAAGGACTTAATTAAGTGGGTGGTGTGAGATAGGAAACATAAAAGGCTCTAAGATGTTCATATTGAAAGGCTCAAACTTTAGGCCAAGCTGAATGGATGAGGTGAAGAAGTCTATCTTCTAACTATATCTTGATAAAGAGCTAGGATTGAATGAAGTACCTAAACAACACTAGCATTGTTCTAATTCTAGGACATAAAGTATTTTGAATTATTATTATTATTATTATTATGTTTGATTAGATTGACCTTCGACCTTCCCCGTTTTTGTGGAAGGCCAAGAGTCACAGCTTAGAATTCATTTTAGATGTCCTTATTGGGAGTTGAACTTGGGTCTCCACAATGAGAACCCATTGTTTTAACCAGTTAAGCTCAACCCCTTGGACCTAATAGAATTATTATTACCCATGAGGCAATCAAAAATTTATAGTGATGAAACCAGATAGTAGTAAAGAATATGACCAAGTAATTTGACTCTTTATTATGAGGTTCTTAAGAAGATTTCATCTTAATCAATTTGACTAAATTATATTTTTAGTTAAATTTTCACTCCTAGATTCCTCATTAGTAAATAGGAAACCTTGTGGTTTCTCTAATTTTACTCAAAAAAATGAACAAAGTGATCATTTGTCCTCCTTTTAACTTTATGTTTATGTTGGATGTGTTACATAGAGCTATATGTAGTAAGGCAATAAGTGGAGACTAGAACTGTATCAAAATTGTTTTCGAATGTATGCTTGAATGTGTCCAATTTGTAATATTTAATGTTTAATTTGTTGTCAAACGACTTCAAGTAGTTTTCATATTTATTAGCCTAATTATAGGAAGGTTGTTAATTTTTTTGAAAGTGCAAATATATATTGCTAATTATAATTGATTAATATCTTATATAATGAGTGATTTATATATATCTTCCTTTTTTGTTTCTCAATTTCTATTTTGATATTAGATAGTTGATATACTGCAATTGCTAAATTCAAATCACATCTTCTAATTGTTTAGTAAAGGTGTCGTAGTTGACTTCCCTATGTTGTATTTGAAGGAACATATGGAAATAGAAGCTTCCATTAAATTGCAGTCACCAAGGTCAAAGATATGGGAGTCTAGTATGCTAAGATCATATAAGAATGTTATCTCTATTAGTGAATTTATCATTATAAGAATTACAATTATTATTTTTTTAATATTTATTTAAAAATATTCTTGCGAGGTAGATTGAAAAATGTTGATTTAGAGAGGAAGCATTGTGATTCAATAAAACTTTCTCCTATCAAGCCAAAGATTATTGCGAAAAGTCTACTATGACAATAAGTAGCTAAAAGATGACTTCATTAAAGATGAGGTACTTGTGCGATTTTAAAGATACCAACACTTTTAAGATAGGGAGGGATGCACTAGAAGATAGTGTTGGGACAAAACTAAAGATTCCTTTATTAGTGTTATTCTTAGGAAATGGTTTGATATTTAACTTTATGGTTTAGTTCACTCTATGTCAATCTAGTAGCACAAAATTTACAAAAGATGTAATGGTTGTTTTCATAGGGCTAAAGATAGAAAAATGAGATTGATACAATGTAACCTACTTCAAGAAATAAAGTATAATTATTAAAATAATCCTTATTTAAATCTACCTAACAACACTTCAACTAGGAATTGAGATTCTAGCTACCAAAAGTCACACAAAATAATTTTGGCTTTAGGAGCTATTGAAATAATTCTAGCTACATAAACTATCATAAATAGTTTGAACTATGATGAGGTTTCCCCGTGACTATGAAACATGCAAAGTGTACACAAATTTACTAAGATACTCTCTCTTGTTGAACACTTCTAATATTGGCCAATTAAATTTCTTAATATATTATAAAGTTTGTCAATGAATCAAGAACATTCTTCTATATGGATGAAAATTTTCCTATAGTACCTTCTTTCAAGGATTTCTCTTGAGAATATATATTGTACTCTAATATACTTTGACCAAGCATGATAAATAGGGTTATTGGCCAAATATATTATATTGTTGCCAATGAATACAATCTTTTGTTTCAATTCAAATAATAAATCACAACCTCTATAACCACACTACTTCCTTACATGCATGAGTAGCTACCATCTTCTTAGGATATGTTGTATAAAATGCAGCTATTACTTATCTTTTGTCTCATCACTTATACTACTAAAAAATATTTAATACGCATGTACTAGTTGATTTTCAACCTAATTAGAATCTAGTTTTCTTTTAACTAATTTAAAGTTTTATTTTCATCAACTCTTCTTTTATAAAAAGTTTCATAAGTTCATGTACCATATAGGTATCTAAAAAGTGTATTCATAGTATACCCATATTTTTATCTTGTTTGGACATATGTACTCACAATTATGTCAAGTCTAGTTCAAAACATTGTAGACATGCATATGCCAACTGTCCTAACATAAGAAATTTTACAAATTTTCTCAATTTTACTTTCTATTTGAAGACCTTTTGAAATAGACAAGGTTTTATTAATCAGAAATGGAATTTTGATAGCCTTACTATCTTGCAACCTATATCTCTAAAAGATAAGCTCAACATATCTTTTAATGTTTCTACTTGCACAATTAATTCTCATTTTTATATCTAACATAAAATTTGCACCGACAAGATCTTTCTTGTCAAACTGTAATACAGTTTTCATCCTCCTAATAATGTGTCATCTATATACAACGCAAATATTTCTTGACAAAAGATAGAAAAAATGTCAAAACGTTAACTAACTTGCAAGCTCTTCAACTGAATATAATTAAATTGTAACCTCGGGGTATGAAATGTTTCAAGTCAATAGTCCAATTGCTTGGAAAAAAGGATTTGGAATTGTATCGCAAGTAGCAACCGTCGTCTACAGCCCATCCCTTGGAGCGAGGAAAATGCTTATTAATGTTGTCTTGGGCAATAAATCAGGCACTTTTCGCAGCAATCCTTTTGAAGTGAACATATACACTAAGCAAGTCCAATAGATAGGAGCAGGCGAACCCATGAAGACCACAACACTACCAACATCTGAAAGATCCACAACTGGGTTCCAAGGAGGAGAGCCAATGTAAACAAGGAAGCCGAGCATGAATCTCAAAAAAGAAAGAAGCCATTGAGAGAGTGATATGCTATCAAAAATTCTTTGTATTGGACTATATTATTGTTGAAGAGATTTTTCAAAAATTGATATAGTCATGGATGCATTTACCGGTCAACAATGGAGGAATTCATAATTCATGTTTTTCTCTCACCATCATATTATTTTGACTCCCACTACTCTCAAAATTCAAGAGATTTCAATTTGGGTTTCTGGAGGCAATTAATTTATCCACAACTAGAATATTTGATGATATGGCTTTCTACCCCCTTTTAATAGTAACATCAATAATATCAAGAAATTATCATATTAAGATTGTGCATTTTTATAAAAGGTTTCGTGAGTTTATTGTAAATTATTTTTAACAAGGTTAGAAAGTGACATGATGATTACTAAAAATTTGATAACAAAAAATGCATAAGTTAAGATTGAAACATGATATCACCTATTTGTTCTGAAGTATTTGTCACTCCCATCATAACCTAATCTACCACTATTAAATTAGCTTTGATATCATGAGGAGAAAACAAACATAAAAAAGATAACTACAAATCATTTATAAGAAAGCATAGTACACATTGTAAGGAAGTTAAATAGCAGAACAACTTCTTACACTAACCTTGAGATGAGGGTAATGCGAAAACTTTTATAGATCGTTACAATTGTTATAAAAACTTAACAAAAATAAACATAATAACATTCATACCACAACATAGTGATTTACATGGGGAAAACCCTTTTGGGAGAAAAACTCCACACACTAAAAGCCGCCCAATATATTATTCAACAATCAATTATAGATTACAATATACTTGTACAGAAAACACTTCGCAAGAGTACCACTAATAAGAGATTCAGAGGTAACCCAATAGCCATAATACTCTCACACACAACCTCTATCTCACACAACTCATATATAGGAGATACAATACAAGAAACCGTCAAATGGTATTACAAAACCATGGTCTAAAACCACCCAATAAAGTATAGCTGACTTTATCTCTATTATAGATACCTTATGATGTGTCAAAACACACATCAACACGTCTCCCTCCCTTTTACAGCTCATTTATGTGTCCGATGCAATTTATATTTCCTATTTCAGGAGTCCAAACTTTTAGAGGCCATAACATGTGAACCATGTGTCTGATTGATGAACTGTTAGAAGCGCCTAAAAGTTCATGAAGTGCTCTATCATCTCATAAACCATTACGCCATTTACACCCACTTTTTAGGGCATTTTGGAGGGTCTAAAGTCCTCAAAATTGAATTTAAACATTTCATGGCACCATCCAAAAAAAAAACTTTAATATCAAAACTAGCTGTGATCATGCAACAAAACTTTACCGGTATGCTTCTATAGCCAGCCAAAAGCTTTGGGGATAATTTCACACAATTTCGTACTTAAATGAAAACTTACTATAAATAGTAAGCTCATTTAAATGCAAGTTTGAGACACCATTTTTCTCAACACACACAAGAAAATGGCTCTCCAACAACATTAATGAAAATTAAAGTTGTCAATAGATCCATTTCTTTGAGATTTATACTATCCATGAAACTAAAATAGTAAGAAAATATTGAAACAAAGAGATATATTTAAGATTTTATAAAATTTTATTAAAAGAAAATTTTTACTAATATTTTTTATTTATTTATGTAATTATTTGACTTATAATACTATGAAGGAGGAATAGTTTCTTTATGCATAAAAATTTCACTTATTTTTGTATAGCATGAATAAGCAGTCATATTAAAATATTATGATGCGATATATTTTGAATATGTGTTCTTGACCTCTAAATACAGGTAGTTTAAGGTTTGCAATTATAAACAACCATGTCTTCTTATTGTTAATGTGTAGATACAACTATGTTTGAATAGTAAAATTTTTGAATTTAATAATTTAGACTATAGAAAATTTCTTTTGTTGTAGAAAAAAAAATACAATTAAGTAGTACAATAAATTTGGTGCATATAATATCTAAATAAATAATAGAATACAAAAAAAGTAAATATTATATACAATATTTGCACCTTTAATTTTTTTTTAGATAAAAATCCTAGTACAACAATAAATTTTTTTATAACATAAACTTCAACCATTCTTTGATGTGATAGTGAATCTCATACTTTACCCTTAATCATGTATGAATATTTATAAATACATAAAAAGTAATTTTACTTATATATCCTAAGTAGCATCAACAAAAACCCAAAAAAAGTACACTGAGCAAAGTATCGAAAGTATGATGAGGCTTGGTGTAGGAGCACCTAATAGTTCTTTATGCCTTAGTGAGGCCATGCTACAATATTTTAAGGTTTTTGAGTTCATGTGATTTACTAAGGTCAATAATGACCATTATTGATGTAATAAGTTTCTTTGAAGTTATTAGAAGGTGTTTTGAGTCATGTTGAAGTCATATAGTCAATATTGTAAAAAATTGTCAAAAGATGTCAAAAGTTGTCACTATGTTGAAAATGAATGTCAATGGATCAAATATGCCGTTTTATTATATTTAAGGGTCTTTGTGGCCTATTTGGACCTATTTGAGTCATTATTGGGGCATGGGAGTCATAGATTAAGTCTAGATGCAATTTGGAGCAAAATTGTCAAAATGGGCAAAATAGTTGTCAAGCAACTTTTGAGTTTGTAAGGGTAATTATGTGTTTATTGTTAAAATGAGTTACAAAGGTGGTTATACCTGTGTGGAGGATTGTAATTCATTCTAAAATACTTATACACATTTGGATATGGTTTTTGGTGGATGTAATAAGAAAAATCAATAAAATATCTTGATGTTCCCTGCATTTTCTAGTTTTTTTTCTTCAGAAAAATAGTTTTCTATTTCATGTTTTTCATTTCTTTAACCTACTATTTTGAGGATCAAATAAATTGGACATGGTAGAGGGGTGAAATCCCTTCACTTTCCCTTTTGTCTCACTGAATTTCATTTTGATTTGAAAAAGTTATAGTAATTTTACTAAAAATAGTCAAAACCTTACCATAGGGATTTTTGAGGCATTATAAAATGTAAATAGCTTGTATTCCACTGGATCAATGATAAAAAAAATTGTGAAATGGAGGTAAAATATATGTATTTTAGTTTCTTTTTTGTTACAGGGGTTCATACATGATTTTGGCACATGCAAACAAAGAGAAAGTTGACTAAAATTGTGTCTCAGTCTGGGACAACAATGTAAAAAAGGAAGTTTTGGTTGGTTTGAATGTCTTGGAGGACCTTGATGGGTCAAGTGAGGAATTTGGAGAGTGTGTGATGGTTCCATAGATAGGGAAAAGGGGTTTTTAAGTTAGGGAAACAATTTAAATGCACAAACTATTGATTGTCCTAAAATGGCTAGTGGTTGTCCTCGTTTGATAGTTTAACAAGAACTTGTGTTTGTGATTTTAAATGCTGGTTGGTTTTGTAGTTGGAGTTGGTGGGTGATTGGGCAAACCCTAGTGAGTCCCTAGAATCATTTGGAGGCATTGAGAAGTGGAAAAGAAACCTTAATATATGACTGCCCTAAACATGTTGTTGGTTGTCCTAAACATGCTATTGATTGTCCTAAAACCAGTGAGTCCTCATTGAACATTGTTTTTTCATTTTGGGAGGTTGGGTGGGTAGAGAGAATCCAAAGTTAACATGTTGATAAGCCTTTTAGGATTGAAAAGGGAGTTTTGTGTTTGTGAGGAATACTTGTGGCAAGTTGTGAAGTTGGGAACTAGTGAAAAGTGGGAGTCCTAGTTGGGGCATCCTTGATTGTGTGAGTACAAATGAGACTAATGGTGTTGAATTGTTATGGAACATGGTTTGGGGTTCAAGAGAGTTGAGTATGAATGGAGGAATGTGTGTGAGTCGTTGGATAAGGTATTGAGAAGCTTGGGTGTGTTTTGGGCTATTTTAGCCTTGTGAGTATATCGGGGGCCTCTTGAAGGGACTTATGCAGTTATGGACGAGTAAGAACCTATTGAATAGGTAAGTTGGGAGAAAGAAATCTCACTAATCTGGTTAAGTGTGTGGATTCTCTGCATCATGGCTTCCCCATGACTATAAAATATTCTGAGTGTACAAAAATTTAATAATACCTACTCTCTTGTTGAATACTTTATATAGGGTTTAACAACTATAAACTATCAATTGTTTAGAGCTGCTCATTAATATTCTATAGACTAGTGAATTTTTTAATATGTTAACATAATTGTCAATGAATCAAGCACATTCTTCTATGCATGAAAATTGTCCTATAGTACCCATTTTCTTTCAAGGATTTGTCTTGAAAACATATATTGTCCTCTAATATACTTTGACCAAGCATGATAAATAGGGTTATTGGCCAAAAATATTATATTGTTGTCAATGCATGTACAATCTTTTGTTTCAATCCAAATAATAAATCAGGACCTCTATAACCAAACTACTTCCTTGCATGCATGAGTAGCTACCATTTTCTTAGAATATGTTGTATAAAATGCAGCTATTACCTATCTTTGTCTCATCACACTTACTACTAAAGAATATTTAATACACATCTACTAGTTGGTTTTCAACCTACTTAGAATCCATTTTTTTATTTTTTATAATAAAATTAAAGTTTTATTTTTATCATTTCTTCCTTTATAAGAAGTTGATTAAGTTGTTGTGCCATATAGGTATGTAAAAAGTATATTCACAGTACACCAATAATTTTCTATCAACTCTAGTTCAAAACATTGTAGACATAAGTATGCCAACTGTCCTAACATAAGAAAGCTCACAAATATTCACAATTTTACTTCCTATTTGAAGATATTTTGGTGTAGATAAGTTTTTATTAACAAGGAATGGAATTTTGATAGGCTTATATCTTGCAACCTATATCTCTACAAAATCAGCTCAACATAATTCTTTTAATGTAACCTCAAATTTCTACTTGTACAATAAATTCTCATTTCTATATTTAAAATTAAATTTGCAACATGAAAATATTTCTTATCAAATTGTAAGATAGCTTTCATCATCATATTATTACGAATTAATAATATGTCATCCATATGCAACACTATAATGACAAAAGAGAGAAAAGACACAAATATTATTTTTTTTAAAGAGGAGGAAGAAACATATATATTGTTTTATTTAAAGATAAGAGGTAGACACATATATACTTTTTTATTCAAAGATAGGAAGGAAGGAATCATAAATGCTATAATGCATAAATCTTATTGAAAAATAAGAAGTAATCATACAATAAGTTAGGACTTAACCTGTTTTTTCCTAATAAAAAACAATCCATCCTTCTTGCTACTCCCCATATGTCCATGGACAAGACAAATAACCGCTACTAACGTGAGCAAAGGGATTCTGTAATCATAGCATTTGATTCAGATAAAGGGTATTCTCCACGTACTTTGTACCCCACATCTACGAAAGCTGGCTGCAGAGGTGTCTGAAAATCAATTTCAGCTTTGTTTAACAATATTGTCACAGCCTCGGACATTGATGGCCTACGACTGCCGGAACCTTGTATGCATAGAAGTGCAAGGTTTATCACCCTCACCACCTCTTCTTCATCATACCCTTCCATCTTCTCTTCCTTGTGGACCACCTCTAAAACCTTGTTTTCTTCGTGCAGACTCCAAACCTGCATTAAGGTTTTTTTTTAAATGATAAAACATTTTAAGGGAGATAATAACGGGATAAAAGTATTAAAAGAATACTATAAGAATTGTAAATACCCATTCAAGCAAATATTGCATATCAGGTGGCTGATTCAAGTCAATGCTTTTTCTGCCACTGACAATTTCAAGAACCACCACACCAAAGCTGTAGGTGTCAGCTTTCTCTGTTAATTGTCCATGGCTAGCATATTCAGGAGCCGTGTATCCTCTGCAAAGGAAAAAAAATGGTGTTACTATATTCATTGAAAATTTTGATTACATAAACAATGGAATAAGGAAGGGTTTTCTCACAAGGTTCCTGCAAATTTTGTGCTAACATGAGATTTATCATGTGGAAGAAGTCTTGCCAGACCAAAATCTGCTATTTTTGCCTGAAAGTTGTTATCAAGTAATATATTGCTTGATTTAATATCACGATGGATGATACAAACATGGAATCCGTCATGGAGATAGGCCAGACCACGAGCAGTGCCCAAGATAATATTGAACCTTTCCTTCCAACTCAAGGATTTTGTATGTTCTCCTGCATGTAGGGCGATTCAATAGAGTTTCAAGATCTATCGTGTTTGTTGTGACGGATGAAAGAAGCAAAAGAGGAAAGTTAAGGAAGGAATAGCAAACCAAATAATATTCTGTCAAGGCTGCTGTTGGGCATGTACTCATAAACCAAGAGCCTTTCTTGGCCTTGTCTGCAACATCCAAGTAAGCGCACAAGGTTTCTGTGATGAACATTAGAAATGAGTTTGACTTCGCTTTCGAATTCAGAAATTGCGCTAGGAGAACGACCTAGTGTCAGCTTCTTTATTGCCACAACGTTGCCATTTTTCAAAGTACCCTGCAAACATCATTTGAATGGATTAGTACACAAGCCTAACGAGGGAAGGAACCCAACATTTTTTAGCGTACCCTGCAAACATCATTTGAAGAGATCAACACACAAGCCTAGGTAATAAGGGAAGGAAATAAGTGATAATTTACCTTGAATACTTGACCGAACCCTCCTTCTCCAAGCTTATTTGCTTCATCAAAATTGTTGCTTGCCTTTTTCAGTATCTTGAAGTCAAAATCTCCCGGCCCACGAAGTTCAGTTGCTCCTTCAGTATCCACTATTCCATATAATTCAACTTGTTATATTAGTAGTTGCTAAGATCGGACTGACTTGAAAGACTTTTGCTTCCTTTTCTAGAATATATTAAATTTAGCCTTTATGAGTTTACCTTGTATCTGGCTTGGGCCCATTATCTGCTTTCCGAAGACAAGAAGACAAGTTATAAGGCCAAGTACGAATACACCTCCCACAACACCAATTATTATCCATACTGTAGAATTCACCTCCTTCCCTGAAAAACAAAATGGAGAATAAAAACTCATTGTAAATAACTGTAAATGTCTGGCAAAAATTGTAAACAAAAGCGATTAAGGTGATCGATTCTTGCTTGATTGTATGAAATTATATTAACTCAAATCTTGCTTCTAAGGAAATTTGTCAAAAACGTTAACAAAACTCCAAGCTCTTCAACTGAATATAATTAAATTCTAACCTCTGGGTAAGAAATGTTTCAAGTCGATAGTCGCGTTGCTTGGAAAAAAGGGGTTTGAATCGTATCGCAAGTAGCAGCCGGCGTCTACAGCCCGTCCTTCGGAGCGAGGAAAACACTTATTTATGTTGTCCAGGGCAATGGCGAGGCACTTTTGGCAGGAATCCATTTGAAGGGAACGTATACACGAGGCAAGTCCATAGATTGTTGTATTAGACGGCCCTTGTCTCGTCTGCGCAGCAAAATAATCTTTTATCCGTGGAGTTGCGGCGCAAAGATCGCTTATCAAACTTCGAGCAGTTGCCGAAAATGAATTGGCGGAGCTCACGTTGGCATCACCGCACACCTGTTTATTTCCATCATCAGTGTAATCATTGTAAAAATTATCGTTCTCGAAACGCACTAAACATCCGTCGTAGCTTGCCCTGCCGCCGGTAACACTGGTACAGTTGCTAGCTTGTTTTGTTGCTACCTTGATGCAGTCAGCGCAATCAGCAGCGGACTTATCCTTTCTACACTGCGCCAGAACATATACTGAATCATCCAGATCTGATGCTCCCACATCTTTTGAAGCAAATCCAGATGGAACAACATTTTGCACCACATAATCGAGAGCCGCCTTTAAATTTTCCGCAAAGAGTGTGACATTGCTGTTGGGGACAGAGCTGCATCCGTATGCTAAAAGTCTGGTCTCTGGATCTGCTCTAATGGGGGCAACTATTAACATGCCAAATAAGATAATCAGTTTTACACTATTCTCCACTTGCCAGACTCTTCCAGCCATGGCTCTTGATTTTCCAATTGATATTGGAGATAAAGATTAAAAGTGCCAGAACTCTTGATTTGTTTTGATACAAGGAAAAGGAAAAACAGAAGCTAATTATATAGACTTTCAAATTGCATGGTAGCCGTCTGTTTTCACCACCTCTATCATTAAAAATTGCATTCGAAGTCAAAGAAATGCAAATAAGACCTTAAACCCAATACCTTATTACAGTCAACTATTTACAAATGTCAAAGCACGAGAAAATAAACGTGAAGATTAAATAAACCAACCAACCATTACTGTTGGCTACGTCATTAAGGTGACGCTTAAAAATTAGTTTGAAGCTTTTCCTTATGTCTTCCCATGTTAAAATAGTATTTGTATGACGTTTACTAATGGATGAGTCGCCATCATTAGTTTTAAAATAGAAAAAGTGCTCGATATCATTATATAGAAGAATATATATATATATATAAAATCAAGTCTAACAAACCATAAAGAGACAATTGACTATTAACTAAATTTCACACAAATAAAAATCTTATATTTAAAAAAGTCAATTTTAGAGTAGCCAACCCACTTGTTGAAATCAATGGTTCAGAATTTTACACACAAATAAATATTTTTCAATTTAAAAAAGTCAACTTTAGAGTATTCAACCTATTTGTTGAAATCAATGGTTCAGAATTGAGGAGAAGGATGCAGGACAAGACGATTGAATTAATCTCAACCGTATGCTTATATTGATATTAATTTAAAAAGTTTTTATGATAAAAAATTTAGACTATATTTTAATATTATTAACTAAAAGAATTTGTAATAAAGAAAAAATTATCTTTAACTATTTTCTTCTTTTGATAAGAATATCTTTTAATATTATTTTCTTTTATTACGATTTTTTTTTTAAGTTTCAAAAGTGAAAAAACAAAGAATTAACTTGCTTCTTCTTTTAAAGTTTTTTTTTTTAATTTTAAAATTATTTTAATTTTTTATGTCTTATTAAGAAACTATTAATAATAATTAAAAATTTAATCAAATAAAATAGAAATCTCTACAAAATGGCTAGCAATATGTGAAAAAATGCAGCCAAAAGCTCTAGGGTTTTTACTTTGGTTCAGTCATGGGATAATGCTCAATCCGAAAAAAGGCTTATTGCAAATCAATTTGTAGTCCTGGTCATCATCCTCCCTAAGCCTCTAGGGCTTCCACTTCAAAGAAAAACAATAGGTGTTTCCTTTCTGCGAAAAACTCCCATGGGAGGGATCGACAACCTTGGGACTTGCTCCGTAATTCCAAATTGGAAGGGCAAACTACCATCAGATGGCAAGAGGTGAGAAGCAAGAGATCCCGAAGGGTTATAAATGAGCAATCTAGGAATGACCAAGCTAGTAGAGAAGGAAATAGTATCAGACAAAACCTTGGGGAGCGATTATGGATGGCTCCAATTACCTCCATAACTCCTGGTTATGCCTCAAGAGCCAAGTTGATTACTCTAGGTATGAATTAAAACCCTGGGAGGGCCTCTAACCTCATGCCCTTGATTGCCCAACCAAGGCAAGAATCAAAATTAGGATTGGGCCCTAATCCCTCCATCTCTCACAAATCTATGCCCTACCAACAGCGAGTTGATCCTCTCAGGGGCAAGGTAAATCCTGAATTCTTGTGGAAACATAAGGATCGAGAGCCCAAATATTTTTGTAACCATCGGACAAATTAGATTAAAAGGGAACTGGACCTAAAGAACACATTTGGCAGAATAGCTCTTAGGGTAATCCTAGCCGGATGAGAATTGATGGCCCTAATTTGGAGGTTAGAGAAGAAATTTTCACCAAAAGATTAAGGGTTCATTGTAGAAAATTTGGTATTTTTGTCAAGTGGTGTGGGAACGGGCAACCTATTGAAAAAATTGTGAGTTGTTGGGAGACTGAATATACAGGCCAGGTAAGTATTATTTCTCTCAACAGTAATTTTTTGTTCATCAACTGCAAATAGGAAGCATTAAAACATGAATTATTATTTTGGATCCTGTGTTTTATAAAGGGTAAAATTCTATTTTCAATGACTGACATCCAAATTTTGATCCCAGCTCTTATAAATTTAACAATATGTCAAAGTGGATTATTTTAAGAAATCTTCCTCTTGAACTTATGCATTCTTGGGTCCTTTTTCAAAATAGGAGACAAATTCTAAGGTTTTATAGGTTTGGAAGAGACTTGGCTTCGCTCTGCAGATCTTAAAATGTTAGTAAACTTGGATACTGTAATGTCGGGAAAATGGTGAATGAATGAGATCTAGAGGAAAGCTTTTCTTCCCTCCGAGGAGAAATCAAAGTTTCACTTTGGATTTCCCTTCAAACACATTTTCCACATTACATTGGAAGAGGGGGGAAATACACTAAATTCAACCTCCAGAGAAAGAGACTGAATTCTGAGTGATGGTAAGTTAGTCCTCTCTTATGAGATTGAGATTTGAATTGATTAAATTATGTACTTATGATCAAGTGTAAAAGTGACAAAGATCTGATTATAACTCAAGATAGAAGCATAGGGTGAAGCTGTGCATCTAGATCTGGAAATAATCTATCAAGACAAAGCCACCCTATGAATTTGAGGAAAAGTTGTCTAGACCATGGTGGGAGTTTACACGGTCCTCCGAAAAATCCATGAAATGAAAAGGGTTTTTCCACCTCTGCAAATGGAGTCCGAATCTGAAATTATAGCCGCGCACCTGCAACCTACAAATGGAAAAGAGAGGGAAAGGTGGTGGGATTGGGGGTTTGCCTTCATGTCAAACCCCAGTTTTGGAATTAACCAAATGACGAAATCTAAAGTACTTGCAACTAAATGTAAATGAAAGATTGAAATGTAAATCACCTCAATGGAGGTTGTGATAGAAATTTTGATAGAATTGCTTGTATGGAATTGAATGTTGGAATTAATCTCCTCTTCAATGGTTGAATTCTTGACATGAATGCAACACCTAGCATTGAAAGGAGACTTGAGAATGCTCAATGTTGGAAAAGAATGCTTGAATGCTCTTGAATGCTTGAATACATGATCTCCTGTATCTATCTTATGCCAAAATGGAAGGGGAAATGTGACTTATATACTTGTCAATTAGGGTTAATTGACTAATTTTTTATCGTAGGCCGACACTGGGGGATTTTTCCTACTCAATGTGCAACCTCCAAAGCACATTTTAAAAGGGTCCTGCCCTAAAATGGGGCAAGGGATAGGGGCGCTATGCCCCTATCTTGCCCTTTTTTGTAGTACAAGATACAGTCTAGGCAATGCGGAGGGCAAGCAAGATACAGTTCTCAGGTGGCAAGCAAGTCTTTGGTCTTCGATTTGGCTTAGGGATTTGAATTGCGTGCATGAGGACCCTAATGTGGTCAAAAATTGCAAGGGTCTCAATTCATGAGACTACATTTATCCCCCACTTTAGTGGGAGTATAAGCGTACGCCAATACTATCAGTAAAGTACAACGAAATAAGATTGAAAGACTTCTACCATGTCAAAGAGGCAAGATGCACCAAGCCCCCAGTGGAGTAAGGATCTTACAACATCAATTAAAAAAGTAAAAGGGAATATCGAGAAGGGGAAACCATGACTACAAGTAGCAAGGTTCCCCTCACTATTAGTCACGAAAAAGATACTAAAATTATGAAGCAAATCTAATTTCACTAAAAAATTCTAAGTATCGAAAAGGAAAATATGAGCGAAGTGTATTCCCCCATGTTAAAGTGATCACGCACACCTTATTAGGAGGAATTGCTTTAAGGTAGGATACACCCAAGAGAGACAAATGAGAGAGAGCATGTTATCGCAAGGATTTAGCCCCCAAGTGAGCAATAAACCCAAGGATAATGAACACAAAACATGAAGCATGAGGTAGTTTCTCTTTCCTCGGGGTCAGTATATTGTATGATAACTCATGTATATCATATATGTATATACATATAATAATCGCCATTCCCCAAAGAAAGGACACTACCTTAGAAGAAAGGGAAGAGAGGATGTCTTTTGAGTAGACATTGAGGGAAAAATAGAAGAACAGGGATACACATAGAAGAATGGTGACAAAAGAGAAATAAAGGAAAGAGAGAGAAGATCTACAGTGCTAATATTTTTAATCTAGCATGACATACGCATCCCGATCTTGCTGATAACTATTTTGGGAAGGCGAGAAACATGCTAGAGGAGTGACATCAAGCACAATAGATGGAGCTATAACAAGATCCAAACAAGGACTATGCTCATGGGGTAAGTCACTTTGTTTGATTCTAGGAGCTAGGCTTAGGGTTTGTGAAAATTCAGTTGATAAATGCTTGTCCACATCAACATATTCATAATCACTATCAGAAGCATTAGGAGTTGTATTGCCATCATTAATAACATTTTCACTCATTTTCTCATCAAAATTTAGAAAAAGAGGAGCAAGAACATGAATAGGAGTAAAACCATCACATATTTTATGCAACTTATGATCTGGAGATGTCAGTTGAACATCTTTCTTAGGAGAGAAGGGAATCATGTCAACTTTTGTAGTCTTGGAAGATGGGATAGTTTGAGGGACAACTTCACGAGATTGAACATGGCGTCTTCATCAGTGTTCTCTCGTACAATGGTTTCGTCGAGTCTTAGTGGAAGACTGAGAAGGAGGAGGAACATTTGAAAAAGTAGTAATGTTTTTCTCTCTAATAGTTGAAGGTTTAGGTTGAGGTTTTCTAGGTTGGAAAAGAGCAGAAGAATGCCTCTTCTCTCTATAAGAGGAAGGTGGTGGAACTACGCCATATAAAGGAGGAATGTTAGGTGTAGGAAGGAGACTAGGTCCATCATGAGGAGGAGGTACAGGTCTAACCTTAGAAGGAATATTGTTGTTCTTCTTAGGAGAAGGTATAGTCACATCCATAGTAATATGTTGAAGATCTTCCTTAGGAGGGAGATTAGTTCTATCCGTGGGGGGAAGAACTTCATCTTCAAGTATGATAGGAATGTAAATTTTTGGAGATCTAGGTTGACTTAAGGATAAGATCATATCTTTCTTCCATTTTGATAAGATCGAAAAAGAGCATCACTCCTTGATGGAAGATATTGAAATTGCTTAGGCTAAAAGAAATCATTAGGAACACTAGGGATTCTTTCGGATGGACGAAATAAGATATGGTTCACGGTTATGATTTCTTTTTTGTGAAAATATTTAAAATACTTATGGAGAGGAGAAGCAATAGCCTTCATAGAAGATAGCCAAGGATATCCTAACTTCACACAAAATTGCTTGGAAGAGGGTATGATAACAAAGTCAACATTGATGGATTTAGTATGAACCTCAACAAGAAGGGTGATAGAGCCAATGGTAGGATGAGAGAATCCATCAAATAACTTCACCACTACATTAGAGGCATCATATATGGGTATGCAATCATAAAGTGAAAAGATACTCCTCAGTGATGATGTTAACCATGCAAGAGGGATAAACAAGAGCACCACAGAAAGGGATATCCTTAACCTTCACAACTATGATTAAAGAGCCATCGGGTGCTCTAATGGTCTTACTAGGGTCAAATGTAAGAAAAGAATCCTTAGGATTATCTTATTTTTCTACCATATTTACTAAGTTTGGAGCCATACAAGTAAATTCATCAGAGGAGAAAGAAGTATACTCAGTCTCAATCACGTTAGAGGTATGAGAAGGAAAATGATCAGTTAAATTTTTAGGATTTTGACTAGGAGGAGCTACTAATTTATTTCCCTTATCATTCACACCTACCACAGATATAATATTGTTGTCAATCAAATCTTGAATCTTATTTTTCAATCTGAAACATTTCTCAGTATCATGACTAGGCTGACGATGAATTTGATAAAAGGAATTGTTATCAAAATAAGGGGATGCAAGTTTAGAAGGATCAATTTGTTTTACAGGAGGAAGTTTGGTAACATTTATGTGCAACAACCGAGACATAATACTATGTCAAGATTCATTCAAAGGAGTAAATTGTCTTTCACTTTTGAAAGATTTAGAAATACAAGGCACACCTATTGTAGCATTCACATTGTTGTTGTTGATTGTATCATTGAACTTGATGAATCTTTTTGTTTGTTTGAATTTTGCAAACGGTTGTTGAGCACTCTCCCCCTTATCACTCAGAGCCATAGGAGTATCTTTCTCTATTTTTCTCACATCGAGTTGATAATTGTGGAGTGTTGTGCACAACTATGGAAAAGAAGTAAAGTGAGACAAAATAACCTTTTCTCTTATATCTTTTTGCAAATTAGAAATGAAAATTCATTGAATATCATTATCAGGTACATGAAAAGAAATTTGAGTACACAAGTGCTTATATGTACCAATGAAATCAATCACTTTTTCTTTAACACCTTGTTTATAATATATTAAATTAGTCAAAGTGGTTTTAGGACCAATCTTATTTTGAAATTGTTGGATGAAATCATTTGCTAGATGTTTAAAAGAAGTAATAGAATAAGAAGGTAAAGATAAATACCATTGTAAAGCCTTATCTCTTAATGTTCTTGTAAACAATTTTGCAAGAAATGTTTGATCATAAGTAAAATCAGTAGACAAGGTTTGAAATGTTTTAACATGTGTAAGAGGATCACCTTTTCCATTACAGAGTTCTAATTGAGGGACCTAAACATGCTTAGGAGGCACATCTTTAACTATATCAAGAGAAAGTGGGCTCGCAACATCAAAGGTGGGTACACTAAACTTGGATTGATTCATAGAAGCAATTTGTTGTTTCAAGGAAGACACGGTTTGAGCAAGATTGGTAATTGTTGCTTCGGTAGAAGAATTGACGTTAGACATGGTTGATTGAGAAGGTGGTGTGATGTTATTGAAGGAAGGCATGGATTGAGAATAAGGTGGTGGGACATTGTGGTAAGTAGGCATAGGTGATGATTGCGTAGGAAATGGGACAGTCAAAGGAGGAATAAAATTGTTAAATGAATTGCCCCCTTGTGTCACATTGATTGATTCAGGGATAATATGAATACTTATAGAAGACATAGGTAAAGATGGAGGATTAAATGAAGAAGAGGGATTTCCCCCATGACCAATGGTTGTAAAAATGACATGTTGAGTTGATGTAGCCATGATGTTTGAAGTGAGAGTAGGAATACTAGCCATTGAAGTGGTCAAAGGAATAGAAGAATTGATCTAATTTGAAGGTTGTGAATAACCTAAGTTCCCAGCACAACTCTTGATAGGAGTGACATTAGAATCAACAATATGAGCAATCCCACACAATATATCAATTTCATTCTTATCACTTTGAATCATGTGTTTAAGGGCTTCAATAAATGGAAGAGCTTCACTATTAGGGTATTCTTGGGACATCCATTTGTAAAGCGGAAAAATCGAACCCTAGTTGTTCTCCCCTCCCCAACTCCAAGGAGAGAGAAGGGAGGTCACTAGGGTTGATGGTTTTCACTTAGGAGAGACTTTACATTCAAAAGAGGGGTTGAAACCCACAAGATCCAATCCCACGCAATGCAAGACTAGATTTCAAATGAGTTTCAAGGGTTGTGGCATCAAAGATACCCTCTTTTGTAAAGAATGTAGATAGAATGATTGAGCTAGGAATGCATGTAAAGTAAGAAAGATTCGCTTGTAAATGGAGATAGGGATATGGGATGAAGCTACGGACCTGGAATTAGCAATAAAATGTCGAGACAATGCTATTCTGCAAATTTGAGCGAAAGTTGACAGGACGATGGTGCCCGGCGTGCACACGGTCCTCCGAAAAATCCACGAAACGAAGGGGGATCTGTTCGTCTCTGCACAAGGATTCCAGATCTTCAATTACAGCCGCGTACCTGCAACCTACACATAGAAAAGAGAGGACGATTGGGGGGTTAGGGATTAGGGGTTTGCCTTTAGGTCAAACCCCAGTTTTGGAATTAACCAAGAAATGAGAATGCTGTAAATTTAAATGTTTGTAATGTAAACAAGTACTGATACCTTGTTGTAAGAATGTTTGTATTCTTACATGCGAAGGTGTAATGTATGTTGTATGTTGTATGTGATCTCCTCTTCAATGGTTGAATCCTTGTCTTGAATGCAACACCTAGCCTTGAATGGAGACTTAGAATGCTCAATTGCTTGAAGGAATGCTTGAATGCTTGAATGTTTGAATGTTTGAATATCGCTCCCGCGTCTTGCCCTTGCTTATTTCCTTCCTCCCTTTCTAGGAGAGGAAAAGTAGTTTATATACTTGTCAATTAGGGTTGAGAGACTGATTTTCCTGACCTTAGGCTAACCTAGAAACAATATTTTCCAATTTGCAAACTTCAAGACCCGATGCCCAACAAGAGACCGGGCCCAAAATAGGGCCAGGGACCAGGGCACTGGGTGCCATGGTCCTGGGGGACTAGGGCGCTGGGCACCATGGTCCCACCTCCCGGGACAGCAGGGTGCAAGGAGGGATCAGGCCAAGGTGCAAAAAGATGCAGTTTTTGATGTCACAAGCAGGTTTCGGGGTCTCCATTCAGGTTCAACGTTGCGCCGCCATCGTGAAGACCCAAATGCAGTCGAAATTGCAAGTGTCACAATTTTAGGACGCTACACCATTGTTGAAAGTTATGAAATTGATTGTCCAATTTTTAAAAATTGATCTATGGAAACTCTAGTCAAAGATTCATATTGCTCATCATGGGATTCATCGATTGGATAAATCGGCCCATGATTAAGATGGGAAGAATTAGCATTGTCCTCATTAAAGAAGTCACCCAAATTATGCTCCATGTCCTCAATAATTAAACCCTAGGAAGCCTTAATTATAATGCTTCGTCTAATGAGGATAGTGTAGGTAGGACTAATAGTGGTGAAACTCATGCACAAGAGGGAGAATTGAAATTTTGAATTTGGAACAAAGCTTACAAAATCATGATTAAGCAATTTGGACTTTGTTGGAAGAAGAGGATGACACAATTTCCAAAAATGAATGGAAATTGGAATTTTAAAATTAGGGCCAAGGGGATACCACGTAATTTTAAAATTAACAAAATCAAAAATTCTAAAATCAGGGAAGATTATTATTAACCTCTTAATTTTAAAAATGCTCTTGAAATTAAAAATGTTGAGTTTTAGAGGTATTTTCGATGTTAGAGGGATAAAAAATTGACAAAATCAACCAATCTTCTAGATTTAGGATATTAAATACAGTCATAACAGTCTCTTGAAATTTTGAGAAAAAATCCGACGACCGTTGGGGGAACGTTCATGGTCCGACCAACTTTTTTTGAAATTTCTAGGGATGAATATTACGATGATTCAAAGATAAACCCCAAAATTGGTGAATTTCATAATTTCGAGATAGGTGAAATGAAGGTTTAAATGTGAGAATAGGACCCTATTAGGGTTTTGAAGACAAAGAAGGACTGGACTGCAAATTCGAAAAGGGTTACACCTAAAGGGGAGGGACACCTTGGAGAATATTTAGAAATCTAGATTTGAAAGAAATTGATTAAAATTTGCACAAAATCCAATGAAATTTGAAAATTAGGGTTTTATGGCCTAACCACTTAATTTTTGAAATTTGAAATTTTGAAAAAGGAGGGAAATTGAAAATTTGAATTGTAGGACAAAAGATAAGTCTGAAAACTGTCTCAAATATGAAAATTAAATGGAAATTCAATTTTTTATACAATTTCAAGATGATTTTTAAATATTAGGGTTGTGACAATTAACCTCTTAATTTTGTGAATTTGATTTACAAATTGAAGAAGGCAATGAAGAAATTGAATTTGACAAACAAAGCATTTTTCAGATCTGAGATAATAACAAGCAATATTTGCAAAACACAAGTTCAATTTAAATTTTAAAAACTAAGGTTTTGAATGAATTAACCACTAAGTTTGAAGAAAAAACTTGTAAATGAAAAATATGCAATGATTTTCAGAATAAAGAATGTAAGATGTTGGGTTCACAAAAATGTAATGTTGGGAAAATGGTGAATGAATGAGATCTAGAGGAAATATTTTCTTCCCTCTGAGGAGAGATGAAAGTTTCACTTCAGACTTCCCTTCAAACACATTTTCCACACTACATTGGAAGAGGTGGGAAATACACTAGATTCAACCTCTAGAGGAAGAGACTTAATTATGAGTGATGGTAAGTTAATCCCTTCTTTTGAGATTGAGATTTTAATTGATTAAATTATGTACTTATGATCAAGTGTAAAAGTGACAAAGATGTGATTATAACTCAAGATAGAAGCATAGGGTGAAGTTGTGCACCTGAATCTGGCAATAATCCGTCGAGACGAAGCCGCCCTGTGAATTTTGCGGAAAAGTTGTCCGAACCATGGTGGGAGTGTACACGATCCTCCGAAAAATCCATGAAACAAAAAGGGTTTTTCCGCCTCTACAAATGGAGCCCGAATCCAAAAGTACAGCTACACACTTACCGCCTATAGACAGAAAAGAGAGGGAAAGGTGTTGGGAGTGGGGGTTTGCCTTCAAGTGATACCCAAGTTTTGAAATTAACCAAATGATGAAATAAACTACTGGAAAGTAAATATAAATGAAAGACTGAAATGTAAATCACCTCAAGGGAGGTTGGGATAGAAATGTTGACAAACTTGCTTTTATAGAATTGAATGTTGGAATGAATCTCCTCTTGAATGATTGAATCCTTGACTTGAATGGAACACCTAGCCTTGAAAGGAGACTTGAGAATGCTCAATGTTGGAAAACAATGCTTGAATGCTCTTGAATGCGTGATCTCCCATATCTATCTTATGCCAAAATGGAAGGGGAAATGCGACTTATATACTTTTCAATTAGGGTTAATTGACTAATTTCTTGTTGTAGGCCTCGACATTGGTGGAGTTTTCCCACTCAATGTGCAACCTCCAAAGAACATTTGAAAAGGGTCCTGCCCCAAAATGGGGCAGGGGATAGGGGTGCCACGCCCTTGTCCTGCCCTTTTTTGTAGGAAAGGATGTAGTCTAGGCAGTGCCGAGGGGAAGCAAGATGTAGTTCTCAGGTGCCGAGCAAGTCTTTAGTCTCTGATTTGGATTAGGGTTTCGAATCACGTGCGCGAGGACCCTAATTTGGTTGAAAATTGCAAGGGTTACAATTTCTTGACAGTACATATACCATATTAAATAAACTCAATAACATAGATTTCATTATAGCTACTATTAAATACTTCATCAAAACCGAATTTTACATGGGGCCAATATTTGATAACATTGCCTTTATGCTCATAAATCCCCATGTTAAGAAGAACCCCCCACAAGCTCCTACCTTTAGGAGTAATGATATTGATATATGCTTCAATAAAGATAGGGGTGGCTTCATTGTTAGCATTGTCCATTCTGGGCAGATAAACAATGACAAACAACCTAGTTCTCTAGCTAAGATTGAAGAAGGGGAGATTGTAAAAAATAAGCTGTATAGTAATCCTTTTGAGCCGGTGATCCCTGAGGTAGGCAAAAAGGAAGAGGAGAATGCGGTGGTGGAATCCACTAAAGTAATGATGAACCTTCCCAATAATCCCATTCAAAACCAATCCCACTAATCACAATGTACTTGAACCCATTCAAACAGTATTAGGGAATGTCATGACTCAAAGAGTGGGTGGTATCAGAGATGCCAATCTGAATGGTCCCATTGAAAGGACAGAGAGTAAAAGGGAGGATGAGCTAATTTTTGAAGAAACAACTACAAGAACTCTCCCCATAAAAGCCTTGGAGGAAGTCAGGAAGGATAATATCGTTAGATTAGATTTTTCTATAGGACATTTGGCAGAGGATTGCCCTAGGTCACAAGATAGAAAAGATAAGGAGCCTTCGCTTGAGAAGGTTAAGGAAATTGAGAATAAGACTAAGGAATAAATCAACCAAGTGTGCAATGAAGTCATAAGAAATGTCATGGATAGGTTTGTAGAGGAAATTGCTGATGAAGATGAATCAGCCTTGCAAAAACAAGTTCTAATTGCAAAAATTATGGATTTAGGGAATGAGGATGAGGATTTGATGGAGGAAGATGAGTTGTTGGTAGAATTGAGATGCAAAGATACTGAAGATAGGGAGGTAGTCCTTGAGATTGATCAAAACAAACTCAGTAAGGAGACCCCAAACAATGCTAAGCTGAGAAAAAGACAAGGTAAAAAATCTCTATCAAAACTAAGAAATTTGGATGGGTCTATAGAGGGCCGGGTCATTTGAATTAACCTCTATGTTTGATGCAGGGAAGGGGAAGTACCTTCCCAAGGAGACATGAGACTCCTTTCCTAGAATGTTAGGGGCATTAATGTCCCTAATAAGAACCAGAATATAAAACGTTGTATTTCAACAACTAACTCTGAAATAATAATGATTCAAGAAACTAAACTAAATACAGAAGAATCTAAGATTTTCAAGAAAAAATTAGGCATTAGAGAGATGATTGGTCACCTAGCTATTAGGGCCTCTGGGGGTTTAGTAGTAATTTAGGATCCAAGATTGGTTTTCTTTGAAATATAAAGGAGTCACGCAAACTAGATGAGAATATGGGTAAAAGGCATTAAAAACAACTTGTGTTTCCTTTTAATAAATTTTTATGGTCCAACACAAAATAGGGACAAAAGAAGGATTTGGAATGAGTTAGAATTATATCTGTGGACAATCCCTAACTAGATTTGCATCGTAGGAGGGAAATTTAATGCCATATTGGACCAAAATGAGATAAGGGGAGGGAGGAGAACAATCTCACAATCTGAAAGGGATTTTTGTGACTGGGTCAAGAAGACCAACCTCATGGAGATCAAAATTGTTGAGAACTCTTACACTTGGAATAACAGGAGGCTGGGTTTCAGCCACATAGGTGAAAAATTAGATAGGTTTTTTCTTAGAGGTAGTTTGATTTACTTTCCTAACTCCTTTTTTGTCGATATCTTTCCTATTTCAGGATCGAATCATTACCCAGTTCATCTATCTATTTCTAAGGAATTTCGACCAAAGAAGTGCCCTTTTAAGTTTAAATGGATGTGGCTAAAAGATGATAAGGTAGTGGGGTTGATTGAGCAATTTTGGAAAGGAACTAAAGTCTTTGGATATAAGCTATTTGGGGTCGTTATTAAATTGAAAGTGGTAAAGAAAAATATGCTGCGGTGGAATAAAACTCACTTTGGCAACATTTTTGAGGAAAAGGTTAAATTAGAAGAACAAATGAATGACGTTAACAAGATGTTGATTGAAAAGGGAATGGATGAGGATCTTTACCTGAAAGAAAAACAAATATTAGTGGATTATGAGATTATTATAGGTAAAGAAGAAGTTTTATAGTGCCAAAAGTCTAGAGAGATGTGGTTGAGTGATGGAGATAATAATACAAAATTCTTCCACAATGGAGAATTATAAATAGAATAACCAAAATTAGAACTAGTGAAGGATCAATTACTAAAGATCATAATCAAATTGCATATGAGGCAATGAAGTATTATGAGGGAATATTTAATCATTGGGTAGGTTCCAACTTAGGCTCTAGGGATGAAATCCTTGCAAACATCCCTAAAATCACCACAAAAGAGTAGAATAAGAGTCTGGGAGCTAGATTCTCAAATGAGGAGATGGAAAAAATATTAACGAAGATGAATCCAAACAAGGCACCATGCCCTGATGGGTTCTCAACAACCTTCTTTTAGAAATGTTGGAATTTTATTG